>NC_091285.1:417465501-418855920 GCF_032444005.1 Ranitomeya imitator | reverse complement strand
TATAGCGATAGATACATAGATATAGCGATAGATAGATACATAGATATAGATAGATAGATAAATAGATGGAGCGATAGACAGTTGATAGATAGTTTATAGATATAGTAGATAGAAAGTGAATAGATAGATTGTTGATAAATATTGGATAGAATATTTCTAGTTTTACATTTACCACTGGCAGTTGTGGCGACGACAGACGGCTAGGGACCTTCTTTCTTTTGTGTCCACCGTGTGCCACAACCTATTGTGTATGTAAAATGTAAAAAAAATTAACATTCAGTGGATCAATAAATTTATGCCTGAAAAAGTCAAAATGTGTGCCATGTACCTTTGTGGTTTTTGCCTGTTTTTTGGGGGGAGGTCTAGCGACCTCGGGCTCAGAAGACTCCTATTCACAATAAAAACATGATTTTTATTACGTGCTTAGCTCAATACAATGGAGTTTCACACAACATTATTGTGGTTTTTTAATGTGCAAGCCTACCGATTGCGATGAAAACACCGCTGACACGCTGCTGATGCTGCTGACATCAGTATCCGACATCTGCGTGCAACAAAGCAATACATTTTCAGTACACACACATCCGACGGACAATACAGACTCCCATGATGTATACAGAGATATATAATATATAGAAATATACTTACATTTCCTGTGATCTCTTGCAACACTCTGTCACGTGCTGTAGGCCTCAGGAGAAATGTGTGGGCGGGATACTCCTCATTTGGCCGAAATCACATTTCCTGTCACATGACCACATGTGACCACCCTCAAACGCTATTAAAACGTGTGGTCCTATTTGGAAATTTTTCATGATTTGCGTCTGACTGCGTTTGCCATAGCCTTCTATGGCAGAATGAACGCTTCCGTTAGTATTGCGTTAGCTTGGCCGGACCCGAAAACGCTGCAAGCCGCGTTCAAGGTCCGTCAGAAAAAAAACGTTATGTGACAAACGCATACCAATTTAGGGATGCGTCACGATGCGTCAGACAATGCAAGTCTATGGGCGCGTTAGTATGTGCGTTACATTGCGTTTTTACTACTTAAAAACGTGTCCGTTAGACGGACTATAATATAATAGCCTACGGATGACTAATTGAATCCAGATAAAATGCTAACTTTTTTTGTTTTATATACCACTGTATTGTAACACTAAGCACATTAAACTGCGTGGATGACATTATAATCAATTTTCTCACCCAACAAAAAAAAGAATGTGGCCACATGCAGCAGATACAGTTGTGTGAAAAAGTGTGTGCCACCTTCATGATTTCCTATTCTTTTGCATGTTTGTCACACTTAAATGTTTCAGATCAGCAAACAAATTGAAATATTAGACAAACATAACACAAGTAAACACAAAATGCAGTTTTTAAATGAAGGTCTTTATTATAAAGGGGAAAAAAGAAAATCAAACCTAAAGGGCCATGTGTGAAAAGTGATTCCCCCCATTAAAACATAATTTAACTTTGGTTTATCACATCTTTAGGAGGCTGAGTTCTAATTCCCTAGCCACACCCAGGTTGGATTACTGCCACACCTGTTTTCAATCAAGAAATCATTTAAATAGGACCTGCCTGACAAAATGAAGTAGATCAAAAGAGCCTCGAAAGCTAGACATCATGTCACGATCCAAAGAAATTCTGGACCAAATGAGAAACAAATAGTAATTGTTACCACCACAGTTTGGTCACAACCATCCTCTGGGAATTTCCTGTTTAAGAGGGAGTGATGGAGAAGTCACCACAGTTTAAGTAGCCTGAGGGTAGAGTGTCGCAAATGTATTCTAATAGTACATATAATAATATTCAATTGCCACTCTAGCAATGTTCCCCTTCCATGGACTTTATTAACTTTCCAGGAGTAATAAAGTGTTGTAATGCACATAACTGCTGCGGCCGCTCACTGGGGGCTTAAACAGTGATATCAGTATGTATAGTTTGTGACTATTTGAGGTCAGTGTTTGGTAATCCCCTTCTAAAAATCCTGCTGCTGCACACATATTAACACAAAGCTTAATTTAGAATATGTAGCTCAGTTTTCAGATGGTTCAATATAAAGCCACCTCAAATGATGAGAAGAAATTCTCCTGCTGCAGAAAAAAGTGTGGTGACTTTACTCAGAAAAAGAGAAAAATGGCGCTGGACACTAGAGAGCAGTGGTAGGTGAGTATACTGATACAAATTGTCTCTTCAGAGAGGAAGAGGACTAGAACTCTAGTGCCACCTATTGGAACTAGCAATTCTAACAGTCAATGTCGACCCTTTAATGAGCCTTGTCACATGACTTAGGATAATAGCCAAGCTAAACCTCTCTGAAGAGACAATTTGCATATTTCCCAGAGGAACATTGCAGCGTTAAGTCTCCTCATCTCAGAATGCTTAACATGTCACTCTCCGCAAAGAGAAACAATACTTCTTGGATCCCAGGCTGACGCCTCTCAATCAGTCAAGCCAGTTCTCCCCGTTGCAGTGACGAAGGGCAGCACCCCGAAACACAGTGTCTGCAAATTGAGATTCTGGTTTGGCTATTATCCTAAGTCATGTGACAAGTCTCAATAAAAGGGTCGACATTGACTGTTAAGATTGCTACTTCCAATAGGTGGTAAAGTTCTGGTCCTCTTCCTCACTTAAGAGACAATTTGCATATTTCCCAGAGAAGCATTGTGGCTTTCAGTCTCCTCACCTCGACACGCTTATCATGTCATTCTCTGCAAGGAGAAACGATACTTCTTGGATCCCTATACTAATACACTAACACTACATTATATGCACACATCCACTAAGCTTTTTAATCATTAAATGTATGTGAGTGCTTCTTTAAGCAAAATGACATAAATTCTTAAGGCTGTACGTGCGATCAACATGGTCACCTTACAATGGTTAACAGCTTGACAACACAAGAGAATTCATAACTTACATTTTCAGGTGATTAGGTGACTTCAAATGGAGATGCTCGTTATATCATTGATGGAGGCTCTTGAATTTATGTTACATTCTTTATTGATCTCTATATCTCTGTCTGTGCTGTTTTTCACTTAACAAAACACCTTGTAATAGTATGATATTGTATATCTTTCATACGATACATAGGGCTAACAGCAAGAAATATAGTTAAAGAAGTACTCCCATCAAAGCTCTTAATATATTGCAATCATCATAATATACATCGCTGTGTACTTACAATTGCTCATTTTGCCTTTCCACCCAGCTAATTCTCCTCTTTTCTCCGCTCTAAGTATGGACAGGAAGTATCTGGTCTCCACAGAAAACATTCCTCTCTTCATCTCTTGATCCATCTCCTCTGCCCCTCTTTCATGCCATTGACTTTTGCAGTGATAATGACTCATACAGGGAAAATTGACCTACTTTTTCTACATAGAGCAACGAAAGATCCAGCTATGCAGTTTTTAATCACTAGATGTCATAAGTAGGGTTGAGCGACCTTGACCTTTTTAGAGTCGAGCCGTGTTTCGCGAAACCCGACTATCTTAGAAGTCGAGTCGAGTGGAATTGGCCGATTATCGCGAAAAGTCGGGGATCGACCGAAACACGAAACCCAATGCAAGTCAATGGGGGAGCATAGTCGGCAGTGAGTGGAGGCCAGGAAAACACCTACACTGCCCATTTTAATGGCAAAAACATCCATTCTTGTTACAGAAGCTTGTCAATCGTAATTTACCTTATAATAATTGGAAGGCATTTGAAATTGGGGGTCATTTGGCTAAAGTTGTGGGGGGTAGGGCTGGTTCAAGTAATTAGTGGGCCCAGTAAATCTGGACCACGTCACGGCAGTGGAGCAGGGAGAAGTAAGCATTTCAACTTTGCAAGTGCTGTGATCCTGAGCAAGCAGGGGGGGCCCACTCGTTGGCATTGGCACTGGCACAGGGCCCCTCAAAGTACAGCGGTGTGTTTGCACGGCGGGGGCGCCTCCCACCGGCAGCAACACTTTTGCGTACTATGAGAGGCCCTGTGCCAGTGACGTCGCCAACTAGTATTCCTCCCCCCACCTGATGAAGGAACCTGCACTTTCATCTGCACCTTCCTCTTTGTCCCCGTGTAAGGTGGTATGGTATGCGGGCAGAGGAACCTGACTTTCAGCAGGGTCACAATCTTGCTGTGTAGCGTGCACGGGGAATGTTGCGTTATGGGTCAATGTACCAGCAGACTCATCTATCACTGGCTGGGCAATGGGCAGGATGAGGAGGAAACACAGATATAGGCCCAAAGAATAAAGTGGGCTAAATGCAGTTCAAAATTGGTAACACAGGACTAACCAGGGGACAACTGGAATGAGAGGCTGACACAGAGAGTAGGCCCAAATCAGTAAGTAGTCGAAATGCAGTTCAAAATTGGCAACCGTAGTAAACAGGCGGCACAGCTTTGTTCAGTGGAGGAGAACAGCAAGGAGTGGCAGACACCGATAGTAGGCCCCAACCCAACTAGTAGGCCAAATGCAGTCTAACATTAACAACTACTTAACGAGAGCCTGAAAATGGAATTTCAGGACAGGAAACCAGGAGACCAGCAAGGAGCGGCAGACACTGTTAGTAGGCCCCAAACCAACTAGTACGCCAAATGCAGTTGTTCCATTTAACCACTATTTAACAAGAGCCTGAAGATAGAAGCTCAGGAAAGGCAACCTGGAGAACACCTTGGAGTGGAAGACACCGTCTCTACACCCCATACCCAATTTGTAGGCCTAATGCAGTGTAGTTTCCAACAACTACTAAACGAGAGTAGGAAAATCGAAGCAATGTGGACGAAACCTGGGGAACACCTTGGAGTGTAACACACCGTCTCTCTACACCTCATACCAAATTTGTAGGCCTAATGCAGTGTAGTTTTCACCAACTACTAAACGAGAGTAGGAAGATCGAAGCAATGTGGAGGAAACCTGGGGCACACCTTGGGGCGGCAGACACCGTTAGTAGGCCCTACCAAAGTTGTAGCCCCAATGCAGTTTTAAAATTCCTAGAGGCTGAAAACAAGACGATTGACGCTCAGCTTTTTTCAAAGGAACACAGTTGTATTGAGTGGCGCAGACAGACACAGGTAGTAGGCCTTAAACCAAAAATGTGGCTCACTGCAGCTTAAAAAAGGGTACAGGGGTACACGGGCAGCAGTGGTCTGGTCAGTGTAGGAGTAGTAGAAAGAACGGGCCGCAGACAGGCTTCGAAGGCCTAACATAATAAAATATTGGGCTGTAGGCACTTTTAAATAGGTTCCAGGGGAACACAGGCAGCAGTGGTCTGGTCAGTGTAGGAGTAGTAAAAAGAATGGGCCGCAGACAGTCTTCGAAGGCATAACATAATAAAATTGGACAGGCTGTAGGCACTTTAACATTGGTTCAAGGGGTACACGGGCAGCAGTAGACTGGTCAGTGTAGTAGTAGTAGAAAGAACGGGCCGCAGACAGGCTTCGAAGGCCTAACATAAAAAAATATTGGGCTGTAGGCACTTTTAAATAGGTTCCAGGGGTACACGAGCAGCAGTAGACTGGTCAGTGTAGTAGTAGTAGAAAGAACGGGCCGCAGACAGGCTTCGAAGGCCTAACATAATAAAATATTGGGCTGTAGGCACTTTTAAATAGGTTCCAGGGGTACACGGGCAGCAGTAGACTGGTCAGTGTAGTAGTAGTTGAAAGAACGGGCCGCAGACAGGCTTCGAAGGCCTAACATAAAAAAATATTGGGCTGTAGGCACTTTAACATTGGTTCAAGGGGTACACGGGCAGCAGTAGACGGGTCAGTGTAGTAGTAGTAGAAAGAACGGGCCGCAGACAGGCTTCGAAGGCCTAACATAAAAAAATATTGGGCTGTAGGCACTTTTAAATAGGTTCCAGGGGTACACGGGCAGCAGTGGTCTGGTCAGTGTAGTAGTAGTAGAAAGAACGGACCGCAGACAGGCTTCGAAGGCCTAACATAATAAATTGGGCTGGCTGTAGGCAATTTACAATTGGTTCCAGGGGTACACGGGCAGCAGTAGACAGGTCAGTGGAGGCCTAGTGGAAGGAGGGATAGCAGACAGGCTTCGAAGGCCTAAGATAATAAATTGGGCTGGCTGTAGGCAATTTAAAATTGGTTCCAGGGGTACACGGGCAGCAGTAGACAGGTCAGTGGAGGCCTAGTGGAAGGAGGGACCGCAGACAGGCTTCGAAGGCCTAACATAATAAATTGGGCTGGCTGTAGGCAATTTACAATTGGTTCCAGGGGTACACGGGCAGCAGTAGACAGGTCAGTGGAGGCCTAGTGGAAGGAGGGACCGCAGACAGGCTTCGAAGGCCTAACATAATAAATTGGGCTGGCTGTAGGCAATTTAAAATTGGTTCCAGGGGTACACGGTGTGATGTAGCGATGTCCTTGCTGTGCAGTGAATAGGCAGTGACCCATATAAAGTTCAAACAAAGTTCTGTTTATTTCACAGCATACTCACAAACCGGAAAAGAAAGCAAACAAGTCCTTCGGTATGCAGCCGGGAAAAATAACAACAGTCCACAGTCCGCTGCTGTGAGCGTATTACACCCCCCGTGTACGCTGGGGTGTCTGGCTTTTCAGGCTCTGCCTGGCCCGTGTTTCTCCACACGGAAGGAGCTCTGCACAAGCCTCCTGCTAGGTCTGAATCCCAGACCAGACTGACACACCCAAACTCTCTTGCTGGGGTTTTTTTTTTCTATCCTCCAGATTCTATGGCCATGGGCCACTATAAGATCTGGGCTGGAGGAAACGGACCGGCCCCACTAACTTCCTGCAGTCCGTTTCAAAATAAAAGCCCATACCCGGTTTTCCTGAATAAATTCTGGGACAAATAACTTGACCCAGTTCACACTTACTTTTATTCTTCCCTGTGTCTCACAGGCAACCTGCTGTGAGCACAGGGCACTACAGCGGATCTGATATGCTTCTAAGCACATCCTGGGGGACACATAGCGACCCTCGCATATGACACCGGTCACTGCCTCACATACCCCCCCTCTGTTCAGACTTGTGGGGTTGAACATTTGTCAGCATACATGGTGCCCGTGACAGGGCATCTGCATTTCCCTGTGATTTCCCAGCCCGATGTTCCACAGAGAAGCTGAAATTTTGTAGGGACAAGAACCATCTGGTAACTCGGGCATTCCTTTCCTTTGCATTTCTCATCCAGACAAGGGGTGAATGGTCTGTTACCAACCAAAATTGACGCCCGAGCAAATAGTAGCGTAGGGACTCCAAGGCCCATTTAATCGCCAAGCACTCCTTCTCCACTACGCTATAATTTTTCTCTGCCGGGGTCAGTTTCCTGCTTAAATAGGTGACTGGATGCTCATCCCCGTTCACTTCTTGCAACAGCACCGCTCCCAAGCCTACCTCTGAGGCATCGGTTTGCACTATAAAGGTTTTCTTGAAGTCGGGGCTGATGAGGACCGGCTGTCCACACAACGCCGACTTCAGAGACTGGAACGCTTCCTCTGCTTGAGGATTCCACTTAACCATCACCGTTTTCTTCCCTTTTAACAGGTCCGTTAGGGAAGCCGATTTACCAGCAAAATTGGGTATAAACCGACGGTAATACCCAATGATGCCAAGGAATGCCCTCACTTGTTTGGAACTTAAGGGCTTGGGCCAGTTTTGAATGGCCTCAATTTTGTTCACTTGAGGTTTGATAACCCCCCGGCCGATCACGTATCTCAAGTACCGGGCTTCCGTGAGACCTATCGCACATTTCTTTGGGTTTGCTGTTAACCCTGCGGCTCTAAGAGACTCTAGCACTGCTTGTACCTGGGACAGATGGGTATCCCAGTCGGTACTAAAGATGACTATGTCATCCAAATAGGCCAATGCGTAATCTCTATGTGGTGCTAACACAATGTCCATCAGCCTCTGGAATGTGGCCGGAGCCCCATGTAACCCAAAAGGTAAGACAATGTATTGAAAGAGACCCTCTGGGGTTATAAAAGCAGTCTTTTCCTTCGCTGACTCTGTTAAGGGAACCTGCCAGTAACCTTTCGTGAGATCCAGCGTGGTGAAGTACTGGGCCTTCCCCAGTCTCTCAATTAGCTCGTCCACCCGTGGCATGGGATACAGGTCAAATTTTGACACTTCATTTAACTTCCTAAAGTCATTACAGAAGCGTAATGACCCATCAGGTTTTGGTATAAGTACAATGGGGCTAGCCCACTCACTTCGGGACTCCTCAATGACTCCCAACTGAAGCATTTGCTTTACCTCGGCCGCGATGGCTTGCCTTCGGGCTTCTGGCACTCGGTACGGTTTCATCCGCACCTTTACCCGGGGCTCAGTGACAATGTCATGCTGAATCACTGAGGTTCGCCCCGGCAGCTCTGAGAATACATCCATATTCTGCTGTACCAAAGCTCGAGCCTCCCGCCGGTGCTGTTTTGGGAGGGCATCATTGACTTTTACCTCACACCTGGCTGTGTCCTTGGCCAGGGCCAGAGGGACCTCCGATTGTATGACCGTAGTTGCATCTGTGACCAAACATTCTCGGTCCTTCCAGGCCTTTAGCATGTTTACATGGTACAACTGCTCGGGTTTTCTTTTCTCAGGTTGGTACACTTTGTAATTCACTTCCCCCACCTTTCCTCGTATCTCATACGGCCCTTGCCACTTGGCCATGAGTTTACTCTCTGGGGTGGGCACTAGTACCAACACCCGGTCTCCTTCTTTAAAGGACCTGACCGTGGCCCTTTTATTATAGGTACGGCTCTGAGCGGCCTGGGCATCCAACAGATGCTCCTTTACGATGGGTTGCACGACTGCAATCCGATCCTGCATACTTGCCACATACTCGATAACACTCTTATGTGGAGTGGGCTCCTGTTCCCATGTCTCTTTGGCTACATCCAGCAGCCCCCTCGGGTGCCTGCCATACAATAGCTCAAATGGGGAGAACCCCGTGGACGCCTGCGGTACCTCGCGTATGGCGAACATTAAATATGGCAATAACATATCCCAATCCTTCCCATCCTTGGTGACCACCTTTTTGAGCATGGCCTTGAGGGTCTTATTAAACCTCTCGACCAACCCATCGGTTTGTGGATGGTACACTGACGTACGCAACTGTTTAATTTGGAGCAATTTACATAGCTCCCTAGTCACTTTAGACATAAAAGGGGTTCCCTGATCTGTAAGGATCTCCTTGGGGAGCCCAAGACGACAAAACATTGCAAACAGTTCACGGGCTATTAGTTTAGCCGAAGTGTGCCGGAGTGGTATCGCCTCTGGATACCGGGTGGCGTAGTCTACGACTACTAATATGTGCTGATGGCCCCGGGCGGATTTTACTATTGGTCCCACCAGATCCATCGCTATCCGCTCAAAGGGTACTTCTATGATGGGCAGAGGTACTAACGGACTCCGGTAGTTTGTGGTGGGTGAGGTTAGTTGACACTCAGGACAAGTGTCACAGTACTTTGTAACCTCAGCGTAGACACCAGGCCAAAAGAACCTCTGTAATATGCGCTCTAACGTCTTTTTGGCCCCCAAGTGCCCCCCCAACATGTGAGTGTGAGCCATGTCGAGCACCGCCCGACGATAAGGTTGGGGCACTACCAGTTGTTCCACCACCTCATCCCGGATTTTATCAACCCTGTACAGTAACTCCTGGATGACCGCCATCCGGGGAAACTCCTTTTCTGCACCAGGTTGTTGTGCCACCCCATTTACCTCGATTACTCTTTCCCTTGCCCGGGTCAGAGTGGGATCCTGGAGCTGGGCAGTCCCAAACTTACCAGGTGACACCTCCAGCTCATGAATTGGTGGATTCTCTTCCACTTCCCCTGCCAATACCTCTAGGGGAAACCTATCGGGATTACACACTGTCCCTATCGTGGCGACCCCTACGGCAGGTATCCCTGACTCGGGATCTTCGGGTTCTGCACCCGGAATGCTTTTTACCCTGAGAGGGTTAACTCTGGTCTCCCAGAGGGACCAGAACAACGGTAAGTCTCTACCCAACACAGTCCCATACGGAAGAGTTTTTACCACTCCCACCACATGTTTTATCTCTCCATATGGGGTGGAGAACGTGACCTCCGCAGTCGGGTACTATCGGAGGTCCCCATGTATGCACACTACCCCCACCTTTCGTCCAATAGGACTGTCCCCAGCAACCAAGGACCCGTGTACCAGGGTCACCAAGCTCCCCGAGTCCAAGAGAGCATCTGTTTGGTACCCGTTAACGAGCACTCTGCACAGCTGAGGTTCGGTAACGGCAGGGTCTGTAGTGGCAATGCAGACTGGCTGGGCATACATAGACACGCGGCGGGTATACCCGCAGTCCATGGGTTCTGTTGTTAGGGGACAATTAGCAACCACATGCCCAGGTTCTTGGCACCGCCAACACGTAACGACTGTGGCACGAGGTAACCTTGGAGCCAGTTTAGGGGACACAGGTCTGTGGTCACTCTCTTTCCGAGACAACCCCTCAGCACGGACTCGGTCCGGTCTTGTCCCAGTGGAGGGACGTGGACTTTTCTCAGACTCCTGAGCTGGCGGAGCCTTACGTGACAGCCGAAGCGGAGCAGTGTACCGTATAAAGTCCTGGGTGGTCTTATATCGCTCTACCAGGCCTACAACCTGGTCTAGGGTACCCGGGTCCCCTTGACGAACCCAACGCTGAATGGCCGCTGGCAGAGCCCTCACCAGTCGGTTGACCACCACCCTCTCCACTATCTGACCTGTGGATAAAGTCTCAGGTTGGAGCCACCGTTTCACAAGCTGCAATAAGTCAAAAATCTGAGACCGGGCAGGCTGGGCTTCCACAAAAGTCCAAGAAAACACCCGTTGAGCTCTCACATAAGTATTAACCCCCAGTCGGGCAAGGATCTCACCTTTTAACTTGGAATAGTCCTGGGCATCCTCCCGACTGAGGTCAAAGTAGGCCTTTAACGCATCACCCCTCAAGAACGGAGCCACAACTTCAGCCCACTGTGCTGCTGGCAGATTCTCCCGTTCTGCCGTGCGCTCATAGACGGTGAGGAAAGCTTCCACGTCATCTTCCGGACTCAATTTCCTCAAAGCGGAGCGGACCTTGTCACGGGCATCGCGACGTTCCGGGGTCGGTGTTGGAGGTGCCTCTCGCAGGGCTGTAATTTGCTGCAGCAACAGATTATTAGTTTGTTGCTGTTGTTGCTGTGTGAGGACTAGCTGCCTCAGGATCTCCTCCATTTTGTCTGTAGGCCTGAATTGCAATGTAGCAGGCTTAATAACAGACATGCAAATGGCGTTGGGGTATGCCTTAATTCACACTGCTCCGCATTCTCCAACCAATTGTGATGTAGCGATGTCCTTGCTGTGCAGTGAATATGCAGTGACCCATATAAAGTTCAAACAAAGTTCTGTTTATTTCACAGCATACTCACAAACCGGAAAAGAAAGCAAACAAGTCCTTCGGTATGCAGCCGGGAAAAATAACAACAGTCCACAGTCCGCTGCCGTGAGCGTGTTACACCCCCCGTGTACGCTGGGGTGTCTGGCTTTTCAGGCTCTGCCTGGCCCGTGTTTCTCCACACGGAAGGAGCTCTGCACAAGCCTCCTGCTAGGTCTGAATCCCAGACCAGACTGACACACCCAAACTCTCTTGCTGGGGTTTTTTTTTCTATCCTCCAGATTCTATGGCCATGGGCCACTATAAGATCTGGGCTGGAGGAAACGGACCGGCCCCACTACCTTCCTGCAGTCCGTTTCAAAATAAAAGCCCATACCCGGTTTTCCTGAATAAATTCTGGGACAAATAACTTGACCCAGTTCACACTTACTTTTATTCTTCCCTGTGTCTCACAGGCAACCTGCTGTGAGCACAGGGCACTCCAGCGGATCTAATATGCTTCTAAGCACATCCTGGGGGACACATAGCGACCCTCGCATATGACACCGGTCATTGCCTCACAACGGGCAGCAGTAGA
The DNA here is from genome assembly GCF_032444005.1 of Ranitomeya imitator. Classification (NCBI taxonomy): domain Eukaryota; kingdom Metazoa; phylum Chordata; class Amphibia; order Anura; family Dendrobatidae; genus Ranitomeya; species Ranitomeya imitator. The sequence continues at coordinate 418,844,014 of NC_091285.1, read as the reverse complement.
CAGGTCAGTGGAGGCCTAGTGGAAGGAGGGACCGCAGACAGGCTTCGAAGGCCTAACATAATAAATTGGGCTGGCTGTAGGCAATTTAAAATTGGTTCCAGGGGTACACAGGCAGCAGTAGACTGGTCAGTGGAGGCCTAGTGGAAGGAGGGACCGCAGACAGGCTTCAAAGGCCTAAGATAATAAATTGGGCTGGCTGTAGGCAATTTAAAATTGGTTCCAGGGGTACACGGGCAGCAGTAGACAGGTCAGTGGAGGCCTAGTGGAAGGAGGGACCGCAGACAGGCTTCGAAGGCCTAACATAATAAATTGGGCTGGCTGTAGGCAATTTAAAATTGGTTCCAGGGGTACACGGGCAGCAGTGGTCTGGTCAGTGGAGGCCTAGTGAAAGGAGGGACCGCAGACAGGCTTCGAAGGCCTAAAATAATAAATTGGGCTGGCTGTAGGCAATTTGCAATTGGTTCCAGGGGTACACGGGCAGCAGTAGACAGGTCAGTGGAGGCCTAGTGGAAGGAGGGACCGCAGACAGGCTTCGAAGGCCTAACATAATAAATTGGGCTGGCTGTAGGCAATTTAAAATTGGTTCCAGGGGTACACGGGCAGCAGTAGACTGGTCAGTGGAGGCCTAGTGGACGGAGGGACCGCAGACAGGCTTCGAAGGCCTAAGATAATAAATTGGGCTGGCTGTAGGCAATTTAAAATTGGTTCCAGGGGTACACGGGCAGCAGTAGACAGGTCAGTGGAGGCCTAGTGGAAGGAGGGACCGCAGACAGGCTTCGAAGGCCTAACATAATAAATTGGGCTGGCTGTAGGCAATTTACAATTGGTTTCAGGGGTACACGGGCAGCAGTAGTCTGGTAAGTGGAGGCCTAGTGGAAGGAGGGACCGCAGACAGGCTTCGAAGGCCTAAGATAATAAATTGGGCCGGCTGTAGGCAATTTACAATTGGTTCCAGGGGTACACGGGCAGCAGTGGTCTGGTCAGTGGAGGCCCAGTGGAAGGAGGGACCGCAGACAGGCTTCGAAGGCCTAAGATAATAAATTGGGCCGGCTGTAGGCAATTTAAAATTGGTTCCAGGGGTACACGGGCAGCAGTAGACAGGTCAGTGGAGGCCTAGTGGAAGGAGGGACCACAGACAGGCGTCGAAGGCCTAACATAATAAAATTGGACTGGCTGTAGGCACTTTATAATTGGTTCCAGGGGTACACGGGCAGCAGTGGTCTGGTCAGCGGAGGCCGATTGTAATGAGTGTCTGCCAGTTAGTAGTCCAAAACAATAAATAAATGTGAATGTCTCGCATTAAAACAAAACGAAAACACTAAAGGGTGCAATCATTAGGTACAGGGGTGGGATCCTCTGCGTAGTTTCAGACCTACTAATTTGGCGCAAAGTATTTACTTTGGTAAATAGAGGACACTGCCCCTGACTATGTTAAGTACCATCATACATGTCAACACAATGGTATTGTCAGTGGCAGGAATGGAAGGATGTCAGCGCATAGACTAAACATTGGTGGAAGTGTGAGAGATAACTGTGGAAGTGGTAGAGCAATGTTTGACCTGGAGGTGGGTGAACTCTCTTGTGGCCGGCGGTACAGGCCCAGGGCCCCTCATGTTACAACAGTGTGTCTGACGTTGGGTGCGCACCACCACCGCCAGAGACACTTTATTGTACAATGAGGGACCCAGTGGCAGTGCTGTTGACCAAAAGCGGGCACACCCACCTCTTCAGACAAACAGCACTCTCACGGGTGCTTGCGCCAAGTCGCGATACCACGGCCCCGTGTGGGGAGTTTGGCCATTTAGGGAGGTGTAAACATGTCGTATGATGGACAATCAGCTGCAGCAAATTAAGACATTAGAAAAGTAATTCACAGTAGTCCACAGGCAAGAGCTTTTCATAGGAAAGCTAGGTGTCGGCCGGGCAAGGTGGGGCAAAAGAATTTGAAATCCAGTTGTGGTTCATTTTAATGAATGTTAGATCATCAACATTTTGGGTAGCCAGACGAGTCCTTTTTTTGGTTAATATTGAACCTGCAGCACTGAATACTCTTTCTGATAGGACACTAGCTGCCGGGCAAGCAAGCTCCTGCAATGCATATTCTGCCAATTCTGGCAAGGTGTCTAATTTGGATGCCCAGTAATCAAATGGGAATGACGGTTGAGGGCGAACATCGATAAGGGATGAAAAATAGTTTGTAACCATACTGGACAAATCTTGTCTCCTGTCACTTTCAATTGATGCAGCAGTACCTGTCCTGTCTGCGGTCATAGCAAAATCACTCCACAACCTGGTCAGAAAACCCCTCTGTCCAACGCCACTTCTGATGTGTGCACCCCTAACACTCCTGGTCTGCTGCCCCCTGGAGCTCGTGTGAGAACGATCACGTGCGCTGTGTGCTGGGAATGCCTGAAGCAAACGGTCAACAAGAGTTGATTGTTTGGTTGCTAATATTAGTTCCAAGTTCTCATGTGGCATAATATTTTGCAATTTGCCTTTATAGCGAGGATCAAGGAGGCAGGCCAACCAGTAATCGTCATTGTTCATCATTTTCGTAATGCGTGTGTCCCTTTTGAGGATACGTAAGGCATAATCCGCCATGTGGGCCAAAGTTCCAGTTGTCAAATCTGCGGTTGTGATTGGTTGAGGGGCAGTTTCAGGCAAATCTACGTCACTTGTGTCCCTCAAAAAACCAGAACCCGGCCTTGCCACGTAACCAATTTCCAGTGCCCCCGGGAAAGCTTCCTCATTAAAAATATACTCATCCCCATCATCCTCCTCGTCCTCCACCTCCTCTTCGCCCGCTACCTCATCCTGTACACTGCCCTGACTAGACAATGGCTGACTGTCATCAAGGCATTCCTCTTCCTCTGGTGCAGATGCCTGATCCTTTATGTGCGTCAAACTTTGCATCAGCAGACACATTAGGGGGATGCTCATGCTTATTATGGCGTTGTCTGCACTAACCAGCCGTGTGCATTCCTCAAAACACTGAAGGACTTGACACGTGTCTTGTATCTTCGACCACTGCACAACTGACAACTCCATGTCTGCCATCCTACTGCCTGCCCGTGTATGTGTATCCTCCCACAAAAACATAACAGCCTGCCTCTGTTCGCACAGTCTCTGAAGCATGTGCAGTGTTGAGTTCCACCTTGTTGCAACGTCTATGATTAGGCGATGCTGGGGAAGGTTCAAAGACCGCTGATAGGTCTGCATACGGCTGGAGTGTACAGGCGAACGGCGGATATGTGAGCAAAGTCCACGCACTTTGAGGAGCAGGTCGGAGAACCCAGGATAAGTTTTCAATAAGCACTGCACCACCAGGTTTAAGGTGTGAGCCAGGCAAGGAATGTGTTTCAGTTGGGAAAGGGAGATGGCAGCCATGAAATTCCTTCCGTTATCACTCACTACCTTGCCTGCCTCAAGATCTACTGTGCCCAGCCACGACTGCGTTTCTTGCTGCAAGAACTCGAACAGAACTTCCGCGGTGTGTCTGTTGTCGCCCAAACACTTCATAGCCAATACAGCCTGCTGACGCTTGCCAGTAGCTGGCCCATAATGGGACAACTGGTGTGCAACAGTGTCAGCTGCCGATGGAGTGGTTGGGCGACTGCGGTCTGTGGAAGAGCTCTCGCTTCTGCAGGAGGACGAGGAGGAGGAGGAGGGGGTGCGAACGCCTACAGCCAACTGTTTCCTAGACCGTGGGCTAGGCACAACTGTCCCGAAATTGATGTCCCCTGTGGACCCTGCATCCACCACATTCACCCAGTGTGCCATGATGGACACGTAACGTCCCTGGCCATGCCTACTGGTCCATGCATCTGTAGTCAGGTGCACCTTTGTACTCACAGATTGCCTGAGTGCATGGACGATGCGCTGTTTAACATGCTGGTGCAGGGCTGGGATGGCTTTTCTGGAAAAAAAGTGTTGACTGGGTAGCTCGTAGCGTGGTTCAGCGTACTCCATCAGGGCTTTGAAAGCTTCGCTTTCAACTAACCGGTAGGGCATCATCTCTAACGAGATTAGTCTAGCTATGTGGGCGTTAAAACCCTGTGTACGCGGATGCGAGGATAAGTACTTCCTTTTTCTAACCAGAGTCTCATGTAGGGTGAGCTGGACTGGAGAGCTGGAGATCGTGGAACTAGCGGGTGTGCCGGTGGACATGGCAGACTGAGAGACGGTTGGAGACGGTATTGTTTCCGCCGGTGCCCTAGATGCAATATTTCCTCCTACAAAACTGGTGATTCCCTGACCCTGACTGCTTTTGGCTGGCAAAGAAACCTGCACAGATACTGCCGGTGGTGCGGAAAATGGTGGCCTTACAGTGACGGAAGGGATGTTGCGTTGCTGACTAGCTTCATTGGCCGAGAGTGCTACAACCTTAAGGGACGTTTGGTAGTTAGTCCAGGCTTGGAAATGCATGGTGGTTAAATGTCTATGCATGCAACTTGTATTGAGACTTTTCAGATTCTGACCTCTGCTTAAGCTAGTTGAACATTTTTGACAGATGACTTTGCACTGATCAATTGGATGTTGTTTAAAAAAATGCCAGACTGCACTCTTCCTAGCATCAGATCCCTTTTCAGGGATTGCAGACTGAGCTTTAACCGGATGGCCATGCTGTCCTCCAACAGGTTTTGACTTTGCCACGCGGTTTGGGCCAGATACGGGCCCGGCAGATGGAACCTGTTGCGATGTTTATGCCTGCTGCGGCCCCTCCTCCACCTCCGCTTCAGAACTACTGCCGCCTGCACCCTGTTCCCCCAATGGCTGCCAATCGGGGTCAACAACTGGGTCATCTATTACCGTGTCGGTCGGTGGTATAGCGTTCGTGACGGGGCAACATAGTCTCATCAGGGTCTGATTGTGGATCAGTACCCTGAGAGGGCAATGTTGTGGTCTGAGTCAAAGGACCAGTATAGTAGCCAGGCTGTGGCTGTGCATCAGTGCACTCCATGTCAGAATCTACTTGTAATGGGCATGGCCTGTTAACTGTTTCACTTTCTAAGCCAGTGTAAAGAGCTCCATGGAGTAACCCGTTGTGTGGCCTGCTGCATCCTTCTCTCTTGTTGTTGTTTTTGCTGAAGAGGACAAGGAAGCGACTTGTCCCTGACCGTGAACATCCACAAACGACGCGCTGCTTTTACATTTACCAGTTTCAGAAGAGGAGGCAAAAGAGCTAGAGGCTGAGTCTGCAAGGTAAGCCAAAACTTGCTGTTGCTGCTCCGGCTTTAAAAGCGGTTTTCCTACTCCCAGAAAAGAGAGCGTTCGAGGCCTTGTGTAGCCAGACGATGAACCTGGCTCCACAGCTCCAGACTTAGGTGGAATATTTTTTTTCCCACGACCACCTGATGCTCCACTACCACTACCATCATTACCAGCTGACAATGAACGCCCACGGCCACGACCTCTTGCACCAGACTTCCTCATTGTTGTAAAAACTTAACCAAAGTAACTTTATTTGTTGCTGTCAAACAACTTACACGGTGAGCTATAACTTCAGTATGATTTCGATATCCCTTTACAGGTTGGTGAGACCGCAAGGAAAATCAGGCACAATGTCACACACTCTGTTTTCTGTGGCACCAAATCACAGAGATGCCACACACGCAGGACTGTCACTCAAGCACAAATGTCAATATTAATCTCCCATTTTTTTTTTTTTTCAGGGAGACTTTAGAAACCAAATAAAATAAAATGATTTTTTCAGGAAGAATTTAGAAACCAAATAAAATAAAATGATTTTTTCAGGGAGAATTTAGAAACCAAATAAAAAAAATAAATAGGCTTTCTATGGCCCACTATTTGAGAGAGAGAGAGAGAGAGATGGCACACCCAGGAGTCAAGACTGGCACACAAGCAGAAAGGGCAATATTAATCTCCCACTGTTTTTTTTTTTTTTTTTTTTCAGGGAGACGTTAGAAACAGAATAAAATAAAATGATATTTTCAGGAAGAATTTAGAAACCAAATAAAATAAAATGATTTTTTCAAGGAGAATTTAGAAACCAAATAAAAAAAAAATAGGCTTTCTATGGCCCACTGAGTGAGAGATGGCACACACAGGAGTCAGGAGTGGCAAACAAGCCCAGAGGCCAATATTTATCTCCCACTGATTGATTTAGTAATTTTTTAAGGTAGATTTTAGAACCCAAATCAAGCAAAAAAATAAATAGGCTTTCTATGGCCCACTGAGTGAGAGATGGCACACACAGGAGTCAGGAGTGGCACACAAGCCCAGAGGCCAATATTTATCTCCCACTGATTGATTTAGTGATTTTTTCAGGTAGAATTTAGAACCCAAATCAAGCAAAAAAATAAATAGGCTTTCTATGGCCCACTATATTAGAGAGAGAGAGAGATGGCACACCCAGGAGTCAAGACTGGCACACAAGCAGAAAGGGCAATTTTAATCTCCCACTGTATTTTTTTTTATTTATTTTTTTCAGGGAGACTTTAGAAACAAAATAAAATAAAATGATTTTTTCAGGAAGAATTTAGAAACCAAATAAAATAAAATGATTTTTTCAGGTAGATTTTAGAACCCAAATCAAGCAAAAAAATAAATAGGCTTTCTATGGCCCACTGAGTGAGAGATGGCACACACAGGAGTCAGGAGTGGCACACAAGCCCAGAGGCCAATATTTATCTCCCACTGATTGATTTAGTGATTTTTTCAGGTAGAATTTAGAACCCAAATCAAGCAAAAAAATAAATAGGCTTTCTATGGCCCACTATTTGAGAGAGAGAGAGAGATGGCACACCCAGGAGTCAAGACTGGCACACAAGCAGAAAGGGCAATATTAATCTCCCACTGTTTTTTTTTTGTTTTGTTTTTTCAGGGAGATTTTAGAAACAAAATACAATAAAATGATTTTTTCAGGAAGAATTTAGAAACCAAATAAAATAAAATGATTTTTTCAGGTAGATTTTAGAACCCAAATCAAGCAAAAAAATAAATAGGCTTTCTATGGCCCACTGAGTGAGAGATGGCACACACAGGAGTCACGAGTGGCACACAAGCCCAGAGGCCAATATCTATCTCCCACTGATTGATTTAGTGATTTTTTCAGGTAGAATTTAGAACCCAAATCAAGCAAAAAAATAAATAGGCTTTCTATGGCCCACTATTTGAGAGAGAGAGAGAGAGATGGCACACCCAGGAGTCAAGACTGGCACACAAGCAGAAAGGGCAATATTAATCTCCCACTGTTTTTTTTTTTTTTTTTTCAGGGAGACTTTAGAAACAAAATAAAATAAAATGATTTTTTCTGGAAGAATTTAGAAACCAAATAAAATAAAATGATTTTTTCAGGTAGATTTTAGAACCCAAATCAAGCAAAAAAATAAATAGGCTTTCTATGGCCCACTGAGTGAGAGATGGCACACACAGGAGTCAGGAGTGGCACACAAGCCCAGATGCCAATATTTATCTCCCACTGATTGATTTAGTGATTTTTTTCAGGTAGAATTTAGAACCCAAATCAAGCAAAACAATAAATAGGCTTTCTATGGCCCACTATTTGAGAGAGAGAGAGAGAGATGGCACAACCAGGAGTCAAGACTGGCACACAAGCAGAAAGGGCAATATTAATCTCCCACTGTTTTTTTTTTTTTTTTTTTTCAGGGAGACTTTAGCAACAAAATAAAATAAAATGATTTTTTCAGGAAGAATTTAGAAACCAAATAAAATAAAATGATTTTTTCAGGTAGATTTTAGAACCCAAATCAAGCAAAAAAATAAATAGGCTTTCTATGGCCCACTGAGTGAGAGATGGCACACACACAGGAGTCAGGAGTGGCACACAAGCCCAGAGGCCAATATTTATCTCCCACTGATTGATTTAGTGATTTTTTCAGGTAGAATTTAGAACCCAAATTGCTGTGAGTTCTGTTTTTGGGCTCCCTCTAGTGGTTACTGATGGTACTGGGTGACTTGTGTTCTCTGCGGTCTCTGGTGTCCACCTGTTCCATCAGGTTATGGGAGTTTCCTATTTAACCTGGCTTTTTTGTCATTTCCTCGCCGGCTATCAATGTAATCAGCGTGTCTTTTTACCTCTGCTCCCTGCGTCTGTTATCTTCAGGACAAGCTAAGTTTTTGATTTTCCTGTTCCACGTTTTGCTTAATTTTTGTCTTAGTCCAGCTTGCAGATATGTGATTCCTTGCTGCTGGTTGCTCTAGTGGGCTGAAATTACTCCTCATGTTCCATGAGTTGGCACATGAGTTCAAGTAATTTCAGGATGGTTTTTTTGAAGGGTTTTTCGCTGACCGCGCAGTTCACTTTTGTATCCTCTGCTATCTAGCTTTAGCGGGCCTCATTTTTGCTGATTCTATTTTCATAACTACGTATGTGCTTTACTCTCATTTCACCGTTATTACATGTGGGGGGCTGCTATTTCTGTGGGGTGTTTCTCTGGAGGCAAGTGAGGTCTGTGTTTCTTCTTATAGGGGAAGTTAATCCTTCGGCTGGCGCGAGACGTCTAGGAATCATCGTAGGCACGTTCCCCGGCTACTGCTAGTTGTGTGTTTAGGTTCAGGATCGCGGTCAGCTCAGGTTCCATCACCCTAGAGCTTGTTTTGTTTTTGTGCTTGTCCTTTTGTGATCCCCTGCCATTGGGATCATGACAGTATAGCCGGCCCGAAAAAATTGGTCATCGTTTTGGCTGAAGTAGGAGGAAAAGTAGTCTGAGGAAGTTTTTTTTTTGTTTTTTTTTCTCCCCTCCTCAGTGTTTGCTGCCTAGCCTTAATTGCAGCTTGACTGCTTTTTTCCTCCTCTTAATCCTTGAATGGCTCTGACCTCAGCTGTTTATCATGGACGTCCAGAGTTTGGCTTCCGGCCTGAATAATCTTGCTGCTAAGGTTCAAAATATACAAGATTTTGTTGTACATACGCCTATGTCTGAACCTAGAATTCCTGTCCCAGAGTTTTTTTCTGGAGATAGATCTAGTTTTCTGAATTTTAGGAACAATTGCAAGTTGTTTCTTTCCTTGAAATCTCGCTCCTCTGGAGACCCTGCTCAGCAGGTCAAGATTGTTATATCTTTCCTGCGGGGTGACCCTCAGAATTGGGCATTTGCATTGGCACCAGGGGATCCTGCGTTGCTCAATGTGGATGCGTTTTTTCTGGCATTGGGTTTGCTCTATGAGGAACCTAACCTAGAGATTCAGGCTGAAAAAGCTTTATTGGCTCTCTCTCAGGGGCAAGATGAAGCAGAAATATATTGTCAGAAATTTCGGAAATGGTCGGTGCTTACTCAGTGGAATGAGTGCGCTCTGGCTGCAAAATTCAGAGATGGCCTTTCTGAGGCCATTAAAGATGTTATGGTGGGGTTCCCGGCGCCTACAGGTCTGAATGAGTCCATGACTATGGCTATTCAGATTGATCGGCGTTTACGGGAGTGCAAACCTGTGCACCATTTGGCGGTGTCTTCTGAACAGGCACCTGAGATAATGCAATGTGATAGAATTCAGTCCAGAAGTGAACGGCAAAATTATAGGCGGAAAAATGGATTGTGTTTTTATTGTGGTGATTCAGCTCATGTTATATCAGCATGCTCTAAACGCACAAAAAAGGTTGATAAGTCTGTAGCCATTGGTACTTTACAGTCTAAGTTCATTCTGTCTGTGGATTCAGGCGCTGCCCTGAGTCTTATGGATTGGTCATTTGCCAATCGCTGTGGGTTTAGTCTGGAACCTCTGGAAGTTCCTATTCCTTTGAAAGGAATTGACTCTACACCTTTGGCTATGAATAAACCTCAATACTGGACACAAGTGACCATGCGTATGACTCCCGTTCATCAGGAGGTGATTCGCTTCCTGGTACTGTATAATTTACATGATGTCTTAGTGCTTGGTCTGCCATGGTTACAAACTCATAACCCAGTCTTGGACTGGAAAACAATGTCTGTGTTAAGCTGGGGATGTCAGGGGGTTCATGATGATGCATCTCCGATTTCTATTGCTTCATCTACTCCTTCTGAGGTTCCGGTATTTTTGTCTGATTATCGGGAGGTTTTTGAGGAGCCTAAGCTCAGTTCGCTTCCTCCTCACAGGGATTGCGATTGTGCTATAGATTTGATTCCTGGCAGTAAATTCCCTAAAGGTCGTTTGTTCAATCTGTCAGTGCCAGAGCATACTGCTATGCGGAATTATGTTAAGGAGTCCTTGGAAAAGGGACATATTCGTCCATCTTCGTCCCCTTTGGTAGCAGGTTTTTTTTTTTTGGCCAAAAAAGATGGTTCCTTGAGGCCTTGCATAGATTATCGTCTTTTGAATAAGATTACAGTCAAATATCAGTATCCTTTGCCATTGTTTACTGATTTGTTCGCTCGCATTAAGGGGGCTAAATGGTTCACAAAGATTGATCTTCGGGGTGCGTATAATCTTGTGCGGATAAGGCAGGGAGATGAGTGGAAAACCGCATTTAATACGCCTGAGGGCCATTTCGAGTATTTGGTGATGCCTTTTGGACTTTCTAATGCTCCTTCTGTCTTCCAGTCTTTTATGCACGATATTTTTCGTGAATATCTGGATAAATTTATTATCGTGTATTTGGATGATGTTTTGGTTTTTTCTGATGACTGGGAGTCTCATGTTCAGCAGGTCAGGAAGGTGTTTCAGGTCCTGCGGGCCAATTCTTTGTTTGTAAAGGGTTCTAAATGTCTCTTTGGAGTCCAGAAGATTTCTTTTTTGGGGTATATTTTTTCCCCTTCTACTATTGAGATGGATCCCGTCAAGGTTCAGGCTATTTGTGACTGGACGCAGCCTACATCTCTTAAGAGTCTACAGAAGTTCTTGGGCTTTGCTAATTTTTATCGTCGCTTCATAACTAATTTTTCTAGTGTTGTTAAGCCTTTGACGGATTTGACTAAAAAGGGTGCTGATGTTACTGATTGGTCTCCTGCGGCTGTGGAGGCCTTTCAGGAACTTAAGCGCCGGTTTTCTTCTGCTCCTGTGTTGCGTCAGCCAGATACGTCGCTTCCTTTTCAGGTTGAGGTTGATGCTTCCGAGATCGGAGCGGGGGCGGTTTTGTCACAGAGAAGCTCCGATGGCTCAGTGATGAAGCCATGTGCGTTCTTTTCTAGAAAATTTTCGCCCGCTGAATGGAATTATGATGTTGGTAATCGGGAGCTTTTGGCCATGAAGTGGGCATTTGAGGAGTGGCGTCATTGGCTTGAGGGTGCTAGACATCGTGTGGTGGTCTTGACTGATCACAAAAATCTGATGTACCTTGAGTCTGCCAAGCGTCTGAATCCTAGACAGGCTCGTTGGTCACTGTTTTTCTCCCGTTTCAATTTTGTGGTTTCATACCTGCCAGGTTCAAAGAATGTGAAGGCGGATGCTCTTTCTAGGAGTTTTGTGCCTGACTCCCCTGGAAATTCTGAGCCCACTGGTATCCTTAGGAATGGGGTGATTTTGTCGGCTGTCTCCCCAGACTTGCGACGTGCTTTGCAGGAGTTTCAGGCGGATAAACCTGATCGTTGTCCGCCGGAAAGACTGTTTGTTCCAGATAATTGGACCAGTAGAGTCATCTCCGAGGTCCATTCTTCTGTGTTGGCAGGTCATCCTGGAATATTTGGTACTAGAGACTTGGTGGCCAGGTCTTTTTGGTGGCCTTCCTTGTCGAGGGATGTGCGTTCTTTCGTCTTGTGGAGTTTGCACTCGGGCTAAGCCTTGCTGTTCTCGGGCCAGTGGATTGTTGTTACCTTTGCCTATCCCGAAGAGGCCTTGGACGCACATTTCCATGGACTTTATTTCGGATCTTCCTGTCTCTCAAAAAATGTCCGTCATATGGGTTGTGTGTGACCGCTTTTCTAAGATGGTTCATCTGGTATCCTTGCCTAAGTTACCTTCCTCCTCTGAGTTGGTCCCTCTGTTTTTTCAAAACGTGGTCCGTTTGCATGGCATTCCGGAGAACATCGTTTCTGACAGGGGATCCCAGTTTGTGTCTAGATTTTGGCGGACGTTCTGTGCTAAGATGGGCATTGATTTATCCTTTTCGTCTGCATTCCATCCCCAGACGAAATGCCAGACGGAACAAACTAATCAGACTTTAGAAACTTATTTAAGGTGTTTTGTTTCTGCTGATCAAGATGACTGGGTTTCCTTTTTGCCGCTTGCCGAGTTTGCCCTTAATAATCGGGCTAGTTCTGCTACCTTGGTTTCTCCTTTCTTTTGTAATTCGGGGTTTCATCCTCGTTTTTCCTCTGGTCAGGTGGAGCCTTCTGATTGTCCTGGAGTGGACATGGTGGTGGATAGGTTGCATCGGATTTGGAGTCATGTGGTGGACAATTTGAAGTTGTCTCAGGAGAGGGCTCAGCAGTTTGCTAATCGCCGTCGCCGCTTGGGTCCTCGACTTCTTGTTGGGGACTTGGTGTGGTTGTCTTCTCGTTTTGTTCCTATGAAGGTCTCTTCTCCTAAGTTCAAGCCTCGGTTCATCGGTCCCTATAGGATCTTGGAAATTCTTAACCCTGTGTCGTTTCGTTTGGATCTCCCGGCATCGTTTGCTATTCATAATGTGTTCCATCGGTCGTTGTTGCGGAAGTATGAGGTACCTGTCGTTCCTTCGCTTGAGCCTCCTGCTCCGGTGCTGGTGGAGCATGAATTGGAGTATGTTGTGGAGAAGATCTTGGATTCTCGTGTTTCCAGACGGAAACTCCAGTATTTGGTCAAGTGGAAGGGTTATGGTCAGGAGGATAATTCTTGGGTGATTGCCTCTGATGTTCATGCTGCCGATTTGGTCCGTGCTTTTCATAGGGCTCATCCTGGTCGCCCTGGTGGTTATCATGAGGGTTCGGTGACCCCTCCTCAAGGGGGGGGTACTGTTGTGAGTTCTGTTTTTGGGCTCCCTCTGGTGGTTACTGATGGTACTATGTGACTTGTGTTCTCTGCGGTCTCTGGTGTCCACCTGTTCCATCAGGTTATGGGAGTTTCCTATTTAACCTGGCTTTTTTGTCATTTCCTCGCCGGCTATCAATGTAATCAGCGTGTCTTTTTACCTCTGCTCCCTGCGTCTGTTATCTTCAGGACAAGCTAAGTTTTTGATTTTCCTGTTCCACGTTTTGCTTAATTTTTGTCTTAGTCCAGCTTGCAGATATGTGATTCCTTGCTGCTGGTTGCTCTAGTGGGCTGAAATTACTCCTCATGTTCCATGAGTTGGCACATGAGTTCAAGTAATTTCAGGATGGTTTTTTTGAAGGGTTTTTCGCTGACCGCGCAGTTCACTTTTGTATCCTCTGCTATCTAGCTTTAGCGGGCCTCATTTTTGCTGATTCTATTTTCATAACTACGTATGTGCTTTCCTCTCATTTCACCGTTATTACATGTGGGGGGCTGCTATTTCTGTGCTATGTTTCTCTGGAGGCAAGTGAGGTCTGTGTTTCTTCTTATAGGGGAAGTTAATCCTTCGGCTGGCGCGAGACGTCTAGGAATCATCGTAGGCACGTTCCCCGGCTACTGCTAGTTGTGTGTTTAGGTTCAGGATCGCGGTCAGCTCAGGTTCCATCACCCTAGAGCTTGTTTTGTTTTTGTGCTTGTCCTTTTGTGATCCCCTGCCATTGGGATCATGACACCAAATCAAGCAAAAAAATAAATAGGCTTTCTATGGCCCACTATTTGAGAGAGAGAGAGAGAGAGATGGCACATCCAGGAGTCAAGACTGGCACACAAGCAGAAAGGGCAATTTTAATCTCCCACTGTTTTTTTTTGTTTTTTTTTTTTTCAGTGAGACTTTAGAAAAAAAATAAAATAAAATGATTTTTTCAGGAAGAATTTAGAAACCAAATAAAATAAAATGATTTTTTCAGGTAGATTTTAGAACCCAAATCAAGCAAAAAAATAAATAGGCTTTCTATGGCCCACTGAGTGAGAGATGGCACACACAGGAGTCAGGAGTGGCACACAAGCCCAGAGGCCAATATTTATCTCCCACTGATTGATTTAGTGATTTTTTCAGGTAGAATTTAGAACCCAAATCAACCAAAAAAATAAATAGGCTTTCTATGGCCCACTGAGTGAGAGATGGCACACACAGGAGTCAGGAGTGGCACACAAGCCCAGAGGCCAATATTTATCTCCCACTGATTGATTTATTGATTTTTTCAGGTAGAATTTAGAACCCAAATCAAGCAAAAAAATAAATAGGCTTTCTATGGCCCACTGAGTGAGAGATGGCACACACAGGAGTCAGGAGTGGCACACAAGCCCAGAGGCCAATATTTATATCCCACTGATTGATTTATTGATTTTTTCAGGTAGAATTTAGAACCCAAATCAAGCAAAAAAATAAATAGGCTTTCTATGGCCCACTGAGTGAGAGATGGCACACACAGGAGTCAGGAGTGGCACACAAGCCCAGAGGCCAATATTTATCTCCCACTGATTGATTTAGTGATTTTTTCAGGTAGAATTTAGAACCCAAATCAACCAAAAAAATAAATAGGCTTTCTATGGCCCACTGAGTGAGAGATGGCACACACAGGGATGGCACTCTAGCAGAAATGCCAATCTTAATCTCCCACAAAAAAAAAACAGGGACTGTCCTACAATTACTATCTCCCTGCAGTAATCTCAGCCAGGTATGGCAGGCAGCAATAAGGAGTGGACTGATGCACAAATTAAATAAAAAGTGTGGACAAACAAAAAAGATAGCTGTGCAGAAAGGAAGGAACAAGAGGATTTGTGCTTTGAAAAAAGCAGTTGGTTTGCACAGCGGCGTACACACAGCAATGCAGCTATCAGGGAGCCTTCTAGGGCAGCCCAATGAGCTACAGCGCTGAGAAAAAAAAATGTAGCTTCCACTATCCCTGCACACCGAAGGTGGTGTTGGACAGTGGAAATCGCTAAAGCACAAGCGGTTTGGGGGTTAATGGACCCTGCCTAACGCTATCCCTGCTTCTAACGAAGCGGCAGCAACCTCTCCCTAAGCTCAGATCAGCAGCAGTAACATGGCGGTCGGCGGGAACGCCCCTTTATAGCCCCTGTGACTCCGCAGACAGCAAGCCAATCACTGCAATGCCCTTCTCTAAGATGGTGGGGACCAGGACCTATGTCATCACGCTGCCCACACTCTGCGTTCACCTTCATTGGCTGAGAAATGGCGCTTTTCGCGTCATTGAAACGAGACTTTGGCGCGAAAGTCGCGTACCGCATGGCTGACCACGCACAGGGGTCGGATCGGGTTTCATGAAACCCGACTTTGCCAAAAGTCGGCGACTTTTGAAAATGAACGACCCGTTTCGCTCAACCCTAGTCATAAGCCTAATGGAAAACGGAAGAATTATGTGGTCATAAGAGTAAAATCAGCAATTATTATTTATTATTATTATTTACTATTATAGCACCATTTGTTCCATGGTGCTTTACATGTGAGCAATTGTAAGTACACAGTGCTATATAACATGATGATTGCAATATATTAGGAGGGTAAAGAGTTTCATGGAAGTGAAATTATGCAAGCTGTATTACATGTATGTTTGTTGTTGATAAAAAATGTGAATACTTTAGTTGATAGGACAATTTCTTTGAATGACCAGGCCAATTTTTTTCAATTCTGACCAGTGTCATGTTTATGAGGTAATAACTCTGGAATGCTTCAACGGATCACAGTGATTCTGAGAACATTTTTTTCATGACATATTGTTCTTCATGATAGTTTTAAAATTTGTTCAATATGACTTTTATTTGCAAATATTTTGAAAATTTAGCAATTTTTAAACTTTAAATTCTTATAGCCTTAAACCAGTTATCTTAGAAAAAATAGTTAATAAATAATATTTGCCACATGTCTACTTTACATCTGCATCATTTCTGAAACACAATTTTCCTGTTAGAAAGTTAGAAGGATTAAGCATTGATAAGTATTGTCTCATTTTTCTAATAAAATTTCCAAATCATTTTTTTTAGTGACCACATCATTTCAAGTGCGCTTGAGCGGCCCGTTTGACAGGAAATATCCAAAAATGACATCATTCTAAAAACTGAAGAAAGATAAGTAGAATCCAGCAATTAAATCCAGGAATTAAAGCGATGTGAAAAGAAAAAATGTTAATTTTACTTTTTTTCACAAAAAATGTTACTTTAGCCTTATTTATTTTCACAAGAGAAAATGGACCACAAAATATGTTAAGTAATTTCTCCTGAGTACACCAATACTCTATATGTGGGAAAAAAACTACTATTTGGGTGCATGGCAGGGCTCGGAATGGAAGAGGGTTGTTTGACTTTTTGAATGCGAAATTGGTTGAAATCGAGAGCAGATGCCCTGTTGCATTTGGAGAGCCCCTGACATGCCTAAACATTGGAAGCCCCCCACAAGCGATCCCATTTTGGGAACTACACAATTATCTAAAGGCATAGTTATAGTAATGAAAACAATTCTTTTGGCTTTACTGGTGTATAAATTTATAATGTGGTGGTATTTGTAAGTTGAGTACATCAGATAATAAAAGTGTGTTGTGTTAACAGGGTAGAATCAAATTGTATCAATTTTTGGATGTGTAGTACACTTTATAGTAATCCTTAATGCAAAGGCCAGGTTTCTCAGAGCAGATTTTACAATGGTAAATTGTGCCCTTTCGTATTCTCCTCCTGATGCCTACTCTACATCTTTTTTATGTTCTTCCCTTCTTTGGTGTTTGGGGAACCTTACCGGGAAAATTATAACTTGGTACAATAACGGCACCATCAGTTTCTGAAGTACTGGGACCTACACCTTCCTAACTGGCAAACATCAGGATCTTGGTCGCTACCTCCTGAAACTGATGGAATGTACCCATATTGCTTGCCCAATCGAAATAGCACAAAAAATATTGTACAGTGCCATCTGTACAATGTGCTTGACTAACTTTTTATACCATGATTTATCTTTGTGCATAGCACTGTCTGGTTTTAGGATCTGATCTGAGAGATCTACACCCCCTATGAACCTATTCTAAACCACGATACAATCTGGCTTTGGGACTGCTGGTTTGGCACCTCGGACAGTAAGATGTGAGCTGTTGTCATGGTGTATGATGGTCAAGATAAGGACATCCCTCTTGTCCTTGTACTTGACCACCAACATGTCATCACTGCATTGGGCTCTGCTGTCGCCCTGTTTCATCAGAGGTCCATTTAGCAGTGTATTTAGTGTAGCCTCTCTGATTTCTTCACACAGTATTATCTTATAAAGTTGAGATGCTAATTTATGTTAATACCAAGGGGGTATAGTCAGAGATTCCTCTCTGGAGGTGATGAACATGCTTCCAGAGAAGCCTAGACCTGGATTACACACAGACCTGCTTTCCTCGATATACTCACTGCTAGAGACTACTGCATAGAGTAGAGCAAAGCTTATTGTCACTACTAATATCTCTACTGCTCTCTTTTCAAAGCACTTGCAACTCTGATCTACACCCCCTGCACCCACACTAATTGCTATGATAGGAGAGCAGCACAGGTGTTTGTTATGACAAATAGCTCTGCTCTACTCTATATATTTAGAAGACAGCCATGAGATCCAGGAGGAGAGCATATTTTACACAGAAGAAGCTGTGTCTTTACATGTCAGGGGGCACATTCTTTTTTTTTTCCCCTGCATGACACCTCCTGCTTATGGTTGGTCAATGTTATGCAGGGGAAAAAGTATATTCCCCCAGAGATGAAGCTTTACTAATGCCCTTTTAGTCTTAGCTTAAGTTTAAATTTAATTGTACCAGCTAATTTCTTGGCAACAGAGATGGAAAATTTGAAAAATGAAAACAATAATTTATTCAGCTTTGCAGCTACTACTCTATGATGTGGCTAGTGCTAAAACTGGTGAAAGGTCCTTTACAAGTACACTCAACTCAACCTCACTCAAGAACTTCCTGCTGTAAGCAAGTGATAACTCAATTTTTTTTTTTACCTTGGATCACATCGTACTTAATGGGACTTTCTCACAAAGTACATGTTAGTTAATGGAATTGAAATAAGTTCCACAATTGGATATTATAAATGAACCCCTGTTATGTTTTGTCTAATGACTGTGCAGGAACATGGTCTAAATATACCACAGCTACTGGGCAGAGGCGGAAACAAAACAGTGGATACAAAAAAAGACATCATAGGATCACTGCTGATTTTTTCTGTGAGGTAAAACATGTGTAAAAACAACCAGAAAAAACTTTACCAAATAGAAATAATCGACTATGTTCCCACTCTGTAATACCTGTATTCTCTTTTTTGCGTCTTCCCCTGCCCAGGAGCCGTGGTATGATCAGACCATGTCCCTGCACGGTCAGACTCAGCCATTGCACAGTACATAGCAGGGACACATTTATAACATTATCTCAGCACAGGAACATTTTTTAACACATTCAATTGAGGAACTTATTTTTATACTAGATGGTGGCCTGAATCTAACACATCTGGTATTCTAGAATATGTATGTAGTTTATTTATGAAGATTTGAGAATAAGGCAATGAATGCACAGGATTTGGCCGGCCGGGCGCGACCATTTAGTGAAGCGTGGTTCAAATCCCGCGCCAAATCGTGGCCGGACTGCGCCTGTCACTGATTGTTCACGGCCGGCCGCGACCAATCAGTGAAGCCAGGGCCAGCTGCAGGTTTTTGTGTGCCCCGGACAAAATAGTCTCACAACCCACGTAGCATATAACACAGCCCACATAGTATATAGCACAGCCACGTAGTATATAGCACAGCCACCTAGTATATAGCACAGGCACGTAGTATATAGCACAGCTACCTAGTATATAACACAGGCATGTAGCATATAGCACAGCCACATAGTATATAGCAGCCACGTAGTATATAGCAGCCACGTAGTATATAGCACAGCCACGTAGTATATAGCACAGACACGTAGTGTATAGCACAGCCCTTGCAGTATATAACACAGCCACATAGTATATAGCACAGCCACGTAGTATATTGCACAGACACGTAGTATATAGCACAGGCTCATAGTATATAGCACAGCTACGTAGTATATAACACAGCCACGTAATATATAGCAGAGCCATGTAGTATAGCAGAGCCATGTAGTATATAGCACAGTCCATGCAGTATATAACACAACCCACAACCCACGTAGTATATAGCACAGCCCATGCAGTTTATAACACAGCCCACACATTATATAACAAAGCCCACATAGTATATAGCAGAGCCACGTAGTATATTGCACATAGTGTAGAGCACAGTGACGTAATATATAACACAGCACACGCAGTATATAACACAGCCCATGCAGAAGGTAACACAGCCCGAGCAGTATGTAACACAGCCCACGTAGTATATAACACAGGCCACGCTGTAAATAGCACCATATCCCTGTTAAAAAAGAATTATAATAAAAAATAGTTATATACTCACCTTCCGGTGGCCCCCGGATCCAGCCCTGGCCTTTTATTTTTAAGATTATATGTTTTTACTATTGATGCTGCATAGGAAGCATCAATAGTAAAAAGTTGGTCACACATAGTTAATGGCAGCGTTAACAGACTGCCGCGTTATGCCGCGGTGTAACGCAGTCTGTTTAATGGACTGCTAAAATGCTATGTGGGCGCTGACTGGAGGGGAGTATGGAGGGGGCACTGACTGGAGGGGAGTAGGGAAGGGCCAATTCACGGCCGGACTGTTCCTGTCACTGATTGGTCGCACCCAGCCGGCCACGACCAATCAGCTACTCAGGATTTCCGTGACAAACAGACGGAAGTGGACCTTAGATGATTATATAGATAGATGGCATAGCTGAAGAGAAAGTCATGGACCGCAGATCCAAAAATCATACAATGATTGATTTTATGAGCATAAACAAGGCAAATCTATCAGTGGGTTCCTAACTTTTTTCTAGCCTTAAAGGTGCAATGCCATGCACCAACCACTAACACAGCAAAAGTGCACCAGCAGGGGGGCAACTTGGCACCTTACAGCACAAATGCCACAAGACTGAGTCCCAATGACTCCAGACCACAGCACCCCAGAGGTACAGAAACAAAGCAACAACGGCCACCACACAGCATGAACATCAAGTGAAAAGAGCAGAAAAACTCACCTTCCACATGTTCTGAGACTGTGAGCTGAGAGCAAAAAAAGGCAGAACCACTCTTGCAGTTTCTTGCTGATTAAAAGCTCCTGGGCCAAATGAATACTGGATGGTCCAAGTAAAGCCATAAAAGAAAGAATAGTCTGAGAACCTGTCTAAGGTGAGCTTTTCAGCTCCTTTCACTTATTTTTGGTGCTGTATGGCAGCCATTGTTGATACGGTGCTGTGCCTGTGAAGTGGTGATGTCCTTGAGTCATGGGGACTCAGCCTAGCAGCATGGGTTCTGTGAGGCACCAAATTGCCTGTTCTGCTGGTGCACTATTGCTGCAGTGGTGGTTGGTGCACTGCGCTGCATTTAAGGCTAGGAAAAAGTTAGGAAGACACTATGGCATTCACAGTGACGTGGCAGTAGACTTCATATAGTCTGATCAGAATGTTAAACTAAGAACATCATGTTTAGTTTAGTAAAATATTGCATAGCAGCATTAGATCAACGTATAATTTTTGGATGTGCAGTCCATGTCTCTTTCTATAGCTATGTAACATTTTTTTCCAAAATTTGTTGTTTACACTGTTCTTCATTCATGGGACAAGCCCTTAAAGTATCCTATTTCTACTACACAGTTGTAACAGGCACAAATATTCATCATCGTATAAGCAGTATACTATTGCGAAAGAAGAGGAGGGATTCACAATATCCCCAAGATCCACACTTGTAGCAAAAGACAAGAGATGTTTCACAGTTTCTCACACCTTACTGGCTAACACAACCTGCTTGGCAGATGAATACATCAATCTTTAGTTCAGCCACATTCTTTGACCTAAAATGTCCACCTCACTTCTTTACATCTCTGGCTGTTAAGTTTTTTTTAGTCCCTTACAGTGTGGGCTTCAACACTACTCCTCTCTCTACTCCCTATATACACCTTCTTTTTCCCAGGTGCTCCATTAATTGTTTGAATCAATAAAGCCACATGAGTAATAATTCAGTAATCAGATTAATGTGAGTATACACAGCTCTTGCCTTCTCCTAACCCATTGTATGGGATTAGTTTACAGCATATGATAGTATTCACCTTAGAAAACTTCTTTTGCCGTATTTTCAAATGACCAGACTAGTCATAAAGAAGTGCACTACATGCTTGTCAGTCCTGCCTATCTGAATATAGCATGCCACAGTAGGCATGCTAGGGACAGACAGGGAAAGACTGGTCAGCATGAACGCTTGACTTTTTTTGACTAATCTAGACAGTTGAATATGTGGCAAAAGGATTTTGATATAGTGAGTATCATTATACACTCTGATCTTGT
Organism: Ranitomeya imitator; assembly: GCF_032444005.1. Taxonomy (NCBI): domain Eukaryota; kingdom Metazoa; phylum Chordata; class Amphibia; order Anura; family Dendrobatidae; genus Ranitomeya; species Ranitomeya imitator. The sequence goes on along the minus strand of NC_091285.1, from coordinate 418,822,673 downwards.
CCCGTGCAATGAGATTGTCTGTAATCAACTTTAAGGCTAGGTTCACATAGCGCTAGGTGAGTCCGTCTAGCGGACACGTTTTTAAGTACTGAAAACGCAATCTAACGCACATACTAACGCGCCCATAGACTTGCATTGTCTGACGCATCGTGACGCATGCCAAAATTGGTATGCGTTTGTCACATAACGTTTTTTTCTGACGAACCTTGGATCGCGGCTTGCAGCGTTTTCGGGTCCGGCCAAGCTAACGCAATACTAACGGAAGCGTTCATTCTGCCATAGAAGGCTATGGCAAACACAGTCAGACGCAAATCATGAAAAATTTACAAATAGAACCACACGTTTTAATAGCGTTTGAGGGTGGTTCATGTGGTCATGTGACAGGAAATGTGATTTCGGCCAAAGGAGGAATATCCCACCCACACATTTCTCCTGAGGCCTACTGCACGTGTGTTGTGAATTCTGTTGTCAGGCTCCCTCCTGTGGTCATGAATGGTACTTCGGCTGGTTCTGTCCATGGACTTTCTCTGGTGCCTGTGGGTGTTTCTGAGTTTCCTTCCACAGGTGACGAGTAGTGTTGAGCGATACCTTCCGATATCGGAAAGTATCGGTATCGGTTTGGATCGGCCGATATTCAAAAAATATCGGATATCGCCGATACCGATACCCGATCCCAATGCAAGTCAATGGGACCAAAATATCGGAATTAAAATAAACCCTTTCTTTCCTTGTAGGTTCATTCTACCTGAAGGAAAACAACTAAGAATAATGTAGGATGTATGGGGGAGGTGGCGGAGACATTAAAGGCAATGAGGATTAGTCCAATCAAATAGAATAGCATGTTTTTTTTTTTTTTTTAAAGAAGTTCGGATTGAAAAAGATATTGAGTATGTAAATTTTTTTTATTTTGTCAGATATTGATGTTTCACTATTCCACGCCCTTCCCCTTCTTTTTTTTCTTTTTTTTTTTTTTCTTTTCCCACACTTTCATCTTCATCATCATCAGCATCCTTGACATCAACTTCTTCACCTTATTCATCTTCTTCTTCATCTTCTACCTATTTTTTTTTTTATTACATTCTTCATATTCATTTTCTTCAACTATTATTATTCTTCCTATTCTACATATTCTTTTTATTCCACTGTTATTATTCTTCCTATTCTACTTCTTCATCATATTCTCATTTGTGACAGGCATTCCCGTAGTTGTTATCTATAAAAGTTGGAAGATTACACCTTCCGTTCTGCCAGTCACAAAAGTTACATTTGTCCGCGTTCAGTTTGGCCTGCAGCATCAGGCTTTATCCAGGGGCACCACGAGGAGGAACGGACTCACCCCCATACACTGCTTAGTCTTCTTCTGCATATAATTTAGATAATATCTTTTGCTCTGATATTAAGTCTTATGCTTAATGTTCTTCTGCTCTTTGTTCTGCAGCCTCTTGTTCTTCTGCTTCTCGGTCTTCCATGTTGTCGTCTCCAGGGTCTTCGTCTCCAGTGTCGTCATCTCCGCCGTCGTCGTCTCAGCCGTCGTCGTCTCCGCCGTCGTCGTCGTCGTCGTCATCGGGGTGGTCTTCCGGGTCGTCGTCATCGGGGTGGTCTTCCGGGTTGTCGACGTTAGGGTCTTCAACTTGGAAATGTAGCAGAAGGTACAAGAAGGCTGAGAAAATGCCAAGAACCAGCTGATGGAACTGGAACTCGGATGGCTACCCGAAGGTTCAAGAGCCTATGGAACTACCGAGGACCAGCTGACGTTACTGGAACCCGGTTACTAAGCAGGAGGTACCCGTGCTAAAAAGCACTACCAAGGACCGCCTGACGTTGGCGGAACTCGGATACCCAGAAGGAGGCACCTAAGCCAAAGGCTCTGCCCGGAACCAGATGACGTTACTGGAACCAGGATGGGGAGCAGAAGGTACAAGAGCAAAAGACACTGCCGAGAACCAGCTGACGGTACTGGAACCCGGATGGGTAGCCGAATGTCCAAGAGCCAATGGAACTACCAAGGACCAGCTGACGTTACTGGAACCCGGTTACTAAGCAGGAGGTACCCGTGCCTGAAAGCACTACCAAGGACCACCTGACATTGGTGGAACTTGGATACCCAGAAGGAGGCACCTAAGCCAAAGGCTCTGCCCGGAACCAGCTGACGGTACTGGAACCAGGATGGGGAGCAGAAGGTACAAGAGCAAAAGACACTGCCGAGAACCAGCTGACGGTGCTGGAACCAGGTGGTGGACCCGAAGGCCCACAGGAGAGGAGAGAACAGCTAGGCCGCGAGGCAGCCGCAGTTACCGAACCCCAACAGTCCTACAGGGGGAGCTGGGCCTACTGGCACTACAGAACCAGCCTTGACTACCAGTTCACGCAGCCCACATAGGAAGCTCCTAAACTGGAGGCACCCTGGAGTTGGCTAACTCGACCGCCCCACGACGGGGCAAGCATAGGCGTCTCAGTGAAGTTGACACAACCCGGAAACAGCTGACGGTGCTGAAACCAGGCTTGGCACGAGGGAGTACCTGTGACAAGAACACTGCCGAGAACCAGCTGGCGGTGCTGGAACCCGGATGCGTTGCCCCAGTGTGCAAGAGCCAATGGCACGACCGAGGACCAGCTGACGGTGCTGGAACCCGGTTACTAAGCTGTAGGTGCCCGCGCTTAAAAGCACTACCAAGGACCGCCTGGCGTTGGCGGAACTCGGATACCCAGGAGGAGGCACCTAAGCCAAAGGCTCGGCCCGGAACCAGCTGACGGTGCTGGAACCAGGTGGTGGACCCCAAGGCCCACAGGAGAGGAGAGAACAGCTAGGCCGCGAGGCAGCCGCAGTTACCGAACCCCAACAGTCCTACAGGGGGAGCTGGGCCTACTGGCACTACAGAACCAGCCTTGACTACCAGTTCACGCAGCCCACATAGGAAGCTCCTAAACTGGAGGCACCCTGGAGTTGGCTAACTCGACCGCCCCACGACGGGGCAAGCATAGGCGTCTCAGTGAAGTTGACACAACCCGGAAACAGCTGACGGTGCTGAAACCAGGCTTGGCACGAGGGAGTACCTGTGACAAGAACACTGCCGAGAACCAGCTGGCGGTGCTGGAACCCGGATGCGTTGCCCCAGTGTGCAAGAGCCAATGGCACGACCGAGGACCAGCTGACGGTGCTGGAACCCGGTTACTAAGCTGTAGGTGCCCGCGCTTAAAAGCACTACCAAGGACCGCCTGGCGTTGGCGGAACTCGGATACCCAGGAGGAGGCACCTTAGCCAAAGGCTCGGCCCGGAACCAGCTGACGGTGCTGGAACCAGGTGGTGGACCCCAAGGCCCACAGGAGAGGAGAGAACAGCTAGGCCGCGAGGCAGCCGCAGTTACCGAACCCCAACAGTCCTACAGGGGGAGCTGGGCCTACTGGCACTACAGAACCAGCCTTGACTACCAGTTCACGCAGCCCACATAGGAAGCTCCTAAACTGGAGGCACCCTGGAGTTGGCTAACTCGACCGCCCCACGACGGGGCAAGCATAGGCGTCTCAGTGAAGTTGACACAACCCGGAAACAGCTGACGGTGCTGAAACCAGGCTTGGCACGAGGGAGTACCTGTGACAAGAACACTGCCGAGAACCAGCTGGCGGTGCTGGAACCCGGATGCGTTGCCCCAGTGTGCAAGAGCCAATGGCACGACCGAGGACCAGCTGACGGTGCTGGAACCCGGTTACTAAGCTGTAGGTGCCCGCGCTTAAAAGCACTACCAAGGACCGCCTGGCGTTGGCGGAACTCGGATACCCAGGAGGAGGCACCTTAGCCAAAGGCTCGGCCCGGAACCAGCTGACGGTGCTGGAACCAGGTGGTGGACCCCAAGGCCCACAGGAGAGGAGAGAACAGCTAGGCCGCGAGGCAGCCGCAGTTACCGAACCCCAACAGTCCTACAGGGGGAGCTGGGCCTACTGGCACTACAGAACCAGCCTTGACTACCAGTTCACGCAGCCCACATAGGAAGCTCCTAAACTGGAGGCACCCTGGAGTTGGCTAACTCGACCGCCCCACGACGGGGCAAGCATAGGCGTCTCAGTGAAGTTGACACAACCCGGAAACAGCTGACGGTGCTGAAACCAGGCTTGGCACGAGGGAGTACCTGTGACAAGAACACTGCCGAGAACCAGCTGGCGGTGCTGGAACCCGGATGCGTTGCCCCAGTGTGCAAGAGCCAATGGCACGACCGAGGACCAGCTGACGGTGCTGGAACCCGGTTACTAAGCTGTAGGTGCCCGCGCTTAAAAGCACTACCAAGGACCGCCTGGCGTTGGCGGAACTCGGATACCCAGGAGGAGGCACCTTAGCCAAAGGCTCGGCCCGGAACCAGCTGACGGTGCTGGAACCAGGTGGTGGACCCGAAGGCCCACAGGAGAGGAGAGAACAGCTAGGCCGCGAGGCAGCCGCAGTTACCGAACCCCAACAGTCCTACAGGGGGAGCTGGGCCTACTGGCACTACAGAACCAGCCTTGACTACCAGTTCACGCAGCCCACATAGGAAGCTCCTAAACTGGAGGCACCCTGGAGTTGGCTAACTCGACCGCCCCACGACGGGGCAAGCATAGGCGTCTCAGTGAAGTTGACACAACCCGGAAACAGCTGACGGTGCTGAAACCAGGCTTGGCACGAGGGAGTACCTGTGACAAGAACACTGCCGAGAACCAGCTGGCGGTGCTGGAACCCGGATGCGTTGCCCCAGTGTGCAAGAGCCAATGGCACGACCGAGGACCAGCTGACGGTGCTGGAACCCGGTTACTAAGCTGTAGGTGCCCGCGCTTAAAAGCACTACCAAGGACCGCCTGGCGTTGGCGGAACTCGGATACCCAGGAGGAGGCACCTTAGCCAAAGGCTCGGCCCGGAACCAGCTGACGGTGCTGGAACCAGGTGGTGGACCCGAAGGCCCACAGGAGAGGAGAGAACAGCTAGGCCGCGAGGCAGCCGCAGTTACCGAACCCCAACAGTCCTACAGGGGGAGCTGGGCCTACTGGCACTACAGAACCAGCCTTGACTACCAGTTCACGCAGCCCACATAGGAAGCTCCTAAACTGGAGGCACCCTGGAGTTGGCTAACTCGACCGCCCCACGACGGGGCAAGCATAGGCGTCTCAGTGAAGTTGACACAACCCGGAAACAGCTGACGGTGCTGAAACCAGGCTTGGCACGAGGGAGTACCTGTGACAAGAACACTGCCGAGAACCAGCTGGCGGTGCTGGAACCCGGATGCGTTGCCCCAGTGTGCAAGAGCCAATGGCACGACCGAGGACCAGCTGACGGTGCTGGAACCCGGTTACTAAGCTGTAGGTGCCCGCGCTTAAAAGCACTACCAAGGACCGCCTGGCGTTGGCGGAACTCGGATACCCAGGAGGAGGCACCTTAGCCAAAGGCTCGGCCCGGAACCAGCTGACGGTGCTGGAACCAGGTGGTGGACCCCAAGGCCCACAGGAGAGGAGAGAACAGCTAGGCCGCGAGGCAGCCGCAGTTACCGAACCCCAACAGTCCTACAGGGGGAGCTGGGCCTACTGGCACTACAGAACCAGCCTTGACTACCAGTTCACGCAGCCCACATAGGAAGCTCCTAAACTGGAGGCACCCTGGAGTTGGCTAACTCGACCGCCCCACGACGGGGCAAGCATAGGCGTCTCAGTGAAGTTGACACAACCCGGAAACAGCTGACGGTGCTGAAACCAGGCTTGGCACGAGGGAGTACCTGTGACAAGAACACTGCCGAGAACCAGCTGGCGGTGCTGGAACCCGGATGCGTTGCCCCAGTGTGCAAGAGCCAATGGCACGACCGAGGACCAGCTGACGGTGCTGGAACCCGGTTACTAAGCTGTAGGTGCCCGCGCTTAAAAGCACTACCAAGGACCGCCTGGCGTTGGCGGAACTCGGATACCCAGGAGGAGGCACCTTAGCCAAAGGCTCGGCCCGGAACCAGCTGACGGTGCTGGAACCAGGTGGTGGACCCCAAGGCCCACAGGAGAGGAGAGAACAGCTAGGCCGCGAGGCAGCCGCAGTTACCGAACCCCAACAGTCCTACAGGGGGAGCTGGGCCTACTGGCACTACAGAACCAGCCTTGACTACCAGTTCACGCAGCCCACATAGGAAGCTCCTAAACTGGAGGCACCCTGGAGTTGGCTAACTCGACCGCCCCACGACGGGGCAAGCATAGGCGTCTCAGTGAAGTTGACACAACCCGGAAACAGCTGACGGTGCTGAAACCAGGCTTGGCACGAGGGAGTACCTGTGACAAGAACACTGCCGAGAACCAGCTGGCGGTGCTGGAACCCGGATGCGTTGCCCCAGTGTGCAAGAGCCAATGGCACGACCGAGGACCAGCTGACGGTGCTGGAACCCGGTTACTAAGCTGTAGGTGCCCGCGCTTAAAAGCACTACCAAGGACCGCCTGGCGTTGGCGGAACTCGGATACCCAGGAGGAGGCACCTAAGCCAAAGGCTCGGCCCGGAACCAGCTGACGGTGCTGGAACCAGGTGGTGGACCCGAAGGCCCACAGGAGAGGAGAGAACAGCTAGGCCGCGAGGCAGCCGCAGTTACCGAACCCCAACAGTCCTACAGGGGGAGCTGGGCCTACTGGCACTACAGAACCAGCCTTGACTACCAGTTCACGCAGCCCACATAGGAAGCTCCTAAACTGGAGGCACCCTGGAGTTGGCTAACTCGACCGCCCCACGACGGGGCAAGCATAGGCGTCTCAGTGAAGTTGACACAACCCGGAAACAGCTGACGGTGCTGAAACCAGGCTTGGCACGAGGGAGTACCTGTGACAAGAACACTGCCGAGAACCAGCTGGCGGTGCTGGAACCCGGATGCGTTGCCCCAGTGTGCAAGAGCCAATGGCACGACCGAGGACCAGCTGACGGTGCTGGAACCCGGTTACTAAGCTGTAGGTGCCCGCGCTTAAAAGCACTACCAAGGACCGCCTGGCGTTGGCGGAACTCGGATACCCAGGAGGAGGCACCTTAGCCAAAGGCTCGGCCCGGAACCAGCTGACGGTGCTGGAACCAGGTGGTGGACCCCAAGGCCCACAGGAGAGGAGAGAACAGCTAGGCCGCGAGGCAGCCGCAGTTACCGAACCCCAACAGTCCTACAGGGGGAGCTGGGCCTACTGGCACTACAGAACCAGCCTTGACTACCAGTTCACGCAGCCCACATAGGAAGCTCCTAAACTGGAGGCACCCTGGAGTTGGCTAACTCGACCGCCCCACGACGGGGCAAGCATAGGCGTCTCAGTGAAGTTGACACAACCCGGAAACAGCTGACGGTGCTGAAACCAGGCTTGGCACGAGGGAGTACCTGTGACAAGAACACTGCCGAGAACCAGCTGGCGGTGCTGGAACCCGGATGCGTTGCCTTGCCTATTAAAGATTGTCTTCCTAGAGCCCCAACTAGCGGTGTTGGAGCAAAGGGTAAGCAGGGGGAGATGAGTGTAGGCCGAAGCCTGCACTGGAGGCAGCTTTGTGTCTGCGTTGCGTTTGCAGGACACTTTGCCGGCTACACACTGGGGGAACAGCTGGCGTTGCTGAACCCCACTAACACAATGGCGTGTGTTTTTATCTGTGCAGCTAGCACTTGCGGGCAAAAACTTGCGATGTTAGAGCCCGTGTTGAAGCAGGAGGAGGAGGAGAGGAGCAGAGTGTAGGCCGAAGCCTAGTTGAACCAATTTCAAAGGAAACCTTTAACCCCCCCCTCAGGTGTTACAAAGTACAAGAGACACACCTTGTGCAGTATTAATGCTGCACAAGTGAAAGGTTGCTCTATTAATTTGTCTACTTGCACACGCTGAATGAAAGACATACACAATTTACCCCATTCTACAGTAAAACTGTAGTGGATGCGTGACTTGGTTTTTTGATGAGACGCAGCACAGGTGTCCAAAATAACGCCTTGGTGCTTGGCGCAGCTTCCTGAGCGTTGTTATTTGCTGTACAGGAGTCTGCGCTCTTGTGTTATCCCTTGGCAATGCCCTGTTAGCGCTGCCCATCTTATGACCTCATTTCATGTTGGCCGGTGCGGTTAACGATGGCCATAAATCCCAGACCCACAGTGGCTTTTCCTAAAGTCACACTGCGGTGCTGGGATTCGTGGCCTTGAGCAGTAAATATTTTGGCCGCTCACACACGTCCTTACACCTGCTTCAGACTGGGCGGCCTCTGCTGATCCCTTCTCGCATGCCGCGGCCATGAGGCTGCACAGTCTGAAGAAGGCGGAAGGAGATGAGTTAAGACAGGCGAAGATATGCACTGCTCGTGCCCATCAATCACACCCTCGCAGTCAAAATAATTAAGACAACGAGGAGCATTTTATTCAGGCAGGGCGGACGAACAGGCGCAAGTAGCCAACCAATGATGTCAGAAGACGGGAAGCGCTACCAAGGGGGGTGCTGCGTATCATTAGAAAGGAAAGTCACACCTCAGGGACAGTGGAATGGTCTCAAAGAGACACATTTTGTACGTGTTGAGTTCCACGTGGGCAAGGAGAAAACGTCAGCCACCTTGTACAAATGCAGCAGTACTGCTGTACAAGGTGGCTGTTATACATAGAAACACCTGGGGGTGGTGGCCAGGCTCCCTTCAATTTCAGTTCATGTGCCTGCGTGGCGTTTGCAGGTCACGTTGCAAGCTACACAGCAGGGGAACAGCTGGCGTTGCTGAACCCCACTGACACATTGACTGGTGTTTTTCTCTGTGCAGATTGCATGTCCGGGCAAAAACTAGCGGTGTTAGAGCCCAGGGTCAGCAGGAGGAGGAGGAGAGGAGCAAAGTGTAGGCCGAAGCCTGCACTGGTGGCAGCTTTTGGTCGGTTGTGCCAGCGTGGCTTGTGCTGGACACGATGCCGGCTACACAGCGGGGGAACAGCTGGCGGTGCTGAACCACACTAACACATTGGCTGGTGTTTTTCTCTGTGCAGCTAGCATGTCCGGGCAGAAACTGGCGTTGTTTGAGCCCAGGGTCAGCAGGAGGAGGAGAGGAGCAAAGTGTAGGCCGAAGCCTGCACTGGTGGCAGCTTTTGTTCTGTTGTGCCAGCGTGGCTTGTGCTGGACACGTTGCCGACTACACAGCAGGGGAACAGCTGGCGGTGCTGAACCCCACTAACACATTGGCTGGTGTTTTTCTCTGTGCAGCTAGCATTTCCGGGCAAAAACTAGCGGTGTTTGAGCCCAGGGTCAGCAGGAGGAGTAGAGGAGCAGAGTGTAGGCCGAAGCCTAGTTGAACCAATTTCAAAGGTTACCTTTAACCCCCCCCTCAGGTGTTGCAAGGTACAAGAGCCACACCTTGAACAGCATTAATGATGCACAAGTCAAAGGTTGCTCTATTTAATTTTGCTCCTTGCACACGCTGAATTAAACACGTACACTATTTAGCCCATTATACTGTCAAACAGTTGTGGAGGCGTGACTTGTCTTTTTAACGAGACGCAGCACAGGTGTCAAAATTTGCACCTAGGTACTGGGCGCAGATTCCTGAGCGTTGTTATTTGCTGTACAGGAGTCTGCGCTCTTGTGTTATCCCTTGGCAATACCCTGTTAGTGCAGGCCGTCTCATGACCTCATTTCATGTTGGCCGGTGCGGTTAACGATGGCCATAAATCCCAGACCCACAGTGGCTTTTCCTAAAGTCACACTGCGGTGCTGGGATTCGTGGCCTTGTGCAGTAAATATGTTCGCCGCTCACACATGTCCTTACACCTGCTTCAGACTGGGCGGCCTCAGCTGATCCCTTATCGCATGCCGCGGCCATGAGGCCGCACAGTCAGAAGAAGGCGGAAGGAGGGGAGTGAAAACAGGGGAACATATGCACTGCTCGTGCCCATCAATCACACCCTCGCAGTCAAAATATATGAGACAACGGGGGGCGTTGTGTCGGGCAGGGGGGACGCACAGGCACAGCCAGCCAACCAATGATGTCAGGAGACGGGCAGCGCTAACAATGGGGGTGCTGCGTGTCATTACAAAGGAAAGTCACACCTCAGGGACATTGTAATGGTCTCTAATGAGACACATTTTTTACGTGTTGAGTTCCACGTGGGCAAGGAGAAAAAGTCAGCCACCTCGTACAAATGCAGCAGTACTGCTGTACAAGGTGGCTGATATACATAGAAACACCTGTGGGTGGGGGGCAGGCTCCCTTCAATTTCAGTTCATGTGCCTGCGTGGCGTTTGCAGGTCACGTTGCAAGCTGCACAGCAGGGGAACAGCTGGCGGTGCTGAACCCCACTAACACATTGGCTGGTGTTTTTCTCTGTGCAGCTAGCATGTCCGGGCAGAAACTGGCGTTGTTTGAGCCCAGGGTCAGCAGGAGGAGGAGAGGAGCAAAGTGTAGGCCGAAGCCTGCACTGGTGGCAGCTTTTGTTCTGTTGTGCCAGCGTGGCTTGTGCTGGACACGTTGCCGACTACACAGCAGGGGAACAGCTGGCGGTGCTGAACCCCACTAACACATTGGCTGGTGTTTTTCTCTGTGCAGCTAGCATTTCCGGGCAAAAACTAGCGGTGTTTGAGCCCAGGGTCAGCAGGAGGAGTAGAGGAGCAGAGTGTTGGCCAAAGCCTAGTTGAACCAATTTCAAAGGTTACCTTTAACCCCCCCCTCAGGTGTTGCAAGGTACAAGAGCCACACCTTGAACAGCATTATTGATGCACAAGTCAAAGGTTGCTCTATTTAATTTTGCTCCTTGCACACGCTGAATTAAACACGTACACTATTTAGCCCATTATACTGTCAAACAGTAGTGGAGGCGTGACTACTAGTCTTTTTAAGGAGACGCAGCACAGGTGTACAAATTTACACCTAGGTGCTGTGCGCAGATTCCTTACCGTTGTTATTTCCAGTACAGGAAACTGCGCTCTTGTGTTATCCCTTGGCAATACCCTGTTAGTGCAGGCCGTCTCATGACCTCATTTCATGTTGGCCGGTGCGGTTAACGATGGCCATAAATCCCAGACCCACAGTGGCTTTTCCTAAAGTCACACTGCGGTGCTGGGATTCGTGGCCTTGTGCAGTAAATATGTTCGCCGCTCACACATGTCCTTACACCTGCTTCAGACTGGGCGGCCTCAGCTGATCCCTTATCGCATGCCGCGGCCATGAGGCCGCACAGTCAGAAGAAGGCGGAAGGAGGGGAGTGAAAACAGGGGAACATATGCACTGCTCGTGCCCATCAATCACACCCTCGCAGTCAAAATATATGAGACAACGGGGGGCGTTGTGTCGGGCAGGGGGGACGCACAGGCACAGCCAGCCAACCAATGATGTCAGGAGACGGGCAGCGCTAACAATGGGGGTGCTGCGTGTCATTAAAAAGGAAAGTCACACCTCAGGGACATTGTAATGGTCTGTAATGAGACACATTTTGTACTTGTTGAGTTCCACGTGTGCAAGGAGAAAAAGTCAGCCACCTTGTACAAATGCAGCAGTACTGCTGTACAAGGTGGCTGTTATACATAGAAACACCTGGGGGGGTGGGGGGCAGGCTCCCTTCAATTTCAGTTCATGTGCCTGCGTGGCGTTTGCAGGTCACGTTGCAAGCTACACAGCAGGGGAACAGCTGGCGTTGCTGAACCCCACTGACACATTGACTGGTGTTTTTCTCTGTGCAGATTGCATGTCCGGGCAAAAACTAGCGGTGTTAGAGCCCAGGGTCAGCAGGAGGAGGAGGAGAGGAGCAAAGTGTAGGCCGAAGCCTGCACTGGTGGCAGCTTTTGGTCGGTTGTGCCAGCGTGGCTTGTGCTGGACACGATGCCGGCTACACAGCGGGGGAACAGCTGGCGGTGCTGAACCACACTAACACATTGGCTGGTGTTTTTCTCTGTGCAGCTAGCATGTCCGGGCAGAAACTGGCGTTGTTTGAGCCCAGGGTCAGCAGGAGGAGGAGAGGAGCAAAGTGTAGGCCGAAGCCTGCACTGGTGGCAGCTTTTGTTCTGTTGTGCCAGCGTGGCTTGTGCTGGACACGTTGCCGACTACACAGCAGGGGAACAGCTGGCGGTGCTGAACCCCACTAACACATTGGCTGGTGTTTTTCTCTGTGCAGCTAGCATTTCCGGGCAAAAACTAGCGGTGTTTGAGCCCAGGGTCAGCAGGAGGAGTAGAGGAGCAGAGTGTAGGCCGAAGCCTAGTTGAACCAATTTCAAAGGTTACCTTTAACCCCCCCCTCAGGTGTTGCAAGGTACAAGAGCCACACCTTGAACAGCATTAATGATGCACAAGTCAAAGGTTGCTCTATTTAATTTTGCTCCTTGCACACGCTGAATTAAACACGTACACTATTTAGCCCATTATACTGTCAAACAGTTGTGGAGGCGTGACTTGTCTTTTTAACGAGACGCAGCACAGGTGTCAAAATTTGCACCTAGGTACTGGGCGCAGATTCCTGAGCGTTGTTATTTGCTGTACAGGAGTCTGCGCTATTGTGATCCCTTGGCCATGCGCTGTGAGCGCTTCCTGTCTTCTGACCTCATTTCATGTCGGCCGTTGCGGTTAGCGATGGACATGAATCCCAGACCCACAGTGTGTTTTTAAAAAATCACACTGCGGTGCTGGGATTCGTGCCCTGGTGCACTAAATATGTTTGCCGCTCACACATGTCCTTACACCTGCTTCAGACTGGGCGGCCTCATCTGATCCCTTATCGCCTGCCGCGGCCATGAGGACACCCAGTCTGAAGAAGGCGGAAGGAGATGAGTGAACACAGGCAAACATATGCACTGCACATGCCCATCAATCACACCCTCGCTGTCCAAAAAAATAAGACACCGAGGGCCGTTGTTTCGAGCAGGGGAGATGCACAGGCGCAGCCAGCTAACCAATGATGTCAAAAGACGGGCAGCGCTAACAAGGGTGGTGCTGCGTGTCATTACAAAGGAAAGTCACACCTCAGGGACATTGTAATGGTCTCTAATGAGACACATTTTGTACGTGTTGAGTTCCACGTGGGCAAGGAGAAAAAGTCAGCCACCTCGTACAAATGCAGCAGTACTGCTGTACAAGGTGGCTGATATACATAGAAACACCTGTGGGTGGGGGGCAGGCTCCCTTCAATTTCAGTTCATGTGCCTGCGTGGCGTTTGCAGGTCACGTTGCAAGCTACACAGCAGGGGAACAGCTGGCGTTGCTGAACCCCACTGACACATTGACTGGTGTTTTTCTCTGTGCAGATTGCATGTCCGGGCAAAAACTAGCGGTGTTAGAGCCCAGGGTCAGCAGGAGGAGGAGGAGAGGAGCAAAGTGTAGGCCGAAGCCTGCACTGGTGGCAGCTTTTGGTCGGTTGTGCCAGCGTGGCTTGTGCTGGACACGATGCCGGCTACACAGCGGGGGAACAGCAGGCGGTGCTGAACCCCACTAACACATTGGCTGGTGTTTTTCTCTGTGCAGCTAGCATGTCCGGGCAGAAACTGGCGTTGTTTGAGCCCAGGGTCAGCAGGAGGAGGAGAGGAGCAAAGTGTAGGCCGAAGCCTGCACTGGTGGCAGCTTTTGGTCGGTTGTGCCAGCGTGGCTTGTGCTGGACACGTTGCCGACTACACAGCAGGGGAACAGCTGGCGGTGCTGAACCCCACTAACACATTGGCTGGTGTTTTTCTCTGTGCAGCTAGCATTTCCGGGCAAAAACTAGCGGTGTTTGAGCCCAGGGTCAGCAGGAGGAGGAGAGGAGCAGAGTGTAGGCCGAAGCCTAGTTGAACCAATTTCAAAGGTTACCTTTAACCCCCCCCTCAGGTGTTGCAAGGTACAAGAGCCACACCTTGTGCAGCATTAATGCTGCACAAGTAAAAGGTTGCTCTATTTGTTTTGCTCCTTGCACACGCTGACTAAAACACGTACACTATTTAGCCCATTATACTGTCAAACAGTTGTGGAGGCGTGACTTGTCTTTTTAACGAGACGCAGCACAGGTGTCAAAATTTGCACCTAGGTACTGGGCGCAGATTCCTGAGCGTTGTTATTTGCTGTACAGGAGTCTGCGCTATTGTGATCCCTTGGCCATGCGCTGTGAGCGCTTCCTGTCTTCTGACCTCATTTCATGTCGGCCGTTGCGGTTAGCGATGGACATGAATCCCAGACCCACAGTGTGTTTTCAAAAAATCACACTGCGTGGCTGGGATTCGTGGCCTTGTGCAGTAAATAGGTTTGCCGCTTACACATGTCCTTACACCTGCTCCAGACTGGGCGGCCTCAGCTGATCCCTTATCGCCTACCACGGCCAGGAGGCCGCACAGTCTGAAGAAGGCGGAAGGAGATGAGTTAAGACAGGCGAACATATGCACTGCTCGTGCCCATAAACCACACCCTCGCTGACAAAATAAATATGACAACGAGGGGCGTTGTTTCTAGCAGGGCGGATGCACAGGCGCAGCCAGCTAACCATGATGACAAAAGACGGGAAACGCTACCAAGGGGGGTGCTGCGTATCATTACAAAGGAAAGTCACACCTCAGGGACAGTGGAATGGTCTCAATGAGACACATTTTGTACGTGTTGAGTTCCACGTGGGCAAGGAGAAAAAGTCAGCCACCTTGTACAAATGCAGCAGTACTGCTGTACTAGGTGGCTGTTATACATAGAAACACCTGGGGGGGTGGGGCCAGGTTCCCTTTTAATTTCAGTTCCTGTGCCTGCATGGCGTTTGCAGGTCACGTTGCCGGCTACACAGCAGGGGAACAGCTGGCGTTGCTGAACCCCACTAACACATTGGCTGGTGTTTTTCTCTGTGCAGCTAGCACTTCCGGGCAAAAACTAGCGGTGTTTGAGCCCAGGGTCAGCAGGAGGAGGAGAGGAGCAGAGTGTAGGCCGAAGCCTGCACTAGTGGCAGCTTTTGTTCTGTTGTGCCAGCGTGGCTTGTGCTGGACACGTTGCCGACTACACAGCAGGGGAACAGCTGGCGGTGCTGAACCCCACTGACACATCACCTAGTGTTTTTTTCTGTGTAGACAACACTTCCAGGTGGCAACTGACAGTGTTGAAACCCAGGGAATCAAAGAGGAGCAGAGTGTAGGCCGAAGCCTGCAGTGGAGCAAGTTGAAAGGGAACCTTTAACCCCCCCCCCCAGGCATTTGTTGCTGAAAGAGCCATCTTGTACAGCAGTAATACTGCACATGGAAAATGGTGGCTCCGAAAATTATGCTCCTTGCAAACGCTGAAGTACACACTCATATAATGTGTCCCCTCACACCGTCAAACCATCCCGGAAGTGGGACTTTCCTTTGTAATGTGACACAGCACAGCCGTCATTCTAACCCCCTTGGTGCCGGGCACCACCTCCTCAACGTTGTTTGGTTCTGTCACGGAGCCCGCACTGTAATGTTATCCCTTGGCCATGCACAGTTAGCGGTGCCCGTCTTCTGACATCATGTAGGTGTCAGGCTGGCAGTGCCTGTGCGTCCAAGCTGCCCGAGATCCAACCTTGCAGTGTCATCTAATGTAGTCCCACTGCGGGCCAGGGATCCATGGGCATGCGCAGTGCATATCATCGCCTCTCACTCACCTCCTTCCTGCTTCTTCAGACTGTGCGGCGTCACGGCCGTGGCATGCTATTAGGGATCAGCTGACGCCGCCTAGTCTGAAGAAGCGTGAAGAAGGGGAGTGAGAGGCTAGTATATGCACTGCGCATGGCCATGGATACCAGGCCCACTGTGGGATCACATTAGACGACACTGCGAGGTGTGATTTCGGGCAGCGTGGACGCACAGGCGCAGCCAGGACGACAACAAATGATGTCAGAGGACGGGCAGCGCAAACTGTGCATGGCCAAGGGATAACATAACAGCGCAGGGTCCATGACGGAATCAAACAACGCTAAGGAGGCAGCGCACGGTGCCAAGGGGGTAGCAATGACGGCTGTGCTGCGTCACATTACAAAGGAAAGTCCCACCTCCAGGACGGTTGGACGGTGTGAGGGGACACATTACATGAGTGTGTAGTTCAGCGTTTGCAAGGAGCATAATTTCAAGAGCGACCTTTCCCTTGTGCAGTATTAGTGCTGCACATGGTGGCTCTTTCAGTAACAAACGCCTAGGGGGGGGGGGGGACAGGTCCCCTTACATTTTAGTTGTGCCAGCGTGGCGGTCGCATGACACGTTGCCGGATACACAGCTGGGGATCAGCTGACGTTACTGAACCCCAATAACAGAGGAGCGACTGTTGACTGTGCACACAGCACTTCCAGGCACCAACTGGCGGTGTTAGAGCCCAGGGACAGCAGGAGGAGCAGATTGGAGGTATTGCCGCACACACAGCTGGGGATCAGCTGACGTTACTGAACCCCAATAACAGAGGAGCGACTGTTGACTGTGCACACAGCACTTCCAGGCACCAACTGGCGGTGTTAGAGCCCAGGGACAGCAGGAGGAGCAGATTGGAGGTATTGCCGCACACACAGCTGGGGATCAGCTGACGTTACTGAACCCCAATAACAGAGGAGCGACTGTTGACTGTGCACACAGCACTTCCAGGCACCAACTGGCGGTGTTAGAGCCCAGGGACAGCAGGAGGAGCAGATTGGAGGTATTGCCGCACACACAGCTGGGGATCAGCTGACGTTACTGAACCCCAATAACAGAGGAGCGACTGTTGACTGTGCACACAGCACTTCCAGGCACCAACTGGCGGTGTTAGAGCCCAGGGACAGCAGGAGGAGCAGATTGGAGGTATTGCCGCACACACAGCTGGGGATCAGCTGACGTTACTGAACCCCAATAACAGAGGAGCGACTGTTGACTGTGCACACAGCACTTCCAGGCACCAACTGGCGGTGTTAGAGCCCAGGGACAGCAGGAGGAGCAGAGGAACAGAGTGTAGGCCGAAGCCTGATTGGAGCAAGTTGAAAGGAAACCTTTAACCCCCCCCCCCAAGACGTTTGTAGCTGAAAGAGCCATGTTGTGCAGCACTAAGGATGCAAAAGGAAAAGGTTGCTCTTTTAATTATGCTCCTTGCAAACACCGAAGTAAACACTAAAAATGTGTCCCTTTATACCGTTAAACCGTTCCGGAGGTGCGAATTTCCTTCGTAATGGGACACAGCACAGCTGTCATTCCTATCCCCTTGATGCCGTGCGCTGCCTCCTCAGCGTTGTTTTAAGCTGCCACGGAGCCTGCGCTGTTCTGTTAGCCCTTGGCCATGCCCAATTAGCGCTGCCTGTCTTCTGACATAATTTGGTGTCAGGCTGTCAGTGCCTGTGCGTCCACGCTGCTCCAGATCCCACCTCGCAGTCTCATCTAACGTAATCCCACTGCGGGCCTTGGAACCATGGGCATGCACAGTGCATAACCTCGACTCTCACTCCCCTCCTTCCCTCTTCTTCAGACTGTGCGGTGTCACGGCCGTGGCATGCTAGGGATCAGCTGACGGCGCACAGTCTAAAGAAGGCGGAGGGAAATGAGCGAGAGCCCGAGGGGAAGATATGCACTGCGCATGCCCATGGATCCCAGGCCCGCAGTGTGACTCAATCAGAAGACACTGCGAGGCGGGATCTCGGGCACCGCGGCCGCACAGGCGCAGCCAGCCTGACACCAAATTATGTCAGAAGACAGGCAGCGCAAATAGGGCATGCCCAAGGGATAACAGAACAGCGCAGGCTCCGTGACAGCTTAAAACAACGCTGAGGAGGCAGCGCATGGCACCAAGGGGGTAGGAATGACGGCTGTGCTGCGTCACATTACGAAGGAAAGTCCCAGCTCCGGGACGGTATAACGGTATCAGTGAACACATTTTATAAGTGTTAAGTTCTGCGTGTGCAAAGAGCTAAAAAAAAAGAGCTACCTTTTCCTTGTGCAGCATTACTGCTGCACAAGATGGCTCTTTCAGTAACAAACGACGGGGGGGGGGGGGGGGGGACAGGTTCCCTTACATTTAGGTTGTTGTGCCAGCGTGGCGGTCGCAGGACACATTGCCGGCTACACAGCTGGGGATCAGCTGACGTTACTGAAACCCAATAACACTGGGTCGTATGTTTTTACTGTGCAGCCTGCACTTCTGAGCCGCAACTGGCGGTGTTGGAGCCCAGGAATAGCAGTTCAGGTGGTAGAAAGATGAACACAGCAGGAGACCTGGATGACACCCAATTACTTAATCAGGCAGAGGAGTGGCAAATTCCTGCGAGATCCAGGCCTGGTTCATTTTCAGGAAAGTAAGCCGGTCAACGTTATCGGAGGATAGTCGCATGCGACGGTCTGTTAGTACACCACCTGCGGCACTAAAGACACGTTCCGATAAGACACTAGCCGCAGGGCAAGCCAGCACCTCCAATGCATACTGGCTTAGCTCTGGCCATGTATCCAGCTTAGAGACCCAAAACTTGAACGGGGAAGAGCCGTCTGGGAGTACAGTAAGAGGGCAAGCCATGTAGTCTGTCACCATCTGACGGAACCGTTGCCTCCTGCTGACTGGAGCCGCCGGTGATGGTGTAGACATTTGGGGCGGGCACACAAAAGTGTGCCAGAGTTGTGCCATACTGGGCTTGCCTTGGGCAGAGGCACTGCTTCTGCTCCCTCTTTGGGCAGAGCCTCCCCCACTGCCTCGATGCACTGAGCTGCTTTGTAAAGCACTAGCAGCACTCCTCTCAGTTGGACAGGAGAAGATGATGGAATTCACCAGTGTGTCGTGGTACTCCCGCAATTTACGCTCCCGGGTCAACGCAGGGATGAGGTTTTGGACGTTGTCCCGGTAGCGAGGATCGAGGAGGGTGAACACCCAATAATCAGGCATGTTGAGAATGTGGTCGATGCGGCGGTCGTTTCTCAGGCACTGCAGCATGAAATCCACCATGTGCTGCAGAGTGCCAACCGGCCCAGAAACGCTGTCCCCTGCTTGAGACATGATCTCTGCCCGCTCGTCATCACCCCACCCTCGCTGTACACACTGACCACTGGACAATTGTGTCGCTCCCTCCTCTGGACGGAGCTCTTCCTCCTCCATTGACTCCTCCTCATCCTCCTCACAAATTGGCCCCTGCGTACCCCTTTGTGAGGAACCACGTGGCGCTGACTCTCCAGAAGCTGATGGAAAAGGTGACTCCTCATCCTCCACCTCTTCCACCACATCATCCCTTAACCCTTGCAAAGTTTGCTGAAGCAGGCAGATAAGGGGGACAGTCATGCTGACTAGTGCATCATCTGCACTTGCCATCCGCGTGGAATAATCAAAAGGACGCAAAACCTGGCAGACGTCCTTCATAGTGGCCCACTCTGTGGTTGTGAAGTCTGATCGGCGCTGACTGCGACTTCTTTGCGCCTGATGCAGCTGGTACTCCATAACTGCTTGCTGCTGCTCACACAACCGCTCCAACATATGTAACGTGGAATTCCACCGGGTAGGTAGGTCACATATGATGCGGTGTTCCGGAAGGCGGAATCGGCGCTGCAGAGCAGCAATGCGGGATCTGGCCAAGCTGGAACGCCGCAAGTGAGCACACTCTAGGCGGACCTTGTGCAGCAGGGCATCAAGATCCGGATAGTCCCTCAGAAAACTCTGCACAACCAAATTGAGCACATGTGCCAGACATGGGATGTGAGTGAGGTTGCCAAGGGCCAAAGCTGCCACCAGATTTCGGCCATTGTCACACACTACCATGCCTGGCTGGAGATTCGCTGGCAGTAACCACACATCGCTCTCCTGCTTTATAGCATTCCAGAGCTCCTGCGCTGTGTGGCTTCGATGCCCCAATGAAACTAGTTTCAAGACGGCCTGCTGACGTTTGGCCACGGCTGTGCTCATGTCGGTCATAGGTAAACGTTCACGGGTCCATGTGGGGGTGGACTGTGACGGATCCTGCAGAGAGGAATCAGAGGAACTGGTGTAAGAGGAGGAGTCGATGCGTACAGACTGGATTCCTGCAATCCTTGGAGTGGGCAGGACACGTCCTGCGCCACTCGCACGATCTGTACCTGGCTCAACAACATTAACCCAATGGGCAGTGAGGGAAACATATCGCCCCTGTCCATGCTGACTGGTCCACGCATCGGTGGTGAGGTGGACCTTGCTACTGACGGCGTTCAGTAGCGCATGTTTTATGTTTGCCTCAACATGCCTGTGCAGGGCAGGGACAGCCTGCCTGCTGAAGTAAAAGCGGCTGGGCACCTTGTACTGTGGGACTGCCAATGCCATCAAGTCACGGAAGCTGTCAGTCTCCACCAGCCTGAACGAGAGCATTTCCAGGGACAACAGTTTGGCAATGCCTGCATTCAGAGCCTGTGCTCGGGGGTGGTTGGCCGAGAATGCCCGCCTTTTCTCCCATGCCTGTACTACCGATGGCTGTAGAGTAGACTGGGAGTGTGAGGATGACTGGGAAGGTGGTGCTGTGGGTGGAATTACACAAGGTCTCTGGGAGGAAGCCAAACCAGCTGTGCGTGAGCTGGAGGAAGAGGCAACATGAGCTGAAGAGGTGGTAGCTGCCGCTGTTGGTTGGCCTACATCTTCAGTGTGTTTCTGTAACTCCACCGCGTGCCTGGTCCGCACATGTTTCCACATATTTGTGGTATTGAGGTTGCTGACATTTTTTCCTCTTTTTACTTTATGATGACACAGCTTGCATTTGACAAAACAAATGTCATCTGCAACTGTGTCAAAAAAGGACCAGGCACTGCAAGTCTTGGGAGCGCCCTTTTTGGCTTTGGAAAGAGACAGGCTCCTAACGGGTGCCAAAGTGGAGGCTACAGGCTCCGCAGTCTTCCCCCTCCCTCTCCCTCTTTGGCCCGTAAGAGGAAGCTCTTCCTCTGAGCTGCTCCCACCACCTTCCTGTTCCTCACGCCACGATGGGTCAAGGACCTCATCATCTCCACTACCCTCTGCCACCAACTGCTCCTCCTGGGTAGTCTCAGCAGCACAGTACGCACGAGAAAGCGGCACCTGAGTTTCATCATCAGATGCGTACTGCGCTGTGGTCACCGGAGGCACTGGCCCACCTGCCTCTTCAGAGTCAGAGAGAAAAAGGTGTTGGGCATCACTGCACACTGCCTCTTCTTCCATTTCTCCAATGCTGCTTGGCTGGCCCCCTGTTTCCAAGCCAAGAGATTCAGAGAACAGAAGTAGAGACGGCTCCTGTCCTGGGCTCTCTGACTGCCTGGCCAATTTGGCAGGTGGTGAAGAGACAGATGGCTGCTCTCCAGTGCTCTGTGCCTGAGAGGATGTGGCACTAACTGAAGTCGATGCCGAGGCGTTAGCTGCCATCCACCCGACAACGGCTTCAATTTGGTCTTCACGCAGCAGCGGTGCACGGCGCTCTCCGACAAAGCTGCGCATGAAGGACTGTTCCCTGCTGAAACTGAGTGACGACGAGTCACCGGCGCCCGCAGCAGGCACAGAATCACCACGTCCTCTCCCTGCTCCTCTCCCTGCTCCGCGCCCACGCCCACGTGCCTTACTCCCTGCCCTCTTCATCTTGGTTGACAGATAAAGATAAGCAGAAAAGTACTAAGGCCTTAGTGTGCTTATTCCTGTAATGCTCCTCCTAACAGGTGTAAGAAACACTAATGTTGTAAATTGTGGACTAAACTTTATTATTTTGCAAATGTGGCCTACACAAGTGTAAGTTGTGTTTGGTGAACTTAACCTTTTTTTTGGTGCAGATCGGGCTACAGAGCTAGTTTAAATCACACGGAGACCGTGCAGACAGCCGTAAACGGCGCTGCAAGGCCAAGAAACCCTCCTCTCGGTTATCCTATATAGTGTTTTTCCACTATTTAGCTGGATACGAGTGGAAAGACACTAATAGGAATTTTTTTTTTCAAATTTTAAACTGGCTGCACTATTTGAAAAAAAGGAAATTGTTTTTCAAGGTATGAGGCAGTAACGCACCCTGAGCTGAATCCAACCGGCTATGGCTGCACACAGACTACAGGGCGAGCTGCGCTCACACAGAGACCGTGCAGACAGCCGTAAACGGCGCTGCAAGGCCAAAAAACCCTCCTCTAGGTTATCCTATATAGTGTTTTTCCACTATTTAGCTGGATACGAGTGGAAAGACACTAATAGGAATTTTTTTTTTCAAATTTTAAACAGGCTGCACTATTTGAAAAAAAGGAAAATTTTTCTCAAGGTATGAGCCAGTAACGAACCCTGAGCTGAATCCAACCGGCTATGGCTGCACACAGACTACAGGGCGAGCTGGGCTCACACGGAGACCGTGCAGACAGCCGTAAACGGCGCTGCAAGGCCAAAAAACCCTCCTCTCGGTTATCCTATATAGTGTTTTTCCACTATTTAGCTGGATACGAGTGGAAAGACACTAATAGGAATTTTTTTTTTCAGATTTTAAACAGGCTGCACTATTTGAAAAAAAGGAAAATTTTTCTCAAGGTATGAGCCAGTAACGAACCCTGAGCTGAATCCAACCGGCTATGGCTGCACACAGACTACAGGGCGAGCTGGGCTCACACGGAGACCGTGCAGACAGCCGTAAACGGCGCTGCAAGGCCAAAAAACCCTCCTCTAGGTTATCCTATATAGTGTTTTTCCACTATTTAGCTGGATACGAGTGGAAAGACACTAATAGGAATTTTTTTTTTCAAATTTTAAACAGGCTGCACTATTTGAAAAAAAGGAAAATTTTTCTCAAGGTATGAGCCAGTAACGAACCCTGAGCTGAATCCAACCGGCTATGGCTGCACACAGACTACAGGGCGAGCTGGGCTCACACGGAGACCGTGCAGACAGCCGTAAACGGCGCTGCAAGGCCAAAAAACCCTCCTCTAGGTTATCCTATATAGTGTTTTTCCACTATTTAGCTGGATACGAGTGGAAAGACACTAATAGGAATTTTTTTTTTCAAATTTTAAACAGGCTGCACTATTTGAAAAAAAGGAAAATTTTTCTCAAGGTATGAGCCAGTAACGAACCCTGAGCTGAATCCAACCGGCTATGGCTGCACACAGACTACAGGGCGAGCTGGGCTCACACGGAGACCGTGCAGACAGCCGTAAACGGCGCTGCAAGGCCCAAAAACCCCCCTCTAGGTTATCCTATGTAGTGTTTTTCCACAATAGAGCTGGAGACTGGTGGAAAAACACTAATAGGAAATTTGAGAAAAAATGTGCAGCAGGCTGCACTAAGAGCAAAAAAGAACAACTGTGTGAGGCAGTGTGAACCCCCCCTGAGCTGAATACAACCGGGTATATGGCTGCACACAGACTACAGAGTGAGCTGCACACACACACACACACAGAGACCTTGCAGAACGCTGTTAAAACAGCGCTGCAAGGCAAGAGCAAGGTGAACAGTGAAGAACACACAGCGTTTTGCTAAATTAGCCTTTGGAAAGGAAAATAAAGCAATTAGCTAGCTCGACTGGCCCTCAGTTAGAACACAGCGTCCTGTCCCTAACTGAAATCACAGCAGAGTGAGCGCAAAATGGCGGCAGCGCTTTTTTATAGTGCAGAGTGACATCATTTCAGCAGCCAATCCCAGCCTTGCCAGTACTTACATGCCCACCATGCTAAACAGGATGTGCCCACACTTTCATTCATTCCTCATTGGCTGCTGCGTTCAATTTGAATTCTGGGAACTTCCGATTCCGGTATCCGATACGCGGGAAGTATCGGAATTCAGTATCGGAATTCCGATACCGCAAATATCGGCCGATACCCGATACTTGCGGTATCGGAATGCTCAACACTAGTGACGAGGCTAATTCGTTAGTGGGCTGCTCTATTTAACTCCACTTAGATCTTTGCCCCATGCCATATCAACAATCTATCTATTCACTTTCTATATACTATATCTGTAAACTATCTATCCACTATCTACAGTCATGGCCAAAAGTATTCACACCCCTGCAATTCTGTCAGATAATACCCAGTTTCTTCCTGAAAATGATTGCAAACACAAATTATTTGGTATTATTATCTTCATTTAATTTGTCTTAAATGAAAAAAACACAAAAAGAATTGTCCTAAAGCCAAATTGGATATAATTTCATACCAAACATAAAAAAGGGGGTGGACAAAAGTATTGGCACCCTTTGAAAAATCATGTGATGCTTCTCTAATTAGTGTAATTAACAGCACCTGTAACTTACCTGTGGCACCTAACAGGTGTTGGCAATAACTAAATCACACTTGCAGCCAGTTGACATGGATTAAAGTTGACTCAACCTCTGTCCTGTGTCCTTGTGTGTACCACATTGAGCATGGAGAAAAGAAAGAAGACCAAAGAACTGTCTGAGGACTTGAGAAACCAAATTGTGAGGAAGCATGAGCAATCTCAAGGCTACAAGTCCATCTCCAAAGACCTGAATGTTCCTGTGTCTACCATGTGCAGTGTCATCAAGAAGTGTAAAGCCCATGGCACTGTGGCTAACCTCCCTAGATGTGGAAAGAAAATAAAAATTGACAAGAGATTTCAATGCAAGATTGTGCGGATGTTGGATAAAGAACCTCGACTAACATCCAAACAAGTTCAAGCTGCCCTGCAGTCCGAGGGTACAACAGTGTCAACCTGTACTATCCGTCAGAAAAAGCAAACTGACAGCACTCACAGTCCTGGGGCGCCCGTACACATCCAGGGAACCGTCCCGGATATAATAAACCAAGAGAAGTAGAATGAACAGCGCTCCATCCGGGTGTAGAAATCTTGAAAAAGTAGTTTATTCAGCCATAATACAGCAACGTTTCGACCGATATACGGTCTTTGTCAAGCATACAATACAGCATGGGCAGCCATCTTAAATAGTGCAGGTGCCTCACAGTGCACCAATCACCATCCAGCGCCGCCCCCCACATAAAACATAAAACCTCATAGAAAAAACAGACATCAGTATCCCACATACATAAGTGTCACAAATATAAAACCTTAAACCATAAAAGAAATCAATCACCCGAGAGTTGCTGCGTAAAGATGTCCTTTATTCAAAGAAATACATGGACACACAAGCGGTGGAGCAGCGGCTGGCAGCGGTTAGGGTGCGGGAGGAAGGTGCAGGACGACGGCCGTTTCGCACGATTGCGCTTCCACGGGTCCAGGTGAGGGAATCAAAAACGTCATATCCTTTTTAAAGGGGCTTAATGACTAAACGTGAACAGGTGCATATTAAAAACAATTGACAAGTCCCTCTCAACAAAACATTGATAAGTACATAAGAGAAATAGATAACATTCACTTATAGATGTCTTTTCTGACATTGACTTTTTACGTTCCAAAATATGATTTCATAAAAAAACGGTCATATCGAGTTTGTCATTTAAACCCATTGGTCCTTGTGCGTTTGTTTTAATAATCCACCTGGCTTCGCGCTGCAGCAGCAGCTTACTGCGATCGCCTCCGTTGGGTGGGTTATTGACTATTTCTAGTCCAGCAAAACGCAACACATTGGGGTTAGCATTATGTGTATCATTTATATGTTGAATGAAACGAGGGCAGCCTTTGCCCGAACTTATGGAGTTATAATGTTCCCTAAACCTATGGAACATGGGACGTATGGTTTTGCCTATGTAGAAGAACTGGCACGGGCAGATTATAATATAAACAACGAATTGGGATTTGCAGGTAATCAGTTGTCTGGCTACATGATGAATAGAGCCAATACGGATCGTTTTATCCAACAGTCTTAAATGACAAAATTTGCAGTTACCGCATTTGTAGTTACCACTAGGTTGTGATTTACTTAGCCAACAACAGTGGGACGATATCATCATAAGGAGAGCAGACAAAGGTGGCAATATTGTCATATTAGACAAAAAATATTATATCGAGGAAGCTATGTCCCAGCTTAATGACAGAAATACATATATTTTACTTGAAAATAATCCCACCATTAAGTATAGGGAAAAATTAAGAACATTATTACATAAATACGTCGCAAAAGGTGTATTATTAAAGAACAAAGCGGAAAAATTACTACCAGAACATCCCACTACACCTCACTGGTATAGCTTACCTAAAATACACAAAAATGCCACACAACCACCCGGGCGCCCTATAATATCCGGAATCGGATCATTAACAGAACCGTTATCCAAATTTCTAGATTGGCTACTAAAACCCCTTCTGCAAAAAATCCCATCATTTATTAAAAACTCAGGCGACTTTCTCATAGCTCTACAAACCCTAGATTGGCAACCAACTTTTTCGCTAGCATCTATCGACATCGTGAGCTTATATACACGAATCCCCCAAGACAAAGGCATCGAAGCAATTCGGACAATTTTGCTCAATACAGACAAGGATCAGGACTTTATCGACTTTATTATTGAAAGCCTAGAATTCGTGCTTTCACATAATTCTTTTAAATTCATCGATAAATGGTTCAATCAGCATACAGGTACAGCGATGGGTACGCCCGTCGCATGTGTATTTGCAAATCTTTTCCTTGCGGCTTTTGAGGAAAAATATATAACCGCTTCCTCTAATCCGTATTTAAAACACATCCGTACATACCTAAGATTCGCCGACGACGTGTTTATCGTATGGGACGGTTTAAAAGACGATTTCGACAACTTTGTCAGATATCTAAACACTACTAATAAGGAAAACATGCAATTTACCGCTAATTTCGGTGATAAAGCGCTAGATTTTCTAGATGTAAAATTAGAAATCATCGAAGGGAGAATCAACACTAGTGTACATAAAAAATCAACAGCAGTAAATAATTTGTTGCACTTTAATAGCGCTCATCCTCCCCATACCAAACAGAGTATACCTTACAGTCAAATGGTCCGCTATAGGAAAATAAATAATAATAATGAGTCATTTAACAAACAAATAGCGAATTTAAAGGTAGACTTCATAACAAGGAAATACCCCCTCGAAATTCTGACAAAAGCCGAGAATAGAGTAAAAAAATTGACACAACAGTGTCTATTAAAAAATCGTAATAAATCCATAAAATTTAATGAAAGAAAAAAGGAAGACAATAGGAGATTTGTATTTACATTCACACATAGCCCGATGGACAAAGCAATTTACGCAGCCATCAACAAAAACTGGCATATATTAAAAAGCGATAGGGATTTGACCCCTACAATAACAGCTCACCCTATATTCGCATATAAGCGTACTAAAAATCTGGGAGATCTTCTTGTTAAAAACCGTCTCACTGTCACAAATAATAGAGATTGGCTAAGTAAATCACAACCTAGTGGTAACTACAAATGCGGTAACTGCAAATTTTGTCATTTAAGACTGTTGGATAAAACGATCCGTATTGGCTCTATTCATCATGTAGCCAGACAACTGATTACCTGCAAATCCCAATTCGTTGTTTATATTATAATCTGCCCGTGCCAGTTCTTCTACATAGGCAAAACCATACGTCCCATGTTCCATAGGTTTAGGGAACATTATAACTCCATAAGTTCGGGCAAAGGCTGCCCTCGTTTCATTCAACATATAAATGATACACATAATGCTAACCCCAATGTGTTGCGTTTTGCTGGACTAGAAATAGTCAATAACCCACCCAACGGAGGCGATCGCAGTAAGCTGCTGCTGCAGCGCGAAGCCAGGTGGATTATTAAAACAAACGCACAAGGACCAATGGGTTTAAATGACAAACTCGATATGACCGTTTTTTTATGAAATCATATTTTGGAACGTAAAAAGTCAATGTCAGAAAAGACATCTATAAGTGAATGTTATCTATTTCTCTTATGTACTTATCAATGTTTTGTTGAGAGGGACTTGTCAATTGTTTTTAATATGCACCTGTTCACGTTTAGTCATTAAGCCCCTTTAAAAAGGATATGACGTTTTTGATTCCCTCACCTGGACCCGTGGAAGCGCAATCGCGCGAAACGGCCGTCGTCCTGCACCTTCCTCCCGCACCCTAACCGCTGCCAGCCGCTGCTCCACTGCTTGTGTGTCCATGTATTTCTTTGAATAAAGGACATCTTTACGCAGCAACTCTCGGGTGAGTGCCACTTTCATCTATCTCTCTACGCATCTACAGCAGTATTCGACTTTATGTGATGCACCTCCCGGTAATTGCTAATTCTGAACTGTGCCACTTAGTGTCCTAAATTGAATCCAGCGTGAAAGAAGATCTTCTATGTAAGCTTAATATACCTAGTGCCTTCTGACTCTTCTCTTTTGCATGGCATAAAAGAAATCACATTACGCCGCATATACGAGGAAATCTTCTTATGTTCATCCTGGATTCTTGCGTCGCTCCTTCCTGTATGTCCATCTCCATGGGAACACCTAGCCAATCACAGCGTCCAGTCCCGGTGTGCGGTATCAGGGAAAAAGAACACCCAATAACATCCTCCAATATAGATTGTTCCACAAAAGTCACCCAATAGACACCGCTCTAAGCCCACATAGTCCTCCATATTACATCCGGGTCACTGCTGCCCACGGCTAGACCGCCTAAAGCCACGCAAGCGCATAAGTGCCGGAGTGAGCCGACGCCCCCGGCCCCAGCGAGGGCCAGCCCATAAGACGCAATGCGCAGGCGCACCCACTTAGCACCCGAACATAGGTGCCTCATAGGCGCGCAGGCGCACCACATCCAGGACCAGACACCACCGTCGATCCGGAGCGTCCGCCCACCCACGCATCCCAATGCGCAGGCGCCACTCCATCAGCCGTATAGTGCACTGGCGACGAGTACATGGAGAACAACCGCGGTGATGCGCAGGCGCGTCCCAGCCAGGGCGGTATCACAGGGAGCCCATCCCACGGCCTAGACACGAGAGCGCAACCACCGCAGCGGGCCCCCACCTGCCCACATCAGGCCTAAAGATATGGAGGGAATACCATCCCTAAAGTATGAATACGACTCATGCGTGGACCCATAATCACTATATACAATAAAGAGAATCACCCACATAAGTACACGGCAACATGTTGAAGACCAGAAATATACCCTATATACACTGCAATGAGACAATCGGGCAGCATGCATGGAGGCAGATACATCAATAAGGACCCTTACGCAACAATTTTTTGGCACAGCCGGCATGGCAATTTTCCGTGCCTGGGTTGTGCCTGCTGTAATAATTTGTTGAAGGGTGAATTTTTTCATCACCCACACACTGGCAAAAAGTTCTATTTGAAGGAGAGATACACCTGCTTGTCTAGTTACGTGGTGTACATGATTGTGTGCCCATGTGGCTTGGCTTATGTAGGTGAGACGACTACAGCAGTTAAAGTCCGCATCAGCAAACATAAAAGCACGATAAGGACAGGCTTAACAGATTTACCAATTCCGAAACACTTTGTGGACATGAGACACTCGGTGAACCAGCTTCGCTTCAGAGTAATTGATAGTGTTCCCGTCTTAAGAAGAGGCGGTGATAGGGTACAGATATTAAAGAAAAAAAGAGATGAGATGGATTTACACACTGGGTACGTTACAACCAAAGGGGTTGAACTTGGATTTCAATTTGTTGTCATGTGTGTAACCTGGCCATTTCCCGTTGTGTCAGTTGACCCGTCAGTATATGGTTGTTTTTACATGGACACTTGTTAGTTGACATTGTTGTGTCATGTTTTTATTCTTTGTCTTATATGCATTGGGACAGTCGGTGGCTGTTGGAGATGGATTTCTCATTATGTGAAGGAATTTTCCTCTTAGTAAGATGTAGTAAGAAACGGATGTTTATTGATGTATCTGCCTCCATGCATGCTGCCCGATTGTCTCATTGCAGTGTATACAGGGTATATTTCTGGTCTTCACCATGTTGCCGTGTACTTATGTGGGTGATTCTCTTTATTGTATATAGTGATTATGGGTCCACGCATGAGTCGTATTCATACTTTAGGGATGGTATTCCCTCCATATCTTTAGGCCTGATGTGGGCGGGTGGGGGCCCGCTGCGGTGGTTGCGCTCTCGTGTCTAGGCCGTGGGATGGGCTCCCTGTGATACCGCCCTGGCTGGGACGCGCCTGCGCATCACCGCGGTTGTTCTCCATGTACTCGTCGCCAGTGCACTATACGGCTGATGGAGTGGCGCCTGCGCATTGGGATGCGTGGGTGGGCGGACGCTCCGGATCGACGGCGGTGTCTGGTCCTGGATGTGGTGCGCCTGCGCGCCTATGAGGCACCTATGTTCGGGTGCTAAGTGGGTGCGCCTGCGCATTGCGTCTTATGGGCTGGCCCTCGCTGGGGCCGGGGGCGTCGGCTCACTCCGGCACTTATGCGCTTGCGTGGCTTTAGGCGGTCTAGCCGTGGGCAGCAGTGACCCGGATGTAATATGGAGGACTATGTGGGCTTAGAGCGGTGTCTATTGGGTGACTTTTGTGGAACAATCTATATTGGAGGATGTTATTGGGTGTTCTTTTTCCCTGATACCGCACACCGGGACTGGACGCTGTGATTGGCTAGGTGTTCCCATGGAGATGGACATACAGGAAGGAGCGACGCAAGAATCCAGGATGAACATAAGAAGATTTCCTCGTATATGCGGCGTAATGTGATTTCTTTTATGGTTTAAGGTTTTATATTTGTGACACTTATGTATGTGGGATACTGATGTCTGTTTTTTCTATGAGGGTTTATGTTTTATGTGGGGGGCGGCGCTGGATGGTGATTGGTGCACTGTGAGGCACCTGCAGTATTTAAGATGGCTGCCCATGCTGTATTGTATGCTTGACAAAGACCGTATATCGGTCGAAACGTTGCTGTATTATGGCTGAATAAACTACTTTTTCAAGATTTCTACACCCGGATGGAGCGCTGTTCATTCTACTTCTCTTGTACTATCCGTCGGCGTCTAAATGAAAAGGGACTGTATGTTAGGAGACCCAGGAAGACCCCACTTCTTACCCCAAGACATAAAGAAGCCAGGCTTGAGTTTGCCAAAACTTACCTGAAAAAGCCTAAAACATTTTGGAAGAATGTTCTCTGGTCAGATGAGACAAAAGTAGAGCTTTTTGGGCAAAGGCATCAACATAGAGTTTACAGGAGAAAAAAAGAGGCATTCAAAGAAAAGAACACGGTCCCTACAGTCAAACATGGCGGAGGTTCCCTGATGTTTTGGGGTTGCTTTGCTGCCTCTGGCACTGGACTGCTTGACCGTGTGCATGGCATTATGAAGTCTGAAGACTACCAACAAATTTTGCAGCATAATGCAGGGCCCAGTGTGAGAAAGTTGGGTCTCCCTCAGAGGTCATGGGTCTTCCAGCAGGACAATGACCCAAAACACATTTCAAAAAGCACTAGAAAATGGTTTGAGAGAAAGCACTGGAGACTTCTAAGGTGGCCAGCAATGAGTCCAGACCTGAATCCCATAGAACACCTGTGGAGAGACCTAAAAATGGCAGTTTGGAGAAGGCGCCCTTCAAATATCAGGGACCTGGAGCAGTTTGCCAAAGAAGAATGGTCTAAAATTCCAGCAGAGCATTGTAAGAAACTCATTGATGGTTACTGGAAGCGGTTGGTCGCAGTTATTTTGGCTAAAGGTTGTGCAACCAAGTATTAGGCTGAGGGTGCCGATACTTTTGTCTGGCCCATTTTTGGAGTTTTGTGTGAAATGACCAATGTTTTGCTTTTTGCTTCATTCTCTTTTGCGTTTTTTCATTTAAGACAAATTAAATGAAGATAATAATACCAAAGAATTTGTGATTGCAATCATTTTCAGGAAGAAACTGAGTATTATCTGACAGAATTGCAGGGGTGTGAATACTTTTGGCCATGACTGTATCGCTCTATCTATGTATCTATCTTTCTCTCTATCTATGTATCTATCTATCGCTATATCTATGTATCTATCTCTCTATATCTATGTATCTGTCTATCGCTATATCTATGTATCTATCTATCTATCTATCTATCTATCTATCTATCTATCTATCTCTGTATCTATGAATATGGCCATCCAGTGAAATTGACCCTTTCAACATAACGTTTTGTGTTTACATAGTCCAAGTCAGCGACCAAAAAAAAAAGGATTGTCGTTGACGAAGAGCCATTGACTATTCACAACGAGACACTGATCAACCTTGTGGAAGCCAACCCCTCCATATGGGACCAGAGCGACAGCTCCCACCATGACATCGTGAAGAACCGCAAGTTGTGGGATCAAATTATTTGTCACTTCGATCCCCGATACATGGAGAAGTCGACAACCTCAAAGAAAAAAATTGGTAAATATTGGTGACGTTACATTGCAAAATGTGAAAAAATTAAAATAAATTTTTCTATCCTATCTACCTATCCACTTGTTGTCTGCTATCTATCTCTCAATTCTCAACTATCTATACACTATTTCTAAACTATTTCTCTATTATCTATCTAATAACTACTATCTAACAACTATCTATCTACTATCTATATATCAACTATCGTAACAAACTATCAACAATTTTTCTACTATTAATATTAATATACAGTGGGGCAAAAAAGTATTTAGTCAGTCAGCAATAGTGCAAGTTCCACCACTTACAAAGATGAGAGGCGTCTGTAATTTACATCATAGGTAGACATCAACTATGGGAGACAAACTGAAAAAAAAAAAATCCAGAAAATCACATTGTCTGTTTTTTTAACATTTTATTTGCATATTATGGTGGAAAATAAATATTTGGTCAGAAACAAAATTTCATCTCAATACTTTGTAATATATCCTTTGTTGGCAATGACAGAGGTCAAACGTTTTCTGTAAGTCTTCACAAGGTTGCCACACACTGTTGTTGGTATGTTGGACCATTCCTCCATCCAGATCTCCTCTAGAGCAGTGATGTTTTTGGCTTTTCGCTTGGCAACACAGACTTTCAACTCCCTCCAAAGGTTTTCTATAGGGTTGAGATCTGGAGACTGGCTACGCCACTCCAGGACCTTGAAATGCTTCTTACGAAGCCACTCCTTCGTTGCCCTGGCGGTGTGCTTTGGATCATTGTCATGTTGAAAGACCCAGCCACGTTTCATCTTCAATGCCCTTGCTGATGGAAGGAGGTTTGCACTCAAAATCTCACGATACATGGCCCCATTCAATCTTTCATGTACCCGGATCAGTCGTCCTGGCCCATTTGCAGAGAAACAGCCCCAAAGCATGATGTTTCCACCACCATGCTTTACAGTAGGTATGGTGTTTGATGGATGCAACTCAGTATTCTTTTTCCTCCAAACACGACAAGTTGTGTTTCTACCAAACAGTTCCAGTTTGGTTTCATCAGACCATAGGACATTCTCCCAAAACTCCTCTGGATCATCCAAATGCTCTCTAGCAAACTTCAGACGGGCCCGAACATGTACTGGCTTAAGCAGTGGGACATGTCTGGCACTGCAGGATCTGAGTCCATGGTGGCGTAGTGTGTTACTTATGGTAGGCCTTGTTACATTGGTCCCAGCTCTCTGCAGTTCATTCACTAGGTCCCCCCACGTGGTTCTGGGATTTTTGCTCACCGTTCTTGTGATCATTCTGACCCCACGGGTGGGATTTTGCGTGGAGCCCCAGATCGAGGGAGATTATCAGTGGTCTTGTATGTCTTCCATTTTCTAATTATTGCTCCCACTGTTGATTTCTTCACTCCAAGCTGGTTGGCTATTGCAGATTCAGTCTTCCCAGCCTGGTGCAGGGCTACAATTTTGTTTCTGGTGTCCTTTGACAGCTCTTTGGTCTTCACCATAGTGGAGTTTGGAGTCAGACTGTTTGAGGGTGTGCACAGGTGTCTTTTTATACTGATAACAAGTTTAAACAGGTGCCATTACTACAGGTAATGAGTGGAGGAAAGAGGAGACTCTTAAAGAAGAAGTTACAGGTCTGTGAGAGCCAGAAATCTTGATTGTTTGTTTCTGACCAAATACTTATTTTCCACCATAATATGCAAAAAAAAATGATAAAAAAACAGACAATGTGATTTTCTGGATTTTTTTTTCTCAGTTTGTCTCCCATAGTTGAGGTCTACCTATGATGTAAATTACAGACGCCTCTCATCTTTTTAAGTGGTGGAACTTGCACTATTGCTGACTAGAGTTGAGCGAAATGGGTCGAGATTTTTCAAAAGTCGCCGACTTTTGGCAAGGTCGGGTTTCATGAAACCCGACCCGACTCCAGTGTGGGGTCGGCCATGAAGTCGGCGATCTTTTGAATCTGGAATCGGAATTCCGATACCGATTCCCGATATGTTTAAGATATCGGGAATTGGTATCGGAATTCAGATTAAAGTGTAAAATAAAGAATTAAAATAAAAAATATCGCAATACTTACCCTCTGACGCGCCCTGGTACTAACCGGCAGTCTTCCTTCCTTAGAATCAGCCTTCCAGGACCTGGCGGTGACGTCGCGGTGACGTCGCGGCTTGTGATTGGCCGCGCGGCCGCCCATGTGACCGCTCGCGCGACCAATCAGAAGCCGTGACGTCATCGAAGGTCCTTCAAGCGCTGATTCTTAGGAAGGAAGGCTGTCGGAAGGAAGCAGGGCGCTTCCGAGGGTGAGTATATTCCTATTAGGTATATACTCACCCTCGGAAGCGCCCTGCTTCCTTCCAACAGCCTTCCTTCCTAAGAATCAGCGCTTGAAGGACCTTCGGTGACGTCACGGCTTCTGATTGGTCGCGCGAGCGGTCACATGGGCGGCCGCGCGGCCAATGACAAGCCGCGACGTCACCGCCAGGTCCTGGAAGGCTGATTCTAAGGAAGGAAGACTGCCGGTTAGTACCAGGGCGCGTCAGAGGGTAAGTATTGCGATATTTTTTATTTTAATTCTTTATTTTACACTAAAATATGGATCGCAGGGCCGGAAGGAGAGTTTCCGCTCCTTCAGACCCTGGGAACCATGGAAACCCAATGCACTGCATTGGGTTTCGACTTTCGGATGACCCCGACCCCGACTTTTTTATAGGATCGGCCAATTTCACTCGACCCGACTTTTGAAAAAGTCGGGTTTCGTGAAACCCGACCCGATCCTATAAAAGTAAAGGTCGCTCATCCCTATTGCTGACTGACTAAATACTTTTTTGCCCCACTGTATCTTCAAACTATCTATCTACTATTTATATACCGTAACTTATTGTTTTTTTTTTATTTAAAGCCGATGCTGTCCATACCCGTTGGAAATCCATAATCGATCGCTTTGTCCGTGACTACCGCAACAGTCAAAATGCACCAAGCGGATCAGGTGGCAAACGGGTGACCCCGTATGTGCATTACGACCAATTGCTCTTTCTTCAAAAAACATTGTCTCAGCGCTCGTAAGTACAAATAGGTCTGTGTGCGAGACAAAATTGTTGAAAGGAAAATAATTAAATTTTTTTTCTGGGTTACAGCACGATATGCAGTACCGCTGCGCCTAGACCGGCAGAGGAACTGGAGCCTTCTCCAGTGGAAGCAACCCAACCTGAAGATGTGTCTGGCATCAGCGAGCCACGATCTGTGGTGAGAAGCACTGTTGCTGCTGGTGTGAGTGCCCGGTTGCAATCACAGCGTGGACGCAAGCGAGCATCACAAAAAGATTAAGCTGATGCCATTATCGTCGATGGACTCCAACGGGTAGAGGACATGTGTCGCAGTGAACTCAAAGACCTGAGGCGGGAAATTACCGACCTGCAATCCCGCGAGTCTGTATACTCTGCTAATGAGTGGAAGCTACTTTTTTTGTCTTATGTGCCTGTCGCTCAACATATCCCGGCACATAGAAACCTTATGTTTAGGCAAAGACTGAACGACCTTCTTGAGGAATTTGTGGGCCCCCAGGAACCCGCTCCATTGGGAACAAGAAGAATGGACATGCCGGCCTACAACCCTCAATATAGAGGCCGGGGTGAAACGAGCATGGAACATCATAGACAATGCAGCAGTCCATCATACAGTTGGGCAGACAATACACCCGTGCAGTACCAAAGTCTATAGTACTGTTCACTGTCCCCAGCCAGGTGCAATTACTGCGTTGCAAGTTTTGTTGTTTTTTTTTTTTTTGTAACAACCAATTTCTATTTTAGTTTTTTTTTCATCCCTATGGGATATCATATGTTAAACCTGTCTACCAACAGTTTGTTGGAAAAAATCCATAAACATTTAGTAAACTGTTTAAAATTTAAGATTCTTGTATGACTTTAACTTTTAACACAACATAATAACATGAAGGTAACTTTTTACACGACATAAGGTTGTGGGAAATAAAACAAACAATAAAAGCCACACACATTTCAGCAAAACATCAGGATACAACTTAAGACTTTAAATTATTTTCAAACGTGTCTGTCTTGCCATGGAACATGGCTTTCATGGGTGAAGTAATGTGCAAATTGATCACGAATCCTCATTATTTGTGCTGTAGACCGAGCAGCAGTCGATTCAATGCTAATGAGGTTCGACTCACATTCATCGGGGTCAACCACCTGGGGTTCATGTCTCGCCACAAAATTATGCAGACAGATGCATGCCTTCACAACACCGTCCACATTTTCTGGTTGCAGTTGCATGCAGGTTAGTAAAATCCGCCATTTTAATGTCAAAATCTCAAAGGCACACTCCACATAACGTCTTGCCCGGCTCAAGCGATAATTAAAAATGCGCCTGGTGGAGTTTAGACTACGGCTTGAGTACGGCTTGAGGAGATTTTGTCCGAGTTGGAACGCCTCATCACCAACTAAAACAAAGGGCAAACTTGGGTCTTCGGTCCCCGGTAGAGGTCGTGATGAGGGTATGTTAAAATTTTGGCTGTACAAATATCGGCCCATGTTGGAGTCTCTGAAGACTCTGGAATCGTTAGTCCGGCCATATGCACCAATATCCACAGCAACAAAACGGTACCTTGCATCCGCAATAGCCATCAAAACAATAGAAAAGTATTTTTTATAACTGTAGTATAGTGAGCCACTATGCGCTAGTTTCTGAATTCGAATGTGCTTGCCGTCCACGGCACCAATACAATTGGGGAAATTAGCCACATCCTCGAACTGTTGGGAAATCGATAGCCACATTTCTGATGTTGGTGTTGGTAGCACAAGTGGTTGCAAGTTGTTCCAAATGGCATCACAAGTTTCCCGAACCAGTTGGCAAATTGTTGACTTCCCAAGTCTAAATTGATAATGCAGTGACGCAAAAGATTCTCCGGTAGCCAGATATCTGTCGGCATTCAAAAAGAAAAAAAAAAATAGGATTTTAAAAATCAACTAACAGGCTAGTTACAATAGAATATACAATTGCTAAATGAACATTATGCCACACGATACCGAGATCTAGTCTTTGTCAATAGAATGATAAAAAAATGTATATTTACCTCACAGTCACTACTAAACATTGCTCCGCACAGATGCTTTCACGGAAAGTGCTGCGATGATGATGTATCTCATCCTTCACATGTGAGAGCAGAACATCAAAGATCTCAATGGACATCCGTAGATAGCGTTGGAATTTGAAGGGATGATCCCGAAGCTGAACATACAGGGTGTGAAAGGCACCATATGTATTCCGCAAGAAATTCACTTCGTGGATCTCCTTTGCGAACTACGCTTTCTCTGCCGAAGTCGCAACCGCATCAAGCGAAATCTATCGAGCTCAGACACAAACATCTTGCTAGCAGAAGTTCACTCAATGCTTTCAAAATGGAGAATGAGTCTGTGCCCACACCCGACAATGACAAAAGGAAAAAAAAAAAAAAAGGACAACTTTATTGACAGTGACAAATGCAGACAAACGGATACTTCGTAACGGACATCCAAATGAAAAAACGCGATCACATGCGTTAACGCAAGCGTTACCGTGACGACGATTTTACACAAATTTTGTCTCCTTTTCTGTACATGCGTTTAACGAATCCTTTTAATGCCATGTACTTGACGCAATGTAAACCTAGCCTAAGAAACAAAATCAGCCATGTAATTAGATTTTAGGTGTCGATCCTGCTGTCAGGGGCACTTTCAGGGAAAAGCCATTTAGTTCATGCTGGTGGGTGACAGTAGCCAAGATTGGACTGAAACCGAGTGAGGTGTGTGAGCACCTGGCTAGGCTGCTTTGGAAAACCAGAGATGTGGTGGACATATGTGATGAAGATTATTGTGACCACTGAAGATGCTGTGTGTTAGACAATTAGGCCTCACCAAGACCAGGGTGAAAGTTGAGACAGTCAAGGGTAGCCACTGGGCAGGCCGTGCTGCATACCTAGGCTCAACTCATCCTATTACTGGGTGAAGGAACTTGTGTCAGATGTATTTATTGTACCCTGTTCCACCTTTGCAATGTTCCAAGTTTTATTACCTCCAGACGTATAAATAAACTGTTCTTCAGATCCAGTGCCTGGGTCTTGTCAGGAAGCTTGTTTGCTCTTCCATTACCAGAGGGTAATTGGCAAAGAGCATAGACCTATGAGGTATCCTTAAAAACCTTCCTCTTTTTTAAATACTGATTCTAAAAATTGTTTCACACCTACTGTACACAAAAGTGAAGAATGACATTTGGCAATAATTTCTTTTACTGTTTGAACATTAGTAAACAAAAATGTAGTATTGTCTAACTATTGTATGACGGCCCAACATGTTACTATAGTTGTTACAGGGTTATGCTCAATACAGTTTTGAAATGATTTTTCTACTTTTAGTTTTATTGTATGGTACATGCATATCTATTCAGCTAGAAGATATCAACCTAAATCAACTACTTTTTTTTAAGATGGGACACAATTTGCAGAAAATCCAAATTGGATTCTATGGGTTGTACATTAGCTACTAGGGGCAATGTCATCCATATGAATCATCAGCAGTACATACTTGAAAATTCAATATTGGGCTCCCCTATGGATTTTATTTGGTGCAGTGTCTAGAATGCTGTAAACTTTCATTTCTTTTTATTCCTCGCTGCAAATTATTTCACAGTATTCAGTATGTACAGCACAAAAAAAAATTGTGCCTTGCAGAATAAACTACTTCCATCTCTGCTGTGAACTCTAGAAATAGATTTACTGGAGTTTAGGTTTCTCTAAGTTGATTTTCGGTGCTTTTATCTGTCGACATATCTGATTCTTTATAAGAAAAATAAACTGATTGCCTAGTGATGTAATAAGAAAAGATATTCTTCTATTTCGCTTCAATTCATCCATTTGTTATTCATCGTAGGATTCTTCTGCACTGTATATTCTGGGTGACACATTGCTTCTACCCAGGAATTTACACTGAATGTTTTATCGTATGGTAGAATGTTTCAGTAGAAATGAAAAAAAGGTACATTTTCCAAAAAGAAGAAGAAAAAGTTTTATATTTCAAACAGAGGCATTTTTCCTCTAACTCCACGACCGAAAGAATATCAGTAACATAAAGACTTTTCCTTCAAAGATTGCAAGAATATTTGCGAATGTAGGTTCGAAACATTCAGAATATAAATGAATCTGAAGGTTTTCAACTGTGATATTCTTTTTTCCTTTAATGCAGACACCTAGGGACTCACACCGCAGCATCTATCCCATCACAGCCTTATTTTTTCTGCATCTTTATTATTAAAGCAAAGACAAAAACAACATATGTGTGTTGGAGAATTGTGCTACCTGCTGCCACACATATAACTGCTTCCCGACTGCTATGAGCGGGAGCAGCTATTCTGCCCCCTGCTATTCCGCAGACTCCTTTTATTACTTCTTAAAAGAGGCTTATCATGTGGTGCGGCTGCATCATTTTGTGCAGTTGGGCAATTTACAGTTTACAATTTCAAGTCACGTTCATCAAGTAAGCCAAAGCTGTTTTCTTTTCCTGACTCTACCATCTAATTAGACTTAATTAAGAGAAAACCAGTATGGACCTTTTCCAGTACACCTTGTATGACTCCTAAAGCAGCCCCAGAGGAACCTGAGGAATAAGGTTGTTCTGCCGTGCATAGACTTATTGTACAAAACTGCAGCATAAGAGCCTGGGTTGTAGGTCAGCATTTCTAAGCCCTCTACAGCGATTCCAAGCCATAAAAGAGCTTATGTGTGGCATAAGGGCTTTGTGTCAGGCTGCTGATGGTGCAATTAGCTGTAAGAATACTTCTTTCGCTGTTTTGAAATCTGATGCAAACCAAAGACCTGGTATAACTATATGCAACCTTGGGACCAATATACAGATAGATTACGTAAAGGTCATTAAAATAACAAGAGGATGGCTTAATGACATTTTTGTACATTTAAATGTCTTCTATATGCATGCACTAAAGTTCACAGGGAGAAACAGTACAGAAGAAATATAACATATATACATATTTATTTAAATATAACTGATGTGAAATGATCAATGTAACTAATAATTGTATTTGTAGCGCCAACATATTTTACTGCACTTTACAATTGAGCGGGGACATGTACAGACAATAAAGACATCACAAAGTAGCAGTTCAACAGTTACATGAGGAGCGAGGGCCCTGCTCGCAAGCTTTTAATCAGTAAGTAAATAGGGGGGGTTCAGTAGGCAAAAAGTGTTGTCACGTATGGTGAAGCCATCATAATAAATAGGACATTTCAAATTAGCTGTATGATCTGGTCAACAGTATCTGTCTAAGTACAGTTACCTAGTGCTATTGGTTGTATGGAGGATGTGGAGACAGATGCATAAGAAGGAGCAAGCAGATTCTGAGGAAAGGTTTGAAAATAGGATCAGGAAAGAGTTAGATTAGTGAAATGAGGTGATAAGCGTGTCTAAAAAGATGTGTTTTTAAAGCATGTTTAAAAATGTGGGGGCTAGGCAATAGTTGTATCGTCCGGAGTAGTGTATTCCAGAAAACTGGAGCAGCGTGAGAGAAGAATTTGGAGGCTGTTAGTCTTAGATCAGTTTCAGAATGGAGAACAGGGATAGGGTAATACATACAGATGAGGGAAGAGATATAGGGTTGTGAAGAGCTGTGGAGCACTTTGTGAGTGGGAGAGATGTTTGTATTGCATTCTGGGGAGACTGGGCAACTAGTGCATTGACTGACATATGGTGGAGGCATTGGTAAAGTGGCTGGACAAAAATATGACCCTGGCTGCCCCATTCAGGTTGGATCGGAGAGGAGAAAGTTTGGTTAGAGGGAGACAGATCAGTAAAGAGCTGCATTAGTCCAGGCAAAAATGAATAAGAGCGACAGGAAGAGTTTTTGCAGTTTCAAAGGTTAGAAAAGGTCAGATTCTGGAGATGATTTTAAGATGCAAGTAACATGAGCGAGTGAGCTATTGGATATAGGGAATAAAGGAAAGTTCTGTGTCAAAGATGACTCCAAGACAGTGAGTGTCATGATCCCTTCCAGGGTATATTAGTGTCTACCCTTTTTGTGGACGGATCATGTCAAGGGTTAACTTTGCTCTGCCTCATTCTGGGTTCGAGTTTGCTATTTAGCTTCCATGAGTCTTGCTGGCAGTGTCAGCTATAGTTCTGTCTTCGGCTGGTGAACCTGACTCTG
This sequence comes from Ranitomeya imitator, assembly GCF_032444005.1. Classification (NCBI taxonomy): domain Eukaryota; kingdom Metazoa; phylum Chordata; class Amphibia; order Anura; family Dendrobatidae; genus Ranitomeya; species Ranitomeya imitator. The sequence goes on along the minus strand of NC_091285.1, from coordinate 418,781,445 downwards.
GAAGCCCTTGGTTTGTCCTGCTGTGAACCCTGACTTGTCCTGTGTCTGTTATCTCCCTCTGTCTGCCCTTTCCCTGCGTTTGTCTGTTCTGCTTGATTCTATGATTCTGACCTCCTGGCTTGGCTATTGACTCTGTTTTGATTTGTCCCTATTGTACCGTATTTTGCCCTTCTTGGTTTACTGATCTCTTGCTATGTCCTGACTATCCTTTCTGTTTAAATCCTTTTTGTACTGGCTTGCTATCTTGTGCCCTGACTCGGCTTTTCTGACTACTCTCTTGCCACTAGGTGGCATCTGTTCTGCTGCTCAGTGTGTGCAGTCTCGCTTCCCTATAAAAGCTCCCCCTGGTGAAGGTTGCGCTGTACTGCAGCTGCATGACAGTGAGTGTGCTTCTTGGCAGTTATAGTCAAACCAGTCAAGGCAATTGCAATATCGGTTATAGGTAGGTTAGTAGAGGGAGGAGAGAAGTTCAGTTTTGGGGAGATTCAGTTTCATATGGAGGGACGACATGATGTTAGAGACAACAGACAGAAAATCTTTGCTATTTTGTATTAAGTTGGGGATCAGCGATGAGCAAATTTGTTCAGAAAACAACTGCCAAACATAAATTCGGCACGAATATGGCACATTCGAATTCGTGATCAGAAATCCAAACTGTTAGGGCTGGCGGAACGCAACGAATAAATATAAAGATAATAAAGATGGCGGTCACTGCTGATTTGATGCAGCAAGGATCATGCTCTTGTGTTTAGGATAGCACTGTAGGCGCTAGGTAACTCCAACATTCGCGAGCATTCAACAACACTAAAGATGGGAATGATTAAGGAGCAATCACCAGAACAGGCATACATCCACACACCCGATAACAGGTTTATACTAGCGCATGGCCGTGCGACCATGCAAACCTTTTATAGCTGTAGCTCTCTGGGACCTTCCTAGTGGTCCAATAGGAGCTGCCACAGGACCTGAACATGTGACCCCGACCTCCAATGAGAGGTCTTTCCTTGGACATGCTCAGAAGAAGAAAAGCAGGACTTAGTCCCAAGAGCCCCTGTTTGCCGCTGATCAGTGCTGGTTATAATGCCTGAACCTGGAAGGGCAGCAGTAGCCAAATGCACAGTATCTGCCTGAGCCAGGTGCTGGGACCAACATCTCTGTTGAGCATGCTCCACTGCGGCTGGAGGAGAATGAGAGATTGCAGCGGAGGTGGTTTGAGATTCCCCCTGTGCAGCGGTGGGTACTCAACACCTAACACAAACAAAATTGTATAAAATCGGGAGATTTCAGTAAACAGTGTGGGAAAATATTTGTCTTGCCGCATAAATATTTTCAGCACTTTTGCAATGATAATAGTGGTGTATCATTAATGTTTAGCATGTGTTTGATGAGGGGAGTGGGTTTGCACAGTTCAGAGGTGCAGCGTGCTTGTAAACTGTAAAAAAAAAATTCTTCCTAACTTTATGTGTGCACATTGCAGCTAGCCAATCAGGGCGCAGGAAACATCCACAATGTCCTGATACAACGGCTTGTGTCATTGGCTGCTGAATTCACATGCCCTTCTCCATATAAAGAATGAACATCTTGTTTTAGCTTAATTTTGACACTGTAACAGCGCAGAGAGGCTGCTCCTGATGCTGGCAATATTAGAAGCTTTTAGCTAGTTAGCTAGACGGTTGCTTCTTAGTCAGATAGTTTAGCTAGGTAGTGCCTGTGTGGCTGTGAAATCGACTTTCCAGCTATTTTTTTTTTACATTGTCCCACTTTGTCATGTAGTGCTGTGGTGACATAGTTCTGTGATTTGAGCTGTTGCTCATGAAGAAATATTTTTGGGGGCAGTTGCTAGCCTGATTCACCATGCGATATCTCACCTTGTTATTTAGTGTCGGTAAAATTCCACAATGTGTACAGGTCATGCACATTAAATAAAATATACATTTTATCTGTTGCTAAATGTGATACAGCTCGCCGTATTCTATGTTGTCATTTTGAGGTGGTGATATGAAACTGTCTGCAGATCTAATGCATATTAAAAAGAAATTATAATTTTTCTGTTCCAAAACAATACACATTGTCATTTTGATGGGTTGAAATTAAGCTGTCTGCAGGTCTCACGCATATAACAAAAAAAAAATTCTGTTGCCAAATGTAATACAGTGTTAGGTGTTGAGTTAGGTGTCATTGAAGCCAGTGCTGGGCAGCGGCGAGCAGACGCTTCTGGGGCTAAGTCCTACTTTGCACACACTGAGCATGCCCAGGGCAAGATCTCTCAGTGGAGATCTAGGGTCACATGCTCAGGTACTGCAGCGACTTCCATTGGTCCTTCTCACGGAAGGTCCTGCAGGAATTAGGACTAAGTTCTGCTTTGCACACTGAGCATGCCCAGGGCAAGATCTCTCAGTGGAGATCTAAAGTCACATGCTCTGGTACTGCAGCAATTCCATTGGTCCTTCTTTGAAGGGTCCTGTACGTGCTGCAGCTATTTAAGGCTCGCATGGCCACACGGCCATGCGCTAGTGTACATTTGTAAACGTGTGTGTGTTGTGAGTGAAAGTCGCTCTTTCAATAACCCTCCCTATTGGATGACTGTTTGCGGAAGGTGTATGTTTGCTATCTAGCACCCGACTTGCCAGTGCGGCACCGCACGCACTTTCCTGCATTCTTTTGTTATTATTTTTGTTATGCTGACACCCCAGTTGCGGTGTCGACCGCAAGTAGTCTTCACAGACTCAGATCCCACGTCTTTGGACTGAGCTCGGAGACTCCTTGCTTGTGCTCTTGTGTGCGGTACCATGGCCCTGTGACTTAACAGGGTTCGCTTCCTTCACACAGGGTGAAGTTAACCCGTGTGTATTCACATTGTACCGCCATATAGTCCGTCATTACTTGGCAGCAGGTTCCATCTCTGCACGGTGGACCCCGGGCTGCGAACGCACCTTATTCTACCAATCTTATTATTTGGTGCGTTCCGCTAGCCCTAACATACAGGCTGCCATATTCCACATTGCAATTTTGTGGCCGTTAAATTGTTGTGTGTGTGTAGAGCTGTTGTACATAGTAAAAAACAAAATTTTGGGGGTTTTACAAACGCGATACAGCAGGCTAAATCCGAATTTGAAATTGTTTGGAGCATATCTTCTAGTTTATACAGGTTTCAGGCACACTAAAAAAATTCTTCAGTTAATAATGCCATACAGTAGGGGACATCTCACTTTGAAATTGTTTGAAGCAACTAGTCTGTTTTAGAGACCTAATCCATAGGAACCAAAAAGATGATTCTCTTACTAACGTCATACAGTAGGAGACATTTCACTTTCAAATTGTTTGTAGCATCTAGTCTGTTACAGAGGCCTGAGCCACAGGCACCAGAACAATTCTTCTGTTCCTAATGTCATACAGTAGGGGACATCTCACTTTCAAATTATTTGTAGCATTAGGTGTGTTATACAGGCCTGATCCCCAGGCCCCCCAAAATTCTTCTTAGTCATACAGTAGGGTATATCTCAATTTTAAATTGTTTGTAGTATCTAGTCTGCTATTGAAGCCTAATCCACAGGCACCCAATTTTTTTTCTGTTACTAACGTCATACAGTAGGGGACATCTGACTTTCAAATTGTTTGTAGCATCAAGTCTGTATTAGAGACCTGATCCACATGCCCCCTTCAAATTCTTCTGTTACTAATGTTATACAGTAGGGGACATCTCACTTTGAAATTGTTTGTAGCATCTAGTCTGTTATAGAAGCCTAATCCACAGGCACCAAAAAATTCTTCGGTTACCAATGTCATACAGTAGGGAACATCTGACTTTTCAAACTCAAAGCATATCTTCTTTGTCATACAGGCCTCATCCACACTCAAACAATTATTTCTTCTGTGACTAACACAATTCAGCACGCCATATTTCACCTTTATAATTTACTGCCATGAAATTCACCTGTTTGCAGAGCTGGTGCAGAGTTTAAAATTGTTTGCTAATATTGTGCTCTTACCACACTATCTGAGCAACATGAAATGGAAAATGCGAGGCTGTGGTGGAAAGGGGATTAGGCTTGGGGTTCAAGATGTACGTAGGGTAGGTGGTAATGTTTGACAAAGCACTAGTGAACCAACAACATGATGTCCTATGCAAAGACAACTGACAACTTCTGTTACTGGACTGGCTACTCCACTACCTTTCTTTGACAGACGCACAGGTGTACACCTTGTTTATGAGGCCCAGAAAGAGCATGTGCTCAAGTGGATGGCAAGCGCAGCTTCAAGTGGTCTCTACTCTTCCTCCACCTCAACATCACACCCAGTACTGTCCACAGATGTGATACCCAAATTACCCTTGCTTCCACCCACGTCCCAATTCTCCTACAGTACAACTGACTGTACAGAACCACATATGGGTTAGTCTGAAGAGTTGTTTATACATTTTATGCCATGGTCATCAGAAGTGTACTCAAAAGCTTTACAGAGTCAAGAGGAGGAAATGTGCACCAATGCCCAAAATTATGTTAGCTTGTGTTAGGAGTCGAGTTTCCTCTGCTGCACAGGGGGAATCTCGATCCGTGTCTGCTGCGGTCTCCCATTCTGCATCGGCCGCAGTGGAGCCTGCTCAGCGGAGACGTCGCTCCCAGTGTCTCACTGAGACTGGTATTGTGAAAAGGGTTACTACTGCCTCTCCAGGATCTGCTATTGTACCCTGCACTGATCTGCAGCAAGCAGGATTTTCTGGGACTAAGTCCTGCTTTGCACACACTGAGCATGCCCAGTGCAAGATCTCTCAGTGGAGATCTAGGGTCACATGCTCAGGAAGGTCCTGTAGGTGCTAGGACTAAGTCCTTCTTTGCACACACTGAGCATGCCCAGGGCAAGATCTCTCAATGGAGATCTAGGGTCACATGCTCAGGTACTGCTGCAAATCCGATGGTCCTTCTTTGAAGGGTCCTAAATGTGCTGCAGCTATATAAGCTTCGCTTGACCGCACGGCCATGCGTACTATACAATTGTTATCGTGTGTGTTGATGAGTGCAAGTCGTTCCTTAAAAAAACCATCCCTTGTGTTTGACTGTTCGCGTAAGGTGTATGGCTGAAATCTAGCGCCCGGCTGAACTCACAGCTTTAACAAACGAAGCAGCGTCTAACTGCTGTGACCGCCAGTGCAGCGCCGTGCGCTATTAGAGTGCTTACCTTACCAAAGTCTGGGTGGTTAGTGGCGTCCGCTAGTGTGGCACAGCATGCACTTCTGTGCATAATAGTTACCTCTGATACCCCAATTGTGGTGTCGATCGCAAGAGGTCTACACTAACTCTAATCCTGTGTCCTGGGATAGAGTTCTGTGGTTCCTTGCTTGCGCTCTCTGTGCGGTACCGCGGCCCTGTGACTTAACAGGGATCGCTTCCTTCACACAGGGTGAAGTTAACCCGTGTGTAATCACATTGTACTGCCATATAGTGCCGCCATTCACTTAGCAGCAAATTATTTTCTGCTCGGTGGATCCCGGGTGGCGAACGCACCAATCTTACTTAATAAATATATTCGGTGCGTTCCGCCAACCTTAACAGCTTCGATCCGGGGCAGGATGAAGCAGGGTCCTAGCAGCATCCTGACCCTTACCATCAGATGTTAACCCCTGGGGGAGGTGATCCTGATGAGACTCAGATATCTGAGGCTCACAAGGACTGTACAGTGCTGTCAGGGCAAGAAGAGGAGGAGGGCGACTCCAAGGGCAAGGAATGGGATAACACAGAGGAAGATGATGATGACGTGGTAGATCCCAGTTGGTGGGAACATAGAGGCACACAGCTTAGTAGGTCATCTGAAGAGGAAGATGAGAAGGTTACATTGCACTGTATATTGCAGACACGTAGTGATGCCGCCATGATGAGCAATGCATACTCAGCCAGAACTGTGGCTGTGATCTGCAGCGTCTGAGGGTCTGCAACTTGCAGGCGTTGCAAGGGTTGCCTAGCCATGGCCTTTTTTGACACTGCAAAGGATGACCCAACTCATGTAATCTGCCACCTTTGCATAAAAAACTGAGTAGAGGTAAAAATGCAAGAATTTGACTACTACATGTATGAACCTTCACATGCGCTGTCAAGATGTGTTACTCTTGGAATCTCACTGCGCTTAAATATGGACCTTAACAACCATCAGCAGTCTCATCAATCACATCTGCTGCTGCTTCCTCCTCTTCTGTTACCACGCCAACTATTGAGATGCAGATCTTTGACCGCAGAACCTCGGGTTCTTTACCCACTCCAGTCACGCTGACTGAAAGCCTGCTATCAGCTGTCATGGAAGTGGACATGCCTGATGTTTTTGACCGATCTCAGAGAACTAGTACAACTTTCTCAATCCACTGTAACATCTCTGCCTGCACCTCCCTCACAGACTAGCAGTTTGTCCAGTTCACCATACTCCACCCTCTCTAAGCACTGCAGCCAGCCCATGGTATCGCAGTTGTGGTCACGTAAAAGATTGTTTCCTCCTGCACATGACAAAGCTAAGAAGTTGAACTCTGCCATCTCCAATCAGTTGGCCACAGAAATTCTGCCTTTCCGCCTGGTAGATACAGAAGGTTTCTAAAAGCTGATGGCCGTCGCAGTCCCCCAATATGAATTGCCCAGTTTCCATTACTTTTCTAAGAAAACTGTGCCTGCGCTACACCAGCATGTCGCAGACAACATCACCCGTTCCTTCATTAAATATATGTCTGCCAGGGTGCATTTCACCACAGACACTTGGATGAGTAAGCATGGCCAAGGGTGCTACATCTTGCTGACTGGGCACTGAGTGACTGGTGGCTGTTTGAGCAGGCGCTGCTCCACAAATCTTCGAATCCCCAAGGCTTGCAGGACAAACCACTACATTTAACACTCCTTCCACTGCTTCTGCCTCCTCCTGTATCTCCTCCAGGGCCACCACATGTGCCCTCAAACTCTGCCTTATTGAGACATGCGTTCCAACAGTGCAGTGCATCCCCACCACCTCTTTACTGCACAGCTCGGGCTCACCGCAATCAGGCAGTGTTAAAATTGATATGCCTTGGAGATCGCAGTCATGCAGCTGAAGAGAGCTCTCCAGGCTGAGTTTGAGCAATGGCTGTCTCTGCTAAACCTGCATCCAGGGAAGGTGGTGTCCGTTAATGGTGCAAACCTGGTCGTGGCCCTATGTCAAGGCAAGCTCACACATGTGCCTTGCATGGCTCACATCCTCCACCTGGTTGTACAGCATTTTCTCCTCCACTATGCTGGTCTGAGTGAGTTGCTGCAGTAAGAACTTAAGCTGTGTGCTCACTTCTGCTGTTTGTACCCCTCAGGTCATTGACTTGCATTGATACAGAGGTATTTGTCCATACCAGTTAACAGGTTGATATGCGATGTGCTGACATGGTGGAATTACACTCTCCACCTTACAGCAACTGTGGCAGCAGCAAAGAGCCCTGATGCAGTATGTCATGTTGTATAGCCTGGGCCAATGCTTTACGAGCGTGGTTCATATCACGTTTACTGAGTGGATACAGATTAAGGACCTCTGTACCCTACTGCACAGTTTCGAAATGGCTACTAAGATGGTTAGCGTTGACGACTCTGTCATCAGCATCACCATTTCGGTGATCTATATGCTGGAGCAGACTTTGAATAGCTTGCGGGAGGAGATGGTGGTCCCAGAAGAAGAGGAGGAAGCAGAGGAGGAGGCAGAATGGATAATATTGTTTCTAAGTTTCAGACTGTTGTCACACAGGCGGATGCCAAGGGAGGGTGGATTACTTCTATTGAAAGTGGCTGGTAATAACAGACAAACTGTTATTGAAGGTGCAAGATCCGAGGAACAAATGGAGGAGGGAGAGGTGATGGGGGAGCAACTGTCAGGAGATGAAGAGGATAATCCTTTCCTCTCTGTTTTTTGTGGTTGATGGAAGGAGACGGATGAAACAAGCATCAGTGTTACCCAGCCACCAACATAGCATTGTCTTGGACCTTATGATAGAGCCCGACATATTAGTGTCTTTTTGCTGCACTATCTGCAACATGATCCCCGTATAGTTATGGTTAGAAATAGTGCTGAGTACTGGGTTTCCACTCTGTTAGATCCATGCTATAAAACCAAATTTTGCCTGTCCCTATTATACTATTTCTACGCTTGTGAAATTGATGCCACTTTGGTCGTGTCTGTCAATATTTTTTTGAAATGTGAACACTCCTGGTTGGGTGTACATCTGCTGGGTTGGGTGTAGTGGAAGACCCGTTGGTCCCTATTATACTATTTCTACTGTGGTGAAATTGATGCCACTTTGGCAGTGTCTGTCAATAGTTTTTGGAAATGTGAACATCCTGTTTGGATGTCCATCTGCTGGGTTGGATGTAGTGGAAGACCTGTTGTTCCTTATTATACTATTTGTACTGTAGTCAAATTGATGGCATTTTGGTGTCTTCCACTAATTTTTGAAAATGTGTACTCCTGATTGGATCTCCTTCATGTGTGTTGCTTATAGCAGTAGTCCCCCAAGACCGTCAGGCTTCCACTTCATTAGAGTAAACTACCCATGTTACTACTATGCTTTGATTTTTTAAAGCATAGTAGTCTACGAAACTGATATTTGTGCCACCTGAGTGTGGCTCAGCAGGAAAGCAGATTGAGCTGTTGTATGCGGTATCAGGGCTCCCAGCACAGCAGGCCTACACTGATTCCTCACCCATCTTGTCTTACTTTGACGTTAAATTATAAGCTGTAAATGCTGTCCCAGACCACGATACCTCATGCATGGCTTATTGCTGCAGTGCCATGCTACAATTTGCACTGTGGGTGAATTGAGGCCACTTTCCTGGTGTCTGTCCCTCATTTGTTTTGTTTTTGCAGCTTTTTGGGCTATTAGAAGCTATTGTGCATGCGTTTGTTTTTTTCGTCCCATTGACTTGAATGGCGTTTGGCTATATTCAGTGACTATTCGATGAATAAATCGGTGAAAATTGCAAATTCAGCAATTATAATGTGAACCGAACATTGAAATATTCGCTCATGTCTAGCGAGGTTGATGTCAAAACATGATGTATAGTCAGCATATGCATATAATGGAAAGGGGGCACCACGGATCATGGGATACCACCAGGACCTGAGACATATGAGCATACACAAAAAGAGAAACAGACAAGGTCCTAAGAAAGGGGATCACCACAACAAGGATATGGCAAAAAAATATATACACAGCTTTATTGAAATATATTTACAAACAAGGGTAACAATAAAGCTGTGTATATATTTTTTTGCCATATCCTTGTTGTGGTGATCCCCTTTCTTAGGACCTTGTCTGTTTCTCTTTTTGTGTATAGTCAGCATATACCATTTATGCTCTAGTGTAAGCCAACCCGAGTATAAGCCAACCCCCCTAATTTTGCCACAAAAAACTGGGAAAACTTAATGACTCGAGTATAAGCCTAGGGTGGGAAATACAGCAGCTACTGGTAAATTTCAAAAATAGAAATAGATACCAATAAAAGTAAAATTAATTGAGACATCAGTAGGTTAAGTGTTTTTGAATATCCATATTGAATCAGGAGCCCCATATAATGCTCAATACAGTTCATGATGGGCCCCATAAGATGCTCCATATTAAAATACGCCCCATATAATGCTCCATATACAAATGTGCCACATATAATGCTCCATGCAGTTCATTATGGCCCCATAAGATGCTCCACATACAAATGTGCCACATATAATGCTCCATGCAGTTCATTATGGCTCCATAGATGCTCCATATACAGTGGGGCAAAAAAGTATTTAGTCAGTCAGCAATAGTGCAAGTTCCACCACTTAAAAAGATGAGAGGCGTCTGTAATTTACATCATAGGTAGACCTCAACTATGGGAGACAAACTGAGAAAAAAAAATCCAGAAAATCACATTGTCTGTTTTTTTAACAATTTATTTGCATATTATGGTGGAAAATAAGTATTTGGTCAGAAACAAAATTTCATCTCAATACTTTGTAATATATCCTTTGTTGGCAATGACAGAGGTCAAACGTTTTCTGTAAGTCTTCACAAGGTTGCCACACACTGTTGTTGGTATGTTGGCCCATTCCTCCATGCAGATCTCCTCTAGAGCAGTGATGTTTTTGGCTTTTCGCTTGGCAACACGGACTTTCAACTCCCTCCAAAGGTTTTCTATAGGGTTGAGATCTGGAAACTGGCTAGGCCACTCCAGGACCTTGAAATGCTTCTTACGAAGCCACTCCTTCGTTGCCCTGACGGTGTGCTTTGGATCATTGTCATGTTGAAAGACCCAGCCACGTTTCATCTTCAATGCCCTTGCTGATGGAAGGAGGTTTGCACTCAAAATCTCACGATACATGGCCCCATTCATTCTTTCATGTACCCGGATCAGTCGTCCTGGCCCCTTTGCAGAGAAACAGCCCCAAAGCACGATGTTTCCACCACCATGCTTTACAGTAGGTATGGTGTTTGATGGATGCAACTCAGTATTCTTTTTCCTCCAAACACGACAAGTTGTGTTTCTACCAAACAGTTCCAGTTTGGTTTCATCAGACCATAGGACATTCTCCCAAAACTCCTCTGGATCATCCAAATGCTCTCTAGCAAACTTCAGACGGGCCCGGACATGTACTGGCTTAAGCAGTGGGACACGTCTGGCACTGCAGGATCTGAGTCCATGGTGGCGTAGTGTGTTACTTATGTTAGGCCTTGTTACATTGGTCCCAGCTCTCTGCAGTTCATTCACTAGGTCCCCCCGCGTGGTTCTGGGATTTTTGCTCACCGTTCTTGTGATCATTCTGACCCCACGGGGTGGGATTTTGCGTGAAGCCCCAGATCGAGGGAGATTATCAGTGGTCTTGTATGTCTTCCATTTTCTAATTATTGCTCCCACTGTTGACTTCTTCACTTCAAGCTGGTTGGCTATTGCAGATTCAGTCTTCCCAGCCTGGTGCAGGGCTACAATTTTGTTTCTGTTGTCCTTTGACAGCTCTTTGGTCTTCACCATAGTGGAGTTTGGAGTCAGACTGTTTGAGGGTGTGCACAGGTGTCTTTTTATACTGATAACAAGTTTAAACAGGTGCCATTACTACAGGTAATGAGTGGAGGAAAGAGGAGACTCTTAAAGAAGAAGTTACAGGTCTGTGAGAGCCAGAAATCTTGATTGTTTGTTTCTGACCAAATACTTATTTTCCACCATAATATGCAAAAAAAAAAATGATAAAAAAACAGACAATGTGATTTTCTGGATTTTTTTTTCTCAGTTTATCTCCCATAGTTGAGGTCTACCTATGATGTAAATTACAGACGCCTCTCATCTTTTTAAGTGGTGGAACTTGCACTATTGCTGACTGACTAAATACTTTTTTGCCCCACTGTACAAATATGCCCATATAATGCTCAATACAGTTCATTATGGCCCCATAGATGCTCCGTATACAAATATGCCCCATATATTGCTCCACACAGTTCATTATGGCCCCATAGATCATCCATATACAAATATGCCCCATATAATGCTCCATACAGTTCAGTATGGCACCATAGACACTCCAAATAACAATGTGCCACATATAATGCTGCTGCTGCAATAAAAAAAGAAAATTACATACTGACCTCTCGTCACTGCTCCTCAGCGTCTCGTCTCTCCACACTGACTGTTCAGGCAGAGGGTGGCGCACACACTTATACGTCATCGCGCTCTCTGACCTGAACAGTCACTGCAGAGGAAGTGGAAGATGGAGCGGCGCCGATGCTGGAACGAGGGACAGGCGAATATTTAATACTCACCTGCTCCCAGCGAGGTCCCTGGCAGCTTCTCCCAGACAGATGGTCTCTGGCACCCGCAGCTTCTTCCTGTATTGAGCGGTCACTGGTACTGCTCATTACAGTAGTGAATATGCGGCTCCACCCCTATGGGAGTGGAGTCCATATTTAATACTTTAATGAGCAGTACCACGTGACCACTGAACAGAAGAAAAAGGTGCCAGAGACCATGGGACACGCAGGGACCGCGTCAGGTGCGCCAAGAGCAGGTGAGTATGTGACCATCATCGCTCTCCCTCTCCCGCCGTCCCCCCACCTTCTTTTTCAGCCCATTTTTTTTTGGCTCAAAATCTTGGCTTATACTCGAGTATATATGGTAGATTGTTATTGAAACCAAATCTGCTAATGGTTTGTCCAATAGTGACAGTATATAGAGAGAAGAGGAAGGGGCTTAGGAAAGAGCCTTGAGGAACCCCAATATTAATGGGAAGATTAGAGATATAAGTGAAGGTGCAGTCAGAGAGATAAGAGGAGAATCAAAGGAGACCAGTTTCTTTGAGGGCAATAGAGTGCAGCATAGTGAGAAGAAGCTGGTGATCCAATGTTAAGTGCAGCAGAAAGATCCAGGAGAATCAGCAGGAAGTAGTGGCCATTAGTTTTAGCGGTTAGTAGATCATTAGAGACTTTAGAAATGGCAGTTTAATTAGCTTGAGTGGAATCCAGATTGTAAAGGACTAAGAAGAGAGTATTCTGAGAGAAAGTTGATTTTGGTTTGGTTGGTTTAGAGATGAAGGTAAGATTAGAAACATGTCTCTAGTTAGCAGTGAGTTCTGGTCGATGGATTTTTTTTACTAAAGGGGTTATGATGATGGCATGTTTGAATGAAAAAGGAAAGTTACCGAAGGAAAGAGAGCGGTTAAATATTTTAGTTAGATGCCTAGTAACAGCTGGTGAGAGGGACTGAAGGAGATGTGAGGGATTAGGGGTCATTGGTGCAAGTTATAGGTTGACAAGAAGCAAGGAGCTGAACAGCTTCTTCTAAAACGTTAGGGAAGGGGATCCAGGATCTGAGAGGATTGTGTGAAAATGTTCTTCTGACAGAAATGTTTGATTTTTTTTTCTAGCGAATGAGTGGCCAGATCATCAGTGCTGAGGTTTGTGACAGGGACCTGTTCTTTAGGGCTCAGGTTTGAGTGAAAAGTATTGCTGGATTGTCAGCTAGTAATGTGATGAGGGTGGTGAAGTGGACTTCTTTTGCCAGATGGAGAGCAGAGTCATAAGTTTAGAGCATAAATTTATAGTGAATGAAGTCATCCGAGCTTAAGATGACTGTAGATTGTTCATAAACTATTGGGTATTGATGGAATGCAGAGTTCTGTACATGTGGCAAGTGAGCGTATCCAGAGCACGGACACATTTCTTGGCAGAGAAGGAAAGAAAATTGTGCAAAGAGAGTGGGTAAGGGAGATATTAAAGCCATACAGTGAGTAGAACAAGTCCAGAGTATTCCTGTCATCATGTGAAGGAGCGTTAGTAAGCTGTGAAAGGACGAAGGAGAAGGTTAGAGAAAGAAAGTGAGTGGCAGATAGGGAAAGCATATTATCAATGCGGTTGTTAAAGTCCTCCATGATGAGAGTGGGAATGTTACAGGATAGAAATGTGTGGAAGTCAGATTGCAAAATTATCCAGGAACTGGTAAGGTTTGCCTGGAGGGCGTTACACAACTGTCAATCGCAAAGAGAAGGATTTGAAGAGTGTAACTAACGTTCAATAGCACATTACATAAATAATATTTTTCATTAGCATTAGTTTATTTTTAATTACTTTTAATTGCATGCATTTGTAGTTTAACGTCACTTTTTTTTGTACATCAGGTTTCCAATCCACTTTAGAGGAGTTGTCCTGTCACAGGACTGGATTGCAAGCAGCTGCTCATTTACTGTGCATAGGCAGCTGCAATGGAGATTTAATAATAATTGATGGATAATGGTGCGTTTGGTTATCCATGTAATAAATGGATGGGTTGGCGAAAGGGGAGATATTGCTTGTCAGCGACTCTGTGATTCAGCACCTAGAAGGTGTTTCCAATCATAGCACCAACTATCACATATTAAGCCCTTCATGACAGAGCCCTTTTTTGTTTTTGCGTTTCTGTTTTTCACTCCTCGTCTTCCCAGAGCCATAACTTTTTCTGACAATATGGCCATGTGAAGGCTTGTTTTTTGTGGGACATGTTGTACTTTGGAATAACACAATTGGTTTTAAATAGGGTTGAGCGACTTTTACTTTTATAGGATCGGGTCGGGTTTCACGAAACCCGACTTTTTCAAAAGTCGGGTCGAGTGAAATCGGCCGATCCTATAAAAAAGTCGGGGTCGGGGTCGGCCGAAACACGAAACCCAATGCAGTGCATTGGGTTTCCAATGGTTCCCAGGGTCTGAAGGAGAGGAAACTCTCCTTCAGGCCATGGGATCCATATTTAAGTGTAAAATAAAGAATTAAAATAAAAAAATATCGCTATACTCACCCTCTGACGCGCCCTGGTACTAACCGGCAGCCTTCCTTCCTTAGAATCAGCGCGTGAAGGGCCTTAGATGACGTCGCGGCTTGTGATTGGTCGCGCGACCGCCCATGTGACCGCTCGCGCGACCAATCACAAGCCACGACGTCACCGAAGGTCCTTCAAGCGCTGATTCTTAGGAAGGAAGGCTGCCGGAAATATAGGTATTAGGTATATACCTATTAGGTATATACTCACCCTTGGACGCGCCCTGCTTCTTTCCGGCAGCCTTCCTTCCTAAGAATCAGCGCTTGAAGGACCTTCGGTGACGTCGCGGCTTGTGATTGGTCGCGCGAGCGGTCACATGGGCGGTCGCGCGACCAATCACAAGCCGCGACGTTATCTAAGGCCCTTCACGCGCTGATTCTAAGGAAGGAAGGCTGCCGGTTAGTACCAGGGCACGTCAGAGGGTGAGTATAGCAATATTTTTTTATTTTAATTCTTTATTTTACACTTAAATATGGATTCCGATACCGATTTCCGATATTGCAAACATATCGGAACTCGGTATCGGAATTCCGATACCAGATTCAGAAGATCGCCGACCTCATGGCCGACCCCACACAGGGGTCGGGTCGGGTTTCATGAAACCCGACTTTGCCAAAAGTCGTCGACTTCTGAAAATGGCCGACCCGTTTCGCTCAACCCTAGTTTTAACATATCGTGTAACTCAAAAATGGGAAAAAATTCAAAGTGCAGTGAAATTGCAAAAAAAAGTGCAATTCCCCAACAGTTTTTGGATTTTTTTTTACCATTTTCTCCAAATGCTAAAACTTACCTGCCATTGTGATTCTTCAGGTTATTACAAGTTCATATCATAGACACCAAACATGTATAAATTCTTTTTAATTTAAGTGGTGAAAAAAAATCCAAAGTTTGCTAAAAAAAAAATAAAAAAATTGTGTCATTTTCCGAGACCCGTAGCGTCTCCATTTTTCGTGATCTCGGGTTGGGTGAGGGCTTATTTTTGCATGCCGAGCTGACGTTTTTAATCATTCCATTTTGGTGCAGACATAATCTTTTGATCGCCCGTTATTGCATTTTAATGCAATGTTGTGGCGACCAAAAAAATGTAATTTTGTTGATTTGGCGATTCTGAATGCAGTGATATGAAATATGTGTAAGTTTGATTTTTTATTGTTTTATTTTGAAAGGGGCGAAAAAGGGGGGTGATCTAAACTTTTTTTTTTTTTTTATTTTTTAAATATTTTTTAAAACTTTTTTTAACTTTTGGCATGTTTCAATAGTCATCATGAGAGACTAGAAGGTGTCATAACCTGATTGGTTCTGCAACATACAGGCAATGATCACATCGCATGAATGTAGCAATATTGATGACTTGCTATGAGCGCCAATCACTGGGTGGCGCTCATAGCTATCTGGCAGTGACAACCATAGAGGTCTGCAGAAGACCTCTGGTTGTCATGCCGACCCATCGGTGACCCTCAATTAAGTTAAGGGGGTCACCGATGGGTGGGTTTTCCAGCGTGATTGCCAGAAGTGTGCATTAAATACTGCTATCAGAGTTTTACAAAGGCATTTATCATGTTAACAGCTGCAGGTGGATCGCTATTCCACCTGTGACTGTTTCGGGCACATGTCAGCTGTTCAAAACAGCTGACATGTGCCAGTAAAGATGTGGGCATAGTGCCAGAGAGACAGGGGGAGACACGACATGCTCAGTACTAGTATTGCGCATGCCGTGAAGGGGTTAAAGAGGATCTACCAGTATAATATGCTGTCCTAGTTAATATATTTTAGTAAAAAGAGAAAGAAGGTTACATTTATATGTTAGGTGTATTCACCTCTCCACTCCTCCCATCATCCTGATATATGAATGATAGCATCTCTTTAATTACTACAGTATGTATAAAGAGTCCCTCTTTCAAAATTCCTGGGATTTTTGCAAACTCTCACTCTGCTTGATACCCGCTGGTTAACTCATCATTTGCAGTAAGTATTATGAACTGATTTTTAAAACTATTTCCTATGATGCATTCATATTTGCAAACTCCTGTGATCTCAACAAACCCTCACACCTGTTGCTTAACCCTCCATTTGCTACCTACTAGATAACCCATTGTTTGCTGTAGCTTCACCAACTGTTATGGGATACAGTTCACAATAAGCTATTATCTGCTGTGGAGCCTGCTACCTACCTCTGTGTGCTGTTTCAGTCCTTCATCTATATTTCTTGGTCCTGTCTCCCTTGTTTGTCTGACACTCAGCATAGTTCGTTGTCCATAATCTCTTTGTTCCACATGCTTTCCAGATTGCTATTACAGCACCCTGCATCCATATGTCCACTGTGACATGTGGCTTCATGAATCCACCTCAACAGGTTACCCTAACATAAACCTTTAATAGGACATAAAACTCTACTGACATATTGGCATAATGGGAGAGACCTGTCAATCAGTCCAAGTCAGGCGACCAGAAGCTGGAGTAGACTCCTCTAGCCTAGCCCAGCTCATTTGTCAAGTTCATTTTCTTTAAAATGCCGTAGTGTTTCTGAGTAAAACATGACTTTTTGTATTGTGGCAGCCTTCCTGGATTTCGTCCTGCCCGAACAGCTTACAGGTTCCCTTTAACTTGCATTGATAAAAGCAGACAAATATGCCATAAACCGCTTGCAGTCATAATTTTGTATCTGTAATGATTCAGTAAAATTATTTGTAAGTGTTGCTTTTATTACAAAGATTATTACCTTATTGATGCTTTTTAAGTATTAAAGACTGTTATGCAATTATATGCCTCTTCATGCATAATATTGATAAGCTGTGCTGGCACTGATTTCTTAGAAGCCAGGCCTCGCTCAATTCCACTCATCTTATCTGACAATTTAGTTCATTGATTCCCCACCAGTATGTGAGTACATCTCGCCAGAAGTAAGATAAGATGCAATTCAAGTATTTTCAGAACCTAACTGTTCCCGTGTCACTTGTGAGGACTGTTTTCCATCTCTCAAGTGTTTTAGCGTGAAAGAGATTGTGCTTTATAAAAGTCAATGCTTTCAGATGGAAAAGTGCAAGCAGTAAGTGTCTGTCTCTTCTAGGCAGTGCCACTCTTATGTGTTTTGACTTAACATAGCAGATGTTATCATGGCAGGCTATCACAATGTACCCAAACTAAATCATCTTTGTGCTTATAATGTCTATTGCTTTGTATCATGAAGGCTGTAATCCATTGTTCTCTTTGTTCTCTCCACATTTGACCTCAAGAAAGGTACTTCTTCTCATCATAGTTCGATTCTGTGGGACACTCTTCATTATAACATAGTTAAAAATTAAAGTGAGCAGACTTGTTTAGTTCATTTTCGACAAGAGGCAACTGTTATGACTTTGAACAAGAAGTTCATCTTCACAAGGTTTTTGTGGTTTAGTCTAGGATTTCTGGCTCAGCTCATGTAGTTCGGCTGAAAATCCTTTGAACATCAATACTTTTTTCTTTTGCAAGGAACATTTTGTAATTTATATCAATGTCTACCTGGCTGAAAATCTTTTGTTGCTGTGTCTTTGTCTAGAGCCCAAAACACAGCTTGGAAAGTCTTGACCAATTTCTTTCGCCACAATACTTTTCAATTTACAAAGAACATTTTCTTTACTGGTATCACTATTAACTTTGTTGGAAAAGCATACAAAACCTTTGTAACTGTTTATGTCACTTGGTCTCTATGAATTAATATATTATTATGTTTTATTGTGGAATATATTATATTTCTACTTTATGCAAAGCATTTGCAGTAAATATCTAAGAATTTCCTGGATAAAACAATAAAAGTATCCAGTTTTGCAAGAAACACCTGTATTGATTTCTGATATCTAATTAATCTTGGGATCATCAAGCAAATATAGAAGCAATCAATAATATAGGCTTATGGACCAATGTTCATTTTAAGATTGTTCAACAGGCTTCTTATTTCAGCAAACTTAAAAACTGAAATGGACAGACCTGTTTGGTTCATTTCAGATGAAAGTCAACTATTACAATTTTGAACAAAAAAGTGTTTTTGTGGTTTGTCTGGAATTTCAGACAGCTCATATGGTTCATCTCATTTGGTCTTTGATTGAAGACAAATATATTGATATGTCTTCTCCAAGTCTTTTGTACATAGATCTATTTTAGAGTTGAGTGAATTTAGCAAGCCCAGTGGCCAGGTCAGGAGCCTTGTGACTGCTGGTATCTGCAGCGCCTCTTCTGGTTACAAGATCTGGGTAACGTTATGTGTGCGTCATGTCACAACAATAATGTTGCACTGAGCTTACAAATCAGAAAAATCACCAAAGATTATGGTAGACAAAAGGCAGCTTGCAGGGCTCCTGCCTGGCGGAAAGACTACTGGCCTAGCCGCTGGATTAGGGTTGTGAGAATTCACTCATCTCTAGTCTTTATTGATATATGCTATGAACAAAATATGTAAACTGGTCACCCACAGAGACATAGTAAGGTAGTAATTTGTTAACTCATCTAGCTTCTCTGATCATTCTGTTTACCAGAGTTTAAGCTGCTCCCTGGTATTATCCATTTAACCCGTATATCGGAATCTGTTCTTCACTGCAGGGGTCCCCAGCTTGCATCTGCAGAGATGCAACTTACCAGTAGAACAAGCTGAAGAAGAAAACTAAACAAGCCGATGACAGAACAAGAGGACAAAGGCAATGACAGAATCAAATCAAGAGAGAAATATGAGTCAGAATTTAGGAGGTCAGTTAGAAAAAAAACAGTCAAAATGTAGTAAATCAACCCTAAGTCAAATTAGAGTGGGAATTCAGAGTTAAGCAAAAAAAAAAAAAAATAGACAAGGCCTGGGAATGTTGAGTCAGAATACATGTATATCAACCCAAATAGCAGTCCAAAAAATAGAAATAGCTGGTACAGAGTAAGCAACTATGGGAAATTATTCAGATGGCGGAGAACCTGATTGTCACCAAACTGTACTGCTTTTGGTCTACTAATCAGCCCTTCTGGTCAGCTTATCAAACTGATGCTACAATTAGCGCAAATCCCTGTATGCAATCCAGACTGGGAGGCAGCTGACCAAGTTAGAGGTGCCTAACCAAGAAGATCAGCGCTGCAACATATGTACTGTAGGTAAGTATGTGACATGCAGAAGAGGTAAAAAGAGATATGTCAGGAAGCAAATGTATTGAAGGTATCAGGATGTTAAACATGTCCTCTTAAGAGATATAATCAAAGGTCTTCAATGATGTCCCCTAGCAATTTATAATTCATATCCCTTCAGGCAAGGGACACGCATCTGGTGTAACTGCCCTCGGATTCCTCATCTTTAGTGAGATTCCTGCTTGTAGGAGGTATTACCATAATCATCAGCATCTTTGGTGCATGTTAGAGGAGGGGTAGATGAGCTCAGTCTAATATTTTCATCTAATCAGAATTTAACATACCACGCTGTCATTTTATGTGGGCCTAGAGACTATAGCTGGGCTACATCATCATCACAAACAATGACAAGCAAAATATAATAAATGATTGCGGATCAGCAATTGCTCGTTGTATGCCAATCAGTTTTGAGTCTGGAACTCTAGCCCTAGTGCACACTAATTGAGTAATTATGAGGAGCAAGAGGAAATTATATTTTTGTTGCAGTTTTGAGTAAAGGACACTATCGAAATGAGCTTCTGCTTTTGGACAGATTGGTCACAAGTATAAGATTGCATTGGATGACTGGGGAAGACAGCCTGCAAAGAATACAATAGATCTGCATGTCTGCTGATCCACAACCCAGGTACCTTTTGCAAAAACAAATATAATCAGAAAGTATAGAAATCTGAGCTAAAATAATGGAGCTATTTTCATTACTATTTACTAATTTAGAACACATATGCAGCTGATTTGTCAATGCCATGAATTTAAAGTGAACGATATGGGTTACCGAATAAATTATATTGCTAAGTTCGGTAGAAAAAAAAGTTGAAACACTCCACTCTGGCCACAAATGGATACTCACAGAGAAATATATAAAAACAAGAACATCTTAATACAAAAATGTCTTATAGTAAAATTTGCATGACATTCCAATCAGTCTTTCTTAAAAATATGTAGAGTTTTTTTGTGATACATTTCATAAATCTCTATTGTACCTTGCAGACATTAATGGAAACCTATACGATATATACAGGAGAAGTAAAAGTGCTTATGAAGCAAATCTGAAAACTTGATGTTAATCTGTTTGGAAATGCCTTCAGTCTCACCTCAGGGGCTGGAAACACTGCTGCATAAAATGCTGGAAGCTACAAAGTCAATGGCATTGCTGCCACACAGTGCAGAGCGGAAAAGCTTGAGGAGAGATGGTATGATCACAGATGTCACTTGAAGGTAAGATGGCAGCATTTTCTACACAGGCTGCTGGCAATGTAGGAGCACCTCTTGAATCCTGGCTATGTGGCACTTAAAGCCTTAAAGAAATGCCAACTGTGGATGTTGCTGCAAGTAAGACATTACTCTTATTATATCACTTTCTATGGAGTTAAAATTATTAAAACTTTATATATTTTGAACATTTCAAGTACAGATAAAAGACGTGACTTGAATGCTTCACTGAAGTAGTATCCCAAGGCATGGTTTCCAGTGTCATCAAAGAAGTTTCTTGATGCGTGTATGTTTCCGGACATGTTCACATTCACTCCTGTGAAAGCAAAACTTTTGTATTGTGGTATACATTTATAAATTTGCTGTTATATGTCTGTTAAACAAAGAATAAGTGAACAACAGTTTATTAACTAATTTCGAGATTTTACTCTAGAGGACAGTCATCTAAAAATACAGACATCCATTCACACAGGTACAGACTGGAGCTGAAATTCAGTCCTGGCATTTGAAATCACACAGGCCCATGCTGTCCCCATCCCCAGATGGGATATATTACTAATATTACCCTGAATAAAGGAAAGGAAGATTTACTACAGGACCAATATTTCTAATGATACACATGGTCTGCTGGGGTAAGTGATGGTGTCAGCAACTTGTGCTCCATCACAACTCTTAACAATATGGGTGTCTTGAGAATATCGATTCCGTTAACAACATTGCAGACAAGACAGCCAACAACCTGACCGGCCCTTCTGGCATTTGCCAGAATTGCCAGATGGCCAGTCTGGCCCTGCATTCATATTATTATTTTTGTCAAGCATTACAAGTTTAACTACTAAGGACCACTGGTTCTACTATGTTGTGATGTTCTAAAATGTCATGGCATAATATAGATGCTGTGCAAGATCGTGCAGTTGCTAGAGCCGGGAGTCGGCTATCAGACAGAGCCAGAGTCTCCAAAGACAAGGCTGAGGCGTTTACTACCATTTCTGCCTTCCTTGAATAAGTGCTGTGCATAAATTAATAAGAAGCGCTCGCTGCGCTTTGCCCTCTGGACATGTGATCACTGCATGTTGGGCATTATCTGATGGCTCCAAGGAAACTCAGTCAGTTCCGCTATGCAGGCAGGAAACTGAATTTTAATTCAAATTTAAAAATGTATTTTAATGGTTAAATGCTCCTCAAAATATTTTATAACCTTGGGGGTTCATTGTGTGAAACCAATGAAAAAATCTATAAAAAAAAGAAAAAAACATAAGCTAAAAAATAAATGCCTCCAAAGTAAAGTAAGAGTAGCTTACTCCAATATGCAAGTGGTTGGGCACTTCTGTGGAATTAGTTATAGTACTGGAAGTGTGACTGTCACATGATTCCTTTGCTACCCATGTTTCTTTGTTCCTCACCTATTGGTGACAACTTTCTGCTCAGCCAATCAGGATAAGAGCTGCTCTCTGTTGCTTAGGAGCTCTGAGAAGAAACCCCTTGTGCTTCACTGACCCACCTGAGTCCATGTAAATTATGTTATGAGGCCCAGAAGTAAAGTGTCTTCACAGTTTATGGAGGTGATGATAACTTATAGAAAATAGATGTCAATTGCACACAAATCAAGAAATAATGTATATTTTTTATCATGGAATACAAACATGCTTAAAATTAAAATGAGAATTAAAAATAAAGTCATGATTGACATGGAATTGACACCACAAACACAGAAGATTGTGAAGAATATATAACTGCAACCATGTAAAATGGATAATAAATCAAATTTCCAATGCACAATTATATAAACTGCCTTTTCCAGTGCAAAGGAAGAAAGACAAAGCAATGTCAGATAAAAGCGCTTAGTGCAATAAACAAGCATGATGACTACACATCTATAAATAAAATTACATAAGGGGTACTTCCGTCTGTTTCTAACCAAACCGCCCCGACCAATCAGCGATATTGGGGCGGGATTAAACACGCTTCACTTTTTACTATTGATGCTGCCTATGCAGCATCAATAATAAAAATATAGAATTTTAAAAATAATAACAAAAAACATTATATTTCGAAGTCCTTCCGAAGTCCGCCGCAGCCTTTCCTGATCCTCGCGCTCTGGTCCCAAGAATGCATTGTGGCAATGTCCCGAGATCACGTGGCGGTCTTGCGAGACTGCTACATGATCACGGGTTATTGCCGCTGGGCATTACTAGGAACAGAGCATCACGAGGAGCATCGGTAAAGGCCTCAGCTGGATCCGGGGGTCGACGGAAGGTGAGTATATAAATATTTTTATTTTAATAGTTTTTTTAACAGGGATATGGTGCCCACATTGCTATATACTACGTGGCTTGTGTTATATACTGCGTGGGCTGTGTTATATGCTGCATGGGCTGTGTTATATACTACGTGGGCTGTGCTATATACTACGTGCCTGTGCAATATACTACGTACCTGTGTTAAATATTGGGTGGTCTGTGCTATATACTACGTGCCTATGCTACATACTACATGGGCTGTGTAATATTCACACCTGATTGCCCTTAACTGGGGATATATTCACATGCAGGAGTCTGCTATAGACTCAGTCTGCTGCAAATCATCTTTTAACTTCCATCTTTTAAATTACATCTTTTTAATTATGATTCTGAATTAGACTGAATTCTAGAATGCATTTGGCTACTCATCACTACTACAATATTATCATCATCTGCACCATCTAATCGAGCTGTTCTCCTCTTCCCACAGGTATGCACTGACTTTACCCAGCTCTCCCTGGCATCTGAATGTCTCTGTATACTGCATTGATTTTCCATGGTATGCACTGACTTTACCCAGCTCTCCCTGGCTTCTGAATGTCTCTGTATACTGCATTGATTTTCCATGGTATGCACTGACTTTACCCAGCTCTCCCTGGCTTCTGAATGTCTCTGTATACTGCATTGATTTTCCATGGTATGCACTGACTTTACCCAGCTCTCCCTGGCTTCTGAATGTCTCTGTATACTACATTGATTTTCCATGGTATGCACTGACTTTACCCAGCTCTCCCTGGCTTCTGAATGTCTCTGTATACTGCACTGGCTTTTCTATGCTTCCCCTGGATCTGAGTGTCTTGGTGCAGCACATATAATCCTTTTAGTATGCTTTCTCACCTATGAGCTTGTTTCCATGACCTGTTTTCATGTATCCCATTGTGTGATCCTGGCATCTCTGAGTGGTCAGTCTTACCCCTCCCTCACTTTATGACCTTTGCTTAACTCTCTACATCTGGTCTCCCATACCCAGCCACCCCCTCATTCACACCTGATTGCCCTTAACCCTGCTGTTCTGTTTAGATTTCACATACACTTGTACTGTTCCCGGTCATTTTTGACCGTCCTTATAAAATAATCATTTTTAGCTAATCTAAGTGGTTTTTTTAAACAGTTTTTGCACTATTATATTGCTTGTGAAGATGGTTGTTCAAATACCAGAAAAAAAAATAAATACAAAGCTTGTTTTATATTTTTTTTATATCCAAAAGGGAACATGGTATTTTTTCAATTTTTGTAAAAATTGATTATTTTTGCAGATAAAAAAAAAATCCTGATCTAAATGTTAACTATAAGTAATAATATCAAACATTATGTAGATATACTTTTTTCAAAGGCAAAAAAAAAAGCTTTTTTCTCTATAAAATGGCAAAAAACGTTGTTTTTTATACACTTATACTGTTCCCGGTCATTTTTGACCGGACCTAACAAAGTTGTGATTTGTACCTAATTCAAGTGTTATTTGATTACCTGTTGCATTGTTTTACTGTATGTGAACATGGTTTTCAATAATCAATTGAAAAATTAAATCAAAAACTTTTATTTTTTGAATCAAATAAATTAACATTTTTTGCAATATTTGCTTCATATTGCACATAAAAACTTTTCT
Source organism: Ranitomeya imitator (assembly GCF_032444005.1). Lineage (NCBI taxonomy): Eukaryota > Metazoa > Chordata > Amphibia > Anura > Dendrobatidae > Ranitomeya > Ranitomeya imitator. The sequence goes on along the minus strand of NC_091285.1, from coordinate 418,756,900 downwards.
TTATTCTAAACTATATACAAACTTTTAAAAAAAAAAAAGGTTTTTTGTCAAAAACAAATGATAAATGCGATCAATGTATTACTTGCATTGATCACATGTATAATTTACATGACGCTTGCACAAGTATTTTGCACATTTGCAACACATAATATTAGATTTATGGTTACTGGACGTTGGACAGAATGAGCATCTTTTTCGCTTGCAGCTGGTTGCGATGGTGGAAGCCGTTTCAGTATCAGTGGTGGTCGAAGCTGTTGGCTCGCCGTCTCCACCATGCTCTCGAATTTGTCGGGCCACTTTTTCTGCACTCTCATTTCTTGGATTTCGTGGCCGTGTTTTTACATATGGATTAGTGAGAGACTTCCCCAATTCCTCAATAAAAAGCCGTCGTTTGTGTAATTTTTTTTCTTGCCATTTGGGGTTTATTTCCCGCCACAATACAAAGGCATTATAGGCAGATACATCGATCAGGTTGTAAAAGAGAATCATAGGCCACCTATTTGTTTTTCTTTTACATGTATACGTGCCTACAAGCTGGTCTAATGTGTCAACAGCATCTTTAGTGGCGTTATAGTGAAGAATCATGTCTGGCTTTCTGTCATCTCTCTCACTTATTTTTGCATCATGGTGCATGGTGCTCATGAGGATAACTTGTTTATTTTTTTGGGGAACGTACGACACTACCGTAGTGTCCTTTGTAAAATAAAACATTGAACTGTGTACGTCTCTCTTATTGAGGATACCCTGTGGAAGTTCAGGTTTATTTTTTCGTACAGTACCCAGCATAGTTATATTGTTTTTTTGTAACATCTGCCCCAATTGGTAGGATGTGAAGAAATTGTCACAGGTAACGTTTCTCCCTTTGAGTCCATGGGTCAAGTCCAAAACTACCCTCATGCCTTGGTTTTTTTCAGGTCTTTCTAGAGGGTTTTTTCCAATATATACTTGAACATTTGCAGCATATGATGTTTTACTGTCACACAGAGTCCAGATTTTTATACCGTATTTTGCTGGTTTACTTGGAATGTATTGCCTGAATGGGCACCTGCCTCTAAATGACACCAGCTGCTCATCAACAGTGACATTTTCTACGGTATTATAACATTTTGGGAGTATCTCGACCCATTTACTCCACAAATCCCTAATTGGGGCAAGTTTATCTGTGCTTCTTCTTTCAGATCTATCCGTTTTGTCATCAAACCGTAGAACTCTGGAAATTTCGTGGAATCTTTCTAAAGACATGGTGGCCCTAAATATATGGCACCCCGTTTCCGAATTCCACAAACTTTTAGTGGACTCTCCATATGATTTGTATACTCCAGCTAATAGAAGTAACCCGATGTAAGCATTCATAGCCGTCACATCGAAGTTCTTCCATTTATCGCCATAAACCTTTTTTCCCTCAATGTTTGTCATTTGGATAAGTATATTTTGCATGGCTATATTTATGAATAATAGGAATGCCGATTGAATGTCATCAATTCTAGCAATTGCATATCTAGTGGGACCTGGAGTATCTGTGATGACATTTGATGAAGACCTTCTACCAGTCGGAGCAGGAGGCTGCAATTTCCAAACGACATCTTTGTTTTTTGAATTGATTTCTTGCGTCAGACCGGTTGTCGGGGTTTCCACATCAGATTCACCCTCAGAATCCGAGTTCTCGGCAATATCTTCATCCTCACTAATGTTGTCCTCCTCTTCGGAGACATTTTCAGGTGGGACATCCTCGTCTGTATCGGAGTCGTTTATAAACTCCTCCAATTCAGCTTGGGTGAAGTGTCTTCTTCTCATGCTGTAAGGCATCACTGTTGAATGAAAAAATAAAATATATCCATAAACAATGAATGAAAAAAAAAATCAAAACAATTTCGCAACAATACACACAATAACGTCCCGTCACACATTGAGATATGCCCTGTGATTATGGTGCTGGAGCATCGCAAACAAAAATGAGGCATGCACTCATTCTATCACAGCAGTGAGAATATGTACTCATAAGCAGACATTGAGTCTACACAACCCTAATGCTAACCCCCTATCATCCATTCTATCACAGCAGTGAGAATATGTACTCATAAGCAGACATTGAGTCTACACAACCCTAATGCTAACCCCCTATCATCCATTTTATCACAGCAGTGAGAATATTGAATAATTTTAGAATAAAAGAATAATTTATCTGTAACATACCTGTAAAAATGGGACTTCAGAGCTCTGACGTCTGAACCTCTGCTCACTCTGTGTTGTCTCCAGCTGAACTGAAACTCTACACTGCTATGTTATCTGTCTACAGATAAGATCAGAGCAGACACCACCCTGCAGCAGGAAAAAGCTCACAGTACAACACTTTAGGTGAATTCTGCTTAGGACAGCATTGCACAGTGTAATACTGTACAACCAGCAAACACATGTAAAATCAGAAAATCATGATTTACAATATGAAATGTTGACAACTGAATGGAACTAGATCTATATGAACAGCAGGGTAAATAAAAACCAGTGAAATAAATTGCGCATAGCTATACTGGAAGCGAATCCGTCGGCTGTATCGCAACTTGAAAATGTTGGTATGTGTAAATCTTTTCTGACCAAAAGTAGTCAGATACATTGATAAATAGTAGTAGATGCAATATACAGTTCAAAATGAGGTGATAGCACCTTTATTTTTGTCAAAAATTGTCTGGAGAGCTGAATAAAGGCCTATCGGTCATTTTTGACCGAACAGTACAAGTGTAAAAAAAATTGTACCAAATAAAGTAAACAAAAATTAAAAAAAAAAAATTCCCACAGAGAGTACCCCCCTAATGACGAAAAGTCAGGGAGCCTCAAGTCTCAGAATCACACGCTGAATTTTTATAACATTATAGAATTTCAAAAACGGTCATTTTTGACCTAACAGAACAGCAGGGTTAACTGGGGATATATTCACATGCAGGAGTCTGCTATAGACTCAGTCTGCTGCAAATCATCTTTTAACTTCCATCTTTTAAATTACATCTTTTTAATTATGATTCTGAATTAGACTGAATTGGACTGGAATTGACTGGAAGGTAACAGACTACTAACCACTACAATGTTTCGGTTTCTTTTCTCTTTCACCCCCATACTACTTTCCTTCTTACAATCTCCTGCAATCCCTTCTCCTAGTAAGGAACTAGTCATTTCTTCCTCCATACTCCCCAGCCATCTCACCTTCTCCTCAGAACTGTTCCTCCACATACAATCCTTTTTCTCCAGACACACACGGCCGCATCATGTCCTATCCTGCTCCCACCTTCTAATGATCTGTCTGTTACTCCTCATTGCTGGTGACATATCCCCAAATCCCGGCCCTCCTCAATTCATCCCCACACTCGTTTCTAACCCCCTGCCACGATCCTCCGCATGTTTTCCCAACCACGACAACCTCATACCCATTCATCCAGCCCCCACTCCCCAGCTCCCCCTACTTGGAGCACTATGGAACGCACGCTCCATCTGCAACAAACTGACATTTATCCATGACCTCTTCATCACCAACAAACTCTCCTTCCTCGGCCTCACTGAAACCTGGCTCACCCCCTCTGACTCGGCCTCTCCAGCTGCGCTCTCCTATGGCGGATTCCACCTCTCTCACACCCCTCGCCCCAGCAACAAACGCGGTGGAGGAGTTGGCTTGCTCCTGTCCGACACCTGCTCCTTCACTCCAATCCCGCTACCACCCTCCGCTACTCTTCCCTCGTTTGAGGTGCACTCTGTCCGCATCTATTCCCCCTCCAACCTCCAGCTGGCTGTCATCTACCGCCCCCCAGAACTAGCCATCTCCACCTTTCTCGACCACTTCACCACCTGGCTACTTCATTTCCTCTCTGTTGACATCCCCACTATCATCATGGGTGATTTCAATGTCCCCATTGACACTTTCACCTCAGCTACCTCTAAACTTTTATCACTGACTGCCTCCTTTGGCCTCACTCAATGGTCCTCTGAGGCCACTCACAAAGATGGCCACACGCTGGACCTCATCTTCACCCGCCTCTGCTCCCTTACTAATCTCACTAACACACCCCTCCCCCTGTCTGACCACAACCTACTGACATTCTCGCCCCTCTCCTCTCCTAGTGTGCAACCCCCACTCCACAAACTCACTCACCCTCGCAGAAATCTCAAACATCTCAACTTACAATCACTCTCTGAGTCCCTTCTCCCTCTCACAGACATAGCTTCCCTTCATGACACAGATGCTGCTGCCACTTTTTATAACACCACAATAACAACAACACTCGATTCGGCCGCCCCACTCATGCATAGTAAAACTCGTACAATTAACAGGCAGCCCTGGCTGACCAGCCTGACCAAAGAATTGAGACGGGCTTCCAGGATTGCTGAGCGGAGATGGAAGCGATCCCACTCTGCCGACCACTTCACTGCATACAAGCAGTCCCTCGCCAGCTTCAAGTCTGCGCTCACTGCCGCAAAACAAACTTACTTCTCATCCCTCATATCCTCCCTGTCTCACAACCCTAAACAGCTTTTCAACACTTTCAATTCTCTACTCCGTCCCCCCACACCTCCTCCCTCCCCCCTCATTTCTGCTGATGACTTCGCCTCTTTCTTTAAACAGAAGATCAATACGATCAGAGAAAGCTTTGGCCCACAGCGCCCACTGCCCCTCTTAGCTGCTCAACCCTGCTCCTCCAAAACCAGCTTCTCCACCATGACAGAAGATCAGCTCTCCACCCTCCTGTCAAGATCACACCTCACCACCTGCACGCTTGACCCGCTCCCATCCCACCTCATCCCTAACCTTTCCACGGTCTTCATCCCAACCCTAACGCACCTCTTCAACCTCTCACTCACAACAGGTGTCTTTCCCTCATCCTTCAAGCATGCCAAGATCACACCCATCCTCAAAAAGCCCTCCCTCGACCCATCCTCTGTGTCTAGCTATCGCCCAATATCTCTTCTCCCTTATGCCTCCAAATTGCTGGAGCAACACGTCCATCTTGAACTGTCCTCCCACTTCTCCTCCTGCTCCCTCTTTGATCGGTTACAATCAGGCTTCCGTTCCCATCACTCAACTGAAACTGCCCTAACTAAAGTCACCAATGACCTACTAACTGCCAGGAGCAAGCGACACTACTCTGTCCTCCTTCTCCTGGACTTGTCTTCTGCCTTTGACACTGTTGACCACTCCCTTTTGCTACAAATCCTCTCATCCCTTGGCATCACAGACTTGGCCCTTTCCTGGATCTCGTCATATCTGACAGACCGAACATTCAGTGTCTCCCTCCCCCACACCACCTCCTCACTTCGCCCCTTGTCAGTCGGTGTTCCTCAAGGCTCTGTTCTAGGACCCCTACTCTTCTCCATCTACACTTTCGGCCTGGGACAGCTCATAGAATCCCACGGTATGCAGTACCATCTCTACGCCGACGACACGCAGATCTACCTCTCCGGACCTGACCTCTCCTCCTTGCTTACCAAAATCCCGCACTGTCTGTCTGCCATTTCAGCCTTCTTTTCTGCTCGCTTTCTACAACTGAACATGGACAAAACAGAATTCATCATCTTTCCCCCATCTCACTCTACCCCTCCACCACATCTATCCATCAATGTCAATGGCTGCTCACTATCCCCAGTCCCACACGCCCGGTGCCTCGGGGTGATCCTCGACTCTGCCCTCTCTTTCAAGCCACATATCCAAGCCCTTGCCTCCTCCTGTCGTCTCAAACTCAAAAATATTTCCCGGATCCGTGCTTTCCTTGACCGCAACACTGCAAAAACGCTAGTGCATGCCCTTATCATCTCCCGCCTCGACTACTGCAACCTCCTACTCTCTGGACTCCCCTCTAGCACTCTGGCACCACTCCAATCCATCCTACACTCTGCTGCCCGACTAATCCACCTGTCCCCCCGCTATTCCCCAGCCTCTCCCCTGTGTCAAGCCCTTCACTGGCTTCCTATCGCCCAGAGACTCCAGTTCAAAACCCTCACACTGACATACAAAGCCATCCACAACCTGTCTCCTCCATACATCTGTGACATGGTCTCCCGGTACCTACCTACACGCGACCTCCGATCCTCCCAAGACCTCCTTCTCTACTCCCCTCTCATCTCTTCTTCCCATAACCGCATCCAAGACTTCTCCCGTGCTTCCCCCATACTCTGGAACTCTCTACCCCAACACATCAGACTTGCGCCTACCTTAGAAACCTTCAAAAAGAACCTGAAGACTCATCTCTTCCGACAAGCCTACAGCCTGCAGTGATCCTCAACCTACTGAACAGCCGCACAGCCAGCTCTTCCCTCTCCTAGTGTATCCTCACCCACCCCCTGCAGACTGTGAGCCCTTGCGGGCAGGGTCCTTCCTCCTTATGTACTCGTGTGCCTTGTTATCTGCTCATGTTTAATGTAATTGTCTATATTTGCCCCGTATTCACATGTAAAGCGCCATGGAATAAATGGCGCTATAAAAATGTATAATAATAATAATAATAATAAAATAATACATGGCTGTGTTATATACTGTGTGGGCTGTGTTATATACTATGTGGGCTGTGTTATATACTACGCAGCTGTGTTATATACTACGTGGGCTGTGTTATATACTACGTGGCTGTGCATTCTAGAATACCCGATGCGTTAGAATCGGGTCACCATCTAGTTAAAGTAATAAAGATGCAAATACCAGACAACCACATTACCACAATACTATGACAACTCCATATAGCAATGAAAAGATTGGAGAAAAAGGAGTAATTTGGTTTTTAAAAAATAGTATTTTATTATAAACATATGTAGTAAAACTCAGTGAAAAACACACAATAATAGAATTGAAAAAAGGATGATGTAAAAGATCACTAATGCCACACACCCCATTGCTGGCTGAGACAAAGTGAAAATGGAAAGCGTGCTATCACTAAGGTGCAAACATCAAATGACCATGTGGTCTACATATAAACATATATATGAAATAGCGCTTACCAACAGCTGACAGCAAATGGGGTAGGTAGCACAAGGATGATCCAGGAAAGCCCCCAACGTACGTTTTGCTTGTTTGTTAATAGCTTTCTCAAGGGGGTGACTCATAACCCTGGCAAGAACCTTTATATCCCATTAGTGATTCATGCTATTACCAATCACGTGGTGTAAATCAGCTAACCACAGCGGTATATTGGTGCTTGCGCATTGCAATCAGCAGGTCCTTCATGGCCGCGATCAAGTGATGTGAATCGACCACTCATAACGGTATGTTGGTGCTTGCGTATTGCTATCCGCAGGTCCTACAGCGGCCACCGGCATCAAGCACAATCACGCATGCATGATCGACATGCATGAGAGGCTATGAAGATGCCACGGCAGAAGAGGAGCCACTGGGTCAGCAAGGCGCATGCTCACCACCGTATGAATCATTAGGGCAATGCCAATACAGCCAACCGTATATAAATATATAAAGACATATAAAAATACCATCAGGTTAACTTAGTGTGATAATCAATAAAGATACAAGGGCAGCTTATGGTTCCCAATACATTTCATAATGTCCATATACATTGAAAGAGAAGGTGCATCATCTTATCTTCCAATCCATGTCAAACGTTGTATCCAAGATCAGTGGTATATTAAATTCTTCAAAACAGAACGTACGGTATGGCTGAAGACATACAAATAGATGTGAATATAATCCAGTTCTTGCCAGAGGGTGAATTAAAACTGTGAAAGTAACAAAAAACATGAATAAAGTAAATCAATTTAAGAAAGAAACTAAAAATAAAATTACCTGGATCAAATTGTGATCAATAGAGTTGAGCGACCTTGACCTTTTTAGAGTCGAGCCGGGTTTTGCGAAACCCGACTATGTCCAAAGTCGGGTCGAGTGAAATCGGCCGATTATGACGTAAAGTCGGGATCGACCGAAACACGAAACCCAATGCAAGTCAATGGGGCAGCATAGTCGGCAGTGAGTGGGGGCCAGGAAAACACCTAGAGTGCCCATTTTAATGTCAAAACCATCCATTCTTCTTAATGAAGCTTGTCAAGCGTAATTTACCTTATAATAATTGGAAGGCATTTGAAATTGGGGGTCATTTGGCTAAAGTTGTGGGGGGTAGGGCTGGTTCAAGTAATTAGTGGGCCCAGGAAATCTGGACCACGTCACGGCAGTGGAGCAGGGAGAGGTAAGTATTTCAACTTTGCAAGTGCTGTGAACCTGAGCAAGCAGGGGGGGCCCACTCGTTGGCATTGGCACTGGCACAGGGCCCCTCAAAGTACAGCGGTGTGTTTGCACGGCGGGGGCGCCTCCCACCGGCAGCAACACTTTTGCGTACTATGAGAGGCCCTGTGCCAGTGACGTCGCCAACTAGTATTCCTCCCCCCACCTGATGAAGGAACCTGCACTTTCATCTGCACCTTCCTCTTTGTCCCCGTGTAAGGTGGTATGGTATGCGGGAAGAGCAACCTGACTTTCAGCAGGGTCACAATGTTGTTGTGTAGCGTGCACGGGGAATGTTGCGTTATGGGTCAATGTACCAGCAGACTCATCTATCACTGGCTGGGCAATGGGCACGATGAAGTGGAAACACAGATATAGGCCCAAAGAAGAAAGTGGGCTAAATGCAGTTCAAAATTGGTAACACAGGAATAACCAGGGGGCATTGCAGTGGAGGACAACTGGAATGAGAGGCTGACACAGAGAGTAGGGCCAAATCAGTAAGTAGTCGAAATGCAGTTCAAAATTGGCAACCGTAGTAAACAGGCGGCACAGCTTTGTTCAGTGGAGGAGAACAGCAAGGAGTGGCAGACACCGATAGTAGGCCCCAAACCAACTAGTACGCCAAATGCAGTTGTTCCATTTAACCACAATTTAATGAGAGCCTGAAGATAGAAGCTCAGGAAAGGCAACCTGGGGAACACCTTGGAGTGTAACACACCATCTCTCTCCACCCCATACCCATTTTGTATGGCCTAATGCAGTGTACTTTTCTACAACTACTAAACGAGAGTCGGAAGACCGAAGCAATGGCAAGGAAACCTGGGGAACACCTTAGAGTGTAACACACCCTCTCTCTACACCCCGTACCCAATTTGAAGGTCTAATGCAGTGTAGTTTCCAAGAACTACTAAACGAGAGCCGGAAGATCGAAGCTCAGGAAAGGCAACCTGGGGAACACCTTGGAGTGTAACACACCCTCTCGCTACACCCCATACCCAATTTGAAGGCCTAATGCAGCGTAGTTTCCAACAACTACTAAACGAGAGCCGGAAGATCGAAGCTCAGGAAAGGCAACCTGGGGAACACCTTGGAGTGTAACAAACCCTCTCTCTACACCCCATACCCAATTTGTAGGCCTAATGCAGCGTAGTTTCCGACAACTACTAAACGAGAGCATGAAGATCGAAGCTCAGGAAAGGCAACCTGGGGAACACCTTGGAGTGTAACACACCCTCTCTCTACACCCCATACCCAATTTGTAGGCCTAATGCAGCGTAGTTTCCGACAACTACTAAACGAGAGCCGGAATATCGAAGCTCAGGAAAGGCAACCTGGGGAACACCTTGGAGTGTAACACACCCTCTCTCTACACCCCATACCCAATTTGAAGGCCTAATGCAGTGTAGTTTCCAAGAACTACTAAACGAGAGCCGGAAGATCGAAGCTCAGGAAAGGCAACCTGGGGAACACCTTGGAGTGGAACACACCATCTCTCTACACCCCATACCCAATTTGAAGGCCTAATGCAGCGTAGTTTCCAACAACTACTAAACGAGAGCCGGTAGATCGAAGCTCAGGAAAGGCAACCTGGGGAACACCTTGGAGTGTAACACAACGTCTCTCTACACCACAGAAGGGATGATTCTTAGGAAGGAAGGCTGTTGGAAATAAGCATTGCGCGTCCGAGGGTGATTAGATTCTTATTAGGTATATACTCACCCTCGGACGCGCCCTGCTTCTTTATTTGGAATGAATGTTTATTTGCAATGTGGTGTTGACTTTCTCTATTATTTTGGTAATTAATGATTTTATTATTTTCATTATTTTGCATCTTCTCGGCAATAATATAAAGAAGACGCGACAGGACAACACTCGGTGGATGCCATATGTGTGTTTTCAATTTAAAAAAACTTTCAGTTAACTACTTGCAGGAGAAAGTAATTGTAGCTGGTGGCCATTTTTAGTACTGTACCAGATTTTAGTTGTGTGTTTGTTTTTAATGTTAAAATGTCTGCATTTGATATCTCACCAGTATTTTCTTTTTTATAAGCAAAATACTTATTTTTATATTTTCTGATGTTGGTTCCAGGGGTACACGGCCAGCAGTGCCCTGGTCAGTGTAGTAGTAGTTGAAAGAATGGACCGCAGACAGGCATCGAAGGCCTAAAATAAAAACACATGGCTGTAGGCAATTTTAAATTGGTTCCAGGGGTACACGGACAGCAGTGGTGTGGTCAGTGGAGGCCTAGTGGAAGGAGTGACCGCAGACAGGCATCGAAGGCCTAAAATAATAACACATGGCTGTAGGCAATTTTAAATTGGTTCCAGGGGTACACGGGCAGCAGTGACCTGGTCAGTGTAGTAGTAGTTGAAAGAATGGACCGCAGACAGGCATCGAAGGCCTAAAATAAAAAAATTGGGCTGGCTGTAGGCAATTTTAAATTGGTTCCAGGGGTACACGGACAGCAGTGGTGTGGTCAGTGGAGGCCTAGTGGAAGGAGTGACCGCAGACAGGCATCGAAGGCCTAAAATAATAACACATGGCTGTAGGCAATTTTAAATTGGTTCCAGGGGTACACGGACAGCAGTGGTGTGGTCAGTGGAGGCCTAGTGGAAGGAGTGACCGCAGACAGGCATCGAAGGCCTAAAATAATAACACATGGCTGTAGGCAATTTTAAATTGGTTCCAGGGGTAGACGGGCAGCAGTGACCTGGTCAGTGTAGTAGTAGTTGAAAGAATGGACCGCAGACAGGCATCGAAGGCCTAAAATAAAAAAATTGGGCTGGCTGTAGGCAATTTTAAATTGGTTCCAGGGGTACACGGGCAGCAGTGACCTGGTCAGTGTAGTAGTAGTTGAAAGAATGGACCGCAGACAGGCATCGAAGGCCTAAAATAAAAAAATTGGGCTGGCTGTAGGCAATTTTAAATTGGTTCCAGGGGTACACGGGCAGCAGTGGTGTGGTCAGTGGAGGCCTAGTGGAAGGAGTGACCGCAGACAGGCATCGAAGGCCTAAAATAATAACACATGGCTGTAGGCAATTTTAAATTGGTTCCAGGGGTACACGGGCAGCAGTGACCTGGTCAGTGGAAGTCTAGTGGAAGGAGTGACCGCAGACAGGCTTCCAAGGCCTAACATAACAAACTTGGGCTGGCTGTAGGCACTTTTAAATTGGTTCCAGGGGTACACGGACAGCAGTGGTGTGGTCAGTGGAGGCCTAGTGGAAGGAGTGACCGCAGACAGGCATCGAAGGCCTAAAATAATAACACATGGCTGTAGGCAATTTTAAATTGGTTCCAGGGGTACACGGGCAGCAGTGACCTGGTCAGTGTAGTAGTAGTTGAAAGAATGGACCGCAGACAGGCATCGAAGGCCTAAAATAAAAAAATTGGGCTGGCTGTAGGCAATTTTAAATTGGTTCCAGGGGTACACGGACAGCAGTGGTGTGGTCAGTGGAGGCCTAGTGGAAGGAGTGACCGCAGACAGGCATCGAAGGCCTAAAATAATAACACATGGCTGTAGGCAATTTTAAATTGGTTCCAGGGGTACACGGACAGCAGTGGTGTGGTCAGTGGAGGCCTAGTGGAAGGAGTGACCGCAGACAGGCATCGAAGGCCTAAAATAATAACACATGGCTGTAGGCAATTTTAAATTGGTTCCAGGGGTAGACGGGCAGCAGTGACCTGGTCAGTGTAGTAGTAGTTGAAAGAATGGACCGCAGACAGGCATCGAAGGCCTAAAATAAAAAAATTGGGCTGGCTGTAGGCAATTTTAAATTGGTTCCAGGGGTACACGGGCAGCAGTGACCTGGTCAGTGTAGTAGTAGTTGAAAGAATGGACCGCAGACAGGCATCGAAGGCCTAAAATAAAAAAATTGGGCTGGCTGTAGGCAATTTTAAATTGGTTCCAGGGGTACACGGGCAGCAGTGGTGTGGTCAGTGGAGGCCTAGTGGAAGGAGTGACCGCAGACAGGCATCGAAGGCCTAAAATAATAACACATGGCTGTAGGCAATTTTAAATTGGTTCCAGGGGTACACGGGCAGCAGTGACCTGGTCAGTGGAAGTCTAGTGGAAGGAGTGACCGCAGACAGGCTTCCAAGGCCTAACATAACAAACTTGGGCTGGCTGTAGGCACTTTTAAATTGGTTCCAGGGGTACACGGACAGCAGTGGTGTGGTCAGTGGAGGCCTAGTGGAAGGAGTGACCGCAGACAGGCATCGAAGGCCTAAAATAATAACACATGGCTGTAGGCAATTTTAAATTGGTTCCAGGGGTACACGGGCAGCAGTGACCTGGTCAGTGTAGTAGTAGTTGAAAGAATGGACCGCAGACAGGCATCGAAGGCCTAAAATAAAAAAATTGGGCTGGCTGTAGGCAATTTTAAATTGGTTCCAGGGGTACACGGACAGCAGTGGTGTGGTCAGTGGAGGCCTAGTGGAAGGAGTGACCGCAGACAGGCATCGAAGGCCTAAAATAATAACACATGGCTGTAGGCAATTTTAAATTGGTTCCAGGGGTACACGGGCAGCAGTGACCTGGTCAGTGTAGTAGTAGTTGAAAGAATGGACCGCAGACAGGCATCGAAGGCCTAAAATAAAAAAATTGGGCTGGCTGTAGGCAATTTTAAATTGGTTCCAGGGGTACACGGACAGCAGTGGTGTGGTCAGTGGAGGCCTAGTGGAAGGAGTGACCGCAGACAGGCATCGAAGGCCTAAAATAATAACACATGGCTGTAGGCAATTTTAAATTGGTTCCAGGGGTACACGGACAGCAGTGGTGTGGTCAGTGGAGGCCTAGTGGAAGGAGTGACCGCAGACAGGCATCGAAGGCCTAAAATAATAACACATGGCTGTAGGCAATTTTAAATTGGTTCCAGGGGTAGACGGGCAGCAGTGACCTGGTCAGTGTAGTAGTAGTTGAAAGAATGGACCGCAGACAGGCATCGAAGGCCTAAAATAAAAAAATTGGGCTGGCTGTAGGCAATTTTAAATTGGTTCCAGGGGTACACGGGCAGCAGTGACCTGGTCAGTGTAGTAGTAGTTGAAAGAATGGACCGCAGACAGGCATCGAAGGCCTAAAATAAAAAAATTGGGCTGGCTGTAGGCAATTTTAAATTGGTTCCAGGGGTACACGGGCAGCAGTGGTCTGGTCAGTGGAAGTCTAGTGGAAGGAGTGACCGCAGACAGGCTTCCAAGGCCTAAAATAATAACACATGGCTGTAGGCAATTTTAAATTGGTTCCAGGGGTACACGGACAGCAGTGGTGTGGTCAGTGGAGGCCTAGTGGAAGGAGTGACCGCAGACAGGCTTCCAAGGCCTAACATAACAAACTTGGGCTGGCTGTAGGCACTTTTAAATTGGTTCCAGGGGTACACGGGCAGCAGTGGTCTGGTCAGTGGAAGTCTAGTGGAAGGAGTGACCGCAGACAGGCTTCCAAGGCCTAACATAACAAACTTGGGCTGGCTGTAGGCACTTTTAAATTGGTTCCAGGGGTACACGGGCAGCAGTGACCTGGTCAGTGTAGTAGTAGTTGAAAGAATGGACCGCAGACAGGCTTCGAAGGCCTAACATAACAAACTTGGGCTGGCTGTAGGCACTTTTAAATTGGTTCCAGGGGTACACGGGCAGCAGTGGTCTGGTCAGTGGAAGTCTAGTGGAAGGAGTGACCGCAGACAGGCTTCCAAGGCCTAACATAACAAACTTGGGCTGGCTGTAGGCACTTTTAAATTGGTTCCAGGGGTACACGGGCAGCAGTGGTCTGGTCAGTGGAAGTCTAGTGGAAGGAGTGACCGCAGACAGGCTTCCAAGGCCTAAAATAATAACACATGGCTGTAGGCAATTTTAAATTGGTTCCAGGGGTACACGGACAGCAGTGGTGTGGTCAGTGGAGGCCTAGTGGAAGGAGTGACCGCAGACAGGCTTCCAAGGCCTAACATAACAAACTTGGGCTGGCTGTAGGCACTTTTAAATTGGTTCCAGGGGTACACGGGCAGCAGTGGTCTGGTCAGTGGAAGTCTAGTGGAAGGAGTGACCGCAGACAGGCTTCCAAGGCCTAACATAACAAACTTGGGCTGGCTGTAGGCACTTTTAAATTGGTTCCAGGGGTACACGGGCAGCAGTGACCTGGTCAGTGTAGTAGTAGTTGAAAGAATGGACCGCAGACAGGCTTCGAAGGCCTAACATAACAAACTTGGGCTGGCTGTAGGCACTTTTAAATTGGTTCCAGGGGTACACGGGCAGCAGTGGTCTGGTCAGTGGAAGTCTAGTGGAAGGAGAGACCGCAGACAGGCTTCCAAGGCCTAACATAACAAACTTGGGCTGGCTGTAGGCACTTTTAAATTGGTTCCAGGGGTACACGGGCAGCAGTGGTCTGGTCAGTGGAAGTCTAGTGGAAGGAGTGACCGCAGACAGGCTTCCAAGGCCTAACATAACAAACTTGGGCTGGCTGTAGGCACTTTTAAATTGGTTCCAGGGGTACACGGGCAGCAGTGGTATGGTCAGTGGAAGTCTAGTGGAAGGAGTGACCGCAGACAGGCTTCGAAGGCCTAACATAACAAAATTGGGCTGGCTGTAGGCACTTTAAATTGGTTCCAGGGGTACATGGGCAGCAGTGTATGGTCAGTGGAAGTCTAGTGGAAGGAGTGACGGCAGACAGTCTTCGAAGGCCTAACATAACAAAATTGGGCTGACTGTAGGCACTTTTAAATTGGTTCCAGGGTAACACGGCCAGCAGTGGCCTGGTCAGTGTAGTAGTTGTAGAAAGAAGGGACCGCAGACAGGCTTCGAAGGCCTAACATAACAAAAATGTCAAAACAATGGTATTGTCAGTGCCAGGCATTGAAGGATGTCAGCGCCTAGACTACACATTGGTGAAGCTGTGAGAGATAATTTTGCTAGTGGTAGAGCACTGTTTGAGCTGGGGGGGGGAACTGTCTTGTGGCCGGCGTTACAGGCACAGGGCCCCTCATATTACAACGGTGTGTCTGACGTTGGGTGCGCACCACCACCGCCAGAGACACTTTATTGTACTATGAGGGACCCAGTGGCAGTGCCGTCGACCAAAAGCGGCCACACCCACCTCTTCAGACAAACAGCACTCTCAAGGGTCCAAGCGCAAAGTGGCGATAGCACGGGCCCGTGTGGGGAGTTTGGCCATTTCGTGAGGTGGAAACATGTCGTATGCTGGACAATCAGGTGAAGAAAATTACGAGATTGGAAAAGTCATTCAGAATAGTCCACAGGCAAGACCTTTTCATAGGAAAGCTAGGTGTCAGCCGGGCAGGGTGGGGCAAAAGATTTTGAAATCCAGTTGTGGTTCATTTTAATGAAGGTTAGATCATCTACATTTTGGGTAGCCAGACGAGTCCTTTTTTCTGTTAGTATTGAACCTGCAGCACTGAATACTCTTTCTGATAGGACACTAGCTGCCGGGCAAGCAAGCTCCTGCAATGCATATTCTGCCAATTCTGGCCAGGTGTCTAATTTGGATGCCCAGTAATCAAATGGGAATGACGGTTGAGGGAGAACGTCGATAAGGGATGAAAAATAGTTTGTAACCATACTGGACAAATGTTGTCTCCTGTCACTTTGAATTGATGCTGCAGTACCTGTCCTGTCTGCGGTCATAGAAAAATCACTCCACAACCTGGTCAGAAAACCCCTCTGGCCAACGCCACTTCTGATTTCTGCCCCTCTAACACCTCTGGTCTGCTGGCCCCTGGAGCTCGTGTGAGAACGATCACGGGCGCTGTGTGCAGGGAATGCCAGAAGCAAACGGTCAACAAGAGTTGATTGTTTTGTTGCTAATATTAGTTCCAAGTTCTCATGTGGCATAATATTTTGCAATTTGCCTTTATAGCGAGGATCAAGGAGGCAGGCCAACCAGTAATCGTCATCGTTCATCATTTTTGTAATGCGTGTGTCCCTTTTGAGGATACGCAAGGCATAATCCGCCATGTGGGCCAAAGTTCCCGTTGTCAAATCTGCGGTTGTGCTTGGTTGAGGGGCAGTTGCAGGCAAATCTACGTCACTTGTGTCCCTCAAAAAACCAGAACCCGGCCTTGCCACGCCACCAATTTCCCGTGCCCCCGGGAAAGCTTCCTCATTAAAAATATACTCATCCCCATCATCCTCCTCATCCTCCACCTCCTCTTCGCCCGGTACCTCGTCATGTACACTGCCCTGACCAGACAATCGCTGACTGTCATCAAGGCTTTCCTCTTCCTCTGGTGCAGACGCCTGATCCTTTATGTGCGTCAAACTTTGCATCAGCAGACGCATTAGGGGGATGCTCATGCTTATTATGGCGTTGTCTGCACTAACCAGCCGTGTGCATTCCTCAAAACACTGAAGGACTTGACACATGTCTTGAATCTTCGACCACTGCACACCTGACAACTCCATGTCTGCCATCCTACTGCCTGCCCGTGTATGTGTATCCTCCCACAAAAACATAACAGCCCGCCTCTGTTCGCACAGTCTCTGAAGCATGTGCAGTGTTGAGTTCCACCTTGTTGCAACGTCTATGATTAGGCGATGCTGGGGAAGGTTCAAAGAACGCTGATAGGTCTGCATACGGCTGGAGTGTACAGGCGAACGGCGGATATGTGCGCAAAGTCCACGCACTTTGAGGAGCAGGTCGGATAACCCCGGATAACTTTTCAGGAAGCACTGCACCACCAGGTTTAAGGTGTGAGCCAGGCAAGGAATGTGTTTCAGTTGGGAAAGGGAGATGGCAGCCATGAAATTCCTTCCGTTATCACTCACTACCTTGCCTGCCTCAAGATCTACAGTGCCCAGCCACGACTGCGTTTCTTGCTGCAAGAACTCGGACAGAACTTCCGCGGTGTGTCTATTGTCGCCCAAACACTTCATAGCCAATACAGCCTGCTGACGTATGCCAGTAGCTGCCCCATAATGGGAGACCTGGTGTGCAACAGTGGCAGGTGCGGATGGAGTGTTTGTGCGACTGCGGTCTGTGGACGAGCTCTTGCTTCTGCAGGAGGACGAGGAGGAGGAGGAGGAGGAGGGGGTGCGAACGGCTACAGACAACTGTTTACTAGACCGTGGGCTAGGCAGAACTGTCCCAAACTTGCTGTCCCCTGTGGACCCTGAATCCACCACATTTACCCAGTGTGCCGTGATGGACACGTAACGTCCCTGGCCATGCCTACTGGTCCATGCATCTGTTGTCAGGTGCACCTTTGTGCTCACAGATTGCCTGAGTGCATGGACGATGCGCTCTTTAACATGCTGGTGGAGGGCTGGGATGGCTTTTCTGGAAAAAAAGTGTCGACTGGGTAGCTCGTAGCGTGGTACAGCGTAGTCCATCAGGTCTTTGAAAGCTTCGCTTTCAACTAACCGGTAGGGCATCATCTCTAACGAGATTAGTCTAGCTATGTGGGCGTTCAAACCCTGTGTACGCGGATGCGAGGCTAAGTATTTCCTTTTTCTAACCATAGTCTCATGTAGGGTGAGCTGGACTGGAGAGCTGGAGATCGTGGAACTAGCGGGGGTGCCGGTGGACATGGCAGACTGAGAGACGGTGGGAGATGGTATTGTTGCCGCCGGTGCCCTAGATGCAGTGTTTCCTACTACGAAACTGGTGATTCCCTGACCCTGACTGCTTTGGCCTGGCAAAGATACCTGCACAGATACAGCAGGTGGTGCGCTAAATGGTGGTCCTACACTGCCGGAAGGGATGTTGCGTTGATGACTAGCTTCATTGGCCGAGGGTGCAACAACCTTAAGGGACGTTTGGTAGTTAGTCCAAGCTTTCAAATGCATGGTGGTTAAATGTCTATGCATGCAACTAGTATTGAGACTTTTCAGATTCTGACCTCTGCTTAAGGAAGTAGAACATTTTTGACAGATGACTTTGCGCTGATCAATTGGATGTTGTTTAAAAAAATGCCAGACTGCACTCTTTCTAGCATCGGATACCTTTTCAGGCATTGCAGACTGAGCTTTAACCGGATGGCCACGCTGTCCTCCACCAGGTTTTGGCTTTGCCACGCGTTTTGGGCAAGATACGGGCCCGGCAGATGGAACCTGTGGCGATGTTGATGCCTGCTGCGGCCCCTCCTCCTCCTCTGCTTCAGAACTGCTGCCGCCTGCACCCTGTTCCCCCAATGGCTGCCAATCGGGGTCAAGAACTGGGTCATCTAATAACTCTTCTTGTACCTCCTGCGCAACTTCGTCTGTGTCACCGTGTCGTTCGGTGGTATAGCGTTCGTGATGGGGCAACATAGTCTCATCAGGGTCTGATTCTTGATCAGCACCCTGCGAGGGCAATGTTGTGGTCTGAGTCAAAGGACCAGCATAGTAGTCTGGCTGTGGCTGTGCGTCAGTGCACTCCATGTCAGATTCAATTTGTAATGGGCATGGACTGTTAACTGCTTCACTTTCTAAGCCAGGGACGGTATGTGTAAAGAGCTCCATGGAGTAACCCGTTGTGTCGCCTGCTGCATTCTTCTCTGTTGTTGTTTTTGCTGAAGAGGACAAGGAAGTGACTTGTCCCTGACCGTGAACATCCACTAACGACGCGCTGCTTTTACTTTTACCAGTTTCACGAGATGAGGCAAAAGAGCTAGAGGCTGAGTCAGCAAGATAAGCCAAAACTTGCTCTTGCTGCTCCGGCTTTAAAAGCGGTTTTCCTAATCCCAGAAAAGGGAGCGTTCGAGGCCTTGTGTAGCCGGACGACGAACCTGGCTCCACAGCTCCAGACTTAGGTGCAATATTTTTTCCCCCACGACCACCTGATGCTCCACCACTACCACTACCCTCATTACCAGCTGACAATGAACGCCCCCGGCCACGACCTCTTCCACTAGACTTCCTCATTGTTTTAAAAACGTAACCAAACTAACGTTATTTGTTGTAGTCACACAACTTACACGGTGAGCTATAACTTCAGTATGATTTAGCTACCCCTTTACAGGTTGGTGAGACCACAGCGAAAATCAGGCCCAATGTTACACACTCTTTTTTTGGTGGCTGCAAATTAGAGAGATGCCCCACACGCAGGACTGTCACTGAAGCACAAATGTTAATATTAATGTCACACTATTATTTTTTTTTTATTTTTATTTTTTTCAGGAACACTTTAGAAACCCCCCCAAAAAAAAAAAAAAGATTTTTGCAGGGAGAATTTAGAAAACAAATGTAACAAACTATATGCTTTCTATGGGCCACTGAGTGAGAGATGACGCACACAGGAATCAGGAGTGGCACACAAGCCCAGAGGCCAATATTTTTCTACCAATGATTGATGGAGTTATTTTCTCTGGTAGATTTTGGAACCCAAATCAAGGAAAAAAAATGTAGGCTTTCTATGGACCACAATTGGAGAGAGAGAGAGAGAGAGAGAGAGAGAGAGATGGCACACCCAGGAGTCAAGACTGGCACACAAGCAGAAAGGCCAATATTAATCTCCCACTGTTTTTTTTGTTTTTTGTTTTTTTTTTTTTTTTCAGGGAGACTTTAGAAAAAAAAATAATAAAAAAAATATGATTTTATCAGGAAGAATTTAGAAACCAAATAAAATAAAATGATTTTTTCAGGGAGAATTTATAAAACAAATAAAAACAAAAATAGGCGTTCTATGGCCCACTGACTGAGAGATGACGCACACAGGAGTCAGGAGTGGCACACAAACCCAGAGGCCAATATTTTTCTACCAATGATTGATGTAGTTATTTTCTCTGGTAGATTTTAGAACCCAAATCAAGGAAAAAAAATATAGGCTTTCTATGGACCACAATTGGAGAGAGAGAGAGAGAGAGAGAGAGAGAGAGAGAGAGATGGCACACCCAGGAGTCAAGACTGGCACACAAGCAGAAAGGCCAATATTAATCTCCCACTGTTTTTTTTGGTTGTTTTTTTTTTTTTTTTTTCAGGGAGACTTTAGAAAAAAAAATAATAAAAAAAATATGATTTTATCAGGAAGAATTTAGAAACCAAATAAAATAAAATGATTTTTTCAGGGAGAATTTATAAAACAAATAAAACCAAAAATAGGCGTTCTATGGCCCACTGACTGAGAGATGACGCACCCAGGAGTCAAGACTGGCACACAAGCAGAAAGGCCAATATTAATCTCCCACTGTTTTTTTTTTTTTTTTCAGGGAGACTTTAGAAAAAAAAATAATAAAAAAAATGTGATTTTATCAGGAAGAATTTAGAAACCAAATAAAATAAAATGATTTTTTCAGGGAGAATTTATAAAACAAATAAAAACAAAAATAGGCGTTCTATGGCCCACTGACTGAGAGATGACGCACACAGGAGTCAGGAGTGGCACACAAACCCAGAGGCCAATATTTTTCTACCAATGATTGATGTAGTTATTTTCTCTGGTAGATTTTAGAACCCAAATCAAGGAAAAAAAATATAGGCTTTCTATGGACCACAATTGGAGAGAGAGAGAGAGAGAGAGAGAGAGAGAGAGAGAGAGAGAGATGGCACACCCAGGAGTCAAGACTGGCACACAAGCAGAAAGGCCAATATTAATCTCCCACTGTTTTTTTTGGTTGTTTTTTTTTTTTTTTTTTCAGGGAGACTTTAGAAAAAAAAATAATAAAAAAAATATGATTTTATCAGGAAGAATTTAGAAACCAAATAAAATAAAATGATTTTTTCAGGGAGAATTTATAAAACAAATAAAACCAAAAATAGGCGTTCTATGGCCCACTGACTGAGAGATGACGCACCCAGGAGTCAAGACTGGCACACAAGCAGAAAGGCCAATATTAATCTCCCACTGTTTTTTTTTTTTTTTTTCAGGGAGACTTTAGAAAAAAAAATAATAAAAAAAATGTGATTTTATCAGGAAGAATTTAGAAACCAAATAAAATAAAATGATTTTTTCAGGGAGAATTTATAAAACAAATAAAACCAAAAATAGGCGTTCTATGGCCCACTGACTGAGAGAGAGAGAGAGAGAGATGGAACGCTTAGTACTGGCACACAAGCCCAAAGGGCAATATTAATCTCCCTTTTTTTTTCCAGGGAGAATTTCTAAAACCCAAAAAAAAAATAAAATAGGCTTTCTATGGCCCACTATTTGTGAGAGAGATGGGACGCTCAGGACTGGCACAGATGGCACGCTCAGGACTGGCACAGAAGCCCAGAGGCCAATATTAATCTCCCTTTTTTTCTGAGAGAATTTATAAAACCAAAAAAATATTTAAATAGGCTTTCTATGGCCCACTATTTGTGAGAGAGATGGCACGCTCAGGACTGGCACAGATGGCACGCTCACAACTGGCACACAAGCCCAGAGGCCAATATTAATCTCCCTTTTTTCAGGGAAAATTTATAAAACAAAAAAAAAAAATAAATAGGCTTTCTATGGCCCACTATTTGTGAGAGAGATGGCACGCTCAGGGCTGGCACAGATGGCACGCTCA
Organism: Ranitomeya imitator; assembly: GCF_032444005.1. Taxonomy (NCBI): domain Eukaryota; kingdom Metazoa; phylum Chordata; class Amphibia; order Anura; family Dendrobatidae; genus Ranitomeya; species Ranitomeya imitator. The sequence continues at coordinate 418,735,296 of NC_091285.1, read as the reverse complement.
GGACTGGCACACAAGCCCAGAGGCCAATATTAATCTCCCTTTTTTTCAGGGAGAAATTATAAAACCCCCAAAAAAAATAAAATAGGCTTTCTATGGCCCACTATTTGTGAGAGAGATGGGACGCTCAGGACTGGCACAGATGGCACGCTCAGGACTGGCACAGAAGCCCAGAGGCCAATATTAATCTCCCTTTTTTTCTGGGAGAATTTATAAAACCAAAAAAAAATTTAAATAGGCTTTCTATGGCCCACTATTTGTGAGAGAGATGGCACGCTCAGGACTGGCACAGATGGCACGCTCACAACTGGCACACAAGCCCAGAGGCCAATATTAATCTCCCTTTTTTCAGGGAAAATTTATAAAACAAAAAAAAAAATTAAATAGGCTTTCTATGGCCCACTATTTGTGAGAGAGATGGCACGCTCAGGGCTGGCACAGATGGCACGCTCAGGACTGGCACACAAGCCCAGAGGCCAATATTAATCTCCCTTTTTTTCAGGGAGAATTTATAAAACCAAAAAAAAAAATAAATAGGCTTTCTATGGCCCACTATTTGTGAGAGAGATGGCACGCTCAGGGCTGGCACAGATGGCACGCTCAGGACTGGCACACAAGCCCAGAGGCCAATATTAATCTCCCTTTTTTTCAGGGAGAATTTATAAAACCCCAAAAAAAATAAAATAGGCTTTCTATGGCCCACTATTTGTGAGAGAGATGGCACACTCAGGACTGGCACACAAGCCCAAAGGCCAATATTAATCTCCCACTGTATTTTTATCAGGGAGAATTTATACACCCCACAAAAAAAAATACAGAAAAATGAAAAGGCTTTCTATGGCCCACTATGTGAGAGAGATGGCACACACAGGGATGGCACTCTAGCAGAAATGCCAAATTGCCAATCTTAATCTCCCACCAAAAAAAAAAAAAAACAGGGAATGTCCTACAATTACTATCTCCCTGCCTGCAGTAATCTCAGCCAGGTATGGCAGGCAGCTACTATCTCCCTGCCTGCAGTAATCTCAGCCAGGTATGGCAGGCAGCAATAAGGAGTGGACTGATGCACAAATGAAATAAAAAGTGTGGACAAACAAAAAAGATAGCTGTGCAGAAAGGAAGGAACAAGAGGATTTGTGCTTTGAAAAAAGCAGTTGGTTTGCACAGCGGCGTACACACAGCAATGCAGCTATCAGGGAGCCTTCTAGGGCAGCCCAATGAGCTACAGCGCTGAGGGGAAAAAAAAAAAAAAAAAAACTTCCACTGTCCCTGCACACCGAGGGTGGTGTTGGACAGTGCAAATCGCTGCAGCACAAGCGGTTTTGTGGTTAATGGACCCTGCCTAACGCTATCCCTGCTTCTGACAAAGCGGCAGCAACCTCTCCCTAAGCTCAGATCAGCAGCAGTAAGATGGCGGTCGGCGGGAACGCCTCTTTATAGCCCCTGTGACGTCGCAGACAGCAAGCCAATCACTGCAATGCCCTTCTCTAAGATGGTGGGGACCAGGACCTATGTCATCACGCTGCCCACACTCTGCGTTTACCTTCATTGGCTGAGAAATGGCGCTTTTCGCGTCATTGAAACGCGACTTTGGCGCGAAAGTCGCGTACCGCATGGCCGACCGCGCACAGGGGTCGGATCGGGTTTCATGAAACCCCGACTTAGCCAAAAGTCGGCGACTTTTGAAAATGTTCGACCCGTTTCGCTCAACCCTAGTGATCAAGGGGTTGCCAAGAGCTAGCAAGAGTTAGGGCAAGTGACCATTTTCAAGGAAGGGAAAAGTTAATGCAACTTACAAAAATGAGGCAAAACTTAATGCCTCATTTAGTCCCTTTGGTACCCTGGTATCTAGTTGTACTATCCATCTCACCTATTTTTGTGCCAACAATTTCTTGTTGTTACCTTCCCTGACTTCCATATGTAAACTCTCAATTCCCCCGACTTCAAGAGACCCCGCATTTGTGATATGTCCTTAAGTGACGCAGGATGGTCTGCAACTCAAAGGGATCGACCACCGTTCTGGCTGTGCAAATGTCCCGGACATGCTTACGCACCCTAACTCTGAGCTCAATAGAGGTGAGGCCTATATAGATCTGAGGGCAGGCGCATGTGGCATAGTAGATGACATTACTTGTGCCACAAGTGATATACTGTCTAATTTTGAATTGTTTTAGGCTGTCTGATGATTCAAACGAGGAGCTGCGTCGGACATTTGCGCAAGCCAGACAGTGGCCACACTGAAAGCAACCCAAGAGAGGACCTCGAGTACCAAATATATTCCTAATTGGTGGGATGTAATGACTCCTAACTAGGAGGTTACCGATGTTAGGTGCTCTTCTGGAGGCCGTAGCTGGAAAATCACCCAGAGTGGCCCCCAGGGCAGGCTCCGTCTTCAGAATGGCCCAATTTTTGTTCAAAATTTCCCTAACACTTTGCCACTCGTGATTATAGGTACTAATGAATCTGATGGTATCATTATTACCTCTTTTATTACAATTTGTTGTTGTATATAGTAAATCACTGCATGATGCAATACGAGACTGCAAATCAGCAGCCTGCGTATAAAATTTCTGATCGGATGAGCAGATCCGTCTCATTCTTAGGAACTGTCTGACCAGGACAGCTCTGATGGTAGCGGGATTATGGGCTGAATCAGCATGAATTAAAGCTTTCGCAGACGTGGGCTTTCTAAAGACGTCAGTCTGGATGCATCGCCTGGTGACGAGCTCCAGAGTGACGTCCAAGAAGTCCACCCTGATAGGATGATGTTGGTAAGTCAGCCTAATGTTATATGGGTTAGAATTAAGTTTGAGCATGAATTCCTCGAGCTGCCACGCTGTCCCACCCCACATAAAGAAGATATCGTTGATATATTGCAGCCAGCACAGCACATGGTTGGCAGCCTCCACGCCCCATTGCCAAACAGGAATCTCTCCCAATAGCTGAGGAAAAGATTAGCGTATGAAGGCGCATAGGCCGCCCCCATGGCTGTGCCACGCTTCTGCAGATAGAATACATCTTTGAATACAAAGAAGCTGTGGGTGAGGACAAAGCACAGCAGCTCGAGGATCAGCTCACAAAGAGAGCTGTCCAGGTCGAAGGTCCTCAAGAAGAAATGGACCGCATCAAGACCGTGGGTATGGTCAATACAAGTTTACAGGGTTTGGATATCTGCGGTGACCAGTAAAACATCCTGATCCACCGAGACGCCATCGGCCCTCGTAAGGACGTTCGTCGTGTCACGTATATATGATGTTAAATTTTCTACTAATGGTTTCAGAAAGTAATCTATAAACTTGCATATCGGGTCAGATAATCCTTCAATGCCGGACACTATTGGACATCCAGAAGGGTTGACGGCGTCCTTGTGGATCTTTGGTAAGAGGTAGAATGTTGGTGTCTTGGGGGTCCTGACCATTAACCCCTCCAACATTTTCCTATCAATAATACCCTCCTTGTGAGCTCTAATGAGGATCTGTTGCAATTAAGAAGAGAAGGAGGTCACTGGATTATAAGATAGTTTCCTATTACCATCTTTCAATTGACGAAATACTTCCTTCTCATACTTATCGCATGGCCAGATCACGATGTTTCCCCCTTTGTCTGCTGGTTTATAGACTACGTCCTTATAGGACTGTAGTTCTTTAATGGACTGCCGTTGTTGGTATGTCAAATTGTCAAATCTATGTCTAAATTATAGTTTTTTGAGATCTTCAGACACCAGCTTGGTAAAGATCTGAACAGCAGGGCATAATGCAAAGGGGGGAAAACTCGTTGATCTGGGCAGGAGAGATAAAGGGAACCTACCTTGATGAGGTGTAGATTGTTCATCAAGGAGGTCCTGAAGGTTCTGTAGCGCCTCCCTCTCAATCTCGGTTAATGTCTCTTGTGAAGATATTTCTTTGTGATGTAATAGGTGTGTGACAACACACCTAGCAGGGGGAGCAGGAGTAGCAGCTTCACTGGAAGTATAATTCTGGTGGAGTAGAACTCTCATGTACTGCATAAGGTTTCCTAGAGGTAGATCTTGAGCAAGAGTGAGATAAAGGTCCGTTTTGTGGGCGGGACCTCTCACTAGATCCATGCCACTTATACACATTACAAGTCAATCTGTCATTAACATCCCTCTTAAATTCCTTAGCTTTGATAGCTTGTATAACATTTACCCATTTTTGCAGTTCCACATCCATGTCATCATTAAATTTTTTAAGTAAGTCAGCAGTCATATATTTCTTAAGAGTAAGCTGCAAGGATTCCATTTCAGTCTCTATTTCGTTTAACGTTTTGGAATCCAATTCTTTTAATAATTCCATGTGGCCCTTAGGACAGGCATTAGAATACTCCTCCGATTTGGTTTTGACTCCTTCATCTAAGATTGGAAATGAGGGAAACACCCGTATCCTAAAGCCACGAGGGATCAGTCCCTCTTCCAAATACTTCTCTAAGAAGGCCTGGTTCCACCATACTTTCTTTTCCGTAAAAGCTCTTTAAAGCGGATCATGGCTTCCTGCAGATCATTGTTCGCCCCACTAGCACCACCATTGACATCATCCTTAAATGAACTATTGTTCTACATTGGAGTTTAGGAAGATGGGAGACTGATGAAATAGGGAGGATCGTACATGATTACCTACTCAATAGAGCGGCAAATGGAAATTAAACCATTTACAAAGTTTATTCATTGCATATGCACTATGTAAATGTGAAAAATGAAACTAGACGCATTCCTTAGCTTTTTAATACAATGAAACATATGGTAACTGAATTATGTATGTATGCAGCATTTATTAATGACAATTAGTTACAAAATGCAAATGTACAAATGTACTAATTGTTGTCATGTTCAGCTCAATAATTGTACTTCTGACCACTGTGTAACCTATTCAGGATTCAGCTTTGACTTGGGGGTTGGGCCACCAGATTATGGAAGCAGAACAGACCACAAAGGGTGGTTCACAATTCGTTGTTGCATTGTGGGACATTCTACTCATCAGAGAATGTGTGCATAGGATCATAATATCCAATATGTTACAAAAAGTGTAGTAGACTATTCTAGTCCTTTCAGAAGTTTACAGAAAAAAACCTCACACATACTGCATGGGATATGTTTTGTTCACAATTATGCCCTATAGGCAACATATACCATTGTAAGTGTGCACAATCGCATGCACAGGAGCCTTCTAGTATAGTAAGGGTTCATTCAGAAGTCACTTTTTCATGAGTTTTATCCTTATTGTGCACACATAGAATTTGTACCTATGATACTCTATGGAGCTGTTAACATGATCATGTATTTTTGCCTCACCAAATCACATGGATTTTGATCCATGTCACATATCGAGGTTGCCGATGCAAATCTATGGTCCTTGAAAAAAATCTCAGAGAATTCGAACGTCTGTTTGCTAGGAGAAACTTGAAAACCTTCATAATTTTTTTTGCGTACTAGAAAAACTAATAAAACGCTAATGAAAAAAACTGACAGAAGGAAAACACATTGAAGAAAATAAGATTCAAAACACTGATGAACTTCCTTACAAAAAAATCACTAATGCCGGAATAATTACAACAGGAAAGAATCCCAACATAAACCTTAACCCCTTTACCCCCAAGGGTGGTTTGCACGTTAATGACCAGGCCAATTTTTACAATTCTGACCACTGTCCCTTTATGAGGTTATAACTCCGAAACGCTTCAAAAGATCCTGGTGATTCTGACATTGTTTTCTCGTGACATATTGTACTTCATGATAGTGGTAAAATTTCTTTGCTAGTACCTGCGTTTATTTGTGAAAAAAACGGAAATTTGGCGAAAATTTTGAAAATTTCGCAATTTTCAAACTTTGAATTTTTATGCAATTAAATCACAGAGATATGTCACACAAAATACTTAATAAGTAACATTTCCCACATGTCTCCTTTACATCAGCATAATTTTGGAACCAATTTTTTTTTTGTTAGGGAGTTATAAGGGTTAAAAGTTGACCAGCAATTTCTCATTTTTACAACACCATTTTTTTTTAGGGACCACGTCTCATTTGAAGTCATTTTGAGGGGTCTATATGATAGAAAATGCCCAAGTGTGACACCATTCTAAAAACTGCACCCCTCAAGGTGCTCAAAACCACATTCAAGAAGTTTATTAACCCTTCAGGTGTTTAATAGGAATTTTTGGAATGTTTAAATAAAAATGAACATTTAACTTTTTTACACAAAAAATTTACTTCAGCTCCAATTTGTTTTATTTTACCAAGGGTAACAGGAGAAATTGGACCCAAAAAGTTGTTGTCCAATTTGTCCTGAGTACGCTGATACCCCATATGTGGCAGTAAACCACTGTTTGGGCGCATGGGAGAGCTCGGAAGGGAAGGAGCGCTATTTGACTTTTCAATGCAAAATTGACAGGAATTGAGATGGGACGCCATGTTGCGTTTGGAGAGCCACTGATGTGCCTAAACATTGAAACCCCCCACAAGTGACACCATTTTGGAAAGTAGACCCCCTAAGGAACTTATCTGGATGTGTGGTGAGCACTTTGACCCACCAAGTGCTTCACAGAAGTTTATAATGCAGAACCGTAAAAATAAAAAATCATATTTTTTCACAAAAATTATATTTTTGCCCCCAATTTTTTATTTTTCCAAGGGTAAGAGAAGAAATTGGACCTCAAAAGTTGTTGTCCAATTTGTCCTGAGTACGCTGATACCTCATATGTGGCAGTAAACCACTGTTTGGGCGCATGGGAAAGCTCGGAAGGGAAGGAGCGCAGTTTGACTTTTCAATGCAAAATTGACAGAAATTGAGATGGGACGCCATGTTGCGTTTGGAGAGCCACTGATGTGCCTAAACATTGAAACCCCCCACAAGTGACACCATTTTGGAAAGTAGACCCCCTAAGGAACTTATCTAGAGGTGTGGTGAGCACTTTGACCCACCAAGTGCTTCACAGAAGTTTATAATGCAGAACCGTAAAAATAAAAAATCATATTTTTTCACAAAAATTATATTTTTGCCCCCAATTTTTTATTTTTCCAAGGGTAAGAGAAGAAATTGGACCTCAAAAGTTGTTGTCCAATTTGTCCCGAGTACGCTGATACCCCATATGTGGCAGTAAACCACTGTTTGGGCGCATGGGAGAGCTCGGAAGGGAAGGAGCGCCGTTTGACTTTTCAATGCAAAATTGACAGGAATTGAGATGGGACGCCATGTTGCGTTTGGAGAGCCACTGATGTGCCTAAACATTGAAACCCCCCACAAGTGACACCATTTTGGAAAGTAGACCCCCTAAGGAACTTATCTGGATGTGTGGTGAGCACTTTGACCCACCAAGGGCTTCACAGAAGTTTATAATGCAGAGCCATAAAAATAAAACAAAATTTTTTTCCCACAAAAATTATTTTTTAGCCCCCAGTTTTGTATGTTCCCTAGGGTAACAGGAGAAATTGGACCCCAAAAGTTGTTGTCCAATTTGTCCTGAGTACGCTGATACCCCATATGTGGGGGGGAACCACCGTTTGGGCGCATGGGAGGGTTCGGAAGGGAAGGAGCGCCATTTGGAATGCAGACTTAGATGGAATGGTCTGCAGGCGTCACATTGCGTTTGCAGAGCCCCTAATGTACCTAAACAGTAGAAACCCCCCACAAGTGACACCATTTTGGAAAGTAGACCCCCTAAGGAACTCATCTTGATGTGTTGTGAGAGCTTTGAACCCCCAAGTATTTCACTACAGTTTATAACGCAGAGCCATGCAAATAAAAAATATTTTTTTTTCCACAAAAATTATATTTTAGCCCCCAGTTTTGTATTTTTCCAAGGTTAGCAGGAGAAATTGGACCCTAAATGTTGTTGTCCAATTTGTCCTGAGTACGCTGATACCCGATATGTGGGGGGGAACCACCGTTTGGGCGCATGGGAGGGCTCGGAAGGGAAGGAGCATCATTTGGAATGCAGACTTAGATGGATTGGTCTGCAGGCGTCACATTGCGTTTGCAGAGCCCCTAATGTACCTAAACAGTAGAAACCCCCCACAAGTGACCCCATATTGGAAACTAGACCCCTCAATGAACTTATCTAGATGTGTTGTGAGAACTTTGAACCCCCAAGTGTTTCACTACAGTTTATAACGCAGAGCCGTGAAAATAAAAAATCTTTTTGTTTTCCCACAAAAATTATTTTTTAGCCCCCAGTTTTGTATTTTCCCAAGGGTAACAGGAGAAATTGGTCCACAAAAGTTGTTGTCCAATTTGTCCTAAGTACCTTGATACCCCATATGTTGGGGTAAACCCCTGTTTGGGCACACAGGAGAGCTCGGAAGTGAAGGAGCACTGTTTTACTTTTTCAACGCAGAATTGGCTGGAATTGAGATCGGACGCCATGTCGTGTTTGGAGAGCCCCTGATGTGCCGAAACAGTGGAAACCCCCCAATTATAACTGAAACCCTAATCTAAACACACCCCTAACCCTAATTCCAACGGTAACCCTAACCACACCTCTAACCCTGACACACCCCTAACCCTAATCCCAACCCTATTCCCAACTGTAAATGTAATTAAACCCTAAACCTAACTTTAGCCCCAACCCTAACTGTAGCCCCAACCCTAACCCTAACCCTAGCCCTAACCCTAGCCCTAACCCTAGCCCTAACCCTAACCCTAGCCCTAACCCTAGCCCTAGCCCTAACCCTAACCCTAACCCTAGCCCTAACCCTAACCCTAGCCCTAGCCCTAACCCTAGCCCTAACCCTAGCCCTAGCCCTAACCCTAACCCTAGCCCTAGCCCTAACCCTAGCCCTAACCCTAGCCCTAGCCCTAACCCTAGCCCTAACCCTAGCCCTAACCCTAGCCCTAGCCCTAACCCTAGCCCTAACCCTAGCCCTAATGGGAAAATGGAAATAAATACATTTTTTTTTATTTTTCCCTAACTAAGGGGGTGATGAAGGGGGGTTTGATTTACTTTTATAGCGAGTTTTTTAGCGGATTTTTATGATTGGCAGCCATCACACACTGAAAGACCCTTTTTATTGCAAAAAATATTTTTTGCAATACCACATTTTGAGAGCTATAATTTTTCCATATTTTGGTCCACAGAGTCATGTGAGGTCTTGTTTTTTGCGGGACGAGTTGACGTTTTTATTGAAAACATTTTTGGGCACGTGACATTTTTTTATCGCTTTTTATTCCGATTTTTGTGAGGAAGAATGACCAAAAGCCAGCTATTCATGAATTTCTATTGGGGGAGGCGTTTATACCGTTCCGCGTTTGGTAAAATTGATAAAGCAGTTTTATTCTTCGGGTCAGTACGATTACAGCGATACCTCATTTATATCATTTTTTTATGGTTTGGTGCTTTTATACGATAAAAACTATTTTACAGAAAAAATAATTATTTTTGCATCGCTTTATTCTCAGGACTATAACTTTTTTATTTTTTTGCTGATGATGCTGTATGGCGGCTCTTTTTTTGCGGGACAATATGTCGCTTTCAGCGGTACCATGGTTATTTATATCTGTCCTTTTGATCGCGTGTTATTCCACTTTTTGTTCGGCGGTATGATAATAAAGCGTTGTTTTTTGCCTCGTTTTTTTTTTTTTTCTTACGGTGTTTACTGAAGGGGTTAACTAGTGGGACAGTTTTATAGGTCGGGTCGTTACGGACGCGGCGATACTAAATATGTGTACTTTTATTGGTTTTTTTTTTTTATTTAGATGAAGAAATGTATTTATGGGAATAATATTTTTTTTTTTTTTTCATTATTTTGGAATATTTTTTTTTATTTTTTTTACACATTTGGAAAAATTTTTTTTTACTTTTTTACTTTGTCCCAGGGGGGGACATCACAGATCAGTGATCTGACAGTTTGCACAGCACTCTGTCAGATCACTGATCTGACATGCAGTGCAGGCTGCTTCACAGTGCCTGCTCTAAGCAGGCTCTGTGAAGCCACCTCCCTCCCTGCAGGAGCCGGATCCGCGGCCATCTTGGATCCGGGGCTCGAGCAGGGAGGGAGGTGAGGAGACCCTCGCAGCAACGCGATCACATCGCGTTGCTGCGGGGGGCTCAGGGAAGCCCGCAGGGAGCCCCCTCCCTGCGCGGTGCTTCCCTGCACCGCCGGCACACCGCGATCATCTTTGATCGCGGTGTGCCAGGGGTTAATGTGCCGGGGGCGGTCCGTGACCGCTCCTGGCACATAGTGCCGGATGTCAGCTGCGATAAGCAGCTGACACCCGGCCACGATCGGCCGCGCTCCCCCCGTGAGCGCGGCCGATCGGCTATGACGTACTATCCCGTCCAGGGTCAGATAAGCCCAGGGCACCTCGACGGGATAGTACGTCTAAGGTCACAGAGGGGTTAAATGAGAGGTTCTAATGAAAAGACAAGTGAAACTTCTGTAAATGCACCTGTGACCACATGGGTCATGTCCTGCTTGTCACTACACATATCTACAGCTCTATTACTCTAAGCAGTAACCCATTTTCATAATTCCGGCTGTTTGTTAACCACGTGTTATTCCCTGGCTGCACCCAGAATATCTTTAGTTCATGTGAGCTGAATTTATTTGGCAAATACATTTTATAATAATGTTATTGAAGCTGAGTATCATGATTCACGATGTCTGTTTCCCTTTAAATACAGCCTCAGAAATAAAGCAAGTCACGGTAGGTAACAGCATTATATTCTGTGTAACATCAATGAGTCTGCATGGCCAGATCAACATAAATTCTTGAGACAGTGGAAGCAGCAAGATAATTTCATGTAAAGGTAGGACGATTAGCTAGTTTGAGGAAGTGATGCAGAAGCTCCAGGCAGCACACCTAATGGGCATAGGCAGCACAACGGGCGCTATTAATTTCTTATTTCAGAGGCTTTGCAATTATCTAGAATGTCAAGCGTATAATTCTAATGTGAGAGACTTCAGAAACCATTCTTTGGCCTACAAACAAGCTTTTCTAACTTCTTTATGGACAAAAAGCATTAAATGGCTAATTTAAATCATATACCTGAGCGAAAATCTACAGTTGAAAATTGCACTAAGTTTATTTAATGCTCGATAAGAAGTAATACTTTTGAAATTGTTTTAGACCACCGTAACTCTTCATAGACTGTCGCAAGAATAACAACATCTGATGCTCTATACTTTATCACTTAAGATTGTCTTTTATATATACATATATATATATATTATTGTAAAAATGAAAATTATTACTATAAGTTTAACCCCTTAAAGAGGACCTGTCACTGGCCATAAGTATATATAAATATTCACCTGGTGTATATGATGCTGTTCTCTTGAATCTGACGTTCTTTTCTTATAGTTCCTGTGCGTTTCCAGTCAAGACATTTGGCCCCCTCTTTCCTGTATGTAAGGCCAGTTTTACAAATCTGGGAAGTACAGGCCATACTTGCGTTGAAAAACCAGCGTGACTGTCAGGTCTCCTGACCTGAACTAACTGTTTTCTAGGCCTATATGTAATAACATTTTGTATAGCGCATTTTTTTTTTCAGTGTATTTCACAAATATGTGAAACCAGACTATATCTATTTTTTTTTCCCAGCTGGAATTTGTCTTCAAGAAGACTCCTATAGAAAATTGTTGAGGACCATGCCCACTTGGCTAAAATAATAAAATTGACATAAAATGAAGAGTGGGCCAGGTTTCAGGAATTGAGAGGTGCATAAAAACTGAAAAACTGTACCACATTTAGGAAAAGAGCATTTACAATAAGAAAAAGAGACTCAACAATTTGATTTAATTGTTTTCCCCTGTATTCCAAAAGGCTCAACTGTTTCATCTTCGTGTCGACAACTGAGGGGGGGCATATTTTTAGCAGAATAACTTCTATGCCCTTATAATGTATTTTTAAACTTTCACTTTTCTTTGTGGGAAGACAAGGAAATAAAATGAAATTTTGCCATCATTTTTTTAATTTTGTTTTTATTGCCTTGACATCTGGCAAGGCCTCTTATAAGTACAAAGATAGCAGACCTTGGGGCCTTTCTTAGGCTACCAACTGCCATAGAAACTCATTGTAACCCCACATTTATGCTGCTGAAGTTGAAAAGAGTTGGCAGACGGAGCCCCCTTCCTCTGTCTAATAGCTAATAGATGTTAAACACTAGGAGATAGCGCCAATCTCAACTATTGCAGGAGGTTTTCATCTGTAAGTTATGCCTAAAACCAAAGGCTTCTGGTATAGTAATATGCATGTGTACATGTATAGAAACTTATGTTCTGGCCCGCAAGCAGCACCATATACAGGTGCTTCTCACAAAATTAGATTATCATCAAAAAGTTAATTTATTTCAATTCTTCAATACAAAAAGTGAAACTCATATATTACATAGAGTCATTACAAACAGAGTGATCTATTTCAAGTGTTTATTTTTGCTAATGTTGATGATTATAGCTTACAGCCAATGAAAACCCAAAAGTCATTATCTCAGTAAATTAAAATACTTTAAACCACCAGCTTGAAAAATGATTTTAAAATCCGAAATGTTGGCTTGCTGTAATGGATGTTCAGTAAATGCACTCAATGCTTGGTCGGGGCTGCTTTTGCATCAATTACTGCATCAATGGCATGGAAGCAATCAGCTTGTGCCACTGCTGAGGTGTTATAGAAGCCCAGGTTGCTGTGATAGCAGTCTTCAGCTTGTTGTCTTTAAACCAGGGATTGGTACTTTTGGCAGTGTGGACAGGTGCCAAGTCCTGCTGGAGTATGAAATTTTCATCTCCAAAAAGCTTGTCAGCAGAGGAAGCATGAAGTGCTTTAAAATTTCCTGGTGGATGGCTGTGCTGACTTTAGTCTTGATAAAACACAGTGGACCTATACCAGCAGATGACATGGCTCCCCAAACCATCACTGAGTGTGGAAACTTCACACTAGACCTCAAGCAACTTGGAATGTGTACCTCTCCACTCTTCCTCCACACTCTCAGCCCTTGATTTCCAAATGAAATGCAAAATTTATTTTCATCTGAAAACAACACCTTGGACCACTGAGCAACAGTCCAGTTCTTTTTTTCATTGGCCCAGGTAAGACGCTTCTGGCATTGTCTATTGGTCATGATGAGTTGTTTGACACAAGGAATGCGACACTTGCGGCCCGTGTCCTGGATAGGTCTGTACGTGGTGGCTCTTGAAGCAATGACTCCAGCAGCAGTCTCCCAAATTTTTGAATGGCTTTTTTTTAAATTCTTTCAAGGCTGCAGTCATTCTGGTTACTTGTGCACCTTTTTCTACCACACTTTTTCCTTACATTCAACTTTCCATTGATATGCTTGGATATCGCACTTTGTGAGCAGCTAGCTGCTTTTGCATTGACCTTTTGTGGCTTACCCTCATTGTGGATTGTGTCAATGACTACCTTCTGGACATCTGTCAAGTCACCAGTCTTCCTCTTGATTGTGGAGCCTGCTGAAACAAACTAAGGGACCTTTTTAAACTCTTAAGAAGCCTTTGCAGGTGTTTTGTTAATTATTCTAATTTACTGAGATAATGACTTTGGGGTTTTCATTGGCTGTAAGCCATAATCATCAACAGTAACAGAAATAAATACTTGAAATAGATCACTCTGTTTGTACTGACTCTATAATATGAGTCTCACTTTTTGTATTGAAAAACTGAAATAAACAACTTTTTGATGATATTCTAATTTAGTAAGAAGCACCTGTATGCAAAGTCATAGATGCATCTAATTTAAGATGGTAATTAAAAGGCTAGAAACAATTACAAGGCAATTCTTTCTTCAATCGGAAGCAATATCAGAACCTGACCAATGAATCAGAATATATAGTTCTATATGGCTATGCTAACTTTAGCGTCATGTGTCTATTTTATTGCGTCATTGCAGCTAATCATGACTAATCATTTTCAAATGAGTAGTACAGGACACAGCATGTCGAGAGAAGATTATGGACTACAAAATTTAAGCTCTTATAAGGACTTGTTATGTACACTTGTGTGTACATGTGTGTCTGTGTATGATACTGTATGTGTGACAAGTGGCTATGAGTTGTTCCAATGCTACAACCATCTAGGAATTAAAGAGTATCTGTGGTTTTAATTTTTATTTTATAAACTAATAGTACACATAAAATTAATCAACATTGTAATACAACTTGTTAGAGGAATTTGCTTCTTTCTCTGTTAGAATGTATCAGACTTTCCCATTACTGAGATAGGAGATATTTATGAGAAATATATATACTAGATGGTGGCCCGATTCTAACGCATCGGGTATTCTAGAATATGTATGTATGCATGTACGTCGCACTGTGAGTGGGGGTTAAATTCTGCGCCAATATCAATGATTGGTCACGCCCCACTGGCCGATCAGCGAAGCATGGTTTAAATCCGGCTCCAATTCGTGGCCGGACTACGCCTGTCGCTGATTGGTCGGGCTGGCCGGGCACAACCAATGACCGAAGCGGTCTTTAAAAACTGCGCCAATATCGCTGATTGGTCTCGGCCGGCCATGCGCAGCCAATCACTGAAGCGGTGTTTAAATCCCGTGCCAATATCGCTGATTGGTCACGGCCGTACTGGCACGACCAAGCAGCAAAGCGTGGTTTAAATCCCGTGTCAATTCGTGGCTGGACTGTGTCTGTCGCTGATTGGTCGCAAGATGTCAGGGTTTCGGGGCGCTGGTTGTACAGGATATAGTACAGCCACGTAGTATATAAAACAGCCATGTAGTATATAGCACAGCCACGTAGTATATAGCACAGCCACATAGTATATACCACAGCCACATAATATATAGCACAGCCTGTAGTATATAGCACAGCCACGTAGTATAAAGCAGCCGCATAGTATATTGTAGCCACGGAGTATATAGCACAGTCACGTAGTATATAACACAGCCCATGTACTATATAACAGACAGCCACGTAGTATATAGCAGAGCCACGTAGTATATAGCACAGCCACATAGTATATAGCAGCCACATAGTAACATAGTTAGTAAGGCCGAAAAAAGACATTTGTCCATCCAGTTCAGCCTATATTCCATCATAATAAATACCCAGATCTACGTCCTTCTACAGAACCTAATAATTGTATGATACAATATTGTTCTGCTCCAGGAAGACATCCAGGCCTCTCTTGAACCCCTCGACTGTGTTCGCCATCACCACCTCCTCAGGCAAGCAATTCCAGATTCTCACTGCCCTAACAGTAAAGAATCCTCTTCTATGTTGGTGGAAAAACCTTCTCTCCTCCAGACGCAAAGAATGCCCCCTTGTGCCCGTCACCTTCCTTGGTATAAACAGATCCTCAGCGAGATATTTGTATTGTCCCCTTATATACTTATACATGGTTATTAGATCACCCCTCAGTCGTCTTTTTTCTAGACTAAATAATCCTAATTTCGCTAATCTATCTGGGTATTGTAGTTCTCCCATCCCCTTTATTAATTTTGTTGCCCTCCTTTGTACTCTCTCTAGTTCCATTATATCCTTCCTGAGCACCGGTGCCAAAAACTGGACACAGTACTCCATGTGCGGTCTAACTAGGGATTTGTACAGAGGCAGTATAATGCTCTCATCATGTGTATCCAGACCTCTTTTAATGCACCCCATGATCCTGTTTGCCTTGGCAGCTGCTGCCTGGCACTGGCTGCTCCAGGTAAGTTTATCATTAACTAGGATCCCCAAGTCCTTCTCCCTGTCAGATTTACCCAGTGGTTTCCCGTTCAGTGTGTAATGGTGATATTGATTCCCTCTTCCCATGTGTATAACCTTACATTTATCATTGTTAAACCTCATCTGCCACCTTTCAGCCCAAATTTCCAACTTATCCAGATCCATCTGTAGCAGAATACTATCTTCTCTTGTATTAACTGCTTTACATAGTTTTGTATCATCTGCAAATATCGATATTTTACTGTGTAAACCTTAGTAGCACATAGTACATAGCAGCCACATAGTATATAGCACAGCCACGTGGTATATAGCAGCCACGTAATATATGGCAGCCACGTAGTATATAACACAGTCCACGCAGTAAATAACCCAGCCCATGCAGTATATAACACTGCCCACGTAGTATTCAGCAGTGTGGGCACCATATTTCTGTTAAAAAAATTATTAAAATAAAAAATAGTTATATACTGACCCTCTGGCGTCCACCGAAGTTGTCCCGATGCGTACGAGGCTGCCGCCAGCTTCTGTTCCTAGTGATGCATTGTAAAATTAACCAGATGACTTAGCGGTCTTGCGAGACCGCTAAGTCATCTGGGTAATTTCGCAATGCATCACTGGGAGCGGAAGCTGGCGACAGCCTCACAGCCCGCGTGCATTGCTGGACGGCGGAAGGTGAGAATAGCACCATTTTTTGCTGCGACCAATCAGCGACTTGGGATTTTCATGACAGACAGACAAACAGACGGAAGTGCCCCTTAGACGATTATATAGATAGATATATATTACGATAAAGGAGATATATATATATATAGATATAAATAACTGTATATATATTTTTTTAATGAGAAAGGAGATATATATATATATATATATATATATTTATTATTATTATTATTATTTACTATTATAGTGCCATTTATTCCATTGCGCCTTACATGTGAGGAGGGGAATACATAATAAAAACAAGTACAATAATCTTAAACAATACAAGTGCAACTGGTACAGGAGGAGAGAGGACCCTGCCTGCGAGAGCTCACAATCTACAAGGGATGGGTGAGGATACAATAGGTAAAGGTAGAGCTGGTCGTGCAGCGGTTTGGTCTATCGGCGGTTACTGCAGGTTGTAAGCTTGTTGGAAGAGGAGGTCTTCAGGTTCTTTTTGAAGGTTTTGATGGTAGGCGAGAGTCTGATATGTTGTGGTAGAGAGTTCCAGAGTAGAAGTGATGCGCGAGAGAAATCTTGTATGCGATTGTGGGAAGAGGAGATAAGAGGGGAGTAGAGAAGGAGATCTTGTGAGGATCGGAGGTTGCGTGCAGGTAAGTATCGGGAAACGAGGTCACAGATGTATGGAGGAGACAGGTTGTGGATAGCTTTGTATGTCATGGTTAGGGTTTTGTACTGCAGTCTCTGGACAATGGGGAGCCAGTGAAGGGATTGACAGAGGGGAGAGGCCAGGGAATAGCTGGGGACAGGTGGATTAGTCAGGCAGCAGAGTTTAGAATAGATTGAAGGTGTACGAGAGTGTTCGAGGGGAGGCCACAGAGCAGGAGGTTGCAGTAGTCGAGGCGAGAGATGATGAGGGCTGGACAAGGGTTTTTTGCAGATTCTTGGTTTAGGAATCTACGGATCCATGAAATATTTTTGAGTTGAAGGTGTCAGGAAGTGGAGAGGGCTTGGATATGTGGTTTGTAGGAGAGATCAGTCTCAAGGATTACCCCGAGGCAGCGAGCTTGTGGGACTGGGGAGACTGGGCAGCCATTTACTGTAATGGATAGGTCCAAATATAAAGGGAACACTAAAATTCCACATCCTAGATATCATTGAATGAAATATTCCAGTTGTAAATCTTAATTCATTACATAGTGAAATGTGTTGAGAACAATAAAACCTAAAAATTATGAACGTAAAACACAACTAATATCCCACGGAGGTCTGGAGTTGGAATGATGGTCAAAATCAAAGTCAAAAATTAAGTTACAGGCTGATCCAACTTCAGTGGAAATGCCTCAAGACAAGGAAATGATGCTCAGTAGTGTGTGTGGTCTCCACGTGCCTGTATGACCTCCCTACAACACCTGGGCATGCTCCTGATGAGGCAGTGGATGGTCTCCTGAGGGATCTCCTCCCAGACCTGGACTAAAGCATCCACCAACTCCTGGACAGTCTGTGGTGCAACGTGAATGTTGGTGGATGGTGCAAGACATGATGACCCAAATGTGTTAAATAAGATTCAGGTCTGGGGAAAGGGTGTTCCAGTCCATAGCTTCAATGCCTTCATCTTGCAGGAACTGCTAACACACTCCAGCCACATGAGGTCTGGCATTGTCTTGCATTAGGAGGAACTCAGGGCCAACTGCACCAGCATATGGTCTCACAAGGGGTCTGAGGATCTTATCTCAGTACCTAATGGCAGTCAGGCTACCTCTGGCAAGCACATGGAGGACTGGGTGGCCCTCCAAAGAAATGCCACCCCACACCATTACTGACCCACTGCCAAACCGGTCAAGCTGAAGGATGTTGCAGGCAGCAGATCGCTCTCCACGGCATCTCCAGACTCTGTCACGTCTGTCACATGTGCTCAGTGTGAACCTGCTTTCATCTGTGAAGAGCACAGGGCACCAGTGGCGAATTTGCCAATCCTGTTGTTCTGTGGCAAATGCCAAGCATCCTACATGGTGTTGGGCTGTGAGCACAACCCCCATCTGTAGACGTCAGGCACTCAGACCATCCTCAGGGAGTCGATTTCTAAGCATTTGTGCAGACACATGCACATTTGTGGCCTGCTGGAGGTCATTTTGCAGGGCTCTGGCAGTGCTCCTCCTGTTCCTCCTTGCACAAAGGCTGAGGTAGTGGTCCTGCTGCTGGGTTGTTGCCCTCCTCCGACCCCCTCCACATCTCCTGGTAGCGCCTCCAGCCTCTGGACACTACACTGACAGACACAGCAAACCTTCTTGCCACAGCTTGCATTGATGTGGCATCCTGGATGAGCTGCACTACCTGAGCCACTTGTGTGGGTTGTAGAGTCCTTCTCATGCTACCATGAGTGTGAAAGCACAACCAACATTCAAAAATGACCAAAATCTCAGCCAGATAGCATTGGTAATGAGATGTGGTCTGTGGTCCCCACCTGCAGAACCACTCCTTTATGAGTGTGTCTTGATAATTGCCAATATTTTCCATATGATGTCTATTCCATTTGCACAACAGCATGTGAAATTGATTGTCAAACAGTGTTTGCTTCCTAAGTGGACAGTTTGATTTCACAGAAGTTTGATTTACTTGGAGTTATGTTCTGTTGTTTAAGTGCTCTCTTTGTTTTTTTGAGCAGTGTATATATCCTTTCTCAGAATTCCAATAATATAGTATTTTTCTAAACTGCAGAATCTAACTCTATATTTCAGTTAGAATGCGACACAAGAAATCATATACCATGACATGCATTTTTTCCCATACATTCCCATACATTATCTGGAAAAATGTAATCTAACACACTTTATGCATACCAAAATAGACATACTACTCATATGAAGCAGTAGCAATGCATATTCAAACATTGTAATAGAGATGTACTGTTATATGGGAAATTTAGTTTCCCTAAGTGAAATCAGTGGGAACTGTCTCTGGAACTGAACAAGCAGTCGAGCAGCCGTCTTGTGTATTGGAAAGGAAAGGGTTGTCAATTTAGCTGCGTGGGAATGCGCCTTGTGTGTTCTAACAATGCCTGAGGTCTATTAGCTGAGTTAACTGGATTTTCTAAGGTTGCTGCTTCAGGCCAAGGTCCATTCTACAACAGATATATTCTCTGTTGTTTCCTTTAATTCATCTCTAAAGGACTGGGAAACACATGGTAATGTTGTGATCACTGCCATCCTCACATATTGCTGTTATGCATATCCAACTCAATGGCAATTGATTAAATCCCTTCTAATTGTAGACTATTTTACATACAAATGTAATAATGAGCATATTTGTTGGATTCACATTAATAAACAAAGAACAATTTTCTATGATGTTGTTGCTTCCCTTTCTATCTAACAGACCCACCACCAAACTGGCAGTATGAGAAAAAAAAAACTGGTAGTGGTGCATCAAACACATCATCACATAAATTAATTCACTTTGCCTTGGACATAAAATGATTATAGAGTATCTGTCACTTTCCACTTTACATTAGGGCATCTACATTCATCCAGTGGCTGAGTCTCCACATGCCAAATTAAACTCCATGGCCTCAGTTCATTAAAACTGGCATTTTGAGTGCCAGCCTTAATTAAGGGAGTGCCTGGGTAATATGCAATGAATTTAGTAATTGGCATGAGCATCTTGATAAATATGTCTCGTCATTCAACTACCATGTGCCACTGCTAGAAATGTATGCCAGTTGGGAGAAGCTGATGTGCAACTTTTGTGTTGTAAATTATGATTAATTTGTCGGGCGTGCTTGACCACACCCCGTCTCAACCATTCATACCTTTCAAAAAGTTATTTCCATTCTTAGTGTGTCATATTTCTAAGTTATGCTCCATAATTAGATATCCTATTACTAATGATACAGAATCCCCTTCCTGGAGCATGTGGGTCCAGAACTCTACAAAACCACCAATTGGTGCTATAAATGTACAGTAGTTATTTACCTTTAAATAGACCAATGACTAAAAGAAAAAATTTGGTCTTGCAGAAAAAGTTGTTAAATCCTCTAATACTAAAGTGGTTAAAGGGTTTGTTGGACATCTCCTTCCCAATAAATAAATATTACCATGTAAATTAAAAACAGTCTGTATCTACTTCTGGTACTAGCGCCATTACAGTAATGTCAGTGCTAGGATTCTCGAGACATTGTTATGTCAAGTATGAGCCCTGCAGACAATCAGGGGCCGCTAATATGCCACTTTGCTCTCAGTTCCTTCGAGGGATCTTACATCTGAACTGTAAGGAATACCTGCCATTGACGCAATCATCCTCCTCCACTTTCCAGATGCGTCCGCCGATCTGTCCACACTGGGGTTGGAGCTATCCCACACGTGGTGGTGCGACTACAGATGTTGGTGCCCCATGTGTGGAAGTGGTGAGAGATGGGGAACACGGGATGCTGTGATTACCACTTCTTCTGCAGCTCGAAAGACATGGGACACTGTGTCTCCTGGATACCAGGAAAAGCATAACATTGCTTTACATAGTGTTAGCGAATGGTGGGAAAGTGTGCAGTCTGTTGTACAGCTGAGCAGCGAGTGGGTCCCTGTACATGACGGGGAGGAATGCGTCACCTTATTGTTATCCTTGGATTTGGCCTGGCTATTTAAGGCCTGCTTCTAACTCAGTTCAGTGCTATATACTCGGTTCCCGTGCATAGTGGTATGGTGACTAGTGCTTTCTAGTTGGGTTCTGGATGCTTCTCAGTAGTTGCTAATATAAAATAATATATATAAAAATATTGGTTATCACTCGAGAATCATGGTGATTGGATGTACAGTGAGTATTGGACAATGCTCTATGTAAAACTCGAATCTCCGCCCCACATGTTTGGCGCCTGTTACACAGATAATAAGCATGCCTGAATTACTATGATTTTTTGGCCGTTTAACATCATCGGGGTTATAAAAAAAAAAATAGGCACCACCCGGCTCAGCACACTGACACAATTGCACAGCTCTGTGATGTATCATATTGGAGGGAGTGAGTGCTTGTCTAGGCCTGTGTGTTCACAGTATAATGAATATTGAAACTGGAGCTGAAGCTGAACCATCATACTAACAGCCCTTCTATGGGCTAATCATTTGCTTTGCTGTTTGTATCACATACATTCTGCATTTAGCCTAAGGAGGGAGAGAGAGTCACATGAGCAGTGACTGTGGAAGAATGGAGTCTGTAGACACGGATTAGCGCTGTGCAGTCCTTTGGCAAATATGTATCTAAAGCTTTTTTTGAGGGGGCTGAAAAAATGGATCATATTTTGATCCATCAAGTATTTCATGCTTTCAGGTCCTTTTTTGTTATATAACACTCCCAAAAATTGTTGAAACTTTTTCTTGGGTTATATTTTTCACCTATACACTCTTCCATAATGTGGTGTACACTTCTGTGATCTATAAAACAGAAAAAATGTGGAAACGTTTTGTAGAGTTACATTTCTCAGCCACTCAGTGTTATGTGGTCTAGGTACATTTCTGTGATCTATAGAATTGAAAAACGTATTTAAAAATGTTGTAAGGTTATATTTAGCAGCTATACAGTATTATGTGGTCTTGGTACATTTTTATGATCTCTAAAACAAGGAAAAGTGTTTAACCCCTTCATGACCTTGGGATTTTTCGTTTTTCTGTGTTCGTTTTTCACTCCCCTCCTTCCCAGAGCCATAACTTTTTTATTTTTTCTGTCAATTTGGCCATGTGAGGGCTTATTTTTTGCGGGACTAGTTGTACTTTTGAACGACATTATTGGTTTTAGCATGTCGTGTACTAGAAAACGGGAAAAAAATTCCAAGTGCGGTGAAATTGCAAAAAAAGTGCAATCCCACACCTGTTTTTTGTTTGGCTTTTTTGCTAGGTTCACTAAATGCTAAAACTGACCTGACATTATGATTCTCCAGGTCAGTACGAGTTTATAGACACCTAACATGACTAGGTTATTTTTTACCTAAGTGGTGAAAAAAAAAATTGCGCCATTTTCCGATACTCGTAGCGTCTCCATTTTTCATGATCTGGGGTCAGTTGAGGGCTTATTTTTTGCGTGCTGAGATGATGTTTTTAATTATAGCATTTTGATGCAGATATGTTCTTTTGATCGCCCGTTATTGCATTTTAATGCAATGTCACGGCGACCAAAAAACATAATTCTGGCGTTTCAAATTTTTTTCTCGATACGCCGTTTAGCGATCAGGTTAATTCTTTTTTTTAATGGTAGATCGGGCAATTCTGAACGCGGCGATACCAAATAAGTGTAGATTTGATTTTTTTTTTATTGATTTATTTTGAATGGGGCGAAAGGGGGGTGATTTAAACTTTTATATTTTTTTTAACTTTTTTCACTTTTTTTTCACTTTTATTTTTACTTTTGCCATGTTTCCATAGCCTCCATGGGAGGCTGGAAGCTGGCACAGCACGATCGGTTCTGCTACATAGCAGCGATCTGCTGTTCGCTGCTATGTAGCAGAAAATCAGGTGTGCTGTGAGCGCCGACCACAGGGTGGCGCTCACAGCTACCGACGATCAGTAACCATAGAGGTCTCAAGGACCTCTATGGTTACAATACTGAAGCATCACCGACCTCCGATCATGTGACGGGGGTCGGCGATGACATAATTTCCGGCCGCCCGGCCGGATGCGGTAGTTAAATGCCGCTGTCTGCATTTGACATCGGCATTTAACTAGTTAATAGGTGCGGGCAGATCGCTATTCTGCCCGCGCCTATTACGGGCACAAAACAGCTGACATGTCCCAGCTTTGATGCGGGCTCACCGCCGGAGCCCGCATCAAAGCGGGGCTTTTGACCTCGGACATACTATCCCGTCTGAGGTCAGAAAGGGGTTAAAAATGTTGTAGGGTTACATTTCTCAGCCATGCAATATTACATGGACTGGGGTACATATCTGTGATTTATAACTCTCAAAAAAGTGTTAAAATGTTTTACTGTATTCAATTAGTCATCCATACAATGTAATCTGGTTAGTGGGCGACAAAGATGGAAGAAGCACGCGATATTCCTGAGGGAGTGACCGGGAAATATTAAAGCCAGTGCAACAGCAGAGATGGCAGGAGTCTGTGGTCCTGATCTGGTTGATATCCACCAAGTCCTGATCCCAGGTAGCATCCTTTGCTGCTGGGGTTCTTGCGGACTGCAGAAGGGAGAGCCAGGATTCAGGAACTGGTGAATGGACAGTGGGGCCTAGACTGTCGGAAGAGATAAGAAGGCAAACCAGAACCAGGTCTTGACAAATGTTTTTGGGCCTGCGAACCGTAAGGAACCGATAGTTTCTTCCCAGGGGGTGGTAGTTACTTACAACTGTCAGCAAAGGGGTCCATTGAAGAGTTTATGACCCGTTATCACATCTCGTTCAACAATCAGGCAGTAGAGATTAATGACTTGCCTTGAAGGTAGCAAGAGGTCATGGCTGCAGCCAGAGTCACGGTCATCAAAATGGAGGACCAACATGGATGATATGCAGTGGTTGTGATCCGAGAAGTATGGAAGAATGATGAACCCTTCTTGAGGAATAAACAGATAATTATTTGATGCAAAATCTCAAGCACAGAAGCCATTATCAATAGTCTAAAAGTGGTATAGCCAGACTAATATGGGCGATAGCCCTGTGGAGCCTCCTCTAGACATGATAACAAA
This sequence comes from Ranitomeya imitator, assembly GCF_032444005.1. Lineage (NCBI taxonomy): Eukaryota > Metazoa > Chordata > Amphibia > Anura > Dendrobatidae > Ranitomeya > Ranitomeya imitator. The sequence continues at coordinate 418,711,326 of NC_091285.1, read as the reverse complement.
GGAACTTGGAACACATAAACCACATGAAAGTATTTAAAATATACATCTTTAATCCCAAATCAAATATATAAAAGACAGGAATAAACAGGCCTGGTAGAGGCTCCTTGTGGCAGTTCGAGACAGGGCTACTATTCCTCCCACCAAGCAATCATACTGTCCTTAGAGTTCCCCACCTCCCATGTGGGAGCAGTTGATGGTGCAGATGACACAGGGGTCTGTTGCCCTTTCCTATGTGTCAGGGGCTCTGGCACTACCTGAAGCTGGGTCACTTACTGCCCAGACACCTGGTAATCGGGCTCCAGGAAGCAGGAGGAGGCAGTCCCCTCTGCCTCAAGAGGAAGAAGAAGAAGCGGACATCTGAAGAGCATTACTGGTTTACCCTCCTTATAATTTTTTGCTCACTTTGTACTTTGTGAAAAGCCTTTATGAGTGTCGGAGTACAGCAACTATACTTTAAATATTTTTCAATGAGTCCTGGAAGTTGTTGCCTTTCAATATTCTATGGATGACTGTCCTTATAATTTTTTCCTGGGTTTGCACTTTGTTGAAAGCCTTTATGACTGTAGGAGTAGTATATAAATTACACTTTAAAAATATTTACATTCAAAATTTTCCTATGGATTCAATGACTCATCCATACAGTTTAAGACAGCTATTGTTGCACTACGGTGGTATGTAAATGTATAAAAAGTGTAAACAAATATTTCAGGATTAGTTTACTCATCACTAGGGTTGAGCGACTTTTCTTTTTTTAGGATCGGGTCGGGTTTCACAAAACCCGACTTTCTCAAAAGTCGGGTCGAGTGAAATCGGCCGATCCTATAGAAAAGTCGGGGTCGGCCGAAACACGAAACCCAATGCAGTGCAATGGGATACTAATGGTTCCCAGGGTCTGAAGGAGAGGAAACTCTCCTTCAGGCCCTGGGATCCATATTAATGTGTAAAATAAAAAATAAAAAATAGGGATATACTCACCCTCGGACGCGCCCTGGTTCTAACCGGCAGCCTGCGTTCCTAAAAATGAGCAAGTGAAGGACCTTCGACGACGTCGCGGCTTGTGATTGGTCGCGTGAGCGGTCACATGAGCGGTCACGCGACCAATCACAAGCCGCGACGTCATCGAAGGTCCTTCACTTGCTCATTCTTAGGAAGGAAGGCTGCCGGTTAGAACCAGGGCACGTCCGAGGGTGAGTATATCCCTAATAGGAATATACTCACCCTCAGACACGCCCTGGTTCTAACCGGCAGCCTTCCTTCCTAAGAATGAGCGCATGAAGAACCTTAGATGACATCGCGGCTTGTGATTGGTCGCGTGACTGCCCATGTGACCGCTCACGCGACCAATCACAAGCCGCGACGTCATCGAAGGTCCTTCACTTGCTCATTTCTAGGAACGCAGGCTGCCGGTTAGAACCAGGGCGCGTCCGAGGGTGGGTATATCAATATTTTTTATTTTTATTCTTTATTTTACACTTAAATATTGATTCCGATACCGATTCCCGATATCGCAAACATATCGGAACTCGGTATCGGAACTCCGATACCAGATCAGAAGATCGCCGACCTCATGGCTGACCCCACACAGGGGTCGGGTCGGGTTTCATGAAACCCGACTTTGCCAAAAGTCGACGACTTCTGAAAATGGCCGACCCGTTCCGCTCAACCCTACTCATCACTTATTATTATGTGCTTTTTGTCACAATTTGGAGTTATATAAAGTTACATAATACTACAAAAAAGCATTCAGAAATATTACTTGTTTGTTTACATTTCTTACCTATACACTATGTTAGAAGTCGAGTTCTTGCCGCTGCACAGGGGGAATCTCAAACCATGTCTGCTGCAGTCTCTCATTCTGAATCAGCTGCAGTAGAGCCTGCTCAGCGGAGACATCGATCCCAGCGTCTTGCTCAGTCTGATTCTGTGTAAAGGGTTACTGCTGCCTTTCCAGGCTCTGCCATTATAGCCTGCACTAATCAGCGGCAAGCAGACGTCTCCTGGACTAAGTCCTGCTTTTTCCCTTCTGAGCATGCCAAAAGGAAGACCTCTCAGTGGAGGTCTGGGGTCACATGCTCAGGTACTGCAGTAGCTCCTATTGGTCCTCTAGGAGGGTCCTGAACTCGCTGCAGCTATAAAAGGTTCACATGGCCGCACTGCCATGCGCTAGTATACTCTTGTTTATGTGTGTGTGCTGTGAGTGAAAGTCGCTCTTTAAACATCCCCTCACTTGTGTTTAAATGCTCGCGTAAGGAGGATGATTGTAATCTAGCGCCCAACTTGTTACCAACAATAGTACACAAAGAGCATTTATTATTGTGACCACCAGTGTGGCGCCGTGCGCTATCTCTGCGCTTTCCTAACCCAAGTCTGGGTGGTTAGTGGTGTCTGCCAGAGCGGCACTGCATGCACTCTCGTGCTACTTTATTATTATTTATGTTACGTGCGATACTGCGGCTCTGTGACACAACAGGGTTTGCTTCTTTCACACAGCGTGAAGCTAACCCGTGTGTGTATCATCATTGTACCACCATATAGTTTGTCACTGCTTAGCAGCAGGTTCCATCTCTGCATGGTGGACCCCGGGCTGTGAACACACCTTATACCTTTTCTCTAATTATTTGGTGCGATCTGCTAGCCCTAACATTATACTAGTGCCAGGGTCTGGCTAAGTAGTGACAGATGAACAGCGATTGCAGGGGTACATCCAGCTGCTGGAGGGCAGGTTGGCGGCTCTTGAGCGTGCAACCTCAGCGGTGGATGTTACCGCAATAGCTGTTCAGGCTGCTAGCGTGGCTGCGGCAGCTTTACCCACTGCCATCTCTGTTCCGACCTTATCTCACCTCCCGCTGCCAGAGAAATACTCTGGTGACAGTAAATCCTGTAGGGGTTTCGTGAGCCAGTGCGGTATACACCTCGAGCTCCTGGCTGCACGTTTTCCCACATGGTCAGTTATTTTGCGGTACACTTCCGGATATTAGCTTCTGAGCTGGAATGGTCAGATGAAGCCTTTATCCCGGTATTTTGGAGGGCTGGCTGACGTTGTGAAGGACACTTTGGCCACTAGGGAGATTCCCACCACACTGGAGGAGCTCATAGCTATGTCAACCCACATCGACCTTCGTTTTCACGAGCAAAGGTTGAATCGAGCCCAGTGTAGGCAAAGTTTTCAGCTGGCTCCCACCTTGGCCAAACCTCAGGAATCTCCGGTCTAGGCATACGAGTCACATGAGGCTGTAGAGGTGTTGTGTGCAGAATCTAAGTCCCGGCCCGCTCGTGCACTTAAGGTCTGTCATGTTTGCCGGCAGTCAGGACATCTTGCCTCCAAGTGTTCTCAGAGGTCGGGGGAATGTCTGCGTTTAGTGGTAGTTGGAGGAGGAGGTACACTAGACATGGAGATGTTTTCCTCTAAATTGTCCTTCAAGGGGACAATTACCATAGGCCCATCCACTCTTATGGTAGAGCTTTGCCTGGACTCCAGGATGGAAGGCAATTTCATGTCATCTGCTTTCACCCAGCGTCACGCAATTCCCCTGGTGATGTGTTGTGAATTCTGTGGCTGAATTCACTCCTGTGGTCACAAGTGGTACTGCAGCTTCTGAGCTTCCTCCCTCAGGTGTTCTGGTGAGCTCGTTAACTGCTTCATTACTTAACTCCGCCTGATGCTGCTATCCTTGCTCCTTGTCAATGTTTCAGTGTTGGATCTGAGCTTCTCCTGATTGTTCCTGTGACCTGCTGCTCTGTATAGCTAAGTGCTTTTTGCTTTTTTGTTGCTTTTTTTCTGTCCAGCTTGTCTTTTGTTTTGCTGGAAGCTCTGAGACGCAAAGGGTGTACCGCCGTGCCGTTAGTTCGGCACGGTGGTTTTTTTTTGCCCCCTTTGCGTGGTTTTGCTTTAGGGTTTTTTGTAGACTGCAAAGTTCACTTTACTGTCCTCGCTCTGTCCTAGAATATCGGGCCCCACTTTGCTGAATCTATTTCATCCCTACGTTTTGTCTTTTCATCTTGCTCACAGTCATTATATGTGGGGGGCTGCCTTTTCCTTTGGGGAATTTCTCTGGGGCAAGTCAGGCCTATTTTTCTATCTTCAGGCTAGCTAGTTTCTTAGGCTGTGCCGAGTTGCCTAGGTAGTTGTTAGGCGCAATCCTGTTGTGAATTCTGTGGCTGAGTTCACTTCTGTGGTCACAAGTGGTATTGCAGTCTCTGGGCTTCCTCCCTCAGGTGTTTTGGTGAGCTCGTTGGCTGCCTTGCTATTTAGCTCCACCTGAGTCTGTCTTCCTTGTTCCTTGTCAATGTTCCAGTGTTGGATCTGAGCTACTGCATCTTTCCTTGGGCCTGCTGCTCTGCTAGATAAGTGCTTCTAGTTTGTTTTCTGTTTTTTTCTGTCCAGCTTGCTATTAACTTTTGCTGGAAGCTCTGAGAAGCAAAGGGGTGCACCGCCGTGCTGTTAGTTCGGCACGGTGGGTCTTTTTGCCCCTTTGCGTGGTTTTCGTTTTAGGGTTTTTGTAGACTGCATAGTTCTCTTTGCTATCCTCGCTCTGTCTAGAATATCGGGCCTCACTTTGCTGAATCTATTTCATTCCTACGTTTGTCTTTTCATCTTGCTAACAGTCATTATATGTGGGGGGCTGCCTATTCCTTTGGGGTATTTCTCTGAGGTAAGTCAGGCTTGTATTTCTATCTTCAGGCTAGTCAGCTCCTCAGGCAGTGCCGAGTTGCATAGGTAGTGATAGGCGCAATCCACTGCTGCTTATAGTTGTGTGAGGATAGATCAGGTACTGCAGTCTACAGAGATTCCACGTCTCAGAGCTCGTCCTATTGTTTTTGGTTATTGCCAGATCTCTGTATGTGCGCTGATTACTGCACGCTGTGTTGCCTGATTGCCAGCCATAACAGTACAAGGAGCCAACCAATGATTCCCAATAGAGGGAAAAAAGAAATCCTGACATCATTTTTTTTTCTTAGCTCTGTCTTCAGTCTTTTTTTTCCCCTAGACATTAGAGTGCTTCAGGACACAGCTGTGGACATGGATATTCAGGCTCTGTGCTCCTCAATGGATAATCTCGTTGTAAATGTACAAAAGATTCAAGATACTATTGATCAGAAATCGATGCTAGAACCAAGAATTCCGATTCCTGATTTGTTTTTTGGTGACAGAACTAAGTTCCTGAGCTTCAGAAATAATTGTAAGCTATTTTTGGCCTTGAAACCTCATTCTTCTGGTAATCCTATTCAACAGGTTTTGATTATTATTTCTTTTTTGCGCGGCGACCCACAGGACTGGGCGTTTTCTCTTGCACCAGGAGATTCTGCATTGAGTAATGTTGATGCATTTTTCCAGGCGCTGGGATTGCTTTACGATGAGCCTAATTCAGTGGATCAGGCTGAGAAAAATCTGCTGGCTTTATGCCAGGGTCAGGATGATGTAGAAGTATATTGTCAGAAATTTAGGAAGTGGTCAGTACTCACTCTGTGGAATGAATCTGCACTAGCGGCTTTGTTCAGAAAGGGTCTCTCTGAAGCTCTTAAGGATGTAATGGTGGGATTTCCTATGCCTGCTGGTTTGAATGAGTCTATGTCCTTGGCCATTCAGATCGGTCGTCGCTTGCGCGAGCGTAAATCTGTGCACCATCTGGCGGTATTATCTGAGAGTAAACCTGAGCCTATGCAGTGCGACAGGACTATGACTAAAGTAGAACGGCAAGAACACAGACGTCTGAACAGACTGTGTTTCTATTGTGGTGATTCTACTCATGCTATTTCTAATTGTCCTAAACGCACTAGGCGGTTCGATAGCTCTGCCGTTATTGGTACTGTACAGTCCAAATTCCTTCTGTCCATTACCTTAATGTGCTCTTTGTCATCGTATTCTGTCATGGCGTTTGTGGATTCAGGCGCTGCCCTGAATCTGATGGATTTGGATTATGCTAAACGTTGTGGATTTTTCTTGGAGCCTTTGCGGTGTCCTATTCCGTTGAGAGGAATTGATGCTACACCTTTGGCCAAGAATAAGCCTCAGTACTGGGCCCAGCTGACCATGTGCATGGCTCCTGCACATCAGGAAGTTATTCGCTTTCTGGTACTGCATAATTTGCATGATGTGGTCGTGTTGGGGTTGCCATGGCTACAAACCCATAATCCAGTATTGGATTGGAACTCTATGTCGGTAACCAGCTGGGGTTGTCAGGGAGTACATGGTGATGTTCCATTTTTGTCTATTTCGTCATCCATTCCTTCTGACATCCCAGAGTTCTTGTCGGACTTTCAGGATGTATTTGAAGAGTCCAAGTCTGATGCCCTACCTCCGCATAGGAATTTGTGCTAGGGCTAAGCCCTGCTGTTCACGTGCCAGTGGGTTGCTTTTGCCCTTGCCGGTCCCGAAGAGGCCTTGGACACATATTTCGATGGATTTCATTTCTGACCTTCCCGTTTCTCAAAAAATGTCGGTCATTTGGGTGGTCTGTGATCGCTTTTCTAAAATGGTCCATCTGGTGCCCTTGGTTAAATTGCCTTCCTCCTCTGATTTGGTGCCTTTGTTCTTCCAGCATGTGGTTCGTTTACATGGCATTCCTGAGAATATTGTTTCTGACAGAGGTTCCCAGTTTGTCTCGAGGTTCTGGCGAGCCTTTTGTGGTAGGATGGGCATTGACCTATCTTTCTCCTCGGCCTTCCATCCTCAGACTAATGGCCAGACCGAACGAACCAATCAGACCTTGGAAACATATCTGAGATGTTTTGTTTCCGCTGACCAGGATGATTGGGTGTCATTTTTGCCGTTGGCTGAGTTCGCCCTTAATAATCGGGCCAGCTCGGCTACCTTGGTCTCTCCATTTTTCTGCAATTCTGGGTTCCATCCTCGTTTCTCTTCAGGACAGGTTGTGTCTTCGGACTGTCCTGGTGTGGATTCTGTGGTGGACAGGTTGCAGCAGATCTGGACTCAGGTAGTGGACAATTTGACCTTGTCCCAGGAGAAGGCTCAGCTTTTCGCTAATCGCAGACGCCGTGTGGGACCCCGACTTCGTGTTGGGGATCTGGTTTGGTTATCTTCTCGTCATATTCCTATGAAGGTTTCCTCTCCTAAATTTAAACCTCGTTTTATTGGTCCGTATAGGATTTCTGAGATTCTCAATCCGGTGTCTTTTCGTCTGACCCTCCCAGACTCCTTTTCCATACACAATGTATTCCATAGGTCGTTGTTGAGGAGATACGTGGCACCTATGGTTCCATCTGTGGAGCCTCCTGCCCCTGTTTTGGTGGAGGGGGAATTGGAGTATATTGTGGAGAAGATTTTGGATTCTCGTGTCTCTAGACGGAAACTCCAGTATCTGGTCAAATGGAAGGGTTATGCTCAGGAAGATAATTCCTGGGTTTTTGCCTCTGATGTCCATGCCCCAGATCTTGTTCGTGCCTTTCATGTGGCTCATCCTGGTCGGCCTGGGGGTTCTGGTGAGGGTTCGGTGACCCCTCCTCAAGGGGGGGGTACTGTTGTGAATTCTGTGGCTGAGTTCACTTCTGTGGTCACAAGTGGTATTGCAGTCTCTGGGCTTCCTCCCTCAGGTGTTTTGGTGAGCTCGTTGGCTGCCTTGCTATTTAGCTCCACCTGAGTCTGTCTTCCTTGTTCCTTGTCAATGTTCCAGTGTTGGATCTGAGCTACTGCATCTTTCCTTGGGCCTGCTGCTCTGCTAGATAAGTGCTTCTAGTTTGTTTTCTGTTTTTTTCTGTCCAGCTTGCTATTAACTTTTGCTGGAAGCTCTGAGAAGCAAAGGGGTGCACCGCCGTGCTGTTAGTTCGGCACGGTGGGTCTTTTTGCCCCTTTGCGTGGTTTTCGTTTTAGGGTTTTTTGTAGACTGCATAGTTCTCTTTGCTATCCTCGCTCTGTCTAGAATATCGGGCCTCACTTTGCTGAATCTATTTCATTCCTACGTTTGTCTTTTCATCTTGCTAACAGTCATTATATGTGGGGGGCTGCCTATTCCTTTGGGGTATTTCTCTGAGGTAAGTTAGGCTTGTATTTCTATCTTCAGGCTAGTCAGCTCCTCAGGCAGTGCCGAGTTGCATAGGTAGTGATAGGCGCAATCCACTGCTGCTTATAGTTGTGTGAGGATAGATCAGGTACTGCAGTCTACAGAGATTCCACGTCTCAGAGCTCGTCCTATTGTTTTTGGTTATTGCCAGATCTCTGTATGTGCGCTGATTACTGCACGCTGTGTTGCCTGATTGCCAGCCATAACACAATCCACAGCCGCTTTTAGTTGTGTTTAGGATAGGATCAGGTGTGCAGTCTACAGAGTTTCCACGTCTCAGAGCTCGTTCTTGTATTTTTGGGTATTTGTCAGATCACTGTGTGCTCTCTGATCGCTAAGCACACTGTGATTCTGGATTGCCTTCATAACACCTGTCATTAGCAAACATAACAGTACAAGGAGCCAAACTAATGATTCTCAATAGAGGGAAAGAAAAAGTTCTGACATCATTTTTTTTTTTTTTTCTGCTCTGTGTTCACTTTTTTTTTTCCCCTAGACATTTGGGTGATTCTGGACACAGGTGTGGACATGGATATTCAGGGTCTGTGCTCTTCAATGGATAATCTCGTTATAAATGTACAAAAAATTCAAGATACTATTGATCAGAAATCTATGTTAGAACCAAGAATTCCTATTCCTGATTTGTTTTTTGGAGATAGAACTAAGTTTCTAAGTTTCAAAAATAATTGTAAGCTATTTCTGGCCTTGAAACCTCATTCTTCTGGTAATCCTATTCAACAGGTTTTGATTATTATTTCTTTTTTGCGCGGCGACCCTCAAGACTGGGCATTTTCTCTTGCGCCAGGAGACCCTGCATTGAGTAGTGTCGATGCGTTTTTCCTGGCGCTCGGATTACTGTACGATGAGCCTAATTCAGTGGATCAGGCTGAGAAAAATTTGCTGGCTTTGTGCCAGGGTCAGGATGATATAGAAGTATATTGTCAGAAATTTAGGAAATGGTCAGTACTCACTCAGTGGAATGAATCTGCGCTGGCAGCTTTGTTCAGAAAGGGTCTCTCTGAGGCTCTTAAGGATGTCATGGTGGGATTTCCTATGCCTGCTGGTTTGAATGAGTCTTTGTCTTTGGCCATTCAGATCGGTCGACGCTTGCGCGAGCGTAAATCTGTGCACCATTTAGCGGTACTGCCTGAGGTTAAACCTGAGCCTATGCAGTGCGATAGGACTATGACTAGAGTTGAACGGCAGGAATACAGACGTCTGAATGGTCTGTGTTTCTACTGTGGTGATTCCACTCATGCTATTTCTGATTGTCCTAAGCGCACTAAGCGGTCCGCTAGGTCTGCCGTCATTGGTACTGTACAGTCCAAATTCCTTCTGTCCATTACCTTGATATGCTCTTTGTCGTCGTTTTCTGTCATGGCGTTTGTGGATTCGGGCGCTGCCCTGAATCTGATGGATTTGGATTATGCTAAACGTTGTGGGTTTTTCTTGGAGCCTTTGCGGTGTCCTATTCCATTGAGAGGAATTGATGCTACACCTTTGGCCAAGAATAAACCTCAATACTGGGCCCAGCTGACCATGTGCATGGCTCCTGCACATCAGGAAGTTATTCGCTTTCTGGTGTTGCATAATCTGCATGATGTGGTCGTGTTGGGGTTGCCATGGCTACAAACCCATAATCCAGTATTGGATTGGAATTCCATGTCGGTATCCAGCTGGGGTTGTCAGGGGGTACATGGTGATGTTCCATTTTTGTCGATTTCGTCATCCACCCCTTCTGAGGTCCCAGAGTTCTTGTCTGATTATCAGGATGTATTTGAAGAGCCCAAGTCCGATGCTCTACCTCCGCATAGGGATTGTGATTGTGCTATCAATTTGATTCCTGGTAGTAAATTCCCTAAAGGTCGATTATTTAATTTATCTGTGCCCGAACACGCCGCTATGCGCAGTTATGTGAAGGAATCCCTGGAGAAGGGACATATTCGCCCATCGTCATCACCACTGGGAGCAGGGTTCTTCTTTGTAGCCAAGAAGGATGGTTCGCTGAGACCGTGTATTGATTACCGCCTTCTTAATAAGATCACTGTTAAATTTCAGCATCCCTTGCCATTGTTATCTGACTTGTTTGCTCGGATTAAGGGGGCTAGTTGGTTCACTAAGATAGATCTTCGTGGTGCGTATAATCTGGTGAGAATCAGGCAAGGAGATGAATGGAAAACTGCATTCAATACGCCCGAGGGTCATTTTGAGTATCTAGTGATGCCGTTCGGACTTGCCAATGCTCCATCTGTGTTTCAGTCTTTAATGCATGACATCTTCCGTGAGTATCTGGATAAATTCCTGATTGTTTACTTGGATGACATTTTGATCTTCTCAGATGATTGGGAGTCTCATGTGAAGCAGGTCAGAATGGTTTTTCAGGTCCTGCATGCTAACTCTTTGTTTGTGAAGGGATCAAAGTGTCTCTTCGGTGTGCAGAAAGTTTCATTTTTGGGGTTCATCTTTACCCCTTCTACTATCGAGATGGATCCAGTTAAGGTCCAAGCCATCCAGGATTTGATTCAGCCGACATCTCTGAAAAGTCTGCAAAAGTTCATGGGCTTTGCTAATTTTTATCGTCGCTTCATCAGTAATTTTTCTAGCATTGCCAAACCATTGACCGATTTGACCAAGAAGGGTGCTGATTTGGTTAATTGGTCTTCTGCTGCTGTGGAAGCTTTTCAGGAGTTGAAGCGTCGTTTTTGTTCTGCCCCTGTGTTGTGTCAGCCAGATGTTTCTCTTCCGTTCCAGGTCGAGGTTGATGCTTCTGAGATTGGAGCAGGGGCTGTTTTGTCACAGAGAGGTTCTGATTGCTCAGTGATGAAACCATGTGCTTTCTTTTCCAGGAAGTTTTCGCCCGCTGAGCGTAATTATGATGTGGGCAATCGAGAGTTGCTGGCCATGAATTGGGCATTCGAGGAGTGGCGTCATTGGCTTGAAGGAGCTAAGCATCGCGTGGTGGTATTGACTGATCATAAGAACTTGACTTATCTCGAGTCTGCCAAGCGCTTGAATCCTAGACAGGCCCGTTGGTCGTTATTTTTTGCCCGCTTCGACTTTGTGATTTCGTACCTTCCGGGCTCTAAAAATGTGAAGGCGGATGCTCTGTCTAGGAGTTTTGTGCCCGACTCTCCGGGTTTATCTGAGCCAGCGGGTATCCTCAAGGAAGGAGTCATTGTGTCTGCCATCTCCCCTGATTTGCGGCGGGTGCTGCAAAAATTTCAGGCGAATAAACCTGATCGTTGTCCAGCAGAGAAACTGTTCGTCCCTGATAGGTGGACTAATAAACTTATCTCTGAACTTCATTGTTCGGTGTTGGCTGGTCATCCTGGAATCTTTGGTACCAGAGAGTTAGTGGCTAGATCCTTCTGGTGGCCATCTCTGTCACGGGATGTACGTACTTTTGTGCAGTCCTGTGGGATTTGTGCTAGGGCTAAGCCCTGCTGTTCTCGTGCCAGTGGGTTGCTTTTGCCCTTGCCGGTCCCAAAGAGGCCTTGGACACATATTTCGATGGATTTCATTTCTGACCTTCCCGTTTCTCAAAAGATGTCAGTCATTTGGGTGCTCTGTGATCGCTTTTCTAAAATGGTCCATCTGGTGCCCTTGGCTAAATTGCCTTCCTCCTCTGATTTGGTACCTTTGTTCTTTCAGCATGTGGTTCGGTTGCATGGCATTCCTGAGAATATTGTTTCTGACAGAGGTTCCCAGTTTGTTTCAAGGTTTTGGCGAGCCTTTTGTGGTAGGATGGGCATTGACCTATCCTTTTCCTCGGCTTTCCATCCTCAGACTAATGGCCAGACCGAACGAACCAATCAGACCTTGGAAACATATCTGAGATGTTTTGTTTCTGCAGACCAGGATGATTGGGTGTCCTTTTTGCCGTTGGCTGAGTTCGCCCTTAATAATCGGGCCAGCTCGGCTACCTTGGTTTCTCCATTTTTTTGCAATTCTGGGTTCCATCCTCGTTTCTCTTCAGGACAGGTTGAGTCTTCGGACTGTCCTGGTGTGGATTCTGTGGTGGATAGGTTGCAGCAGATCTGGACTCAGGTAGTGGACAATTTGATCTTGTCCCAGGAGAAAGCTCAACTTTTCGCTAATCGCAGACGCCGTGTGGGTCCCCGACTTCGTGTTGGGGATCTGGTTTGGTTATCTTCTCGTCATATTCCTATGAAGGTTTCCTCTCCTAAATTTAAACCTCGTTTTATTGGTCCGTATAGGATTTCTGAGGTTCTCAATCCTGTGTCTTTTCGTTTGACCCTCCTAGACTCCTTTTCTATACATAATGTATTCCATAGGTCGTTGTTGCGGAGATACGTGGCACCTATGGTTCCATCTGTTGAGCCTCCTGCCCCGGTTTTGGTGGAGGGGGAATTGGAGTATATTGTGGAGAAGATTTTGGATTCTCGTGTTTCTAGACGGAAACTCCAGTATCTGGTTAAATGGAAGGGTTATGCTCAGGAAGATAATTCCTGGGTTTTTGCCTCTGATGTTCATGCTTCCGATCTTGTTCGTGCCTTTCATGCGGCTCATCCTGGTCGGCCTGGGGGCTCTGGTGAGGGTTCGGTGACCCCTCCTCAAGGGGGGGGTACTGTTGTGAATTCTGTGGCTGAATTCACTCCTGTGGTCACAAGTGGTACTGCAGCTTCTGAGCTTCCTCCCTCAGGTGTTCTGGTGAGCTCGTTAACTGCTTCATTACTTAACTCCGCCTGATGCTGCTATCCTTGCTCCTTGTCAATGTTTCAGTGTTGGATCTGAGCTTCTCCTGATTGTTCCTGTGACCTGCTGCTCTGTATAGCTAAGTGCTTTTTGCTTTTTTGTTGCTTTTTTTCTGTCCAGCTTGTCTTTTGTTTTGCTGGAAGCTCTGAGACGCAAAGGGTGTACCGCCGTGTCGTTAGTTCGGCACGGTGGGTTTTTTTTGCCCCCTTTGCGTGGTTTTGCTTTAGGGTTTTTTGTAGACTGCAAAGTTCGCTTTACTGTCCTCGCTCTGTCCTAGAATATCGGGCCCCACTTTGCTGAATCTATTTCATCCCTACGTTTTGTCTTTTCATCTTGCTCACAGTCATTATATGTGGGGGGCTGCCTTTTCCTTTGGGGAATTTCTCTGGGGCAAGTCAGGCCTATTTTTCTATCTTCAGGCTAGCTAGTTTCTTAGGCTGTGCCGAGTTGCCTAGGTAGTTGTTAGGCGCAATCCACAGCCGCTTTTAGTTGTGTTTAGGATAGGATCAGGTGTGCAGTCTACAGAGTTTCCACGTCTCAGAGCTCGTTCTTGTATTTTTGGGTATTTGTCAGATCACTGTGTGCTCTCTGATCGCTAAGCACACTGTGTTTCTGGATTGCCTTCATAACACCTGTCATTAGCAAACATAACAGTGATGCTCGCCAAACCTGTGACCACTCAAGTGGTAAATGGGTCGACACTACCCTCACAGATTAGACATCAAACCATTCCATTCACTCTTTCTATGTCTCCATCACATCAGGAGATTATCTCCCTATTAGTCATTCTCCTCATATAGAGTGGTCCTCAGGGAAAATTTGGGGATGGAGTGAATCCTGTGAGGGTAGATGTCAGAGGGAGTGCATTCAGGTTGCTACTACAGAGGTACCCGCAGATCTTTCCTCTCTCCCCAAGCACTATTAGTCCTATGCGGACGTGTTCTCCAAAAGGGCTGCGGAGACTCTTCCTCCTCACCGCCCCTATGACTTTCCTATTGACCTCTTGCCTGGTGCAGAGCCTCCCTGGGGTCGAGTGTATCCATTATCTCTTCTGGAAACGGAGGCAATGTCTTAGTACATTCAAGAGAAACTGGCAAGAGGATTCTTCATTAGGAAGTCAGTGTCACCTGCAGGGGCTGGGTTCTTCTTTGTGCAGAAGAAGAATGGAGAACTACGTCCATGCATAGACTACAGGGGTCTTAACGCCATCACCATTAAGAATAAATACCCACTACACCTGATATCTGAACTTTTTAATAGGCAAGGGTATTTACTAAGTTAGATCTGCTGGGTGCTTACAACCTGATTGGCATCCGTGAGGGGGACAAATGGAAGATGGCTTTTAACACCAGGGATGGGCACTGTTAATATCTGGTGATGCCCTTCAGGTTCTGTAATGCCCCAGCCATTTTCCAAGACTTTGTGAACGACATCTTCCAGGAGATACTCGCCACCTCGGTCGTAGTCTATCTAAATGATATTCTCATCTACTCTCCAGATATTGACTCCCATCAGAGAGATGTTCACAAAGTCTTCGACCTTTTACGGGCAAACTCCCTCTATGCCAAGTTGGAGAAGTGTGTGTTTGAGCAGGAGTCCTTGCCTTTCCTTGGCTATATCATCTCTGCCCATGGATTGGTTATGGATCCTGCCAAGCTACAGGCTGTGATGGACTGGCAAAAAATTCATTCTCTTAAAGCGGTGCAGCGCTTTATGGGGTTCCTTAATTACTATCGCCAGTTCATCCCACACTTCTCAACTTTGGTAGCTCCCTTGTTTGCCCTCTCCAAGAAGGGAGCAAATCCCAAGTTGTGGTCAGAGGAGGTCTCCAAAGCCTTTCAATCGATCAAGTCACACTTCGCTAGCGCTCCCATCCTACATCGCCCCGATGTTGATAAACCATTTATCTTGGAGGTGGATGCCTCATCCGTTGGTGCTGGAGCAGTCCTTTTCCAAAAGGATGCTCAAGGTCGGAAGCATCCTTGCTTCTTCTTCTCCAAGACCTTCACACCAGCGGAGAGGAATTATTCCATTGGGGACAGGGAGTTGCTAGCCATGAAGTTGGCTTTCTCAGAGTGGATACACCACTTGTAGGGAGCTCGCTTTCCCTTCCAAGTGTTCACAGACCACAAGAACTTGGTCAGGGTTTGCTCCACCTCCTACACCAGTTCCTGCAGCTCCTCCTGCTCCTCCTCATCCTCCATTTTGATGTTCTATCTCAGAACATGTCGTCCACATCAGCAGGAAGCTCTGCAGCACTGATTCAGCAAAAAGGCAAAAGACTCTAATGAAACTAATGTTACTAGGAGACAAACTGCACACCACAGCAGAGTTACTTAAAGGAATAACAAACCAGACACATTTTTTTTCTGCCACTGGTTGCGAAAGTCAAGCTTGGCATATGCGCTCAACTTGGTAGCTCATCGATTTCTGAAAACCTACCCTGATTTCACAGAGATTCAGGTTAATGTATGTTGCATCAGTGCTCATTCCCGGAAGTCGCCTACAGCTGCTGCCAATCCAGCACTACTGCTGCACTGCATGCGAGTGCCAGCTCACCGACAGATTTGTAATGTGCCCACGCTCTGGAGCTACACACTGTACATACTAGAAAGGCTTTGTTAGCAGCAGAGGCCAGTTGTGGAATACCAGCTCCAAAATGCCCATTGGTATTCTGGTCAGCTCCGCACATAACAACTGAAAAGTGAGCATGGATGTCAGACATTTGTTCTGTTGTAAAAGGCTTTGAGGACTCCACAAAGATTTTGACTGGCGAACACTACAAAATCAGCACAATAATCTCGCTTCTGTGCCTACTTAAACAGTCACTGCTGACAATTAAACATGAAGCTTTGCATGTGGAAAAGGTGGAGACCGAGGAAAACATGAGACAGGGAGATACGGCCCAACCTCATCTCAACTCATTTGCTTAGCACAGATTGGGTAAGGAGGTGGAAGCTGGAGAAGAGGAGGAAGAAAAGGAGCCGGCTGAGCTTCAAAAAGGCTAGTAACATGCAATCTTTGCCCCGTCTCTCCCACATGGGCTGAGGAGGAGAATGAGGAGGAACAGATGGAGAAAGAGGAGGAGATGGAGAGTAGTCATCATGGTGGAGACAGGGAAGTGTTAGCTGTAGAGACCTTGGCACATATGGCAGACTTTATGTACTGCTGCTTTTCCCATGACCCTCGCAGTACATTTATCTTGGCCAAAAAGAGCACTGGTTGTTCACACTGCTAGACTCACAATACACGAAGAAGTTTTTCCTGTGGTCGAGACATTTTCAAAAATGGTGCTATACCAGAAAGCCATTGTGAAAATATGTTGAAAAAATTCCCATCAGACAACACTAATGTCAGAGGGCAAGCTTCCTGGCCCAACCAATGAGGATAGTTGATGGTGAGACACACCAGGTACAGCAGAGGGAGGGGTTCACTGAGAAAGGCCTGGGCCAATTTCAAGACACCCTCCCAGCGTGCTTTCCCTCATGACCAGGTATTTTTGACAAGAAGGGAAAAATTTTAAAAGATAGTGAAGCAATAACTGGCCAACCTAGCCTACCTTCAGCTATTGGGTTTCAAAGCTCGAAACCTGGCATGAGCTTTCCCTCTATGCCTTGGAGGTGTTCAGCTGCCCTACAGCTACCATTTTATCTGAGCAGATTTTTAGTGCCACAGTGGGGTCATAACAGACAGATGCTTTTGCCTGTCAACAGAAAGTGCTGACAGGCTTACTCTGAAAACAATGAACAAAGTGTAAAGCTCGCACCCAGATTGGATGACATGAGTGAGGATTGTGGCCCACTGTGCCACAATCCAGACTTACCATGAAGGGGCATGACTAAGCAGCTACCGTAGTGTACACTGGAGCCTCTAGTGGTGAGGTCTGTTATGATCCGGTGACCTTGGAGCAGCATGAAAACTTTCACTGGAGTAGGTGGTAACTATACTGACCGCAAATCCTGATCTTAACACCGCAACTAGAAGTAGCCGTGGGGTGAACCTACCAAGCCTTAGACACCTCGTCACAGGCGGAGGACTAAATACCCCTAAAGATGGAAATAGGAATACTACCTTGCCTCAGAGCAGAACCCCAAAGGATAGGCAGCTGTTGCGAATTCCGCTCTTGGGCTCCCTCCGGTGGTTGTAAGTGGCACTTTTGTGAGTTCTGCTCTTGGGCTCCCTCCGATGGTTTTAAGTGGAATGGCTGCTCCTTGGATTTAGCAGTCTGCAGCTGCTTCCACTGATTGTCTTTCTGCTTGGCTATTTATGCCTGGCTCTTCCTTCAGCCAGTGCCACTTGTCAATGGTTCCTGGTTGGATTCACATCTCTCTTGGATTTCCCTGATATCCTGACCAGTTCAGCAAAGATAAGTCCTTGCTTTGCTATTTGCTGTCCACATGTTGTGGACTTATTCGTTCTGTGCATTCTATGTTTTGTTCAGCTTGTCAGTATGGATTAATTCAGTTTAGCTGGAAGCTCTGGGAAGCAGATTTACCCTCCACACCTTTAGTCAGGTGTGGAGATTTTTGTAAACTCTGTGTGGATTTTTGTAGTTTTTAATACTGACCGCACAGTATTCTATCATGTCCTATCTATCTAGCTAGACTGGCCTCCTGTGCTACATCCTGGTTTCATTCTGTGTATGTCTTTTCCCTCTCCACTCACAGTCATTACTTGTGGGGGGCTATCTATCCTTTGGGGATTTTCTCTGAGGCAAGATAGTTTTCCTGTTTCTATCTTTAGGGGTAGATAATTCTCAGGCTGTGACGAGGTGCCTAGGGAGCGACAGGAGCATCCCACGGCTACTTCTAGTGTTGTGTTGAGCTTAGGGACTGCGGTCAGTACAGGTTCCACCTCCTTCAGAGCTCGTCCCATGTTGCTCCTAAACCACCAGTTCATAACAGTACAAGTGGCCACAAATGAATTAAATGCACCTGAAAAGAAGGAAAAAAAAATTCTGAGCCATTTTTTTTCTGTGCTCTGTTTTGCCTTTTTTTTCCTCTTGATCTCGGGGTGGTTCAGGATTTATGCTATGGCATGGATGTTCAGGGTTTGTTTTCTCATGTGGATCAACTTGCTGCAAGAGTACAGAGTATCCAAGATTATGTTGTCCAGACTCCGGCCTTGGAGCCTAAAATTCCTACTCCTGATTTGTTTTTTGGGGACAGATCCAAGTTTTTTAACTTTAAAAATAACTGCAAATTGTTTTTTGCTTTGAAACCCCGTTCTTCTGGTGATCCTATTCAGCAAGTTAAAATCATCATATCCTTGCTGCGTGGTGACCCTCAGGACTGGGCATTCTCTCTTGAATCAGGGAATCCGGCATTGCTGAATGTAGACGCATTTTTTCAAGCGCTCGGATTATTGTATGACGAACCTAATTCTGAATCTGGATCATGCAGAAAAAACCCTGTTGGCCCTGTGTCAAGGTCAGGAAGCGGCAGAATTATACTGCCAAAAATTTAGGAAATGGTCTGTGCTCACTAAATGGAATGAGGATGCTCTGGATGCTATTTTCAGAAAAGGTCTTTCTGAAGCCCTTAAATATGTTATGGTGGGCTTCCCTACGCCTGCTGGTTTGAGCGAATCTATGTCTCTAGCCATTCAGATTGATCGGCGTCTGCTCGAGCGCAAAGCTGTGCACCATATGGCAGTATCCTCGGAGCAGAGTCCTGAGCCTATGCAATGTGATAGGATTTTGACTAGACCAGAACGGCAGGAATTCAGACGTCAGAATAGGCTGCGTTTTTATTGTGGTGATTCTGCTCATGTTATTATTTCTGATTGCCCTAAGCGTACTAGGAGGGTCGCTAGGTCTGTTACCATCAGTACTGTACAGCCTAAATTTCTTTTATCTGTGACCCTGATTTGCTCATTATCGTCCTTTTCTGTCATGGCATTTGTGGATTCAGGCGCTGCCCTGAACTTAATGGACTTAGAATTCGCCAGGCGCTGTGGCTTTTTCCTTGCAGCTTTTGCAGAGCCCTATTCCTTTGAGGCGCATTGATGCTACACCATTGGCCAAGGATAAGCCTCAGTACTGGACACAGATGACCATGTACATGGCTCCAGCACATCAGGAAGATTGCCGTTTTCTGGTGTTGCATAACCTGCATGATTTTGTTGTACTGGGTTTTCCATGGTTACAGGAACATAATCCAGTGCTGGATTGGAAAACTATGTCTGTGACTAGTTGGGGTTGTCAAGGGGTACATAGTGACGTTCCTTTGATGTCAATTTCCTCTTCCTCCTCTTCTGAGGTCCCTGAGTTTTTGTAGGATTTCCAGGATGTATATGATGAGCCCAAGTCCAGTTCCCTTCCTCCTCATAAGGACTGTGATTGTGTTATTAACTTGATTCCAGGTTGTAAGTTCCCTAAGGGCCGACTTTTCAATCTGTCTGTGCCAGAACATGCCGCCATGCGGAGTTATGTTAAGGAATCTTTGGAGAAGGGGCATATTCGGCCGTCTTCGTCACCATTGGGAGCGGGTTTCTTTTTTGTTGCTAAGAAGGATGGCTCCTTGAGACCCTGTATAGATTATTGTCTTCTTAATAAGATCACACTAAAATTCCAATACCCCTTGCCTTTGCTTTCTGATTTGTTTGCTCAGATTAAGGGGGCTAGTTGGTTTACTAAGATTGACCTTCGAGGGGCATATAATCTTGTTCGTATTAAACAGGGTAACGAATGGAAAACTGCATTTAATACGCCCGAAGGCCATTTTGAATACCTCGTGATGCCATTCGGGCTCACTAGTGCTCCATCTGTGTTCCAATCTTTCATGCATGATATTTTCCGCAATTATCTTGATAAATTCATGGTTGTATATTTGGATGATATTTTGATTTTTTCGATTTACCTCGAGTCGGCCAAGCGGCTGAATCCTAGACAGGCTCGATGGTCCCTGTTTTTCTCCCGTTTTGATTTTGTGGTCTCGTATCTTCCGGGATCTAAGAATGATAAGGCTGATGTCCTCTCTAGGAGTTTTTTGCCTGATTCTCCTGGAGTCCATGAGCCGGTTGGCATTCTTAAAGAAGGGGTGATTCTTTCTGCCATCTCCCCTGATTTGCGGCGAGTGCTTCGGGAATTTCAGGCTGATAAGCCTGACCGCTGTCCTGTGGGGAAGCTGTTTGTTCCTGATAGATGGACAAGTAAGGTAATTTCTGAGGTTCATTGTTCAGTGTTGGCTGGTCATCCTGGGATTTTTGGTACCAGAGATTTGGTTGCTAGGTCCTTTTGGTGGCCTTCCTTGTCGCGCGATGTGCGTGCTTTTGTGCAGTCCTGTGGGACTTGCGCCCGGGCCAAGCCTTGCTGTTCCCGCGCTAGTGGGTTGCTTTTGCCTTTGCCGGTCCCTGAGAGGCCCTGGATGCATATTTCCATGGATTTTATTTCGGATCTTCCTGTTTCCCAGAAGATGTCTGTTATCTGGGTTGTTTGTGACCGGTTCTCTAAAATGGTCCATCTGGTACCTTTGCCTAAGTTGCCTTCCTCCTCAGATTTGGTTCCATTGTTTTTTCAGCATGTGGTTCGTTTGCATGGCATTCCGGAGAATATTGTGTCTGACAGAGGTTCTCAGTTTGTCTCTAGGTTTTGGCGAGCCTTTTGTGCTAGGATGGGCATTGATTTGTCTTTTTTTTCGGCGTTTCATCCTCAGACTAATGGCCAAACTGAGCGAACTAATCAGACCTTGGAAACCTATTTGAGATGCTTTGTGTTATGGACCTGGTGGTTAGGAGCACCCGGAACGACCTGATGGTTAAAATCACACAGGACAAGCTCTGGGAAGTGGGAGCTCTGCTGACCGCAACCCCTAATCCTATCACACAACTAGAAATAGCCGTGGAGCGTACCTAATACGACCTAGATGCCTCTTCACAGCCTAAGAGCTAACTAGCCCTAAAGATAGAAAACAAAGCCTACCTTGCCTCAGAGAAATTCCCCAAAGGAAAAGGCAGCCCCCCACATATATTGACTGTGAGTTAAGATGAAAGTCACAAACACAGAAATGAAACAGGTTTCAGCAAAGGGAGGCCAGACTTACTAAACAGACTGAGGATAGGAAAGGTATCTTTGCGGTCAGCACAAAAAGCTACAAAAAGACCACGCAGAGTGTGCAAAAAGACCTTCGCACCGACTCACGGTGCGGAGGTGCCACTCTGCATCCCAGAGCTTCCAGCTAGCAAGGAAAAATCATGATAGCCAGCTGGACAAGGAAACAATGAACAAATAATTAACTAGCAGGGACTTAGCTTCTGCTGGAGGAGACAGGTCACCAGAAAGATCCAAGAGCGAACTGAACCAGTACAAGAACATTGACAGCTGGCATGGAGTAACGATCTGAGTGGAGTTAAATAGAGCAGCCAGCCAAAGAATAACCTACGTCACCTGTGGAAGGAACCTCAGAAGCAGCAGCTCCACTCACAGCCACCAGAGGGAGTCCATAATAATAATCTTTATTTTTATATAGCGCTAACATATTCCGCAGCGCTTTACAGTTTGCACACATTATCATCACTGTCCCCGATAGGGCTCACAATCTAAATTCCCTATCAGTATGTCTTTGGAATGGACAGAACTCGCCGAAGTACCATTCATGACCACAGGAGGGAGTTCGATAACAGAATTCACAACAGTACCCCCTTGAGGAGGGGTCACCGAACCCTCACCAGAGCTCCCAGGCCGATCAGGACGAGCCAAATGAAAGGCACGAACTAGATCGGCAGCATGAACATCAGAGGCAAAAACCCAGGAATTATCTTCCTGACCATAACCCTTCCACTTGACCAGGTACTGGAGTTTCCATCTCAAAATACAAGAATCCAAAATCTTCTCCACCACATACTCCAAGTCCTCCTCAACCAAAACCGGGGCTGGAGGATCAACGGAGGGAACCATAGGCGCCACGTATCTCCGCAACAACGACCTATGGAACACATTATGGATGGCAAAAGAAGCTGGAAGGGCCAAACGAAATGACACAGGATTGAGAATTTCAGAAACCTTATACAGACCAATGAAACGAGGCTTAAACTTAGGAGAGGAAACCTTCATAGGAACATGACGAGATGACAACCAAACCAAATCCCCAACATGAAGTCGGGGACCAACACAGCGCCGGCGGTTAGCGAAACGTTGAGCCTTCTCCTGGGGCAATGTCAAATTGTCCACCACATGAGTCCAAATCTGCTGCAACCTGTCCACCACCGTATCCACACCAGGACAGTCCGAAGGCTCAACCTGCCCTGAAGAGAAACGAGGATGGAAACCAGAATTACAGAAAAAAGGCGAAACCAAAGTAGCCGAGCTGGCCTGATTATTAAGGGCGAACTCAGCCAAAGGCAAGAAGGACACCCAATCATCCTGATCAGCAGAAACAAAGCATCTCAGATATGTTTCCAAAGTCTGATTAGTTCGTTCGGTTTGGCCATTTGTATGAGGATGAAAAGCCGAAGAAAAAGACAAATCAATGCCCATCTTAGCACAAAAGGACCGCCAAAACCTCGAAACAAACTGGGAACCTCTGTCTGAGACGATGTTCTCTGGAATGCCATGCAAACGAACCACATGCTGGAAAAACCATGGCACCAAATCAGAGGAGGAAGGCAATTTAGACAAGGGTACCAAATGGACCATCTTAGAGAAGGGATCACAAACCACCCAAATGACCGACATCCTTTGAGAGACAGGGAGATCTGAAATAAAATCCATGGAAATATGCGTCCAGGGCCTCTTCGGGACCGGCAAGGGCAAAAGCAACCCACTGGCACGAGAACAGCAGGGCTTAGCCCGAGCACAAGTCCCACAGGACTGCACAAAAGAACGCACATCCCGTGACAAGGAAGGCCACCAAAAGGATCTAGCCACCAAATCTCTGGTACCAAAGATTACAGGATGACCCGCCAACACCGAACAATGAACCTCAGAGATAACTCTACTAGTCCATCTATCAGGGACAAACAGTTTCTCCGCTGGACAACGGTCAGGTCTATCAGCCTGAAACTTCTGCAGCACGCGCCGCAAATCAGGAGAGATGGCAGACAAAATTACCCCCTCTTTGAGAATACCCGCCGGCTCAGGAACACCCGGAGAGTCAGGCACAAAACTCCTTGACAGGGCATCAGCCTTCACATTCTTAGAGCCCGGAAGGTACGAAACCACAAAATCAAAACGGGAGAGAAACAGCGACCATCGAGCCTGTCTAGGATTCAACCGTTTGGCAGACTCGAGATAAGTCAAATTCTTGTGATCCGTCAAGATCACCACGCGATGCTTGGCTCCTTCAAGTCAATGTCGTCACTCCTGGAATGCCCACTTCATGGCCAACAACTCTCGATTGCCAACATCATAATTGCGCTCAGCAGGTGAGAATTTTCTAGAAAAGAAGGCACATGGTTTCATCACCGAGCCATCAGAACTTCTTTGCGATAAAACAGCCCCTGCTCCAATCTCAGAAGCATCAACCTCGACCTGAAACGGGAGCAAAACATCTGGCTGGCACAACACAGGGGCAGAAGAAAAACGACGGTTCAACTCCTGAAAAGCCTCTACAGCCGCAGAGGACCAATTGACCACATCAGCACCTTTCTTGGTCAAATCAGTCAACGGTTTAGCAACACTAGAAAAATTAGCGATGAAGCGACGGTAAAAATTAGCAAAGCCCAGGAACTTCTGCAGGCTCTTCACAGATGTCGGCTGTGTCCAATCATAAATGGCCTGAACTTTAACAGGGTCCATCTCGATAGTAGAAGGGGAAAAAATGAAACCCAAAAATGAAACCTTCTGAACCCCAAAGAGACATTTCGACCCCTTCACAAACAAGGAATTCGCACGAAGGACCTGGAACACCATTCTGACCTGCTTCACATGAGACTCCCAATCATCCGAAAAGACCAAAATATCATCCAAATATACAATCATGAATCTATCCAGGTACTCTCGGAAGATGTCATGCATAAAGGACTGAAACACAGATGGAGCATTAGAAAGCCCGAATGGCATAACCAGGTACTCAAAATGGCCCTCGGGCGTATTAAATGCTGTTTTCCATTCATCGCCCTGTTTAATGCGCACAAGATTATACGCCCCACGAAGATCTATCTTGGTGAACCAACTAGCCCCCTTAATCCGAGCAAACAAATCAGACAGCAGCGGCAAAGGGTACTGAAATTTGACTGTGATCTTATTAAGAAGGCGGTAATCAATACAAGGTCTCAAAGAGCCATCCTTCTTGGCCACAAAAAAGAACCCTGCTCCCAACGGTGATGACGACGGGCGAATATGACCTTTCTCCAAGGATTCCTTTATATAACTTCGCATAGCGGCGTGCTCTGGCACAGATAAATTAAACAGTCGGCCCTTAGGAAACTTACTACCAGGAATCAAATTAATAGCACAATCGCAATCCCTATGAGGAGATAAGGCACCGGATATGGGCTCTTCAAATACATCCCGGTAATCTGACAAAAACTCAGGGACTTCAGAAGGCGTGGAAGGGGAAATTGACAGCAATGGAACATCACCATGTACCTCCTGACAACCCCAGCCGGACACAGACATAGATTTCCAATCCAATACTGGATTATGGACCTGTAGCCTTGGCAACCCCAAAACGACCACATCATGCAGATTATGCAACACCAAAAAGCGAATATCCTCCTGATGTGCAGGAGCCATGCACATGGTCAATTGAGTCCAGTACTGAGGCTTATTCTTGGCCAAAGGCGTAGCATCAATTCCTCTCAATGGAATAGGATACTGCAAGAAAAAACCACAGCGCCTGGCAAACTCCAAGTCCATCAAATTCAGGGCAGCGCCTGAATCCACAAATGCCATAACAGAATAGGATGACAGAGAGCAAATCAGAGTAACAGACAAAAGAAATTTAGACTGTACCGTACCAATGGTGGCAGACCTAGCGAACCGCTTAGTGCGCCTAGGACAATCGGAGATAGCATGAGTGGATTCACCACGCAACAAAGAAATAATGATTTTTACTTGTTGAACGGGGTCACCAGAGGAGCGGGGTTTCAAAGCTAGAAACAGTTTACAATTATTTTTGAAATTCAGGAACTTAGATCTATGTTGTGAATTCTGTGGCAGAGCTCCCTCCTGTGGTCACAAGTGGTACTTCGGCTGATTCTCTCTGGGAGCTTCCGTTTGTGGAGGAAACTGGTACTGCTGCTTCTGATTTTCATTCCTCAGGTGATCTGGTGAGGTCGTTAGGTGCTTCTCTACTTAACCCCACCTAATGCTTTGATTCATGCTTCCTGTCAATGTTCCAGTGTTGGACTTGTGTTTCTCTGGATCATTCCTGTGGCTTGCTGCTCTGCATAGCTAAGTGCTTCTTTGCTATTTGTTGCTATTTTTTCTGTCCAGCTTGTCTATTTGTTTTGCTGGAAGCTCTGGGACGCAAAGGGTGTACCTCCGTGCCGTTAGTTCGGTACGGAGGGTCTTTTTGCCCCTTTGCGTGGTTTTCTTTAGGGTTTTGTGTAGACCGCAAAGTTATCTTTCCTATCCTCGTTCTGTCTAGAATATCGGGCCTCACTTTGCTGAATCTATTTCATCCCTACGTTTGTCTTTTCATCTTACTCACAGTCATTATATGTGGGGGGCTGCCTTTTCCTTTGGGGTATTTCTCTGAGGCAAGGTAGGCTTATTTTTTCTATCTTCAGGCTAGTTAGTTTCTCAGGCTGTGCCGAGTTGCATAGGGAGCGTTAGGCGCAATCCACGGCTGCCTCTAGTTGTGTTTGGAGAGGATCAGGGATTGCGGTCTGCAGAGTTCCCACGTCTCAGAGCTCGTTCTATTATTTTGGATTATTGTCAGATCACTGTATGTGCTCTGACCTCCATGTCCATTGTGATACTGAATTGCCTTTCATAACAGTACAGGAAGCCCAAAGTACTAATGATTCTCAATAGAGGGAAAAAAGAATTTCTGAGACCATTTTTTTTTCTTGGCTTTGTGTTTTGTCTTTTTTTTCCCCTAGACATTTGGGTGGTTCAGTACACAGGTGTAGCGATGGACATTAGAAGTCTGTCTTCATTTGTGGATCAGCTCTCGGCAAGAGTACAAAAGATTCAAGACACTATTGATCAGAAATCTATGTTAGAACCAAGAATTCCTATTCCTGATTTGTTTTTTGGAGATAGAACTAAGTTTCTGATTTTAAAAAATAATTGTAAGTTATTTCTGGCCTTGAAACCTCGTTCCTCTGGTGATCCAGTTCAACAGGTTTTGATTGTTATTTCTTTTTTGCGCGGCGACCCTCAGGACTGGGCATTTTCTCTTGCGCCAGGAGATCCTGCATTAAGCAATATCAATGCGTTTTTCCTGGCGCTCGGATTGCTGTACGATGAGCCTAATTCAGTGGATCAGGCAGAAAAGAATTTGCTGGCTCTTTGTCAGGGTCAGGATGAGATAGAGGTATATTGCCAGAAATTTAGAAAATGGTCAGTGCTCACTCAATGGAATGAATCTGCGCTGGCAGCTATGTTCAGAAAGGGTCTCTCTAAAGCCCTTAAGGATGTCATGGTGGGATTTCCTATGCCTGCTGGTTTGAATGAGTCTATGTCTTTGGCTATTCAGATCGGTCGACGCTTGTGTGAGCGTAAATCTGTGCACCATTTGGCGGTATTACCTGAGCTTAAACCTGAGCCTATGCAGTGCGATAGGACTTTGACCAGAGTTGAACGGCAAGAACACAGATGTCTGAATGGGCTGTGTTTCTACTGTGGTGATTCCACTCATGCTATCTCTGATTGTCCTAAGCGCACTAAGCGGTTCGCTAGGTCTGCCACCATTGGTACGGTACAGTCAAAATTTCTTCTGTCCGTTACCTTGATCTGCTCTTTGTCATCATATTCTGTCATGGCGTTTGTGGATTCAGGCGCTGCTCTGAATTTGATGGACTTGGAATATGCTAAGCGTTGTGGGTTTTTCTTGGAGGCCTTGCAGTGTCCTATTCCATTGAGAGGTATTGATGCTACGCCTTTGGCCAAGAATAAGCCTCAATACTGGACCCAACTGACCATGTGCATGGCTCCTGCACATCAGGAGGATATTCGCTTTCTGGTGTTGCATAATCTGCATGATGTGGTCGTGTTGGGGTTGCCATGGCTACAAGCCCATAATCCAGTATTGGATTGGAAATCCATGTCGGTGTCCAGCTGGGGTTGTCAGGGGGTACATGGTGATGTTCCATTTTTGTCAATTTCGTCATCCACCCCTTCTGAGGTTCCAGAGTTCTTGTCTGATTACCGGGATGTATTTGATGAGCCCAAGTCCGATGCCCTACCTCCGCATAGGGATTGTGATTGTGCTATCAATTTGATTCCTGGTGGTAAATTCCCAAAAGGTCGACTGTTTAATTTATCCGTGCCTGAGCACACCGCTATGCGCAGTTATGTGAAGGAATCCCTGGAGAAGGACATATTCGCCCGTCATCGTCGCCATTAGGAGCAGGGTTCTTTTTTGTAGCCAAAAAGGATGGTTCGCTGAGACCTTGTATAGATTATCGCCTTCTTAATAAGATCACTGTTAAATTTCAGTACCCCTTGCCTTTG
The DNA here is from genome assembly GCF_032444005.1 of Ranitomeya imitator. NCBI lineage: Eukaryota > Metazoa > Chordata > Amphibia > Anura > Dendrobatidae > Ranitomeya > Ranitomeya imitator. The sequence goes on along the minus strand of NC_091285.1, from coordinate 418,684,029 downwards.
TTATCTGATTTGTTTGCTCAGATTAAGGGGGCTAGTTGGTTCACCAAGATTGATTTCGTGGTGCGTATAATCTGGTGCGAATCAGGCGAGGCGATGAATGGAAAACTGCATTTAATACGCCCGAGGGTCATTTTGAGTATCTAGTGATGCCATTCGGACTTGCCAATGCTCCATCAGTGTTTCAGTCCTTTATGCATGACATCTTCCGAGAGTACCTGGATAAATTCCTGATTGTGTACTTGGATGACATTTTGATCTTCTCGGATGATTGGGAGTCTCATGTGAAACAGGTCAGAACGGTTTTTCAGGTCCTGCGTGCTAATTCTTTGTTTGTGAAGGGATCAAAGTGTCTCTTTGGTGTGCAGAAGGTTTCATTTTTGGGGTTCATCTTTCCCCCTTCTACTATGGAGATGGATCCTGTTAAGGTCCAAGCCATCCATGATTGGACTCAGCCGACATCTCTGAAAAGTCTGCAAAAGTTCCTGGGCTTTGCTAATTTTTATCGTCGCTTCATCTGCAATTTTTCTAGCATTGCCAAACCATTGACCGATTTGACCAAGAAGGGTGCTGATTTGGTCAATTGGTCTTCTGCTGCTGTGGAAGCTTTTCAAGAGTTGAAGCGTTGTTTTTCTTCTGCCCCTGTGTTGTGTCAACCTGATGTTTCTCTTCCGTTCCAGGTCGAGGTTGATGCTTCTGAGATTGGAGCAGGGGCTGTTTTGTCGCAGAGAGGTTCTGATTGTTCAGTGATGAAGCCATGCGCTTTTTTTTCCAGGAAGTTTTCGCCTGCTGAGCGGAATTATGATGTGGGCAACCGAGAGTTGCTGGCCATGAAGTGGGCATTCGAGGAGTGGCGTCATTGGCTTGAAGGAGCTAAGCATCGCGTGGTGGTATTGACTGATCATAAGAACCTGACTTATCTCGAGTCTGCTAAGCGTTTGAATCCTAGACAGGCTCGTTGGTCACTGTTTTTCGCCCGTTTTGACTTTGTGATTTCTTACCTTCCGGGCTCTAAAAATGTGAAGGCGGATGCTCTGTCTAGGAGTTTTGTGCCCGACTCTCCGGGTTTATCTGAGCCGGCGGGTATCCTCAAGGAAGGAGTAATTGTGTCTGCCATCTCCCCTGATTTGCGGCGGGTGCTGCAAAAATTTCAGGCTAATAAACCTGATCGTTGTCCAGCGGAGAAACTGTTTGTCCCGGATAGGTGGACAAATAAAGTGATCTCTGAGGTTCATTGTTCGGTGTTGGCTGGTCATCCTGGAATCTTTGGTACCAGAGAGTTAGTGGCTAGATCCTTTTGGTGGCCATCTCTGTCGCGGGATGTGCGTTCTTTTGTGCAGTCCTGTGGGATTTGTGCTCGGGCTAAGCCCTGCTGTTCTCGTGCCAGTGGGTTGCTTTTGCCCTTGCCGGTCCCGAAGAGACCTTGGACACATATCTCTATGGATTTTATTTCAGATCTTCCCGTCTCTCAAAAGATGTCAGTCATTTGGGTGGTCTGTGATCGCTTTTCTAAGATGGTCCATCTGGTACCCTTGTCCAAGTTGCCTTCCTCCTCTGATTTGATGCCATTGTTCTTCCAGCATGTGGTTCGTTTGCATGGCATTCCAGAGAATATCGTTTCTGACAGAGGTTCCCAGTTTGTTTCGAGGTTTTGGCGAGCCTTTTGTGGTAGGATGGGCATTGACTTGTCTTTTTCCTCGGCTTTTCATCCTCAGACTAATGGCCAGACCGAACGAACCAATCAGACCTTGGAAACCTATCTGAGATGCTTTGTTTCTGCTGATCAGGATGACTGGGTGTCCTTTTTGCCTTTGACTGAGTTCGCCCTTAATAATCGGGCCAGCTCGGCTACCTTGGTTTCGCCATTTTTCTGCAATTCTGGGTTCCATCCTCGTTTCTCTTCAGGACAGGTTGAGTCTTCGGACTGTCCTGGTGTGGATACTGTGGTGGACAGGTTGCAGCAGATTTGGACTCATGTAGTGGACAATTTGACCTTGTCCCAGGAGAAGGCTCAACGTTTCGCTAATCGCAGACGCCGTGTGGGTCCCCGACTTCGTGTTGGGGATCTGGTTTGGTTATCTTCTCGTCATATTCCTATGAAGGTTTCCTCTCCGAAGTTTAAACCTCGTTTCATTGGTCCTTATAGGATTTCTGAGGTTATTAATCCTGTGTCTTTTTGTCTGACCCTCCCAGATTCTTTTTTCATACATAACGTCTTCCATAGGTCATTGTTGCGGAGATACGTGGCACCTATGGTTCCATCTGTTGACCCTTCTGCCCCGGTTTTGGTGGAGGGGGAATTGGAGTATATTGTGGAGAAGATTTTGGATTCTCGTGTTTCAAGACGGAAACTCCAGTATCTGGTTAAATGGAAGGGTTATGCTCAGGAGGATAATTCCTGGGTTTTTGCCTCTGATGTCCATGCTCCCGATCTTGTTTGTGCCTTTCATGTGGCTCATCCTGGTCGGCCTGGGGGCTCTGGTGAGGGTTCGGTGACCCCTCCTCAAGGGGGGGTACTGTTGTGAATTCTGTGGCAGAGCTCCCTCCTGTGGTCACAAGTGGTACTTCGGCTGATTCTCTCTGGGAGCTTCCGTTTGTGGAGGAAACTGGTACTGCTGCTTCTGAGTTTCCTTCCTCAGGTGATCTGGTGAGGTCGTTAGGTGCTTCTCTACTTAACCCCACCTAATGCTTTGATTCATGCTTCCTGTCAATGTTCCAGTGTTGGACTTGTGTTTCTCTGGATCATTCCTGTAGCCTGCTGCTCTGCATAGCTAAGTGCTTCTTTGCTATTTGTTGCTATTTTTTCTGTCCAGCTTGTCTATTTGTTTTGCTGGAAGCTCTGGGACGCAAAGAGTGTACCTCCGTGCCGTTAGTTCGGTACGGAGGGTCTTTTTGCCCCTTTGCGTGGTTTTCTTTAGGGTTTTGTGTAGACCGCAAAGTTATCTTTCCTATCCTCGTTCTGTCTAGAATATCGGGCCTCACTTTGCTGAATCTATTTCATCCCTACGTTTGTCTTTTCATCTTACTCACAGTCATTATATGTGGGGGGCTGCCTTTTCCTTTGGGGTATTTCTCTGAGGCAAGGTAGGCTTATTTTTTCTATCTTCAGGCTAGTTAGTTTCTCAGGCTGTGCCGAGTTGCATAGGGAGCGTTAGGCGCAATCCACGGCTGCCTCTAGTTGTGTTTGGAGAGGATCAGGGATTGCGGTCTGCAGAGTTCCCACGTCTCAGAGCTCGTTCTATTATTTTGGGTTATTGTCAGATCACTGTATGTGCTCTGACCTCCATGTCCATTGTGATACTGAATTGCCTTTCATAACAGATCTATCTCCAGAAAACAAATCAGGAATTGGAATTCTAGGTTCTAACATCGGATTCTGAACCACAAAATATTGAATGTTTTGTACCCTTGCAGTGAGATGATCCACACAAGAGGACATACCTTGTATGTCCATATCTACACCTGTGTCCTGAACCACCCAGAGGTTAAGGGGAAAAAAAGACAAAAAACACTGCAGAGAAAAAAAATTGGTCTCAGAACTTCTCTTATCCCTCTATTGAGATGCATTAATACTTTGGGCCAGCTGTACTGTTATGGACCTGGTGGTTAGGAGCACCCGGAACGACCTGATGGTTAAACTCACACAGGACAAGCTCTGGGAAGTGGGAGCTCTGCTGACCGCAACCCCTAATCCTATCACACAACTAGAAATAGCAGTGGAGCGTACCTAACACGACCTAGACGCCTCTTCACAGCCTAAGAGCTAACTAGCCCTAAAGATAGAAAATAAAGCCTACCTTGCCTCAGAGAAATTCCCCAAAGGAAAAGGCAGCCCCCCACATATATTGACTGTGAGTTAAGATGAAAGTCACAAACACAGAAATGAAACAGGTTTCAGCAAAGGGAAGCCAGACTTACTAAACAGACTGAGGATAGGAAAGGTATCTTTGCGGTCAGCACAAAAAACTACAAAAAGACCATGCAGAGTGTGCAAAAAGCCCTCCGCACCGACTCACGGTGCGGAGGTGCCACTCTGCATCCCAGAGCTTCCAGCTAGCAAGGATAAATCATGATAGCCAGCTGGACAAGGAAACAATGAACAAATAATTAACTAGCAGGGACTTAGCTTCTGCTGGAGGAGACAGGTCACCAGAAAGATCCAAGAGCGAACTGAACCAGTACAAGAACATTGACAGCTGGCATGGAGTAACAATCTGAGTGGTGTTAAATAGAGCAGCCAGCCAAAGAATAACCTACGTCACCTGTGGAAGGAACCTCAGAAGCAGCAGCTCCACTCACAGCCACCAGAGGGAGTCCATGGACAGAACTCGCCGAAGTACCATTCATGACCACAGGAGGGAGTTCGATAACAGAATTCACAACAGCTTTGTGTCTGCTGATCAGGATGATTGGGTGGCTTTCTTGCCGTTGGCCGAGTTTGCCCTTAATAATAGGGCTACTTCGGCTACTTTGGTTTTACCTTTCTTTTGTAATTTTGGTTTTCATCCTCGTTTTTCTTCGGGGCAGGTTGAGCCTTTTGATTTTCCTGGTGTGGATTCTGTGGTGGACGGCTGCAGCAGATTTGGACTCATGTGATGGACAATTTGACGTTGTCTCAGGAAAAGGCTCAACGTTTTCCTAACCGCTGTCGGTGTGTTGGCCCCCGGCTTCGTGTGGGGGATTTGGTTTGGTTGTCTTCTCGTCATGTTCCTATGAAGGTTTCTTCCCCTAAGTTTAAGCCTCGGTTTATTGGTCCTTATAAGATTTCTGAAATTATCAATCCGGTGTCTTTTCGTTTGGCTCTTCCAGCCTCTTTTGCCATTCATAATGTTTTCCATAGATCTTTGTTGCGGAGATATGTGGTGCCCGTTGTTCCCTCGGTTGATCCTCCTGCCCCGGTGTTGGTTGAGGGAGAGTTGGAATATGAGGTTGAGAAAATTTTGGATTCTCGTGTTTCGAGGCGGAGGCTTCAGTATCTTGTCAAGTGGAAGGGTTATGGCCAGGAGGATAATTCTTGTGTTGTTGCCTCCGATGTCCATGCCGCCGATTTGGTTCGTGCTTTTCACTTGGCTCATCCTGATTGGCCTGGGGGCTCTAGTGAGGGTCCGTTGACCCCTCCTCAAGGGGGGGTACTGTTGTGAATTCCGCTCTTGGGCTCCCTCCGGTGGTTGTAAGTGGCACTTTTGTGAGTTCTGCTCTTGTGCTCCCTCCGGTGGTTTTAAGTTGAATGGCTGCTCCTTGGATTTAGCAGTCTGCAGCTGCTTCCACTGATTGTCTTTCTGCTCGGCTGTTTATGCCTGGCTCTTCCTTCAGCCAGTGCCACTTGTCAATGGTTCCTGGTTGGATTCACATCTGTTAGGACTGGCGGAACGCACCAAGACAGGTGACAAAGATGCGTTCGCAGTCCGGGGTCCACCGTGCAGGTGAGAACCTGCTGCTAGCAATTTGCAGACTATATAGCGGTACACTAAAGTAAACACGCGTGGGTTAAACCTCACCCAGCGTGAGGAAAGCGATCCTGTTAATTCACAGGACCGCAATACCGCACTAGAGTGCGAGCAAGTGGCCAGCGGACTTAACCCCAGAAGGGATTGAAGCCCGATTAGGCCCTTGCTGGCACAACACCGCAACTGGGTGTGTAGAGAACCTTCAGAAATATAAGCGCACAAGTGCGCGAGCGATGCCGCACTAACGGACGCCACTAACCACCCAGACTTGGGTATGGAAAGCGCAAGGCAGGCGCACGGCGCCGTACTGGCAGGCACAGCTACAGGACGCTGTGATGTGTGTTTAGTGTAGTAAGCTAAGTCGGGCGCTAGATAGCAGCCGTACACCTTCCGCGAACAGACATTCAATAGGGAAGGGGTAACCAAGAACGACTTGCACTCACACATACACACATATCAATTGTAAGACAATACTAGCGCATGGCCGTGCGGTCATGCGCAGTTTATATAGCTGCAGCACAGGAAATGGCTATAGAACTTTTGCCCTTCTAGGACCTGCCAAGAGGACCAATGGAATGTGCCGCAGAGCCTGAGCACATGACCCTCGATCTCCAACGGGAGATCTTGCCCTGGGCATGCTCAGTGTGTGCAGATAAGGACTTAGTCCCAGAGAAGTCCGCTCGCTGCTGACCAGAATAGGCTTCAAAGGCAGAAGCTGGAGAAGCAGCAATAACTCTTCTCACAGAGTCAGACTGAGCGAGACGCTGGGATCGACGTCCCTGCTGAGCAGACTCCACTGCGGCTGGAGGGGAATGGGAGACCGCAGCGGAGACGGATCGAGATTCCCCCTGTGCAGCAGAGGAAACTCGACTCCTAACATTACCCCCCCTCCTAGGGCCCCCCCCTCCTTGGGCCTCGCTACGCTCGAAGGCAGCAATGAGCTGTGGGGCCCGAATGTTTTCAGCAGGCTCCCAAGACCTGTCCTCTGGACCATAACCCTTCCAATCCACCAAATAAAACTTTTTGCCGCGTACCACCTTGCACCCCAAAATAGCGTTCACCTCGTAATCGTCCGTAGACGAACCCGATGTCCCGGCAGATGACTCGGAAAACCGGGACATGTATACGGGTTTCAAGAGGGACACATGAAAGGTGTCGGTGATACCCAAGCATGGAGGAAGAGCCAGGCGGTAGACCACGGGATTAACCTGCTCGAGGACCTTGAATGGGCCCAAGTAGCGAGGAGCAAACTTAGTGGACTCAACTCGCAGCCTGATGTTACGGGCGGAGAGCCACACCAAGTCGCCAGGAGCAAAGGCCGGGGCAGGGCGCCGATGTGCATCGGCGGAGGACCTCATTCTCTCCTTCGAGGCCCGAATGGCATCCTGAGTGCGGTCCCAAATGTCCCGTGCCTCCACTGCCCAGTCTGCCACCCTGGAGTCAGCAGAGGACACGGGCATAGGCACAGGAACCCGCGGATGCTGGCCGTAATTAAGGAGGAAAGGAGTCTGACCGGTGGAATCGGCAACAGCGTTATTAAGGGCGAACTCTGCCCATGGTAATAAAGATGCCCAGTCATCCTGCCTGGCAGAAACAAAATGTCGCAGATATGTGACCAGAGTCTGATTGGCCCTCTCTACCAACCCATTCGTCTCGGGATGATATGCGGAAGAGAGATTTAACTCAATGCTGAGAAGACGACAAAGCTCTCTCCAGAACCGAGACGCAAACTGGGGACCCCGGTCACTGACAATTTTGTCTGGCATGCCGTGTAGGCGGAAGATGTGTCTTATGAACAACGCTGCCAAGGCCCGTGCAGAAGGTAACCGTGGGAGCGGCACCAAGTGCACCATTTTCGAGAAATGATCGGTAATTACCCAAATGACGGTACAGCCGCGAGACTTGGGCAAACCCACTACAAAGTCCATCCCGACCATCTCCCAGGGCCTGTCTGCCACCGGCAAGGGATAGAGTAACCCAGACGGCCGTTGTCGAGGAGACTTATTTTTGGCGCATGAGACACACGCCAGAACGTAATCCCTGACATCTCGCAGCATATGCGGCCACCAGTACGTCCTCGCCAGCAGCTCAGATGTCCTTTTAGTCCCAAAGTGTCCACCCACCCTGGAGGAATGAGCCCAAGAGAGAACCTCCGGTCGCAAATTTATGGGCACAAAAGTCTTGCCCGGAGGCACAGACTCAAGCGACACCGGAGCCACGGTTCTCAAGCTCTCAGAAGGAACAATAAGCCGAGGCTCTCCTTCCTCCTCCTCAGATGACACAACAGAGCGAGAAAGAGCATCAGCTCGAATGTTCTTCTCCCCAGCGACATAATGGAGGGTGAAGTGGAATCGGGAGAAGAATAAGGACCATCTGGCCTGGCGAGAATTTAGCCTCTGGGCTGTTTGCAAATATAGCAAATTTTTATGGTCTGTAAATACTTGAAAGGGAAAACGAGCCCCCTCCAAGAGATGTCTCCACTCAGAGAAAGCCAATTTCATCGCTAGCAACTCCCTGTCCCCGATGGAATAATTCCTCTCCGCTGGTGTGAAGGTCTTGGAGAAGAAAAAGCACGGATGCTTCCGACCTTGAGCATCCTTCTGGAAGAGGACTGCTCCAGCACCAACGGAAGAGGCATCCACCTCCATTATAAACGGCTTATCGACATCGGGACGATGTAGGATGGGAGCGCTAGCAAAATGAGACTTAGTAAAAGAAAAGGCCCTGGAGACCTCTTCAGACCACACTTTGGGATTTGCTCCCTTCTTGGTGAGGGCTACCAAGGGAGCTACCAAAGTTGAGAAATGAGGGATGAACTGGCGGTAATAATTAATGAACCCCATAAAGCGCTGCACCGCTTTAAGTGAATGGGGTTCTTGCCAGTCCATCACAGCCTGTAGTTTGGCAGGATCCATAGCCAATCCTTGGGCAGAGATGATATAGCCCAGGAAAGGTAAAGACTCCTGCTCAAACACACACTTCTCCAACTTTGCGTAAAGAGAGTTTGCCCGTAAGAGGTCGAAGACTCTGCCAACATCTCTCCGGTGGGAGTCAATATCTGGAGAGAAGATGAGAATATCATCCAGATAGACTACGACCGAGGTGGAAAGCATATCCCGGAAGATGTCGTTGACAAAGTCTTGGAAAACGGCTGGGGCATTACAGAGCCCGAAGGGCATCACCAGATACTCATAATGCCCATCTCTGGTGTTAAACGCCGTCTTCCATTCGTCCCCCTCACGAATGCGAATCAGGTTATAAGCTCCCCGCAGGTCTAATTTGGTAAATACCTTAGCTCCCCGTAGCCTATCAAAAAGCTCAGAAATCAGGGGCAGCGGGTACTTATTTTTAACGGTGATGGCGTTAAGACCCCTGTAGTCTATGCAAGGACGCAACTCTCCATTCTTCTTCTGTACGAAGAAGAACCCTGCCCCAGCTGGTGACACTGACTTCCTAATAAATCCTCTTGCCAAATTCTCCTGGATGTATTGGGACATAGCCTCCGTTTCCGGGAGAGAGAGGGGATAGACACGTCCCCGAGGAGGTTCTGCTCCAGGCAAGAGATCTATAGGACAGTCATAGGGACGGTGAGGCGGAAGGGTCTCCGCGGCTTTTTTGGAAAAGACGTCTGCATAAGACCAATAGTGTTTGGGGAGAGTAGAGAGATCTGCGGGTATCTCAGTGGTGGAAACCTGAACGCACTCTTTCACACATCTGCCCTTGCAGGATTCACTCCAACCCAATATCCTCCCAGAGGTCCACTCAATATGTGGGGAGTGGAAACGAAGCCAGGGCATTCCCAGCAGAATCTCATCCATTCCCTCGGGAAGGACAAGAAGGGAAATAGTCTCCTGGTGGGATGGGGACATGGCTAACGTGAAAGGGACAGTCTGATGTGTGATCTGTAATGGAAGTGTCGACCCATTCACCACTCTCACGGTTACTGGTTTGGCTAGCATAGCCAGAGGTATTGCGTGGCGCTGAGCAAAAGCAGAAGACATAAAATTTCCCTCTGCTCCTGAATCCACACACAGCTCTACTGTAAGAGTGGATGTGCCTAACAGGATTGTCCCTTTAAAGGACAATTTTGAGGAAAATGCCGCGGTGTCCAGTGAACCTCCTCCAATGGACACTAGACGCGATCGATTTCCCGACCGCCGTGGACATTTATTAGCGAAATGTCCCGGTTGCTGGCAATTTTTACATAGCACAGGTACTTGAGCGGTCTGAGACCTAGATCCCGCTCGAGAAACCTCCATGGCCTCATGGGAGTCGGACGCCATAACAGGAGATTCTAGAGGTTTGGCAAAGATGGGAGCCAGCCGAAACCTCTGCCTACACTGGGTCCGCTCCAACCTCCGCTCGTTAAAACGGAGATCGATGCGGGTAGCTATAGTAATAAGCTCCTCCAGTGTGGCGGGAATCTCCCTGGTGGCCAAGGCGTCCTTCACATGATCTGCCAGTCCTCTCCAGAACACCGGAATAAGGACTTTATCCGGCCATTCCAGCTCAGAAGCTAGAGTCCGGAATAGGATGGCAAACTGGCTGACCATGGACGAAGCCTGAGTAATTGCCAACAATTGGAGCGCGGTATCGTGGGTGACACGAGGTCCCAGAAAGACCTGCCTCAGAGCGTCCAGGAAGATAGGAGCACTCTGCACCACACGATCACCACGTTCCCAAAGCGGCGTTGCCCACTCCAACGCCCTGCCCGACAAGAGAGATATAATGAATCCCACTTTCGCCCGTTCCGTAGGAAAACGTGCAGCCAGCAGCTCGAGATGTATGGAGCACTGGCTCACGAATCCCCGACATGGCTTACTGTCACCAGCAAACTTGTCTGGAAGCGGGAGACGGGATAAGGTCGGAGCAGGGGTAGCAGCGGACAAACTGGCTGCAGCTGCACTTGCAGCCTGAACAGCGACAGCAGTAACGTCCACAGCTGAGGTTGTGCGCTCGAGAGCCGCCAACCTACCCTCCAGCTGCTGGATGTACTGCTGTAGACGCTGACCGTCTGCCATTTACTAGCCAGACCCTGGCGCTAGTATTATGTTAGGACTGGCGGAACGCACCAAGACAGGTGACAAAGATGCGTTCGCAGTCCGGGGTCCACCGTGCAGGTGAGAACCTGCTGCTAGCAATTTGCAGACTATATAGCGGTACACTAAAGTAAACACGCGTGGGTTAAACCTCACCCAGCGTGAGGAAAGCGATCCTGTTAATTCACAGGACCGCAATACCGCACTAGAGTGCGAGCAAGTGGCCAGCGGACTTAACCCCAGAAGGGATTGAAGCCCGATTAGGCCCTTGCTGGCACAACACCGCAACTGGGTGTGTAGAGAACCTTCAGAAATATAAGCGCACAAGTGCGCGAGCGATGCCGCACTAACGGACGCCACTAACCACCCAGACTTGGGTATGGAAAGCGCAAGGCAGGCGCACGGCGCCGTACTGGCAGGCACAGCTACAGGACGCTGTGATGTGTGTTTAGTGTAGTAAGCTAAGTCGGGCGCTAGATAGCAGCCGTACACCTTCCGCGAACAGACATTCAATAGGGAAGGGGTAACCAAGAACGACTTGCACTCACACATACACACATATCAATTGTAAGACAATACTAGCGCATGGCCGTGCGGTCATGCGCAGTTTATATAGCTGCAGCACAGGAAATGGCTATAGAACTTTTGCCCTTCTAGGACCTGCCAAGAGGACCAATGGAATGTGCCGCAGAGCCTGAGCACATGACCCTCGATCTCCAACGGGAGATCTTGCCCTGGGCATGCTCAGTGTGTGCAGATAAGGACTTAGTCCCAGAGAAGTCCGCTCGCTGCTGACCAGAATAGGCTTCAAAGGCAGAAGCTGGAGAAGCAGCAATAACTCTTCTCACAGAGTCAGACTGAGCGAGACGCTGGGATCGACGTCCCTGCTGAGCAGACTCCACTGCGGCTGGAGGGGAATGGGAGACCGCAGCGGAGACGGATCGAGATTCCCCCTGTGCAGCAGAGGAAACTCGACTCCTAACAACATCTCTCTTGGATTTCCCTGATATCCTGACCAGTTCAGCAAAGATAAGTCCTTGCTTTGCTCTTTGCTGTCCACATGTTGTGGGCTTATTCGTTCTGTGCATTCTATGTTTTGTCCAGCTTGTCAGTATGGATTAATTCAGTTTAGCTGGAAGCTCTGGGAAGCAGATTTACCCTCCACACCTTTAGTCAGGTGTGGAGATTTTTGTAAACTCTGTGTGGATTTTTGTAGTTTTTAATACTGACCGCACAGTATTCTATCCTGTTCTATCTATCTAGCTAGACTGGCCTCCTGTGCTACATACTGGTTTCATTCTGTGTATGTCTTTTTCCTCTCCACTCACAGTCATTACTTGTGGAGAGCTATCTATCCGTTGGGGATTTTCTCTGAGGCAAGATAGTTTTCCTGTTTCTATCTTTAGGGGTAGTTAATTCTCAGGCTGTGACGAGGTGCCTAGGGAGCGACAGGGGCATCCCACGGCTACTTCTAGTGTTGTGTTGAGCTTAGGGACTGCGGTCAGTACAGGTTCCACCTCCTTCAGAGCTCGTCCCATGTTGCTCCTAAACCACCAGTTCATAACAGGCAGCCCCCCACAAATATTGACTGTGAGTAGGAGAGGAAAGACACACAAAGTCAAAAAACAGGATTTAGCACAAGAGGCCACTCTAGCTAAAATAGGAAAGGATGGGACAGAGTTCTGTGCGGTCAGTATTAAAACCCTTCCAAAAATATCCACAGCAGATTATACAAAAAAATCCTCCATCTAACTAAAGACGTGGAATGTATATCTGCAACTCCAGAGACTACTAAACTCAGAGCAGGAATACAATTAAAAAACAAGCACACAGCTTGTGTGCCATAGAAAAAGAAACAGACACTTATCTTTGCTGAATTGGCAGCTAAGCAGGAGAAGCCAGACAGAGATCCAACACTTCCCAAGAAACATTGACAACTGGCAAGGTCTAATGAGTCCTGCAAACCTAAATACCCCAGTCAGAATTGCAATCAGCAGATACACCTGTCCAGGACTGCAGCCCAGAGACAACAGCATTACCACCTTCAACCACCGGAGGGAGCCCAAAAGCAGAATTCAAAACAGAGGTCATGCTTATATGGCAGGTAGCTGCCAAAACCACTCCAGGGCGGTGTCTGGTAGTAGCAGCTGACTCTTCATTGAGACAGCACACTAACAATTGGTGCAGGCGAGTGCATTAGATATCTGATGTATAGACTGGCTAGTACTGGTGGGCACTGGTGATATACAGGCAGGCACTCTGGCAGGCAGGTGGATACAGTTCAGACTGGAGTAACAGAAACTGTTTTGGGAAGGACTGGGAAACTGGCAGGTATGACGGGGATACAGGGACAAGTAAGACCTAGTTCAGACCAGGAACAGTTTCAGGGACTGAGACACAGGCAGGTATGAGATGAATAGGGGAACAGATAGGATCCAGTTCAGACTGGACAAACAAGGAGGTGCAGGACCGGAGCACGAGCAGAGGTACAGAGCACGAGCAGAGACGCAGAGCACAAGCAGAGGAGCAGGTGCAGGGCACAAGCAGAGTTGCAGGTGCAGAGCACAAGCAGAGGAGCAGGTGCAGTGCAAAGGCAGACAGGACCATATTCTTACAAGTACTTACAATGAAGTAGCAAGTGTACACCAAAGTTACTAACATTGTGCAGAGACAACAGAATAAAGATGCTGCAAGTTAAGAAGTATGGACAAGGACAGACACAGCAGGGTAGGGTAAGCTCCAGACTAGGCTACAGATTCAAGAATAGGACTTCAGACAAGGACAGGCACAGGTACTAGTTCAGGATACAGAATTCAGGCCTGGATATACAGCCAACATGTTGGCGGAAGCAATATAGGTAAGATACAGGTACAGACCTGGGTATACAGCCCCCAGGGTGGCAGAAACAAGAGCAGAAATAGGACAGAATCTGGCAACTCAGTAGCTGGACACAGACTGAGAGAGAAAGTTGTTCAGGCATCTTCCTATTGGTGGGGATGCCTTAAGTACCAGATGCCACTTGGTAATAGGCTGGGCAGATATTAGGAGTACACACACTGTCTCTTTAAGAACCAGGAAAAGCAAGTGCCTCCACCCTAATCATACAGCTAGGAAGTATGCACACAGCAAGTAGAGAACATGTGGTTTACAGCATGCAGCAAGCAGATGACAGAACTCACTGCATAGTCAAGAATGGTGGGTAAGTTAGTGTATTTACCTGGGGGGATGGGAAGTCATGCAGTGATGCTGGCAGGGATGGTACACAAGGCCTTTCTTAGACCAGATTGCTACACACCACCAGATGGTAGCATCACATAAAGTGATTTTAAAGTTCTACATTTGAGGCCTACCTGTTTTTGCCTTCTAGGGTCTATGGATGACCCTACTCATAATTTTGTCCTGGCTTTGCACTCTGTGCTAAACCTTTATGAGTGTAGGAGTACCAAAACAACACTGTGTTCACAATATTTGAAAGAGACAATACAGGTGATGCCTTCAAGTGTGTATGGATGACCCTGCTTGTAATTTTTGGCAGGATTTCTTCTTAGTATATAGTCTTTATGAGTTTAGGACTACCAATACATAATTTGAACAGAATATTTATGAGTCCCTCCTTTATGTCTAATACAGGGTGTATCTGAGTCCCTCTGAGTCCCCATTTTTTGTAGTTCTTGCTTCCTTCATAAATTACACTGACATTTCCTATTTTTTATTAAAAATTAAATTTTGGTTTACTTAAATTATAATTTTTAAAAAAATCCTTTTCAAAGTTTGCTTTATATACAAGTCACTAGATTGTAAGCTCTCACGAGTAGGGTCATCTAATTTTGCTTTAATTATTGTGTTATTTTAAACGTTGTTACTTATGACTTGTGCATGAAATGTTAAACTGTAAAGCGCTGCAGAATGTGTTGGCGCTATATAAATAAAGATTATTATTGTACAGGAAAAAATGTGTCTTAACATGGTTTTTTTTCATGTAAAATACAATCTATTGTTGATTTGGGATGTTTTGTTGTCACTCCTTAAAGTGGAGTAAACCATTTGTCTCAGCAGTGATCTGGGAGTCAGAGATGCTTGCAGGGGTCTTCCACATCCTGTTCTCCTACCATTCACTTTTCCCATCCATTTGAACATTTTCACTGCCCCACCAGACCTCTTTGTGGGGTCTGCCAGAAAAATGCTCGGATTTCCCAATGACCCCCATTATACTCATTACTCGAAACAAACATTCGAGTATTCGGAATTGCTCAGTTTGTGCAATGAGCACATGAGCATCTTAGTGCTCGCTCAAATCTAGTTGCTAATGGTCAATATTGGTTTGTCTTTATTTGCTATTGTTCCCTGGGTTTCCCTTTGCTTTTCTGCATCACCAGACCTCAGCTATTCTGTGACAGCAGTCTGGAAAGGCTCTGTAATATCACTCTACCCTTTGGGAGTGGGTAAAGAATATTCCAGCCCATAAGGACTTGCCTAGCATTACTGGCTTGCTCAAAGTTCGTCTTTGATTATGCTTTTGCTGGTACGTTGCGAGTCGCTGCAAAGTAGTTATTGCTGCACATAACATAACATAACAGTCTTTAAAATTAAAATTGTATCCCATCAAGCAGCTTGCTGACCATTTTCAATGTCTCTAGGGAATGTTCCAGAACCTGGCTAATATTGTGGGTCAGCTTAATCAGAGTCATGCTCATGGGGTCCCCATGGCACAGCAGTTTCCTGATGATATTTCTACCATAGGGGTTCCCATGTATAACCTAATGTTCCCCTTCTGGATTTTTTGGGGGGATTTTAAGTAATTTACTAATTTTAAGGAGAATTGTAAACTCTATTTTCTACTCTGTCCGATGTCCTCTAGGGACAAAAAACTCTGGTTGGCATCATAAATTCTCTCCTCTGAAGGGACCCTCAGTAATGTGCCTTTTCATTACCACCAGACTCGCTCACTCATTCATCACTAAAAAGCATTTGTTTGTAAAGATGTACAGTATATAACCTTCAGAGGTACATTTTCCAGGACTGATATAGTCTATGGGAAGGCCTATTCATACTGTATATGATCAGTAATCTATCAGTATAATAATGGATATGGAGCACCATCTAAACCCACTGGTTGTCCTTGTGGGTGGCACTGCCTGGTACTGCAGCTCTGTCCCATTTCAAGTGAGTAGCTGGCACAAGCCCAATTATATGTTCAAGGCTGTGTAAATAATGTAGATGCTGGAGTGCTTGATCCCACAAAACCCTGTTGGCCTGTCCTAAAAACAGACCATCAATATTTACGTCATGCTTTCATTGCTCTTGTTTGACTTGGCAGAATGTTGAGCTACTGGATATACGCATCCTGCCCAGAGTGATCTATTTCAAGTGTTTATTTCTGTTAATGTTGATGATTATAGCTTACAACCAATGAAAACCCCAAAGTCATTGTTAGGGGTCGAGTTCCCGCTTCTGCACAGGGGGAATCTCGAGCCACTTCCGCTGCGGTCTCCCATTCTTGTCCAGCCGCAGTGGAGCCTGCTCAGCAAGGACGTCGGTCCCAGCGTCTTGCTCATTCTCACTCTGTTCTGAGAGTTAGTGCTGCTTCTCCAGTCTCTGCCATTAAAGTCAGTGCTGGTCAGCAGCGAGCGGACTTCTCTGGGACTAAGTCCTTGTCTGCATGTACTGAGCATGCCCAGCGTAAGGTCTCCCTTTGGAGATCGAGGGTCATGTGCTCAGGCTCTGTAGCACATTCCATTGGTCCTCTTGGCAGGTCCTAGAAGGGCAAAAGTGCTGTGGCCACTTCCTGTGCTGCTGCTATATAAACTGCGCATGACCGCACGGCCATGCGCTAGTATTGTCTAACAATTGCTACTGTGTGTATGTTGTGAGTGCAAGTCGTCCTTGGAAACCCCTACCCTAGTGAATGTCTGTTCGCGGAAGGTGTATGGCTGCTACCTAGCGCCCGACTTAGCCTACAGCACTAAACACACATCTCAGCGTCCTGTAGCTGTGCCTGCCAGTACGGCGCCGTGCGCCTGCCTTGCGCTTTCCATACCCGAGTCTGGGTGGTTAGTGGCGTCCGTTAGTGCGGCATCGCTCGCACTCTTGTGCACTTATATTTCTTTAGGTTCTCTACACACCCAGTTGCGGTGTTACGCCAGCAAGGGTCTAATCGGGCTCCAATCCCTTCTGGGGTTAAGTCCGCTGACCACTTACTCGCGCACTAGTGCGGTACTGCGGTCCTGTGAATTAACAGGATCGCTTTCTTCATGCTGGGTGAGGTTTAACCCACGCGTGTATCCTTTAGTGTACCGCCATATTGTCCGTCTTGCTAGCTGCAGGGTCTTTTACCTGCACGGTGGACCTCGGACTGCGAACGCACCTAGTTTCTTACCATCTATACTTGGTGCGTTCCGCCAGTCCTTAACAGTCATTATCTCAGTAAATTAGAATAATTAACAAACAACACCTGCAAAGACTTCCTAAGCATTTAAAAAGGCCCCTTAGTCTGTTTCAGTTGGCTCCACAATCATGGGGAAGACTGTTGACTTGACAGATGTACAGAAGGCAGTCAATGACATGCTCTACAAGGAGGGTAAGCGACAAAAGGTCATTGCTAAAGAAGCTGGCTGTACACAGAGTACTCTTTCCAAGCATATTAATAGAAAGTTGAGTGGAAGGAAAAAGTTTGGTAGAAAAAACTGCACAATCAACCCGGGATAACCACAACCTTGAAAGAATTGTTAAGAAAAGGCCATTCAAAAATTTGGGGTAGATTTACAAGGAGTGGACTGCTGCTGGAGTCATTGCCGCCATGCACAGACATGTCCAGGATATGGGCCACAAGTGTTGCATTTCTTGCATCAAACAACTCACCATGACCAATAGACAATGCCAGAAGGGTCTTACCTGGGTCAAGGAGGAAAATAACTGGACTCTTGCTCGGTCGTCCAAGGTGTTGTTTTCAGATGAAAGTAAATTTTGCATTTCATTTGGAAATCAAGGTCCCAGAGTCTGGTAGAAGAGTGGACAGGCACACAATCCAAGCTGCTTGAGGTCTAGTGTGAAGTTTCCACAATCAGTGATGGTTTGGGGAGCCATGTCATCTGTTAGTGTAGGTCCACTGTGTTTTATCAAGACCAAAGTAAGTGCAGCCGTCAACCGAGAAATTTTAAAGCACTTCATTCTTCCATCTGCTGACAAGCTTTTTGGAGATGAAAATGTCATTCTCAAGCAGGACCTGTCAACACTGGCAAAAGTACCAATACCTGGTTTAAAAACAACAGTATTACTGTGCTTGATTGGCCACCAAACTCGCCTGACCTTAACCCCATAGAGAATCTATGGGGTATTGTCAAGAGGGAGATGAGAGACACCAGACCCAACAATTCAGATAAGCTGAAGGCTGCTATCAAATCAACCAGGGCTTCCAAAATACCTCAGCAGTGCCACAGCTGGATGGCCTCCATGTCATGCCGCATTGATGTGGTAATTAATGCAAAAGGAGCCCTGACCAAGTATATTTACTGAGCATATATTTCAGTAGGCCAACATTTCAGAGTTTAATAACATTTTTCAAGCTGTTGTTATAAAGTATTCTAATTTACTGAGATGAATTTGGAGTTTTTATTGGTTGTAAGCCATAATCATCAATATTAACAGAAATAAACACTTGAAATAGATCACTCCATGACACAGACACTGCCACTGCTTTCTACAATGCCACTCTTGCATCAACTGTTGACATGGTCACCCCTGTAATGCATAGCAGAGTGCGACAAACCAATAGACATCCATGGCACAATAACATCACTCAAAAGCTTCGGCAAGTATCCAGAATTGCAGAACGGCATTGGAAGAAAACACATTCACAAGATGATTTCACTGCACTCAAACAAGCAACACTGGCATTCAAATCAGCTCTTACCCATGCTAAACAGGCCTACTTCACAACCCTCCCTCCTATGCCCACCACTGCCCCCTCCGAGTTCCCTAATTGTTGCCAAGGACTTTGCCACGCACTTCAAAAATAAGATAGACCAAACAAGGCAAGTCTTTGTTGTCCAACCACCACAACCCCTTTGTATGCCAGACCAATGCCCAAACCGCATAACTTCACTCTCCAAAATCTCTGAAGGGGAGCTTGCTCTCCTTCTCTCCAAATCACACCTCACCACTTGTGCACTTGACCCCATCCCATCCCACCTCCTTCCCAACCTCACCACCACACTAATCTCATCCCTAACTTATCTCTTCAACCTTTCACTAACTTCTGGTACCTTCCCTTCTGCCACAATCACACCTATCCTCAAAAAGCCATCCCTTGACCCAAGCGCTATGTCCAGCTATTGCCCCATATCTTTGCTCCCATTTGCTTCCAAACTCCTTGAGCAGCATGTCCATGCTGAACTTTACTCTCAATTTGCATATAACTCTCTCATCGACAACCTACAATCTGGCTTCCGTCCCCACCATTCCACTGAGACTGCCCTGACCAAAATTAAAACGACTTACTTACAGCCAAAGCTAACAGACAATTCTTTATACTCCTCCTCCTAGACCTGTCCTCTGCCTTCGACACAGTTGACCACTGCCTCCTACTACAGATCCTCTCTTCTTTTGGGGTCAAAGATGTGGCCCTATCTTGCATCTCCTCATACTTTGCCAACCGCACATTTAACCATACTACCTCTTCATCTCGCCTCCTCTCTGTTGGAGTCCCCCAAGGCTCTGTCCTAGGACCCTTGCTCTTCTCAATGTATACACTCGGCCTGGGACAACTCATAAGGTCCTATGGCTTCCAGTACTATCTATATGCCGATGACACTCAGATCTACCTCTCTGGCCCAGATATCACCTCTCTGCTCTCCATAATCCCAGAGTGTCTATCAGCCATACCCTCCTTCTCCTCTCGCTTCCTCAAGCTCAATGTGGACAAATCTGAACTTATCTTTCCTCCATCACGAATATCTTCCCTACCTGATCTTGCTATCAAAATAAATGAAATGATACTTTCCCCTGTCCCCAAAATCCGCTGCCTCGGAGTAACTCTTGACTCTGCCCTGTCCCTCAAACCGCACATCCAAGCTCTTGCCACCTCCTGTCGCCTCCAGCTCAAAACTATTTCCAGAATCCTTTCCTCAACCCACACTCTACCAATATGCTCGTGCATGCCCTAATCATCTCCCGCCTCAACTACTGCAACATCCTCCTCTGTGGCCTACATTCTAACACTCTCGCACCCCTCCAGTCCATCCTTAACTCTCTGCCCGACTATTTAATCTCTCTCCTCGCTACACTCCTGCTTCCCCTCATTGCAAATCCCTTCACTGGCTCCCAATTTCCCAACGTATCCAGTTTAAATTACTAACACTGACCTACAAAGCTATCCATAACCTTTCTCCACCATATATTTCCACACTAATCTCTCAATATCTTCCCTCATGTAATCTCCGGTCCTCCCAAGACCTCCTCCTTTCCTTCACGCTTATTCGCTCCTCGCTCAATGGCCTCCAAGACTTCTCCTGAATATCACCCATCCTCTGGAATTCAGTGCCCCAACACATCCGGTTATCCACTACTTTTGGATCCTTCAAAAGAAATCTGAAAACCCACCTCTTCAAGGAAGCTTACAGCCTGTAAAGATTCCACGGCCACTTCAACACCATTGGAGCTACCGCAACCCTCAACCTACTGTGTCCTTCCCCATAATCCTGTAGAATGCAAGACCGCAAGGGCAGGTTCCTCTTCCCTCTGTACCAGTCTGTCATTGTTAGTTTTGTTTACTGTAAGTGATTTTGTATTTTGATGTAACCCCTTCTCATGTACAGCACCATGGAATTAATGGTGCTATATAAATAATAATAATAATGACTCTATATAATATATGAGTTTCACTATTGTTATTGAATACCTGAAAGAAATTGACTTTGATGATATTCTAATTTTTTGAGAAGCACCTCTATATAGAAGGATATATTGTTATAAAGAAAGATGGTCCAAAGAAATCAGAGTGGTTTATTTTATCCCAGTGTACCTGTATGTAGGTCACTGACTTCCTTCTGAACGCTGATTATGCATGGTTATATTTACAATTTATTGTGTCCTAGAAATTGTGACTGAATAGACCTTAAATTAGGAATTGTGGACTTCATAGGCTCAGAGACCTTTAACCAACATTTCCTTCTCTGTTATTATTGAGAAACATGAAGTTGCTCAGGAGCTCGAAGCAAGAAAATAAAATACAAGAATATGAATAAAATTACATTCAATGTGATGATCAAAAGGACAACAGTTGAGAAACAAATCTTTGCACATAATACATTATTTCTGAAAATACGAAGACTTTAAAGAAAATATGAATAATACTAGCAAAAACAATCAGAATAATAACAATAGAATGTCATCAAGAATGGCCAAAACATCTAGGGTGTTTTGTTTTATACTAGTACACTTTTCACACTATAAATCTAAGTAAGTCACGAATATAAAGTAGCATTACAATTGTGGTTGCAATGAGTGCAACCGCTACCTTGCCTAAAGTAGTAAGTGGGTCTACATGTTAGGGTTGATGGATGGCACAGAATAAAGGAGTAATATAGTGCAATCACAACCCAGGGTCCACCGTGCAGAGATGGAAAAGTGCAGCTGTAGAAAAATGGTGGAAACAGGCACACAGGTGGAAGCTTTAAACTAACAGTGTTAAGGTGACACACTGTGTAAACAGAACGCTATATGACTAGCTACACAGGCCCAGCGAAACACTAAGTGCAGACCCTGCTACAAGTCACAGGGAAAGCACATGGACTGAACTAGCACTGCAGCCGCACAGAGTAACCACCCGAACTAGGACTAGGAAAGCGCACTAATTGCGCACAGCGCCGCACTGGCAGTCGCTGCTAGTTTGACGCAGTAAGGATTGTGCCCTTGTGCTTAGGATAGCACTGTAGGCGCTAGGTAAGTCCTACATTTGCGAGCATTCAACAACACTAAGAATGGGAATCATTAAGAAGCAATCACCAGAACAGGCATACATCCACACACACTCGATAACAGGTTTATACTACTGGTGTGAGAACGTATTAGAGTGTAATTGAATTCTCCTTTAAATATTGCAAAAATTCGCATTCACCACAATGTGGATTTTTCAACTTTGATTTGGCATAGAATTAGCAAACTGGTGGCTTTTTGTGAAAAAGAAATGACCATAAAAATGTTAAAATATAAACAAAATACTTATTACTTATACTCACCTTACACTAACCTCTCTGGCACCTCTCCTCCTCGTCATCACCCTTCTGGTCCTCATCGCATCTTATCTTTGCTGCAGGTGCTTAAATCCCTGGACCTCTAATGCTGAGGTCCGAGACAGTTCTACTGCGTGCGCGCACTCAAGGTCTCAGCATACATCATGACATAATGAAATTGTGACCTTCCATGTGTTTGTGCAGAACCATCTTGTACCTCATCAGAAGTGCAGGTATTGGCCTAGCGTGATGAGGCCTAGTGCTTGTGGAGGTGTTTACAAGATGGGCCGAAGACTGCACAAGTGACGGTTACTAGTGGAGCTGACAAAGAGGTGAGTAGTAAAGTGAGTATCGGTAATTTTTCTTATTTTATTACATCTTACATTGATAATGCTATGGGGTTTAGAAAGACCCCAGAGTATAATAAGGGACATAACATTTGCAGTGAGTAACTTCTCTGCAAATCAAGTTTCCTGAAAAAATCCATGCAATCAGGTAAAGTGTTATTTTGCCTGATCTGCCCAGCTCTAATATTAAACCCATTAATTATAGAACTTGATGTGCATATTCATCATCATAGGCATGAGCAGTCAATGTGAATGTCCAATGAGATTGTGGGAGGGAAGCATGGTTGAGATAATTCTTACATTTTCCCAGAAGAAACAATTTAGTTCATATTGTATAGCAACCAAATAACAAAAATAAATAGAGTACCAAAAACATCTTTATGGACATTTTTCTTTTTCAACTGTATTAAATGTGTAACTCTGTAACTTTGTAAGCTCACTTTATAAATTTAGGATGAGAACTAAGCAAAGTAAATAATGTTCTGGACTAAGCCCTGTAAATAAATGCTGTATCAAACCAAGCACAGTAAGTTAATATAGTATCAATACAAAACTAAGTAGATGTGTACAGTACTGTAAGGAAGCCCAGTAAATAAATACTGCTTTAGAACTAAGATCAATCGAGAGATAAAGATGAAGATTGAAGTTAGTGTAACCTTGCTGTGTAACAAGCACAACATTTTGCAGATGTCTATGGTTCTTCACTTCGGGCCCCTATATACTCTACATTAGAGATGAGTAAGAATAATCTGCTGTTTCATCAACACTGGTCAGCCAACTAATCTGTAATAGGGTCTCTCGACTTGTCCTGATAGCTCTTGTCAAAATAACAAGTATTAACAAAAGAGATAACAAAATGTCTCTTATCTTCCCTGTAAAATACTTGATTTTTTAGAAAACATTGGGTCCAAGGGTCTGGGTTGTTGGATAGTGGCATGAAAAGTAGGATTCTACAATCCTCCACAGCATCAGATGCATTGAAAACACAAGACCTTGAAAAATCCAAACTGCAAACTTCCACGCAGTTACCAAATGGTAACATCATCAGAGTGGTAAGTTTTCAGTAACTGCTTAGAAAAGTATGGTACGTGGTAATGCTCAGTTAATGCAGAGAGTGAAATATTACAAAATCTTGCTTTTTCACAGCGGGGAGGGCCTCTGGGATCCCGCTCTTCATGCCGGGATTCCACAAACTGCATGCCGGGATTCCACAAACTGCAAGTTTGGATTGTCTTTTGCTTCAAAGTCAGGTACTTTAGGGGGACATTAGTGGCACCTGGAACCTCTTTTGTTAGTAGATGTTATTTAGAAAATTCACCAGTCAAAGGCTGCCAACTCCTTTTTTAAATAGAAAGGGCAGCCTCAGACTGTTGATAGGTTCATTGGTTACAGGGCGATTTTTCGTATTTACAGTCATGTTTTTCTTCCAAGTGCCATAACTCATATTTTTCACTCAACCTGTCCGTATATTTGTTTTTTTTGAGGGATGGGTTGTAGCCTTCAAAACATCATTAAAATTAACTTTATTATACAGTGTGTTAGGTGTCGAGTTCCCGCTGCTGCACACGGGGAATCTCAAACCATTTTTGCTGCTGTCTCCCATTTTTCATCAGCCGCAGTGGAGCCTGCTCAGCGGAGGCGTCGGTCCCAGCGTCTTCCTCAGCCTAATACTGTGCAAAGGGTTACTGCTGCTTTTCCAGGCTCTGCCTTTGTAGCCAGCACTGGTCAGCAGTGAGCAGGCTTTTCTGTGCACAAACTGAACTGTTGTGAATTCTGTTGTAAAGCTCCCTCCTGTGGTCATGAATGGTACTTCAGCTGGTTCTGTCCATGGGCTTCCTCTGGTGGTTGTGAGTGGGGCTGCGGCTTCTGAGTTTCCTTCCACAGGTGACGAGGTTAATTCGTTAGCTGGCTGCTCTATATAACTCCACTTAGATCATTGCTCCATGCCACCTGTCAATGTTCCAGTATTGGTCTAGTTCGCTCCTGGATCGTTCTTGTGACCTGTCTTCCCAGCAGAAGCTAAGTTCCTGCTTGTTTTTCTCTTGTTTGCTATTTTTCTGTCCAGCTTGCTATTTTGATTTTTGTCTTGCTTGCTGGAAGCTCTGGGACGCAGAGGGAGGGCCTCCGCACCGTGAGTCGGTGCGGAGGGTCTTTTTGCGCTCTCTGCGTGGTCTTTTTGTAGTTTTTTGTGCTGACCGCAAAGTTACCTTTCCTATCCTCGGTCTGTTCAGTAAGTCGGGCCTCACTTTGCTAAATCTATTTCATCTCTGTGTTTGTAATTTTCATCTTAACTCACAGTCATTATATGTGGGGGGCTGCCTTTTCCTTTGGGGAATTTCTCTGAGGCAAGGTAGGCTTTATTTTTCTATCTTTAGGGCTAGCTAGTTCCTTAGGCTGTGACGAGTTGCATAGGGAGCGTTAGGAGCAATCCACGGCTATTTCTAGTGTGTGTGATAGGATTAGGGATTGCGGTCAGCAGAGTTCCCACGTCTCAGAGCTTGTTCTGTATTATTAGTAACTATCAGGTCATTCCGTGTGCTCTTAAACACCAGGTCCATTATTGTCCTAACCACCAGGTCATAACAGTACAGGTGGCCCAAAGTATTAATGCATCTCAATAGAGGGATAAGAGAAGTTCTGAGACCATTTTTTTTTCTTTGCAGTGTGTTTTGTCTCTCTTTTCCCCTTTACCTCTGGGTGGTTCAGGATACAGGTGTAGATATGGACATTCAAGGTCTGTCCTTTTGTATGGATAATCTCACTGCAAGGGTACAAAACATTCAAGATTTTGTGGTTCAGAATCCTATGTTAGAGCCTAGGATTCCAATTCCTGATTTGTTTTTTGGGGATAGATCTAAGTTTCTGAATTTCAAAAATAATTGTAAATTGTTTCTTGCTTTGAAACCTCGCTCCTCAGATGACCCTGTTCAACAAGTGAAGATCATTATTTCTTTGTTACGTGGTGACCCTCAAGACTGGGCATTTTCCCTTGCGCCAGGAGATCCGGCATTGCGTGATGTTGATGCGTTTTTTCTGGCGCTTGGATTGCTTTATGATGAACCAAATTCAGTGGATCAGGCAGAGAAAATCTTGCTGGCTCTGTGTCAGGGTCAGGATGAGGTAGAGATATATTGTCAGAAGTTTAGGAAGTGGTCTGTACTCACTCAGTGGAATGAATGTGCCCTGGCAGCAATTTTCAGAAAGGGTCTCTCTGAAGCCCTTAAGGATGTCATGGTGGGATTTCCCATGCCTGCTGGTCTGAATGAGTCTATGTCTTTGGCCATTCAGATCGATCGACGCTTGCGTGAGCGCAAAGCTGTGTACCATTTGGCGGTATTATCTGAGCATAGACCTGAGCCTATGCAATGTGATAGGACTTTGACCAGAGCTGAACGGCAAGAACATAGACGTCGGAATGGGCTGTGTTTTTACTGTGGTGATTCCACTCATGCTATCTCCGATTGTCCTAAGCGCACTAAGCGTTTCGCTAGGTCTGCCACCATTGGTACAGTACAGTCGAAATTTCTTTTGTCCGTTACTCTGATTTGCTCTTTGTCATCCTATTCTGTTATGGCATTTGTGGATTCAGGCGCTGCCCTGAATTTGATGGACTTGGAGTTTGCTAGGCGCTGTGTTTTTTTCTTGGAGCCCTTGCAGTATCCTATTCCATTGAGAGGAATTGATGCTACGCCTTTGGCCAAGAATAAGCCTCAGTACTGGATCCAATTGACCATGTGCATGGCTCCTGCACATCAGGAGGATATTCGCTTTTTGGTGTTGCATAATCTGCATGATGTGGTCGTTTTGGGGTTGCCATGGCTACAGGTCCATAATCCAGTATTGGATTGTTAATCTATGTCTGTGTCCAGCTGGGGTTGTCAGGGGGTACATGGTGATGTTCCATTTTTGTCTATTTCGTCATCCACCCCTTCTGAAGTCCTGGAGTTTTTGTCGGATTACCGGGATGTATTTGATGAGCCCAAATCCAGTGCCCTACCTCCTCATAGGGATTGCGATTGTGCTATCAATTTGATTCCTGGTAGTAAGTTTCCTAAGGGCCGACTGTTCAATTTTTCTGTGCCAGAACACGCCGCTATGCGGAGTTATATAAAGGAATCCTTGGAGAAAGGCCATATTCGCCCGTCGTCATCACCGTTAGGAGCAGGGTTCTTTTTGTGGCCAAGAAGGATGGTTCTTTGAGACCTTGTATTGATTACCGCCTTCTTAATAAGATCACAGTCAAATTTCAGTACCCTTTGCCGCTGCTGTCTGATTTATTTGCTCGGATTAAGGGGGCTAGTTGGTTCACCAAGATAGATCTTCGTGGTGCGTATAATCTTGTGCGTATTAAACAGGGCGATGAATGGAAAACAGCATTTAATACGCCCGAGGGCCATTTTGAGTACCTGGTTATGCCATTCGGGCTTTCAAATGCTCCATCAGTATTTCAGTCCATTATGCATGACATCTTCCGAGAGTACCTGGATAAATTCCTGATTGTATATTTGGATGATATTTTGGTCTTCTCGGATCATTGGGAGTCTCACGTGAAGCAGGTCAGAATGGTGTTCCAGGTCCTTCGTGCGAATTCTTTGTTTGTGAAGGGGTCAAAGTGTCTCTTTGCAGTTCAGAAGGTTTCATTTTTGGGTTTCATTTTTTCCCCTTCTACTATCGAGATGGACCCTGTTAAAGTTCAGGCCATTTATGATTGGACTCAGCCGACATCTGTGAAGAGTCTCTAAAAGTTCCTGGGCTTTGCTAATTTTTATCGTCGCTTCATCAGTAATTTTTCTAGTGTTGCTAAACCGTTGACTGATTTGACCAAGAAGGGTGCTGATGTGGTCAATTGGTCTTCTGCGGCTGTGGAAGCTTTTCAGGAGTTGAAGCGTCGTTTTTCTTCTGCCCCTGTGTTGTGCCAGCCAGATGTTTCGCTCCCGTTTCAGGTTGAGGTTGATGCTTCTGAGATTGGAGCAGGGGCTGTTTTGTCGCAAAGAAGTTCTGATGGCTCGGTGATGAAACCATGTGCCTTCTTTTCTAGAAAGTTTTCGCCTGCTGAGCGCAATTATGATGTTGGCAATCGAGAGTTGTTGGCCATGAAGTGGGCATTCGAGGAGTGGCGTCATTGGCTTGAAGGAGCCAAGCATCGCGTGGTGGTCTTGACGGATCACAAGAATTTGACTTATCTCGAGTCTGCCAAACAGTTGAATCCTAGACAGGCTCGTTGGTCGCTATTTTTCTCCCATTTTGATTTTGTGGTTTCGTACCTTCCGGGCTCTAAGAATGTGAAGGCTGATGCCATGTCAAGGAATTTTGTGCCCGACTCTCCGGGTGTTCCTGAGCCGGCGGTTATTCTCAAAGAGGGGGTAATTTTGTCTGCCATCTCGCCTGATTTGAGGCGGGTGCTGCAAAAATTTCAGGCTGATAGACCTGACCGTTGCCGAGCGGAAAAACTGTTTGTCCCTAAGAAATGGACTAGTAGAGTTATCTCTGAGGTTCATTGTTCGGTGTTGGCTGGTCATCCTGGAATCTTTGGTACCAGAGATTTGGTGGCTAGATCCTTTTGGTGGTCGTCTTTGTTGCGGGATGTGCGTTCTTTTGTGCAGTCCTGTGGGACTTGTGCTCGGGCTAAGCCCTGCTGTTCTCGTGCCAGTGGGTTGCTTTTGCCCTTGCCGGTCCCGAAGAGGCCCTGGACGCATATTTCTATGGATTTTATTTCGGATCTCCCTGTCTCTCAAAAGATGTCGGTCATTTGGGTGGTTTGTAATCGCTTCTCTAAGATGGTCCATTTGGTACCCTTGTCTAAATTGCCTTCCTCCTCTGATTTGGTGCCATTGTTTTTCCAGCATGTGGTTCGTTTACATGGCATTCTGGAGAACATCGTTTCGGACAGAGGTTCCCAGTTTGTTTCGAGGTTTTGGCGATCCTTTTGTGCTAGGAGGGGCATTGATTTGTCTTTTTCCTCGGCTCTCCATCCTCAGACAAATGGCCAAACCGAACGAACTAATCAGACTTTGGAAACATATATGAGATGCTTTGTTTCTGCTGATCAGGATGATTGGGTGTCCTTTTTGCCTTTGGTTGAGTTCGCCCTTAATAATCGGGCCAGCTCGGCTACTTTGGTTTCGGCGTTTTTCTGCAATTCTGGTTTCCATCCTCGTTTCTCTTCAGGGCAGGTTGAGTCTTCGGACTGTCCTGGTGTAGATACTGTGGTGGATAGGTTGCAGCAGATTTGGACTCGTGGTGGACAATTTGACATTGTCCCAGGAGAAGGCTCAACGTTTCGCTAACCGCCGGAGCTGTGTGGGTCCCCGACTTCGTGTTGGGGATTTGGTTTGGTTGTCGTCTCGTTATGTTCCTATGAAGGTTTCCTCTCCTAAGTTTAAGCCTCGTTTCATTGGTCCGTATAAGATTTCTGAGGTTCTCAATCCTGTGTCATTTCGTTTGACCCTTCCAGCTTCTTTTGCCATCCATAATGTATTCCATAGGTCGTTGTTGCGGAGATACGTGGTGCCTGTGGTTCCATCCGTTGATCCTCCTGCCCCGGTGTTGGTTGAGGGGGAGTTGGAGTATGTGGTGGAGAAGATTTTGGATTCTCGTATTTTGAGACGGAAACTCCAGTACCTGGTCAAGAGGAAGGGTTATGGTCAGGAAGATAATTCCTGGGTCTCTTGCCTCTAATGTTCATGCTGCCGATCTGGTTCGTGCCTTTCATTTGGCTCGTCCTGGTCGGCCTGGGGGCTCTGGTGAGGGTTCGGTGACCCCTCCTCAAGGGGGGGGGGTACTGTTGTGAATTCTGTTGTAAAGCTCCCTCCTGTGGTCATGAATAGTACTTCGGCTTGTTCTGTCCATGGGCTTCCTCTGGTGGTTGTGAGTGGGGCTGCGGCTTCTGAGTTTCCTTCCACAGGTGACGAGGTTAATTCGTTAGCTGGCTATTTAACTCCACTTAGATCATTGCTCCATGCCACCTGTCAGTGTTCCAGTATTGGTCTAGTTCGCTCCTGGATCGTTCTTGTGACCTGTCTTCCCAGCAGAAGCTAAGTTCCTGCTTGTTTTTCTCTTGTTTGCTATTTTTCTGTCCAGCTTGCTATTTTGATTTTTGTCTTGCTTGCTGGAAGCTCTGGGACGCAGAGGGAGCACCTCCGCACCGTGAGTCGGTGCGGAGGGTCTTTTTGCGCTCTCTGCATGGTCTTTTTGTAGTTTTTCGTGCTGACCACAAAGTTACCTTTCCTATCCTCTGTCTGTTCAGTAAGTCGGGCCTCACTTTGCTAAATGTATTTCATCTCTGTGTTTGTAATTTTCATCTTAACTCACAGTCATTATATGTGGGGGGCTGCCTTTTCCTTTGGTGAATTTCTCTGAGGCAAGATAGGCTTTATTTTTCTATCTTTAGGGCTAGCTAGTTCCTTAGGCTGTGACGAGTTGCATAGGGAGCGTTAGGATCAATCCACGGCTATTTCTAGTGTGTGTGATAGGATTAGGGATTGCGGTCAGCAGAGTTCCCACGTCTCAGAGCTTGTTCTGTATTATTAGTAACTATCAGGTCATTCCGTGTGCTCTTAACCACCAGGTCCATTATTGTCCTAACCACCAGGTCATAACACTGAACATGCCCACGGGAGGACCTCTCATTGGACATTGGGGGTCACACGCTCAAGTCCTGTAGCAGCTCCTATTGGACCACTAGGAAGGTCCTTGTCTGCTGCAGCTATAAAAGGTTTGCATGGCCGCACCGCCATGCACTAGTATCAACCTATGTTATGAACTTTGCTATCGTGTGGTCATATATGCATGTGGTCAGAGTTGGCTGAAATAAGCCCCTAGAATACCGGCACCTCCGGTGAGGGGTTTTGTGTGTATGGATTCAGGGCTGGCGTATGGCCGCTAGAATTCCGGCTCCACCGGAGAGGAGTTGTTCATGTGCTAGGCTGACTGCATGACCACTCTTTGCTTTTGCTCAGTTCGGTAGCTGTGATCCTCTGTGCACTTAACAGGGCACAGCGTTTTCATATCTTTGCAATTCTGTGAAGTAACAGAGTTTGCTTATACCGCCATATAGCGCCGCCATTTGCTAGCAGCAAGTTTCTCTCCTGCAGGGTGGAGCCCGGGTTGCGAACGCACCTATTTAATACTAGATGGCAGCCCGATTCTAAAGAATTGGGAGTCTAGAATCCATATATACTTTATTTATTCAAATGTAAGAATAATACAATTAATAAATAATAGTAAGAAAGAACAAAAATAATAGGCAGTATATGGAGAAAACACCAAACAAAAGTTCAAAATTGGTGTGAAAATGTCACTGAACCACTTCACAACTAAATATATATAGTTTTGGTAAATGGTATTATCATTTTTTTGACGAAATTCGGCAGGAGCTTGAAGAGCAACGTCACTGGGCCCGCCTCCACGCAGTAGAAACTTGCTGTGAGGTAAAAATTTAAAAATCACACCAAAATGGTGGGCGGAGTGTGTCACAGTACGGCACGTTTCTGATTGGTCGCTCGCAGCAGGCGGCAACCAATCAGACACTGGACACTGTTGACGTCACTTATCTCCGGACATTAGCTCCGGACATTAGCTCCGGACATTAGCTCCGGACAGGAAGTTGGCACAAATTGCAGGAAGTAGTATTCTAGGCAATTATATATTAGATATATATTTACTCGGTGCATTCCGCCAGCCTAACATAGTGTATAGAACATGGGTAAAAAAAATTCAAGTCAGATAAATAATGAAAAGAAAAATGCAATCACGCCATTGTTTTATTTTGTTTTTATTTATTTTATTGTTTTATTGATCAGATTTTATTGAATATGATTTTCCAGGTCAGTATGATTACAATGATATCAAATAGGTTTTCTTTTCATTT
Organism: Ranitomeya imitator; assembly: GCF_032444005.1. Classification (NCBI taxonomy): domain Eukaryota; kingdom Metazoa; phylum Chordata; class Amphibia; order Anura; family Dendrobatidae; genus Ranitomeya; species Ranitomeya imitator. Next base: position 418,653,102 of record NC_091285.1, on the reverse strand, counting down.
TAGTGTCCAAAAACAATTTTGAACTTTTTTTTAATTAAATTGATTTGTGCCAACATTTTCGGAGATCTACAACTTTTTTATTTTTCCCTCAGTAAGGCTATATCAGGGCTTTATTAAGGCATGCCAAGCCAGTTTTTATTGATACCATTTTGGGATGCATATGATGTTTTGAATATTTTTTTAATGCAACGTTTGGGAAATGAGGCAATAAAAAAACAGCAATTTTGTTATATTTAGTCTTTTTCTTCTCATTAAAAGATGTTTATGAGTTAGACAATTTTATATTTTGATACATGAGGCTTTCTACAAATGCAACAATACCAAAAATGTCATTGTTATGACATTTCTTTATTTTTAATTGGGGAAAAAGAAGATTTTTATATTATAATTTTTTTAATACCTTTTTTTAATTCCCCTGTGTTTTAGCCCTCATAAGAGACTTAAAACTGCAATAGTTTGATTGCTTCTACTATATGGTGCAATTCCTTAGTGTTGCAGTATATTCACACATGCACAAAATTGCTGGTACCCTTCTGTTATTAAGAAAACACCGCAAATGTCACTGAAATAACTTAACACTGACAACAGTAATTTTCAATTTAAATTAACTGAACATCAACTAATACAAATCAGACATTGCTTTCGACTTATTGTAAAAAATGAAAAAATAATTAATAATGAAAATGGACTAGACCAAAATTATGGTGCACTAGAAATGATTGAAAATAATTTGCCCATAGGTACATAATAAAAATGTATTTTACAATTAGCATTATATTTATCCAATTCAAAAAAGGCATGCACAAGATGCAAGTATGACTGGCACTGAACAAGCTGCTATTCAGCAGATCACCTGCATGTGTGATCTAGAGAAGGCTAGACGGACTCCGTTCCCACTGAAGCTGAGGCGGTGCTATGCATACACAGTTTGTAATCCAAGCACATGTAAAGAGAAAAATGAATGACGTCGCGGCTTCTGATTGGTCGCGTGCCGCTCATGTGACCGCCACGCAACCAATCAGAAGCCGTGACGTCATTCTCATTCACTAAACTCCTAATTCTAGGAATTGAGGACCTGCGAATGACGTCACGGCTTCTGATTGGTCGCGTGGCGGTCACATGGGCGACACGCGACCAATCAGAAGCCGGGACGTCATTCCTCAGGTCCTAAACGCGCGCATTTTAAACAAAGAAGCCTGCCGGTTACCAGCGTGATGTCCAGGGGCCGCCGGACAGGTGAATATATCAATATTTTTTATTTTAATTCTTTATTTTACACATTAATATGGATCCCAGGGCCTGAAGGAGAGTTTCCTCTCCTTCAGACCCTGGGAACCATCAGCATACCTTCCGATACTTGGTGTCCCATTGACTTGTATTGGTATCGGATATCGGTATCGGCGATATCCGATATTTTTCGGGTATCGGCCGATACTATCCGATACTGATAATTTTAAGTATCGGACGGTATCGCTCAACACTAATTACAAGCCATTTCGGACGTGGCGCAGCGTAGACAAAACTGCAGAGGGGAGCGGGAGTGAATGGAGACAAGACAGATGACGGCCGTTTCGCGCTCCTGCGCTTCTATGGGTCAGGTGAATAGTGCTGGTGATGTCACTTCCTACTCAACCGTTTGTAGGGGGGGTTAATTCTAGTTGGATGCCTCCAATTTCACCTGGGAATTCCATAGATCTATTTCAGGATCTGGTCATCAAAGACATAGAGGCGCTTCTTTATAAGCAACTGCATAAGAACCTTTCAGCCCAAGAAGAACGCGCTCTTAGAGAAATACAAAAATGAGAGGATGTCATCATCAGAAAAGCTGATAAAGGCGGCAACTTAGTCATCTTGGACAAATCCTATTATGTAGAGGAGGCGTTATCACAGCTTAATGATTTGGGCACATATATAAAGTTGGAATGAAATCCAACTTATAACATCAAAGAAAAATTAAGAACTTTGTTACGAAAATATGTGGAGAAAGGGACAATTACTTAAGGGAGAGCTGAAAAGCTATTGCCGGAATTCCCATGTTTCCCGCACTGGTATAGCATCCCGAAAATTCATAAAAATGCAAAAAAAAAAACCCAGGGCGTCCAATAATCTCAGGAAAAAATTCGGTGACAGAGCCGTTATCCCAGTTTTTAGACTGGTTATTGAAACTTCTGCTCCTAAAAATTCCCTCGTTTGTAAAAGACTTCGGCGACTTCTTGATGGCTTTGAAGGATTTTTGTTGGCAGCCAACTTTTGCTTTAGCGTCCATTAACATTGTCAATCTGTACACAAGAATCCCCCAACAGAAGGGTTTAGAGGCAATTCACCGCATCATCAAGAATACAGAAAAAGATCAGGACTTTATTTCCTTTGTTTTGGATGGTTTAGAGTTTGTCCTGTCACACAATACGTTGAAATTTTTGGACAAGTGGTATAGCCAAAGAGTTGGCATTGCGATGGGCACTCCGGTGGCATGTGTCTTCGGGAACCTCTTTTTGGCGGCGTTTGAGGAGAAACATGTCACCGGACCCCAGAATCTCTATTTGAAGCACATTCGTCTGTATTTGAGGTTCGCCGATGATATCTTTATTGTGTGGGATGGAGGGGAACAGATTTTCAACGATTTTGTTGCATTTTTGAATGAAAACAATGATGAAAACATGAATTTCACATCTGTTTTCAATGAGAGAGAATTGGAATTTCTTGATGTAAAAGTTGAGATCAGTGAGGGGTTAATCAAGACAAGTGTCCATAGAAAACTTACGACCACAAATAATGTTCTACATTTCCAGAGTGCCCATCCTAACCACACTAGACATAGTATTCCGTACAGTCAAATGGTTAGGCTAAGAAAAATTAATAATTGCGAGGAATCGTATACAAGCCAAGTACAAGAACTAAAAACAGAGGTTACCCGGAGCCCATTTTACAACAGGCAGAATTGAGGGCAGCTAAATTATCTCAAATTGATCTCTTAAAGGGACTCTGTCACCTGATTTTGGAGGGAACAATCTTCAGCCATGGAGGCGGGGTTTTGGGGTTTTTGATTCACCCTTTCCTTACCCGCTGGCTGCATGCTGGCTGCAATATTGGATTGAAGTTCATTCTCTGTCCTCCATAGTACATGCCTGCATAAGGCAAGATTGCACCTTGTGCAGGCGTGTACTATGGAGGACAGAGAATAAACTTCAATCCAATATTGCAGCCAGCATGCAGCCAGCGGGTAAGGAAAGGGTGAATCAAAAACCCCAAAACCCCGCCTCCATGGCTGAAGATTGTTCCCTCCAAAATCAGGTGACAGAGTCCCTTTAAAAAAGGGCAGTAAAAGAAAAAATAGAGGGAGAAGTAAAACCACAAACTGGGGCGAAAACCGAACACTTACATTCACATTCAAACATAGTCCGCTCGATAATGATATTCATGCTGCAGTGCGTAGAAATTGGCACCTACTGCAAAATGATGTGGACTTCAGAAATTTATCTGCTTTTACCCCTCTTTTTGCATATAAACGGTCGGTGAATATAGGAGACTTAGTGGTAAAAAAATCGGCTCTCTATCATGGATAATAATTGGATTAAGAAATCAATGCCCCAGGGAAACTTTAAATGTGGTAGTTGTAGCATGTGTCATCTGCACAAGACTAATAACCCATTAAAAGTTGGCACCGTACATCACAAGGTAATGGATTTTATAACTTGTAAAACCAAATTTATAGTCTATACAATTTTCTGTCCGTGTAACCGATTTCATATCGGGAAAACAATAAGACCCCTCATGGTCCGATTTTGTGAGCATTTTAACTCTGTATTAACAGGGAAAGGACACGTACGCCTAGTGAAACATATGCAGGATGTGCATGGCGGCGATCCCAACCTGTTAAACTTTGCTGGCTTGGAGATGGTTAAGTTTCCACAGCAAGGTGGCAATCACAATCGAGTATTGCTGCAAAGGGAAGCCAGATGGATCCTTAAAACTAATGCTCAGGGACCATGGGGACTTAACGATAAATTGGACATGGCAATTTTCATCTAGTTTGCCGGTAAATTACAGTTCTTGGAAGGAGACAGGTTGGTTTATAAACAATGTTTATATATGTTTATATGTGTTTTTATGGTAAGTCTATCCCTATATAAGGAAGTGACATCACCAGCACTATTCACCTGACCCGTAGAAGCGCAGGAGCGCGAAACGGCCGTCGTCTGTCTTGTCTCCATTCACTCCCGCTCCCCTCTGCAGTTTTGTCTACGCCGCACCACGTCCGAAATGGCTTGTAATGCTTAAATAAAGGACTTCTTATTACTGGAAGATTTTGGGTGAGTGCTGCACTTTTTTCTCTTTTCATGTGCTAGCATTATATTTATATTTGTTAGGCGTCAGGATTCTCCCACTGCAATGGGATAGATCCCAAACTATCTGCCTCTGCTGTCTCCCATTTGGACTCTGCCAATGCAAGTGCTGCCCAGCAAAATCATCAGTCCCAGTGTCTTGCTCAGGCTCAAAGTGTTCATTTGGTTACTGCTGGCTCTCCAGCCAAGTATAAGTATATGGCAATCAGCAATAGGCAGTGGAGTCCTGACGCTCTGGAGTCTAAGTCCAGAAATCACCTTACTGAGCATAGGACATGATGTTGCGTCTTCCTATTCGTGTTCGGACGTCTCCTGCTCTGGTGATGTGGAAGCTCCGGATTGGACCGCAGGTGATGTCTCGACCGACTGGACGAGAGTGTTTGGGATGGAGTGTTTTGTATAAAAGATTCCCAATGGCGCCCGAGGGTGCGCTAGTATCATTTATGTATGGCTATGTGAGTGGAGACTCTACCACTCTGTCTGTATGTGTTGTGTGTCCATCTATTTTCGGGACTGTGCCCTTAGGCAGGCAGCTAAAGTCAGTTGGGGCAATAAGCTGCTTGGCTTAGCATCTGTTTCCTACATGATTGCAGTTAGCACAGTAGAGTCTCAGAGTCAGCTCAACCCTAGTAAGGGTATTATACGCAGCATCTGTTTCATTCTCGTGTGCGATTGACACGATTCGGTTGCAGTGCTAGTTCTATCCATATGATAGTCCTGTGACGTTTAACAGGGCACTGCACTTAGTAATCTTCTGTTCAGTACAGCTCTGAGTAGGGTACTCTGCATTCCGTTCACACTGTGTGGCCTTAACTCAGTGTGCACGAGCAATCGCTTGCTGCTGCGATTCCGCCATAGTTCACTAGCAGCAGTTTTCCATCTCTGCACAGTGGACCCGGGGTTGCGATTACACTTTATTGCTTATATTTATTTAGTGCAATCAGCCAACCCAAACAATATGTTTCCAGAAACTTGCTATTAGATTGCCTATTTAAAGGGTAACAAATGTGACAGTGCTGTTGAGTTTTATGGTGTGTACTACACTGAACATGAAACAAATAAAGCTAAGGAGAGAATTGTCTCAGGAGATTGGGAAAAAAATGAAAGAGAAAGATCTTAAAGGTAAGGGCAATAAGACCATCCTCAAACAGCTTGAAGTTCTTGTTACTACAGTTGCACCTATTATTCAAAAGTGGTCTTTGGGGCTGTAGACAACCTCGCTGGACGTGGTTGGTAAAATTAATAATAAATTGAAGAGTCGGATAATACAAATGGTAACCAAAGAGCCCAGAATTTTTCTGGAGATTAGATGTAAATTTCAATGTCAAGATACTGTACATCAGTATCAGATCACATCATCCATCGCTGTTTTTGCTAAAGTGAACTTCATGGAAGAAGACTGAAGAAGAAACCACTGTTGAAAGCAATGCATATAAAAGCAAGACAAGAATTTGCCAAAATGCTTACTGACAAGCAACAAAGTTTATTGGAGAATGTCATTTAGACAGATGAGAGAGAGCTGGAGCTTTTTGGCAAGTCACATCAGCTCTATGTTCATAGATATAGAAATGAAACATGCAAAGAAAGAATATTGAACCTACTGTGAAACATGAAGGAAACTTGGTCATGTTTTGTGCTTGCTTTGCTTCACCTGACAGGGTGTTATGAATATGTGCGGAATACAATGAAATTTCAAAACTATCAAGGCATTCTGGAGCAAAATGTGCTGCCCAGTATCAGAAAGCTCAGCCTGAGTCATATGGGTTTTCCAAGAGGAAAATGACCCAAACCACAGCTAAAAACATCCAAGAATAATTAAGAGCAAAGCATTAGAATCTTCTGTGATCACTGATCTAAATCCTATTGAACATATGTGAAAAAAATAGACCTGCATTCTGGAGAAAAAACCCTTCAAACCTGAGGCAGATGGAGCAGTTTGCTCCCCAAATGTGGGCAAAAATACCTGTCTACACATGCTGAAGTCTCATTGAGAACTATAAAAATCTTTTGCTTACAGTGATCGCCTCACAAGGTTATGTAACAAAATGTTAGATTAAGGGTACCTTCGGTTTTGCCCAGGCCAGTTTCAATAGTTTGATTTTTTTTACATTTTTCTTTCAAACTACATTTCAGAAGCAATGTCTGATTTTCATTAGTTGATATTCAGTAAATTTAAATTGAAAATTACTTTTGTCAGCTTCAAGTTATTTTAATGACCATCCTGGATTTTTCTTACTTAAACAGAAAGGTGTCAACAATTTTTTTCATGTGTGTAGTTCTAATCATGGTCTGTCTCCATATGAAGCCAGGTCTCAGGCTGTGCTTCCCAAGAGTAACAACATGGCAGCAACGGAGCCTCCAAGCAGTCACATTGCGATCATATTGACTAGGGGGCCAAAGAGTGCCAGAAATTAATGCAGCATTTAATGGGTTAAAAGCAGCAATTGAACTTAGCTCTTATCACTGCTGTCCGATGCAAATGCAGGCTGTAAAAACCCATTATACAGAAATGTAGAAGTGGTGCTGTGCAGAGTCCAGATACTGATCACTAAAGCCAATATACAGGACAGGAAAAGTGGTACTCTTCAGTGTACATATCTAGGTGAATTTAAATGAGTGGCCACACCTTTGTGCACCAAGAGGAGCTAGTTACAGTAGTTTGAACTGTCATCCTTTTCTGACAGAGTCCTTTTAAATGTAGCAGCATTCTAGAGATATGGGTATGGCACTTGATTTTGGATTCATGTATATATATTTACAACAGGTTTTGCAGAACCTATGCAACCACTGGGAATAAGTAAACCATTTCAGATTAATTTCTAATGATACAACAATAACAGACTATGAATTTTATAAAATGGGTTTTTAGTAGCCACATCTCAAACATGCAATACAAGAACTGAATGCTACATGAGACGAAAGCCTAATGGCTCACTCACAAGAGCATACTGTATAAATAAGACGAGTGCACTCGCAAAGTTATACTAGGGTGCATTTCAGTGTTTCACGCCCTGTCGGATTCACACATGCGCACATCTAACTCCCCATTCTTACCATTTTTTAATTCTATCCCTGGCAGAGTCCGCATCTTCCGGAGTCTGTGTTGCCTGGGTTACGGAGTGTACACTTTAATGTGTACGCATGACTCTGATTATTGTGATTGGTCCTATTCCACCCTGTGACCGGTGGATCAGGGTATTTAGAGGCAAATTTGCTATTGTTAGCCAGGCCCACCTGAGGAAGCAAACTTGTGTGCTTGTGAAACGTACGTCGGGGTTGACCGGTGCTCCCTACAATGGGTAAATGTTAATTTGATATTATTTTGTTATTGCATTCATGTATCTTGCATCAGTGCCCCCTCCAGTGGTTCTTTTTGACCACTGTTATTGTCTCCAGAGGGTGCATTGTGCAAACACATGCAGGTTATACCTTAGCAACTTACCACCGAACCACTCTCTGCTGCTTCTCGGTGGGGGATTGCAACCCTCTGAGTCCCATAGTGGATTAATGATAAAGCAGTCAGCGACTGTTTGTGTGGCTTGTTTACCCTTGTCCTTTTATATTTGGGTCTGCACTGGTCTCTATCACATCTGGGTGATGGTAATTTTTTCTCCTCATCATTCAACATCTATTATGTAATTACTCCTAACTGGTTCTGATCTCATATGTGTTTTGTTTATATTACAATAAAGTTGTTCCTTTTAGTAGTGGACTGTCTCTCCTCTTTTTTTCTGCTATACAATGACGCAGCTTAGATCTGCAATTTGGCATGAGAAAACATTCACAGCATGCTGCGAGTGTATCCGAGAATCAGATCACACACACATACAAGTCTATGGGTGCGTATGAAATATCGGACTACACTCAGATGTCATCCAAGTGCTGTCCAATTACCACACACGCCGGCAAAGAAGCAGTTGAAGAAATTACATTCTTCATCTAGTCCGCACCTGTGCTCTGATTTTCTCATGAGAGAGAATAGGATTAGAAATGGGAGAACCCGAACAGTAAGGTTCAAGGTCCGTAACAAACACCTACTGTTTGAGCAGAGACCCTGAACACAGACTTCACCAGGAAGTTTGTGCTATTGTTCAGGTTCGGCCTCCCCAAACACGAGGTGTTTCTCACATTGTCATCTGCATGACAGAGCGAGAAACACCGGTGGCTCTGATCGGCAGCAAGATCATCAGCAGTGATGAAAGTGCTGCGGCTCTGTCATTTTCAGATGACAGCGTGAGCCCACTGCTGTGGCGGGAGGTGAAAGTTTTACCACCGGTCACAGGCGCCGGCTGATGGGACTACTGATCCAATCAGCCTATGCCTGCTATCACTGATAACAGCGAGAGCAGGAGCCAGCAGATGGGTGTATTCATTAGCCGGCACCTGCGCTAAAAATTTATAAAAGTAAAAAAAATTTTGTGGGTTCACTTGTACTTTTGATAACCAGCCAGGCAAAACTGACAGCTGCATGCTTCAACCTTCAGCTGTCAGCTTTAGCAAGATTGGTTAGAAAGAATAGAGGGTTTGCATGCCTTTTTTAATTATTTAAATAAAAAATAATAATAAAAAAATCAAAAGTCAATGTATCCATAAATATTTGTATATAAAAAAGCACTCATATTTGGTATCGCCAAGTCTGGAAAGACATGACCTATAAAACTGTCCCACTAGTTAATCCTTTTAGTGAACACAATAAAAAATAAATAAAAAACAAGACAAAAAAACAATGCTTTATCATCATATTTCTGAACAAAAAGTGGAATAAAACACGATCAAAAAGACGGATATAAATGAACATGGTATCGCTGAAAATGTTATCTTGGACTGCAAAAAACAAGCTGCACAACAGTGGAAAAATGAAAAAGTTATAGCTCTTAGAATAAAGCTGTATAAAAATAATTATTTTTTCTATAAAATAGTTTCTATTGTGTAAAAGTGTCAAAACATAAAAAAAGATAAAAATGAGGTGTCATTGTAATCATACTGACCCAAAGAATAAGACTGTTTTATTAATTTTACCACAAGCGGAAAGACATAAAGCTCCCCTCCAAAAAATTCCTGAATTGCTGTTTTTTATTCATTCTGCCTCCCAAAAATCAGAATAGAAAGCGATCAAAAAATGTCATATGTCTGAAAATGATACCAATAAAAACATCAACTCATCCCACAAAAATCAAGCCCTCACATGACTCTGTGGACCAAAATATGGAAAAATTATAGCTCTCAAAATGTGGTGATATGCAATAAAAAACGTCTTTTAGTGTGTGACAGCATCCAAACATAAAAACCCAATGAAAATCTGATATTGCTGTAATCGCACCGACCCAAAGAATAAAGTCATCTAATCACTTATACTGCACAATGAAAAGAGTAAAAAATAAATGAAACCAATTCTTCACCTGCTGTTGATTTTTTCATTCTGCCTCCCAAAGATCACAGTAAGGGTTGGCGCACATTTATCCTGTGCTCTGTGTTGAGCAGTTACACCAGGGTTTCCATGTAAATCTCTGAAATACATGATTCAGACGGAACCCTCAATGGAAGATTCCATATAATGAGGCAAATGGAGGCAATGTGGACGCCGTCTGACCTGTAATGCAGGGGTGTCCGCCTGATTGCATAAATTGCCACCAGCCACAGTTTTTTGCACATCTGAAAAGAAGAACACCGCTGAACAGAGGCCGTCTGGAGCCAGAGTAACTCTGCTGCCTTATTATAGTGAATGGATCCCTCGGGGGTTTCATCTGAATCATATCACTCAGAGATGTAGATGTAAATCCTGATATAAGTGCTCAGCGTAGAGCGCCAGATAAATGTGATCATAAATGTTATGTAAAATGTTCCCAATAAAAACTTCAACTCAATCCACAAAAAAAGCAAATCCCCACTCAGGTCTGTCATCTATTAACGGAAATATAGGGGGCTTCCATGTTACTGTTAGTAAAAAGACTCTGGAAAAGCGAAATTGCTCCTCACCCTCCAAAAGAAATTCAGCAAATTCTCCGGTCCCAAATCCAAATGCCCCCTCCCTTCTGAACCCCAGTGTACCTAAACCACATATCGCATCCACATGTTTAGCATTTCTCCAGAAGCACAGGCTGGGCATAACTTACTGGTGACTGCAACAAATTAGAAACTATAGCATACTGGTCGCTACAATGGCAGTTTACAATTTTCACTCGGCAACATTCATTGCTGCTTGTTTCTGGAAAATACCCATGAAATCAAAATCATCACTACTCCTGTAGATAAATTCCCAAAGGGTTATAATTTTCAAAATGGGGTCACTTGAGGGGGGATTCTGCTCTTCTAGCAATTAGGGGTTCTGTATATGGAGTCCGTAAACTGTTCTAGGAAAATCTGCGCTCCAGAAGGCAAATTGCGCTCTGTTCCTCCCAAATCTCTTGTATGGCTAAGTAGTACTGTACAGCCACATATTGAGTATTGCCACGTTCAGTAGAAATTGTGGGAGAAATTATGGTGTCATTTTTACCTACTTCTTGTGCTAAAATGTAAAATCTGGGGCTAAAGCAAAATTTTGTTGTTAAAAATGTAGTTATTTTTTCTTCACTGCCCAATGCTATAAAATTCTGTGACACACCCATGTTGTTAATATGATCACTGCACACCTAGATGAATTCATTAAGAGTAGTTTGTAAAATTGGGTCAATTATGGGAGGTTCTGCTGTTCTGGCACCTCATGGGCTCTCCCAGTGGGTCATGGCATTTGCAAACCATAACATTAAAATTTGGCACTCCTTGCCTTCTGAGCTTTGCACTCTGCCTGAAAAATATTTCCCAATTACTAACTATGGAAAAAATGGACTTCAGTTTGAGCACTTAGAAAAATTAAAACTTGGTTCTAAAACATTTCAGTGGTAAAAAATGTGATTTATTCTTTCTTCACTACTCAATGGTATAAAATTCTGTGAGACACATGTGGTGTCAATATGATCACTGCCCCTTTACATTCAAAAAGTCAAATGATGCTCCTTCCCTTCCAAGCCTCACCGTGCACCCAAAGAGTAGTTTTCTCCCTCATATGTGGTATTGGCATACTCAGGAGAAATTGCACTGCAAATTATAGGATGCAATTTCTCCTGTTACCTATATATTATGAAAATGCAAAACTTGGGGCTAAATGTGATTTTATTATTTTCACGGCTCAACGTTATAAACTTCTGTTAAGCACCTGGAGGTTTAAGGCAGTTATTTCTTCCTTCATAAATTCAACTGAAATTCCCTATTTTTAAATAAAAAAAATCAATTTTGGTTTAGTAAATCTAAAATTGTTAAATCCTTTTTAAATGTTGCCTTATATACAAGTCATTATACAAGAAAAAAATTTTTCTTAACATTTTTTTTCTGTGAAATGCAATTTCTTCTCAGTTTGGAATGTTTTATTTTCACTTCTTAAAGAGCAGTAAATGTGTGACACCGTTGTTCTCGGCAGTGATCTGCAGATCTGCTTCCAGGGGTCTTCCCCATGCTATTCTGCTTCCATTCAGCACTTTTCCCATCCATTTGAACATTTTCACTGCCCCCAAACCTCTGTGTAGCATCTTCCAGAAAAAAAGCTTGGTTTTCTCATTAACTCCCATTATACTCTTTACTCGAAACGAGCATGCGATTATTAAGAATTGCTCAGTTCGAGCCACGAGTAGCAGAGAATTTTAGTGCTCACTCATCCCTAGTAAATGACCTTTAATATAGATATATAGTTAAGTCCGTTTGTGGGAAGGGGTTAATCTATGTCATCAACATAGCATGATGATATCAATAATTATCTATGTCAATATTATCCATATCATTGTTTCTCTGCTCTTCTATTCTAGCATTTATTATACTGTCATTCATCATTCATCATGCCCATAATATTAATACAAATCCTCTACTTTCCTCTAAACACCAATATCTCTATTATGTGCAAAGGTGAAATTTTATGCTTCCTAGCTGTAGTCAATGTGATATGGCAGATATTTTTGGCCTGTCACTGAGACAGTAAAATAAAATAGGCCTGTCTCCAACATGTACACCGATTGCTGGATTGCAGTGATTAGGGAAAATCTGTACCTCCATAGTATTTATATCCGACAACACATAAACATTTTGCCAGGCTCAGACACTTGCTCTTTATTTATACGGCATTCTAGAAAAGGAAAAATGCCCATAAATATGCCATTCTCCATTTGCAAGAAGACGCAGAACAATTCTGAGCCCCTGCAGCATCTGTACAAATACATAAGACAAGGGCACATAGGAACCTGGGCCTGACAGCGCCATTGTCAGTGTCCTGCAAACATCTACATAGTGTAGTTTTACTGAAATGCTCAAACTGTGGCTTGTGCAGATCAGTCAGAATGGTGCTGTTATAATTATGATCACAAAGTAGAGGAGTAAAGACCCAGGAGAGCATTAAATTATATTTACTCCACTCTTATCTCGGCCTTTTAGGAGGTAGCATCAGCAGTTGCTGACACAGTTTAAAAGACTAATGAATACCTTTTTGGCAAGCTTATATGCTGAAACTCTCAAACAGCATTAACCATTCTTAGCCCAATCTAGTCTAATAGAACAAAACAAAACTGCTACAGGAAATATATACTGTATATGTGAGTTTGATACAAAGGTAAATTCAAGGTTGCATGTAGTTTCCAAAATACATTTTAAGCATTTTCACATCCTAGATTTAAGGTCAAGGATGCCAAATAGATTTTCTCCCATAATTGCTTTTTTATGGGATAATTAGATTTTTTAACTGTGGTTTTAAAGATTTACGGTATTAAATTTTTATTCTACGCTGTCAAATGAATGGGTTCTGCACCTGTTTATGTAGCTAAAATCAATGCTTTCATTTTTAAAACGGGTCCTGTGCAAACATTTGTGTGTAACAGGAAATGAACAAGTAGGGTCATGGCCCCCCTTTTTGAACCAGGCATTTCAAATATACTGTAGCTTCCCAATGGGAGAGTGTTAGTTGGGACCCTGTCCTGCTCTGCCTTTATCTATTAGCAAAGCACAACCCAGTAGCATATTAATCTGTTAAACTAGGCACCATCAAAGTTCATACGCAAAAAAATACTCCAAAATATAGTATGACTCGGGAGAAAAAACAGAGTATTAAAAAAAAACTAATTGTATTTTAGGCAAAGTAACCAATAAGTTTAAAAAATTACACACAAAACAAACAGACTTATTTGACAAACAGGAGCCATCTATAACTTGTAATTTCCCAACAACATGAGAGGGGTGAAACCATTAACAAGGGAAAGGTCTGAAAAGCTGACCAGTGAGATATCTCCTTGATTAGTAAGTGTCCACAACAATTAAGGAACATGTATGGTACAATGTCTCCAATGATCAGAGAAAACATGCTAATGGTGGCACAACATCTTACCCTGTAATGGAAGAGGACTCAAGTGGTCAAAAACCGGATGGATATAAACCCCAATGCGCGATTTGCATGGCTATAATCCGTGCTTTCTCAAGTGGAGCCCTTATCTATGTTGAGTTCGGCTGACACAAAGTAAGTTTTTAATAATAAAAACAGGATAGGATTATCCCGATTGGGTACACCTTGTCTTTGTTGGATGGCTTTTATGCTTTTTTGATCAAAATTGTGTTAACTAAATGCCCAATGTTATTTACATGTACGATTGCTATTTACTTATTTACTCACTACAGGGTATATGCTCATTCTGTTTTTTTCTTGCATTTTGTACGTGAATTGGCCACAGTGTGAACATGCTCTTACAAATTGCATGTATACCAACTTATGCACCAAGCTCATTTCTTTGTTTTTTTGCAGTTTGCACAAACAGGTCTTTAGCCCCATTTTTTGATCTAGGCATCTCATCTATGCAGCTTCCCTAGGGCTGGTGTCTGAACAGTTGGGCCCCTGTCCTACTCTGCCCTTACATAACTACACTGCTCAAAAAAATAAAGGGAGCACTTAAACAAAAGCATATAACTCCAAGTAAATCAAACTTCTGTAAGATCAAACTGTCCACTTAGGAAGCAACACTATTTGACAATCAATTTCACATGCTGTTTTACAAAAGAAATAGACAACAGATGGAAATTATTGGCAATTATCAAGACACACTCAATAATGGAGTGGTTCTGCAGGTGGGGACCACAGACCACATCTCAGTACCAGTGCTTTCTGGCTGATGTTTTGGTCACTTTTGAATGTTGGTTGTGCTTTCACACTCGTGGTAGCATGAGACGGACTCTACAACCCACACAAGTGGCTCGGGTAGTGCAGCTCATCCAGGATGGCACATCAATGTGAGCTGTGGCAATAAGGTTTGCTGTGTCTGCCAGGAGACAGGCCAGTACACCAGGAGGAGATGTGGAGGGGGCCATAGGAGGGCAAAAACCCAGCAGCAGGACTGCTACCTCAGCCTTTGTGCAAGTAGGAACTGGAGGAGCACTGCCTGAGCCCTGAAAAATGACCTTCAGCAGGCCACAAATGTGCATATGTCTGCGCAAACAGTAAGAAACTGACTTCATGAGCATGGTCTTAGTGCCCAACGTCCACAGATGGTGGTTGTGCTCACAGCCCAACAGCATGCAAGATGCTTGGCATTTGCCACAGAACACCAGGACACCAGGATTGGCAAATTTACCACTGGCGCTCTGTGCTCGTCACAGATGAAAGCAGGTTCACACTGAGCACATGTGACAGAAGTGACAAAGTCTGGAGACACCATGAAGAGTGATCTGGTGCTTGCAACATCCTTCAGCATGACCGGTTTGGCAGTGGGTCAGTAACGGTGTGGAGTGGCATTTCTTTGGAGGGCTGCACAGCCCTCCATGTGCTTGCCAGAGGTAGTCTTACTGCCAATAGGTACCAAGATGAGATCCTTAGACCCCTTGTGAGACCATATGCTGGTGCGGTTGGCCCTGGGTTCCTCTTAATGCAGGACAATACCAGTCCTCATGTGGCTGGAGTGTGTGAGCAGTTCCTGCAAGATGAAGGCATTGAAGCTATGGACTGGCTCACCCATTCCCCAGACCTGAATCCAGTTGAACACATTTGGGACATCATGTCTTGCACCATCCACCAACGTCACGTTGCACCACAGACTCTCCAGGAGTTGGTAGATGCTTTAGTCCAGGTCTGGGAGGAGATCCCTCAGGAGACCATCCGCCGCCTCATCAGGAGCATGCCCAGGCATTGTAGGGAGGTCATACAGGCACGTGGAGGCCACACACTACTGAGCATTTTTTCCTTGTCTTGAGGCATTTCCACTGAAGTTGGATCAGCCTGTAACTTCATTTTCCACTTTGATTTTGAGCATCATTCCAACTCAAGACCTCCGTGGGATATTAGTTGTGATTTACGTTGATAATTTTTAGGTTTTATTGTTCTCAACACATTCCACTATGTAATGAATAAGGATTTACAACTGGACTATTTAATTCAGTGATATCTAGGATGTGGGATTTTAGTGTTCCCTTTATTTTTTTGAGCAGTGTATGACTTGGCCCAGGACATCTCTTCACATGCAAGTCAAAAGGTTGCAGTGACATTAAGACTTTTGGACATGCACAGCAACTTTACAAAGCATTCTCTAAGTCAGCACTTATCGGGCTGTCCACGGCAGCGGTAAGAAGAGAATAAATTTGCTGCTAATCAAATTTCCTAGTAAAATCAATGATTTTGGGTAATTTGGATTTTGTTAGATCTGCTCATCTCTAGTAATAAAGTCTAAATAAAAGCAAAAAAGCTTATTGCTGGACAACTTGTTTAGAAAACAGTAAGTTCTCTTTATTAAGTCCCTTAAACCATTCTTGAAATGCACAGCATTTTGCAGCAGAATCTGTGGCATATTTCCTCTCTGGCTGTAGCTCAACTCTAAAGTTCAATAAGGCAATGCAGCCCTTGGCTGTGAAAGCACTCAGGATTAGGGTTGAGTGAAACGGGTCGAACATTTTCAAAAGTCGCCGACTTTTGGCGAAGTCGAGTTTCATGAAACCCGATCCGACCCCTGTGCGTGGTCGGCCATGCGGTACGCGACTTTCGCGCCAAAGTCGCGTTTCAATGACGCGAAAAGCGCCATTTCTCAGCCAATGAAGGTAAACGCAGAGTGTGGGCAGCGTGATGACATAGGTCCTGGTCCCCACCATCTTAGAGAAGGGCATTGCAGTGATTGGCTTGCTGTCTGCGGCGTCACAGGGGCTATAAAGGGGAGTTCCCGCCGACCGCCATGTTACTGCTGCTGATCTGAGCTTAGGGAGAGGTTGCTGCCGCTTCGTCAGAAGCAGGGATAGCGTTAGGCAGGGTCCATTAACCACAAAACCGCTTGTGCTGTAGCGATTTCCACTGCCCAACACCACCTTCGGTGTGCAGGGACAGCGGAAGCTCCTTTTTTTTTTTTTTTCCTCAGCGCTGTAGCTCATTGGGCTGCCCTAGAAGGCTCCCTGATAGCTGCATTGCTGTGTGTACGCCGCTGTGCAAACCAACTGCTTTTTTCAAAGCACAAATCCTCTTGTTCCTTCCTTTCTGCACAGCTATCTTGTTTGTTTGTCCACACTTTTTATTTAATTTGTGCATCAGTCCACTCCTTATTGCTGCCTGCCATACCTGGCTGAGATTACTGCAGGGAGATAGTAATTGAAGGACAGTTCCTTTTTTTTTTTTTTTTTTTTGTGGGAGATTAAGATTGACATTTCTGCTAGAGTGCCATCTCTGTCTGTGTCATCTCTCACTCAGTGGGCCATAGAAAGCCTATTTATTTTTTTGCTTGATTTGGGTTCCAAAATCTACCAGAAAAAATCACAACATCAATCAGTGGGAGAAAAATATTGGCCTCAGGGCTTGTGTGCCACTCCTTAGGCCGGCGTCACACACAGCGTAAAACAATACGGTCCGTATATTACGGCCGTAATACGCTGAAAAGTCCCGAAAAAAGTGGTCCGTAGCTCCTCCGTAGGCAGGGTGTGTCAGCGTTTTTTGCGCATGGCATCCTCCGTATGTAATCCGTATGGCATCCGTACTGCGTGGTTTTCTCGCAGGCTAGCAAAACCAACATACCGCTATAGAAGTGATCCATGTGTCCCAAAAAGAAAAGAAAATATATATATACTGTCTATATATATATATATATATATATATATATGTGTGTGTCAGTAGACACATATATTAGAGAGAAAAGCCGGTAATTCAGTGCGGTGTACAGTAAAATCACACTGACAGCTTACAGTAGAATAGGTAGAATAAATGTGTACACATAGAATAGGTATATATATATATATATGTCAGTGAGACACATATATGTATATATATTAATATTTATTCCAGCGCTAGACAGCTTGAAAGCCGGTAATTCAATTACCGGCTTTTTCCTTCTCCTTCCTAAAACCCGACATGATTTGAGACATGGTTTACATACAGTAAACCATGTCTTCTCTCCATTTTTTTTGCAGATTCCACACTACTAATGTCAGTAGTGTGTATCTGCAAAATTTGGCCGTTCTAGCTCTTAAAATAAAGGGTTAAATGGCGGAAAAAATTGGCGTGGGCTCCCGCGCAATTTTCTCCGCCAGAGTAGTAAAGCCAGTGACTGAGGGCAGATATTAATAGCCTGGAGAGGGTCCACGGTTATTGGCCCCCCCCTGGCTAAAAATATCTGCCCCCAGCCACCCCAGAAAAGGCACATCTGGAAGATGCGCCTATTCTGGCACTTGGCCACTCTCTTCCCATTCCCGTGTAGCGGTGGGATATGGGGTAATGAAGGGTTAATGCCACCTTGCTATTGTAAGGTGACATTAAGCCTAATTAATAATGGAGAGGCGTCTTCCAGATGTGCCTTTTCTGGGGTGGCTGGGGGCAGATATTTTTAGCCAGGGGGGGCCAATAACCGTGGACCCTCTCCAGGCTATTAATATCTGCCCTCAGTCACTGGCTTTACTACTCTGGCGGAGAAAATTGCGCGGGAGCCCACGCCAATTTTTTCCGCCATTTAACCCTTTATTTTAAGAGCTAGAGCGGCCAAATTTTGCAGATACACACTACTGACATTAGTAGTGTGGAATCTGCAAAAAAAATGGAGAGAAGACATGGTTTACTGTATGTAAACCATGTCTCAAATCATGTCGGGTTTTAGGAAGGAGAAAGAAAAAGCCGGTATTGGAATTACCGGCTTTCAAGCTGTATAGCGCTGGAATAAATAGTAATATATATACATATATGTGTCTCACTGACATATATATATATATATATACCTATTCTATGTGTACACATTTATTCTACCTATTGGACTGTAAGCTGTCAGTGTGATTTTACTGTACACCGCACTGAATTGCCGGCTTTTCTCTCTAACAGCGCTGCGTATTTCTCGCAAGTCACACTGCTTGTCCGTGTGTAATCCGTATTTTTCACGCTTCCATAGACTTTCATTGGCGTATTTCTTGCGCAGTACGGTGACAAACGCAGCATGCTGCGATTTTGTACGGCCGTAGAAAGCCGTATAATACTGATCAGTAAAATACGGCAAATAGGAGCAGGGGCATAGAGAATAATTGTGCCGTATTTTTTGCGAGTTTTACGGACGTAGATTCTGCGCTCTTACGTCCGTAAAACTCGCATGTGTGATGGCGGCCTTACTCCTGTGTGTGCCATCTCTCACTCAGTGGGCCATAGAAAGCCTATTAATTTTTTTGCTTGATTTGGGTTCTAAATTCTACCTGAAAAAATCAATAAATCAATCAGTGGGAGATTAATATTGGCCTTTGGGCTTGTGTGCCAGTCCTAAGCGTGCCATCTCTCTCTCTCTCAGATAGTGGGCCATAGAAAGCCTATTTTTTTATTATTTTATTGGGTTTATAAATTTTCCCTGGAAAAAAAAAAAAAGTGGGAGATTAATATTGGCCTCTGGGCTTGTGTGCCAGTCCTGAGCGTGCCATCTCTCTCACAAATAGTGGGCCATAGAAAGCCTATTTATTTTTTTGGTTGATTTGGGTTCATAATTCTACCTGAAAAAATCAATCAATCAATCAGTGGGAGATTAGTATTGGCCTTTGGGCTTGTGTGCCAGTCCTAAGTGTGCCATCTCTCTCTCTCAGATAGTGGGCCATAAAAAGCCTATTTATTATTATTTTTTTTATTGGGTTTATAAATTTTCCCTGGAAAAAAAAAAAAGTGGGAGATTAATATTGGCCCCTGGGCTTGTGTGCCAGTCCTGAGCGTGCCATCTCTCTCACAAATAGTGGGCCATAGAAAGCCTATTTATTTTTTGGGTTGATTTGGGTTCCTAATTCTACCTGAAAAAATCAATCAATCAATCAGTGGGAGAAAAATATTGGCCTCAGGGCTTGTGTGCCACTCCTTACTCCTGTGTGTGCCATCTCTCACTCAGTGGGCCATAGAAAGCCTATTAATTTTTTTGCTTGATTTGGGTTCTAAATTCTACCTGAAAAAATCATTAAATCAATCAGTGGGAGATTAATATTGGGCTTTGGGCTTGTGTGCCAGTCCTAAGCGTGCCATCTCTCTCTCTCAGATAGTGGGCCATAGAAAGCCTATTTATTATTATTTTTTTTATTGGGTTTATAAATTTTCCCTGGAAAAAAAAAAAATGGGAGATTAATATTGGCCTCTGGGCTTGTGTGCCAGTCCTGAGCGTGCCATCTCTCTCACAAATAGTGGGCCATAGAAAGCCTATTAATTTTTTTGCTTGATTTGGGTTCCAAAATCTACCTGAAAAAAATCACAAAATCAATCAGTGGGAGATTAATATTGGCCTCTGGGCTTGTGTGCCACTCCTGACTCCTGTGTGCGTCATCTGTCACTCAGTGGGCCCTAGAAAGCCTATTTTTTGTTTTATTTGTTTTCTAAATTCTCCCTGAAACAATCATTTTATTTTCTTTGGTTTCTAAATTATTCCTGAAAAAAATCATTTTTTTGGTATTTTTTTTTTCTCTCAAGTCTCCCTGAAAAAAAAAAAAAAAAAAAAATCTGTGGGAGATTCATATTGCCCCTTCTGCTTGTGTGCCAGTCTTGACTCCTGGGTGTGCCATCTCTCTCTCTCTCCCCAATTGTGGGCCATAGAAAGCCTATTAATTTTTTTGCTTGATTTGGGTTCCAAAATCTACCAAAAAAAATCACTAAATCAATCAGTGGGAGATTAATATTGGCCTCTGGGCTTGTGTGCCACTCCTGACTCCTGTGTGCGTCATCTGTCACTCAGTGGGCCCTAGAAAGCCTATTTTTTGTTTTATTTGTTTTCTAAATTCTCCCTGAAACAATCATTTTATTTTCTTTGGTTTCTAAATTATTCCTGAAAAAAATCATTTTTTTTGTATTTTTTTTTCTCTCAAGTCTCCCTGAAAAAAAAAAAATAAAAAATCTGTGGGAGATTCATATTGCCCCTTCTGCTTGTGTGCCAGTCTTGACTCCTGGGTGTGCCATCTCTCTCTCTCTTCCCAATTGTGGGCCATAGAAAGCCTATTAATTTTTTTGCTTGATTTGGGTTCCAAAATCTACCAAAAAAAATAACTAAATCAATCGGTGGGAGATTAATATTGGCCTCTGGGCTTGTGTGCCACTCCTGACTCCTGTGTGCGTCCTCTCTCACTCAGTGGGCCCGACAAAGCCTTTTTTTTTTTTTTTTTTCCTAAATTCTCCCTGAAACAATCATTTCATTTTATTTGTTTTATAAATTCTTCTGTAAAAAATAATTTTTTTTTAATTTTTTTTTTTTCTGAAGTCTCCCTTTTAAAAAAAACAAACACAAATCAGTGGGAGATAAATATTTACATTTGCGCTTCAGTGACAGTCCTGCGTGTGTGCCATCTCATTTGTTGCCAACAACAGAGTGTGTAACATTGTGGCTGATTTTCGTTGTGGTCTCACCCACCTGTAAAGGGGTAGCTAAATCATACTGAAGTTATAGCTCACCGTGTAAGTTGTGTGACAGCAACAAATACCGTTCGTTTGGTAACGTTTTTAAAACAATGAGGAAGTCTGGTGGAAGAGGTCGTGGCCGGGGGCGTTCATTGTCAGCTGGTAATGAGGGTAGTGGTAGTGGTGGAGCATCAGCTGGCCGTGGGAAAAAAAATATTGCACCTAAGTCTGGAGCTGTGGAGCCAGGTTCGTCGTCTGGCTACACAAGGCCTCGAACGCTCCCTTTTCTGGGAGTAGGAAAACCGCTTTTAAAGCCGGAGCAGCAAGAGCAAGTTTTGGCTTATCTTGCTGACTCAGCCTCTAGCTCTTTTGCCTCCTCTCGTGAAACTGGTAAATGTCAAAGCAGCGCGTCGTTAGTGGATGTTCACGGTCAGGGACAAGTCGCTTCCTTGTCCTCTTCAGCAAAAACAACAACAGAGAAGAATGCAGCAGGCGACACAACGGGTTACTCCATGGAGCTCTTTACACATACCGTCCCTGGCTTAGAAAGTGAAGCAGTTAACAGTCCATGCCCATTACAAGTTGAATCTGACATGGAGTGCACTGATGCACAGCCACAGCCAGACTACTATCCTGGTCCTTTGACTCAGACCACAACATTGCCATCGCAGGGTGCTGATCAAGAATCAGACCCTGATGAGACTATGTTGCCCCATCACGAACGCTATACCACCGACCGACACGGTGACACAGACGAAGTTGCACACGAGCTACAAGAAGAGGTAATAGATGACCCAGTTCTTGACCCCGATTGGCAGCCATTGGGGGAACAGGGTGCAGGCGGCAGCAGTTCTGAAGCGGAGGAGGAGGGGCCGCAGCAGGCATCAACATCGCAACAGGTTCCATCTGCCGGGCCCGTATCTTGCCCAAAACGCGTGGCAAAGCTAAAACCTGTTGGAGGACAGCGTGGCCATCCGGTTAAAGCTCAGTCTGCAATGCCTGAAAAGGTATCCGATGCTAGAAAGAGTGCAGTCTGGCATTTTTTTAAACAACATCCAATTGATCAGCGCAAAGTCATCTGTCAAAAATGTTCAACTACCTTAAGCAGAGGACAGAATCTGAAAAGTCTCAATACAAGTTGCATGCATAGACATTTAACCACCATGCATTTGCAAGCCTGGACTAACTACCAAACGTCCCTTAAGGTTGTAGCACCCTCGGCCAATGAAGCTAGTCAGCAACGCAACATCCCTTCCGGCAGTGTAGGGCCACCATTTTCCGCACCACCTGCAGTATCTGTGCAGGTTTCTTTGCCAGGCCAAAGCCGTCAGGGTCAGGGAATCACCAGTTTCGTAGTAGGAAACACTGCATCTAGGGCACCGGTGGCAACAATACCATCTCCCACCGTCTCTCAGTCTGCCATGTCCACCGGCACCCCCGCTAGTTCCACGATCTCCAGCTCTCCAGTCCAGCTCACCCTACATGAGACTATGGTTAGAAAAAGGAAGTACTTAGCCTCGCATCCGCGTACACAGGGTTTGAACGCACACATAGCTAGACTAATCTCGTTAGAGATGATGCCCTACCGGTTAGTTGAAAGCGAAGCTTTCAAAGCCCTGATGGACTACGCTGTACGACGCTACGAGCTACCCAGTCGACACTTTTTTTCCAGAAAAGCCATCCCAGCCCTCCACCAGCATGTTAAAGAGCGCATCGTCCATGCACTCAGGCAATCTGTGAGCACAAAGGTGCACCTGACAACAGATGCATGGACCAGTAGGCATGGCCAGGGACGTTACGTGTCCATCACGGCACACTGGGTAAATGTGGTGGATGCAGGGTCCACAGGGGACAGCAAGTTTGGGACAGTTCTGCCTAGCCCACGGTCTAGGAAACAATTGGCTGTAGCCGTTCGCACCCCCTCCTCCTCCTCTTCGTCCTCCTGCAGAAGCGAGAGCTCGTCCACAGACCGCAGTCGCACAACCACTCCATCCGCAGCTGCCACTGTTGCACACCAGGTCTCCCATTATGGGGCAGCTACTGGCAAACGTCAGCAGGCTGTAGTGGCTATGAAGTGTTTGGGCGACAACAGACACACCGCGGAAGTTCTGTCCGAGTTCTTGCAGAAAGAAACGCAGTCGTGGCTGGGCACTGTAGATCTTGAGGCAGGCAAGGTAGTGAGTGATAACGGAAGGAATTTCATGGCTGCCATCTCCCTTTCCCAACTGAAACACATTCCTTGCCTGGCTCACACCTTAAACCTGGTGGTGCAGTGCTTCCTGAAAAGTTATCCGGGGTTATCCAACCTGCTCCTCAAAGTGCGTGGACTTTGCTCACATATCCGCCGTTCGCCTGTACACTCCAGCCGTATGCAGACCTATCAGCGTTCTTTGAACCTTCCCCAGCATCGCCTAATCATAGACGTTGCAACAAGGTGGAACTCAACACTGCACATGCTTCAGAGACTGTGTGAACAGAGGCGGGCTGTTATGTTTTTGTGGGAGGATACACATACACGGGCAGGCAGTAGGATGGCAGACATGGAGTTGTCAGGTGTGCAGTGGTCGAAGATTCAAGACATGTGTCAAGTCCTTCAGTGTTTTGAGGAATGCACACGGCTGGTTAGTGCAGACAACGCCATAATAAGCATGAGCATCCCCCTAATGCGTCTGCTGATGCAAAGTTTGACGCACATAAAGGATCAGGCGTCTGCAGCTGAGGAAGAGGAAAGCCTTGATGACAGTCAGCCATTGTCTGGCCAGGGCAGTGTACAGGACGAGGTAGCGGGCGAAGAGGAGGAGGAGGACGAGGAGGATGATGGGGATGATTATATTTTTAATGAGGAAGCTTTTCCGGGGCCACTGGAAATTGGTGGCGCGGCAAGGCCGGGTTCTGGTTTTTTGAGGGACACAAGTGACGTGGATTTGCCTGAAACTGCCCCTCAACCAAGCACAACCGCAGATTTGAGAACTGGAACTTTGGCCCACATGGCGGATTATGCCTTACGTATCCTCAAAAGGGACACACGCATAACTAAAATGATGAATGATGACGATTACTGGTTGGCCTGCCTCCTTGATCCTCGCTATAAAGGCAAATTGCAAAATATAATGCCACATGAGAACTTGGAACTAATATTAGCAACCAAACAATCAACTCTTGTTGACCGTTTGCTTCTGGCATTCCCTGCACACAGCGCCCGTGATCGTTCTCACACGAGCTGCAGGGGCCAGCAGACCAGAGGAGTTAGAGGGGCAGAAATCAGAAGTGGCGTTGGCCAGAGGGGTTTTCTGACCAGGTTGTGGAGTGATTAGGCTATGACCGCAGACAGGACAGGTACTGCAGCATCAATTCAAAGTGACAGGAGACAACATTTGTCCAGTATGGTTACAAACTATTTTTCATCCCTTATCGATGTTCTCCCTCAACCGTCATTCCCATTTGATTACTGGGCATCAAAATTAGACACCTGGCCAGAATTGGCAGAATATGCATTGCAGGAGCTTGCTTGCCCGGCAGCTAGTGTCCTATCAGAAAGAGTATTCAGTGCTGCAGGTTCAATACTAACAGAAAAAAGGACTCCACTGACCACACCACTGCTGCCCGTGTACCCCTGGAACCAATTTAAAATTGCCTACAGCCATGTGTTATTATTTTAGGCCTTCAATGCCTGTCTGCGGTCACTCCTTCCACTAGGCCTCTACTGACCACACCACTGCTGCCAGTGTACCCCTGGAACCAATTTAAAAATGCCTACAGCCAGCCCAATTTTTTTATTTTAGGCCTTCGATGCCTGTCTGCGGTCCATTCTTTCAACTACTACTACACTGACCAGGTCACTGCTGCCCGTGTACCCCTGGAACCAATTTAAAATTGCCTACAGCCATGTGTTATTATTTTAGGCCTTCGATGCCTGTCTGCGGTCACTCCTTCCACTAGGCCTCCACTGACCACACCACTACTGCCCGTGTACCCCTGGAACCAATTTAAAATTGCCTACAGCCATGTGTTATTATTTTAGGCCTTCGATGCCTGTCTGCGGTCACTCCTTCCACTAGGCCTCCACTGACCACACCACTGCTGCCCGTGTACCCCTGGAACCAATTTAAAATTGCCTACAGCCAGCCCAATTTTTTTATTTTAGGCCTTCGATGCCTGTCTGCGGTCCATTCTTTCAACTACTACTACACTGACCAGGGCACTGCTGCCCGTGTACCCCTGGAACCAACATCAGAAAATATAAAAATAAGTATTTTGCTTACAAAAAAGAAAATACTGGAGAGATATCAAATGCAGACATTTTAACATTAAAAACAAACACACAACTAAAATCTGGTACAGTACTAAAAATGGCCACCAGCTACAATTACTTTCTCCTGCAAGTAGTTAACTGAAAGGTTTTTTAAATTGAAAACACAGATATGGCATCCACCGAGTGTTGTCCTGTCGCGTCTTCTTTATATTATTGCCGAGAAGATGCAAAACAATGAAAATAATAAAATCATTAATTACCAAAATAATAGAGAAAGTCAACACCACATTGCAAATAAACATTCATTCCAAATAAAGAAGCAGGGCGCGTCCGAGGGTGAGTATATACCTAATAAGAATATAATCAACCTCGGACGCGCAATGCTTATTTCCAACAGCCTTCCTTCCTAAGAATCAGCCCTTCCGTGGTGTAGAGAGACGTTGTGTTACACTCCAAGGTGTTCCCCAGGTTGCCTTTCCTGAGCTTCGATCTTCCAGCTCTCGTTTAGTAGTTGTTGGAAACTACGCTGCATTAGGCCTTCAAATTGGGTATGGGGTGTAGAGAGATGGTGTGTTCCACTCCAAGGTGTTCCCCAGGTTGCCTTTCCTGAGCTTCGATCTTCCGGCTCTCGTTTAGTAGTTGTTGGAAACTACGCTGCATTAGGCCTTCAAATTGGGTATGGGGTGTAGAGAGAGGGTGTGTTACACTCCAAGGTGTTCCCCAGGTTGCCTTTCCTGAGCTTCGATATTCCGGCTCTCGTTTAGTAGTTGTTGGAAACTACACTGCATTAGGCCTACAAATTTGGTATGGGGGAAACATTGGCGCATCTGCGGTCCCTCCTTCCTTTAGGCCTCCACTGACCTGTCTACTGCTGCCCGTGTTCCCCTGGAACCAATTTTAAATTGCCTACAGGCAGCCCAATTTATTATGTTAGGGCTTCGAAGCCTGTCTGCGGTCCCTCCTTCCACTAGGCCTCCACTGACCTGTCTACTGCTGCCCGTGTACCCCTTGAACCAACATCATAAAATAAAAAAAAAAGTATTTTGCTTATAAAAAAGAAAATACTGGTGAGATATCAAATGCAGACATTTTAACATTAAAAACAAACACACAACTAAAATCTGGTACAGTACTAAAAATGGCCACCAGCTACAATTACTTTCTCCTGCAAGTAGTTAACTGAAAGGTTTTTTAAATTGAAAACACACATATGGCATCCACCGAGTGTTATCCTGTCGCGTCTTCTTTATATTATTGCCGAGAAGATGCAAAACAATGAAAATAATAAAATCATTAATTACCAAAATAATAGAGAAAGTCAACACCACATTGCAAATAAACATTCATTCCAAATAAAGAAGCAGGGCGCGTCCGAGGGTGAGTATATACCTAATAAGAATATAATCACCCTCGGACGCGCAATGCTTATTTCCAACAGCCTTCCTTCCTAAGAATCAGCCCTTCCGTGGTGTAGAGAGACGTTGTGTTACACTCCAAGGTGTTCCCCAGGTTGCCTTTCCTGAGCTTCGATCTTCCGGCTCTCGTTTAGTAGTTGTTGGAAACTACGCTGCATTAGGCCTTCAAATTAGGTATGGGGTGTAGAGAGAGGGTGTGTTACACTCCAAGGTGTTCCCCAGGTTGCCTTTCCTGAGCTTCGATATTCCGGCTCTCGTTTAGTAGTTGTTGGAAACTACACTGCATTAGGCCTACAAATTTGGTATGGGGGAAACATTGGCGCATCTGCGGTCCCTCCTTCCTCTAGGCCTCCACTGACCTGTCTACTGCTGCCCGTGTTCCCCTGGAACCAATTTTAAATTGCCTACAGGCAGCCCAATTTATTATGTTAGGGCTTCGAAGCCTGTCTGCGGTCCCTCCTTCCACTAGGCCTCCACTGACCTGTCTACTGCTGCCCGTGTACCCCTTGAACCAACATCATAAAATAAAATAAAAAGTATTTTGCTTATAAAAAAGAAAATACTGGTGAGATATCAAATGCAGACATTTTAACATTAAAAACAAACACACAACTAAAATCTGGTACAGTACTAAAAATGGCCACCAGCTACAATTACTTTCTCCTGCAAGTAGTTAACTGAAAGGTTTTTTAAATTGAAAACACACATATGGCATCCACCGAGTGTTGTCCTGTCGCGTCTTCTTTATATTATTGCCGAGAAGATGCAAAACAATGAAAATAATAAAATCATTAATTACCAAAATAATAGAGAAAGTCAACACCACATTGCAAATAAACATTCATTCCAAATAAAGAAGCAGGGCGCGTCCGAGGGTGAGTATATACCTAATAAGAATATAATCACCCTCGGACGCGCAATGCTTATTTCCAACAGCCTTCCTTCCTAAGAATCAGCCCTTCCGTGGTGTAGAGAGACGTTGTGTTACACTCCAAGGTGTTCCCCAGGTTGCCTTTCCTGAGCTTCGATCTTCCGGCTCTCGTTTAGTAGTTGTTGGAAACTACGCTGCATTAGGCCTTCAAATTGGGTATGGGGTGTAGAGAGATGGTGTGTTACACTCCAAGGTGTTCCCCAGGTTGCCTTTCCTGAGCTTCGATCTTCCGGCTCTCGTTTAGTAGTTCTTGGAAACTACACTGCATTAGGCCTTCAAATTGGGTATGGGGTGTAGAGAGAGGGTGTGTTACACTCCAAGGTGTTCCCCAGGTTGCCTTTCCTGAGCTTCGATCTTCATGCTCTCGTTTAGTAGTTCTTGGAAACTACACTGCATTAGGCCTACAAATTGGGTATGGGGTGGAGAGAGATGGTGTGTTACACTCCAAGGTGTTCCCCAGGTTTCCTTGCCATTGCTTCGGTCTTCCGACTCTCGTTTAGTAGTTGTAGAAAAGTACACTGCATTAGGCCTACAAAATGGGTATGGGGTGGAGAGAGATGGTGTGTTACACTCCAAGGTGTTCCCCAGGTTGCCTTTCCTGAGCTTCTATCTTCAGGCTCTCATTAAATTGTGGTTAAATGGAACAACTGCATTTGGCGTACTAGTTGGTTTGGGGCCTACTATCGGTGTCTGCCACTCCTTGCTGTTCTCCTGGTTTCCTGTCCTGAAATTCCATTTTCAGGCTCTCGTTAAGTAGTTGTTAATGTTAGACTGCATTTGGCCTACTAGTTGGGTTGGGGCCTACTATCGGTGTCTGCCACTCCTTGCTGTTCTCCTCCACTGAACAAAGCTGTGCCGCCTGTTTACTACGGTTGCCAATTTTGAACTGCATTTCGACTACTTACTGATTTGGCCCTACTCTCTGTGTCAGCCTCTCATTCCAGTTGTCCTCCACTGCAATGCCCCCTGGTTATTCCTGTGTTACCAATTTTGAACTGCATTTAGCCCACTTTATTCTTTGGGCCTATATCTGTGTTTCCACTTCATCGTGCCCATTGCCCAGCCAGTGATAGATGAGTCTGCTGGTACATTGACCCATAACGCAACATTCCCCGTGCATGCTACACAACAACATTGTGACCCTGCTGAAAGTCAGGTTGCTCTTCCCGCATACCATACCACCTTACACGGGGACAAAGAGGAAGGTGCAGATGAAAGTGCAGGTTCCTTCATCAGGTGGGGGGAGGAATACTAGTTGGCGACGTCACTGGCACAGGGCCTCTCATAGTACGCAAAAGTGTTGCTGCCGGTGGGAGGCGCCCCCGCCGTGCAAACACACCGCTGTACTTTGAGGGGCCCTGTGCCAGTGCCAATGCCAACAAGTGGGCCCCCCCTGCTTGCTCAGGATCACAGCACTTGCAAAGTTGAAATACTTACCTCTCCCTGCTCCACTGCCGTGACGTGGTCCAGATTTCCTGGGCCCACTAATTACTTGAACCAGCCCTACCCCACACAACTTTAGCCAAATGACCCCCAATTTCAAATGCCTTCCAATTATTATAAGGTAAATTACGCTTGACAAGCTTCATTAAGAAGAATGGATGGTTTTGACATTAAAATGGGCACTCTAGGTGTTTTCCTGGCCCCCACTCACTGCCGACTATGCTGCCCCATTGACTTGCATTGGGTTTCGTGTTTCGGTCGATCCCGACTTTACGTCATAATCGGCCGATTTCACTCGACCCGACTTTTGAGATAGTCGGGTTTCGCGAAACCCGGCTCGACTCTAAAAAGGTCAAGGTCGCTCAACTCTACTCAGGATGTTACACATGGTAGGCTACAAAAAACAGAGCCCTGTTTCCCATGTGGTTAGTACAGGTTAATGATTATTGGGCTTCACTCATTAAAACTGTCTTACAGTAAAACTGTTTTTGTTGCCCAAAGCAACTAATCAAAACTCAGATTCATTGTACCAAAGCAGTGTACTCTTTCCTTGCAAGTTGAATAGTATTTTTAGCTGAGGACAGAAAAGAAAAATTTCCTGGCCAGCATATTGTAGTCAATTCAATGAAGAACTGTGATAGTGGACTCTTATGTATACAAGTGCTCATTCATAGTGATACAGGATAATTTTGTTAGTAAATTTCCTATTCCAGCAAAAAGTAGTAGTGTACATGGTTTAGAATAGTTTAACACATGATCTGTGATCTTGAATTCAGCCCCAGCTGTGTTCCTCTTGAGTAAAATAAATAGTTAAATAAAATAAGGATGTGGGCTCCCAAGCAATTTTGATAACCAGTAAAGGTAAATCCCATATCTGGGGGCTGATGTTAATAATCTGGGACAAGGGACAATACCCCATAATGTTTCCAGGCTATAAATAACAGCTCACAGATGTTTGCTTAGCCTTTCCTGGTGAATTTACAGGGGACCCTCAAAAAATATTGATGTAGGGTCTCCCTATAAATTAAAATCAGCAAAACGTAAACAGACAGCTGTGGGTTGATATTAATAGCTTGGGAAGGGGTCAGAGATTTTGCACCCCCAGGCTACCAACATCATCCTTCAACCGCCTCAGAAATGGCACATCAATAAAATGTGCCAAATCTGGCATTTAGCCTCGCTCTTCTCACTTGCCCTGTAGCAGTAGCAAATGAGGTAATAGGGTTAGGGGGTTGATGTTACCTTTGTATTGTGAGGTGACATCAAGCCCAGGAGTTAGTAATGGAGATGCCTATTCATTACTAACCCCATAGTAATTTTGTAAATCAACACACAGCAAGAATGAAGTCCTTTATTTGAAATAATACAAAACACCATATTTAACACATTTAAAAATAAAAAAACACAGTTATACTCACCTTGTGCACATTCCATTGAAGCCCTTGTCTCATATAAAATAAACAAAAATGATAAACCACCTGTCCAACATACTATCCCATGCCATAATCCTTTTCAGTGATATCTAGAGATGAGCGGTGTTCGAGTCGAACTGTTCGCCAATTTCAAATTCGAGCTGTTTTGGGCGGTGTTCGAGTCGTTTGACGAACTCGAACAATTTGCTTTAAATTCGGCTGTTCGAGCTTCTGTTTGATAACTGTTCGTTCACCAAAAGCCTAACTTGATTTTCACATTAAAACTGTTTATCAATGTTAATAGACTGTTTCAGTGTATAGTGTGCGGAGGGGGGGCGGGGGATAGATCTGTGCTGAAATAATGTCGATTTCCATTTTTTTTCTTTCCTGCATTTCCAGTGGGGCGGTGCAGTCTCTCAGCCTATCAGCAGTGCACACACACACAGCAATGTGCATGTGATGCACACCACAAGCAAGGGCATGTGTCATTGGCTATGTATGTCACATGTCCTTGCCCTATAAGAACCAGCCTTTTTCCCTGTCGCCACCATTTCCTCACTGCTGCAGCTTAGTGGTAGACAGCACCGCTGCTGCTGTGGACGCTATACAGTGTAAGAGTGTGAATTGCGAGCGAATTTGCAGTTAGATAGAGAGAGATAGGTTTAGGGAGTAGGAACTAGTTGTTATATCAGCCCTTTTCAGGGTAACTTACATCAGTTCATAGCATTTTTGCCAGGCAGGTCTATGCCAGTGCTGTGCAAGTGTTTGTCACAGCATTTGATGTAATCTAGCTCAGCCAATCCTTTTGGACTAGTAGCGTTGTCTGGTAGTCATCTGAGTAGCCCGCCTGTGAAGCTAGCTACACCACCTGTGTATCTAATAATTTTTTCCTGCATCTATCCCAGTATATCATTGTGGGCCTAGTAGCAGTGTCTGCACGTAAGCATAGTAGCCCGCCTGTGAAGCTAACTACACCACCTGTGTATCTAATAATTTTTTACTGCATTTAACCTAGTAAATCCTTTTGGGCTTAGTAGCAGTGTCTGCATGTCAGCGGAGTAGCCCACCTGTGAAGCTAGCTACACCGCCTGTGTATCTATATTTTTACTGCATCTAACCCAGTAAATCCTTTTGGGCTTAGTAGCAGTGTCTGCATGTCAGCGGAGTAGCCTGCCTGTGAAGCTAGCTACACCGCATACAAATATTATAATTTTTTACTGCATCTAACCCAGTAAATCGTTTTGGGCTTAGTAGCAGTGTCTGCATGTCAGCGGAGTAGCCCGCCTGTGAAGCCAGCTACATCGCCTGTGTATCTAATATTTTTTTACGGCATCTAACCCAGTAAATCGTTTTGGGCTAGTACCACAGTTTGGCCACTCAGCTCTGCTCGGTTTCTGTTAGGGCTAGCGGAACGCACCAAATAATTAAATAGATATAATAAGGTGCGTTCGCAGCCCGGGGTCCACCGTGCAGAGCTGAAACCTGCTGCTAAGTAATGACGGACTATACGGCGGTACAATGAGGATACACACATGGGATAACTTCACCCTGTATGAAGAAAGCGATCCCTGTTAAGTCACAGGGTCACGGTACCGCACAGAGAGCGCAGGTAAGGAACCACAGAACTCTATCCCAGGACACAGGATTAGAGTTGGTGTAGACCTCTTGCGATCGACACCACAATTGTGGTATCCGAGTAACTAATATGCACAGAAGTGCATGCTGTGCCACACTAGCAGAAGCCACTAACCACCCAGACTTGGGTAAGGTAAGCGCCCTAATAGCGCACGGCGCTGCACTGGTGGTCACTGCAGTTAGACGCTGTTTCGTGTGTTAAAGCTGAGAGTTCAGCCGGGCGCTAGATTGCAGCCATACACCTTACGCGAACAGTCATACACAAGGGATGGGTTTTTAAGGAACGACTTGCACTCATCAACACACACACGATAACAATTGTATACTAGCGCAAGGCCGTGCGGCCATGCAAACCTTTTATAGCTGCAGCAAGTACAAGACCTTCCGAGAAGGACCAATGGGAGTCTGCCACAGAAGAACACATTTAGGACCTTCCTAGAGGACCAATGGGATTAGCTGCAGCATGTAAGCATGTGACCCCTGACCTCCAATGGGAGGTCATCCCGTGGGCATGCTCAGAAAGGGAAAATCTGGACTTAGTCTCAAAAAGACCTGCTCGCTGCTGAACATTGCTGGCTACAAGAACAGAGCCTGGAAGGGCAGTAGTAACCAGTCATCCAGTATTAGCCTGAGCTAGATGCTGGGACTGACATCTCTGCTGAGCAGACTCCACTGTGGCTGGAGAAGAATGGGAGACCGCAGCGGAGATGGTTCGAGATTCCCCCTATGCAGAGGCGGGAACTAAACACCTAACAGGTTTCCATCCATTGTTTTTTGTGCCAACAACTACAGAGTTGCCAATTAGTTAAGCACCAAAATGAGTGGCAAAAGGCCTGCTACATGGTGGAAAGGGGAATAGGCGTGTTGGAAAGGGAAAGAAAGGTTATGTCCGTGGGGTAGATGGTAAAGCAGCAGTAACATCTGCAGAAGAAAGACCATCTTCCAGCCAAAGTAAGATGCCTACTTCTTTTCATGGACAATCTGATATGATCTTTTTCTTACGACCATCGCTATGAGCATCACTACAAATTCCACATAAGGCACAAAAAGAGCAGGTGCTTGAAGGGATATCAAGTGCTCCTCCAAGTGGGCTCTCCTCCACCTCAACTTCAACATCACAAATACTCCAGTCCTCAGAGGTGTCACCCCAATCGCACCTGCTTCCTCACAGCTCCCAAGTCTCCAGCCGCCCGTCTGAGTATGGGGTAACACACATGGTTGAGTCTGCAGAGCTGTTTACTCATACTATAGCCTGGGAATCAGAGGTCTGCTCCAGAACTTCTGTGAATCCAGACAAGGAAATGATCTGCACTGATGCCCAGAATCTTTGTGAGTCGGATCCAGGCCCATATGAAGAAGGTTCTGCGCATAATGTAGACCCTTGTTCCCAAACTGTAACTCCTGTTGGTGGAGACAATGAGGAAGATGATGATGAGACCGAGATACTTGATTGGAATGAAAACTTGACTTTTCGGTCAGGGCAGGAAGAGGTTTGCTCTGAGGACGACTGGTGTGAGAACACACAGGATGATGATGATGAGGTTGGAGACCCCACTTACTGTCAACCCACAGTCCGCCTGTCCATGAGGTCAGCAGAGGAGGTGGAGGAGGATGCTAGTGATGATGAGGTTAGGTTGCGCCATACTGGACAGAGACAGAGTACTGGAAGCACGTCAACAACTGCATCCTCAACCACAACTGTGGTTCTGAGCACAAGTCGTGGTGGCTCTTCAGGTCACATAGGCTCTAAGCCTTTCATAGCCTGGGCATTTTTTGAGATCGCAAAGGATTTCACCACAGACACTTGGACGAGTAGGCATGGACAGGGGCGTTACATGTCGGTGACTGGGCACTGGGTAACTATGGTGACAGCAGGAGAAGGGGCTGCTGTCCAAGTCTTGCCATCCCCACAAGCTGCGTGTCGATCCTCTGTATCTATAAGTTCCTCCACTGCTTATGCCTCCTCAACCTCCTCTCAGTCCTCCACCTGCACCCAAAGCCTGTCTGGTATTGCCACCCACGTTCTAACTGTGCAGAAGGAATCCTGCACACCTCCTGCTGTCACCAGGGCTCAACGGCATCAGGCAGTGTTTACCTTGAAATGTCTAGGAAATGTGAGTCACACAGTTGAGGAGTTGTGGTCAGCTCTGGAGACCGAGTTCCATCAATGGTTGCCTCCACTGAACCTGCAGCCAGGGAAGGCCGTGTGCGACAAACCGGGGTGCGGCCCTTCACCGGGGCAATGTCACACATGCCTTGTATGGCTCACTTTTTGAAACTGCTTGTCCAGCAATTTTTATCCCACTATCCACTAGATGGGCTTCTGCAGAGTGCATGGTCGCTGTGTGCTTCATTCCACCATTCGCATCCCACAGCTCAATGACTTACATCTTTACAGAAGTCGTTGGGCCAGCCAGTTCACCGGCTTAAATGCGATGTGCCTACACAGTGGAATTCAACTCTGCACATGTTGCAGCGACTGTGGCAGCAATGACGAGCCCTGGTGCAATACGTTATGACGTATAGCCTGGGCCAACGTGATCACGAGGTGGGGCAAATCACGGTGCAGGAGTGGTCTCATATCAGGGACCTATGCACCCCTCTGCACAGTTTTGAAATAGCGATTAAGATGTTTAGTGCTGACGATGCCATTATCAGCATGACTATTCCGGTCATTTACATGCTGGAGCACACCTTAAAAAGTATTCAGAGTCAGGTGGTGGGACAAGAGGAGGAGGAGGGGGAACAGGAGGAGTCGTATGCAGAAGGAATAATATCCCAAGGTGCAGATGGTCGGCAGCACCAAGTTGGCTGGCATTGGAGGGTGGGTGAGAGGGATTACCAAGGGCACAGCCAAACTGTTGAGGAAGTTGCAGGAGCTGAGGAAGAAGTGGAGGATGAACTGGTGCTTGGCATGGAAGACTCATCAGATGAGGGAGACCTTGATCAAACTTCTGTTGTGCAAGGTTGGGGGGGAGAGGGCAGAGGAAGGAAGCATAATTCTCACCTTGCCGCCACAAGACAACAAGGACTTGGTCCTCCTGGATTTGCAAGACACATGAGTGCCTTCTTGCTGCACTACCTGCAACATGACCCTCGGATTGTCAGAATCCAAAGTAATGCCAACTACTGGGTTGCCACACTCTTAGATCCCCGGTACAAAAGTAAATTTGGCAAAATAATTCCTGCCATAGAAAGGGATTCACGCATGCAGGAGTATCAGCAGAGATTGTTACAGAATGTTACATCTGCTTTTCCACAAAACACCAGTGGTGCATAACAGTAACATCGTAACTGGTGGTAACAGGAATTTTTTCCAATCATTTCAACAATTTTTTAGACCATCCTTTGCAAGGCCACAGGAGACAAGAAGTCTGACGCATAGCCAACGCCTAGAGAGGATGGGACAGGAGTATCTCCAAGTTAACATCGATGCCATGACTGTGGAACTGAACCCTTGCTCATTTTGGGCTACCAAGCTGGAAAAATGGCCTGAGCTTGCCACTCACGCCTTGGAGATCTTGTTGTACCCCGCAGCCAGCGTTCTCTCTGAACGTGTGTTCAGCGTTGCTGGTGGTGTGCTGCCAGATAAGCGCACACGGCTGTCCAGTGAGAATGTAGACAGACTAACGTTCATCAAGATGAGCAAATCCTGGATCCACAAAGACTTTTCTACCCCTGTGTCATCCTAGGGAGACTAAAAGCTTGTTGATTTTTGAAAATCACCTCACCAACCATTTTAAGAAACTCTGGGGAAATTGATGCCACTTAAGTGGTGTCTGTGGCCCAATTTTTGGAAAAATGGAGACCCTTTTGGAGTCCCCTTGCTGTGCTTTACATGACTTTGGCATCGTCAATTTCAGGTAAGTGGGTTCGCTCCCCCCTTTTAACCTTTAGAAACTACATACACTATGGCTTTGGGTAACACAGGTGGTTGAGTCTGCAGAGCTGTTTACTCATACTATGGCCTGTGATTCAGAGGTCTTTTCCAAAGCTTCAGTGTCTGCTACTCAGCAAAGTACCCCACCTATGAAGCAAGCTACACCGCCTGTTTATCTAATTACTAATTTTTAACTGCATCTAGCCCAGGCAATACTTTGGGCCTAGTAGCAGTGTCTGCTACTCAACAGAGTGCCCCACCCATGAAGCAAGCTACACCGCCTGTAGATCTAATTACTAATTTTTAACTGCACCTAGCCCAGGAAATCCTTTTGGGCTTAGTAGCAGTGTCTGCTACTCAACAGAGTACCCCACCCATAAAGCGAGCTACACCGCCTTCTTCTTTTCTCAATCTAAGGCTGGAGTCACACTAGCGAGTTTTCCGTACGTAAGAGCACCGAAAATACGTCCGTAAAACTCGCAAAACAAACGGCACAATTATTCTCAATGGGTCTGCTCCTATCAGCCGTATATAACGGATCCGTATTATACGGCTTTCTATGGCCGTAACAAATTGCAGCTTGCTGCGATTGTCAGCGTATTGCGTGAAAAATACGCCAATGAAAGTCTATGGGGGAGCGTAAAATGCGGAATGCATACGGACCATGCGTGTGACTTGCGAGAAATACGCTACTCACTGGCAGATGTCCGGAAATGTCCAAATGCTCAATCAGGCAGGTGAGACATGCTAATTAGCAGAAAAAGCCAGACAGTGAACCCGGAAGTCTGCTGTATGCCTCCACGGAGTGAGATCTTCAAGATGGCACACATCATAAATGTTGATCTCCTCATCATCTTGGTGCAAGAAAGGCCTATTATCTGGGATCAGAGGGATCCCAACTATGCCAACAGGGCACAAAAAGAGGCAGCATGGAGGAGTGTGTGTGGGTCACTCTTCCCAAATTATGAGCAGCAGCCACGTGCGGCACAGCGGCAAATAAGTAAGTACACCCTGTTAGGACTGGCGGAACGCATCAAGACAGATGATATAGATGCGTTCGCAGTCCGGGGTCCACCGTGCAGGTGAAAACCTGCTGCTAGCAATTTGCAGACTATATGGCGGTACACAAAAGTATACACGCGTGGGTTAAACCTCACCCAGCGTGAAAGAAGCAATCCTGTTAAGTCACAGGACTGCGGTACCGCACCTAAAGCGCGAGCAAGTAGTCAGTGAACTCAACCCCAACTAGGATTGAAGTCCGATTAGACCCTTGCTGGCACAACACCGCAACTGGGTGTGTAAGGAAACTGAATAACAATATTGAGGCACAAGAGTGCATGCAGTGCCGCACTGACGAACGCCACTAACCACCCAGGCTTGGGTAAGGAAAGCACAG
Source organism: Ranitomeya imitator (assembly GCF_032444005.1). Taxonomy (NCBI): domain Eukaryota; kingdom Metazoa; phylum Chordata; class Amphibia; order Anura; family Dendrobatidae; genus Ranitomeya; species Ranitomeya imitator. The sequence goes on along the minus strand of NC_091285.1, from coordinate 418,615,543 downwards.
AGGAAGTGCACGGCGCCGTACTGGCGGTCACAGCAACTGGACGCTGTAATGTGTGATTCGTGCTGTAGGCTAAGTCGGGCGCTAGATAGCAACCATACACCTTCCGCGAACAGACATTCAATAGGGTAGGGGTATCCAAGGACGACTTGCACTCACAACATACACTCATTAGCAATTGTTAGACAATACTAGCGCATGGCTGTGCGGTCATGCGCAGTTTATATAGTTGCAGCACAGGAAGTGGTTACAGCACTTTTGCCCTTCCAAGACCTGCCAAGTGGACCAATGGAATGTGCTGCAGTGCCTGAGCACATGACCCTCAATCTCCAATGGGAGATCTTACCCTGGGCATGCTCAGTACGTGCAGACAAGGACTTAGTCCCAGAGAAGTCCGCTCGCTGCTGACCAGCACTGACTTTAATGGCAGAGACTGGAGAAGCAGCAGTAACTCTCAGAACAGAGTGGGAATGAGCAAGACGCTGGGACCGACGTCTTTGCTGAGCAGACTCCACTGCGGCTGGACAAGAATGGGAGACCGCAGCGGAGGTGGCTCGAGATTCCCCCTGTGCAGAAGCGGGAACTCGACCCCTAACATTACCCCCCCTCCTAGGGCCCCCCCCTCCTTGGGCCTCGCTACGTTCGAAGGCAGCAATGAGCTGTGGAGCCCGAATGTGCTCAGCAGGCTCCCAGGATCTATCCTCAGGACCGTAACCCCTCCAGTCCGACCCTGAGCATCCTTTTGATAGAGGACTGCTCCTGCACCAACGGATGAGGCATCCACTTCCAAAAGGAATGGCTTACCCTTATCGGGACGATGTAAGATGGGAGCGCTAGCAAAATGGGACTTTATAGAAGTGAAGGCTTTGGAGACCCCTTCGGACCACGATTTGGGATTCGCTCCCTTCTTGGTGAGGGATACCAAGGGAGCTACCAAAGTTGAGAAGTGGGGAATGAACTGGCGATAGTAATTTATGAACCCCATAAAGCGCTGCACCGCTTTAAGAGAATGGGGTTCCTGCCAGTCCATCACTGCTTGTAGTTTGGCAGGATCCATAGCCAATCCCTGGGCCGAGATGATATAGCCCAGGAAAGGCAAGGACTCCTGCTCAAACACACACTTCTCCAACTTTGCATATAAGGAATTCGCCTGTAAGAGTTCGAAAACTCTGCCAACATCTCTCCGGTGGGAGCCAATATCTGGAGAGAAGATGAGAATATCATCCAGATAGACTACGACCGAGGTAGAAAGCATATCCCGGAAGATATCGTTGACAAAGTCCTGAAAAACGGCTGGGGCATTACAGAGCCCGAAAGGCATCACCAGGTACTCATAGTGCCCATCCCTGGTATTGAAAGCCGTTTTCCACTCGTCCCCCTCACAGATGCGAATCAGATTGTAGGCACCCCGCAGATCTAATTTGGTGAATATTTTAGCTCCCCTTAATCTGTCAAAGAGCTCCGATATCAGGGGCAATGGGTATTTGATCTTAATAGTGATAGCATTGAGACCCCTATAATCGATGCAAGGACGTAACTCCCCGTTCTTCTTTTGCACGAAGAAGAATCCCGCCCCTGCCGGAGACACTGACTTCCTTATAAATAGTGTTGAGCGATACCGTCCGATACTTGAAAGTATCGGTATCGGATAGTATCGGCCGATACCCAAAAAATATCGGATATCGCCGATACCGATATCCGATACCAATACAAGTCAATGGGACATCAAGTATCGGAAGGTATTCTCATGGTTCCCAGGGTCTGAAGGAGAGGAAACTCTCCTTCAGGCCCTGGGATCCATAGGGATGTGTAAAATAAAGAATTAAAATAAAAAATATTTATATATTTACCTCTCCGGCGGCCCCTGAACTCAGCGCGGGTAACCGGCAGGCTTCTTTGTTCAAAATCAGCGCTTTTAGGACCTGAGAATCACGTCCCGGCTTCTGATTGGTCGCGGGCCGCCCATGTGACCGCCACGCGACCAATCACAAGCCGCGACGTCACCGCAAGCTATGCGGTCATGCGCAGTTTATATAGTTGCAGCACAGGAAGTGGTTACAGCACTTTTGCCCTTCCAAGACCTGCCAAGTGGACCAATGGAATGTGTTGCAGAGCCTGAGCACATGACCCTCGATCTCCAACGGGAGATCTTACCCTGGGCATGCTCAGTATGTGCAGACAAGGACTTAGTCCCAGAGAAGTCCGCTCGCTGCTGACCAGCACTGACTTTAATGGCAGAGACTGGAGAAGCAGCAGTAACTCTCAGAACAGAGTGGGAATGAGCAAGATGCTGGGACCGACGTCTTTGCTGAGCAGACTCCATTGCGGCTGGACAAGAATGGGAGACGGCAGCGAAGGTGGCTCGAGATTCCCCCTGTGCAGAAGCGGGAACTCGACCCCTAACATTACCCCCCCTCCTAGGGCCCCCCCTCCTTGGGCCTCGCTACGTTCGAAGGCAGCAATGAGCTGTGGAGCCCGAATGTGCTCAGCAGGCTCCCAGGATCTATCCTCAGGACCGTAACCCCTCCAGTCCACCAAATAAAATTTTTTGCCACGAACCACCTTGTACCCCAAGATAGCGTTCACCTCGTAATCGTCCGTAGACGAACCCGACGTCCCAGTAGATGATTCAGAAAACCGGGACATGTAGACGGGCTTAAGGAGGGACACATGAAAGGTGTCGGTGATACCTAGGCGTGGAGGAAGGGCCAGACGGTAAACCACAGGATTAACCTGTTCGAGGACCTTAAAAGGACCTAAGTAGCGAGGTGTAAACTTGGTAGACTCAACTCGCAGCCTGATGTTACGGGCGGAGAGCCACACCAAGTCGCCAGGAGCAAAGGTCGGAGCGGGGCGCCGATGTGCGTCGGCGGAGGACCTCATTCTCTCCTTGGAAGCCTGAATGGCATCCTGAGTGCGATCCCAAATGTCCCGTGCCTCCACAGCCCAGTCTGCCACCCTGGAATCGGCGGAAGACACGGGCATGGGCACAGGTACCCGCGGATGCTGACCATAGTTAAGGAGGAATGGAGTCTGTCCAGTGGAATCAGCGACAGCATTGTTAAGAGCAAACTCCGCCCACGGTAGCAAAGATGCCCAGTCATCCTGCTTAGCAGCAACAAAATGTCGCAGATATGTGACCAAGGTCTGGTTGGCTCTCTCTACCAACCCATTCGTCTCGGGATGATAAGCCGAAGAGAGATTCAACTCAATACTGAGAAGACGACAAAGCTCTCTCCAGAACCGAGACGCAAACTGGGGACCTCGGTCACTGACAATTTTGTCTGGCATACCGTGAAGATGAAAGATGTGTTTGACAAACAACGCTGCCAAGGCCCGTGCAGAAGGTAACCGGGGAAGCGGCACCAAATGCACCATTTTAGAAAAATGGTCGGTGATTACCCAAATAATGGTACAGCCACGAGACTTGGGCAGACCCACAACAAAATCCATCCTGACCATCTCCCAGGGCCTGTCTGCCACCGGCAGAGGGTATAACAAACCAGCTGGCCATTGTCGGGAAGACTTATTCTTGGCACAAGAGACACATGCCCGAACGTAGTCTCCGACGTCACGAACCATATGTGGCCACCAGTACATTCTCGCCAGTAACTCAGATGTCCTTTTTGCCCCAAAGTGTCCACCCACTCTGGACGAATGAGCCCAAGAGAGAACCTCCGGACGCAAATTGATGGGAACAAAAGTCTTGCCCGGAGGCACAGACTCTAGCGAAACCGGAGCTACAGTTCTCAGACTCTCCAAAGGGACAATGAGCCGAGGCTCGTCCTCCTCCTCCTCAGCTGACACGAAGGAGCGAGAGAGAGCGTCAGCACGAATTTTCTTCTCCCCGGCGAGATAATGTAGGGTAAAGTGGAACCGGGAGAAAAACAAGGACCATCTGGCCTGACGAGAATTGAGCCGCTGGGCTGTTTGTAAATAGACCAAATTCTTGTGATCCGTGAAAACTTGGAATGGGAACCGAGCACCCTCCAAGAGGTGTCTCCATTCCGAAAAGGTCAACTTCATTGCCAGCAACTCCCTATCCCCGATGGAGTAATTTCTCTCCGCTGGTGTGAAGGTCTTTGAGAAAAAGAAGCATGGGTGCTTCCGACCCTGAGCATCCTTTTGATAGAGGACTGCTCCTGCACCAACGGATGAGGCATCCACTTCCAAAAGGAATGGCTTACCCTTATCGGGACGATGTAAGATGGGAGCGCTAGCAAAATGGGACTTTATAGAAGTGAAGGCCTTGGAGACCCCTTCGGACCACGATTTGGGATTCGCTCCCTTCTTGGTGAGGGATACCAAGGGAGCTACCAAAGTTGAGAAGTGGGGAATGAACTGGCGATAGTAATTTATGAACCCCATAAAGCGCTGCACCGCTTTAAGAGAATGGGGTTCCTGCCAGTCCATCACTGCTTGTAGTTTGGCAGGATCCATAGCCAATCCCTGGGCCGAGATGATATAGCCCAGGAAAGGCAAGGACTCCTGCTCAAACACACACTTCTCCAACTTTGCATATAAGGAATTCGCCCGTAAGAGTTCGAAAACTCTGCCAACATCTCTCCGGTGGGAGTCAATATCTGGAGAGAAGATGAGAATATCATCCAGATAGACTACGACCGAGGTAGAAAGCATATCCCGGAAGATATCGTTGACAAAGTCCTGAAAAACGGCTGGGGCATTACAGAGCCCGAAAGGCATCACCAGGTACTCATAGTGCCCATCCCTGGTATTGAAAGCCGTTTTCCACTCGTCCCCCTCACGGATGCGAATCAGATTGTAGGCACCCCGCAGATCTAATTTGGTGAATATTTTAGCTCCCCTTAATCTGTCAAAGAGCTCCGATATCAGGGGCAATGGGTATTTGTTCTTAATAGTGATAGCATTGAGACCCCTATAATCGATGCAAGGACGTAACTCCCCGTTCTTCTTTTGCACGAAGAAGAATCCCGCCCCTGCCGGAGACACTGACTTCCTTATAAACCCTCTTGCCAAATTCTCCTGAATGTATTGAGACATAGCCTCCGTCTCCGGGAGAGAGAGGGGATATACCCTTCCCCGAGGAGGTTCGGCTCCAGGCAAGAGGTCGATAGGACAGTCGTAAGGGCGATGGGGCGGTAGAGTCTCAGCAGCCTTTTTAGAGAACACGTCTGCATAACACCAATAATACCTGGGAAGTGATGAAAGATCTGCGGGTACGTCGGTAGTAGAGACCTGTACACACTCACTCACACACCTGCCCAAACAAGACTTACTCCAACCCAATATTCTCCCTGAGGACCACTCAATATGTGGGGAGTGGAAACGGAGCCAGGGTATTCCCAGCAAAATCTCATCCATTCCCTCAGGAAGGACAAGAAGGGAAATAATCTCCTGATGGGAAGGAGATATGGACAGCGAGAACGGAACTGTCTGGTGTGTGATTTGCAGTGGGAGTGTCGCCCCATTCACAACTCTAACCGTTATTGGTTTGGCGAGCATGACTAGTGGTATAGCATGACGTGTAGCAAAAGCAGAGGACATGAAGTTTCCCTCTGCTCCTGAATCCACACAAAGCTCGACTGTTAGAGTGGAGGAGCCTAACAGGATTGTCCCTTTAAAGGACAGTTTGGAGGAGAATGCTGCTGTGTCTAGTGAACCTCCCCCAATGGTTACTAGACGCGATCGTTTCCCGACCGCCGCGGACATTTATTGGCGTAATGTCCATGTTGTTGACAGTTTTTACAAACCACGGGTACTCGAGTGGCTAGAGATTTAGGTCCCGCTCGAGAAACCTCCATGGCCTCATGGGAATCTGACGCCAAGACAGGGGATTCCAGAGGTCTGGCAAAAGTTGGAGCCAGCCGAAACCTCTGCCTACACTGGGTCCGCTCCAACCTCCGCTCGTGAAAACGGAGGTCGATGCGGGTAGACACAGAAATAAGTTCCTCCAGTGTGGCCGGTATCTCCCTAGTGGCCAAGGCGTCCTTCACATGGTCTGCCAGTCCCCTCCAGAACACCGGAATAAGAACTTTGTCTGGCCACTCTAACTCTGAAGCTAGAGTCCGGAACTGGATGGCAAACTGGCTGACCACGGACGTACCCTGCGTAATAGACAACAATTGGAGTGCGGTGTCGTGGGTAACCCGAGGCCCTAAAAAGACCTGCTTCAGGGTGTCCAAGAAGAGAGGAGCACTCTGTACCACACGATCATCTCGCTCCCAGAGTGGCGTTGCCCACTCCAACGCCCTGCCCGACAAGAGAGATAGGATAAATCCCACTCTCGCCCGCTCCGTTGGAAAACATGACGCCAGGAGCTCAAGATGTATAGAGCACTGGCTCACGAATCCGCGACAATGTTTACTGTCGCCAGCAAACTTGTCAGGAAGCGGGAGACGGGATAAAGTCGGAGCAGGGGTGGCAGCGGACAAACTGGCTGCGGCTACACTTGCAGCCTGCACAGCTACAGCAGTGACATCCACAGCTGAGGTTGTACGCTCAAGAGCCGCCAACCTTCCCTCCAGCTGCTGGATGTACCTCTGTAAACGCTGGTCGTCCGCTATTTTACTAGCCAGACCCTGGTGCTAGTATTCTGTTAGGACTGGCGGAACGCACCAAGACAGATGATATAGATGCGTTCGCAGTCCGGGGTCCACCGTGCAGGTGAAAACCTGCTGCTAGCAATTTGCAGACTATATGGCGGTACACAAAAGTATACACGCATGGGTTAAACCTCACCCAGCGTGAAAGAAGCAATCCTGTTAAGTCACAGGACTGCGGTACCGCACCTAAAGCGCGAGCAAGTAGTCAGCGAACTCAACCCCAACTAGGATTGAAGTCCGATTAGACCCTTGCTGGCACAACACCGCAACTGGGTGTGTAAGGAAACTGAATAACAATATTGAGGCACAAGAGTGCATGCAGTGCCGCACTGACGAACGCCACTAACCACCCAGGCTTGGGTAAGGAAAGCACAGAGGAAGTGCACGGCGCCGTACTGGCGGTCACAGCAACTGGACGCTGTAATGTGTGATTCGTGCTGTAGGCTAAGTCGGGCGCTAGATAGCAACCATACACCTTCCGCGAACAGTCATTCAATAGGGTAGGGGTATCCAAGGACGACTTGCACTCACAACATACACACATTAGCAATTGTTAGACAATACTAGCGCATGGCTGTGCGGTCATGCGCAGTTTATATAGTTGCAGCACAGAAAGTGGTTACAGCACTTTTGCCCTTCCAAGACCTGCCAAGAGGACCAATGGAATGTGCTGCAGAGCCTGAGCACATGAGCCTCGATCTCCAACGGGAGATCTTACCCTGGGCATGCTCAGTACGTGCAGACAAGGACTTAGTCCCAGAGAAGTCCGCTCGCTGCTGACCAGCACTGACTTTAATGGCAGAGACTGGAGAAGCAGCAGTAACTCTCAGAACAGAGTGGGAATGAGCAAGATGCTGGGACCGACGTCCTTGCTGAGCAGACTCCACTGCGGCTGGACAAGAATGGGAGACCGCAGCGGAGGTAGCTCGAGATTCCCCCTGTGCAGAAGCGGGAACTCGACCCCTAACACACCCATGTTTGTAATTTAATGTTTTTGTTAAACAGCAGGACCTTAGTACTTTGATTTTTTAAAATTGATTTTATTAATGAATACCCAAATTAATTTACAGCACACCAGTACGTACATAGTGTAGTATATGATAAACGGATTTCAATAAGGTTTTTAACAGATGTCCCTTACTAACATTGTTTGCAAGTAATTGTTCTTTCTGGGATAAAGGGTAGCGGACTGTGTCCTTGTGGCCTTACTTTAGAATTGTCTTATGTTTGCAAATTAACTAATAAATGTCTTCTAGAAATGCATATTCCTATGCTAAAATAAAATTGGTTTAGTCAATTAAACCTCGTGAGACCACTTTGCATAATGGGCTAATCAATGTGTAATATTTGTTGTTTCAGTGGGTGATGTTACAACCCGATGGAGGAGCATCTGCGACCAATATAGGAGGGAGAGGCAGCAGCGGGAGCGGAGTGGGGCAGGCGCACCACCCAAGAAAAAAAATATATATATTTTGACAGGCTCACTTTTTTGAACCCCAGCATGGACCTCAGGCCGTAAGTACAAACATCACAACCCCTTTTTTAAATTAATAAAAAATAAACATTTGTACTCAAAAACATTTTTCTTTACAGAACACAGTCCAACCTCACTGACAGGGAGACGGGGTCTGACTCAGAATTGGTCATAGACTCAGTGGGTGAAGGCGAAGAGGTGGCTGGTCCATCTTCTGCTCCCTCAGGCTCCATCCCTCAAGGATCCTCCTCATCTGGCCAGCCAGCTCCAGCAGAGCCAGAACAACAGCAAGAGGCCCCACAGTTGTCATCATCATCATCAGCAGCAGCACCACCACCACCACCTAGCCAGGATGACCCTGGAAACAGCAGCAGCCCTACTGTTGCCCTGGAGCGCTCACCACAGGCTGCAGTCTTTTCACAGCGTGCTCGCCGCAGGAGAGAGCTTATCCAAAGCCGGAGAAACGTGGATGCTGGTGTGATGAACTATCTGGCAAGGGTTCGTGAGGATGATGGGGAGGAGGGCTTTACCAGGAGCCTTGCCCGGTACTTAAGGCCAAAAGAACATGAGTTGAGGCTTCGTGTGAGAGGGTGCATTCAGATCCTGATTGATGCATGCACCCCCCCAAATAACCCATACCAACTTATGGAATTTATTGAACAGTGGCAGATGTCACCTCAAAATATCCTGCGGCCTCAGAGATTGCAAGGCATGCATGCTCATGAGGGATCTGAAGCACCCCCTCCATGTCAGCCAACACCTCAACCACAACCCACACCCAACCCACCATGGCAACCTCAGTACCATATGGCCGGATATCGCCAACCATCCCAATATGGCCACTTGTCCACACCCAGTGCTGGAGGCTGGTCCCAACCTGGGTTTGGACAATATGGCCATTTTGGTTTGGGGTATGATTCCAGGCCATATAGTCAGCAACATCAGGGGTTACCTAGAAATCCTTTCCAAAATATGCCAACTGTCCAGCATCATCCCAGGCATATTTTGCCGCCAGCCACTACCACATCCTCACAGGGTGCAGGACAATTGGGCCTACAAAGGCCACCTGATGAGGATCCAGAGCAATCCACATCTCCAACACCTACCTACCAAGACTTGTGATTTTTTATTTTTGTTTTATTTTGTTTTTTTCTTTTTTTTTTCTTTTTTATACAATCTTGAGGATGTTTGTGCTGACATAGCACTTTGTAATGCTGCTGATGTAGTATGCTTATATTGGCCCCCAAAAAAGGGTAATGAAAAGATTTGTAAAAAAAAAGGTTATGACAAAACAATAACCAACACTCAAATATTGTTTTAAGTTTAAAGTTTTTTGCAAAAAAGCAACATCTGGTTGTGGACAATTCTTTATTTCATCACACACACATGATAGGATCATACCCATATGAAAATTTTAGAAATACAAAAGACTGATTTTTGAAAAGGGTAACCAAAAAATTTAATATAGAAAACTAAACATACTAAATAGCATATTCTTGCCAGGGAGTAGCACCTTGAGGACTCATAAAATAATTGGTGAAAACATCCCGAACTTTGAGGCCAGAAATGGGACGACGCGGAGGAGGGACATATGGGGTAGGCAGAATAACATTGCTCATGAGGCTAACATCAATATTGGGTGAGGAACAATCATGTATGCATGTAAAATTATGTAAAATAACACAGGCTTTGATAACTTCATTGATTGTAGCCTCACCTAGCTGAATGGCAGACTGGAAAACACGCCATTTTGCAACAAGAATCCCAAAGGCACATTCCACTAGTCTCCGCGCCCTGGAAAGTCTCAGATAAAAGACCCTCCGCCGGTGGTCCAGGTTGCGCCTGGGATAAGGCCTTATGACATGCCTCGTAAGTTGGAAAGCCTCATCTCCAACCAAAACAAAAGGCACTGCTTCCGCATTGGATCCTGGGAGTTGTTGTGGTGGTGGGAGGTTTAGCTGGTTATCACGTAGCCGCCGACCCATTATGGACGCATTGAAGACCCTACAGTCTCCAGTTCGCCCATAGGCCCCAATGTCTACAATTATAAACCTGTAGTTACTGTCAGCAACAGCTAACAGAACTACAGAGAAAAACTGCTTATAATTGTAGAATTGGGAACCAGAGTTCGACGGCTTACGCACCCTAATATGTTTCCCATCCACAGCTCCAATGCAGTTAGGGAAGTCACAAGTGTCCTTGAATCCACTGGTGATTTTTAGCCAATCCTCCTGTTTGGGCTCAGGCATAACCACATCATGAAGCTTCTCCCATATTTGGAAACAGGTTTTACGAACAATGCCTGAAATTGTAGAACGCCCAATAAGGAACTCCAAGTGTAGTCCCGCATAGGACAAGCCTGTGGCCAGGAAGCTAAAAGAAAAAAAAAAAAAAAAACATGAGTACAAAGAAAACATGAAGAAGCACAAGTGTATAGTATATTTACAAAGACTTTATGTCCAATCTAAAATTTTCAAAATCCCATGTTTAGTTTCATACAACATTAACCACAGTTTTTTTGATGTGCTTGGGCCATAATGTCAACATAAACTTACAGAAACCTACTAGAAGCCAACACATAGAAAAAAATATCAACAACACACAGTATGTGAGAATGGTGAATACATACCGTAAGGTTAGGAGCAGACGCTCCTCAGTAGAGATGGCTTTTCTCATCCTTGTGTTCTGATAGGTGAGCCCAGGATGTAAGATCTCCAACAACATATCAAAAGTCCTGATGGTCATGCGACTATACAGGTAAAACTTGGCAGGATGTGACCTCAAAGCTGAATATAGCCTCTGAAAATGTCCTTTACTCTGGCGTTGGGTCAATAGAGGATGCACCCACAATCTTCGTCCCCTCCTTCGCGGATCAACATTGACTGGATATGGCTGTCCAAAGTGACGTGACAACACCCAGTGAAGTAACACCCACTGAGCTGTGCTTAAATACACATGGTCAGACATGTTTGTAAGGTGAAAGCAACACAGCCAAAAGAAGCTCCAGAACAAATAGGGCACATGGGAGGGTTCCACCTGTTGTAGAGGGCTTAAATAGTGTTGTTAATGATGATTTAAATGATTTGCAGGCCAGAAAACCGTTAAATGTCCATTTTGTGATGCTGCGTGTAAAATACGCCATACGGATCACATACGGATTACACACGCAACAGCACATGCGCAAAATACGCGACCACACCTAGGCTAAGCATTAACTACGGAAAGAGATTTCTGGGACATTTTGGCGTATTACGCGCGTATTACAGACATAGAATACGTTCGTATTGTCTTACGCTGAGTGTGACTCCAGCCTAACCCCTCGGCTCTGGGATGTCTGCTCTCCCTCAAGCTCTCTCCTTCTCACAGGTGGACTACCGCGTGTATTCACACTGTGGCAAATCTTTTGGGCCCAGGCATAAGAAGTCGTCGAGGTAATGGCTAATATGTGCCCCCTTAGAAACGTCCATGGAAACCCATTTTAGCAGGATATGGAGCACCCCATGGGCAAACAGTGATCTATGTAGTATGCTCCTTCACAGAAGCAGCCCAATAGGCGGACACTATTTGGAGGCACAGGTAGTAACCGGAACGCCCCCTCAATGACTGTTATGGCCATTAGGGTGCCCCTTCCCAACTTCTTGACCCGCCTGATTGCCTCCTCATAGGAGGTACAGTATATAGTACTGTACTTGCTTCCACGTCGATGTTGTCGTTTACTGACCTGCCACTTGGATATAACAAATGGTGGATTAGTCTGAATGTATTGGGTTCCTTTTTTGGCACGACTCCCACCTGGGATACCACTACGTCTTCTAAGGAAAGTGTTCTGAATGGACCCACCATTCTACCTAAAGATATTTCTTTTTTTAATTTTTTGGTCACGACGTCTGCATGTTGGTAGGCTGATTTTAGATTTTTACTCCAGCATTTCTTGATTTTAGAAGGGCATGACATGCCTATATCTGTGTCTCCTCCTCCTTTTACTCCTCCACCTCTTTTCTTTGCAACCATCCAGGCTAAAGAGCAGGATACAATGAGATGCTGCAAACGAAGATTCACTGATGGGCGGTGATGTCATAGAGGTCACCACCGGTCATTGAAGCTGCATTCCAAAACTTCACTCTGAGTGGCCTGATGAACTGCGGTGACCTCAAGAAGATCACTGAGTTTCTTGGTACATGTCACACTGATGATACACAGATGACATCTGTGTGTCATCAGTGTGCACGTGTGCAGCAAGCATCTTGTCCGCGAAAATAACTAACATATCTGTGGGTTTTTCACACGAACACATGGTCCATGTGAAAAACTTGACATGTGTACACCACCATTGAATACAATGGGTGTTCGTATGTCCATATTTGAGGTCCTTAAAAAATGGACCACATATGGACATACAAAACATACATGTGAAGAAAGCATAATACAAACAAATACAACCGCATTCTGAGCATGAAAAAGTAAATGTGCACTCTAAATATGTGCATTTTCAATTGCATTACTGCTATATGCAGTAGACTATTCTTATAGAATTGCAGTAGTTAGTTCAGTTTGGTCAAAGTATGAGAGCCGGTGTGCCAGCAACAATTTGACCTCACGAGATAGGAACTATCGGACTTACCTCGTCTAGGCCCAGGCATGCAAATGTAAAGCTTAATTATCAACAATGTGTTCAATATAAATAGGTAAATGGCACAACATGATAAACACTAATTTAAATTCAATAAATCTTTATTAATTCTATAAAAAATTATAACTAAAATTCACAGTGTGAATCAGTCAGGGGGACTACCACCCCACCTAGAATAGTTTTAAGGCTATATTGCTATATGAATGAGAAGAGAACTTTACAAACTTGCAGGTAAAATAGAGCGTTAATATGATCGGTAAAAAAATACCTCTAAACATTCATAATTCATTATTTAGAACACCATATATAGGCATAAATAATGCTAAACAAACCTTAATATAGATGTCATAAGTCCTAAAATACTTATTAAATTGGACCACAGTAGGGCAGGAGCAGAAAACCTGGATGAATCGGCGTTCCCCTTGCCCCGACGCACGTTTCGCCACTTGCTTCTTCTGGGGACGCATAATGAATTGAATGTACATTGATGTTTCATACATCCATGATAACACAATGAACACAAAACATCCATGAACAGAAAAATTGCAGCACGCATCAGCAAAACAACATATTGCCATGAGTTAGAGAAGTGGGATTAACAACAGCATGTGGCTTATTGAATTTGTAACTGGACATAATCGTATATTACCGTTTGGACCTGTTGAACTATATCATGACAGATGAAGCATGGTTCCACCTAACTTCATTTGGTAATCCACAGAACAATAAGTACTAGCACACAGAAAATTCATACAATCTGCATCAGCAGTCACTGCATGATTCCCTAGTTTAGCATGGGTACGCGGACATAGGTCCAATATTTTTTGGTGAAAAATGTGAATATATCTATGTACATGGACATCTTCCTCTGGTGAAAACTACTACCAGTATCTCCTGTAAAGGGTAAGTATGCTAGACTTCCAATATTTATTGTCCTGTACAAACCACACAAGGAAAATGGTACTGATTTTTGTGGCCCATCCTGTGGTTTTGCAAGTGCTAGTTTGGACATCACAGCTTTAGAGAGTTATCCCAATCTTGTTTGGTAAGTATATTTTTCTAGCCCTGGACTATAGCCTATAATCAAGAAGGGATAAAAAATGGTAAGCAAACATATGCAGGTTAACCGTGACCATTTAAATGATGTTCAATATATACTAAATGGTTTGTCCGCTGCTGGAGATGATCAAATAATCCATTTGGGATTTGATTAGGGTTGATTTCCCCTAAAAAAAAGAAATGCGTTATTTCACACAGTCCTAAAGAATCACAGAGTGGGCTAATAACTTCAGGTGCAGCCAAGCAAGCTTCCACATAATGCCCTAAAACGATCATATCATGTTTAGTGCAGCCAATCAGGGTAGGCTATCTCAGTAGGTATAAAGGACAAGGTCAGGACAAGGAACGCCATTTGATGATTTTACAATGCAGGGATGGAATTTCAAAACACACAGCATATTCCGTATAGGAGCAGAAAAAAGTCAAAATCGGATTGTGTTGAACTACTGCACTAATGTTGAATCCCATTGAAAATTATGACAGTGGAAGTCAGTCTGTGAATAATCCAAAGATAAGTGAGATCGGGAGTTGCTATACATATATAGATATTGTGACTGTAAACACACTACAGTTATTAACCAGTTTATCACCCTTTGTCCTAATTTTGCTAGGGATGAAGAAGAATCTTGAGCCCCTCGTATGTCACCCCCTATGTCCACTACCCTGCTATTTAGTAATGTCCCCATCTTGGGCCCATTTATTAATATTCCCATCCTGGGCTCCTTTATTTAACAGTGTCTCCCAGACTAGGCCTCTTTATTTAATGTCACCATCCTAGGCACCTGTGTTGCCCCATCCGGGGCCCCTATTTTGCACCTATCCTGGGCCCGTATGTCTATTTTAATAGGGTCCTCATACTGGGACCCTTTTGTTAATAATATCCCCTATGCCACCCAGTCCTAGGCCACTATGTTGCCCTCATTCTAGGCCCCTAATGTAAGCCTTTGTGTCCACTACTCTGCCCAATCACAAAGTGGGAAAAAAAAAAGATTCTTTTCACCTTCCTGCACTCGCCTGGCATTCTCTTCCTGCTTTATATTCGGCGTGGTCATTAAAATGGCCGCCGACTGCAGCTGTGACTGAGCATCTACCAATTAGGCCAAGTGCACACCATCATTCTCGAAAGGCAGCTACCTCCACAGAGTCTTATGTCAGTGACTGCACCAATAGCAACTTGACAAGGTGAGAGTTTAGTTGGTGAATAACTGGGTTTGTTTGCATATTTTCTCAACAAATAATAATGGATGGATATTTTAGGTCTGATGGAGAAAGTGGCAAAGGCATAGTCTGTGTAGGACAAACAGTGCTAGTGGATGACAAAGATGATAGTGATTTATACTCTTCCACTATGTGTTACAGGGACTGTATACACCTAATGAAGGGGGGGGGGGGACTGTCCCTGAAAGGCATAGTGGAATAAAGAGTATCAATCTACCAGGACAGGCTCATCTCTTCCTTTACAGTGCTCTGGATGACATTGCCTTTTTTTCTTTCCAATTCATGGTTCAGCTCTTGCTAATGGTTTCTGGAGATGGAGTCATGTGAGCAGCTTTCAGAGCAAGTTGTCTGTTATTTCCAGTGTTGTGCCAGCTCAACTACCCGAGGTGAAGGGCCCCAAAATGGGGACATTATTAAATTAATGGGTCTAGAATGGGGGCATTAAATAAAGGGGTACATAATGGTGACATTATTATCCCCTTCGCAACATGAGCCGTATATGTACAGCGCTGCGGAAGTTGCATTCCCACAGTCCACCGTACATATACTTCTCAATCACGTGGGCTCACACTAAGTGTTGTGGTGATTGATTGTGGGTGTCAGCTCTATATGAGAGCTGACACCCTGCAGCAACGCCCCCAATTGATGCTAGAACTGTACACTGTATACAGAGCTCCTGTGAGTAATGTCACAGGTGGTCACTGTATAACCTGTACGCTATATGCAGAGCTCATGTGTATAATAGCACTAGTGATCACTGTATTACTTGTATACTATATACACAGGAGTTCTGAGTGTAGTGTCAGTGTACAGTGTACTGCAGTGATCACCAGTGATATTATACACAGGAGCTCTGTAAAGTGCAAAAGAAGAAAAAGATTGATTCAGCTCACCCTTAAGATGAATTTCTTGTATTCAGGACGTTGGAGTACGGATTTGAGTTTCTGCCAAATGCCTAACTTGTACACTTTAAGAAGGAGGTGAATCCAACTACAACAGATTAAATCAAAATTCTTTATTACTATTAAACAAAGGCAGGGTTATGTGACATACAGAATACCTCACGTATTTTTGTATGTGTTATTTGCACTTTATTTTTCAGGGTGCAGTTGGGCCCATTTGGCTTTGTAAACTGTGGTGTCTGTTTACATGGGATGCATTTTGGATAGCAATGGGCAGCCCGCCTGATCGAATAGTATGGGTGTTACCAATAGGCTGTAAGTGAAATGCTCTGCATCACCTGTGTGTCAACAGCGCCACATACAGACCTTCTTTGTGCATTACTATGCCAAACAACCACCCCCTCCATTGGCAGGCTGTGAGTGGTTGTCTCATCCGCATTTTTGCACCTGTGTTAAATGGGTCCACTGCATCCTGTTAGTGAATTTGTCTGGAAGCCTGGGAAGGTAAATACCTGTGGTTTTTTTCTGGTGGTTTATCAATTTTTTGGAGGATTTTCAAGTCCACTTTGTTAGGGGTTAAGTTCCCGCTTCTGCACAGGGGGAATCTCAAGCCGTTTCTGCTGCAGTCTCCCATTCTTCTCCTGCCGCAGTGGAACCTGCTCAGCAGAGATGTCGGTCCTTGTGTCTGGCTCAGTCTCACTCTGTGCTTAAGCTTGCTGTTGCTTTTCCAGCTTTTGCCATTAAAGCCAGTGCTGGGCAGCAGCGAGCGGACGCTTTTGGGACTAAGTCCTGCTTTTTCCCTTCTGAGCATGCCCAGGGTGAGATCTCCTGTTGGAGATCGAGGGTCACATGCTCAGATGCTGCAGCGGTTCCCATTGGTCCTCCTGGAAGGTTCTGAAGGTGCTAACTTCTGTGGCAGCTTCCCATTGGCCCTTTATTGGAAGGTCTTGAACGTGCTGCAGCTATATAAGCTTTGCATGACCGTACGGCCATGCGCTAGTGTACAATTGCATACATGTGTTTGTTGTGAGTGCAAGTCGTTCATTAAATACCCCTACCCTATTGTATGACTGTTCGCGTAAGGAGTATGGCTGCTACCTAGCGCCTGACTAACCACTCAACGTGTTACACACGAATCAGCATCTATTGCTATGACCGCCAGTGCGGCGTCACACGCCAGTAGTGTGCTTCTTAACCTACATCCTGGTGCTTAGTGGTGTCTGCCAGCATGGCACAGTTCGCACTTCGGTGCTCTAACTATACCTAACACACCCAGTTGCGGTGTTGTGCGCAAGTAGTCTGTATGGACTTCAACCCTTAGTCTTGGGATTGAGTTTGCTGACTCCTTGCTTGCACTCATTAGTGCGGTATTGCGGACCTGTGGCTTTACAGGGTTCGTTTCCACCGCCATATAGCGCTGCCATTTACTAGCCGCAGGTTTTCACCTGCACGGTGGACCCTGGACTGCGAACGCAGCAATATTATTTCACCTTATACTTGGTGCGTTCCACCAGTCCTAACAGAACACTAGCGCTAGGGTCTGGCTAGTAAATGGCAGACATTCAGCAATCTTTGCGGTATATCCAGCAGCTGGAGGGTAGGTTGGCGGCTCTCGAGAGCTCAACCTCAGCTGTGGATGTTACCACAGTTGCTGTACAGGCTGCTAGCGTGGCTGCAGCTACCTTGTCCACTACCACCCCTGTTCCGACATTATCTCGCCTCCTGCTGCCAGAAAAATTTTCTGGAGATAGCAAATCTTGTAGGGGATCTTGTAGAAGAAAAGGAGTAGCATGTATGATAAAGGGATCACCACAAGATATATAGAAAAGCATAACAAATTTTATTGAACCACACTTGTGTACACTACAGAACAATATAAAAACACTTAAAATAGCAGCATAAAGCAAACATGAGAACACGACCTATAATAAGGTCAAGCCACAATGTCACCCCACACACACAGGCTACCAGGGCAAATCCAGGTACAGGAGATTTAGGGATATATAATGGAGCCCAGCATGTAAGGCCTCTGTGGCTTGAAATAGCCGGACAGATGACCCCTCCTATACTACCTGACATAAATAGACCAGGCCTCCTTGGTAGCGTTCCTGTATAGTAGAACCGGGTTGATGAAAGATGGCAATGAACGGGGGTGGCACCGGGCAAAAGAGCCCAACGCGTGTCGCCAGTAAACTGGCTTCTTCAGTGACAGTGACAACAGTGTCACAAGTGCATGGTTTAAATACCTTGTTAATGATATACACCATGGGTACAGCTGGAGACCAGGGCATCGGAAGCGCGGCGTGTGCAAGAGGAGGCCGGAAATGACAGACAACGCCGGCACCTGCGCAGTACGAGAGCCGAGCCAGGGCCTCCACTCCGAAGCGCCCGCTCAGACGCAAGTGCGCAGGCGCCAGAACAGCGCCCGCGCAATGCAATCCAGGCGGGCACTATACAGAGAGAGGACACGCAGCCAGGATCCCCCAAAGCGACGGCGCCTGCGCAGTAGAGGGTATGA
Organism: Ranitomeya imitator; assembly: GCF_032444005.1. NCBI lineage: Eukaryota > Metazoa > Chordata > Amphibia > Anura > Dendrobatidae > Ranitomeya > Ranitomeya imitator. Next base: position 418,597,161 of record NC_091285.1, on the reverse strand, counting down.
AGTCCGTGCCTCCTGTCCCAAGATGGCCGCCCGGAGCTCAGCGCGCACGCGCAGGTGCGCAAACAGAGCAAAGGGGCGGGCACCCAGCGGACTGGACGCCCGTGAACATAAAAGCAAGGGACTATGGAGCCAAAGAGTGGAGCCAGAAAAGGGGAAAAGGAAGGAGGGATAGGAGGGGTGGGAGGGGACACAGGAGCGCACCGATGTAAAGAAGCATATTGGGAAAAACAATGTCCATATTGCGCAATAAATCTCCACCCCCTCTATATCAAGGGGCCAGACGATGTTGTCTGTAAGAGGGGCGCTAGGGGTATATAAAGAAAATGGTATGATAAACCAACCTTAGATCACAAAAGAACTGTATACAGAGGAAATATGCTAATGATCAATAGTACTTATAAATAAAAAAGCACCATAATAGCAAAACATCAATTTAAGGGATAACTATGGCACCCTGAGATGAATTTAAATGCACCCTTTAAGAAAACCATGGTTTTCACGGATAGAAACTAGTTCATCCGTATCTAGGCATATGTATAGAGGCATCCAGATATATAGAGGCACGAAATGTCTAAGGAATAAGAACGGAAGGGTAAAGGAGGGAGAATAGGAGAAGGGAGGGGGAAGGGACACAAAAAAATATATATAATGAAAATAATAAAAGAAAAAAAGAGAAAAAAGAAAAATAATAAAAAAACAACATACAGCATACAATACATCTTATAGTTGTTTGTAGTAACCCGTAAAAAGTAATTCCTCGTTCAGTCCATGTAGAGTAAGGGTGTTAAGATTATGAATCCATTTGGACTCACATCTTAGCAATCTTCTTGTCACATCACCACCTCGGATGTCCTGTAGAACTCCCTCCAGTCCCATGACCTTAAGCCCCCTTGGTTTTCCATTGTGACAGTCCAAAAAATGCAGGGCAACAGATGAGATGCCCCTGCCCCTTGCACGATCCCTTGATGCCATAGCAATATTGGACAGATGTTGCTGAGTTCTTCTTCGCAATTCCTGCGTGGTCTGTCCCACGTAGATCAACGGGCAGTTGCAGATTAAAGCATAAACCAGGCAGTGGGTTTTGCAGTTGAAGAAGGCTTTCTTCGGTGTAATCTGAAAAGGAGAGGCAGTGAGTATAAGTCCATCCTGTGCCACCATATACTGGCACACGTTGCACCCGCCACATGGGAATGTTCCAAAAGTCCTCACTCCCCGATTCAAACTAGCCATGGGGCGTATATAATGGCTGTGGCAGAGCAAGTCCTTAAGATTTTTGGCCCGTCGGGCAATCAGTTTAGGGGTCGCCGAGATATGTGGTGTCAACCTCGGTTCACTTAATAGTGTACCCCAACTGCGATCAAGGATCTTATAGATATCCCGCCACTGGTTGTTAAAGGTAGTCACAATACCAAGTGGTATGTTTGACTCACGTGCCTGTCTCTGAAGTAAATCTGTTCGTGCACTAGTCCGAGCCCTCTGGTATGCGGAAGAAATTACCTTCTTTGGGTAACCACGATGTCTGAAGCGATCCGTGAGTATCCTTGCTTCATTTTGAAAGTCAGACGTTAAACTGCAGTTCCTCTTCAGGCGCAAAAACTGGCCGGTTGGAATGCCGTCCTTAAGATGCCTAGGATGAAAACTTGAATAGTGTAACAGACTATTCGTGGCTGTCGGCTTACGGTAAAGTGTGGTGACAACATTTGAGCCTGCCAAACTTACTTTCAAGTCTAGGAAATCCACCGAGGTTCGTGAGATATGTGATGTGAGCCTAATATTGTGGGGGTTGTTCAAATCAGCAATGAACTGCTCGCAAGATTCTTCAGTGCCTGTCCAAAACATCACAATGTCGTCAATAAACCGTAGCCACTTAAGGCACCGTTCCCTAAACGCCCCATGTTTGTACACAACCCACTCCTCCCACCATCCTAGAAATAAATTCGCGTACGAGGGTGCACATCGAGCCCCCATGGTGGTCCCTTTGACCTGTCTATAAAAGCACCTATCAAAAACAAAATAATTTTGCTCTATTCACCTCGAGCTCTTGGCTGCACTTTTTCCCACAGAGCGGGCTAAGGTGGGATTTATTGTGTCTCTCTTTTCGGACAGGGCGTTGGAATGGGCTACTCCGCTGTGGGAGCGTGGCGTTCATGTGGTGCAGAGTGCTCTGCTGTTCCTGAGCACTCTGAAGCAGGTCTTTTTAGGACCTCAAGTCACCCATGACACGGCGCTCCAACTGCTGGCACTAACTCAGGGTGAGTCCTTGGTCAGCCATTTTTCCGTCCGCTTTCATACTTTAGCTTCTGAGCTGGAGTGGTCGGATAAAACCCTTATCCCCATATTTTGGAGGGGCCTGGCTGATCACGTTAAGGATGCTCTGGCCACTAGGGAGATTCCTGCCACACTGGATGAGTTAATAACTGTATCTACTTGAATTGACCTCCGTTTTAATGAGTGGAGGTTAGAGCGAGCCCAGTGTAGGCAGAGGTTTCGGCTGGCTCCCACCTTCGCCAAACCTCTGGAATCTCCGGTCCAGGTTCCTGAGTCACATGAGGCCATGGAAGTGTCACGAGCGGGATCTAAGTCCCGGACCACTTGTGCACTCAAGGTCTGTCATGCTTCCCAGCAGTCAGGACATCTTGCCACCAGATGTCCCCAGCGGTCGAGGAAACGTCAGCGTCTAGTGGTAGTAGGTGGAGGTACACTAGACACTGCGACGTTTGCCTCCAAATTGTCCTTTAAGGGGACAATTATTATAGGCTCATCCTCCCACTCGGTAGAGCTCTGCGTGGATTCTGGGACGGAGGGCAATTTTAAGTCTTCTACCTTCGCCCAACGTCACGCAATACCCCTGGTTATGCTAGCTCAACCAGTAACGGTACGAGTGGTGAATGGGTCGACACTGCCCTCACAGATAACACACCAGACCATCCCTTTTACTCTGTCTATGTCGCCATCCCATCAGGAGATTATATCTCTGCTCGTCATTCCTGAGGGAATTGATGAGGTCCTGTTGGGGATACCTTGGCTACGGTACCACACTCCTCACATCGAGTGGTCATCAGGCAGAATTCTGGGATGGGGTGAATCTTGTGGGGGTAGGTGTCAGAGGGAGTGCATTCAGGTTGCTGCTACAGAGGTACCCGCAGATCTATCCTCTCTCCCCAAGCAATATTGGTCTTATGCAGACGTTTTCTCCAAAAAGGCGGTGGAGACCCTTCCGCCCCATCGCCCCTATGACTGTCCTATTGATCTCTTGCCTGGTGCTGAGCCTCCCCGGGGTCGAGTCTAGCCGTTATCTCTCCCGGAGATGGAGGCAATGTCTCAGTACATTCAAGAGACTCTGGCAAGAGGGTTCATCAGGAAGTCAGTGTCACCTGCTGGGGCAGGGTTTTTTTTCGTGCAGAAGAAGAATGGGGAACTACGACCATGCATAGACTACAGGGGTCTTAACGTCATCACCGTTAAGAATAAGTATCCTTTGCCCTTGTTATCTGAGCTCTTCGATAGGCTTCGGGGAGCAAGGGTGTTTACTAAACTTGATCTGTGGGGTGCTTACAACCTGATTCGCATCCGTGAGGGGGACGAATGGAAAACGGTGTTTAACACCAGAGATGGGCACTATGAGTATCTGGTGATACCCTTCGGGCTCTGTAATGCCCCAGCCGTTTTCCAAGACTTTGTCAACGCCATCTTCCGAGATATGCTTTCCACCTCGGTCGTAGTCTATCTGGATGATATTCTCATCTTTTCTCCAGAAAATTGACTCCCACCGGAGAGATGTTGGCAGAGACTTTGACCTCCTACGGTCAAACTCTCTTTATGCAAAGTTGGTGAAGTGTATGTTTGAGCAGGAGTCTTTATCTTTCCTTGGCTATATAATCTCCGCCCAGGGATTGGCTATGGATCCTGGCTGTGATGGACTGGCAAGAGGCCCATTCTCTTAAGGCGGTGCAGCGCTTTATGGGGTTCATTAATTATTACCGCCAGTTCATTCCCCACTTCTCAACTTTGGTAGCTCCCTTGGTATTCCTCACCAAGATGGGAGCAAATCCCAAATTGTGGTCTGAAGAGGTCTCCAGGGCCTTTTCTTCTATTAAGGCCGGGGTCACACTAGCGTATTGCATCTGATGCGAGAGCATCGGATGCAATATGCTAATGACACTCGGCTCCTGATCGCAGCAGAGCAGGAGCCGAGTGTCATGCATCTGTGCTCCGATTCTCTCGCACAGGGAGGATCGGAGCACAGCTGCGGAGGAGGCGGAGAAATGAATTTCTCCACCTCCTCCATTGCTGTCTCACTCGCACCCATAGGCTTATATGGGTGCGAGTGAGCCGAGAGTTTTCCTCGGTCCGAGACAATCGCAGCATGCTGCGATTGTCCTGGACCGAGGAAAACGGCTGACAAAAAGTCGGCTGGTGGGAGCGGCCCCATATGGTAACATTGGTCCGAGTGCAATGCTATTTTTTATCGCATTGCACTCGGCCGTATTACGGTCTAGTGTGACCCCGGCCTAAGTCTCATTTTGCTAGCGCTCCCATTCTACATCGTCCCGATGTAGATAAGCCGTTTATAATGGAGGTGGATGCCTCTTCCGTTGGTGCAGGAGCAGTCCTCTTCCAAAAGGATGCTCAAGGTCGGAAGCATCCTTGCTTCTTCTTCTCCAAGACCTTCACACCAGCGGAGAGGAATTATTCCATCGGGGACAGGGAGTTGCTAGCGATGAAGTTGGCCTTTTCGGAGTGGAGACATCTCTTGGAGGGGGCTCGTTTTCCCTTTCAAGTCTTCACTGACCACAAAAATTTGCTATATTTGCAAACAGCCCAGCGGCTAAATTCTCGCCAGGCCAGATGGTCCTTGTTCTTCTCTCGGTTCCACTTCACCCTCCATTTTCTCGCTGGGGAGAACATTCATGCTGACGCCCTTTCTCGCTCTGTTGTATCATCTGAGGAGGAGGAAGGAGAGCCTCGGCTTATTGTCCCTTCTGAGAGCCTGAGAACCATAGCTCCGGTGTTGCTAGAGTCTGTGCCTCCAGGCAAGACTTTCGTGCCCATAAATTTGCGACCGGAGGTTCTCTCTTGGACTCATTCGTCCAGGGTGGGTGGACACTTTGGGACAAAGCGAACATCTGAGCTGCTGGCGAGGACGTACTGGTGGCCGCATATGCTCCGAGATGTCAGAGATTATGTTCTGGCGTGTGTCTCCTGCGCCAAAAATAAGTCTCCTCGACAACGGCCAGCTGGCTTGCTCCATCCCTTGCCGGTGGCAGACAGGCCCTGGGAGATGGTTGGGATGGACTTTGTAGTGGGTTTGCCCAAGTCTCGTGCCTGTACCATCATTTGGGTTATTACCGATCATTTCTAGAAAATGGTGCATTTGGTGCCGCTTCAACGGTTACCTTCTGCACGGGCCTTGGCAGTGTTGTTCATAAAACACATCTTCTGCCTATACGGCATGCCGGACAAAATTGTCAGTGACCGGGGTCCCCAGTTTGTGTCTCGGTTCTGGAGAGAGCTGTGTTGTCTTCTCAGCATTGAGTTAAATCTCTCTTCCGTATATCATCCCGAGACGAATGGGTTGGTAGAGAGGGCCAATCAGACTGTGGTCACATATTTACGACATTTTGTTTCTGCCAGGCAGGATGACTGGGCATCCTTGTTACCGTGGGCAGAGTTTGCCCTTGACAACGCTGTAGCCGACTCCACCGGTCAGACTCCTTTCCTCCTTAATTACGGCCAGCATCCTAACACAGTTTTTGCTGCTTAGTGATAGAATTAGTGATAGGACTCACAGTGACGTGGGTTGCGAGCTTGCATATTTTGGCCATAGTATCAATCAATTAGTGTTTTTTGCACTTTATTTTTCAGCATGCAGTAAGGCCCATTGGGCTCTGTAAACTGTGGTGTCTGTTCACATGGGATACCTTTTGGATAGAACTGGGCAGCCCGCCTAATCTAATATTATGGGCATTACCAATAGGCTGTAAGCCAGATGCTCTGCATCACCTGTGTGTAAACAGTGCCGCATACAGACCTTAATATGCCAAACAACCAGCCTCTCCATGGATTGGCAGGCTGTGAGTGGTTGTCTCATGGGCAATTTTGCACCTGTGTTAACTGGGTCTACTGCATCCTGTTAGTGCATATGTCTGGAGGCCTGGGCAGGTAAACATCTCTGCCTTTTTTCTGCTGGTTTTTCAATTTTTTGGAGGATTTTCAAGTCCTGTTTTTGCTGCTTGGTGATACAAAATAAGTAGCCAAAAAAGTTTGTCTCTGCAGTGTTGTTAAATGGGCTCATGGTTAGCGCCAGTTGACATTCATATACATTGAGGTTACTTGGACATTACTTAGGCTGTGTTTGCATTGAAGAACTAAAAAGGAGTTAATTAAAGTCCTAGGAGACCTTTGACTGTTATGAACATCTTTTCCAGACTATAAAAAAGGCTTTGCTGCATTGAGATATGCTGCAAAATTATTGGTTGAAAAGCAAATATTTTGGAAAAATTTGCCAAAGCTGGCAAATTCGAATATCAATAGATTTGCTCATCTCTATACAATGTGCCTACAAAATAAATGAATTGTGTATTGGAAGAATGCAATCATTTTAATCTGTAATATATACCATATTTTTATTTTATTTGCAATATAAAATTATATTTTGCAATACTAAAGACATAAAGTGAATTGAAGGTTGAAGATGTAAAGCAATATTTTTTAAGCAAGTGCGGCGCCCCCCCAAAGGCAGTGTCCTTCTGTTCTCGGTGGGGATGTCACGGTGGCTGACCTGGTCTGTGGCCCTTGGGGAACGTCCGTTGATGAAATGGAGGGAAAGGTCTTTAAAGGGATAATATTCGTGACGCCACCTGTGGTATTCGGTCAGGGTGACCGACGCTGCTTAGGGGTCCGCTGGGGTGATATTATGGCAGCTATATGGTATACCTTCCCACAGGTGAAGTATGTCCCCAGGGCTTCCCAGAGTGTAGATGGTGGATGATGTAAGGCTCAGTGAATAATGAGAACACAAGGTTTCAGTCTCTTTACCTTTACTGAAGGCTTCAGCATCCACAGTCCAGGGTAGGGACCACAGGGTAGGCAGAGTCCGGCCGGTCTGAAGGCAAATCCAGAGTCCCCTTATCCAGGTGGAATTCAATAGCCTTCCTCTAGCGTTTGGGCGTTGTAGTCCCCCCCTGCTGAGCAACTAAGTAAGGTCATCACAACTATTGTAGATGTTAAGTCTCTTTCTCTCTGTCCCCCTGACGGATAGGACAAACCCGTATGACTGGTGGCCTGAGGCTTTTTATAGCTCTTTTAGGGACCCTAGAGACGCCCCGGCCCCCACAAGTTGCCACCATGCCTCCTTTGTATATGGTCGGGCAGTCAACATGGAATCAACTGTCCTGCCAGTCTCAGAAGTATCGTCATAGAGATCCTTACTCCCTCGGTGTTCTGGCTACCGGTACTGCGCTTCAGAAGGAGGCAGCCTGCTTCTAGCTGGTCTCCCGCTGATGTTCCTCTTCTGTTGCTATGACTTTGTTGCTCACTCACTGCAACACAATTCCTTTCAGTGTCTCCTTCTTGGGATGCTGCCGCATGGGATGCAGGCGCAGCTCTGTGTACCCTCGCCTTCCGCAGGCCATAGTCTGGAGCTGGCTGGAACCCACTCCAACCAGCCTCTGCCAAACTCATTCGGGACTCACTGACTATCTCCTACTCCCTCCAGTCAGCTTCTGTCTAACTTCCTAACCAACCCACCTGTTTTACCTAAGTGTGAGGAGTGGCCTATTAGAAAAAAGCATGGCTTCCCCTGGCGGACTGGAGAGTGAAGTGTGTTTTGTGGTTGTGATACCTGGACAGAAGATCTCCTTCATTGCCTTCAAACGTAACATCACTCCCCCCTGGTGGAAGAATAGCATTACTGCAACGACCAGGACTCTGGGGCACTGCACAAGCATACCATTTCAAGTTGTAAAATGAAAAATCTGATCACTGGGAAATAATTCTATCAAATGATCTGTAAATCAATATATAACAATCTTTTCTGTAGAGTCAATGCATTAAAAATAGCCATACTTACAATACAGCTGTCAGTGATACTTCCTAGTTTTTCTCACGTAGCCATGAAACTACATATAGCCATAAAGCTAGACATATATTTGATGTACAGTTGTCAAGGATAGGTATCAACAGATGTAGTTTGTGTGTATATCATTAATGGACCCTTCATGCTGCTATTATATTTTCCACAAAGCTGGACTATGTAGTGTAGTTAATTTAATTATTTACATATATGGAGGTATGTATTTTGCCAGAGGGATTACCCAGGTGAATATCCCAGTTATATTACAGGGAATATAAAAAGAAATACAAGTGAGCTTATTGCTTAGCTGCCTACATGCTAGCATAATAATGGTACTTCAGACCTTTCCATTCTCTGAACTGCTCTGCCTGGGAGCTATGGCAAAGCATTTAGGAGAAGAAAGCTACATGACCAAAAAGTAAACATCTGCCAAAAACAGGCATAAACTTAGGCCTCAGTTCATCACAGTTTCACTAGCAGTCTGGCATAACACTGTTTGAAATGTTGTCAAATTTTTGTGCAGCTCATAGTTGCGCAAAAAGTCTGTGAATTTTGAAGCACTTCTGTCCTGGACAGATTTTCAAAAAGTAGGTGGATCTTAGTTTGAATGGGAGCGACCGATAAATTCATCATAATGTATCTTTGACTGGGGTACATATTTTTGCAGTGGCACATAGCAGCTTAAAAATGCACACATTTAATTTACAAGCCCAGGTCTGTGATGAACGCGCACCTCGCAATCCCGCCTGACATCACAACTACGTCAGAAGGATCACGTAATGGGGTCTCCTCTCTTACACCAATGTGATGTTCTGCACTAGAGTATAAGGTCAGCTTGGTACAGTTTTACACAGACACCCCTTGTCCACATGGGCCCCGGGAGGCAGGGTGAGTTAAAGGATGTTTCCCACCCAGTCACTGACGTGGCACAACACTCGCTCACAACCCCAAAAGTCAGAGAGGCCCCTTTCACTAGCACCAGTGAAAGAGAGCCTGGTCAGCCCAGTAGAACTGCCACTACTTACTCTTTATAAATAAGGTCAGTCCGTTAATGTTATTATATTGGTCCAGAAACCAGCACCAGCTGCATGGAAAGACAATACACTATATACAGAATGGTTATACATACTGCATGCAATGGTCAGATATGCAAATACAATAGTTGTAGGATAAAGCATGCAGAATATAAGAATCAGTTACCAGTCAGATGAAAGGCCTGGCTTGTGGGGGAGGGGTTGCCACATAAGAGGCTAGTGGTCCCCTGTATTCCTTGACTTCTCTCTACATGATGTGTCTTTGCGACCTCCCCAGACAATGAGCATTTAATCCTTTGGGTCACTTCCCTCCTAATCTCCTAACCTAAATCCCCTTCCCTAACCTCTAGCAGCTGATAACTCCAAAACCAAAGATAAGTCATAACTCCTTAATGGATGGTCTCAAGAAGACGGCTTTTACACCATCGGAGATGGCCAGGACCCTGCTACACATTGAGACCAATAACAGCTTTGGTTCCTGGTTCCTACTAGCCATTCTACGAATCACCCTACCCTTGGGTGCTGGAGTGGATTGAAACCCTGGAAGGCATTTTTCCTCAATACAGAGATCTAAAAAATGTAACCAGTGTGTGGCTATGATGTATGATAAGTCCATATTCTGCTTATAAAATCCTGGCTGTCTGAACAAAGCAGTTATACCACATGGTATCCATATTGCAATCATGCCTTTTTGTCCTAAGCTTAGCTGGCTCACAGAGTAAGATCTGTCACTCTCAGCCTTTTGAGGCTTGACCCTCTGCTGAACTAGGTCCACTGTTACAGCTGCAGAGGAAGGGGGTTTTATAATCTGAAACCAAATATAATTTCATGTCAATCACTTGTATTCTATCTCCAATATTCTTCATAAGACCTCTTAATGAATTTCATTATTCTTACTCCAGCAGACTGTTCATCGACATTGGTGTACAAAACTCAAGTCTTGATGATTTGGGAGGAAAAGAGCAGACATTTATTTAAAGGATTTTCTTATTTTAGACATTTGAAGAACATGCACAGAATTTTTATAAATTTGTGATCGGTGAGGACCCACTGCTTTAAGACCATCTGCTGAGCAAATGGAGATTCACTTGTTAATTTCTAGGCTAGTAATATTACCTGTAGTTAACTGCTCCTTCGAACAAATGAATAAAGACATGTATTAGGATTCAGAATAAGAACCTGAGAGTGGAATCTCTGGGTCGTGGCTGTAGAGCCCCCGAGGGCGAGCGGCCAGATGGAACCACCCCCTATATAGGGAGCGTTAAGAGCAGGCCCAAGGGGGATGGAGACACAACTGCTAGAGCCAAAGGGGTGACTACAGGCTGGAGAAGAAAAGAAGAAAAGAGACAGAGGACTGAACGGAACAGACCGATGCAGGGAAAACTGGGAATATGGACGCTGATGGAAACCCGAGAACCGGACAAGGATCAATACTATGCTGCAAAAAAGGAGACAAAAAATAATGGAGACTGGGAGACAAGACTAGATGCCTGACAGGCATGGTTGAGACACCGGGCAAGCATGACAGAGACACAGGGCAGGGACGGCAGAGACACAGGGGGCCTTAGGACCAAAGGGAGCGCTGGCAGGAAATGCAGTGTATCACCACAGAATCAAAGGCGTCTTACCTAGGAAGATGCCGGGAAGAAATACCTGATGGGTGCCGCCATGTTGGGGCGGAGCCATTGGATCGCGACCTCCCAGGGAACCCAGCAGCGGAGGAGGCGCTACAGCGCATGCGCGAAGTAATGACGCGCCGAGATCCGGAGAAGACAGAGGAGGAGCAGTAAGGGATCGAGTCGGAAGTGCACCGAGGGATAGGAGAAGGAAGGTAAGTATCGGGGGACGTGACAGTACCACCTCTTACTCCCCCTCTTTTTAGTGCTAGAGAGAAATCTCCTCATGATAAGAGGAGCTTTGATGTTCTCTCTGGGCTCTCATGATCTCTCCACAGGACCGAATCCCTCCCAATCAATCAAAAAAAAGGTTCTCCCCTAAAAGTTTTTTTGGCAAGAATATCTTTAACATTAAATACACAATAAGAAGTGCTGGGTTGAGGCGAATGAGAGGGAGATGAGTGAAAATGATTAACTACTGCAGGTTTGAGAAGTAACACATGGAAGGCATTGGGGATTCATTGCGAGGCAGTTAATCTCAACTTGTAGGATTCGTCATTGATGCGACTTAAGATGTGAAAGGGACCAATGTAACAAGGACCTAATTTGTGAGAGGGAATCTTAAATTTGATATAACGTGAAGAGAGCCAAACCTTATCACCGGGATAATATGGAAGAGTGTCCACGCACTTTTTATTGGCATACCTCTTCATTCTGCAACTAGCCCTTTCAAGAGCCTCTTTAGTCTTCCTCCAGATTTTAGAGAATTCCAAGGACAAGAAATCCGCTGCCGGTACATCCAAGGTGAGAAAAACAGGAAGAGGAACACTAGGATGTTGCCCAAAGACTACAAAGAAGGCAGACTTCGAAGAAGTTTCACTGGGGTGATTGTTATAAGCTAACTTGGCCCATGGGAGAAGAAAGACCTAATCATCCTGGTGAGCATTGGAGAAATGCCGAAGGTAGGAAGTTAGAACTTGATTGACTCGTTCCACTTGGCTGCTGGATTGTGGATGATAAGCGGAAGAGCAATCCAGGTTGATCTTCATTAATCTGCAAAGAGCTCTCCAAAAACGGGAGGTGAATTGGGCCCCTCGGTCAGACACAATATGTTGTGGGAAGCCATGAAGCCGGAAGACATGATGTAAAAAGATTCTCGCCAATTCAGGAGTGGAAGGCAGTCCTGGCAAAGAAACAAAGTTGGCGATATTGGAGAACCGATCCACGATTACCAAGATGACAGTACAATTCGAAGAACGAGGCAAATCAGTAACGAAGTCCATAGCAATATGGCTCCCAAGGACAGAAGGCACAGGCAGTGGATGCAGAAGTCCGGATGGTAGTTGTCTGAGGACCTTGTTTTTGGCACAGTATAGACAAGAAGCAATGAACTCCGAGATGTGTAGATGAAGGGACGGCCACCAATAATGGCGAGAGATAAGAGAGAGTGTCTTCTTGACTCCAACATGTCCTGCAGTCTTGGAGGAATGTCCCCAACGCAAAACTCTCTCTTTGTCATGATCCAAAACTAACGTCTTGCCAGGTGGTGGAGAGGTCACCCTCAGGGGAGCTAGAGTGATGATCTTAGCTGGATCGATGAAATGTGCTGGACTCACCTCAACGACCATTGGCAGAAAAGGTCTGGAAAGAGCATCCGCCTTGACGTTCTTATTACCAGGTTGAAAATTAAATTCAAAGTCAACCCGTCCGAAGAACAAAGACCACCTAGCTTGCTGTGGATTAAGCCTTTATGCTGACTGAAGATAGGCTAAATTCTTGTGATCTGTGTATATGATGAAATGATGAGCGGCTTCTTCAAGAAGATAACGCCACTCCTCTAAATCTAACTTAATAGCTAGTAATTCCTTATCTCCAATGGAATAATTTCTTTCAGGAGAGGTGAAGGCTTTGGAGATGAAGCCACAAGTAACTAAGTGATGAGAGGAAGATCTTTGCAAAAGGACGGCACCAACAGATGATGTGTCAACCTCGAGGATAAATGGCCTATTAGCATCTGAGTGATGAAGCACAGGAGCCGCAGTGAACTTTTGCTTCAGAGTCTGGAAAGCATCTTCAGCTTCAGAGGACCAACGATTGGAGTTGACTCCTTTGCGAACAAGAGCAGAAATTGGCTTGGCAATCGAAGAACAATGAGGGATGAATTGTATAGTAATTGGCAAAGCCAAGAAAACGTTGGATTGCTTTTATTCCAAGAGGACAAGGCCAGTTCAGAACAGCAGATACCTTCTCGGAATCCATCTACAGACCGGACTTCGAGACAATGAAACCAAGGAAGGGCAGAGAGGACTGCTCGAAGACGCACTTCTCATTCTTAGCGAAAAGATGATTCTCCCTTAGTTGTTGCAAAACTTGACAAATTTCACGCCTATGGGTGGAAAGATTTGGAGAAAAGATGAGAATGTCGTTTAGATAAACCACGATACTAGAGTAGAGGAGATCAAGGAATACGTTATTTATGATCTCTTGGAATAGCGCAGGAGCGTTGCAGAGGCCAAACTGCATAACTAAATACTCATAGTGACAGTCACGAGTGTTGAATGCGGTGTTGTGAATTCTGCTCTTGGGTTCCCTCCAGTGGTTGTAGGTGGGAATGCAGTTGTCTCTGAGTCGCAGTCCTGGCCAGGTGCATCTGCTGATTGCAGTTCTGACTGGGATATTTAGGTGTGCAGGATTCTTTAGTCCTTGCCAGTTGTCAATGTTTCTTGTGAAGTGTTGGATCACTTTCTGGCTTCTTCTGCTTAGCTGCCAATTCAGCAAAGATAAGTGTCTGGTTTTTGTTTCTGTGGCACACATGCAGTGTGCTTATATTCTGTGCTATTCATTTGTTTTTCTCTTGTCCAGCTTAGACTGTGTCAGTGTTTTCTCAGTCTTGTTGGATTCTCTGGAGTTGCAGATATATACGCTCCACATCTTTAGTTAGATGGTGGAGTTTTTGTATTTTCTGCTGTGGATATTTTTGGAAGGATTTTTAATACTGCCCGCTTAGTATCCTGTCCTATCCTTTCCCATTTAGCTAGTGGGTGCCTCATTTGCTAAATCCTGTTTCCTGCCTGCATGTGTCTTTTCCTCTACTACTCACAGTCAATATTTGTGGGGGGCTGCCTATCCTTTGGGGTTCTGCTCTGAGACAAGGTAGAAATTCCTATTTCCATCTATAGGGGTATTTAGTCCTCTGGCTGTGTCGAGGTGTCTAGGTTTTGTTAGGCACACCCCATGGCTACTTCTAGTTGCGGTGTTAAGATCAGGGTTTGCGGTCAGTATAGTTACCACCTACTCCAGTGAAAGTTTTCATGTTGCTCCAAGGTCACCTGATCATAACAGTACAACTGGCCCATAATGAGTTAAATGCATCTCAGAAGAAGGGAAGAACGGTCTTGAGCCATTTTTTTTTCTTCAGTCTACTTTGTCTTCTCCTCCCTCTTTATCTCTGGGTGGCTGAAGAGCCTTGTGCTAGCATGAATGTTCAGGAATTAGCTTCTCGTGTAGACCAGCTTGCTGCTAGGGTACAGGGTATTTCTGATTATATTGTTCAGACTCCTGTTTTAGAACCGAAGATTCCTACTCCTGATTTGTTTTTTGGTGACAGGTCCAAATTTTTGAATTTTAAAAACAACTGTAAACTGTTTTTTGCTTTGAGACCTCGATCCTCCGGTGATTCCATTCAGCGGGTTAAAATTGTCATCTCCCTGCTGAGTGGCGAACCGCAGGATTGGGCATTTTTCCTGGAATCTGGGAATCCGGCTTTGCTTGATGTAGACTCCTTTTTTCAGGCTTTGGGATTGTTATATGATGAACCTAATTCTGTGGATCAAGCTGAGAAGACCTTGTTGGCCCTGTCTCAGGGTCAAGAGGCGGCAGAATTGTATTGTCAGAAATTCAGAAAATGGTCGGTGTTGACTAAATGGAATAATGATGCTTTGGTAGCAATTTTCAGAAAGCGTCTTTCTGAATCCGTTAAAGATGTTATGGTGGGGTTTCCCACGCCTTCCGGTCTGAGTCATTCTATGTCTCTGGCCATTCAGATTGACCGGCGCTTGCGGAAGCGCAGAACTGTGCGCGCTGTGGCGTTATCCTCAGAGCAAATTCCTGAGCCTATGCAGTGTGATAGGATTCTGTCTAGAACAGAACGACAAGGTTTCAGACGTCAGAATAGGTTGTGATATTATTGTGGCGACGCTTCTCATGTCATTTCTGTCTGCCCTAAGCGGACAAAGAGGATCGCCAGTTCAATTACCATCGGTACTGTACAACCTAAATTTTTATTATCTGTGTCCTTGATCTGCTCATTGTCATAATTTTCTGTCATAGCGTTTGTGGATTCAGGCGCCGCCTTGAACTTAATGGACTTTGAGTTTGCCAAGCGTTGTGGTTTTCCCTTGCAGCCTTTGCAGAACCCTATTCCTTTAAGGGGCATTGATGCTACACCCTTGGCTAAAAATAAGCCCCAGTTTTGGACACAGGTGACCATGCGCACGGTGCCAGTCCATCAGGAAGATTGTCGATTTCTGGTGTTGCATAATTTGCATGATGCTATCATGCTGGGTTTTCCGTGGTTGCAGGTACATAATCCTGTGTTGGATTGGAAGTCCATGTCTGTGACTAGTTGGGGTTGTCAGGGGGTTCATAATGATGTTCCTTTGATGTCAATCTCCTCTTCTTCCTCTTCTGAAATTCCAGAGTTTTTGTCTGATTTTTAGGATGTATTCGATGAGCCCAAGTCCAGTTTCCTTCCACCGCACAGGGACTGTGATTGTGCTATTGACTTGATTCCAGGCTGTAAATTTCCTAAGGGTCGACTTTTCAACCTGTCTGTGCCTGAACATACCGCCATGCGGAGCTATATTAAGGAGTCTTTGGAGAAAGAGCATATTCGACCATCTTCTTCACCGTTGGGAGCGAGGTTCTTTTTTGTTGCTAAAAAAGATGGTTCCTTGAGACCCTGTATTGATTACCGCCTCTTGAATAAGATCATGGTCAAGTTTCAATACCCTTTACCTTTGCTTTCCAATTTGTTTGCTAGGATTAAGGGAGCTAGTTGGTTTACAAAGATTGACCTTCGGGGGGCATATAATCTTGTTCGTATTAAGCAGGGTAATGAATGGAAAACTGCGTTTAACATGCCCAAAGGCCATTTTGAATACCTTGTGATGCCATTCGGACTCTCTAATTCTCCATCTGATTTTCATTCCTTCATGTATGATGTCTTCCAGACTTATCTTGATAAATTCTTGATTGTATATTTGGACGATATTTTGATTTTTCTGATGATTGGGAGTCTCATGTGCAACAGGTCAGGATGGTATTTCAGATCCTTCGTGACAATGCTTTGTTTGTGAAAGGGTCTAAGTGTCTCTTTGGGGTGCAGAAGGTTTCTTTTTTGGGCTTTATTTTTTCTCCCTTGTCTATAGAGATGGATCTGGTTAAGGTTCAGGCCATTCATGATTGGATTCAGCCCACATCTGTGAAGAGCCTTCAGAAATTTTTGGGTTTTGCAAATTTTTATCGCCGTTTCATTGCTAATTTTTCCAGCGTGGTTAAACCCTTGACCGATTTGACAAAGAAAGGCGCTGATGTGACAAATTGGTCCTCTGCGGCTGTCTCTGCCTTTCAGGAGCTTAAACATCGATTTACTTCTGCTCCAGTGTTGCGCCAACCAGATGTTTCTCTTCCGTTTCAGGTTGAGGTTGACGCTTCTGAGATTGGGGCAGGGGCCGTTTTGTCTCAGAGGGATCCTGTTGATTCCTTGATTAAACCGTGTGCCTTCTTTTCCCGTAAGTTTTCGCCTGCTGAACGCAATTATGATGTCGGCAATCGGGAGTTGGTGGCTATGAAGTGGGCATTTGAGGAGTGGCGACATTGGCTTGAGGGAGCTAAGCACCGTATTGTGGTCTTGACCGATCATAAGAATCTGATTTACCTCAAGTCTGCCAAACGGCTGAATCCTAGACAGGCTCGATGGTCCTTGTTTTTTTCCCGTTTTGATTTCGTGGTCTCGTACCTTCCGGGTTCTAAGAATATTAAGGCTGATGACCTCTCTAGGAGTTTTTTGCCTGATTCTCCTGAGGTCTTAGAACTGGTTGGTATTCTGAAAGAAGGGGTGGTCCTTTCTGCTATTTCCCCTGATTTATGACGGGTTCTTCAGGAATTTCAGGCTGACAAACCTGACCGCTGTCCTGTGAGGAAACTGTTTGTTCCTGACAGATGGACTAGTAGAGTGATTTCTGAGGTTCACTGTTCCGTGTTGGCTGGTCATCCTGGCATTTTTGGTACCAGAGACTTGGTTGGTAGGTCCTTTTGGTGGCCTTCTTTGTCGCGTGATGTGCGTTTTTTTGTGCAGTCCTGTGGGACTTGTGCGCGGGCCAAGCCTTGTTGTTACCGTGCTAGTGGGTTGCTTTTGCCATTGGCAGTCCCTGAGAGGCCCTGGACGCATATTTCAATGGATTTTATTTCTGATCTTCCGGTCTCCCAGAAGATGTCTGTTATCTGGGTTGTTTGTGACCGGTTCTCTAAGATGGTTCATTTGGTGCCTTTGCCTAAATAGCCTTCCTCTTCAGATTTGATTCCGTTGTTTTTTCAGCATGTGGTTCGTTTGCATGGTATTCCGGAGAATATTGTGTCCGACTGAGGTTCCCAGTTTGTTTCTAGGTTTTGGCGGGCCTTTTGTGCTAGGCTGGGCATTGATTTGTCTTTTTATTCTGCATTTCATCCTCAGACAAATGGCCAGACCGAGCGAACTAATCAGACTTTGGAGACTTATTTGAGATGCCGAGTTTGCCCTTAATAATCGGGCTAGTTCGGCTACTTTGGTTTCGCCTTTCTTTTGTAATTTTGGTTTTCATCCTCGTTTTTCTTCTGGGCAGGTTGAGCCTTCTGACTGTCCTGGTGTGGATTCTGTGGTTGACAGGTTGCAGCAGATTTGGGCTCCTGTGGTGGACAATTTGGTGTTGTCTCAGGAGGAGGCTCAACGTTTTGCTAACCGTCGTCGGTGTGTTGGTTCCCGGCTTCGGGTTGGGGATCTGGTCTGGTTGTCTTCCCGTCATGTTCCTATGAAGGTTTCTTCCCCTAAGTTTAAGCCTCGGTTTATTGGTCCTTATAAGATTTCTGAGATTATTAATCCGGTGTCTTTTCGTTTGGCGCTTCCGGCCTCTTTTGCTATCCATAATGTCTTCCATAGATCTTTATTGCGGAAATATGTGGTGTCTGTTGTTCCCTCTGTTGATCCTCCGGCCCCTGTGTTGGTTGATGGAGAGTTGGAGTATGTGGTTGAGAAGATTTTGGATTCTCGTTTTTCGAGGCAGAGGCTTCAGTACCTTGTCAAATGGAAGGGTTATGGCCAGGAGGATAATTCTTGGGTTTTTGCCTCTGATGTCCATGCTGCTGATTTGGTCCGTGCCTTTCATCTGGCTCATCCTGATCGTCCTGGGGGCCCTGGTGAGGGTTTGGTGACCCCTCCTCAAGGGGGGGGGACTGTTGTGAATTCTGCTCTTGGGTTCCCTCCAGTGGTTGTAGGTGAGAATGCAGTTGTCTCTGAGTCGCATTCCTGGCCAGGTGTATCTGCTGATTGCAGTTCTGACTGGGATATTTAGGTGTGCAGGATTCTTTAGTCCTTGCCAGTTGTCAATGTTTCTTGTGAAGTGTTGTATCACTTTCTGCCTTCTCCTGCTTAGCTGCCAATTCAGCAAAGATAAGTGTCTGGTTTTTGTTTCTGTGGCACACATGCAGTGTGCTTATATTCTGTGCTATTCATTTGTTTTTCTCTTGTCCAGCTTAGACTGTGTCAGTGTTTTCTCGGTCTTGTTGGATTCTCTGGAGTTGCAGATATATGCTCCACATCTTTAGTTAGACGGTGGAGTTTTTGTATTTTCTGCTGTGGATATTTTTGGAAGGATTTTTAATACTGACCTCTTAGTATCCTGTCCTATCCTTTCCTATTTAGCTAGTGTGTGCCTCATTTGCTAAATCCTGTTTCCTGCCTGCGTGTGTCTTTTCCTCTACTACTCACAGTCAATATTTGTGGGGGGCTGCCTATCCTTTGGGGTTCTGCTCTGAGGCAAGGTAGAAATTCCTATTTCCATCTATAGGGGTATTTAGTCCTCCGGCTGTGTCGAGGTGTCTAGGTTTTGTTAGGCACACCCCACTGCTACTTCTAGTTGTGGTGTTAAGATCAGGGTTTGCGGTCAGTATAGTTACCACCTACTCCAGGGAAAGTTTTCATGCTGCTCCAAGGTCACCTGATCATAACAATGCGGTCTTCCACTCATCCCCAGCACGAATTCGAACTAGATTATAAGCTCCATGCAGATCATGCTTGGTAAATATCTGTGCTCCCCTCAATTGATCGAAGAGCTCAGGAATAAGTGGCAGTGGGTATTTGTTCTTCACTGTAATGTTGTTTAGGCCTCTGTAATCAATAGAAAGACGAAGAGAGCCATCCTTTTTCTTTACGAAGAAGATGCCTGCTCTGGCAGGAGAAGAGGACTTCCAAATGAAACCCTTGGCAAGATTCTCTTGAACATATTCCGACATGGCTTACATCTCTGTAGGTGAGAGGGGGTAGATACTTCCTCTAGGAGAAGTAGCTCCAGGAATGAGATCAATGGGGCAGTCGTAGAGTCGGTGTGGAGGAAGACTCTCAGCCTCCCTTTTGTCGAAAACATCTGAGAAAGAACTGTAGACGCATGGCAATCCGGAAGATAAAGAAGAAAGAGAAGGAGCACCTATTGGACGCACTGGCAGCAGAAAACTCTCCCGGCAGAACTCTCCCCAGCGCAAAATATTACCATTATGCCAATCTAAAGAGGGCTCGTGGATCCACAACCAAGGAAGACCAAGAAGTACCAGATGAGAAAGACCAGCTAAAACAAAATGTAATTTTCTCCCTATCAAAAGCCCCTACTTGAAGCTTCACCTCGTGTGTAACTTGAGTATTGGTCTCCTGTAAAGGTTTACCATCTATGGATGCGAGGATTTGAGGATTTTCCAAGGACCTCACAGGAACAGAAAATTTAATGACCTCTTCGAGCCTAATAAAATTCCCCGCAGCACCTGAATCTACATAAGCGGCTAGTGAAAAAGCTTTACCACCAACATGCAATAAGACAGATAAAGTAAGAGGCTGTGAGGTATCACATACACCTAGGGAGGCCTCTCCTACCTGACCTAGGCGGAGAAGTTTTCTGGATGTTCAGGACAAGCTCGCAGCAGATGGGAGGCACTTCCACAATAGAAACAAAGCCCTTGAGTTCGTCTTTCCTTATGTCGGCATTCTGACAGCCTTAGACGGTCGACTTGCATCGGTTCAGGAGCAGATGCCATGGAGGATGTTCCAGGTCTAGGACTGGACGGTCTACGAGTGGAAGGTGGAGGGCAAAGAAGTCTCCTCTCCCAGGCACGCTCCTGGAAACGAAGATCAATACGGGTAGCCAGGGAAATCAAATCCTCCAAGACAGTTGGGGTGTCACGACCTGCAAGTTCGCCCTTTATACACCCAGAGAGACCCCGCCAGAAGGCACCCACCAAAGCCTCATTATTCCAACCTAAATCAGATGAAAGAGCACAAAACTGGATAGTGTACTGGCCTACAGTTAGGGACCCTTGGTGGAGGTTAAAGAGAGCCTCAGTAGTAGAGGCCAGATGTCCCGGTTCATCAAAAAACATGACGAAAAGTTTCCAGAAATACAGACAACTGGGAGACCACGGGATTGTCTCGCTCCCAGAGAGGATTATCCCATGCCATGGCATCCCCACCAGATGGGAAATCAAAAAGGCTACTTTTGCCTTATCAGTAGGGTATTGCTGGGGCAAGAGTTCAAAATGGAGGCGACAATGATTTAGAAAACCCCGACACAGTTTGGGATCACCATTGTACCGAGGTGGTTTAGCCAAACGGGTTCAGAAACTGAGGCAGATGTAGAAGTGGCCGACTGCAAAGAGAGCAAGCAATTATTCACCGAGGCCATATAAGTAAGAATATGAGCCTGGGTGTCACGCTGCCGAGCCAACTCCTGCTGTAGGCCAGCTAGCTGAGAAGCATTCCCAGGATCCGAAGACTGTAGCGAGGAGAGTCGGGTGTCCATCGTTTTCATGAAGCACATGATACGGGTCTGATTCTCCTGTAAAAAGACCAGCTCTTTCCTCAGCGGCAGAAGCTCCAGCGGGGTCCATGGCCTGTGCTTACTATTAGGATTCAGAATAAGAACCCGAGAGTGGACCCTCTGGGTCGTGGCTCTAGAGCCCCTGAGGGCGAGCGGCCAGATGGAACCACCCTCTATACACTCTATACAGGGAGCGTTAGGAGCAGGCCCAAGGAGGATGGAGACACAACTGCTAGAGCCAAAAGGGTGACTACAGGTTGGAGAAGATAAGAGACAGTGAACTGAAAGGAATGGACCGATGCAGGGAAAACTGGGAATATGGACGCTGATAGAAACCCCAGAACTGGACAAGGATCAATACAATGCTGCAAAAAAGAGACAAAAAATAATAGAGACTGGAAGACAAGACTAGATGCCTGACAGGCATGGTTGAGACACCGGGCAAGCACGACAGAGACACAGGGCAGGCACGGCAGAGAGACAGGGGGCCTGAGGACCAAAGAGAGCGCTGGCGTATCACCACGGAATCACAGGCATCTTACCTATGAAGACTCCGGGAAGAAATACCTGATGGGTGCTGCCATGTTGGGGCAGAGCCATTGGGTCATGACCTCCCAGGGAACCCAGTGGCGGAGGAGGCACAACCGCGCAGGCATGAAGTGACGACGCGCCGAGATCCGGAGAAGACAGAGGAGGAGCGGCGAGGGACAGAGTCGGAAGCGCACCAAGGGATGGTAGAAGGAAGGTAAGTATCCGAGGACATGACAGCATGGTTGCATATGTGCCTGTTGCTTTCTCCAGTCTTTAGATTGTAAGAGGGTTAAAAATGAATCACCCCCTCTTACAAAAATGTTCAAACATTGCATTGACCCCATTTTTAAGTTGTGGACTGGTATATTCTTTAGTGGTAGCTATGGATTAATGTTGACTCTATTCTTGCGGAAATACCACCCAATCAGATAAAAATTATTTTATTAATATTAGATGTCAATCCATAGATACCATAGCTCCATTGTGCAATGTTATATTATATTATATTATAAAGTGCTGCTTACTAGAAGCCTTGCCAAAAATGGCTAAGGGACTGATGCTTGTGTGTGGGGGACTGTGATTTCGATACGTCACAAGTGTGTGCAAAGTGCCGGATAAGTAACTGCAGGATATTGCTTCCACAGAAAAGTGACCAAAAGAGGGGCAGTGATTAGTAATAAGGTAGTATCACATAGACTGCTGCAGAGCAATGAAGGTACTGTGAAGGGATATAGCAATAGTCTGTCAGAAGTCTCTCTAAATTGATGAAAAATATAAATGAAATGTTGCAAGTATAAACCAATTGTTGTAAAGTGGTGGTACCTTTGTTCAAGACTACTCAATCCTTCATGTAAAGTTGTGAACCACCAATCTCATTGCCTCCTTGTCAAATATTAATCTGACAACTGTGTACACCTGCATCCTACCACTAGTCCTGAGTGGGAAATCATTCTACCACCAAGGACTACTTTCACCCAAAATATCATTACTGTACTTTATCTATGATGCATCTCATCTATTATTTATTGGGATAACTTATTGTGGATAAACAAGGGTCAGTGGGTACTCTCATCCACTGCCCCACTTTTCAGTTTTTGAATTTCCACAAAAATTTAAAATAACCAATAAATTTCATTCAACTTCACAATTGTGTTCCACTTGTTGTTGATTCTTCACCAAAAATTTACATTTGGTATCTTTATGTTTGAAGCATGATATGTGGGACAAGGTTGAAAAGTTCTAGGGAGCCGAATACTTTCGCAAAGCACTGTATATCTCTAATTACCTTCAGAGTATCAACAGTTATCATCCAAATAGACTATTTAAATGTATAATTTGTTAGCCTATTGTAGTCAATAGCATCAGAAAGCATCCCTTACAGACAAATTAGCCTTAATGAAAAAGATTAGGACAGATAACTCAAAAACATATGCCGGTAGACAGGATGCAATAATCATATATCATTGTCTCAATGGCATAAACAACATATGGATCCCCAACTATCTGTGTCCCAGTAAGATATCTTCCATAATGGGACTAATATAGCAAAAAAGTGCACAGTGCGAAAAATCAATTAAAGACACAATCATCTATTTCCTGCACTGATTATATAAAAATATAGCAGAAAAACAAGAAATATCGCAAAATGCACAGTGCAATAGATCAGATGATCATATACTCATCTATTTGCTGTAGTACATCATAGCACTAGCAAGGAACCCCATCAAAGATTCTGGCCCCAGATAGGATCTATTCCTAAGCAATATCCCAAAACAGTGCCCAATGCGTTTACCCCCATGGGAATATTGGGGGTTCATCATGGGGTATGATAGCCACACATATAATGAAAAACTTTCATTAAATACTGAAACAATACTCTCATTGTTTGAGTATTTAATCAATCTTCATAGTTTTTCCTTCATTGCTTGCAGGTCAACAAGCTACATGGACAGACAAAATGGGTAATCAACATATTTGCAAACATCAATTGTTCAATAACCCTGCATTCCTGCCCTCCAAGAATAGCAGCACAATAAACTGTAGGAGCTGATATAATCAATAAACAATGGCCATTCAATTATTCACAAACATCAATTCAAGAGTCAATGTTTATATGAGCAATAGTCTAAATATACATCTGGCATAATTAATATTAAATGCTTTACATAAAAATGCTTCTCAAAATAATTAAAATATCAAAACACCTGGAAAGAAAAAATGTGGTAGAAAAAGGTGTACATGCAACCTTCTAATTTTGTGAGAAGCACCTGAATATAGTCATTGCTCTCCTCTCCCCATTAGAGCTCGCAATTTAAACTCGCTATCAGTATGTCTTTGGAGTGTTGGATAGAATCCATGCAAACAGGGGAGAACATTCAATCTCCTTTCATATGTTGTCCTTGGTGGGATTTGAGCTCAGGACCCCAACATTGCAAGGCTGCAGTGCTAACCACTGAGCCACCATGCGAGAAAGTGAATTGCCAGAGCAACCCCACTTTGAAACAGTAAGGAAGTCTGGGAAATTTCAGCCTAAAACCTGCAGCACTGCATGCAAGTACTGCAAAGGAATTTTTAGACTATAATATCACATGCAAATCAGGAAGAGTACAGGATCAATAAGGTAATTTATTTACCACTCCTCTATTAACAAATTTAAGTACCATATATACTCGAGTATAAGCCGAGATTTTCAGGTCACTTTTTTGGGCTGAAAGTGCCCCTCTCGGCTTATACTCGAGTTGTTATCCCAGGGGGTCGGCGGGGGAGGGGGAGTGGCGGCTGTCACATACTCACCTCCTGGCGTGGTCCCTACATATTCGATGGTCTCTGGGCAGTTCTTCCTGTGTTCAACAGTCACATGGTACCGCTCATTAAAGCAATGAATAGAGTTGAGCGGTGTTCGAGTCAAACTGTTCGCCAATCTCAAATTCGAGCAGTTTTGTGCGGTGTTTGAGTCGTTCGACGAACCCGAACAATTTGCTTAAAATTTGGCTGTTCGAGTTTCTGTTCGATAACTGTTCGTTCAGAAAAAGCCTCGCTTGATTTGCAAAACTGTTTATCATTGTTAATAGACTGTTTCAGTGTATAGTGGGGGGTGGGGGATAAATCTGTGCTGAAATAACGTCGATCTCCTTTTATTTTTCTTTCCCGCATTTACAGTGGGGCGGTCTCTCAGCCTATCAGCAGTGCGCACACACACAGCAATGTGCATGTGATGCACAAGCAAGGGCATGTGTAATTGGCTGTGTATGTCACATGTCTTTGCCCTATAAGAACCAGCCATTTGCCCCGTCGCCACCATTTCCTCACTGCTGCAGCTTAGTGTTAGACGGCACCGCTGCTGCTGTGGCCGCTATACAAAGAGTGGTTTTTTATAGCGAATTCTCAGAGAGGTTTAGGGAGTCAGGAGGAGTCGGGACTAGATGTAATATCAGCCCTTTTCAGGGTAGGTTACAGCAGTTCATAGCACTGTTTGCCAGGCAGGTCTGTGCCAGTGCTGTGCAAGTGTTTGTCCCAGCATTTGGTGTAATCTAGCTCAGCCAATCCTTTTGGGCTAGTAGCATTGTCTGATAGTCATCTGAGTAGCCTGCCTGTGAAACTAACTACACCGCCTGTGTATCTCAATTTTCACTGCATCTAATCCAGTTAAAAGTTTAGGGCGTAGGAGAAGTGTCTGCACGTCAGCAGAGTAGCCCGCCTGTGAAACAAACTATACCGCCTGTGTATCTCTATTTTCACTACATCTAATCCAGTTATTAGTTTAGGGCCTAGGAGCAGTGTCTGCACGTCAGCAGAGTAGCCCGCCTGTGAAACAAACTATACCGCCTGTTTAGCTCTATTTTCACCGCATCTAATCCAGTTATTAGTTTAGGGCCTAGGAGCAGTGTCTGCACGTCAGCAGAGTAGCCCGAATGTGAAACAAACTATACCATAATTACATAGTTACATAGTTATTAAGGTTGAAGGAAGACTATAAGTCCATCTAGTTCAACCCATAGCCTAACCTAACATGCCCTAACATGTTGATCCAGAGGAAGGCAAAAAAACCCGTGTGGCAAAGAGTAAGCTCCATCTTGGGCAAAAAAATTCCTTCCCGACTCCACATACGGCAATTAGACTAGTTCCCTGGATCAATGCCCTATCAAGGAATCTAGTATATATACCCTGTAACATTATACTTTTCCAGAAATGTATCCAGTCCCCTCTTAAATTTAAGTAATGAATCACTCATTACAACATCATACGGCAGAGAGTTCCATAGTCTCACTGCTCTTATAGTAAAGAATCCGCGTCTGTTATCATGCTTAAACCTTTTTTCCTCCAAACATAGAGGATACCCCCTTGTCCCTATTTCAGGTCTATGATTAAAAAGATCATCAGAAAGGTCTTTGTACTGTCCCCTCATATATTTATACATTAAAATAAGATCACCCCTTAGTCTTCGTTTTTCCAAACTAAATAGCCCCAAGTGTAATTGCAGCGCCCCAGAGATCTGGTCGTTGCAGTAACGTCGCTCTGCCACTAAGGGGAGTGATGGTACGTCGGATGGCACTAAAGGAGTTCTACTGACCAGGTATCAAGAAGCACACACTACACTTCACACTCCGGCCTCTAGGGGGAGCAAAAGGCTTATTTATTGGGCCACTTCTCACATTGGTAAATCTAGGGGTCGGACAGGAAGTTAGGCAGAACGAAGCCTGGGAGAGCTCCAGGAAGGACCTGTCAGAACTGGGAAATCTGGCAGGTACTTAGCGAAAGGACAGATTGTTACGGAACCGCGCCTGCACTACCGGTATCCTAAGAAAGAGACAAGAAAGGAAGGATATTGTGGAACAGTGAGAAACGAGATCAGCACAAAGGAGATCCAATAGGAGTCGTTCCCCGAGAACGGCAACATCTTACTGAGGCGCATAGCCGGTGGCTGGAAGAAGAAGTAACAGTCTCCACGCATTACTTCAAACAGCGGCAGGACAGTTAATTACAGGTTGGCTGTCTACCATACAACACCTAAGAAGGACATAGGAGGCAGTCGTGGGAGAGGGGCGACACTAGGGTCCCAGAATAACTCCAGGCCTACCTGTCATAAAGGTGCGTCCTAGCCATAACATACCTGGGGGACGGAGAAGAGAAAGATCTAGAACGAACGAGAACAGAAGTGAGGACTATCCTGAATGCTCAGCAGGGAAGCACTACAACACACAGGCGCTAGTGGGTAGACACTGATTTCCACCTGCAAAGGGAACTCTGGATGTGCCTTCGGACCGGCCGGTGTCAGACAGCCCTGTTGAAAGTGCCCTAGATTGAGGATCCTGAAACCTTCAGTAAAAGGTAAAGAAACTGAACCCTGTGTCCTCGTTATTCCTCGCACTACGCACCATCACTTTTTATTGGACACCCCTTAGCAGGGTCACGGACCGGGTCCAGCCACCGTGACAACCCCAGAACTGAAACAGAAAGGTCCGGTACCAAGTAACCTGTGGCCCTGTGTCTGGGGGCGATCCAACTAGGCGTCACGAACAGGATTGTACTTAAGCCTGAAGAATCAGGTCATGTGTGCCTTGGAACTGTGACTTATTGCAAAGACTGTGTACTGCTATTTGCCGCCAAAAATCCGCCATTGCTGCGCCGTGTGGAGCGCGAAGGGAGGAGCCATAGCTTCGTGGGTGGAGCCGGCTGGAAAAGCGCACAGAGCGGAAGACGCGGTGAGGCGCCGACCCCGGAAGGAGAACCCCGACCCCGACCAATTAGCAATGGGAAGGAATGGCCTTGTCGGACCCCGGAGGAGCGGAGGCGGCGGCCACAGCTGCAGACTCGGGAGCACTTCCGGATTCCGCGGTAAGCACAGCCACAAACCCGGTATCACCGTTAGAGACCGCGGGGCTTACCGCTTCCACCAACCAGCCGGATAGTGCCGCCGCTACAGCAGCCATAATACCCTTCTCTATGCCGTACCTACCAGGGGCCGCCTGGCTCCCGCGATACTTTGGAGAAGCTCATACGTTAACTGACTTTAAAGAAGGGATTTGTAGCCTGCTCGAGTTTTATCCCTTGACGTAGCCTCAGAAGGTTCATATGATAATCGGCCAACTCTTTGGAGCGGCATTGAGGAAGTAAAGTCCTGGCCTGCTGCGGACAAGAAAACTGTGCAACAATTATTTGCCAAGCTTAAAGCCACCTTTGACACCCGCACCACTATGGAAATTAAATTGACGTTCTATGGGTGCAAGCAGCGGCCGCTGCGGGCCATCAAACAAAGTGACCCAAGCAGCATGCAAGATGAAGATAAACTCCTGAAAGAGCGGTTCATCGAAGGGCTCCTGTGCAGTAACCAAAGGGCCCAGCTACACTTCCTGGCCATGCAGAATCCAGACCTGACTTTCGCGCAATTCAAAGATAAAGCTATCCAGGCACTACCGGAGCGGCAGCCCAGCCGTGCCACACTTCCCAGGCGGCAAGCCCTCACATACCACCAGGAGGTGGCGCCGGACGCACCTGTCTCCGCCGAAGCCGATGCCCAGATCCTGGACGACGACTCCCCTGCAGGACTGCGCCTCCAGGTACAGGAACTGACCAGGAGCGTTGCTGCCCTAGCCCGGACCATCCAGTCCCTACAGGAGGCCCCCAAGGAGAAGATCCAGCTGGCTTCCAGACCGGAGGATGTCCCCTGGCAACGACCAAGGAGGGTTCCATCGACCAGAGGCAGAGACGGCGATCGTTTTCATCAGGATGGATGACCTATCTGCCGCCGCTGCCATCGGGTGGGCCATCTTGCAAGGTACTGTCAGTTAAACGAGCAACCCTTGGGGCCAAGGGCGAACCTCCAAGAGTAGAACGCCCAGGCCCGCTAAATTGGAGAGCCAAATACGTCGGGGGGCATCCTGTTCTCCCCATCGTGGTCGACGGTATCCCCATGAACGCTTTGCTGGACACCGGTTCCCAGGTGACAACTATGCCCTACATTCTTTATAGGCGTTATTGGGAGGACACTGACATCACCCGTGCCCCTGATGATGATTTCACCATAATAGCTAGCAATGGTCAGCCACTGCCGCAAGTGGGATATAAAGAGGTCACTATTAGGGTGGGGCTGGTAGAATTGGAGGCCCAAGGAATTGTCATTGTTGATATTGACCGGCGTGAACGTAACCCCATGATGACCATCGGTACTAATGTCATAGAAAATTGTCTTGCAGAAGTTATTGTTTTGTTGCAGCAAGTAGCAGAGACAGCTGGTCACAGTGAACAACGTGCCTTACAGAAAGAAATCAGAGCCCTAATGCGAAGACAGCAAGTGGAGCTGACTGGTGGTGAAATTGGCTGGGTCACAGTGAGTGATTCGAACCCCATTGCAATACCCCCCAGGAGTGAAATGTTAATATGGTGTCGGGCAGCCATAGGTCTCGGGGGTAAAGACTATCAGGCCCTGGTAGAACCTGTGTATTCGGAGAATAAGCCTACCCTCCTGACAGCCAGAGGGGTGGTTGACGTCCGCAAGGGGAGGGTGCCGGTACGTGTTCTTAACTGCGGGGAGGAGGAAGTCCACCTAACTAAATATGTCACACTTGCCAAGCTGTTTACTGTTAATAATAGTGTGATACAGGCACCCGGGCCCTTGGCTCCATCCAAGTCGGCGGAGGACAACGGCTCTGCAGAGCAATCAAAAGATTGGTGCCAAGAATTACATGTGGGCACTGATGCTACTCCATCTCACCAGATACAGGGGGCCTACAGGGTGGTTCATGAGTATGAGCGGGTATTCAGCAAACACCCCCTTGATTTCGGGCGGGTAAAAGGGATTCAACATCACATCCCCACAGGAGATCACCCGCCCGTAAAAGAAAGATACCGTCCTGTACCCCCAGCTCATTATCAGTGTGCCAAGGACATGTTGCGAGAGATGAAGGAGGCTGGGGTAGTGAGAGACAACTGTAGCCCCTGGGCAGCTCCATTAGTCCTCGTTAGAAAGAAAGATGGCACCATGAGGATGTGTGTGGATTATAGGCAATTAAACTGCATTACACATAAGGACGCATACCCCCTGCCTAGGATAGAGGAGGACTTGGCTGCGCTAAAGTCTGCTAATTACTTCTCTACTTTAGATCTGACCAGTGGGTATTGGCAGGTTCCCGTGGCAGAGGCGGACAAAGAAAAGACAGCTTTCATGACGCCGATGGGTCTCTGCGAGTTCAACTACATGCCCTTCGGATTGTGCAACGCCCCGGGGACGTTCCAGAGGATGATGGAGTGCTGTTTGGGACACAAGAACTTTGAGACCGTGCTGCTGTATCTGGACGACGTCATTGTCTTCTCTAAGACCTATGAAGACCATCTGAAGCACCTGGCCGAGGTCTTTGAAGCGCTGTCCAACTTTGGCTTAAAGGTGAAACCGTCCAAATGCCATCTGCTCAAACCCAAAGTACAGTACCTGGGCCATGTGGTGAGTGCCGAAGGAGTGGCCCCAGACCCCGACAAGGTCACGGTGATCAGGGACTGGCCGCAGCCCAGTAACATTCATGAGATCCGGCAGTTCCTCGTGTTGGTGGGTTACTACCGGAGGTTTATCAAGGACTTCACCAAGAAGGCCGCGCCGTTGCAAGACCTGTTGTTGGGCCAGCCCAAGAAACCCAAGGGTAAGAATACCCTGTTGGATTGCAACGACAGACTGGAAGGATCGTTCACTTGCTTAAAATCGGCATTAACGGGAGAGGAAGTACTAGCCTACCCGGAATACGACCAACCATTTGTATTGTACACGGACGCCAGCAACGTGGGGCTGGGAGCGGTGCTGTCCCAGGTCCAGAAGGGCAAGGAACGAGTAATCGCTTATGCCAGCAGGAAACTTCGCCCCACTGAAAGGAACCCAGACAACTACAGTTCCTTTAAGCTGGAGTTCCTCGCAGTCGTTTGGGCCGTGACGGAGAGGTTCAAGCACTATCTGGCCTCAGCAAAATTCACCGTCTTCACGGATACTAATCCACTTACGCACTTGGACACAGCGAAACTCGGCGCCTTGGAGCAGCGGTGGATGGCCCGGTTGTCTAATTACGATTTTACCATCAAGTACCGGGCGGGGCACAAGAATGCGAATGCCGATGCATTGTCCCGAATGCCTCACCTACCCGAAACGGAGGAAGACCCAGAAGCATTTGAAGAAGTGGAGCTGCCCGCTTTCCATCGTCCCAAGGCAACTCAGTGTTCCCATCAGGTGGAGAACAGGCGCAGAAGCAAACAGGGTGCCCCGTTGAATCCCCTGCCCCACCACAGGTGGACAGAGAACCAGGATGGTGACCCTGCGGTCCGTCGGGTGAAGGAACTCCTGACGCAGTCAGGTTTGCATCCTGGCCCGGATGATCCACCGGAGACATTACAGTTGTGGAAGGAGAGGGGCAAACTGTTTCTTCACGATGGCAAGCTGTGCCGAAGGAACATTGACCCTCGCACTCACAAATTAGTGTGGCAGATTGTGGTCCCCAGACAAGATGTGCCCATGGTCCTGGGAGCATACCACGATGGGGCAGGACACTTCGGATGGAGAAAGCTGGAGAGGCTACTCTGTGGGAGGTTCTAATGGGTCGGCATGAGGAAGGCCATCGAGAAGTGGTGTCGAGAGTGTGGCCCCTGTAGCCTACGCCGGAAGGATTGGGACAGCCAACGGGCTCCCCTGCAGCCCATCATCACCAAACGGCCGCTCGAGTTGGTCGCGCTGGATCACGTAAAGCTAACACCTAGCCGGTCAGGGTATATCTACGCTCTCACCATTGTTGACCACTATTCCAGATTCCTGGTAGTCGTACCAGTCAAAGATCTGACGGCTAGGTCGGCTGCCAAAACCTTCCAGCAGTACTTCTGTCGACCCCATGGGTACCCAGAGAAGGTGTTGACCGATCAGGGACCGGCATTTGAAGCGGAGGTGTTCCAGGAGTTCTGCAATTTGTACGGGTGTAAGAAAATCAGAACCACGCCATACCATCCACAGACCAACAGGATGTGTGAAAAGATGAATCAAGTGGTGATCGACTTACTGAAAACCTTACCTGTAGAGGAGCGGAACTTGTGGCCTACAAAGTTACCAGACTTGGTGGACATGTACAACCACATTCCGGTGAATTCCACCAACTGCACCCCAGCGTACCTGATGCGAGGAAGGTCTAGCAAGTTACCCGTCGATCTGGACATGGGGGTTCTGACCCCCGAAGATATATCACCAGATGCGGATTGGGATACCGAGAGGCAGCAGAGGTACCGCAAAGTACAGGAAAGTGTGGAAAAGAGTCTTGCTCAGGCCAGACAGAAGCAAGAGAGGGACTACAACCAGCATGCTCCCGCGGCTCCATTGGCACCTGGTGAGCAAGTACTCAAAAGAAAGAGGAGACTACACAAGCTTGATGATCAATGGGAAGCGGAACCGTATACCATTCTCCCCTCCGACTTCGACAATACAAAGGTCTGTCTCATCAGTAAGGACGGAGGGGAGACCTCAGCGGCCATATCCAGAGACCACCTGAAAATATGCCCGGATAAGCTGAAAGATGGGGAAACAGATCCCAGGATTTCTCTGCCCGTGGAAGAAGAGAAGATGATACACACTGTTCTTGGCGATTTTCCCCAGTCCTGGACTCAAATAAATCAGGCCATTGTGGTACCTGTCCTAACATTCTGTCAACCGAGACCGCCAGAACTAAATGTGGTGCCAGGGCAGCTGGACCCGCCAGCGCAGCCGACCCCACCAGAAGATGCAATGCCAACGGTCGAACCAGCGGGTCCTCCCTCTGTCATCGGTGAATCTGCCATGTCCACCACTAATAGTGGTAGCACTGAGGACACCAGTATGCCAGTGCTGCCCAGACTCACAAGAAGTGTAGCTAGAAGACAGTGCACTACACTAGCGATAGCAAGCGTAGCGGGTCCTGTCAGGCCAGTAGCAACCCCTGCGCTGCGGAGGTCCACACGTAGCACCAAGAATCAGACTCCACTTCGTTATAGACCTTGGCGATATTAACGATAGTTGTTATTTGGTTGAAAATGCTTGTGTAAATATTTGTGTTATAGGTTAAAAATGGACAATGGTGTGATGGACAGTGAATCACTCCAAAACTTTCACAGGGGCCCCTTTGTTTACCCGGGGTCCCTGCTATTCTATGGTTCCACCTACAGAACTGGGAGTCATGGACTGTGCATGACCAATCTTTTGCAACATTCAAGCGTCCTTACCTTCCATAACGGAAAGCACTGTTATACTTATTTGTTCATAGTATATAAATAAGAATTTTTGTGTGTTTTCTATTAACATGTATTGTTGTTCTTCTTTTCCCAGTCCGGGAGTACTGGATTTATCCGGGGGGGGGGGGGGGTGGGTCAGCCCCCCAGAGATCTGGTCGTTGCAGTAACGTCGCTCTGCCACTAAGGGGAGTGATGGTACGTCTGACTGCACTAAAGGAGTTCTTTGACCAGGTATCCCCAGCACACATTACACTTCACACTCCGGCCTCTAGGGGGAGCAAAAGGCTTATTTATTGGGCCACTTCTCACATTGGTAAAACTAGGGGTCGGACAGAAAGTTAGGCAGAACGAAGCCTGGGAGAGCTCCAGGAATTACCTGTCAGAACTGGGAAATCTGGCAGGTACTTAGCGAAAGGACAGATTGTTACGGAACCGCGCCTGCACTACCTTGCGGCGGTATCCTAAGAAAGAGACAAGAAAGGAAGGATATTGTGGAACAGTGAGAAACGAGATCAGCACAAAGGAGATCCAGTAGGAGTCGTGCCCCGAGAACGGCAACATCTTACTGAGGCGCATAGCCGGTGGCCGGAGCACCGAAGAAGTAACAGTCTCCACGCATTACTTCAAACAGCGGCAGGACAGTTAATTACAGGTTGGCTGTCTACCATACAACACCTAAGAAGGACATAGGAGGCAGTCGTGGGAGAGGGGCGACACTAGGGTCCCAGAATAACTCCAGGCCTACCTGTCATAAAGGTGCGTCCTAGCCATAACATACCTGGGGGACGGAGAAGAGAAAGATCTAGAACGAACGAGAACAGAAGTTGTGAGGACTATCCTGAATGCTCAGCAGGGAAGTACTACAACACACAGGCGCTAGTGGGTAGACACTGATTTCCACCTGCAAAGAGAACTCTGTATGTGCCTTCGGACCGGCTGGTCTCAGACAGCCCTGTTGAAAGTGCCCTGGATTGAGGATCCTGAAACCTTCAGTAAAAGGTGAAGAAACTGAACCCTTTGTCCTCGTTATTCCTCGCACTACGCACCATCACTCTTTATTGGACGCCCCTTAGCAGGGTCACGGACCGGGTCCAGCCACCGTGACAATCCCAGAACTGAAACAGAAAGGACCGGTACCAAGTAACCTGTGGCCCTGTGTCTGGGGGCGATCCATAATAACCTATCTTGGTATTGCAGACCCCCCAGTCCTCTAATAACCTTGGTCGCTCTTCTCTGCACCCGCTCCAGTTCAGCTATGTCTTTCTTATACACCGGAGACCAGAACTGTGCACAGTATTCTAAGTGTGGTCGAACTAGTGACTTGTATAGAGGTAAAATTATGTTCTCCTAATGAGCATCCATGCCTCTTTTAATGCATCCCATTATTTTATTTGCCTTTGTAGCAGCTGCCTGACACTGGCCACTGAATATGAGTTTGTCATCCACCCATACACCCAGGTCTTTTTCATTGACGGTTTTGCACAGAGTTTTAGAATTAAGCACATAATTATACATCTTATTACTTCTACCCAAGTGCATGACCTTACATTTATCCCCATTACAGCTCATTTGCCATTTATCAGCCCAAGCTTCTAGTTTACATAAATCATCCTGTAATATAAAATTGTCCTCCTCTGTATTGATTTCCCTGCAGAGTTTAGTGTCATCTGCAAATATTGAAATTCTACTCTGAATGCCCCCTACAAGGTCATTAATAAATATGTTAAAAAGAAGAGGGCCCAATACTGACCCCTGTGGTACCCCACTGCTAGCCGCTACCCAGTCCGAGTGTGCTCTATTAATAACCACCCTTTGTTTCCTATCCCTGAGCCAGCTCTCAACCCACTTACACATATTTTCCCCAATCCCCATTATTCTCATTTTATGTATCAACCTTTTGTGTGGCACCGTATCAAAAGCTTTTGAAAAGTCCATATACACTACATCTACTGGGTTCCCTTGGTCCTGTCCGGAACGTACCTCTTCATAGAAACTGATCAAATTAGTCTGACAGGAACGGTCCCTAGTAAACACGTGCTGATACTGGGTCATGAGATTATTCCTCTTCAGATACTCCAGTATAGCATCCCTTAGAATGCCCTCCAGGATTTTACCCACGGTAGAGGTTAAGCTTACTGGCCTATAATTTCTGAGTTCAGTTTTTTTCCCCTTTTTGAATATTGGCACCACATTTGCTATATGCCAGTCCTGTGGTACAGACCCTGTTATTTTGGAGTCTTTAAAGATTAAAAATAATGGTCTATCAATGACTGTAATCAATTCCTGCAGTACTCGAGGGTGTATCCCATCCGGGCCCGGAGATTTGTCAATTTTAGTGATTTTTAGACACCACCACACTTCCTGCTGGGTTATGCAGGTGACATTTAATTGGGAATTTTTATCACTAGTCATTTTGTCTGCCTTGGGATTTTCTTGTGTAAATACTGATGAAAAAAAGTCATTTAGCATATTGGCTTTTTCCTCATCCTCATCCACCATTTCACCCAGACTATTTTTAAGGGGGCCAACACTATCATTTTTTAGTTTCTTGCTATTTATGTAGTTAAAGAATATTTTGGGATTATTTTTACTCTCTCTGGCAATGAGTCTCTCTGTCTCAATCTTTGCTGCCTTGATTTGCTTTTTACAGAATTTATTTAATTTTTTGTACTTATTTAATGCCTTCTCACTACCTACTTGCTTTAATTCTCTAAATGCTTTCTTTTTGACACTTATTGCGCCCCTTACAGCTCTATTTAGCCATATTGGTTTCCTCCTATTTCTAGTATGTTTATTCCCATACGGTATATACTGTGCACAGGTCCTATCCAGGATGCTAATAAACGTCTCCCATTTTCTTTGTGTATTTTTGTGTCTCAGGATATCGTCCCAGTTAATTGTACCAAGATCGTCTCTCATCCGTTGGAAATTTGCCCTCCTGAAGTTTATTGTCCTTGTAACCCCTCTACTACACATCTTTTTAAAGGATACATGACTTATTATTTTGTGATCACTATTCTCCAAGTGACCCCTAACCCTTATATTTGATATGTGGTCTGACCTGTTGGTTAATATTAGGTCTAGCAGTGCCCCCCTTCTTGTTGGGTCCTGAACCAGTTATGAAAGGTAATTGTCTCTCATAGTTGTCAAAAACCGATTACCTTTGCTGGAACTGCAGGTTTCTGTTCCCCAATCTATTTCAGGGTAGTTGAAGTCCCCCATAATAATGACTTCTCCTTGAGTCGCAGCTTCATCTATTTGCTTTACGAGGATATTCTCCATTGCTTCCATTATTTTTGGAGATTTATAATAAACCCCTATCAGTAATTTATTATTTTTTTCCCCTCCCCTTATCTCCACCCACAGGGATTCTACATTTTCATTAAATTCACCTATATTATAACGCCGGATGGGTTTTAAGGACGATTTTACATATAGACACACCCCACCCCCTTGCTTATCCCCCCACCTGTGTATCTCTATTTTCACTGCATCTAATCAGTTTAGGGCCTAGGAGCAGTGTCTGCACGTCAGCAGAGTAGCCCGCCTGTGAAACAAAGTATACTGTCTGTGTATCTCTATTTTCACTGCATCTAATCCAGTTAATAGTTTAGGGCCTAGAAGCAGTGTCTGCACTTCAGCAGAGTAGTCCGAATGTGAAACAAACTATACCGCCTGTGTATCTCAATTTTCACTACATCTAATCCAGTTATTAGTTTTGGACCTAGTACCACAGTTTCGCCATTCAGTTCTGCTAGGTTTTCATCCATCGGTTGTTGTGCCAACAACTACAGTTACAGAGTTGCCAATTAGTTAAGCACTAAAATGAGTGGCAAAAGGCCTGCTGCTGGTGGAAAGGGAAATAGGCATGTTGGAAAGGGAAAAAAGGTTGTGTCCGTGGGGTAGGGGGTAAAGCAACAGTAACATCTGCAGAAGAAAGATCATCTTCCAGCCAAAGTAAGATGTCTACTTCTTTTTGTGGACAATCTGATATGATCCCATTCTTACGACCATCGCTACAAGCATCGCCAACAATTCCAGATGAGGCGCAAAAACAGCAGGTGCTTGAACGGATATCAAGTGCTCTTTCAAGTGGGCTCTCATCCATGTCAACTTCAACATCACAACTACTCCAGTCCTCAGAGTTTTCACCCCAATCGCACTTGCTTCCTCACAGCTCCCAAGTCTCCAGCTGCCCGTCTGAGCATGGGGTAACACACATGGTTGAGTCTGTAGAGCTGTTTACGCATACTATAGCCTGGGAATCAGAGGTCTGCTCCAGAGCTTCTGTGAATCCAGATGAGGAAATGATTTGCACTGATGCCCAGAATCTTTGTGAGTCGGATCCAGGCCCAGATGAAGAAGGTTCTGAGCATAATGTAGACCCTCGTTCCCAAAGTGTAACTCCTGTTGGTGGAGACAATGAGGAAGATGATGATGAGACTGAGATACCTGATTGGAACGAAAACTTGACTTTTTGGTCGGGGCAGGAAGAGGTTGGCTCTGTGGACGACGGGTGTGAGAACACACAAGATGATGATGACGAGATTGTAGACCCCACTTACTGTCAACCCCCAGTCCGCCAGTCCATGAGGTCAGCAGAAGAGGTGGAGGAGGATGCTAGTGATGAGTCTGACGACGAGGTAACGGTGTGCCTTCCAGGACAGAGATGGAGTACTGGAAGCACGTCAACAACTGCATCCTCAACACCAACTGTGCCT
This sequence comes from Ranitomeya imitator, assembly GCF_032444005.1. Lineage (NCBI taxonomy): Eukaryota > Metazoa > Chordata > Amphibia > Anura > Dendrobatidae > Ranitomeya > Ranitomeya imitator. The sequence goes on along the minus strand of NC_091285.1, from coordinate 418,559,850 downwards.
CAGACTAGAAGTCGTGGTGGCTCTTCAGGTCGCACGGGCTCTAAGCCTTGCATAGCCTGGGCATTTTTTGACATCGCAAAGGATGACCCAACTCATGTTGTCTGTAAGATTTGTCAACAAAATCTCAGTAGAGGCCAAAAAATCACTAGCTTGAGTACTTCATGCATGAACTGTCACATGGATATGAGGCATAAGTTGCAGTGGGAAGCTTACTGTGCTACAATGTGGCCTAGTTGGCTGGGTCAACCACCGTCTGCCCCATCAAGTGCATCCGTGTCCTCTTCATCCTCTGTGACTGTGGGGACAGCAGTTGCACATGGTTTTGGATGCAGACCTTCCATCTCTTTACCCGCAACAGCCTGTGTGATTGGCAGGTCGTCAGGACATTTGCTAGTGGAAACACCTGCTGGTGTTGAGCGCTCTTCGACATCGACACCACATTTTGATCAAGTCAACATAACATCTCCGCCTGCACCTTCCTCACAGACCAGCAGTTTGCCGGAAACACCCTACTCAACTCCACCTAAGCACGGCAGCCAGCCCTCAGTCCCTCAGATGTGGACAAGTAAAAGACCATTTCCTCCTAGCCTTGACAAAGCTAAAAGGTTGAATTTCTCCATCAGCAAGCTGTTGGCTACAGAAATGCTGCCTTTCCACCTGGTGGACACAGAGGATTTTCGAGACCTTATGTCCGTCGCAGTGCCCCAGTACCAGATGCCCAGTCACCACTACTTCTCAAAGAAAGCTGTGCCTGGGCTACACCAGCATGTCGCACACAACATCACCGCTTCCTTGAGAAACTCTGTGTGTGACAGGGTGCATTTCACCACAGACACATGGACGAGTAGACATGGACAGGGGCATTACATGTCGGTGACTGGGCACTGGGTAACTACGGCGACATTAGGAGAAGGGGCTGCTGTCCAAGTCTTGCTGTCCCTACGAGTTGCTCATCGATCCTCTGTATCTAGAAGTTCCTCCACTGCTTCTGCCTCCTCAACCTCCTCTCGGTCCTCCACCTGCACCCAAAGCCTGTCTGGTAATGCCACCCGCGTTGTAACTGCGCAGAAGGAATCCTGCACACCTCCTCACTATGCTGTCACCAGGGCTCAACGGCATCAGGCAGTGTTTACATTGAAATGTCTGGGAAATGTGAGTCACACAGCAGAGGAGTTGTGGTCAGCTCTGGAGATCGAGTTCCATCAATGATTGTCTCCACACAACCTGCAGCCAGGGTAGGCCGTGTGCGACAATGCTGCAAACCTGGGTGCGGCCCTTTGCCGGGGCAATGTCACACACGTGCCTTGTATGGCTCACATTTTGAACCTGGTTGTCCAGCAATTTTTATCCCACTATCACAGACTAGATGGGCTTCTGCAGAGGGCACGGTCGCTGTGTGCTCACTTCCGCCGTTCACATCCCGCAGCTCGACAACTTGCATCTCTACAGAAGTCGTTGGGCCTGCCAGTTCACCGGCTGAAATGCGATGTGCCCACACGGTGGAATTCAACTCTGCACATGTTGCAGCGACTGTGGCAGCACCGACGAGCCCTGGTGCAATATGTTATGACATATAGCCTGGGTAATGAGATCAAGAGGTGGGGAAAATCACGCTGCAGGAGTGGTCTCAGATCAGAGAACTAGGCACTCTTCTGCACAGTTTTGAAATAGCCACGAAGATGTTTAATGCTGACGATGCCATTATCAGCATGACCATTCCGGTGATTTACATGCTGGAGGACACCTTAAACAGTGTTCAGATTCAGTTGGTGAAACAAGAGGAGGAGGAGGAGGAACAGGAAGAGTCATATGCGGAAGGGATCATATCTCCAAGGTCAAGAAGGTTGGCAGCACCAAGGCGGCAGGCATTGGAGGCTGGGGGAGAGGGGTTACCGAGGGCGCATGGTAGCATCCAAACTGTTGAGGAAGGTGCAGGAGGCGAGGAAGAAGTGGAGGATGAACTGGTGCTGGGCATGGAAGACTCATCAGATGAGGGAGTCCTTGATCAAATTTCTGTTGTGCGAGGTTGGGGGGAGAGGGCAGACGAAGGAAGCATGATTCTCACCTCGCCACAACCAAGACAACAAGGACTTGGTCCTCCTGGATGCGCCTTCTTGCTGCACTACCTGCAACATGACCCTTGGATTGTCAGAATCCAAAGTAAAGCCGACTACTGGGTTGCCACACTCTTAGATCCCCGGTACAAAAGCAAATTTGGCAAAATAATTTCTGCCACAGAAAGGGATTCACGCATGCAGGAGTATTAGCAGAGACTGTTACAGAATCTAACATCTGCTTTTCCACAAAACACCAGTGGTGCACGTAGTGAATCTCTGAGTTCTAACTTGCCAACCGTGGGACTATCGAGTCATCACTCAAACCGTAACAGTAACATCGTATCTGGTGGGAACAGCAATTTTTTCCAATCGTTTCAAGATTTTTTTAGACCATCCTTTGCAAGGCCACAGGAGACAAGAAGTCTGACGCATAACCAACGCCTAGAGAGGATGGTACAAGATTATCTCCAAGTTAACATCGATGCCTTGACTGTGGAACTGGACCCTTGCTAATTTTGGGCTTCCAATCTTGAAAAATGGCCTGAGCTCGCCACTCACACCTTGGAGATCTAGTGCCCCGCAGCCAGCGTTCTCTCTGAGCGTGTGTTCAGCGCTGCTGGTGGTGTGCTGACAGATAAGCGCAGGCGGCTGTCCAGTGACAATGTAGACAGACTAACATTCATCAAGATGAACAAATCCTGGATCCGCAAGGACTTTTCTACCCTGTGTCATCTTTGGGAGACTAAAAGCTTGATGATTTTTGAAAATCACCTCTCCAACCGTTTTAAAAAACTCTGGCAAAATTGATGCCACTTAAGTGGCGTCTGTGGCTGAATTTTTGGAAAAAATGCAAACTCTTTTATTAAGTCCCCTTGCTGAGTTTTACATGACGTTGCCTTCGTCAATTCCTGGTGGGTGGGGTCATCTGCAGAGTTGTTTCCTCATACTATGGCCTGGGATTCAGAGGTCTGCTCCAAAGCTTCAGTGTCTGCTAGTCAGCAGAGTAGCCCAGCCACCCACCACTTGTTTACCTAAGTACTGTTTTTAACGGCATGTAGCTCAGGAAATCCTTTTGGGCCTAATAGAATTTGGTGCAACTCAGCAGCGTACTTCACCCATGAAGCGAGCTACACCACCTGTTGACCTAAGTACTATTTTTTAACGGCATCTAGCCCAGGAAATCCTTTTGTACCTAATAGGATTTTGTGCTACTCAGCAGAGTGTCCCACCCATGAAGCAAGCTACACCGCCTGTTTACCTAAGTACTATTTTTTAATGGCATCTAGCCCAGGAAATCATTTTGGGCCTAGTAGAATTTGGTGCAACTCAGCAGCGTACCCCACCCATGAAGCAAGCTACACTGCCTGTTTACCTAACTACTATTTTGTAACGGCATCTAGCCCAGGAAATCCATTTGGGCCTAGTAGAATTTAGTGATACTCAGCAGCGTACCCCACCCATGAAGCAAGCTACACTGCCTGTTGATCTAATACTAATTTTTAACTGCATCTAGCCCAGGAAATTGTTTTGTACCTAATAGCATTTTGTGCTACTCAGCAGAGTACCCCACCCATGAAGCAAGCTACACCGCCTGTTTACCTAACCACTATTTTGTAATGGCATCTAGCCCAGGAAATCCGTTTGGACCTAGTAGAATTTAGTGCTACTCAGCAGTATACCCCACCCATGAAGCAAGCTACACCGCCTGTTTACCTAAAAACTATTTTTTAATGGCATCTGGCCCAGGAAATCCTTTTGGGCCTAGTAGCAATTTCTGCTACTCAGCAGAGTACCCCACCCATGAAGCAAGCTACACCGCCTTCTTTCTTTCTCAATGTAACCCCTTGGCTCTGGGGTGTCCACTCTCCCTCCAGCTCTCTCCTTCTCACAGGTGGACTACCGCGTGTTTTCACACTGTGGCAAATCTTTTTGGCCCAGGCATAAGAAGTCGTCGAGGTAATGGATAATATGTGCCGCCTTACAAACGTCCATGATGACACATTCGAGGAAGCAACTAAACGCCTCAAATAGTGAGCAGGATATGGAGCACCCCATAGGCAAACAGCGATCTATGTAGTATGCTCCTTCACAGAAGCAGCCCAATGGGAGGACACTATTCGGAGGCACAGGTAGTAACCGGAACACCCCCTCAATGTCTGTTTTGGCCATTAGGTTGCCCCTTACCAACTTCTTGACCCGCCTGATTGCCTCGTCAAAGGAGGTATAGTACATAGTACTGTACTTGGTTCCGCATCGATGTTGTCGTTTACTGACCTGCCCCTTGGATATGACAAATGGTGGATTAGTCTGAATGTATTGGGTTCATTTTTTGGCACAACTCCCAACGGGGGTACCACCACGTCTTCTAAGGAAAGTGTTCTGAATGGACCCGCCGTCATTCTACCTAAAGATATTTATTTTTTTTATTTTTTTTGTCAAGACGTCTGGGTGTTGGTAGAGTGGGTTTAGATTTTTACTCCAGCCTTTCTTGATTTTAGAAGGGCATAACATGCCTATATCTGTGTCTCCTCCTCCTTTTACTCCTCCACCTCTTTTCTTTTCGCATGACTATATGTAGTTGTGAGTTTTCCATGTTTATTGTGTGTTCTGAGCAGTTTGTCAGCTATTGGACACCTTTTAAGGTGTTTTCTATGTGGTTTTCCATGTGTTTGTATGTGTTTGTGTTTGCCTGCCATTGGTTTCAATGGGTTCAACGGTGTTCGTCGAACATTCAACGAACAGTTCGGCGAACACCTCCCTGTTTGACGAACCGAACCGAACCTGAACACTAGGGAGGTGGCTCAATACTAGTAATGAATATGGACGTATATTCATTACTTTAATGAGCGGTATGTGACCGCTGAACAGAGGAAGATGCCGCCAGCTCCCGGAGACCATCTGACAGTGAGATGCTGCCAGGGACATCATCGGGAGCAGGTGAGTATGACAGGGGAGGTGAGCATTGCGCGATATTCACCTGACCCCGTTCCACCGCTTTGCGCCGCTCTGTCTTATGTCCTCTGGCTGTGACTGTTCAGGTCAGAGGGCGCGATGACGTAGATAGTGCCTGGACAGTCACTGTGGAGGATGGAAGACATAGTGGCGTGCAGCGGTGGAATGGGGAAGGTGAATATCGCAAGTGCCGGTGACCTGAGCGACAAGAGGTGTGTCTGTGATTTTCTATTTTAATCGCAGCAACAGCATATGGGGCATAATGTATGGAGCATCTTATGGGGCATAATGTGTGGAGCAACATATGAAGCATAATGTATGGAGCATCTTATGGGGCATAATGTATGGAGCATCATCTGTGGAGCATCTTATGGGGCATAATGTATGGAGCAACATATGGGGCATAATCTATGGAGCATCTTATGGGACATAATGTGTGGAGCATCTTATGGGGCATAATCTATGGAGCATCTTATGGGCCATAATGTATGGAGAATTTTATGGAGCATAAAGTGTGGAGCATCTCATGGGGCATAATGTGTGCAGCATCTTATGGGGCATAAACTATAGAGCATCTTATGGGGCATAATGTATGAAGGATATTATGGGGCATAATCTATGGAGCATCTTATGGGGTATAATCTGTGGAGCATCTTATGGGGCATAATCTATGGAGCATCTTATGGGGCCATCAACATTTATGCAGCATTGTATGGGGCAAATGTTTCTATGGAGCATCTTATGGGGCAATTATTAACCTTTGTGCAGCATTATATGGGGCATATTTTAATATGGAGCATCTTATGGGGTGTATTTTGTATGGAGCATCTTATGGGGCCCATCATGAACTGTATGGAGCATTATATGGGGCTCCTGATTCAATATGGATATTCAAAAATACTTAACCTACTGATATCTCAATTAATTTTACTTTTATTGGTATCAATTTTTATTTTTGAAATTTACCAGTAGCTGCTGCATTCCCCCCTTTCACCCCCCCAGGCTTATACTCGAGTCATTAAGTTTTCCCAGTTTTTTGTGGCAAAAGTAGGGGGGTCGGCTTAGACTTGGGTTGGCTTATACTCGATTATATAAGGTATATATAAGCTGTGAAATGGAGTGCAAGAGGAAGTATATTTTACAAAGAGTCTATCATAACATCTCCCAACAAACTGGGATATTTATAGTTTTATAAAGCACATTTCTGCCTTTGGTGCAACCTACAAAATATTAAACAGTTCACAGCTATTTCTACAAACTACTGTGCCTGCTGGCTGACATATAGCAGAAATTTTTACATCAATAATAATGTATGAAGGTTTATTCAAGGATTATGTGTAGCTGCATAAAAAAAGAAATAGTAAAATGTGGAAGCTCATACAATCAAGCTACTTTCATAGAATTACTAAACCAATAATGAAATGACATACAAAATGGCAAAACCGTTATTCCTTAACTTTCTAACCTTTAGCAGATCACAAGTACAGTTTTGAGTTAAGCTGACCGTCTTGTGTTTCCAAGAATCTGAATAAATCCTGAAACAGCATGTCGAGTGAAGACATGAACCAGTCTGCCTCCAAGATTGATTTCCTCACAAAGGACACATAGAAAATGTTTTATTCCAGTCAACATAGCTCAGTATTTCCAGCATTTGACAGAAAAGTGACAGCCAATAATTCAGCAAGCGGTAACTTTATTTTGTGTTACAGGAAAACTTTGTGTATTTTTTGTTGTTGCTTTACAGTCCTTTTGTATTAAAACAATTAAAAAAAAAAAGCCATAACTACCAATACAGCATATGTAACTTATTATTCATTCAATTCAGAGGAAAAGTCAGTTTCATCAGAAGGGCCTTTGATTTGGTGAAATGACTCTTCAGCATCTGAGGTTGTGAGGGGGCACCCCTCCAGTTTAGAAATTATGCAACTACATGTTATGAATCAAAAGAGCTTTCTATCTTGCAATGTAATATTGCCAAATATTACTAATTTGCCACTCTCTGTCTCTGTTATGGATAAGGAAATAAGGTACTACTAACTTCATTGGCCTACATTATTTTTTTTGCATATGGCGTGACTGTGCTGTCCTGCCTTGATCAAGTTTGCATTACAACTCTATAATTTTCTCACAGTAGTATGACTTCCTGACTTGTTTGATGACATGACTACTGAATATTGGATAGACCCTGACTCGTTAGTACATGATATAAATTACCTATGATCCAAAAAGAATGAAATACACAACATATTATTTTGGTGTCAAATTTTTGAAATCTGACCAGTGTCACTTTGTCTGGTAATAACAATGGGACACTTTAACGGATCCCACTGATTCTGAGAATATTTTCTTGTGACATATTGAACTTCATAATACTTGTAACATTTGTTTGATATCACTTGTGTTTATGTGTGAAAATAATGGAAATTTGGCGAAAATTAAAAAAGATGCAATTTTCTAATTGTAGCTCTTATGCCCTTAAATTAGAAAGTTATGTCACACAAAATAGCTAATTAGTAACATTTCCCACATATCTACTTTACATATGCATCAGTTTTGAAAAAAAGTATATATATTTTTTAGGAAGTGCGAGATAGCACTCACTAACGGGTTAGGGAATACTTAGCAACGGGATTCAAGGTACACAGGAACACTTTTTGCATATAACAGTCTATGCGGTTTATTAAAGAGTCATCATAAACTGTACCACGAACAGTCCATTACACACTGTATCAGGACATGACATTAAGTTTCACATCGTCAGTCTGTGGCACCCAAACACGCTGGTCCTCCTCTGACCAGATGCCGTGAGTGACCGCACAGTTCATAGAACATAATAAGCACCAACAGTCTGTGGAGGTACCTTACAGGAGCACCTGCTCCGCCTGCTGACTCCTTGTCAGTCCTCTCTCCCTGTAAAAGCTGCCTTACGGGGATCACCAACTTGCCTGACAGGCATACCCCAGTCGGTTCCAGACTTACCGAAGGACGGTTGCTTCCCCAAAGTCCTTGGCCTCACCTCATGCTCTTCAGGGCTCCAGTCCCCACTCTGGACCTCCCAACACCCAGGCCACTCAGGATCACAGCCTCACCAGGTGCTATTCAGGGATCCAGTCCCCACTCTGGACCTCCCAACACCCAGGCCTTTCCTTTCACAAGACCTTCCAGCCAAGATCCATTCAGGTCCATGCACAGGAACCATGTGACCCACACCCTGGTTACATTACATACTTAAAACCACTCCCATAGGTGGGTGGTGTGTGTGGCTAGTTCGACCCACCCAGCTCTCAGCACTTGCTTTGCCAGCCTCCCTCTAAAACAGCACAATTACTTGTAGGACTACAGGTCCCAGAACAACCTTACTTCAGGCTGACAGCGCAGAGTATCTTCCTCTGCGACACACATACCGGCCATTCACAATAATGTCGGACTTTGCCTCATCACCATAGTTATGCCTGCGACTGCAATGCATTCCTATGGCCTCAATACGCCTCCATGCATATTCTGGGGACACAATGCAGCGCCCCCTAACTGTAACAGGGGTCACTACATCACAGAAGTTAGAAGGTTTAAAGGTTGATCAGCAATTTCTCATTTTTCCAAGAAAATTTACAAAACTATTTTTTTAGGCACAACACCACATTTGAAGTGACTTTGGGGGGCCTATATGACAGAAAATACCCAAATAGACACCATTCTAAAAACTGCAACGCTCAAAGTGCTCAAAACTAGAGATGAGTGAACTTGTTCGGAAAACTTTCGCCAATCTCAAATTCGGCATGAAAGTAGCACATTCGGATTCATGTTTTCACACACAAGCATCACACACAAGTCGGCAAAATGCAGTCAAAGATCAGTAAATGATCGCGTTTCCACTAACAGTTTTGTCTTGACTTTGTCTAGGCTCATGGTGCTGTATGACAAGCGGGGGGATGTTTTTTATGGTGGGAAGAGGTGTGTCTAGGTCAGAGTAGCTGCGGAGTGTTATTTTTATTTATTTATTTTTTGTTTAATAACTTAATGTGTGTACATTTCTGCATAATATTTACACCTGCACTACACTCAGAGTCCAGCAGTTTATCCTGTTCACCCTGCTCCACACTCTCAGCACAGCAGCCATCCCTTGGTCCAGCAGTTGTGGTCACATAAAAGAATGTCTCTTCCTACACATGGCAAAGCTAAGAGCTTTCCCTGAAAAAATCTATGTCTGCCAGAGTGCATTACATCACTGGCACTTGGATGAGCAAACATAGCCAGGGGTGATACATCTAGCTGTCTGGGCACTGGATGACTCTGATAGATGTGGTGGCAGGTGGTCAAGGGGCTTCTCCATAAGTCTCGAAATCCTGAAGACTTGCGGGAAAAATCTCTATCTAATACTGTCTCTACTGCTTCTGGCTCCTCCACCTCCTTCCGCTTAATGAGACACGAGTCCCAACAGTGCAGAGAGAATCCCCCCACCTATGTACTGTGCAGCCAGGGCTTACCAAAATCAGGTACTGTTAAAATGAATATGCCTCAATCCACGAGTTGTGGACAGATATCCAGGCCAAGTGTGAGCAATGAATTTGGAGCAGGGTAACGCCAGGTGCGATGACGGTGCAAATCTGGAGGTGGCCCTGCCCCGGGGCAATCTCACACATATAACTTGCATGGCTCACATTCTCAACCTAGTAGTACAGCAATTTTTCCACCACTATCCTGGCCTGGATGCGCTGCTGTGGAAAGCATGGTTGCTATGTGCTCACTTCTGACGATTGAACCCCACCAGTCATTGACTTGCATCACTACAGAGGTATTTTGTCCTAACGGTTAACTGTTTGATTTGTGATGTTCCAATATAGTAGAATTCCACTCTGACAACATCTGTGGTAGCAGCGATGAGCCCTTGTGCAGTATGTCCTTTTGAATAGCATGGGCCAACGCAGTAAGGATGTGGTGCAAATCAAATCACACTTGCAGAGTGGGCACAGATGTTTGACTTCTGCACAGTTTTGAAACAGCTACTAAGGTGGTTAGCGCTGAAGATGCCGTCATCAACATCACTATTCCGGTCATCTACATTCTGAAGCACTCCTTGAATAATCTGAAAGAGGAGGTGGTGGTCACGAAGGAATAGGTGAAAGCAGAGGAGGATGTGGAAGGGATAACAATATTTCTAAGTTCCAGACTGTTGGTGCACAGGAGGGTGCCATGGAAGGGTGGATTACATCAATCAAGGGAGACTCAAGGTATCAGACAAATTGTTAGTGAAGGTGATAGAGCTGGCGACCAAATTGAGGACGAGGAGGAAGAGGTGATTGGCTTGCGACAGTCAGGAGATGAAGAGAATAATGATCCTCTTTCTGTTGTCTGTGGTTGGCGGTAGATGATGGAAGAAGGATCCTTGACTGTTACCAACACATTATGGACTTGAACCTCATGGAAGTGGCTGACACATGAGCATCTTCTTACTGCACTTCAACATGATGCTCATATTTTTATGGTTAGAAATAGTGCTGAGCACTGGATTGCCACTCTGTTATATCCACGGTACAAAAGTAAATTTTGCTAATTGCTTTACCCCCCTGAAAATGGATGTGCTCATACTGGAGTATCAAAACATGCTTGTAGACAATCTTAAGAGTGGTTTTCCCAAGACAGCAGTGAGGCACACAGTGTGCATCGTAGTTCTAGATGTCCAACCCCAAGAACGTGAAGGTCTCACCGCAAAAACAGCAGCAGGAGTGTAAGAGGTATAAACAATTTCTGTGAGCTATTTCACACATTTTTTAGACAAGCCCATGTATCAGCAGAACAGAGTACAAGTCTGACACCTTATGAATGACTGGAGAGGAAGGGGAAGGAGTATCTCAAGCTCAATATCAATGCCATCAGGGGGAATTTAGACATTTTTGCATTTTGATCTTAAAAAATGGAAGAGTGGCCTGAGTTTACCCATCACGCCTTGAAGGTTTTGTCATGCCTGGCAGCCAGCGTTCTTTTAGAACGTGTTTTCAGCACTGCTAGTTGCCTACAGACGGAGATGTGCATACACTGAATGTGTAGACCACCAAAAATTCATCAAAATGAACAAGTCATGAACATTTAATGACTTCTGCACCCCAGTCGCAAAATGGGCAGACTAGGCAATAGTGTTTTTTTCATTGTCATGCGTTGATTTCTCGCTATTGCCGTCTGTGCCATCTTTGTGTTGTCTTCTTTGTCTTCTGTTGCTACTGCTGGTATTACATACAATTTTTTTGAAATGTGGAAACTCAAAGTTGGGTCTCCATCTGATGGGTTGTCTGTAGTCAACGGGGAGTCAGAGGCCCATTATACTGTTTCTATTCTGTGGAAATTGATGCCACTTTACTGGTGTGTGACAATAATTTTTTTGAAATGTTGAAACTTCAAGTTGGTTATCCATCTGGTGGGTTGCTTGTAGTGGAATGTGTGTCAGAGGCCCATTATACTTTTTCTACTCTGTGAAAATTGATGCCCCTTTACTGGTCTGTGACAATGGTTTTTTTTAAATATGGAGGATCCAAACTCGGTCTCCTTCACGTGTGTTGCCTTTAGCAGTAGGGCTCTCCGACCGGCAAGCCTGCACTTACTTTCACTCAACTACCTGTGTTAAAATCCTTACATTTTTCTATGAATAATACTTTATGAAACTTATGTTTGTGCCACCTGAGTGTGGCTGGGGGAAAAAAAAATTTGAACTTTTCCACTTGTGAGAAAAAAAACAGTCCGATTTACGGACCGAAAAAACGGATGTAACGTATGTGATTGTCATGCGAGTGTCATGCGAGTGCAATGTGATTTTTTTTATCGCAACATTTGTATGACATCCGTATTGCTGACCAATTTTAACGCATCGCTGTCCTTTGAAAAGGCGGTAATTCAGCGCAGTGTACAGTAAAATCACACTGACAGGTTAGATTAGAGTAGATATATACACATAGAATAGGTATATACAGTCATGGACAAAAATGTTGAGAATGAGACAAATATTAATTTTTCCAAAGTCTACTGCTTCATTTTTTCTAATGGCAATTTGCATATACTCCTGAATGTCAGAGTGATCAGCTTAACAGCAATTACTGTACTTGCAAAGTCAATATTTACCCAGAAAATGAACTTTAACCCCCAAAACACATTTCAACATCATTGCAGTCCTGCCTTAAAAGGAGCAGCTAACATCGTTTTAGTGATTGATCCATTAACACAGGTGTGGGTGTTGATGAGGACAGGGCTGGCGATCAATCAGTCATGATTAAGTAAGAATGACATCACTGGACACTTTAAAAGGAGGCTGGTGCTTGGTATCATTGTTTCTCTTCAGTTAATCATGGTTATCTCTAAAGAAACACGTTCAGCCATCATTGCACTGCACAAAAATGGCCTAACAGGGAAGAGTATCGCAGCTACAAAGATTGCACCTCAGTCAACAATCTATCGCATCATCAAGAACTTCAAGGAGAGAGCTTCCATTGTTGTCAAAAAGGCTCCAGGGCACCCAAGAAAGTCCAGCAAGCGCCAGGACCGTATCTTAAAACTGTTTCAGCTGCGGGATCGGACTACCAGCAGTGCCGAGTTTGCTCAGGAATGGCAGCAGGCTGGTGTGAGTGCTTCTGCACGCACTGTGAGGCGGAGACTCTTTGAGCAAGGCCTGGTTTCAAGGAGAGCAGCAAAGAAGCCACTTCTCACCAGAAAAAACATCAGGGACCGACTGATATTCTGCAAAAGGTACAAGGAGTGGACTGCTGAGGACTGGGGCAAAGTCATTTTCACTGATGAATCCCCTTTTCGATTGTTTGGGACATCTGGAAAACAGCTTATTCGGAGAAGAAGAGGTGAGCGCTACCACCAGTCTTGTCTCATGCCAACTGTAAAGCATCCTGAAACCATTCATGTGTGGGGTTGCTTCTCAGCCAAGGGAATCGGCTCACTCACAGTCTTGCCTAAAAACATAGCCATGAATAAAGAATGGTACCAGAATGTCCTCCAAGAGCAACTTCTCCCAACCGTCCAAGAGCAGTTTGGCGCCCAACAATGCCTTTTCCAGCATGATGGAGCACCTTGCCATAAAGCAAAGGTGATAACTAAATGGCTCATGGAACAAAACATAGAGATTTTGGGTCCATGGCCTGGAAACTCCCCAGATCTTAATCCCATTGAGAACTTGTGGTCAATCATCAAGAGACGGGTGGACAAACAAAAACCAACAAATTCTGGCAAAATGCAAGCATTGATTCTGCAAGAATGGACTGCTATCAGTCAGGATTTGGTCCAAAAGTTGATTGAGAGCATGCCAGGGAGAATTGCAGAGGTCTTGAAGAAGAAGGGTCAACACTGCAAATATTGACTTGCTGCATTAACTCATTCTAACTGTCAATATAACCTATTGGTACTCATAATATGAGTACCATTAAATTTCTGTATGTGATATAAACATCAGACAAACACTAATAAAAACTAGAGGGCAGCAGATCATGTGAAAATATAATTTTAGTGTCATTCTCAAAACTTTTGGCCATGACTGTATATACATATATACATATATATATATGTCAGGGAGACACCTATATATATATTTTTTTATTTAATGCAGCGTTAGATAGCTTAAAAGCCGGTAATTCAATTGCCGGCTTTTGCTATCTCCTTCACAAACCCGACATGATATGAGACATGGTTTACATACAGTAAACCATCTCATATCCCCTTTTATTTTTGCATATTCCACACTACTAATGTTAGTAGTGTGTATGTGCAAAATTTGGGCGCTCTAGCTATTATATTTAAGGGTTAAATCGCGGAAAAAAATGGCGTGGGCTCCCGCGCAATTTAATATGCAAAAATAAAAGGAAATTGAATTACCGGCTTTTAAGCTATCTAGCGCTGCATTAAATATAAATTTATATATATAGGTGTCTCACTGACATATATATATGTACATATACATATTCTATGTGTATATATCTACTCTAATCTAACCTGTCAGTGTGATTTTACTGTACACTGCGCTGAATTGCCGGCTTTTCAAAGGACACCGGTGCGTAAAAATCGGACAGCACTCGCATGGTGCGAGTGCTGTGTGATTTTTTTCTCGCATCCATTAACTTGCATTGGCGAGTCTCATCCGAGAATCGCAGCAATACGCAGCATGCTGCGATTTTTTTCTCAGTCTGATTTCAGCTGAGAAAAAAATCGCAAATGGAATGTCACCTATTGAATAACATTGGTCCGAGTGCAAACCGTTTTTTTATCGGATTGCACTCGTCCATTTTTCTCGCAAGTGGAAAAGAGGCCTCACATTAAGACTCAGGTAAAATGCTAGGTAAATATATTCTGAGATTCACAGATACCATCAGATCCCCCAGCTGCTTGGCATTCAGTCACTAGCAGACAGCAATCAAAGGGGTTGAATAGGACTTTAACATTGATGGCCTATTCTTAGGATATCTGGGACTCTCGCCGATCAACTTAACTCGGTGTCGGCGGAGGCTGGAACTGCTCAATTACAAGCTTACAGCACAGCCCCATCAATAGAATAGTGGATGTGGCCGGGTACTGCATGTCCAACCACACCAATCAGCTGTTGATGAGCCACCATCACTCAACCCATTCACCTCCATTGTTTAACAGATACTATTATTTATAATGAGCCCAACATAACCTCCCGGAATATTCTATATTAACTCCTCAAAAGCAGCATCCTAAACCAAGCTGTTTTCATTTAAATACATTTTGATTATAACTTTTTTAATGTATGTATTTTTTATAGGCCTGAAATATAAATTTAAAGAAAAAATCAAGCAAATTTCTTTAAAAGTCTCATAGTCTCCATCTCAGGAAGGACTGTCCTTTAACACTCAGAAGAGAAAAATGACTCCTGTGGATGAAAACTTTAGCAAACAATGGTTGAATGATTGCCCTTCATAATGTTCTCAAAATTATGGATCACCCCCACGTTAGGGCAATGGGGTACTCGGATCCGGGTCCTTCGGTTCTCAGTGGGAACGTCACGGTGGCTGACCCGGTCCGTGGCCCTAGGGGAACGTCCGTTAATAAATGGGGGAAGGTCTTTAAAGGGATAATGTTCATGACACCACCTGTGGTATTCGGTCAGGGTGACCGACACTGCTTTGGGGTCCACTGGGGTGATGTTATGGCAGCTAGATGGTATACCTTCCCACAGGTGAAGTATATCCCCAGGGCTTCCCAGAGTGTAGATGGTCGATGGTGGATGATGTAAGGTGCAGTGAATAACGAGGACACAAGGTTGCAGTCTCTTTACCTTTACTGAAGGATTCAGCATCCACAGTCCAGTGTAGGGACCACAGGGCAGGCAGATTCCGGCCGGTCTGAAGGCAATTCCAGAGTCCTCTTATCCAGGTGGAAATCAGTAGCCTTCCTCTAGTGCCTGAGTGTTGTAGTTCCTCCCTGCTGAGCTCCTCGGTGAGGTCCTCACAACTATCGAAGATGTAATGTCTTTTTCTCTCTGTCCCCCTGACAGATAGAACAAACACGTATGACTGGTGGTCTGAGGCTTTTTATAGGGACCCTAGAGACGCCCCAGCCCCCACAAGTTGCCACCTTGCCTCTTGGGTATATGGTCAGGCAGTCAGCGTGGAATCAACTGTCCTGCCAGTCTCTGAAGTAAAGCATAGAGATCCTTACTCCCTCGGTGTTCTGGCTACCGGTTACTGCACTTCAGAAGGAGGCAGCCTGCTTCTAGCTGGTCTCCCCCTGATGTTCCCCTCCTTTTGCTATGACTTCGTTTCTCACTCACTGCAACACAATTCCTTTCAATGTCTTTCTTTGGATGCTGCCGCACGTGGGGCAGGTGCAGCTCCGTGAACCCTCATTCTCCCACAGACCTCCATTTGCTCTCCTCTCTTTTTCTCACTTTCTGTCCAGACTACCAGTTTTACCTAATTGTAAGGAGTGCTCTAATAGGTAGAAGCATGGCTCCCCCTGTCGGCCTGGAGTGTGAAGTGTGTATTGTGGTTGTGATACCTGGACAGAAGATCTCCTTCATTGCCTTCAGACGTAACATCACTCCCCCTGGTGGAAGAATAACATTACTGCAAAGACCAGGACTCTGGGGTGCTGCAATTACATGATAGCATATGTTCAAAAAGAAGAAAATAGATAAATAAGAGATTCAATGATACATAAATCAATCAATCAAGTAAAATATCAAATGCATAGCAAATAAGCAGTTGCACCGTAAAACAAGAAAATGGGTAGGTCGTAAGAAACAGACAGGAAATTACATCTCTTCATAAACCCCACCATCCGAACAATTAAACACCAAGCACACAGACAGGCTACTAATTCTAAAATGTCAAACACCCAGCCTAATTACATTTGCACAAATATAGACAGCAATTAGTATAGGAGTTGAAGCCCACTCACCCATCATTCTGAAGTCAAGTCCCCTGTCACAACCGACACGGTTTGGTCCAGCATACGACAAAACAAGTACCAACAACGGGATGGAATGGGGTGAGGAAGGCCCTAACCATAGGGAACTACAACCTGTGCCTGTCCCTCAACTCCCCTAATGCCCTTAGCAGGGACTTCTCCCCGCCGTCATCACGTGCCTAGTCCCTGATTGTCACCTCTCTAATCCCTGTCTAGTGCACTGGCCGGCAAGGACGATAGCATCACCACTGCAGATGGTGAACAACACAGGAAGAGGGACAACAACAAGAGAGACAGAAAAAGGGAAAGCAGTACATAACATTGTCCCCGCTGTAAAGCACCACACAGCAGAGAATAAGGCACCAGAACCATGAACTCCATGAAAACAGCAGATTCATCACTGAAACCAGAGAGCTCTTTACTAGGGTTGAGCGAAACGGATCGTTCATTTTCAAAAGTCAAAAGGCGCCAAAGTCGCGTTTCAATGACGCGAAAAGTGCCATTTCTCAGCCAATGAAGGTGGACGCAGAGTGTGGGCAGCGTTATGACATAGGTCCTGGTCCCCACCATCTTAGAGAAGGGCATTGCAGTGATTGGCTTGCTGTCTGTGGCGTCACAGGGGCTATAAAGAGGCGTTCCTGCCGACCGCCATCTTACTGCTGCTGATCTGAGCCTAGGGAGAGGTTGCTGCCGCTTCGTCAGAAGCAGGGATAGCGTTAGGCAGGGTCCATTAATCACCAAACCGCTTGTGCTGTAGCGATTTCCACTGTCCAACACCACCTTTTGTTTGCAGGGACAGTGGAAGCTACATTTTTTTTCCTCAGTGCTGTAGCTCATTGGGCTGCCCTAGAATGCTCCCTGATAGCTGCATTGCTGTGTGTACGCCGCTGTGCAAACCAACTGCTTTTTTCAAAGCACAAATCCTGTTGTTCCTTCCTTTCTGCACAGCTATCTTTTTTGTTTGTCCACACTTTTTATTTAATTTGTGCATGAGTCCACTCCTTATTGCTGCCTGCCATACCTGGCTGAGATTACTGCAGGGAGATAGTAATTGTAGGACAGTCCCTGTTTGTTTTTTTTTGTAATTCTCCCTAAAAAAATAAGTTGTGGGAGATTAAGATTGGCATTTCTGCTAGAGTGCCATCCCTGTGTGTGCCATCTCTCTCACATAGTGGGCCATAGAAAGCCTTTTTTTTCTCTCTTTTTTTTTTTGGGGGGGGGTTTATAAATTCTCCCTGAAAAAAAAAAACAGTGGGAGATTAATATTGGCCTTTGGGCTTGTGTGCCAGTCCTGAGTGTGCCATCTCTCTCTCAAATAGTGGGCCATAGAAAGCCTATTTATTTATTTTTTTAAAATTTGGTTTCTAAATTCTCCCTGAAAAAATAAAAAAAAACCGTGGGAGATTAATATTGGCCTTTCTGCTTGTGTGCCAGTCCTGACTCCTGGGTGTGCCATCTCTCTCTCAAATAGTGGGCCATAGAAAGCCTATTTTTTTTTTAATTAGGTTTCTAAATTCTCCCTGAAAAAATCAATTTTTTTTATTTGGTTTCTAAATTCTCCCTGAAATAATAAAAAAAAACAGTTGTAGATTAATATTGGCCTTTCTGCTTGTGTGCCAGTCCTGACTCCTGGGTGTGCCATCTCTCTCTCTCAAATAGTGGGCCATAGAAAGCCTATTTTTTTTTATTTGGTTTCTAAATTCTCCCTGAAAAAATAAAAAAAAACAATGGGAGATTAATATTGGCCTTTCTGCTTGTGCGCCAGTCCTGACTCCTGGGTGTGCCATCTCTCTCTCTCAAATAGTGGGCAATAGAAAGCCTATTTTTTTTTTATTATTTGGTTTCTAAATTCTCCCTGAAAAAATCATTTTTTTTATTTGGTTTCTAAATTCTCCCTTTTAAAATCACAAAAAAACAGTGGGAGATTAATATTGGCCTTTCTGCTTGTGTGCCAGTCCTGACTCCTGGGTGTGCCATCTCTCTCTCTCAAATAGTGGGCCATAGAAAGCCTATTTTTTTTAATTTGGTTTCTAAATTCTCCCTGAAAAAAAAAAAAAACTGTGGGAGATTAATATTGGCCTTTCTGCTTGTCTGCCAGTCCTGACTCCTGGGTGTGCCATCTCTCTCTCTCTCTCTCTCAAATAGTGGGCCATAGAAAGCCTATTTTTTTTTTATTTGGTTTCTAAATTCTCCCTGAAAAAATAAAAAAAAACAGTGGGAGATTAATATTGGCCTTTCTGCTTGTGTGCCAGTCCTGACTCCTGGGAGTGCCATCTCTCTCTCTCAAATAGTGGGCCATAGACAGTCTATTTTTTTTATTTTTTTATTTGGTTTCTAAATTCTCCCTGAAAAAATCAGTTTTTTTTATTTGGTTTCTAAATTCTCCCGGAAAAAATAAAAAAAAACAGTGGGAGACTAATATTGACATTTGTGCTTGAGTGACAGTCCTGCGTGTGTGGCATCTCTCTCATTTGCTGCCACCGAAAACAGAGTGTGTAACATTGTGCCTGATTTTCCTTGCGGTCTCACCCACCTGTAAAGGGATATCTAAATCATACTGAAGTTATAGCTCACCGTGTAAGTTGTTTGACAGCAACAAATACCGTTACTTTGGTTACATTTTTAAAACAATGAGGAAGTCTGGTGGAAGAGGTCGTGGCCGTGGGCGTTCATTGTCAGCTGGTAATGATGGTAGTGGTAGTGGAGCATCAGGTGGTCGTGGGAAAAAAAATATTGCACCTAAGTCTGGAGCTGTGGAGCCAGGTTCGTCGTCTGGCTACACAAGGCCTCGAACACTCCCTTTTCTGGGAGTAGGAAAACTGCTTTTAAAGCCGGAGCAGCAAGAGCAAGTTTTGGCTTACCTTTCTGACTCAGCCTCTAGCTCTTTTGCTTCCTTTTTTGAAACTGGTAAATGTAAAAGCAGCGCGTCGTTAGTGGATGTTCACGGTCAGGGACAAGTCGCTTCCTTGTCCCCTTCAGCAAAAACAACAGAGAAGGATGCAGCAGGCGACACAACGGGTTACTCCATGGAGCTCTTTACACATACCGTCCCTGGCTTAGAAAGTGAAACAGTTAACAGGCCATGCCCATTACAAGTTGAATCTGACATGGAGTGCACTGATGCACAGCCACAGCCAGACTACTATGCTGGTCCTTTGACTCAGACCACAACATTGCCCTCGCAGGGTACTGATCCAGAATCAGACCCTGATGAGACTATGTTGCCCCGTCACGAACGCTATACCACCGACTTACACGGTGACACAGACGAAGTTGCACACGAGCTAGAAGAGGAGGTTATAGATGACCCAGATGTTGACCCCGATTGGCAGCCATTGGGGGAACAGGGTGCAGGCGGCAGTAGTTCTGAAGCGGAGGAGGAGGGGCTGCAGCAGGCATCAACAACGCAACAGGTTCCATCTGCCGGGCCCGTAGATGGGACAAAACGCGTCGCAAAGCCAAAACCTGTTGGAGGACAGCGTGGCCATCCGGTTAAAGCTCAGTCTGCAATGCCTGAAAAGGGATCCGATGCTCGAAAGAGTGCAGTCTGGCATTTTTTTAAACAACATCCAATTGATCAGCGCAAAGTCATCTGTCAAAAATGTTCAACTACCTTAAGCAGAGGTCAGAATCTGAAAAGTCTCAATACAAGTTGCATGCATAGACATTTAACCACCATGCATTTGCAAGCCTGGACTAACTACCAAACGTCCCTTAAGGTTGTAGCACCCTCGGCCAATGAAGCCAGTCAGCAACGCTACATCCCTTCCGTCACTGTAAGGCCACCATTTTCCGCACCACCTGCAGTATCTGTGCAGGTATCTTTGCCAGCCCAAAGAAGTCAGGGTCAGGGAATCACCAGTTTCGTAGTAGGAAACACTGCATCTAGGGCACCGACGGAAACAATACCGTCTCCAACCGTCTCTCAGTCTGCCATGTCCACCGGCACACCCGCTAGTTCCACGATCTCCAGCTCTCCAGTCCAGCTCACCCTACATGAGACTCTGGTTAGAAAAAGGAAGTACTTATCCTCGCATCCGCGTACACAGGGTATTAACGCCCACATAGCTAGACTAATCTCGTTAGAGATGATGCCCTACCGGTTAGTTGAAAGCGAAGCTTTCAAAGCCCTGATGGACAACGCTGAACCACGCTACGAGCTACCCAGTCGACACTTCTTTTCGAGAAAAGCCATCCCAGCCCTCCACCAGCATGTAAAAGAGCGCATCGTCCATGCACGGACCAGTAGGCATGGCCAGGGATGTTACGTGTCCATCACGGCACACTGGTTGAATGTGTTGGATGCAGGGTCCACAGGGGACATCAATTTCGGGACAGTTCTGCCTAGCCCACGGTCTAGGAAACAGTTGGCTGTAGGCGTTCGCACCCCCTCCTCCTCCTCCTCATTCTCCTGCAGAAGCGAGAGATCGTCCACAGACCGCAGTCGCCCAACCACTCCATCCGCAGCTGCCACTGTTGCACACCAGTTGTCCCATTATGGGGCAGCTACTGGCAAGCGTCAGCAGGCTGTATTGGCTATGAAGTGTTTGGGCGACAACAGACACACCGCGGAAGTTCTGTCCGAGTTCTTGCAGAAAGAAACACAGTCGTGGCTGGGCACAGTAGATCTTGAGGCAGGCAAGGTAGTGAGTGATAACAGAAGGAATTTCATGGCTGCCATCTCCCTTTCCCAACTGAAACACATTCCTTGCCTGGCTCACACCTTAAACCTGGTGGTGCAGTGCTTCCTGAAAAGTTATCCGGGGTTCTCCGACCTGCTCCTTAAAGTGCGCGGACTTTGCTCACATATCCGCCGTTCGCCCGTACACTCCAGCCGTATGCAGACCTATCAGCGGTCTTTGAACCTTCCCCAGCATCGCCTAATCATAGACATTGCAACAAGTTGGAACTCAACACTGCACATGCTTCAGAGACTGTGCGAACAGAGGCGGGCTGTTATGTTTTTGTGGGAGGATACACATACACGGGCAGGCAGTAGGATGGCAGACATGGAGTTGTCAGGTGTGCAGTGGTCGAAGATACAAGACATGTGTCAAGTCCTTCAGTGTTTTGAGGAATGCACACGGCTGGTTAGTGCAGACAACGCCATAATAAGCATGAGCATCCCCCTAATGCGTCTGCTGATGCAAAGTTTGACGCACATAAAAGATCAGGCGTCTGCAGCAGAGGAAGAGGAAAGCCTTGATGACAGTCAGCATTGTCTGGTCAGGGCAGTGTACAGGACGAGGTAGCGGGCAAAGAGGAGGTGGAGGACGAGGAGGATCATGGGGATGAGTATATTTTTAATGAGGAATCTTTCCCGGGGCCACTGGAAATTGGTGGCGTGGCAAGGCCGGGTTCTGGTTTTTTGAGGGTCACAAGTGACGTAGATTTGCCTGAAACTGCCCCTCAAAAAATCACAACCGCAGATTTTACAACTGGAACTTTGGCCAACATGGCGGATTATGCCTTACGTATCCTCAAAAGGGACACACGCATTACTAAAATGATGAACGATGATGATTACTGGTTGGCCTGCCTCCTTGATCCTCGCTATAAAGGCAAATTGCAAAATATTATGCCACATGAGAACTTGGAACTAATATTAGCAACAAAACAATCAACTCTTGTTGACCGTTTGCTTCAGGCATTCCCAGCACACAGCGCCTGTGATCGTTCTCACACGAGCTGCAGGGGGCAGCAGACCAGAAGTGTTAGAGGTGCAGAAATCAGAAGTGGCGTTGGCCAGAGGGGTTTTCTGACCAGGTTGTGGAGTGATTTTGCTATGACCGCAGACAGGACAGGTACTGCTGCATCAATTCAAAGTGACAGGAGACAACATTTGTCCAGTATGGTTACTAACTATTTTTCATCCCTTATCGATGTTCTCCCTCAACCGTCATTCCCATTTGATTACTGGGCATCCAAATTAGACACCTGGCCAGAATTGGCCGAATATGCATTGCAGGAGCTTGCTTGCCCGGCAGCTAGTGTCCTATCAGAAAGAGTATTCAGTGCTGCAGGTTCAATATTAACCGAAAAAAGGACTCGTCTGGCTACCCAAAATGTTGATGATCTAACCTTCATTAAAATGAACCACAACTGGATTTCGAATTCTTTTGCCCCACCTTGCCCGGCCGACACCTAGCTTTCCTATGAAAAGGTCTTGCCTGTGAACTACTCTGAATGACTTTTCCAATGTCGTAATTAGCAGCAGCTGATTGTCCAGCATACGACATGTTAACACCTCCCTAAATGGCCAAACTCCCCACACGGGGCCATGGTATCGCCACTTGGCGCAAGCACCTGTGAGAGTGCTGTTTGTCTGAAGAGGTGCGTGTGCCCGCATTTGGTCAACGGCACTGCCACTGGGTCCCTCATAGTACAATTAAGTGTCTCTGGCGGTGGTGGTGCGCGCCCAACGTCAGACACACTGTTGTAACATGAGGGGCCCTGGGCCTGTACCGCCGGCCACAAGAGAGTTCCCCCACCCCCTGCTCAAACATTGCTCTACCACTTGCACAATTATCTCTCACAGTTCCACCAATGTTTAGTCTATGCGCTGACATCCTTAAATTCCTGCCACTGACAATACCATTGTGTTGACATGTATGATGGTACTTAACATAGTCAGGGGCAGTGTCCTATATTTACCCAAGTAAATACTTTCCTCCAAATTACTAGGTCTGAAACGACGCAGAGGAGCCCACCCCTGTACCTAATGATTGCACCATTTTGTGTTTTCGTTTTGTTGTAATGCGAGACATTAACATGTATTTATTGTTTGGGACTACTAACTGGCAGACACTCATTCCAATCGGCCTCCGCTGACAACACCAATGCTGCCTGTGTACCCCTGCAAGAGAATTACAAGTGTCTACAGCCAAATTTTATTATATTAGGCCTACTACGCCTGTCTGCGGTCCCTCCTTCCACTAGTCCTCCACTGACCAGACCACTGCTGCCCGTGTACCCCTGGAACCAATTATAAAGTGCGTACAGCCCAATTTTACTATGTTAGGCCTTCGAAGCCTATCTGCGGTCCCTCCTTCCACTAGGCCTCCACTGACCAGACCACTGCTGCCCGTGTACCCCTGGAACCAATTTTAAAGTGCCTACAGCCCAATTTTATTATGTTAGGCCTTTGAAGCCTGTCTGTGGTCCCTCCTTCCACTAGGCCTCCACTGACCAGACCACTGCTGCCCGTGTACCCCTGGAACCAATTTTAAAGTGCCTACAGCCCAATTTTATTATGTAAGGCCTTCGAAGCCTGTCTGCGGTCCCTCCTTCCACTAGGCCTCCACTGACCAGACCACTGCTGCCTGTGTACCCCTGGAACCAATTTTAAAGTGCCTAAAACCCAATTTTATTATGTTATGCCTTCGAAGCCTGTCTGCGGTCCCTCCTTCCACTAGGCCTCCACTGACCAGACCACTGCTGCCCGTGTACCCCTGGAACCAATTTTAAAGTGCTTACAGCCCAATTTTATTATGTTAGGCCTTCGAAGCCTATCTGCGGTCCCTCCTTCCACTAGGCCTCCACTGACCAGACCACTGCTGCTCGTGTACCCCTGGAACCAATTATAAAGTGCCTACAGCCCAATTTTATTATGTTAGGCCTTCGAAGCCTGTCTGCGGTCCCTCCTTCCACTAGGCCTCCACTGACCAGACCACTGCTGCCCGTGTACCCCTGGAACCAATTTTAAAGTGCCTACAGCCCAATGTTATTATGTTAGGCCTTCGAAGCCTGTCTGCGGTCCCTCCTTCCACTAGGCCTCCACTGACCAGACCACTGCTGCCCGTGTACCCCTGGAACCAATTTTAAAGTGCTTACAGCCCAATTTTATTATGTTAGGCCTTCGAAGCCTGTCTGAGGTCCCTCCTTCCACTAGGCCTCCACTGACCAGACCACTGCTGCCCGTGTACCCCGGAACCAATTTTAAAGTGCCTACAGCCCAATTTTATTATGTTAGGCCTTCGAAGCCTGTCTGCGGTCCCTCCTTCCACTAGGCCTCCACTGTCCAGACCACTGCTGCCCGTGTACCCCTGGAACCAATTTTAAAGTGCCTACAGCCCAATGTTATTATGTTAGGCCTTCGAAGCCTGTCTGCGGTCCCTCCTTCCACTAGGCCTCCACTGACCAGACCACTGCTGCCCGTGTACCCCTGGAACCAATTTTAAAGTGCCTACAGCCCAATTTTATTATGTTAGGCCTTCGAAGCCTGTCTGCGGTCCCTCCTTCCACTAGGCCTCCACTGACCAGACCACTGCTGCCTGTGTACCCCTGGAACCAATTATTAAGTGCCTACAGCCCAATTTTATTATGTTACGCCTTCGAAGCCTGTCTGCGGGTTCTCCTTCCAATAGTTCTCCACTGACCAGACCAATGCTGGCCGTGTACCCCTGGAACCCAGCAGAAAGTGCATGGAGCCTACTTTTTTTTTTGTTTTATATTTATAAAGCCCAGATGAACTACTCTGTACCACGGTTCAAGCTACCCAGTCGTCACTTCTTTTGCGAGAAAAGCCATCCCAGCCCTCCACTGGCATGAAAAAGTCTGCATTGTCATAGCACTCAGGCAATCAAACAGTAGAAAGGTGCACCTGACTAGAGACGAATGGACCAGTAGGCATGTCCACAAAAAGTTACGTGTCCATTACGGCGCACTGGGTTAATGTGTTGGATGCATGGTCCACAGGGGACAGCCTACAAAGTCTGTCTGCAGTCCCTAATTCAAATTGTCCTCCGCTGACCACACCACTGCTGCCCGTGTACCCCTGGAACCAATTTTAAAGTGCCTACAGCCAAATTTTGTTATGTTAGGCCTACTACGCCTGTTTGTGGTCCCTCCTTCCAATACTCCTCCACTGACCACACCACTGCTGCCCGTGTACCCCTGGAACCTATTTTTAATTGCATAGAGCATCCTTTTTTTAATAGTAGGCGTACAAAGTCTGTCTGCGGTCCATAATTGAAATAGTCCTCCACTGACCAGACCAATGCTGCCTGTGTACCCCTGTAACCTTTTTTAAACTGCATTGAGCCACATTTTTGGTTTAAGGCCTACTACCTGTGTCTGTCAGCGCCACTCAATACAGCTGTCCTCCTTTGAAAAAAGCTGAGCGTCAATAGTCTGGTTTTCAGCCTCTAGGAATTTGAAAACTGCATTGGGGCTACTACTTCGGTAGGGCCTACTAACGGTGTCTGCCGCTCCAAGGTATTCCCCAGGTTTCCTCGCCATTGCTTCAATCTTCTGACTCTCGTTTAGTAGTTGTTGAAAACTACACTGCATTAGGCCTACAAATTGGGTATGGGGTGTAGAGACGGTGTGTTCCACTCCAAGGTGTTCCCCAGGTTTCCTCGCCATTGCTTCGATCTTCTGACTCTCGTTTAGTAGTTGTAGAAAACTACACTGCATTAGGCCTACAAATTGGGTATGGGGTGTAGAGACGGTGTGTTCAACTCCAAGGTTTTCCCCAGGTTTCGTCTACATTGCTTCGGTCTTCTGACTCTCGTTTAGTAGTTGTAGAAAACTACACTGCATTAGGCCTATAAATTGGGTATGGGGTGTAGAGACGGTGTGTTCCACTCCAAGGTGTTCCCCAGGTTTCCTCGCCATTGCTTCAATCTTCCGACTCTCGTTTAGTAGTTGTTGAAAACTACACTGCATTAGGCCTACAAATTGGGTATGGGGTGTAGAGACGGTGTGTTCAACTCCAAGGTGTTCCCCAGGTTTCGTCTCCATTGCTTCGATCTTCTGGCTCTTCTGAAGTAGTTGTTGAAAACAACACTGCATTAGGCCTACCAGTTGGGTTGGGGCCTTCTATCTGTGTCTGCCGCTCCTTGCTGTTCTCCTACTGTGAACAAAGCTGTGCCGCCGGTTTACTACTGTTGCCAATTTTGAACTGCATTTAGAATACTTACTGATTTGGGCCTACTCTCTGTGTCAGCCTCTCTTTCCAGTTGTCCTCCACTGAACAAAGCAATGCCCCCTGGTTAGTCCTGTTACCAATTTTGAACTGCTTTTAGCCCACTTTATTCTTTGGGCCCATATCTGTTTCCCCCTCATCCTGCCCATTGCCCAGCCAGTGATAGATGAGTCTGCTGGTACATTGACCCATAACGCAACATTCCCCGTGCATGCTACACTGCAAGATTGTGACCCTGCTGAAAGTCAGGTCCCCCTTCCCGCATACCATACCACCTTACACGGGGACAAAGAGGAAGGTGCAGATGAAGGTGCAGGTTCCTTCATCAGGTGGGGGGAGGAATACTCGTTGGCGACGTCACTGGCACAGGGCCTCTCATAGTACGCAAAAGTGTTGCTGCCGGTGGGAGGCGCCCCCGCTGTGCAAACACACCGCTGTACTTTGAGGGGCCCTGTGCCAGTGCCAATGCCAACGAGTGGGCCCCCCCTGCTTGCTCAGGATCACAGCACTTGCAAAGTTGAAATACTTATCTCTCCCTGCTCCACTGCCGTGATGTGGTCCAGATGTCCTGAGCCCACTAATTACTTGAACCAGCTCTACCCCCCACAACTTTTGCCAAATGACCCCCAATTTCAAATGCCTTACAATTATTATAAGCTAAATTACGATTGACAAGCTTCAGTAGCAAGAATGGATGTTTTTGCCAATACAATGGGCTCTGTACATGTTTTCCTGGTCTCTACTCACAGCCGACTATGCTCCCCCATTGACTTGCATTGGGTTTCGTGTTTCGGTCGATCCTCGATTCCACTCGACTCGACTTTTGAGATAGTCGGGTTTCGCGAAACCCGGCTCGACTCTAAAAAGGTCAAGGTCGCTCAACTCTACTCTTTACTCCTGCTGATCATCGTAGATAACTCTATCACCGACAGTTATCTGATGCATCACGTGACTTTTTAAAAAATGGTGGAAGTGGTCACCAACCACATCAGCTAACTAGCAGCAAAGCAGCTGCCAACAAGGAAACTGACATTAACCTTTGCTGACCTGAAAAGAAAAAAAACTGCATTTAAATTATAGCAGAACCAGAGTTGACACAAATCCAAAAATGAATCGTGACAGTACCCCCTTTTAAACTAGGAGCTTCTGGACCCTCAACCTCATACCTCACAGGAAATGATGTCTCAACCCATTTGGATTCATCTCCGCAGTCACATGATCCTCAATGTAAGGCAAATGCAGCCCGATGGAAATGGCAATAACGTAGGCTTCGGAAGCCAAACAAATCTACAGAGCGTCGACCTGTGGAATAGCGATGAGCGAATTTATTCGGAAAACGAACTCCAAACATGAATTCAGCACAAATATGGCACATTCGGATTCATGATTGGAAAAAAGAGCAACATTTTTTAAAATCAGTAACATTCAGTAAAAAGTGCAGGAAAATATTTGCGTTGCCACAAAAGTATTTTCAGCACTTTATCATAATAGTGGTGTATCATGAGCGTTTGGCTTTGGCTTTGACCCAATCAGGGTGCAGGAAACACCTACAAAGCCCTAACACAAGGGGTGTGTAATTGGCTGCTGAAATCACATGACCATCTCCATATAAATAGTGACATTTTGACACTGTAACAGCGCTGAGAGGCTGATCCTGATGTTGGCACTGATAGCAGCAAGATTTTAGCTAGTTATCTAGGTGGTTGTATAGCAGTCTTCAGTGCAGCTAGCTAGTGTCCAGTGTGGTTGTTAAATTTACCTTCCAGCATTTTATTTGCCATTACTGAGGTCCAGAGACAATGCGAGCAAAACACATGTCCTACAAGTGTGTTGTGCACTGCTTCTATTTTGCTCCAAGCATGAGTATAGTGTACTTAATCTTATTTTTTCACTAGGTAAATGTGGCATCTTTACTGCCTAGATTGAGATATGCATCTGTTACACCTATCTTCTGATGAGAATCAAACGCTCTCAGGTAATTTGTGTTAGGTAAATGAGCAATCATTGTAGGCTGGATCCTGGATCTCGTGCCTCCCATAGCCACCCTGTTATTGATCCTGTTGTCCGATCTCATTCCCACCATTGTCATGGCCCTTTTCCTAATCAGTTCATGTAACGACATGTCGGCCATATTTCTGCAGCAAACCTGCACCTTACGAGCAGCATATACGCTAAAAATAATTTTGTTTACGCTACTAACGTGATTCAGAAGGAGAGATCTCAGTTTGAAATAGTTTTGAGCATCTAGACTATGTTATACAGGCCTCATCGACAAGCCCCCAAAATTATTCTGTTACTAACGTAATACAGTAGGGGACATCTTACATACAAATTGTTTGGCACATGTAGTCAGTGTTATACAGGCCTCATCCACACCAGAAAAAAAATCTATCACTAATTTTATACAGTAGGGGAAATCTCTCTGAAATTTTTTGGAGTAGCTCTTCTTTGTCATACAGGTCTCGTCCACACTGAAACATTTCTTTCTTCTGTGAGTAACAAGATAAATCATGCCATATTTCACCTTCTAATTTTGTGCCGCTGAAATTCAGCTGTGTGCAGAGGTTGTGCAGCATAAAAAAGTATTTTTTAGTTGCTAATAGTGTGCTCCTATCACACTATCTGAGCAACATGACTGGAAAAAAGCAAGGTCGTAGTGGAAGGGGGATTAGGCTTGGTGTTCAAGGTGTATGTGGGGTAGGTGTTAATGTTTCTGAAAACACTAGTGAATGTGACATCCTATCCAAAGACAATTCACAACTTCTGTTACTGGATGTTGTAGTTTTAGTGTGCTGTATTGTTCTGGTGTAATTGCAGTCTCTGATATCTTTAGTCCTGCTTATGTGTCTGCCGTTGCTGTTGCTGCTGCTGGAGATGTTAACACTAATTTGTGGAAAAGTCAACAATCCTGCTTGGGTGTCCATCTGCTGGTTTGTTGTAGATCCCTATTATAAAATTTGTACTGTGTTAAAATTGATGCCACTTTGTTGGTGTCTGCCACTAAGTTTTTAAAATGTGAACACTCCTGGTTGGGTGTTCATTTGCTGGGTTGGATGTAGTGGAAGACCTGTCGGTTCCTATTAGACTATTTCTACTGTGGTGAAATTGATGTCACTTTGTGGGTGTGTGCAAATAATTTTTCATAAATGTGTGGATTGATCCACATTGGGTCTCCTCTATGTGTCTTGCCTGAAGCAGTAGGTCTCCAATATCGGCAGTCCTCCACTGTCTTTGAGTCAACTATCTTTACATTTTACTACCTTTACATTTTCTGACAACAGTAATCTACAAAACTGATATGTGTGCCACCTGAGTGTGGCTGAGCATCACTTTCAATTTGGGGGGGTTATCACTTATATAGCGCCAATAATTCAACATTCGCTTTACAGACATTTACAGACATTACTGGCACTGTCACCATTGGGGTTCACAATCTAAATTTACTATCTGTATGTCTTTGTAGCGTGGCTAGAAAAGTAATTACTGGAGGTAAACCCTCGCAAACATGGGTAGAACTTACAAACTCTGCTAATATTTTTGCGTTGACAACTGAACGTTTCTGTGGTTGGAAGGCTAATAGTGCGATGCAAACTGTGTGCCTCACTGCTGTGTTGGGGAAAACCACTGTCAAGATTGTCATCCAGCATGTTTTGATACTGCAGCAAGGATGCATCCCTTTCCATGGGGGATGCAACTGGCAAAATTTACTTTTGTATTGTGGATAGAGAACACTGGTAACCCAGTAGTCAGCACTATTTAGAATCATAACTATACGAGTAACAATCATGTTGCAGATAATGCTGAAAGAAAGCGCTCATGGGCCGGTCTCTAGAGTTCTAACTCTACAGTGTGTTGATGGCGTGATAACATTAAAGCTATCTTCCTCCATCCCCTTCTGGCAACCCCAGACAACATAGAGGGAATCATTATCGTCTTGTTTTCTTAACTGTTGCACATCTATTACCTTTTCCTTCTCGTCCTTTTTATGGTCCCTCTCAATTTGTTTTGTATAATAAATAATAAAAATTAATAATAACGTTTTTTAATTAGATTAAATGAGTGGTACCCAGTATAACCACTTTGAGTGCCTAAATACATTAATCAAAAAGTAATATCCAGTTTCTAATAACAGAACTGGAAGTACCTCTTAATCAATTCTCAGTGAAATTTTGCCAACTTGTCTCTGTAGGGATTTGGTTGGCCACCTTGTTACGCCCCATCCAGCCTTTTAGAGGGATAAGGAACAGTGAATTCACCACATTGCCATTTACAGTCTCCATCTGCTGGGTTGGATGTAGTGGAAGAGCTGTCAGCCCCCGCTATACTAGTTCTACTCTATTGCAATTTGATGCCACTTTTTTGGTGTCTGCCACTAATTTTTGAAATTGTGTAGACTCCTGGTTGGGTCTCCTTCATGCGTGTTGCCTTTAGTAGTAGGCCTACAAGACAGTCAGGCCTCCACCTCCTTGGAGTCATCTACTCGTGCTACTATCCTTAGATTTCTCTGACAATAGTAGTCTATGAAATTTATATGATTTTTGTGCCAACTGAGTATAGCTGAGTATGAAAGCAGGTTGAGTTGTTACATGTGGTATCAGGGCTCCCAGCACAAGAGGTCTACACCGATCACTCACCCACCTCGTATTAGTGTGATGTTCAATTGAAAGCTGTAAATGCTGTCCTGGACCTCGATACCTCATACCTATCTGATTACTGCAGAGCCATGCTACAATTAGTGCTGTGGGTGAATTGAGGCCACTTTCCTGGTGTCTGCCCCTAAATTGATGTGTTTTGGCAGCATTTGTGGCTGCTAAAAGGTAATGTGCATGCATTTGTTTTTGCCTTTCATAGACATAAATGGAGTTCGGTTATGTTTGATGAATATCCGACAAATGAATTGGTGAATATTGCAAATTCGGCAATCGTAATCAGAACCGAATATTGAAATATTCGCTCATCTCTACTGTAGAATACATTATGTACCTGCCTTACTGGAGTTAACTCCAGCTGGAAAGTCCCCGGGTTGAGAATGTCCGACACCTGATACGGCCCGATCACGCTAGAACTCCAGATCCTAGATGCATACTTCTACCTGATGTTTTTGGTGGACACCCACATGTATTCATTCACACACAGGTCCGATCCTGAATGTTTATTTCCATGCATGAATTTGCCAAAAGATGATGATCTCTTTGAGGAACCAACAACAGAGGCGCCCCCCTGTCTCACCACACTCATGCCCTTCCTATATCGAACGGGAACCACCACCCTCCCCTGATCCCTTCTCCTGAGAGGACCCAGAGACTCAGGGATAACTTGAGTTGTGGGTTGAGTTTTGCCCTTACTCCCTGGTAGGACCTTAGCTGTGGCTCTGAAGAAGGGGTAGGTTTGAGAAAGACGTCAGAGATCGTATCTCCTAAGCAACAGTCATTACAAGCCTGGTCCCAACTAACTACTTCCCTGGACCGCCAATCTATGACCGGATTGTGACTCTTCAGCCAAGAAATGCCTAAGATGATGGAAGTTGGCTAGTGATGAGCCAGTGATGTACTCGTTGCTCGGGTGATCTCCGAGTATTTGTTAGTGTTTGGAGATTAAGTTTTCATCGCTTCAGCTGAATGATTTACAGCTACTACCCAACCTGAATACATGTGGGGGTTGCCTTGTTGCTAGGGAATCCTCACATGTAATCAAGCTGGCTAATAGCTGTAAATCATTCAGCTGCGGCGATGAAAACTTAATATCCGAACACTAACAAATGATCGGAGATCACCCGAGCGTGCTCGGGAAAACCCGAGCAACGAGTACACTTGCTCATCACTAGAGTTGGCATACTCTCCAAGACATAGCATGACAGGGACTCTTCATGAAGAGTCCCTAAATGCAGATTAATATTATCTATGACTTTGTCCACACTCCCCTGGCTGAGAGGAACAGAGTAAGTTGCCCTAATGCCCTAAGCTGGTACTTCCCTCCCCCCGTCGCCGTCACATGCCTAGTCCCTAATTGCCACATCACTAATCCCTGGCTAGTGCACTGGCCGATAAAGACGCTAGCCTCACCACCACAGATGGTGAACAACACAGGGAGAGGGACAACAACAAGACAGATAGAAAAAGGGAAACAGTACTTAACACTGTCCCTGATGTAAAACCCCAGAGGAGAGGATAAGGCAAAAGGACCACGAGCTCCATGAAAACAGCAGATTCACCACTGAAACCAGAGAGCTCTTTACTCCTGGCTGGTCATCATAGATTACTTTATAACTGACAGTCAGATGATGCGTCATGTGACATTTTAAAGGATGGTGGAAGTGGTCACCATCCACATCAGCTGACTAGCAGCAAAGCAGCTGCCAGCAAGGAAACTGACATGAACCCTTGCTTGACCAAAAAGAAAAAAAGCTAGATTTAAATTTTAGCGGAACCAGAACTGCCACAATTCCAAAAATGAATCTTGACATTAGTACTTGGCTTAGTACTCTAGGGATTTTAATTCCTGCACTGAATTGTTATTTTGCCTGACATTTAATACTGACCTTGTAGCCTGACTATATAATGACTATAGTTATGTCTATATCCCCAGATATGACCCATAGTTACAATGATTTTCAGTTGCCTTTGTAATTAAAACAATTTGTCCAAGTTTATGAGAAATATTTAGAATTGAGAGTCCTCAGTGGTTGATACCTTTTGAAAGGTATCAACCACTGAGGACTCTGAATTCTATATATTTTTCTATCTACTGGCTAACATGGTACCAAGATATATATCTTTCCTGTATCCAAGTTTATGCAGATTTAAAGTTAGATGCAATAAGTAAAATTAAAACAGAAGAAAAGGGGAATCTATTGGTAAACTTTTTTGGGTTGGTGCTTTCTCACAATGTAAAAAATATTTATGCGTAAACCTTTTTGAAAACTTTACAATATAAAGCTTATTTAATTTTGTAGTATTTAGACCTTGAATGCAGCCAGAATTGCAAATAATGGTTATGTTCATTATACAACCAGGCCTAAACTAAAAAAAAGAATATTTATTTTCATTTTCTTAAAAAAAAATCTTTATACTTCCACATTATGTATGTATTGTGGTATATTTATACATTAGCATACTATAGGCTATAGAAAAACGTATATTAAAAGGTAGAGATGTACAGTAGCCATGGCAACCAAAATTATGACATTCTTTGTTTGCTGAATGTATTCAGAAAACTGCATACATTGTGACTAAGTAATTTTATTTATAAAATATTTAGAAGCAGAAAATAGCAATGCTGAAATGAATTTTATAGCTAATAAAAAAGTGGGTTTGAAGGTGCAGTTATGCTTTAAAATCTAATTTGCTCTCACACTGATATAACTTTTTTTTTATCAAAATGAAAGAATAGGAACAGTACTTCATAAGGAAAAACATCTATACTAGGGGTGTAATTATTGAAACCCTTTCACCCCCTTGGTATTGGTATTCACCTTAGTATGTTTTAACAAGAACACCACAGCTAACATTACCTTAAAAATGAAGTGTTGGAACTAGGGTTGAGCGAAACGGGTCATCATTTTCAAAAGTCGCCGACTTTTGGCAAAGTCGGGTTTCATGAAACCCGATCCGACCCCTGTGCGGGGTCGGCCATGCGGTACGCGACTTTAGCGCCAAAGTCGCGTTTCAATGACGCGAAAAGCGCCATTTCTCAGCCAATGAAGGTGAACGCAGAGTGTGGGCAGCGTGATGACATAGGTCCTGGTCCCCACCATCTTAGAGAAGGGCATTGCAGTGATTGGCTTGCTGTCTGCGGCGTCACAGGGGCTATAAAGGGGCGTTCCCGCCGACCGCCATCTTACTGCTGCTGATCTGAGCTTAAGGAGAGGTTGCTGCCGCTTCGTCAGAAGCAGGGATAGCGTTAGGCAGGGTCCATTAACCAATTAACCACCAAACCGCTTGTGCTGTAGCGATTTCCACTGTCCAACACCACCTTCGGTGTGCAGGGATAGTGGAAGCTACATTTTTTTTTTCTCAGCGCTGTAGCTCATTGGGCTGCCCTAGAAGGCTCCCTGATAGCTGCATTGCTGTGTGTACGCCGCTGTGCAAACCAACTGCTTTTTTCAAAGCACAAATCCTCTTGTTCCTTCCTTTCTGCACAGCTATCTTGTTTGTTTGTCCACACTTTTTATTTAATTTGTGCATCAGTCCACTCCTTATTGCTGCCTGCCATACCTGGCTGAGATTACTGCAGGGAGATAGTAATTGTAGGACAGTCCCTGTTTTTTTTTTTTTGTGGGAGATTAAGATTGGCATTTCTGCTAGAGTGCCATCCCTGGGTGTGCCATCTCTCACTCAGTGGGCCATAGAAAGCCTATTTATTTTTTTGCTTGATTTGGGTTCTAAGATCTACCTGAAAAAATCACTACATCAATCAGTGGGAGAAAAATATTGGCCTCAGGGCTTGTGTGCCACTCCTGACTCCTGTGTGTGCCATCTCTCACTCAGTGGGCCATAGAAAGCCTATTTATTTTTTTGCTTGATTTGGGTTCTAAAATCTACCTGAAAAAATCACTACATCAATCAGTGGGAGAAAAATATTGGCCTCTGGGCTTGTGTGCCACTCCTGACCCCTGTGTGTGTCATCTCTCACTCAGTGGGCCATAGAAAGCCTATTTATTTTTTTGCTTGATTTGGGTTCTAAAATCTACCAGAAAAAATCACTACATCAATCAGTGGGAGAAAAATATTGGCCTCAGGGCTTGTGTGCCACTCCTGACTCCTGTGTGTGCCATCTCTCACTCAGTGGGCCATAGAAAGCCTATTTATTTTTTTGCTTGATTTGGGTTCTAAAATCTACCTGAAAAAATCACTACATCAATCAGTGGGAGAAAAATATTGGCCTCTGGGCTTGTGTGCCACTCCTGACTCCTGTGTGTGCCATCTCTCACTCAGTGGGCCATAGAAAGCCTATTTATTTTTTTGCTTGATTTGGGTTCTAAAATCTACCTGAAAAAATCACTACATCAATCAGTGGGAGAAAAATATTGGCCTCAGGGCTTGTGTGCCACTCCTGACTCCTGTGTGTGCCATCTCTCACTCAGTGGGCCACAGAAAGCCTATTTATTTTTTTGCTTGATTTGGGTTCTAAAATCTACCAGAAAAAATCACTACATCAATCAGTGGGAGAAAAATATTGGCCTCAGGTCTTGTGTGCCACTCCTGACTCCTGTGTGTGCCATCTCTCACTCAGTGGGCCATAGAAAGCCTATTTATTTTTTTGCTTGATTTGGGTTCTAAAATCTACCAGAAAAAATCACTACATCAATCAGTGGGAGAAAAATATTGGCTTCAGGGCTTGTGTGCCACTCCTGACTCCTGTGTGTGCCATCTCTCACTCAGTGGGCCATAGAAAGCTTTTTTTTTTTTTTATTTGGTTTCTAAATTGTCCTTGAAAAAATCATTTTATTTTATTTGGTTTCTAAATTCTTCCTGAAAAAATCATTTTATTTTATTTTGTTTATAAAGTCTCCCTGAAAAAAAAAAAAAAAGGTGGGAGATTAATATTGCCCTTTCTGCTTGTGTGCCAGTCTTGACTCCTGGGTGTGCCATCTCTCTCTCTCTCAAATTGTGGGCCATAGAAAGCCTATTAATTTTTTTGCTTGATTTGGGTTCCAAAATCTACCTGAAAAAATCACTACATCAATCAGTGGGAGAAAAATATTGGCCTCTGGGCTTGTGTGCCACTCCTGACTCCTGTGTGTGCCATCTCTCACTCAGTGGGCCATAGAAAGCCTTTTTTTATTTTTTTTTAGTTGGTTTCTAAATTGTCATTGAAAAAATCATTTTATGTTATTTGGTTTCTAAATTCTTCCTGAAAAAATCATTTTATTTTATTTTGTTTCTAAAGTCTCCCTGAAAAAAAATAAATAAATAAAACAGTGGTAGATTAATATTACCCTTTCTGCTTGTGTGCCAGTCTTGACTCCTGGGTGTGCCATCTCTCTCTCTCTCTCTCAAATTGTGGGCCATAGAAAGCCTATTAATTTTTTGGCTTGATTTGGGATCCAAAATCTACCTGAAAAAATCACTACATCAATCAGTGGGAGAAAAATATTGGCCTCTGGGCTTGTGTGCCACTCCTGACTCCTGTGTGTGCCATCTCTCACTCAGTGGGCCATAGAAAGCCTTTTTTAATTTTTTTTATTTGGTTTCTAAATTTTCATTGAAAAAATCATTTTATTTTATTTTGTTTCTAAAGTCTCCCTGAAAAAAAATAAATAAAAAAATAGGTGGGAGATTAATATTGACATTTGTGCTTGAGTGGCAGTCCTGCGTGTGTGGCATCTCTGTGATTTGGTGCCACAGAAAACAGAGTGTGTAACATTGTGCCTGATTTTCCTTGTGGTCTCACCAACCTGTAAAGGGATATTGAAATCATACTGAAGTTATAGGTCACCGTGTAAGTTGTTTGACAGCAACAAATAAAGTTACTTTGGTTAAGTTTTTAAAACAATGAGGAAGTCTGGTGCAAGACGTCGTGGCCGTGGGCGTTCATTGTCAGCTGGTAATGATTGTAGTGGTAGTGGAGCATTAGGTGGTCGTGGGAAAAAAATATTCCACCTAAGTCTGGAGCTGTGGAGCCAGGTTCGTCGTCTGGCTACACAAGGCCTCGAACGCTCTCTTTTCTGGGAGTAGGAAAACCGCTTTTAAAGCCGGAGCAGCAACAGCAAGTTTTGGCTTACCTTGCTGACTCAGCCTCTAGCTCTTTTGCCTCCTCTTCTGAAACTGGTAAATGTAAAAGCAGTGCGTCGCTTGTGGATGTTCACGGTCAGGGACAAGTCGCTTCCTTGTCCTCTTCAGCAAAAACAACAACAAGAGAGAAGGATGCAGCAGGCGACACAACGGGTTACTCCATGGAGCTCTTTACACATACCGTCCCTGGCTTAGAAAGTGAAACACTTAACAGGCCATGCCCATTACAAGTAGATTCTGACATGGAGTGCACTGATGCACAGCCACAGCCAGACTACTATGCTGGTCCTTTGACTCAGACCACAACATTGCCCTCTTAGGGTACTGATCCACAATCAGACCCTGATGAGACTATGTTGCCCCGTCACGAACGCTATACCACCGACCGACACGGTGACACAGACGAAGTTGCACATGAGCTAGAAGAGGAGGTAATAGATGACCCAGTTGTTGACCCCGATTGGCAGCCATTGGGGGAACAGGGTGCAGGCGGCAGTAGTTCAGAAGCGGAGGTGGAGGAGGGGCTGCAGCAGGCATCAACATCGCAACAGGTTCCATCTGCCGATCCCGTATCTGGCCCAAAACGTGTGTCAAAGCCAAAACCTGTTGGAGGACAGCGTGGCCATCCGGTTAAAGCTCAGTCTGCAATCCCTGAAAAGGGATCCGATGCTAGGAAGAGTGCAGTCTGGCATTTTTTTAAACAACATCCAATTGATCAGCGCAAAGTCATCTGTCAAAAATGTTCAACTAGCTTAAGCAGAGGTCAGAATCTGAAAAGTCTCAATACAAGTTGCATGCATAGACATTTAACCACCACGCATTTTCAAGCCTGGACTAACTACCAAACGTCCCTTAAGGTTGTAGCACCCTCGGCCAATGAAGCTAGTCAGAAACGCAACATCCCTTCCGTCACTGTAAGGCCACCATTTTCCGCACCACCGGCAGTATCTGTGCAGGTTTCTTTGCCAGCCAAAAGCAGTCAGGGTCAGGGAATAACCAGTTTTGTAGGAGGATATATTGCATCTAGGGTACCGGCGGAAACAATACCGTCTCCAACCGTCTCTCAGTCTGCCATGTCCACCGGCACACCCGCAAGTTCCACGATCTCCAGCTCTCCAGTCCAGCTCACCCTACATGAGACTCTGGTTAGAAAAAGGAAGTACTTATCCTCGCATCCGCGTACACAGGGTTTTAACGCCCACATAGCTAGACTAATCTCGTTAGAGATGATGCCCTATCGGTTAGTTGAAAGCGAAGCTTTCAAAGCCCTGATGGAGTAAGCTGAACCACGCTACGAGCTACCCAGTCGACACTTTTTTTCCAGAAAAGCCATCCCAGCCCTGCACCAGCATGTTAAACAGCGCATCGTTCATGCACTCAGGCAATCTGTGAGTACAAAGGTGCACCTGACTACAGATGCATGGACCAGTAGGCATGGCCAGGGACGTTACATGTCCATCACGGCACACTGGGTGAATGTGTGCAGGGTCCACAGGGGACAGCAATTTCGGGACAGTTGTGCCTAGCCCATGGTCTAGGAAACAGTTGGCTGTAGGCGTTCGCACCCCCTCCTCCTCGTCCTCCTGCAGAAGCGACAGCTCTTCCACAGACCGCAGTCGGCCAACCACTCCATCGGCAGCTGACACTGTTGCACACCAGTTGTCCCATTATGGGGCAGCTACTGGCAAGCGTCAGCAGGCTGTATTGGCTATGAAGTGTTTGGGCGACAACAGACACACCGCGGAAGTTCTGTCCGAGTTCTTGCAACAAGAAACGCAGTCGTGGCTGGGCACAGTAGATCTTGAGGCAGGCAAGGTAGTGATTGATAACGGAAGGAATTTCATGGCTGCCATCTCCATTTCCAAAATGAAACACATTCCTTGCCTGGCTCACACCTTAAACCTGGTGGTGCAGTGCTTATTGAAAACTTATCCTGGGTTCTCCGACCTGCTCCTCAAAGTGCGTGGACTTTGCTCACATATCCGACGTTCGCCTGTACACTCCAGCCATATGCAGACCTATCAGCGGTCTTTGAACCTTCCCCAGCATCGCCTAATCATAGACGTTGCAACAAGGTGGAACTCAACACTGCACATGCTTCAGAGACTGTGCCAACAGAGGCGGGCTGTTATGTTTTTGTGGGAGGATACACATACATGGGCAGGCAGTAGGATGGCAGACATGGAGTTGTCAGGTGTGCAGTGGTCGAAGATACAAGACATGTGTCAAGTCCTTCAGTGTTTTGAGGAATGCACACGGCTGGTTAGTGCAGACAATGCCATAATAAGCATGAGCATCCCCCTAATGTGTCTGCTGATGCAAAGTTTGACGCACATAAAGGATCAGGCGTCTGCACCAGAGGAAGAGGAAAGCCTTGATGACAGTCAGCCATTGTCTGGTCAGGGCAGTGTACAGGAAGAGGTAGCGGGCGAAGAGGAGGTGGAGGATGAGGAGGATGATGGGGATGAGTATATTTTTAATGAGGAAGTTTTCCCGGGGGCACTGGAAATTGGTTGCGTGGCAAGGCCGGGTTCTGGTTTTTTGAGGGACACAAGTGACGTAGATTTGCCTGAAACTGCCCCTCAACCAATCACAACCACAGATTTGACAACTGGAACTTTGGCCCACATGGCGGATTATGCCTTACGTATCCTCAAAAGGGACACACGCATTACTAAAATGATGAACGATGACGATTACTGGTTGGCCTGCCTCCTTGATCCACGCTATAAAGGCAAATTGCAAAATATTATGCCACATAAGAACTTGGAACTAATATTAGCAACCAAACAATCAACTCTTGTTGACCGTTTGCTTCAGGCATTCCCAGCACACAGCGCACGTGATCGTTCTCACACGAGCTCCAGGGGGCAGAAGACCAGGAGTGTTAGGGGTGTACACTAGGGTTGAGCGACCTTGACCTTTTTAGAGTCGAGTCATGTTTCGCGAAACCCGACTATCTTAGAAGTCGAGTCGAGTGGAATCGGCCGATTATCGCGAAAAGTCGGGTATCGCCCGAAACACGAAACCCAATGCAAGTCAATGGGGGAGCATAGTCGGCAGTGAGTGGAGGCCAGGAAAACACCTACACTGCCCATTTTAATGGTAAAAACATCCATTCTTGTTACAGAAACTTGTCAATCGTAATTTAGCTTATAATAATTGGAAGGCATTCGAAATTGGGGGTCATTTGGCTAAAGTTGTGGGGGGTAGGGCTGGTTCAAGTAATTAGTGGGCCCAGGAAATCTGGAACACGTCACGGCAGTGGAGCAGGGAGAGGTAAGTATTTAAACTTTGCAAGTGCTGTGATCCTGAGCAAGCAGGGGGGGGGCACTAGTTGGCATTGGCACTGGCACAGGGCCCCTCAAAGTACAGCGGTGTGTTTGCACGGCGGGGGCGCCTCCCACCGGCAGCAACACTTTTGCGTACTATGAGAGGCCCTGTGCCAGTGACGTCGCCAACTAGTATTCCTCCCCCCACCTGATGAAGGAACCTGCACTTTCATCTGCACCTTCCTCTTTGTCCCCGTGTAAGGTGGTATGGTATGCGGGAAGAGGAACCTGACTTTCAGCAGGGTCACAATCTTGCTGTGTAGCATGCATGGGGAATTTTGCGTTATGGGTCAATGTACCAGCAGACTCATCTATCACTGGCTGGGCAATGGGCAGGATGAGGAGGAAACACAGATATAGGCCCAAAGAATAAAGTTTGCTAAATGCAGTTCAAAATTGATAACACAGGACTAACCAGGGGGCATTGCAGTGGAGGACAACTGGAATGAGAGGCTGACACAGAGAGTAGGCCCAAATCAGTAAGTAGTCGAAATGCAGTTCAAAATTGGCAACCGTAGTAAACAGGCGGCACAGCTTTGTTCAGTGGAGGAGAACAGCATGGAGTGGCAGACACCGATAGTAGGCCCCAACCCAACTAGTAGGCCAAATGCATTCTAAGGCCGGCGTCACACATGCGAGTTTTACGGACGTAAGAGCGCAGAATCTACGTCCGTAAAACTCGCAAAAAATACGGCACAATTATTCTCTATGCCCCTGCTCCTATCTGCCGTATTTTACTGATCAGTATTATACGGCTTTCTACGGCCGTACAAAATCGCAGCATGCTGCGTTTGTCACCGTACTGCGCAAGAAATACGCCAATGAAAGTCTATGGAAGCGTGAAAAATACGGATTACACACGGACAAGCAGTGTGACTTGCGAGAAATACGCAGCGCTGTTAGAGAGAAAAGCCGGTAATTCAGTGCGGTGTACAGTAAAATCACACTGACAGGTTACAGTAGAATAGGTAGAATAAATGTGTACACATAGAATAGGTATATATATATATATATGTCAGTGAGACACATATATGTATATATATTAATATTTATTCCAGCGCTAGACAGCTTGAAAGCCGGTAATTCAATTACCGGCTTTTTCCTTCTCCTTCCTAAAACCCGACATGATTTGAGACATGGTTTACATACAGTAAACCATGTATTCTCTCCATTTTTTTTGCAGATTCCACACTACTAATGTCAGTAGTGTGTATCTGCAAAATTTGGCCGTTCTAGCTCTTAAAATAAAGGGTTAAATGGCGGAAAAAATTGGCGTGGGCTCCCGCGCAATTTTCTCCGCCAGAGTAGTAAAGCCAGTGACTGAGGGCAGATATTAATAGCCTGGAGAGGGTCCATGGTTATTGGCCCCCCCCTGGCTAAAAATATCTGCCCCCAGCCACCCCAGAAAAGGCACATCTGGAAGATGCGCCTATTCTGGCACTTGGCCACTCTCTTCCCATTCCCGTGTAGCGGTGGGATATGGGGTAATGAAGGGTTAATGCCACCTTGCTATTGTAAGGGGACATTAAGCCTAATTAATAATGGAGAGGCGTCAATTATGACACCTATCCATTATTAATCCAATTGTAGTGAAGGGTTAAATAAAACACAAACACATTATTTAAAATTATTTTAATGAAATAAAAACAATGGGTGTTGCAGTATTTTATTCAACGCCCAATCCAGTCACTGAAGACCCTCGT
Source organism: Ranitomeya imitator (assembly GCF_032444005.1). Taxonomy (NCBI): domain Eukaryota; kingdom Metazoa; phylum Chordata; class Amphibia; order Anura; family Dendrobatidae; genus Ranitomeya; species Ranitomeya imitator. The sequence continues at coordinate 418,517,733 of NC_091285.1, read as the reverse complement.
TCTGTGAGTAAAAAAACATAATAAACCAACAATATACTTACCCTCCGCAGATCTGTAACGTCCAACGATGTAAATCCTTCTGAAGGGGTTAAAACATTTTGCAGCAAGGAGCTGTGCTAATGCAGGCTGCTCCTCGCTGCAAAACCCCAGGGAATGAGGCTAAAAATAGATCAATGATCTATATTTAGCTTTATTTGCGGTGAGGCGCCCTCTGCTGGCTGTTCATAGATCGTGGGAAATTACCTAGAAAGCTCCCTGGCTTTCTAGGTAATTTCCCACGATCTATGAACAGCCAGCAGAGGGCGCCTCACCGCAAATAAAGCTAAATATAGATCATTGATCTATTTTTAGCCTCATTCCCTGGGGTTTTGCAGCGAGGAGCAGCCTGCATTAGCACAGCTCCTTGCTGCAAAATGTTTTAACCCCTTCAGAAGGATTTACATCGTTGGACGTTACAGATCTGCGGAGGGTAAGTATATTGTTGGTTTATTATGTTTTTTTACTCACAGAACGAGGGTCTTCAGTGACTGGATTGGGCGTTGAATAAAATACTGCAACACCCATTGTTTTTATTTCATTAAAATAATTTTAAATAATGTGTTTGTGTTTTATTTAACCCTTTACTAGTATTGGATTAATAATGGATAGGTGTCATAATTGACGCCTCTCCATTATTAATTAGGCTTAATGTCACCTTACAATAGCAAGGTGGCATTAACCCTTCATTACCCCATATCCCACCGCTACACGGGAATGGGAAGAGAGTGGCCAAGTGCCAGAATAGGCGCATCTTCCAGATGTGCCTTTTCTGGGGTGGCTGGGGGCAGATATTTTTAGCCAGGGGGGGGCCAATAACCGTGGACCCTCTCCAGGCTATTAATATCTGCCCTCAGTCACTGGCTTTACTACTCTGGCGGAGAAAATTGCGCGGGAGCCCACGCCAATTTTTTCCGCCATTTAACCCTTTATTTTAAGAGCTAGAACGGCCAAATTTTGCAGATACACACTACTGACATTAGTAGTGTGGAATCTGCAAAAAAAATGGAGAGAATACATGGTTTACTGTATGTAAACCATGTCTCAAATCATGTCGGGTTTTAGGAAGGAGAAGGAAAAAGCCGGTAATTGAATTACCGGCTTTCAAGCTGTCTAGCGCTGGAATAAATATTAATATATATACATATATGTGTCTCACTGACATATATATATATATATACCTATTCTATGTGTACACATTTATTCTACCTATTGTACTGTAAGCTGTCAGTGTGATTTTACTGTACACCGCACTGAATTACCGGCTTTTCTCTCTAATATATGTGTCTACTGACATATATATATATATATATATATATATATACATATATATATATATATAGACAGTATATATATATTTTCTTTTCTTTTTGGGACACATGGATCACTTCTATAGCGGTATGTTGGTTTTGCTAGCCTGCGAGAAAACCACGCAGTACGGATGCCATACGGATTACATACGGAGGATGCCATGCGCAAAAAACGCTGACACACCCTGCCTACGGAGGAGCTACGGACCACTTTTTTCGGGACTTTTCAGTGTATTACGGCCGTAATATACGGACCGTATTGTTTTACGCTGTGTGTGACGCCGGCCTAACATTAACAACTACTTAACGAGAGCCTGAAAATGGAATTTCAGGACAGGAAACCAGGAGAACAGCAAGGAGCGGCAGACACTGTTAGTAGGCCCCAAACCAACTAGTACGCCAAATGCAGTTGTTCCATTTAACCACTATTTAACAAGAGCCTGAAGATAGAAGCTCAGGAAAGGCAACCTGGAGAACACCTTGGAGTGGAACACACCATCTCTACACCCCATACCCAATTTGTAGGCCTAATGCAGTGTAGTTTCCAACAACTACTAAACGAGAGCCTGAAGATAGAAGCTCAGGAAAGGCAACCTGGAGAACACCTTGGACTGGAACACACCGTCTCTACACCCCATACCCAATTTGTAGGCCTAATGCAGTGTAGTTTCCAACAACTACTAAACGAGAGCATTAAGATCGAAGCAATGGCGAGGTAACCTGGGGAACACCTTGGAGTGGAACACACCATCTCTCTACACCCCATACCCATTTTGTAGGCCTAATGCAGTGTAGTTTTCTACAACTACTAAACGAGAGTCGGAAGACCGAAGCAATGTGGACGAAACCTGGGGAACACCTTGGAGTGTAACACACCATCTCTCTACACCCCATACCCAATTTGTAGGCCTAATGCAGTGTAGTTTCCAACAACTACTAAACGAGAGTCGGAAGACCGAAGCAATGTGGACGAAACCTGGGGAACACCTTGGAGTGTAACACACCATCTCTCTACACTCCATACCCAATTTGTAGGCCTAATGCAGCGTAGTTTCCAACAACTACTAAACGAGACCATTAAGATCGAAGCAATGGCGAGGAAACCTGGGGAACACCTTGGAGTGGAACACACCATCTCTCTACACCCCATACCCATTTTGTAGGCCTAATGCAGTGTAGTTTTCTACAACTACTAAACGAGAGTCGGAAGACCGAAGCAATGTGGACGAAACCTGGGGAACACCTTGGAGTGTAACACACCATCTCTCTACACCCCATACCCAATTTGTAGACCTAATGCAGTGTAGTTTCCAACAACTACTAAACGAGAGTCGGAAGACCGAAGCAATGTGGACGAAACCTGGGGAACACCTTGGAGTGTAACACACCATCTCTTTACACTCCATACCCAATTTGTAGGCCTAATGCAGCGTAGTTTCCAACAACTACTAAACGAGACCATTAAGATCGAAGCAATGGCGAGGAAACCTGGGGAACACCTTGGAGTGGAACACACCATCTCTCTACACCCCATACCCATTTTGTAGGCCTAATGCAGTGTAGTTTCCAACAACTACTAAACGAGAGCCTGAAGATAGAAGTTCAGGAAAGGCAACCTGGAGAACACCTTGGAGTGGAACACACCGTCTCTACACCCCATACCCAATTTGTTGGCCTAATGCAGTGTAGTTTCCAACAACTACTAAACGAGAGCATTAAGATCGAAGCAATGGCGAGGTAACCTGGGGAACACCTTGGAGTGGAACACACCATCTCTCTACACCCCATACCCATTTTGTAGGCCTAATGCACTGTAGTTTTCTACAACTACTAAACGAGAGTCGGAAGACTGAAGCAATGTGGACGAAACCTGGGGAACACCTTGGAGTGTAACACACCATCTCTCTACACCCCATACCCAATTTGTAGGCCTAATGCAGTGTAGTTTCCAACAACTACTAAACGAGAGCCTGAAGATCGAAGCAATGGAGAGGAAACCTGAGGAACACCTTGGAGTGCAACACACCATCTCTCTACACCCCATAACCAATTTGTAGGCCTAATGCAGCATAGTTTCCAACAACTACTAAACGAGAGCATTAAGATCGAAGCAATGGCGAGGAAACCTGGGGAACACCTTGGAGTGTAACACACCATCTCTCTACACCCCATACCCAATTTGTAGGCCTAATGCAGTGTAGTTTCCAACAACTACTAAACGAGAGCCTGAAGATAGAAGCTCAGGAAAGGCAACCTGGAGAACACCTTGGAGTGGAACACACCGTCTCTACACCCCATACCCAATTTGTAGGCCTAATGCAGTGTAGTTTTCAACAACTACTGTTATGCAAGGCAATTTCAGTAACACAATGTACATAGCGATCAGAGCACATACAGTGATCTGACAATAACTCAAAATAATAGAACGAGCTCTGAGACGTGGAAACTCTGTAGACCGCAATTCCTGATCCTCTCCAAACACAACTAGAGGCAGCTGTGGATTGCGCCTAAGGCTCCCTATGCAACTCGGCACAGCCTGAGAAACTAACTAGCCTGAAGATAGAAAAATAAGCCTACCTTGCCTCAGAGAAATACCCCAAAGGAAAAGGCAGCCCCCCACATATAATGACTGTGAGTAAGATGAAAAGACAAACGTAGGGATGAAATAGATTCAGCAAAGTGAGGCCCGATATTCTAGACAGAACGAGGATAGGAAAGATAACTTTGCGGTCTACACAAAACCCTAAAGAAAACCACGCAAAGGGGGCAAAAAGACCCGCCGTACCGAACTAACGGCACGGAGGTACACCCTTTGCGTCCCAGAGCTTCCAGCAAAACAAATAGACAAGCTGGACAGAAAAAATAGCAACAAATAGCAAAGAAGCACTTAGCTATGCAGAGCAGCAGGCCACAGGAATGATCCAGAGAAACACAAGTCCAACACTGGAACATTGACAGGAAGCATGGATCAAAGCATCAGGTGGAGTTAAGTAGAGAAGCAGCTAACGACCTCACCAGATCACCTGAGGGAGGAAACTCAGAAGCTGCAGTACCACTTTCCTCCACAAATGGAAGCTCCCAGAGAAACTCAGCCGAAGTACCATTTGTGACCACAGGAGGGAACTCTGCCACAGAATTCACAACAGTACCCCCCCTTGAGGAGGGGTCACCGAACCCTCACCAGAGCCCCCAGGCCGACCAGGATGAGCCACATGAAAGGCACGAACAAGATCGGGAGCATGGACATCAGAGGCAAAAACCCAGGAATTATCTTCCTGAGCATAACCCTTCCATTTAACCAGATACTGGAGTTTCCATCTTGAAACACGAGAATCCAAAATCTTCTCCACAATATACTCCAATTCCCCCTCCACCAAAACCGGGGCAGGAGGCTCAACAGATGGAACCATAGGTGCCACGTATCTCCGCAACAATGACCTATGGAATACGTTATGTATGGAAAAAGAATCTGGAAGGGTCAGATGAAAAGACACAGGATTAAGAACCTCAGAAATCCTATACGGACCAATAAAACGAGGTTTAAACTTAGGAGAGGAAACCTTCATAGGAATATGACGAGAAGATAACCAAACCAGATCCCCAACACGAAGTCGGGGACCCACACGGCGTCTGCGATTAGCGAAAAGTTGAGCCTTTTCCTGGGACAAGGTCAAATTGTCCACTACCTGAGTACAAATCTGCTGCAACCTGTCCACCACAGTATCCACACCAGGACAGTCCGAAGACTCAACCTGTCCTGAAGAGAAACGAGGATGGAACCCAGAATTGCAGAAAAACGGCGAAACCAAGGTAGCCGAGCTGGCCCGATTATTAAGGGCGAACTCAGCCAAAGGCAAAAAGGACACCCAGTCATCCTGATCAGCAGAAACAAAGCATCTCAGATATGTTTCCAAGGTCTGATTGGTTCGTTCGGTCTGGCCATTAGTCTGAGGATGGAAAGCCGAGGAAAAAGACAAGTCAATGCCCATCCTACCACAAAAGGCTCGCCAAAACCTCAAAACAAACTGGGAACCTCTGTCAGAAACGATATTCTCTGGAATGCCATGTAAACGAACCACATGCTGGAAGAACAATGGCACCAAATCAGAGGAGGAAGGTAATTTAGACAAGGGCACCAAATGGACCATCTTAGAGAAGCGATCACAGACCACCCAAATGACTGACATCTTTTGAGAAACGGGAAGGTCAGAAATAAAATCCATAGAGATATGTGTCCAAGGTCTCTTCGGGACCGGCAAGGGCAAAAGCAACCCACTGGCACGAGAACAGCAGGGCTTAGCCCGAGCACAAATCCCACAGGACTGCACAAAAGTACGCACATCCCGCGACAGAGAGGGCCACCAAAAGGATCTAGCCACTAACTCTCTGGTACCAAAGATTCCAGGATGACCAGCCAACACCGAACAATGAAGTTCAGAGATAACTCTATTCGTCCACCTATCAGGGACAAACAGTTTCTCCGCTGGGCAACGATCAGGTTTATTAGCCTGAAATTTTTGCAGCACCCGCCGCAAATCAGGGGAGATGGCAGACACAATTACTCCTTCCTTGAGGATACCCGCCGGCTCAGATAAACCCGGAGAGTCGGGCACAAAACTCCTAGACAGAGCATCCGCCTTCACATTTTTAGAGCCCGGAAGGTACGAAATCACAAAGTCAAAACGGGCAAAAAACAACGACCAACGAGCTTGTCTAGGATTCAAGCGCTTGGCAGACACGAGATAAGTCAAGTTCTTATGATCAGTCAATACCACCACGCGATGCTTAGCTCCTTCAAGCCAATGACGCCACTCCTCGAATGCCCACTTCATGGCCAGCAACTCTCGGTTGCCCACATCATAATTTTGCTCAGCAGGCGAAAACTTCCTGGAAAAGAAAGCGCATGGTTTCATCACTGAGCAACCAGAACCTCTCTGTGACAAAACAGCCCCTGCTCCAATCTCGGAAGCATCAACCTCGACCTGGAACGGAAGAGAAACATCTGGTTGACACAACACAGGGGCAGAAGAAAAACGACGCTTCAACTCTTGAAAAGCTTCCACAGCAGCAGAAGACCAATTGACCAAATCAGCACCCTTCTTGGTCAAATCGGTCAATGGTTTGGCAACACTAGAAAAATTGCAGATGAAGCGACGATAAAAATTAGCAAAGCCCAGGAACTTTTGCAGACTTTTCAGAGATGTCGGCTGAGTCCAATCATGGATGGCTTGGACCTTAACCGGATCCATCTCGATAGTAGAAGGGGAAAAGATGAACCCCAAAAATGAAACCTTCTGCACACCAAAGAGACACTTTGATCCCTTCACAAACAAAGAATTAGCACGCAGGACCTGAAAAACCGTTCTGACCTGCTTCACATGAGACTCCCAATCATCCGAGAAGATCAAAATGTCATCCAAGTACACAATCAGGAATTTATCCAGGTACTCACGGAAGATGTCATGCATAAAGGATTGAAACACTGATGGAGCATTGGCAAGTCCGAACGGCATCACTAGATACTCAAAATGACCCTCGGGCGTATTAAATGCAGTTTTCCATTCATCGCCTTGCCTGATTCTCACCAGATTATACGCACCACGAAGATCTATCTTAGTGAACCAACTAGCCCCCTTAATCCGAGCAAACAAATCAGATAACAATGGCAAGGGGTACTGAAATTTAACCGTGATCTTATTTAGAAGGCGGTAATCTATACACGGTCTCAGCGAACCATCCTTCTTGGCCACAAAAAAGAACCCTGCTCCCAATGGCGACGACGACGGGCGAATATGCCCCTTCTCCAGGGATTCCTTCACATAACTGCGCATAGCGGTGTGCTCAGGCACGGATAAATTAAACAGTCGACCTTTTGGGAATTTACTACCAGGAATCAAATTGATAGCACAATCACAATCCCTATGCGGAGGCAGGGCATCGGACTTGGGCTCATCAAATACATCCCGGTAATCAGACAAGAACTCTGGAAGCTCAGAAGGGGTGGATGACGAAATTGACAGAAATGGAACATCACCATGTACCCCCTGACAACCCCAGCTGGACACCAACATGGAATTCCAATCCAATACTGGATTATGGGCTTGTAGCCATGGCAACCCCAACACGACCACATCATGCAGATTATGCAACACCAGAAAGCGAATAACCTCCTGATGTGCAGGAGCCATGCACATGGTCAGCTGGGTCCAGTATTGAGGCTTATTCTTGGCCAAAGGTGTAGCATCAATTCCTCTCAATGGAATAGGACACTGCAAGGGCTCCAATAAAAACCCACAACGTTTAGCATAATCCAAGTCCATCAAATTCAGGGCAGCGCCTGAATCCACAAACGCCATGACAGAATACGACGACAATGAGCATATCAAGGTAACGGACAGAAGAAATTTTGACTGTACAGTACCAATGGCGGCAGACCTAGCGAACCGCTTAGTGCGCTTAGGACAATCAGAGATAGCATGAGTGGAATCAGCACAGTAGAAACACAGCCCATTCAGACGTCTGTGTTCTTGCAGTTCAACTCTGGTCATAGTCCTATCGCACTGCATAGGCTCAGGTTTAATCTCAGGTAATACCGCCAAATGGTGCACAGATTTACGCTCACGCAAGCGTCGACCGATCTGAATGGCCAAAGACATAGACTCATTCACACCAGCGGGCATAGGAAATCCCACCATGACATCCTTAATGGCTTCAGAGAGACCCTTTCTGAAAATGGCTGCAAGCGCAGATTCATTCCATTGAGTGAGCACGAACCATTTTCTAAATTTCTGGCAATATAGCTCTATCTCATCCTGAGCCTGACAAAGAGCCAGCAAATTTTTTTCTGCCTGATCTACTGAATTAGGCTCATCGTACAGCAATCCAAGCACCAGGAAAAACGCATTGATATCACTCAATGCAGGATCTCCTGACGCAAGAGAAAATGCCCAGTCCTGAGGGTCGCCACGCAAAAAAGAAATGACGATCCTAACCTGTTGCGCTGAGTCACCAGAGGAGCGAGGTTTCAAAGCCAGAAACAGTTTACAATTATTCTTGAAGCTCAGAAATTTAGTTCTATCTCCAAAAAACAAATCTGGAATAGGAATTCTCGGTTCTAACAAAGAATTCTGAACCACAAAATTTTGAATATCTTGAACTCTTGCCTTGAGCTGATCCACACATGAAGACAGACCTTTAATGTCCATTGTAACACCTGTGTCCTGAACCACCCAAATGTCTAGGGGAAAAAAAAGACAAATCACAGTGCAAAGAAAAAAAAATGGTCTCAGAACTTCTTTTTTCCCTCTATTGAGAATCATTAGTACTTTTGGCTTCCTGTACTGTTATGCAAGGCAATTTCAGTAACACAATGTACATAGCGATCAGAGCACATACAGTGATCTGACAATAACCCAAAATAATAGAACGAGCTCTGAGACATGAAAACTCTGTAGACCGCAATTCCTGATCCTCTCCAAACACAACTAGAGGCAGCTGTGGATTGCGCCTAAGGCTCCCTATGCAACTCGGCACAGCCTGAGAAACTAACTAGCCTGAAGATAGAAAAATAAGCCTACCTTGCCTCAGAGAAATACCCCAAAGGAAAAGGCAGCCCCCCACATATAATGACTGTGAGTAAGATGAAAAGACAAACGTAGGGATGAAATAGATTCAGCTAAGTGAGGCCCGATATTCTAGACAGAACGAGGATAGGAAAGATAACTTTGCAGTCTACACAAAACCCTAAAGAAAACCACGCAAAGGGGGCAAAAAGACCCTCCGTACCGAACTAACGGCACGGAGGTACACCCTTTGCGTCCCAGAGCTTCCAGCAAAACAAATAGACAAGCTGGACAGAAAAAATAGCAACAAATAGCAAAGAAGCACTTAGCTATGCAGAGCAGCAGGCCACAGGAATGATCCAGAGAAACACAAGTCCAACACTGGAACATTGACAGGAAGCATGGATCAAAGCATCAGGTGGAGTTAAGTAGAGAAGCAGCTAACGACCTCACCAGATCACCTGAGGGAGGAAACTCAGAAGCTGCAGTACCACTTTCCTCCACAAACGGAAGCTCCCAGAGAGAATCAGCCGAAGTACCACTTGTGACCACAGGAGTGAACTCTGCCACAGAATTCACAACAAACTACTAAACGAGAGTAGGAAGATCGAAGCAATGTGGACGAAACCTGGGGCACACCTTGGAGTGCAACACACCATCTCTCTACACCCCATACCCAATTTGTAGGCCTAATGCAGTGTAGTTTCCAACAACTACTAAACGAGAGCCTGAAGATAGAAGCTCAGGAAAGGCAACCTGGAGAACACCTTGGAGTGGAACACACCGTCTCTACACCCCATACCCAATTTGTAGGCCTAATGCAGTGTAGTTTTCACCAACTACTAAACGAGAGTAGGAAGATCGAAGCAATGTGGACGAAACCTGGGGCACACCTTGGGGCGGCAGACACCGTTAGTAGGCCCTACCAAAGTTGTAGCCCCAATGCAGTTTTAAAATTCCTAGAGGCTGAAAACAAGACTATTGACGCTCAGCATTTTTCAAAGGAACACAGCTGTATTGAGTGGCGCAGACAGACACAGGTAGTAGGCCTTAAACCAAAAATGTGGCTCACTGCAGTTTAAAAAAGGTTACAGGGGTACACAGGCAGCATTGCTCTGGGCAGTGGAGGACAATTTCAATAGTGGACCGCAGACAGACTTTGTACGCCTACTATTAAACTCTGCTGCCCGACTAATCCATCTCTCTCCTCGCTACTCCTCCGCTTCCCCCCTCTGCAAATCTCTTCACTGGCTCCCATTCCCTCAGCGTATCCAGTTCAAATTGCTAATACTGACCTACAAAGCCATCCACAACCTGTCTCCTCCATATATCTCTGAACTAATCTCTCGATATCTTCCCTCACGTGACCTCCGGTCCTCCCAAGACCTCCTTCTCTCCTCCACACTTATTCGCTCCTCATCCAATCGCCTCCAAGACTTCTCCCGAATATCCCCCATCCTCTGGAACTCTCTGCCCCAACACGTCCGACTATCAACCACAGTCGGATCCTTCAGACGGAACCTGAAAACTCATCTCTTCAGGAAAGCCTACAGCCTGCACTGACACCGCTGCTGCCTCATCACCAACGAAGCTATTGCCTCACCAACACCGGAGCTACCGCCTCACCAACACCGGAGCTACCGCCTCACCAACACCGGAGCTCCTGCAACCCTCAACCTACTGTCTCCTTCCCCATAATCCTGTAGAATGTAAGCCCGCAAGGGCAGGGTCCTCGCCCCTCTGTATCAGTCTGTCATTGTTAGTTTGTTTACTGTATGTGATATTTGTAACTTGTATGTAACCCCTTCTCATGTACAGCACCATGGAATCAATGGTGCTATATAAATAAATAATAATAATAATTAAAAATGATGCTCTATGCAATTAAAAATAGTTTCCAGGGGTCCACGGGCAGGAGTGGTGTGGTCAGTGTAGTAGTAGTTGAAAGAATGGGCCGCAGACAGGCTTCGAAGGCCTAACATAAAAAAATATAGGGCTGTAGGCACTTTTAAATAGGTTGCAGGGGTACACAGGCAGCAGTAGACTGGTCAGTGTAGTAGTAGAAAGAACGGGCCGCAGACAGGCTTCAAAGGCCTAACATAATAAAATGGGCTGGCTGTAGGCAATTTAAAATTGGTTCCAGGGGTAGACAGGCAGCAGTAGACAGGTCATTGGAGGCCTAGTGGAAGGAGGGACCGCAGACAGGCTTCGAAGGCCTAACATAATAAAATGGGCTGGCTGTAGGCAATTTAAAATTGGTTCCAGGGGTACACGGGCAGCAGTAAACAGCTCAGTGGAGGCCTAGTGGAAGGAGGGACCGCAGACAGGCTTCGAAGGCCTAACATAATAAAATGGGCTGGCTGTAGGCAATTTAAAATTGGTTCCAGGGGTACACGGGCAGCAGTAGTCAGCTCAGTGGAGGCCTAGTGAAAGGAGGGACCGCAGACAGGCTTCGAAGGCCTAACATAATACAATGGGCTGGCTGTAGGCAATTTAAAATTGGTTCCAGGAGTACACGGGCAGCAGTAGCCAGGTCAGTGTAGTAGTAGTTGAAAGAACGGGCCGCAGACAGGCTTCGAAGGCCTAACATAAAAAAAATAGGGCTGTAGGCACTTTTAAATAGGTTCTAGGGGTACACAGACAGCAGTAGACTGGTCAGTGTAGTAGTAGTAGAAAGAACGGGCCGCAGACAGGCTTCGAAGGCCAAACATAATAAAATGGGCTGGCTGTAGGCAATTTAAAATTGGTTCCAGGGGTAGACGGGCAGCAGTGGTCTGGTCAGCGGAGGCCGATTGTAATGAGTGTCTGCCAGTTAGTAGTCCAAAACAATAAATAAATGTGAATGTCTCGCATTAAAACAAAACGAAAACACTAAAGGGTGCAATCATTAGGTTCAGGGGTGGGATCCTCTGCTTAGTTTCAGACCTACTAATTTAGTGCAAAGTATTTACTGTGGTCAATAGAGGACACTGCCCCTGACTATGTTAAGTACCATCATACATGTCAACACAATGGTATTGTCAGTGGCAGGAATGGAAGTATGTCAGCGCATAGACTAAACATTGGTGGAAGTGTGAGAGATAACTGTGGAAGTGGTAGAGCAATGTTTGACCTGGGGTTGGGTGAACTCTCTAGTGGCCGGCGGTACAGGCCCAGGGCCCCTCATGTTACAACAGTGTGTCTGACGTTGGGTGCGCACCACCACCGCCAGAGACACTTTATTGTACTATGAGGGACCCAGTGGCAGTGCCGTCGACCAAAAGCGGGCACACCCACCTCTTCAGAAAAAAAACAGCACTCTCACGGGTGCTTGCGCCAAGTCGCGATACCACGACCCCCGTGTGGGGAGTTTGGCCATTTAGGGAGGTGTAAACATGTTGTATGCTGGACAATCAGCTGCTGCAAATTAGACATTAGAAAAGTAATTCACAGTAGTCCACAGGCAAGAGCTTTTCATAGGAAAGCTAGGTGTCTGCCGGGCAAGGTGGGGCAAAAGAATTAGAAATCCAGTTGTGGTTTATTTTAATGAATGTTAGATCATCAACATTTTGAGTAGCCAGATGAGTCCTTTTTTCGGTTAATATTGAACCTGCAGCACTGAATACTCTTTCTGATAGGACACTAGCTGCCGGGCAAGCAAGCTCCTGCAACGCATATTCTGCCAATTCTGGCCAGGTGTCTAATTTTGATGCCCAGTAATCAAATGGGAATGACGGTTGAGGGAGAACATCGATAAGGGATGAAAAATAGTTAGTAACCATACTGGACAAATGTTGTCTCCTGTCACTTTCAATTGATGCAGCAGTACCTGTCCTGTCTGCGGTCATAGCAAAATCACTCCACAACCTGGTCAGAAAACCCCTCTGTCCAACGCCACTTCTGATGTGTGCACCCCTAACACTCCTGGTCTGCTGCCCCCTGGAGCTCGTGTGAGAACGATCACGTGTGCTGTGTGCTGGGAATGCCTGAAGCAAACGGTCAACAAGAGTTGATTGTTTGGTTGCTAATATTAGTTCCAAGTTCCCATGTGGCATAATATTTTGCAATTTTCCTTTATAGCGAGGATCAAGGAGGCAGGCCAACCAGTAATCGTCATCGTTCATCATTTTCATAATGCGTGTGTCCCTTTTGAGGATACGTAAGGCATAATCCGCCATGTGGGCCAAAGTTCCAGTTGTCAAATCTGCGGTTGTGATTGGTTGAGGGGCAGTTTCAGGCAAATCTACGTCACTTGTGTCCCTCAAAAAACCAGAACCCGGCCTTGCCACGCAACCAATTTCCAGTGCCCCCGGGAAAGCTTCCTCATTAAAAATATACTCATCCCCATCATCCTCCTCGTCCTCCACCTCCTCTTCGCCCGCTACCTCGTCCTGTACACTGCCCTGACCAGACAATGGCTGACTGTCATCAAGGCTTTCCTCTTCCTCTGGTGCAGACGCCTGATCCTTTATGTGCGTCAAACTTTGCATCAGCAGACACATTAGGGGGATGCTCATGCTTATTATGGCGTTGTCTGCACTAACCAGCCGTGTGCATTCCTCAAAACACTGAAGGACTTGACACATGTCTTGTATCTTCGACCACTGCACACCTGACAACTCCATGTCTGCCATCCTACTGCCTGCCCGTGTATGTGTATCCTCCCACAAAAACATAACAGCTCGCCTTTGTTGGCACAGTCTCTGAAGCATGTGCAGTGTTGAGTTCCACCTTGTTGCAACGTCTATGATTAGGCGATGCTGGGGAAGGTTCAAAGACCGCTGATAGGTCTGCATACGGCTGGAGTGTACAGGCGAACGTCGGATATGTGAGCAAAGTCCACGCACTTTGAGGAGCAGGTTGGAGAACCCAGGATAAGTTTTCAATAAGCACTGCACCACCAGGTTTAAGGTATGAGCCAGGCAAGGAATGTGTTTCAGTTGGGAAAGGGAGATGGCAGCCATGAAATTCCTTCCGTTATCACTCACTACCTTGCCTGCCTCAAGATCTACTGTGCCCAGCCACGACTGCGTTTCTTGTTGCAAGAACTCGGACAGAACTTCCGCGGTGTGTCTGTTGTCGCCCAAACACTTCATAGCCAATACAGCCTGCTGACGCTTGCCAGTAGCTGCCCCATAATGGGACAACTGGTGTGCAACAGTGTCAGCTGCCGATGGAGTGGTTGGCCTACTGCGGTCTGTGGAAGAGCTGTCGCTTCTGCAGGAGGACGAGGAGGAGGAGGAGGGGGTGCGAACGCCTACAGCCAACTGTTTCCTAGACCGTGGGCTAGGCACAACTGTCCCGAAATTGATGTCCCCTGTGGACCCTGCATCCACCACATTCACCCAGTGTGCCGTGATGGACACATAACGTCCCTGGCCATGCCTACTGGTCCATGCATCCGTAGTCAGGTGCACCTTTGTACTCACAGATTGCCTGAGTGCATGGACGATGTGCTGTTTAACATGCTGGTGCAGGGCTGGGATGGCTTTTCTGGAAAAAAAGTGTCGACTGGGTAGCTTTTAGCGTGGTTCAGCGTACTCCATCAGGGCTTTGAAAGCTTTGCTTTCAACTAACCGATAGGGCATCATCTCTAACGAGATTAGTCTAGCTATGTGGGCGTTAAAACCCTGTGTACGCGGATGCAAGGATAACTACTTCCTTTTTCTAACCAGAGTCTCATGTAGGGTGAGCTGGACTGGAGAGCTGGAGATCGTGGAACTTGCGGGTGTGCCGGTGGACATGGCAGATTGAGAGACGGTTGGAGACGGTATTGTTTCCGCCGGTGCCATAGATGCAATATTTCCTCCTACAAAACTGGTTATTCCCTGACCCTGACTGCTTTTGGCTGGCAAAGAAACCTGCACAGATACTGCCGGTGGTGCGGAAAATGGTGGCCTTACAGTGACGGAAGGGATGTTGCGTTGCTGACTAGCTTCATTGGCCGAGGGTGCTACAACCTTAAGGGATGTTTGTTAGTTAGTCCAGGCTTGAAAATGCATGGTGGTTAAATGTCTATGCATGCAACTTGTATTTAGACTTTTCAGATTCTGACCTCTGCTTAAGCTAGTTGAACATTTTTGACAGATGACTTTGCGCTGATCAATTGGATGTTGTTTAAAAAAATGCCAGACTGCACTCTTCCTAGCATCGGATCCCTTTTCAGAGATTGCAGACTGAGCTTTAACCGGATGGCCACGCTGTCCTCCAACAGGTTTTGGCTTTGACACGCGTTTTGGGCCAGATACGGGCCCGGCAGATGGAACCTGTTGCGATGTTGATGCCTGCTGCGGCCCCTCCTCCACCTCCGCTTCTGAACTACTGCCGCCTGCACCCTGTTCCCCCAATGGCTGCCAATCGGGGTCAACAACTGGGTCATCTATTACCTCCTCTCCTAGCTTGTGTGCAACTTCATCTGTGTAACCGTGTCGGTCGGTGGTATAGCGTTCGTGACGGGGCAACATAGTCTCATCGGGGTCTGATTGTGGATCAGTACCCTGAGAGGGCAATGTTGTGGTCTGAGTCAAAGGACCAGCATAGTAGTCTGGCTGTGGCTGTGCATCAGTGCACTCCATGTCAGAATCTACTTGTAATGGGCATGGCCTGTTAAGTGTTTCACTTTCTAAGCCAGGGACGGTATGTGTAAAGAGCTCCATGGAGTAACCCGTTGTGTCGCCTGCTGCATCCTTCTCTCTTGTTGTTGTTTTTGCTGAAGAGGACAAGGAAGCGACTTGTCCCTGACCGTGAACATCCACAAGCGACGCGCTGCTTTTACATTTACCAGTTTCAGAAGAGGAGGCAAAAGTGCTAGAGGCTGAGTCAGCAAGGTAAGCCAAAACTTGCTGTTGCTGCTCCGGCTTTAAAAGCGGTTTTCCTACTCCCAGAAAAGAGAGCGTTCGAGGCCTTGTGTAGCCAGACGACGAACCTGGCTCCACAGCTCCAGACTTAGGTGGAATACTTTTTTTCCCACAACCACCTGATGC
The DNA here is from genome assembly GCF_032444005.1 of Ranitomeya imitator. Taxonomy (NCBI): domain Eukaryota; kingdom Metazoa; phylum Chordata; class Amphibia; order Anura; family Dendrobatidae; genus Ranitomeya; species Ranitomeya imitator. The sequence continues at coordinate 418,501,863 of NC_091285.1, read as the reverse complement.
TCCACTACCACTACCATCATTACCAGCTGACAATGAACGCCCACGGCCACGACCTCTTGCACCAGACTTCCTCATTGTTTTAAAAACTTAACCAAAGTAACTTTATTTGTTGCTGTCAAACAACTTACACGGTGACCTATAACTTCAGTATGATTTCAATATCCCTTTACAGGTTGGTGAGACCACAAGGAAAATCAGGCACAATGTTACACACTCTGTTTTCTGTGGCACCAAATCACAGAGATGCCACACACGCAGGACTGTCACTCAAGCAAAAATGTCAATATTAATCTCCCACCTATTTTTTTTTTTTTTTTTTCAGGGAGACTTTAGAAACAAAATAAAATAAAATGATTTTTTCAGGAAGAATTTAGAAACCAAATAAAATAAAATGATTTTTTCAATGACAATTTAGAAACCAAATAAAAAAAAATAAAAAAAAGGCTTTCTATGCCCCACTGAGTGAGAGATGGCACACACAGGAGTCAGGAGTGGCCCACAAGCCCAGAGGCCAATATTTTTCTCCCACTGATTGATGTAGTGATTTTTTCAGGTAGATTTTGGAACCCAAATCAAGCCAAAAAATTAATAGGCTTTCTATGGCCCACAATTTGAGAAAGAGAGAGAGAGAGATGGCACACCCAGGAGTCAAGACTGGCACACAAGCAGAAAGGGCAATATTAATCTCCCACCTATTTTATTTTTTTTCAGGGAGACTTTATAAACAAAATAAAATAAAATGATTTTTTCAGGAAGAATTTAGAAACCAAATAAAATAAAATTATTTTTTCAATGACAATTTAGAAACCTAATAAAAAAAAATAAAAAAAGGCTTTCTATGCCCCACTGAGTGAGAGATGGCACACACAGGAGTCAGGAGTGGCACACAAGCCCAGAGGCCAATATTTTTCTCCCACTGATTGATGTAGTGATTTTTTCAGGTAGATTTTGGAACCCAAATCAAGCAAAAAAATTAATAGGCTTTCTATGGCCCACAATTTGAGAGAGAGAGAGAGAGATGGCACACCCAGGAGTCAAGACTTGCACACAAGCAGAAAGGGCAATATTAACCCCTTCCCGACCTTTGACGCATACGCTGCGTCATGAAAGTCGGTGCCATTCCGACCCATGACGCAGCATATGCGTCATGGAAAGATCGCGTCCCTGCAGATCGGGTGAAAGGGTTAACTCCCATTTCACCCGATCTGCAGGGACAGGGGGAGTGGTAGTTTAGCCCAGGGGGGGTGGCTTCACCCCCTCGTGGCTACGATCGTTCTGATTGGCTGTTGAAAGTGAAACTGCCAATCAGAGCGATTTGTAATATTTCACCTAAAAAAATGGTGAAATATTACAATCCAGCCATGGCCGATGCTGCAATATCATCGGCCATGGCTGGACACACTAATGTGAACCCACCCCACCCCTCCGATCGCCCCCCCCAGCCCCCCGATCTGTGGTCTGCTCCCCTCGGTCCTGTGCTCCGCTCCCCCGTCCTCCTGCCCGCTCCCCCCGTGCTCCAATCACACCCCCCGTGCTCCAATCAAACCCCCCCACACTCCGATCCCCCCCCACACAGCGATCCCACCCCCCGCACAGCGATTCCCCCCCCCGTGCCCGATCCACCCGCCCGCACAGCGATCCCCCACTCCGTGCTCCAATCCACCCCCCCGTGTTCCGATCCACCCCCCCGTGCTCCGACGCCCCCCCGTGCCCTGATCTCCCCCCCCTTATACTTACCTGGCCTCCCGGGGACCGTCCGTCTTCTTTCCTGGGCGCCGCCATCTTCCAAAATGGCGTGCGCATGTGCAGTGCGCCCGCTGAATCTGCCGGCTGGCAGATTCGTTCCAGAGTGAATTTTGATCACTGAGATAGGTTATATCTCAGTGATCAAAATAAAAAAAAAGTAAATGACCCCCCCCCTTTGTCACCCCCATAGGTAGGGACAATGAAAAAAATAATTTTTTTTTTCCACTAAGGTTGGGGTAAGAACTAGGGTTAGGGTTAGGGTTAGGGTTAGGGGTAGGGTTAGGGTTAGGGGTAGGGTTAGGGGTAGGGGTAGGGTTAGGGGTAGGGTTAGGGGTAGGGTTAGGGTTAGGGGTAGGGGTAGGGGTAGGGTTAGGGGTAGGGTTAGGGGTAGGGTTAGGGTTAGGGGTAGGGTTAGGGGTAGGGTTAGGGGTAGGGTTAGGGTTAGGGTTTCGGTATGTGCACACGTATTCTGGTCCTCTGCGGATTTTTCCGCTGCGGATTTGATAAATCCGCAGTGCTAAACCGCTGCGGATTTATGGCGGATTTACCATGTTTTTTCTGCGCATTTCAATGCGGTTTTACAACAGCGATTTTCTATTGGAGCATTTGTAAAACCGCTGCGGAATCTGCAGAAAGAAGTGACATGCTGCGGAATGTAAACCGCTGCGTTTCCGTGCAGTTTTTCCGCAGCATGTGTACAGCGATTTTTGTTTCCCATAGGTTTGCATTGAACTGTAAACTCATGGGAAACTGCTGCGGATCCGCAGCGTTTTCCGCAGCGTGTGCACATACCTTTAGAATTAGGCTATGTGCACATGGTGCGGATTGGCCGCTGTGGATCCGCAGCAGAGTTCCATCAGGTTTACAGTACCATGTAAACATATGGAAAGCCAAATCCGCTGTGCCCATGGTTCGGAAAATACCGCCCGGGAACGCTGCGTTGTATTTTCCGCAGCATGTCAATTCTTTGTGCGGATTCCGCAGCGTTTTACACCTGTTCCTCAATAGGAATCCGCAGGTGAAATCCGGACAAAAAACACTGGAAATCCGCGGTAAATCTGCAGGTAAAACGCAGTGCCTTTTACCTGCGGATTTTTCAAAAATGGTGCTGAAAAATCTCATACGAATCCGCAACGTTGGCACATAGCCTTAGGGCTAGGGTTGGGTTGGAATTAGGGTTGTGGTTAGGGTTAGGGGTGTGTTGGGGTTACGGGTGTGTTGGGGTTAGGGTTGTGATTAGGGTTACGGCTACAGTTGGGATTTGGGTTAGGGGTGTGTTGGGGTTAGTGTTGGAGTTAGAATTGAGGGAGTTCCACTGTTTAGGCACATCAGGGGTCTCCAAACGCAACATGGCGCCACCATTGATTCCAGCCAATCTTGTATTCAAAAAGTCAAATGGTGCTCCCTCACTTCCGAGCCCCGACGTGCACCCAAACAGTGGTTTACCCCCACATATGGGGTACCAGCATACTCAGGACAAACTGCGCAACAATTACTGGGGTCCAATTTCTCCTGTTACCCTTGAGAAAATAAAAAATTGCTTGCTAAAACATCATTTTTGAGGAAAGAAAAATGATTTTTTATTTTCACGGCTCTGCGTTGTAAACGTCTGTGAAGCACTTGGGGGTTCAAAGTGCTCACCACATATCTAGATAAGTTCCTTGGGGGGTCTAGTTTCCAAAATGGGGTCACTTGTGGGGGGTTTCTACTGTTTAGGCACACCAGGGGCTCTGCAAACGCAACATGACGTCCGCAGACCATTCCATCAAAGTCTGCATTTCAAAAGTCACTACTTCCCTTCTGAGCCCCGACGTGTGCCCAAACAGTGGTTTACCCCCACACATGGGGTATCAGCGTACTCAGGAGAAACTGGACAACAACGTTTGGGGTCCAATTTCTCCTGTAACCCTTGGGAAAATAAAAAATTCTGGGCTAAAAAATTATTTTTGAGGAAAGAAAACGTATTTATTATTTTCACTGCTCTGTGTTATGAACTTCTGTGAAGCACTTGGGGGTTCAAAGTGCTCACCTCACATCTAGATAAGTTCCTTTCGGGGTCTAGTTTCCAAAATGGGGTCACTTGTGGGGGGTTTCTACTGTTTAGCCACATCAGGGGCTCTGCAAACGCAACGTGACGCCCGAAGAGCATTCCATCAAAGTCTGCATTTCAAAACGTCACTACTTCACTTCCGAGCCCCAGCATGTGCCTAAACAGTGGTTTACCCCCACATATTGGGTATCAGCGTACTCAGGAGAAACTGGACAACAACTTTTGGGGTCAAATTTCTCCTGTTACCCTTGGGAAAATAATAAATTGCGGGCTAAAAAATCATTTTTGAGAAAAGAATTTTTTATTTTTATTTTCATGGCTCTGCGTTATAAACTTCTGTGAAGCACTTGAGGGTTCAAAGTGCTCACCACACATCTAGATTAGTTCCTTTGGGGGTCTAGTTTCCAAAATGGGGTCATTTGTGGGGGATCTCTAATGTTTAGGCACACAGGGGCTCTCCAAACGCGACATGGTGTCCGCTAATGATTGGAGCTAATTTTCCATTTAAAAAGCCAAATGGCGTGCCTTCCCTTCTGAGCCCTGCCGTGCGCCCAAACAGTGGTTTACCCCCACATATGGGGTATCGGCGTACTCAGGACAAACTGGACAACAACATTTGGCGTCCAATTTCTCCTATTACCATTGGCAAAATAGGAAATTCCAGGCAAAAAAATCATTTTTGAGAAAAGAAAAATTATTTTTTGTTTTCATGGCCCTGCATTATAAACTTCTGTGAAGCACCTGGGGGTTTAAAGTGCCAAGTATGCATCTAGCTAAGTTCCTTGGGGGGTCTAGTTTCCAAAATGGGGTCACTTGTGGGGGAGCTCCATTGCATAGGCACACAGGGGCTCTCCAAATGCGACATGGTGTCCGCTAACAAATGGAGCTAATTTTCCATTCAAAAAGTCAAAAGGCGCGCCTTCCCTTCCAAGCCCTGCCGTGTGCCAAAACAGTGGTTTACCCCCACATATTAGGTATCGGCGTACTCGGGAGAAATTGCTCAACAAATTTTAGGATCCATTTTATCCTATTGCCCATGTGAAAATGAAAAAATTGAGGCGAAAAGAAATTATTGTGAAAAAAAAGTACTTTTTCATTTTTACGGATCAATTTGTGAAGCACCTGAGGGTTTAAAGTGCTCACTAGGCATCTAGATAAGTTCCTTGGGGGGTCCAGTTTCCAAAATGGGGTCACTTGTGGGGGAGCTCCAATGTTTAAGCACACAGGGTCTCTCCAAACGCGACATGGTGTCCGCTAACGATGGAGATAATTTTTCATTCAAAAAGTCAAATGGCGCTCCTTCCCTTCCGAGCCTTACCATGTGCCCAAACAGTGGTTTACCCCCACATGTGAGGTATCGGTGTGCTCAGGAGAAATTGCCAAACAAATTTTAGGATCCATTTTATCCTGTTGTCCATGTGAAAATGAAAAAATTGAGGCTAAAAGAATTTTTTTTGTGAAAAAATAGTACTTTTTCATTTTTACGGATCAATTTGTGAAGCAGCTGGGGGTTTAAAGGGCTCACTATGCATCTAGATAAGTTCCTTGGGGCGTATAGTTTCCAAAATGGGGTCACTTGTGGGGGAGCTCCAATTTTTAGGCACACGGGGGCTCTCCAAACTTGACATGGTGTCCGCTAAAGAGTGCAGCCAATTTTTCATTCAAAAAGTCAAATGGCGCTCCTTCCCTTCCAAGCCCTGCCGTGCGCCCAAACAGTGGTTTACCCCCACATATGAGGTATCAGCGTACTCAGGACAAATTGGTCAACAACTTTCGTGGTTCAGTTTCTCCTTTTACCATTGGGAAAATACAAAAATTGTTGCTGAAAAATCATTTTTGTGACTAAAAAGTTAAATGTTCATTTTTTCCTTCCATGTTGCTTCTGCTGCTGTGAAGCACCTGAAGGGTTAATAAACTTTTGGAATGTGGTTTTGTGCACCTTGAGGAGTGCAGTTTTTAGAATGGTGTCACTTTTGGGTATTTTCAGCCATATAGACCCCTCAAACTGACTTCAAATGTGAGGTGGTCCCTAAAAAAAATGGTTTTGTAAATTTCGTTGTAAAAATGAGAAATCGCTGGTCAAATTTTAACCCTTATAACTTCCTAGCAAAAAAAAATTTTGTTTCCAAAATTGTGCTGATGTAAAGTAGACGTGTAGGAAATGTTATTTATTAACTATTTTGTGTCACATACCTCTCTGGTTTAACAGAATAAAAATTCAAAATGTGAAAATTGCGAAATTTTCAAAATTTTCGCCAAATTTCCGTTTTTATCACAAATAAACACAGAATTTATTGACCTAAATTTACCACTAACATGAAGCCCAATATGTCACGAAAAAACAATCTCAGAACCGCTAGGATCCATTGAAGCGTTCCTGAGTTATTACCTCATAAAGGGACACTGGTCAGAATTGCAAAAAAAAGGCAAGGTCTTTAAGGTCAAAATAGGCTGGGTCATGAAGGGGTTAATCTCCCACCTATTTTTTTTTTTTCAGGGAGACTTTATAAACAAAATAAAATAAAATGATTTTTTCAGGAAGAATTTAGAAACCAAATAAAATAAAATGATTTTTTCAATGACAATTTAGAAACCTAATAAAAAAAAATAAAAAAAGGATTTCTATGCCCCACTGAGTGAGAGATGGCACACACAGGAGTCAGGAGTGGCACACAAGCCCAGAGGCCAATATTTTTCTCCCACTGATTGATGTAGTGATTTTTTCAGGTAGATTTTGGAACCCAAATCAAGCAAAAAAATTAATAGGCTTTCTATGGCCCACAATTTGAGAGGGAGAGAGAGAGAGATGGCACACCCAGGAGTCAAGACTGGCACACAAGCAGAAAGGGCAATATTAATCTCCCACCTATTTTTTTTTTTCAGGGAGACTTTATAAACAAAATAAAATAAAATGATTTTTTCAGGAAGAATTTAGAAACCAAATAAAATAAAATGATTTTTTCAATGACAATTTAGAAACCAAATAAAAAAAATAAAAAAAGGCTTTCTATGGCCCACTGAGTGAGAGATGGCACACACAGGAGTCAGGAGTGGCACACAAGCCCAGAGGCCAATATTTTTCTCCAACTGATTGATTTATTGATTTTTTCAGGTAGGATTTAGAACCCAAATCAAGCAAAAAAATAAATAGGCTTTCTATGGCCCACTGAGTGAGAGATGGCACACACAGGAGTCAGGAGTGGCACACAAGCCCAGAGGCCAATATTTTTCTCCCACTGATTGATTTATTGATTTTTTCAAGTAGGATTTAGAACCCAAATCAAGAAAAAAAATAAATAGGCTTTCTATGGCCCACTGAGTGAGAGATGGCACACACAGGAGTCAGGAGTGGCACACAAGCCCTGAGGCCAATATTTTTCTCCCACTGATTGATGTAGTGATTTTTTCAGGTAGATTTTAGAACCCAAATCAAGCAAAAAAATAAATAGGCTTAATATGGCCCACTGAGTGAGAGATGGCACACACAGGAGTCAGGAGTGGCACACAAGCCCAGAGGCCAATATTTTTCTCCCACTGATTGATTTATTAATTTTTTCAGGTAGGATTTAGAACCCAAATCAAGCAAAAAAATAAATAGGCTTTCTATGGCCCACTGAGTGAGAGATGGCACACACAGGAGTCAGGAGTGGCACACAAGCCCTGAGGCCAATATTTTTCTCCCACTGATTGATTTAGTGATTTTTTCAGGTAGATTTTAGAACCCAAATCAAGCAAAAAAATAAATAGGCTTTCTATGGCCCACTGAGTGAGAGATGGCACACACAGGAGTCAGGAGTGGCACACAAGCCCTGAGGCCAATATTTTTCTCCCACTGATTGGTGTAGTGATTTTTTCAGGTAGATTTTAGAACCCAAATCAAGCAAAAAAATAAATAGGCTTTCTATGGCCCACTGAGTGAGAGATGGCACACACAGGGATGGCAGAAATGCCAATCTTAATCTCCCACACAAAAAAAACAGGGACTGTCCTGCAATTACTATCTCCCTGCAGTAATCTCAGCCAGGTATGGCAAACAACAATAAGGAGTGGACTGATGCACAAATTAAATAAGAAGTGTGGACAAACAAACAAGATAGCTGTGCAGAAAGGAAGGAACAACAGGATTTGTGCTTTGAAAAAAGCAGTTGGTTTGCACAGCGGCGTACACACAGCAATGCAGCTATCAGGGAGCCTTCTAGGGCAGCCCAATGAGCTACAGCGCTGAGGAAAAAAAAAATGTAGCTTCCACTGTCCCTGCACACCGAAGGTGGTGTTGGACAGTGGAAATCGCTACAGCACAAGCGGTTTGGTGGTTAATGGACCCTGCCTAACGCTATCCCTGCTTCTGACGAAGCGGCAGCAACCTCTCCCTAAGCTCAGATCAGCAGCAGTAAGATGGCGGTCGGCGGGAACGCCCCTTTATAGCCCCTGTGACGCCGCAGACAGCAAGCCAATCACTGCAATGCCCTTCTCTAAGATGGTGGGGACCAGGACCTATGTCATCACGCTGCCCACACTCTGCGTTCACCTTCATTGGCTGAGAAATGGCGCTTTTCGCGTCATTGAAACGCGACTTTGGCGCGAAAGTCGCGTACCGCATGGCCGACCATGCACAGGGGTCGGATCGGGTTTCATGAAACCCGACTTTGCCAAAAGTCGGCGACTTTTGAAAATGAACGACCCGTTTCGCTCAACCCTAGTGTACACATCAGAAGTGGCGTTGGACAGAGGGGTTTTCTGACCAGGTTGTGGAGTGATTTTGCTATGACCGCAGACAGGACAGGAACTGCTGCATCAATTGAAAGTGACAGGAGACAACATTTGTCCAGTATGGTTACTAACCATTTTTCATCCCTTAACGATGTTCTCCCTCAACCGTCATTCCCATTTGATTACTGGGCATCAAAATTAGACACCTGGCCAGAATTGGCAGAATATGCATTGCAGGAGCTTGCTTGCCCGGCAGCTAGTGTCCTATCAGAAAGAGTATTCAGTGCTGCAGGTTCAATATTAACTGAAAAAAGGACTCGTCTGGCTACCCAAAATGTTGATGATCTAACATTCATTAAAATGAACCACAACTGGATTTCGAATTCTTTTGCCTCACCTTGCCCGGCAGACACCTAGCTTACCTATGAAAAGCTCTTGCCTGTGGACTACTGTGAATTACTTTTCTAATGTCTAATTTGCTGCAGCTGATTGTCCAGCATACGACATGTTTACACCTCCCTAAATGGCCAAACTCCCCACATGGGGCCGTGGTATCGCGACTTGGCGCAAGCACCCGTGAGAGTGCTGTTTGTCTGAAGAGGTGGGTGTGCCCGCTTTTGGTCGACGGCACTGCCACTGGGTCCCTCATAGTACAATAAATTGTCTCTGGCGTTGGTGGTACGCACCCAACGTCAGACACACTGTTGTAACATGAGGGGCCCTGGGCCTGTACCGCCGGCCACTAGAGAGTTCACCCAACCCCAGGTCAAACATTGCTCTACCACTTCCACAGTTATCTCTCACACTTCCACCAATGTTTAGTCTGTGCGCTGACATCCTTCCATTCCTGCCACTGACAATACCATTGTGTTGACATGTATGATGGTACTTAACATAGTCAGGGGCAGTGTCCTCTATTTACCACAGTAAATACTTTGCGCTAAATTAGTAGGTCTGAAACTACGCAGAGGATCCCACCCCTGAACCTAATGATTGCACCCTTTAGTGTTTTCGTTTTGTTTTAATGCGAGACATTCACATTTATTTATTGTTTTGGACTACTAACTGGCAGACACTCATTACAATCGGCCTCCGCTGACCAGACCACTGCTGCCCGTCTACCCCTGGAACCAATTTTAAATTGCCTACAGCCAGCCCATTTTATTATGTTAGGCCTTCGAAGCCTGTCTGCGGCCCGTTCTTTCTATTACTACTACACTGACCAGTCTACTGCTGCCTGTGTACCCCTGGAACCTATTTAAAAGTGCCTACAGCCCAATATTTTTTTATGTTAGGCCTTTGAAGCCTGTCTGCGGCCCGTTCTTTCTACTACTACTACACTGACCAGTCTACTGCTGCCCGTGTACCCTGGAACCAATGTTTAAGTACCTACTGTCCAATATTTTTTTATGTTAGGCCTTCGAAGCCTGTCTGCGGTCCCTCCTTCCACTAGGCCTCCACTGAGCTGTCTACTGCTGCCCGTGTACCCCTGGAACCAATTTTAAATTGCCTACAGCCAGCCCATTTTATTATATTAGGCCTTCGAAGCCTGTCTGCGGTCCCTCCTTCCACTAGGCCTCCACTGACCTGTCTCCTGCTGCCCGTGTACCCCTGAAGCCAATTATAAAGTGCCTACAGCCTGTCCAATTTTATTATGTTAGGCCTTTGAAGCCTGTCTGCGGTCCCTCCTTCCACTAGGCCTCCACTGACCTGTCTACTGCTGCCCGTGTACTCCTGGAACCAATTATAAAGTGCCTACAGCCTGTCCAATTTTATTATGTTAGGCCTTCGAAGCCTGTCTGTGGTCCCTCCTTCCACTAGGCCTCCACTGACCTGTCTACTGCTGCCCGTGTACCCCTGGAACCAATTATAAAGTGCCTACAGCCTGTCCAATTTTATTATGTTAGGCCTTCGAAGCCTGTCTGCGGTCCCTCCTTCCACTAGGCCTCCAATGACCTGTCTACTGCTGCCTGTGTACCCCTGGAACCAATTTTAAATTGCCTACAGCCAGCCCATTTTATTATGTTAGGCCTTCGAAGCCTGTCTGCGGCCCGTTCTTTCAACTACTACTACACTGACCTGTCTACTGCTGCCCGTGTACCCCTGGAACCAATTATAAAGTGCCTACAGCCTGTCCTATTTTATTATGTTAGGCCTTCGAAGCCTGTCTGCGGTCCCTCCTTCCACTAGGCCTCCAATGACCTGTCTACTGCTGCCCGTGTACCCCTGGAACCAATGTTAAAGTGCCTACAGTCCAATATTTTTTTATGTTAGGCCTTCGAAGCCTGTCTGCGGCCCGTTCTTTCTACTACTCCTACACTGACCAGACCACTGCTGCCCGTGTACCCCTGAACCTATTTTTTATTACATAGAGCATCCTTTTTTTAATAGTAGGCATACAAAGTCTGTCTGCGGTCCACTATTGAAATTGTCCTCCACTGCCCAGAGCAATGCTGCCTGTGTACCCTTGTAACCTTTTTTAAGATGCAGTGAGCCACATTTTTGGTTTAAGGCCTACTACCTGTGTCTGTCTGCGCCACTCAATTCAGCTGTATTCCTTTGAAAAAAGCTGAGCGTCAATAGTCTTGTTTTCAGCCTCTAGGAATTTTAAAACTGCATTGGGGGTACAACTTTGGTAGGGCCTACTAACAGTGTCTGCCGCCCCAAGGTGTGCCCCACGTTTCATCCACATTGCTTCGGTCTTCCGACTCTCGTTTAGTAGTTGTAGAAAACTACACTGCATTAGGCCTACAAATTGGGTATGGGGTGTAGAGAGATGGTGTGTTACACTCCAAGGTGTTCCCCAGGTTTCGTCCACATTGCTTCGGTCTTCCGACTCTCGTTTAGTAGTTGTAGAAAACTACACTGCATTAGGTCTACAAATTGGGTATGGGGTGTAGAGAGATGGTGTGTTCCACTCCAAGGTGTTCCCCAGGTTACCTCGCCATTGCTTCGATCTTAATGCTCTCGTTTAGTAGTTGTTGGAAACTACGCTGCATTAGGCCTACAAATTGGGTATGGGGTGTAGAGAGATGGTGTGTTACACTCCAAGGTGTTCCCCAGGTTTCGTCCACATTGCTTCGGTCTTCCGACTCTCGTTTAGTAGTTGTAGAAAACTACACTGCATTAGGCCTACAAATTGGGTATGGGGTGTAGAGAGATGGTGTGTTCCACTCCAAGGTGTTCCCCAGGTTACCTCGCCATTGCTTCGATCTTAATGCTCTTGTTTAGTAGTTGTTGGAAACTACACTGCATTAGGCCTACAAATTGGGTATGGGGTGTAGAGACGGTGTGTTCCACTCCAAGGTGTTCTCCAGGTTGCCTTTCCTGAGCTTCTATCTTCAGGCTCTCGTTTAGTAGTTGTTGGAAACTACACTGCATTAGGCCTACAAAATGGGTATGGGGTGTAGAGAGATGGTGTGTTCCACTCCAAGGTGTTCCCCAGGTTTCCTCGCCATTGCTTCGATCTTAATGCTCTCGTTTAGTAGTTGTTGGAAACTACGCTGCATTAGGCCTACAAATTGGGTATGGGGTGTAGAGAGATGGTGTGTTGCACTCCAAGGTGTTCCCCAGGTTTCCTCTCCATTGCTTCGATCTTCAGGCTCTCGTTTAGTAGTTGTTGGAAACTACACTGCATTAGGCCTACAAATTGGGTATGGGGTGTAGAGACGGTGTGTTCCACTCCAAGGTGTTCTCCAGGTTGCCTTTCCTGAGCTTCTATCTTCAGGCTCTTGTTAAATAGTGGTTAAATGGAACAACTGCATTTGGCGTACTAGTTGGTTTGGGGCCTACTAACAGTGTCTGCCGCTTCTTGCTCTTCTCCTGGTTTCCTCTCCTGAAATTCCATTTTCAGGCTCTCGTTAAGTAGTTGTTAATGTTAGACTGCATTTGGCCTACTAGTTGGGTTGGGGCCTACTATCGGTGTCTGCCACTCCTTGCTGTTCTCCTCCACTGAACAAAGCTGTGCCGCCTGTTTACTACGGTTGCCAATTTTGAACTGCATTTCGACTACTTACTGATTTTGGCCTACTCTCTGTGTCAGCCTCTCATTCCAGTTGTCCTCCACTGCAATGCCCCCTGGTTAGTCCTGTGTTACCAATTTTGAACTGCATTTAGCAACTTTATTCTTTGGGCCTATATCTGTGTTTCCTCCTCATCCTGCCCATTGCCCAGCCAGTGATAGATGAGTCTGCTGGTACATTGACCCATAACGCAAAATTCCCCATGCACGCTACACAGCAAGATTGTGACCCTGCTGAAAGTCAGGTTCCTCTTCCCGCATACCATACCACCTTACACGGGGACAAAGAGGAAGGTGCAGATGAAAGTGCAGGTTCCTTCATCAGGTGGGGGGAGGAATACTAGTTGGCGACGTCACTGGCACAGGGCCTCTCATAGAACGCAAAAGTGTTGCTGCCGGTGGGAGGCGCCCCCGCCGTGCAAACACACCACTGTACTTTGAGGGGCCCTGTGCCAGTGCCAATGCCAACTAGTGGGCCCCCCCTGCTTGCTCAGGATCACAGCACTTGCAAAGTTTAAATACTTACCTCTTCCTGCTCCACTGCCGTGACGTGTTCCAGATTTCCTGGGCCCACTAATTACTTGAACCAGCCCTACCCCCCACAACTTTAGAAAAATGACCCCCAATTTCAAATGCCTTCCATTTATTATAAGCTAAATTACGATTGACAAGCTTCAGTAACAAGAATGGATGTTTTTGCCATTAAAATGGGCAGTGTAGGTGTTTTCCTGGCCTCCACTCACTGCCGACTATGCTCCCCCATTGACTTGCATTGGGTTTCGTGTTTCGGGCGATACCCGACTTTTCGCGATAATCGGCCGATTCCACTCGACTCGACTTCTAAGATAGTCGGGTTTCGCGAAACACGACTCGACTCTAAAAAGGTCAAGGTCGCTCAACCCTAGTTGGCACCCATGATATTGTTTTAGAAAATAAAGTATTTCTCCCAGAAAATTATTGCAATTACACGTTTTCTTTGTGTGTTTTGGAACAACACAAAAAAACAGAGAAAAAAAGGCAAATTGATATAAATTCACATAAAATCTCAAAAATGGACTGGACAAAATTGTTGGGATTCTCAACGTAATATTTGGTTGCGCACCCTTTTGAATAAATACCTCTGAAGTAGAATTTTGGACCACTCTTCATTTGCAAACTGCCCCAGGTTTCTCACATTTTAATGATGCCCCACTCAACAGCAATTTCAAGATCTTTCCACTGGTGTCCATTGGGATTCAGATATGGACTCATTGCTGGCCACTTCAGAACTCTGTTTCCATCCATTTCTATTCCAATGACCTAGAACACAAACCCAGATTTCTGATACTGGGAATTAATTTGGTAATCTTCAGATTTCATAAGGTCTTGCAAACAGTCAAGGCACCCAGTGCCAAAGACAGCAAAACAACCCTAAAACGTATTTGAACATCCACCATATTTGACTTAGGTACTGTGTTCTTTTCTTTGTATGCCTCATTTTATTTTTGGTAAACAGTAGAAAGATATGCTTTACCAAAAAATCTCTATCTTGGCCTCATCTGTTCTCAAAATTCTTTCCCAAAATATTTTGATATATTCATGTAAATTTTGGCAAACTGCAGTCTAGCTTTTTTATGGCTCTGCATCATCAGTGGGGCCCTCCTTGGTCTCCTACTGCAGTGTTTAATTTGATTCAAATGTTGATGGATAATTCACACTGACATTGATGCACTGTGAGCCTGCAGGACAGCTCAAATTTCATTGGAACTTAATATGGGCTGCTTTTCCACCATCCGGACTATTCTATGTTGCAACCTTTCATCAAATTTTCTCTGCCATTCACATCCAATGAGATTAGCTACAGTACCTTTGTGTAAACTTCTTGATTATGTTTCACACAGTGGACAAAGGAACATCAAGATCTCTTGGAGATGTACTTGTAACCTTGAGATTGTTGATATTTTTCAACAATTTTGGCTTTCAATTCCTAACACATTTTTCAACTCCTCTTTTTGTTGTCCATGCTTATTGTGATACACACAGACACAAAATGCAAATATTGAGTCAATTTCCCCCCTTTTCATCTGGTTTCAGGTGAGACTTTCATATTGCCCACACTTGTTTCTTGCCACAGGTGAGTTTGAACGAGAGTCACAGACTTGAAACAAAGTTGTTTACGCACAATTTTGGAAAGATATTAAACAATTTTGTCCAGCCCAATTTTGGGGTTTTGTGCGAAATTATGTCCAATTCACTCACTATTTTCTTGATCATCCTGTATCCAGTGGCAGTAGTGGGGAAGGCCTGAAGTTTGAAATCAGCAATCAGGATGGACTGTACCCACAGGAGACCTCCTGTCAGCCCTGCACTGTTCCTACCAAACTCCCTCCCATCTTGTCTCAACTGCTAAGCTGCTTGTGACATTACAGGAGAGGGAGGGTTGTTCAACTACTATCTACATTTTTTTATTCTTATACATGTGGATACTGATATGAGAAATGAAGAAATTCCCCCAAACACAACAGACTATAAAACAATAGCCCTATCTGTACCAAAGAGGAAGCTTCTAAATTATCTGTCAATCATTCATTTTATTTTATTCTGAGTTATTCATTTTCATAAATAAGGCTGTTAGGACACAATATTGAAAAAGCCAGCAAGGTAAATGGATGAAGTACTGTTACCTAGAGATAAGCGGATTTCATAAAAATCAAATTTGCCAAATTGATTTTTCTGTGAAATTTGATTCTCAGCAAAGTCATTATCCTTTTTAAATGTTCTTTATTAGGCTCTGGGATCTCCTTGGACCCTAGAGCATGATGAAAGTATAAAAAAGATTTAAAAAAAGAACCTAAGAAAACTAATTTGCCTAACCATTCACATCTCCAGCCACTCTAAATGTACCTTGCCCACTGTCCAGTTCTCCGAGCATACGTTGCATCACATCACTGGCTTGGTGTATACTTTTCACTCAGGGCTTTCAGCCAAAAACAGGCTCCAGAGGCCATTATGCAAGTGCAGTGACCTTATGGGGCCTGTTTACTGACAAAATTCCCAGCTCAGATTGAACACCAGGCTGGAGATGACAAAGGACAGTAAACAGGAAGCCTGAAGCAGTAAGGGCTATGCAATGATCTCCCTAGCCTGCTCACAGCCAAAGGCCCTGGGTTGGAGATGGAACAAAACAGAGGTGTATGACAAAATAGCATTGGGGGTGGACAGAGAGGTGAGTGGTTAAGTCAGTATTTTTTTTTCTTTTTAACCATTTGTCAGCTATTTACCATACTGGGAAATGGTGGGCTCCACAGAATGCTATTTTTCTGAATTCGCTACGTGAATTACAATAAATTACAATAACAATTACAATGAATTACAATAAATCTGTATTATCCAGATTCTAGTAATAATAATAATAAGTCCCCTCTATAATTTGTAAAGCGCTGCGGAATATGTTGGCGCTATATAAATAAAAATTATTATTATTATTATTATTATGAGCGAACGTGCTAGCCACTATTCGTTAATTGCCCGAGTATCGAGGTACTCGCCGAGCAGCGAGCATTTGCGGCATTATTCGGCAGTAACTGCAATCTCCACCCAGCAGTTTTGGCTGACTTTAGAGACCCAATCACGGTGCAGGAATTGTCTGCCAGGCCATGAAACGCCGCAGCCATCTTTGTTGTGGTCGTGCAGTGATTGGCTGAACCGCACAGCATCATCCCGAGTATAAGAGACCTGGCGCCACCCTGCTCGCTGCATTCTGTTCCTGTTTCAGCGAGCGTAGTTAGAGCTGCTGCCGAGATAGGGTCAGAATTGTGGTATTTAATGTTAGTGTAGGTCTGCAACTCTTACATCCACAACTCATGAGAAACCAAAAGTCCTTTTTAGGGCTAATTCGTGGGTCCCGATATTGCAGCACTAGGTGGGCAGGGCACAGAATATCCACATCAGTGCAAGGCCTGCAGGCACTGTATGTGTGTCCATTAGTCCCACTGCATCCTTTCCAAAGCTCCATAACTGCCTGCTGCTGCAGCAGCTTATTTACTGTCTATGTACACTTTTTTCCCCCCCAAAATCCTCCCCCCCAAAAAAAAAATATACAGTCTGTCCTGTCAGACTGAGGCCTGTTGAAAAATTATAGTTTGTCAGGCATACATAGCATAGTTGTGTGTGCTACCCTTGTGCCCCGTTATTTTTGGTGTTTTCAATTCACCGAAAAAGGCCTCATATATCTCTGTGCTCTAACTTTGGGCATTGGAGGCTGGTGTACTTACTTTGTGGCTGTGTGATACTCAAATTCTATACAGCGCTATTTAGCCCCAAAAATTTTTTTAAAGGCCACAGATTTGCCAGTGTGGTATTTCTGTTACAACCGTCATATATCTCTGCTCCAAATTTTGCCATTGAAGGCCGGTGTACTCACCGTATAAACTCGAGTATAAGCCAAGATTTTCAGTCCACTTTTTGGGGCTGAAAGTAACCCTCTCTGCTTATACTCGAGTCATACCCAGGGGTCGGCAGGGGAGGGGGAGCAGAGCTGTGTAATAATACTCACCTGCTCCTGGCGCATTAATGAATATGGACCCAACCCGACTCCACTCCGATAGGCATGGAGCCGCATAATTCATTACTGTAATGAGTGGTACCATGTGACCGCTCACTACAGCAGGAAGCTGCCGGCGCCGGGGAACAGATGTGCAGGAACCGCGCCAGGAGCAGGTGAGCATAATGCAGTGAGCGATATTCACCTGCTCCTTGTTCCACCGTCGGCGCCGCTGAGTCTTCCGCGTCCTCTGCAGTGACGCTCAGGTCAGAGGGCGCGATGACGCGATTAGTGCGCGCCGCCCTCTGCCTGAATATCAGTGCAGAGGACAGGGAAGACACAGCGGCGGTCAGCGGTGGAACGGGGAGCAGGTGAATATAGCAAGTGCCAGGGCCTGAGAGGTGAGTATGTAATTTTTTATTTTCTTAATTGCAGCAACAGCATATGGGACAAATGTCTGTATGGAGCATCTTATGGGGCCATGTGCAGCGTTATATGGGGCAATTATCTGTATGGAGCATCATATGGGGCCATGTGCAGCATTATATGGGGCAAATTTCTGTATGGGGCCATGTGCAGCATTATATGGGGCAAATATCTGCATGGGGCCATGTGCAGCATTATATGGGGCAAATATCTGTATGGAGCATCTTATGGGGCTATGTGCAGCATTATATGGAGCAATTATCTGTATAGGGCCATGTGCAGCATTATATGGGGCAAATATCTCTATGGGGCATCTTATGGGGCCATATGCAGCATTATATGGGGCAAATATCTGTATGGGGCCATGTGCAGCATTATATGGGACAAATATCTGTATGGAGCATCTTATGGGGCCATGTGCAGCATTATATGGGGCAAATATCTGTGTGGAGCATCTTATGGGGCCATAATCCACATTTGTGGAGAATTATATGGGGCAAATATCTGTATGGAGCATCTTATGGGGCCATAATCCACAAGTGTCACAAGAAGTGGATGATGATGAGACACAATTGCCAGAAAGTCAGGAGGAGGAGCAGGGTGCGGATGTGGAAGATGAGGTGGTGGATGACATAGTGACTGACCCAACCTGGCAGGAGGACATGCATAGCAAGGACAGCAGCACAATTGGGGAAGGAGGCTTATCCCACCAACAGGCAGGAAGAAGCATTGTGGTGGCCAAAGACAGAAGGCGTGCATACGTTCCCCGTAATACCAACATGAGTGAAGTTGCCATTCCACCTGTGAGATGTTCCCGAGACTGGCTATTTTTTAAAGACTGCCGATAACCTGAAACAGGCCATTGCAGCACCTGCCATGGCCGCATCAGCAGGGGTAGCGAAACAACCATCCTGACCACCACCAGCATGATCAGGCACAAGCAAGCAAAGCACTCGACTTTGTGGACTGAACCCCAGGCTCCAGGACCACTGCCTGCTGGTTACACCACTGGTCACACCACTGCTTCTTCCACTGTTTTGCATAGAAGCCAATCCCCAGTACACCGTGCATGTGTAGATGCCTCTATTCCTGCACCTGTTGTGACCCACAGTCAAGCAGCAACATCAGCAAGCGCGTCCACATCTTTGTCCCAGCACAGCGTTCAGTTGTCTATAACCCAGTCTTTGAAACACAAGAGGAAATACCCAGCCAACGCCCCACAGGCCACAGTCCTCAATTCTAATATTTCTCTTCTGCTTGCGCTAGAAATTCTGCCTTTTAGGCTTGTTGAGACAGAAGCTTTTCGCAACCTGATGGCGGCGGCCGTCCCAAGGTACTTGGTCCCCAGTCGCCACTATTTCTCCCAGTGTGCCATACCTGCATTACACCAGCATGTGTCCCACAACATTAGCTGTGCCCTCAACAATGCTGTTACCGGGAAAGTCCACCTAACCACGAACACGTGGACAAGTGCTTGTGGGCAGGGATGGTACATCTCAATGACAGCACACTGGGTTAACATATTGGAAGCCAGGACCAAGTTGGACCTTGGGATGAAACACATCCTCCCACGCCAAGTATTTCTGGCCCTACGTCAATCAGGGTTGCCCCCACAGTCTACAGCTCCTCCACCTCCTCCTCCTCTTCATCCTCCATGTCTGAAATCAACACATCAGTCAGAAGCTGGAAGCACTGCAGCACTGCCTCAGCCAAGCAGCAACAGGCTGTGCTGAAGCTCATCTGCATAGGTAACAAACCGCACAATGCAGAAGAATTGTGAACAGCGCTGAAAGAGCAGTCAGATGTTTGGATGACACTGCTGAACCTACAGCCAGGCATGGTCGTGTGTGACAATGGCCGTAACCTGGTGCCGGCTCTGAGGCAAGGTGAGCTTACACACGTACCTTGCTTGGCACACGTGCTTAACCTCGTGGGTCAACACTTTCTGAAAAGCTACCCGGAGCTGCCGGATCTGCTAGTGAAAGTACGCTGTCTGTCTGCCCATTTTAGAAAGTCAGTTACAGCTTCAGCCGCCCTTGCCGTGCTACAGCAGCGGTTTCAGCTTCCAGCTCACCAACTGTTGTGTGATGTCCCCACGCGCTGGAACTCTACACTGCATATGTTGGAAATGATTTGTGAGCAGAAGAGGGCCGTTGTTGACTGCCAA
The DNA here is from genome assembly GCF_032444005.1 of Ranitomeya imitator. Taxonomy (NCBI): domain Eukaryota; kingdom Metazoa; phylum Chordata; class Amphibia; order Anura; family Dendrobatidae; genus Ranitomeya; species Ranitomeya imitator. The sequence goes on along the minus strand of NC_091285.1, from coordinate 418,482,221 downwards.
CATCAACAATGCCATAGAATTTCAGGTCAGACTCCACACATAAGACCTCAGGAGTGGACATGGATGTCAGACATATGTAACATCCTCCAAAACTTTGAGGACTGCACCAAGATGGCGAGTGGCAATGACGCCATAATTAGCATCACCATCCCGCTTCTTAGGATTCTGAAAAATTCTGTGCTCACAAGTCACAATCAAAGAGGATGCATTGCAGGCGGAGCACGAGGATATGGAGCAAGGAAACATACAGGGGGATTAGACTCAGCCCAGCCTCATGTCTACTCAATGTGGATAGGTAGGCAATGAGGAGGAAGAACAGGCGCTACTTTCATGCGCTATAGTCGGTACTACAAACACATCTGTATTAGCGTCTGTTCAGCGGGGATGGCCTGAGGACAGGGAGGAGGAGGATGAGGAGAACAGCATGGTCAGTTGTCGTGTTGTTGAGGACACAGAAGTCTTGCCTGTTAGCAGTCTGACACACATGGCTGACTTTATGTTGTGCTGCATTTCACGTGATCCTCGGATTATCAAAATTTTGGGTGACACTCATTACTGGTTGGTGACATTTCTAGACCCACACTACAAGGAGAACTTTCAATCTCTTCTGCCTTAGTTAGAGAGGTGTACAAAAATGTTGAAGTACCACAGGGCCCTTGTAGCGGAATTAGTTAGAAAATTCCCATGTGAGAACGCTGGCAGCAGACATCAGAGTTTGTTGTACAACCAAGGACTCCAAGTGAGAGAGACAGAAGTACAATCCAGCTCAGGCAGGGGAACAATGACCAAGTTCTGGGACAGTTTTCTCTGACCCTCCCATCGTGGCGGCACAGAGGCAAGGGGTGCTGTCACAAGAAGAGCAATGTTTGGGAAGATGGTGAGGGAGTACCTTGTAGATCGTACAAACGTCCTCCGTGATTCCTATGTGCCTTTTAATTATTTGGTATCCAAGCTGGACACGTGGCATGAACTGGCTCTCTACGCCTTGGAGGTCCTGGCCTGCCCTGCTGCTAGCGTTCTGTCAGAGAGAGTTTTTAGTGCCACTGGTGGAATTATAACAGATAAGTGCATGCACCTGTCAACTGAAAATGCTGACAGGCTGACTCTTATCAAAATGAACAAGGCCTGGATTGGGAAAGACTTCTGTACACCACCAAGTGAAACCAGCAAAACATAACCTCAAAAACATTCTCTGTTTTGGGGAGGTGTATTCTCATGCACCTGTTGTTTTGTTAAGGTTCAATGAATTGTGATGAATAAATACTCACACGACAATTGAATAAACTAATATGAATTTACTTAATAATAGATAATAAATATAAACAGTCACTCAAAATAACACATAATCAATAGTCATACATTACATAGGATGTTAGGAGTTCATCACTGGTCATCCAGGAAGCAAGAGACCCAAGCACAAAGTGTCCTCTCTCATCCAATCTGTCTCTGTGTGTCTGTCTCAGGCATACTTCCCATTTATATGCTAAACCAACTCCATTGGAACTTCTCTAAGGCTTGATGCTTATCATGGTATGTATACTGAAACCTTAAGGCTAAATAGATAAGACTTCACCACCTGATATCCCTGGTGGCTTAACAAGTATCTGTCCAATTAACATTTACATTATACTTTTTCTTGGGACAAGTCCATTCCATTGGTTCTCAACTTTGAAGATAAGTGTAAAGTGTACACTAAATGTAAATTATTAGGCACTGACCATCTGGACAATTAACATGTGGCTGGACAAGTTTTCAATTAGCTTTCTGTGGACTCCATTGAAAGTACATATATACCGTATATACTCGAGTGTAAGCCGACCCGAGTATAAGCCGACCCCCCTAATTTTGACACAAAAAACTGGGAAAACTTATTGACTCGAGTATTATTATTATTATTATTATTATTTATTATTATAGCGCCATTTATTCCATGGCGCTTTACATGTGAGGAGGGGTATACATAATAAAACAAGTACAATAATCTTGAAAAATACAAGTCACAACTGGTACAGGAGGAGAGAGGACCCTGCCCGCGAGGGCTCACAATCTACAAGGGATGGGTGAGGATACAGTAGGTGAGGGTAGAGCTGGCCGTGCAGCGGTTTGGTCAATCGGTGGTTACTGCAGGTTGTAGGCTTGTCGGAAGAGGTGGGTCTTCAGGTTCTTTTTGAAGGTTTCGATGGTAGGCGAGAGTCTGATATGTTGTGGTAGAGCATTCCAGAGTAGGGGGGATGCACGAGAGAAATCTTGTATGCGATTGTGGGAAGAGGAGATAATAGGGGAGTAGAGAAGGAGATCTTGTGAGGATCGGAGGTTGCGTGCAGGAAAGTACCGGGAGACGAGGTCACAGATGTATGGAGGAGACAGGTTGTGGATGGCTTTATATGTCATGGTTAGGCTTTTGTACTGGAGTCTCTGGGTGATGGGGAGCCAGTGCAGGGATTGACAGAGGGGAGAGGCCGGGGAATAGCGGGGGGACAGGTGGATTAGTCGGGCAGCAGAGTTTAGAATAGATTGGAGGGGTGCAAGAGTGTTAGAGGGGAGGCCACAGAGCAGGAGGTTACAGTAGTCAAGGCGGGAGATGATGAGGGCATGGACTAGGGTAAGCCTAGGGTGGAAAATGCAGCAGCTACCGGTAAATTTCAAAAATAAAAATAGATGCTCCATACCGTTCATTATTGCCCCATAGCTGTGCCATATAGTGCTCTGCACCGTTCATTAATTCCCCATAGCTGTGCCATATAGTGCTCTGTGCCGTTCATTATTGCCCCATAGCTGTGCCATATAGTGCTCTGCACCGTTCATTATTGCCCCATAGCTGTGCCATATAGTGCTCTGCACCGTTCATTATTGCCCCATAGCTGTGCCATATAGTGCTCTGCACCGTTCTTTCTTGCCCCATAGCTGTGCCATATAGTGCTCTGCACCGTTCATTCTTGCCTCATAACTGCCATATAGTGCTCTGCACCGTTCTTTCTTGCCCCACAGCTGTGCCATATAGTGCTCTGCACCGTTCTTTCTTGCCCCATAGCTGTGCCATGTAGTGCTCTGCACCATTCATTCTTGCCCCATAGCTGCCATATAGTGCTCTGCACTGTTCTTTCTTGCCCCATAGCTGTGCCATATAGTGCTCTGCACCGTTCTTTCTTGCCCCATAGCTGTGCCATATAGTGCTCTGTACCGTTCATTTTTGCCCCATAGATGCTCCATATAAATCTGTGCCATTGCTGCTGCTGCAATAATAATAAAAAAAAAAAGCCATACTCACCTCTCTTGATTTCAGCTCCTGGCGTCTCGTTCCTGCGTCCGGTCCGGGCGTCTCTCCGCACTGACTGATCAGGCAGAGGGCGCCGCGTACACTATACCTGAACAGTCAGAGCGCAGAGACGCCGGGAAGACAGAGCGGCGCCGGGAAGATGGAGCCACGCCCGGCGGCTGGAACGGGGACAGGTGAATATAAAATACTCACCTAGTTCCGGCGCTCCTGACGCTGCCCCTGCCTGTCACACTGTCTCCGGGTGCTGCAGCTCTTCCTGTCAGCAGTCACTGGCACCGCTCAGAGGAATGAATATGTGGCTCCACCCCTATGGGAGTGGAGTCCATATTCATGAGTTTAATGAGCGGTCCCACGTGACCGCTGAAGAGGGGAAGAGCTGCAGCACCCGGAGACCGTGGGACAGGCAGGGGCAGCGTCAGGATCTCTGGGAACTAGGTAAGTATGCCTCAGCACCCTCTCCCCTCACCCGCCGACCCTGCCACCCACCGTGACTCGAGTATAAGCCGAGAGGGGCACTTTCAGCCCAAAAATTTGGGCTGAAAATCTCGGCTTATACTCGAGTATATACGGTATATATATATATATATATATATATATATATACTGTATATTATATAATAAAACCAATCAATATCTCTATTATTCATATTAATTAATTGGAGTGCTGAAATCATATTAAAAATATATAACAAACTACACATTCCACCCCTGATTTCAATCACTTTAATTAATTATTCTACCACTAAAGTTTTCAAATTCTTCCTAAACCATTATACATTATTGTTCCCTAATATGTTTATTTGTTTGCTACCAATAGAAAACCACTTTGGTACAAAAAACAATGGACATAAAAATCAAAAATTCAAAAACATAACAATGGACAAAAAAAAGTACTTGGATAAAGAAATGTCTTTGCAGAAATCTACTTTTCTTTTTTAGACCACAAATATAGATTGGTCTACGTTGCAGGGAAAGCACGGGGATTATTGTGCCCTCATCCTCTTGCCTAAAGGCCAAGATGACTTCACTGCTTTCCCTGGTTGGCCAAAGGACAGACTCATAAACATAATCTGTCCTCGCCCTTATGACATTAACCCCTCATTTCTTCAAAGCAATGGGTGAGGGGGGTGCAAGTGTCCATGGCTGAGTCCCTTCATCTTCTATTGCTGCAGCTGGTGAGGGCCTCACATTATGCGCCATTTAGCAGAAGCTTCTAGGGTTAGCTCTCCCCTCGCTTGTCATCAGCTGGTGGTTCTGAGGTTCACCCTGGTCATGGCTTTGCAGCATCTGGGCTCGGTCTCAGCACTCAATTGGACATTGGCACAGATACAGCCTGCACTATTGGAAAGAAACTCAAAGTCACACTTGAAAAAGTTCAGCCCAAAGCAATAGTTCAAGATAGATTAACTTGGTCCATGATAAATCAGTCCAAAAGTTCTGGTCCTGGTGGCTTGTTTCTCCACCCCTTCATCAAATGAATAAAACAAAAATTACTTGATCCAATTATATATACCCAAAACAACCGGTGACATTTCGTATGGTAGCAAACATATTTCTAATTCTAAAATCATAAGTATATTTACTATATAATTGTTTAAGGGTCACTTCCGTCTGTCTGTCTTTCTGTCTGTCTTTCTGTCTGTCCATCACAGATATTCATTGGTCGCAGCCTCTGTCTGTCATGGAAATCCAAGTCCCTGATTGGTCACGGCAAAACGCCCATGACCATTGCCATGACCAATCAGCGACAGGCACAGTCAGGCAGCAAAATGGCCGATCTTTCCTCCCCGCAGTCAGTGCCCGCTCCATACTCCCCTCCAGTCAGCCCTCACACAAGGTTAATGCCAGCGTCACCGGAGAGTGGTGTAACACACTCCGTAATGCAGCTATTAACCCTGTGTGACCAACTTTTTACTATTGAGGCTGCATATGCAGCCTCAATAGTAAAAAGATCTAATGTTACAAATAATACTAATTAAAAAGAAAGGTTATTCTCACCCTCCAACGTCGCCCGCTGTCCTCGGCAGTCCAAGCGGCAGATTCCGGTGCCAAGGATGCTATGCGATAAGGACCTGCCCTAACATCACGGTCATGTGACCGCGACGTCATCACAGGTCCTGCGCTCATACCAACCCTGGGACTGGAAGCTGCCGCATGCACCGTACACAGGCGCCAGGACTTCAACAGGCCTTTGGAAGGTGAGTATATGTTTATTTTTTATTTTAAGTCTTTTTTAACCACGCATATAATGCCCACATTGCTATATACTACATGGGCTGTGTTACATACTGTGTGGACTGTGTTACATACTACATCTCTGTGCTATACACTATGTAGGTAGGCAATATACAACGTGACTGTGCAATGTACAACATGACTGTCCAATATACTACTTGGCTGTGCAATATACTATGTGTTCTGTGTTATATACTACGTAACTGTGCAATATACTATGTGGCTGTGTCGGTTCTGTTATATACTACGTCGACTCTGCAATATACTACATGGCTCTGTTATATACTATGTCGACTGTGCAATATACTAAGTGGCTCTGTTATATACTACATGGCTGTGCAATATACTATGTAGCTATGCAATATACTACTTGCCTCTACAATATACAACGTGGCTATGTTATATACTACGTCGCTGACCAATATACTGCACAGCTGTGCAATAGACTATGTAGCTGTACAATACACTACGTGACTGTGTTATATACTATGTGGCTGTGTTATATACTACATGGCTGACCAATATATTACATACCTGTGCAATACACTACGTGGCTATGTTATATACTACGTGGCTGTGTTATATACTACGTAGCTCTGCTATATACTACGTACGCTTTGTTACATATTACGTAGCTCTGTTATATACTACGTAGCTATGCTATATACTATGTCGGTTGTGTTACATACTACGTCACTGTGCAATATAGTACGTAGCCTGTGCTGTATACTACCTACATATTCTAGAATACCCGATACATTAGAATCGGGCCACCATCTAGTACTCAATAAAACATGTATTAATCGAATATGTCTATACTTATACATTGAAATATATAACTCTAGAATATCAATCACCAGTTATCAAATGCATAAAATTCATATCAAAGTTGCATAATAATTTCTAGCACAATAATGTCAATAAAAATTACAAAATTATGTTAATAATCAAAATCAGTCGTTAAATGTTTCCACATCTTTCATTAAAAACATAACGCAAACAAATATGCTTTTATGGATCCTTTTTTCAATCCTGCAAACAAACAAAAGGTTAATTTAGACCCCCCCCCTCCCCAATCCAACATTTGGTGGGCTGGAAGGAGAAAATTGTTCCTTTAAAAAAAACTAATCACTGTGCAAAACAAAATTGAAAGAATTATTCTCATAAAAAATACAAAATAAAAATACAAAAATACCACGTGAATTTTCTGTTTGGCTATGAACCAATTTAAACAAAGGATATCCATGACAAATACAGGGATTTGCACAAATACCATACAGTGACGAAAACATGTAACAAATAAGTCAAGTCATCTATTACTTCAGTCAACCCCCATAATTTTTATTTGTCTTCTACCTAATCATTGTCTGTAATTTTAACACCCTCTTTTCCTTGTATGTCTCTTTCACAATGGCTTTCACATACAGTCATCTTGCATCTGTTGTGGTCTTTTGCCATTTAAAAACACAAAGGTCTAGCACCAAATGACAGCTGACTGTCAATTGGAATGCATTACAAACCCTCAAATGAGAAATGCATATTTATGCATTCACTAAGACCAAACCCAATTCATCATTTCAGCCAGCGCATATGTCATAATATGCTCACAGGATATTTCTCTTGGCATCAACTATTAAAACAAAAACAAATATCATTAGATATCAACAAATGGCAAAACTGTTCAATCACAATTTTCATGGAATGTCCCACAACTTTTATCTATTTAGTCCATGAGGGAATACAGACATGGTATTGAAGGAGTAAAAGGGGCGGGTGCAGTAGCGACTTTGTTATCAGGTGTCCCACCTCTATCCTTCCAACCTCTATTTCATTTGTCGCCACATTCCTGTGCCTGGTGATTTTCAATCTGCCATTTCTGCTCAAATCTTGCCATCTTCAGAACAGGATACATGTAGAAATGCCATCTATATCCTGAAATGGAACTCCACTAGCTATCAGGTCACAAAACAGCTCCTCTCTGCCTTTTCTAACTTGGGAATTATCGCCTTTCCTTCTCTCTTGATCTACTCAGTCTACTGACACTTTTGTTTTTTTCTAGAGCAGATAACTGAGAGATCAAACTGCATGCTGTATATACATTAGTGGAGTTTCCCATGAGTGCACTGAACATGGTGAATAATGGGGATTTGTAAGCAGCTGGGGCATCTTCTATGAACTTATTGTTCATCATTATTCTCATTACTGCAGCATATGGCCCCTTCCAATCCTCGACAACAGCAAAGTGATCATTCCTATCTGGCAAAGGATTTCGAGTTATACCACCTATACACGCAATTTCTCTCAGTCTCTGCACTCCATCTGCAAGAGACTCCCATCGTGTTTGTGGTATTAGTTCAATAGGAGAATCATACACTTGTGCCACAGAATCCCTCACCAAATGCAATAGGGAAAAATTTGCTGCAGTGTCCCTTGCACGTCTCATTTTTAAATGCACCATGAGATCAATACAAATACTAGCAATTCCTATCCCTTCATGATGGTTCAAGATTATCGTATCGGCTCCAAAATCCCATAACCTGAGAATCCATGTTAATAAATTCTCTCCTGCTTGCTGTCTGCATCTGGTGGCTAATTCTGTTAGTTCCTCTGCTGTATAATTTCTAGTTTCCTCTGTCATGGCAGATTCTGCGCCAACAGCTGCATCTCCTGCATCCATCCTATCTCCCCTACGCTGAGTGACCTCTCTCTTGGTCTTTGTTACTGCAATAGGTCTGGCATGCAATTCTACCTCACTTTCTAAGTCATCACATTCTAACAAATCTGACCATTTCTCATGTGCAATCATGGTTCTAACATGTGCAGTATGACTATCTGACACTGGCTGCTGTCTCCTCCTGCGCTTATTCTTATTCATATTTTGTATAACATATTCTTCAAAACTCTTTTGCATTTTATCATGCTGTTTCACTTAATCTATCAAAGCTGATTGCAAGCTGATCCTTTGCTCTATAGCTGTATGCAGCTCTAAACGCAAGTTATCAATCTCCTCCTGCAAACTTTGCAGTGCTTGGACACAGACCCATCCAATGGCCGCTGCTGTTTTTTGCTCCTTTACATCATAACTTGAGAGATCAAATTTGACAGCCACATCCTGGAGATGTGCTAAACGCTGTCCCTCCATATACTTATTACATTCCTGTGTCATTGGGGTTCACGGTCCTGACTACACCCATTCCAGCAAGGATCTGACACTACTCTCAATTGCTTTCCTATTTTTAGCAAACTTATTCAATTTTGCAAACATTTTTATTCAAGACACAATTCCCACTTTCTGACACCACTTGTTTTGTTAAGGTTCAATGAATTGTGATGAATAAATAAATGCTCACACGACAATTGAATAAACTAATATGAATTTACTTAATAATAGATAATAAATGTAAACAGTCACTCAAAATAACACATAATCAATAGTCATACATTACATAGGATGGTAGGAGTTCATCACTGATCGTTCAGGAAGCAAGAGACCCAAGCACAAAGTGTCCTGTCTCATCCAATCTGTCTCTGTGTGTCTGCCTCAGACATACCTCCCATTTACAGTTAGGTCCATATATATTTGGACAGAGACAACATTTTTCTAATTTTGGTTATAGACATTACCACAATGAATTTTAAAGAAAACAATTCAGATGCAGTTGAAGTTCAGACTTTCAGCTTTCATTTGAGGGTATCCACATTTAAATTGGATGAAGGGTTTAGGAGTTTCAGCTCCTTAACATGAGCAACCCTGTTTTTAAAGGGACCAAAAGTAATTGGACAGATTTGAATAATTTTAAATAAAATGTTTATTTTTAGTACTTGTTTGAAAACCCTTTGTTGGCAATGACTGTCTGAAGTCTTGAACTCATGAACATCACTAGACGCCGTGTTTCCTCCTTTTTGAAGCTCTGCCAGGCCTTCACTGTGGTGGTTTTCAGTTGCTGTTTGTTTGTGGGCCTTTCTGTCTGAAGTTTAGTCTTTAACAAGTGAAATGCATGCTCAAATGGGTTGAGATCAGATGACTGACTTGGCCATTCAAGAATATTGAACTTCTTTGCTTTAATAAACTCCTGGGTTGCTTTGGCTTTATGTTTTGGGTCATTGTCCATCTGTAGTATGAAACGACGACCAATCAGTTTTGCTGCATTTGGCTGGATCTGAGCACACAGTATGTCTCTGAATACCTCAGAATTCATTCGGCTGCTTCTGTCCTGTGTCACATCATCAATAAACACTAGTGACGCAGTGCCACTGGCAGCCATGCATGCCCAAGCCATCACACTGCCTCCGCCGTATTTTACAGATGATGTGGTATGCTTTGGATCATGAGCTGTACCACGCCTTCGCCATACTTTTTCCTTTCCATCATTCTGGTACAGGTTGATCTTGGTTTCACCTGTCCAAAAAATGTTATTCCAGAACTGTGCTGGCTTTTTTAGATTTTTTTTAGCAAAGTCCAGTCTAGCCTTTTTATTCTTGATGCTTATGAGTGGCTTGCACCGTGTAGTGAACCCTCTGTATTTACTTTCATGCAGTCTTCTCTTTATGGTAGATTTGGATATTGATATGCCTACCTCCTGGAGAGTGTTGTTCACTTGGTTGGCTGTTGTGAAAGGGTTTCTCTTCACCATGGAGATTATTCTGTGATCATCCACCACTGTTGCCTTCCGTGGGCGCCCAGGTCTTTTTGCATTGATGAGTTCACCAGTGCTTTCTTTCTTTCTCAGGATGTACCAAACTGTAGATTTTGCCACTCCTAATATTGTAGCAATTTCTCTGATGGTTTTTTTCTGTTTTCGCAGCTTAAGGATGGCTTGTTTCACCTGCATGGAGAGTTCCTTTGACCGACTGTTTACTTCACAGCAAAACCTTCCAAATGCATGCACCACACCTCAAATCAACTCCAGGCCTTTTATCTGCTTAATTGAGAATGACATAACGAAGGGATTGCCCACACCTGCCCATGAAATAGCCCTGGAGTCAATTGTTCAATTACTTTTGGTCCCTTTAAAAACAGGGTGGCACATGTTAAGGAGCTGAAACTCCTAAACCCTTCATCCAATTTAAATGTGGATACCCTCAAATGAAAGCTGAAAGTCTGAACTTCAACTGCATCTGAATTGTTTTGTTTAAAATTCATTGTGGTAATGTCTATAGCCAAAATTAGAAAAATTTTGTCTCTGTCCAAAAATATATGGACCTAACTGTATATGCTAAACCAACTCCATTGCAACTTCTCTAAAGGTACCTTCACACTGAACAACTTAGCAATGATATCGCTAGCGATCTGTGACATTGCAGCGTCCTGGATAGCGATATAGTTGTGTTTGACACGCAGCAGTGATCTGGATCCTGCTGTGACATCGTTGGTTGGAGCAGAAAGGCCAGAACTTTATTTTGTCACTGGATCTCCCGCAGACATCGCTGAATCGGCGTGCGTGACGCCGATTCAGCGATGTCTTTATTGGTAACCAGGGTAAACATCGGGTTACTAAGCGCAGGGCCGCGGTTACTAAGCCGATGTTTACCCTGGTTACCATTGTAAATGTAAAAAAAAAACAGTGCATACTTACATTCCGGTGTCTGTCCCCTCGCCGTCAGCTTCCCGCACTGACTGTGAGCGCCAGCTGTGCTTTACGGCCGGCCGGCGCTCACAGTCAGTGCGGGAAGCTGACAGCGAGGGGATAGAAACCGGAATGTGAGTATGTTCTGTTTGTTTTTTTTACATTTACAATGATAACCAGGGTAAACATTGGGTTACTAAGCGCGGCCCTGAGCTTAGTAAACCTATGTTTACCCTGGTTACCCGGGGACTTCGGCATCGTTGGTCGCTGGAGAGCTGTCTGTGTGACAGCTCTCCAGTGACCATACAGCGACGAAACAGCAACGCTGCAGGGATCGGTATATCGTTGCCTATATCGCTGCAGAGTCGATTAATGTGACGGTACCTTAAGGTTTGATGTTTATCATGGTATGTGTACTGAAGCCTTAAGGCCAAAAAGATAAGACTTCACCACCTGGCATCCCTGGGGGCTTCACAAGTACCTGTCTAATTAACATTTACATGATACCTTTTCTTGGGACAAGTCCATTCCATTGGTTCTCATCTTTGAAGATACGTGTAAAGTGTACACTAAATGTAAATTGCTAGGTACTGACCATCTGGACAATTAACATGTGGCTGGACAAGTTTTCAATTAGCTTTCTCTGGACTACATTGAAAGTACATATATATATATATATATATATATATATATATATATATATATACTGTATATTATATAATAAAACCAATCAATATCTCTATTTTTTGTCTTAATTAATTGGAGTGTTGAAATCATATTAAAAATATATAACATACTACACACCTGTTCACAACCACTCATGGGTATACGCTTCTATATTTGGTCTGTTTGTTTTTATCCTCCTCTTTATCCTCATCCTCCTCATCCAGAACCACTATATCACCAGGGTGAACGTGGTCTGTATGGTGCACGTTGGCCAAGGGTGCTGTAATGGCACTCTTTTATTGTTGAAAAAAATTACAACACATTGGGGAATTAGGCATGACATTTCTTTGGGCCTACTTCTTAGCTCAGTATCCTGCTATCTGTCCTGTACCTGCCAGTAGATCACCAGGGTGAACGTGCTCTGTACTGTGCATGTTGGCCAAGAGACCTGTGATGGCACTCTTTTCTTTTAAAAAAAAATGATTTTACATAGGTGAATTGGCCATGACATTATTTTGGGCGGACTTCTTAACTCAGTCTCCTGCAATCTGTCCTGGACCTGCCAGTAGATCACCAGGGTGAATGTGCTCTGTACAGCGCATTTTGGCCAAGGGTGCTGTGATGGCACTCTTTTCTTTTTTTAAAAAAGGATTTTACATTGGGGAATTGGGCATGACATTTCTTTGGGCCTGCTTCTTAACTCGGCCTCCTGCAATCTGTCCTGTACCTGCTAGTAGATCACCAGGGTGAACGTGCTCTGTACGGTGCATGTTGGCCAAAGGGCATGTGATGGCACTCTTTTCTTTTTTAAAAAAAGGATTTTACATTGGGGAATTGGGCATGACATTTCTTTGGGCCTACTTCTTAACTCAGTCTCCTGCAATCTAAAATGTACCTGCCACTGGATCACCAGGGTGAACGTGCTCAGTACTGTTATAGGCCGTTGAAGTTTGGGCTAGGGGCATGTGATGGCACTAGTGTATTTTTAAAAAAGGTAGCCCCATTGGGGAATTGTTTGTCAGATCATGCACTGCATTAAAACTTTCAGAGACCCACACCACTACATTAGCCCTAATTCTTAACTCTGTCTCCTGCAATGTCTCTTCCTTATCTCCGACGACATGACCAGGGTGTACGTGCTCAGTACTGTTATAGGCCGGTCATTTTTGGGCATGGGGGCTGTGAAGGCACTATTTCATTTTGTAAAAACAGGACTCCACATTGGGGAATTGGGCATTACATTACATTGGGCCTACTGTTAGGGGTCGAGTTCCTGCTTCTGCACAGGGGGAATCTCGGGCCGCTTCTGCTGCGGTCTCCCATTCCTCTCCTGCCGCAGGTAAACCTGCTCAGCAGAGACGTCGGTCCTTGCGTCTGGCTCAGTCTCACTCTGTGCTTAGGCTTGCTGTTGCTTCTCCAGCTTTTGCCATTAAAGCCAGTGCTGGGCAGCAGCGAGCGGACGCTTTTGGGACTAAGTCCTCCTTTTTCCCTTCTGAGCATGCCCAGGGTGAGATCTCCCATTGGAGATCAAGGGTCACATGCTCAGATGCTGCAGTGGTTCCCATTGGTCCTCCTGGCAGGTCCTGAAAGGGCTAACTTCTGTGGCAGCTGCCCATTGGTCCTTTATTGGAAGGTCCTGAAAGTACTACAGCTATATAAGCTTCGCATGACCGCACGGCCATGCGCTAGTGTACAATTGTATACGTGTGTTTGTTGTGAGTGCAAGTCGTTCATTAAATACCCCTACCCTATTGTATGACTGTTCGCGTATGGAGTATGGCTGCTATCTAGCGCCCGACTAACCACTCAACGTGTCACACACGTATCAGCGTCTATTGCTGTGACCGCCAGTGCGGCGCCATGCGCCAGTAGTGCGCTTCCTGACCCACGTCTGGGTGCTTAGTGGTGTCTGCCAGCACGGCACAGTTCGCACTTCGGTGCTCTAATTATTATTGTTACCTAACACACCCAGTTGCGGTGTTGTGTCAGCAAGTGGTCTAATCGGACTTCAATCCTGAGTCTTGGGGTTGTGTTCGCTGACTCCTTGCTTGCACTCTTTAGTGCGGTATTGCGGACCTGTGGCTTTACCGGGTTCGCTTCCACCGCCATATTACGCTGCCATTTACTAGCAGCAGGTTTTCACCTGCACGGTGGACCCCGGACTGCGAACGCATCTATTACATCTTTCTTGGTGCGTTCCCCCAGTCCTAACAGAACACTAGCGCCAGGGTCTGGCTAGTAAATGGCAGACGATCAGCGTTTACAGCGGTACATCCAGCAGTTGGAGGGAAGGTTGGCGGCTCTAGAGCGTTCAACCTCAGCTGTGGATGACACTGCTGTCGCTGTTCAGGCTGCAAGTGTAGCCGCAGCCAGTTTGTCCGCTGCCACCCCTGCCCCGACTTTATCCCGTTTCCCGCTTCCTGACAAGTTTGCTGGTGACAGTAAACAATGTTGCGGATTCGTAAGCCAGTGCTCCATACACCTCGAGCTCCTGGCGGCGCGTTTCCCTACGGAACGGGCGAAAGTGGGATTTATTTTATCTCTCTTGTCGGGCAGGGCGTTGGAGTGGGCAACGCCACTTTGGGAGCGTGATGACCGTGTGGTACAGAGTGCTCCGCTCTTTCTGGATGCTCTGAAGCAGGTCTTTTTGGGACCCCGTATTACACATGATACCGCGCTCCAGTTATTGACAATTACTCAGGGCTCGTCCGTGGTCAGCCAGTTTGCCATCAAGTTCCGGACTCTAGCCTCGGAGTTAGAATGGTCGGATAAAGTTCTAATTCCGGTGTTCTGGAGGGGACTGGCAGACCACGTGAAGGACGCCTTAGCCACCAGGGAGATACCCGCCACACTGGAAGAGCTTATTTCTCTATCTACCCGCATCGACCTCCGTTTTCACGAACGAAGGTTAGAGCAGACCCAGTGTAGGCAGAGGTTTAGACTGGCTCCCACCTTCGCCAGATCTCTTGAATCTTCCGTTTTGGCGTCCGACTCCCATGAGGCCATGGAGGTTTCTCGAGCGGGACCTAAGTCTCAGGCCGCTCGAGTACCCATGGTTTGTAAAAATTGTCTCCAACGAGGACATTACACTAATAAATGTCCACGGCGGTCGGGAAAACGATCGCGTCTAGTAACCTTAGGGGGAGGTTCACTAGACACAGCGGCTTTTTCCTCCAAATTGTCCTTTAAAGGGACAATCCTGTTTGATTCATCCACTCTAACAGTCGAGCTTTGTGTGGACTCAGGAGCAGAGGGAAATTTCATGTCCTCTGCTTTTGCTCTGCGCCACGCTGTACCACTTGTTATGCTCGCCAAACCTGTAACTGTTAGAGTTGTGAATGGATCGACACTTCCACAACGAATCACACACCAGACTGTTCCATTCTCGTTGTCCATGTCCCCTTCCCACCAGGAGATTATTTCCCTTCTAGTCCTTCCCGAGGGAATGGATGAGATTTTACTGGGAATACCCTGGCTCCGTTACCACGCCCCACATATTGAGTGGTCCTCAGGGAGAATATTGGGTTGGAGTAAGTCTTGTATGGGCAGGTGTGTGAGTGAGTGTGTACAGGTCTCTACTACCGAGGTACCCGCAGACCTTTCATCTCTTCCAAGGTGCTTTTGGTGCTATGCAGATGTATTCTCTAAAAAGGCAGCAGAGACTCTACCGCCTCATCGCCCCTATGACTGTCCTATTGAACTCTTGCCTGGAGCTGAACCTCCTCGGGGAAGGGTATATCCCCTCTCTCTCCCTGAGACGGAGGCTATGTCTCAATACATCCAGGAGAATTTGGCAAGAGGGTTCATTAGGAAGTCAGTGTCTCCTGCAGGGGCGGGATTCTTCTTCGTACAGAAGAAGAACGGGGAATTACGTCCTTGCATCGATTACAGGGGTCTCAATGCTATCACCATTAAAAATAAGTACCCGTTGCCCCTGATATCGGAGCTCTTTGACAGGCTAAGGGGAGCAAAAATATTCACCAAACTAGATCTGCGGGGTGCCTACAACCTGATTCGCATCCGTGAGGGGGACCAATGGAAAACGGCTTTCAATACCAGGGATGGGCACTATGAGTACCTGGTGATGCCCTTCGGGCTCTGTAATGCCCCAGCCGTTTTTCAGGACTTTGTCAACGATATCTTCCGGGATATGCTTTCCACCTCGGTTGTAGTCTATCTGGATGATATTCTCATCTTCTCTCCAGATATTGACTCCCACCGGAGAGATGTTGGCAGAGTCTTCGAACTCTTACGGGCGAATTCTCTTTATGCAAAGTTGGAGAAGTGTGTGTTTGAGCAGGAGTCTTTACCTTTCCTGGGCTATATCATCTCGGCCCAGGGATTGGCTATGGATCCTGCCAAACTACAGGCTGTGATGGACTGGCAAGAACTCCATTCTCTTAAAGTGGTGCAGCGCTTTATGGGGTTCATAAATTACTATCGCCAGTTCATCCCCCACTTCTCCACTTTGGTAGCTCCCTTGGTATCCCTCACCAAGAAGGGAGCGAATCCCAAATTGTGGTCGGAAGAGGTCTCCAAGGCCTTCACTTCTATAAAGTCCCATTTTGCTAGCGCTCCCATCTTACATCGTCCCGATGTGGATAAGCCATTCCTTATGGAGGTGGATGCCTCATCCGTTGGTGCTGGAGCAGTTCTCTATCAAAAGGATGCTCAAGGTCGGAAGCATCCATGCTTCTTCTTCTCAAAGACCTTCACACCAGCGGAGAGAAATTACTCCATCGGGGATAGGGAGTTGCTAGCAATGAAGTTGGCCTTTTCGGAGTGGAGACATCTTTTGGAGGGTGCTCGGTTTCCATTTCAAGTCTTCACGGACCACAAAAATTTGGTCTATTTGCGTACAGCCCAGCGGCTGAATTCTCGTCAGGCCAGATGGTCCTTGTTTTTCTCCCGGTTCCACTTCACTCTACATTATCTCGACGGGGAGAAGAACATTCGTGCTGACGCTCTCTCTTGCTCCCTTGTGTCAACTGAGGAGGAGGAGCCTCGGCTTATTGTCCCTTCAGAGAGTCTGAGAACCGTAGCTCCGGTTTCGCTTGAGTCTGTGCCTCCGGGCAAGACTTTTGTTCCCATCAATTTGCGACCGGAGGTTCTCTCTTGGGCTCATTCGTCCAGAGTGGGTGGACACTTTGGGGCAAAGAGGACATCTGAGTTGCTGGCGAGAATGTACTGGTGGCCACATATGGTTCGTGACGTCGGAGACTACGTTCGGGCATGTGTCTCTTGTGCCAAAAATAAGTCTCTCCATCAACGGCCAGCTGGTTTGTTATAACCTCTGCCAGTGGCAGACAGGCCCTGGGAGATGGTCGGGATGGACTTTGTGGTGGGTTTGCCCAAGTCTCGGGGCTGTACCATCATTTGGGTAATCACCGACCATTTTTCTAAAATGGTGCATTTTGTGCCGCTTCCTCAGCTACCTTCTGCACGGGCCTTGGCAGTGTTGTTTATTAAACACATCTTCCACCTTCACGGTATGCCAGACAAAATTGTCAGTGATCGGGGTCCCCAGTTTGCGTCTCGGTTCTGGAGAGAGCTTTGTCATCTTCTCAGTATTGAGTTAAATCTCTCTTCGGCATATCATCCCAAGACAAATGGGTTGGTGGAGAGAGCCAACCAGACCTTGGTCACATATCTGCGACATTTTGTCTCTGCTAGGCAAGATGACTGGGCATCTTTGCTACCGTGGGCGGAGTTTGCTCTGAACAATGCTGTAGCTGACTCCACTGGACAGACCCCATTCCTCCTTAACTATGGTCAGCATCCGCGGGTACCTGTGCCCATGCCCGTGTCTTCCGCCGATTCCAGGGTGGCAGACTGGGCTGTGGAGGCACGGGACATTTGGGATCGCACTCAGGATGCCATTCGGGCTTCCAAGGAGAGAATGAGGTCCTCCGCCGACGCACATCGGCGCTCCGCTCCAACCTTTGCTCCTGGCGACTTAGTGTGGCTCCCCACCCGTAACATCAGGCTGCGAGTTGAGTCTACTAAGTTCGCACCTCGCTACTTAGGTCCTTTTAAGGTCCTCGAACAGGTTAATCCTGTGGTTTACCGTCTAGCCCTTCCTCCACGCCTAGGTATCACCGACACCTTTCATGTGTCGCTCCTTAAGCCCGTGTACATGTCCCGGTTTTCTGAGTCATCTACTGGGACGTCGGGTTCGTCTACGGACGATTACGAGGTGAACGCTATCTTGGGGTACAAGGTGGTTCGTGGCAAAAAATTTTATTTGGTGGACTGGAGGGGTTACGGTCCTGAGGATAGATCCTGGGAGCCTGCTGAGCACATTCGGGCTCCGCAGCTCATTGCTGCCTTCGAACGTGGTGAGGCCCAAGGGGGGGGCTCTAGGAGGGGGGTAATGTTAGGGGTCGAGTTCCCGCTTCTGCACAGGGGGAATCTCGGGCCGCTTCTGCTGCAGTCTCCCATTCCTCTCCTGCCGCAGGTAAACCTGCTCAGCAGAGACGTCGGTCCTTGCGTCTGGCTCAGTCTCACTCTGTGCTTAGGCTTGCTGTTGCTTCTCCAGCTTTTGCCATTAAAGCCAGTGCTGGGCAGCAGCAAGCGGACGCTTTTGGGACTAAGTCCTCCTTTTTCCCTTCTGAGCATGCCCAGGGTGAGATCTCCCGTTGGAGATCAAGGGTCCCATGCTCAGATGCTGCAGTGGTTCCCATTGGTCCTCCTGGCAGGTCCTGAAAGGGCTAACTTCTGTGGCAGCTGCCCATTGGTCCTTTATTGGAAGGTCCTGAAAGTACTACAGCTATATAAGCTTCGCATGACTGCACGGCCATGCGCTAGTGTACAATTGTATACGTGTGTTTGTTGTGAGTGCAAGTCGTTCATTAGATACCCCTACCCTATTGTATGACTGTTCGCGTATGGAGTATGACTGCTATCTAGCGCCCGACTAACCACTCCACGTGTCACACACGTATCAGCGTCTATTGCTGTGACCGCCAGTGCGGCGCCACGCGCCAGTAGTGCGCTTCCTGACCCACGTCTGGGTGCTTAGTGGTGTCTGCCAGCACGGCACAGTTCGCACTTCGGTGCTCTAATTATTATTGTTACCTAACACACCCAGTTGCGGTGTTGTGTCAGCAAGTGGTCTAATCGGACTTCAATCCTGAGTCTTGGGGTTGTGTTTGCTGACTCCTTGCTTGCACTCTTTAGTGCGGTATTGCGGACCTGTGGCTTTACCGGGTTCGCTTCCACCGCCACATTACGCTGCCATTTACTAGCAGCAAGTTTTCACCTGCACGGTGGACCCCGGACTGCGAACGCATCTATTACATCTTTCTTGGTGCGTTCCGCCAGTCCTAACACCTACTTCTTAAGACTGTCTCCTGCAATGAGTCATTTAACTGCCACAAGATGACCAGGGGGAACGTGGTCTGTAAGGGGCATTTAGGTGTAGGGGGCTGTGATGGCACTATTTTAATCAGTCCAAAAAAGACCCCACATTCGGGAATTGGGCTTGGCATTCCATTGGGCCTACTTCATAACTCTGACTCCTGCAATGTCTCTTGTTTAACTGCCACTAGATCACCAAGGTGAACATAGTTTGTACTGTTATAGGCAGGTGAAGTTTGGTCAAAGGGGGCTGTGATGGCACTAGTCTATTTTTACAAAAGGTACCCCCCATTGGTGAAACCACATCCTTGTTGGCAAACACTTCATAACATTTGTGTACCTTAAAGAGCTCACTTGAAAAGCTACTTTTTGTGCTGCCTGGTTGCTAAGATTGGACACAATACACTTCATATAAATTTGAAAAAGCAATGCTGGTATTTTGCCTCAGTAGTTCATTAAAAATATAGTTTTGTCCACTATATTTGTTTCTCTCCTTGCAAGCCTTAACTTTGTCTGCCTCAAATGTACAAATTTATAATATACAAATGACGATTTGTAAACAAGATTGAAATACTGTTTACCGAATGCATTCAGACAATCACATAGCTGCATTTCTTGTAAAATATTTAGAGATGTGACAGACAATACTCATAGTGACACAATCTTGATAAATGTTTGTTTATTCACTTCACAAACAGTTCTAAGTCTCTATGTGTTTGCTGTTTGTCATTGTAAAACATTAAGGTTTACTGATACTATGCCGGTGGTGGTTTGATCTAAATCCTTGTGGCTATTATTTTCTAGGGGTTTATGGCCCCTCCTCTGATGATTGCATGATATCTCAGTTTCATCCAACCTTGAAAAGTGGCCACTTGAAGGTGTGGGTGAAACTTGAGTTACTACATAGTGTTATTCACTGTATAAAACCAGAGAAACATGACTAAGACAGATGCCAAAACTTGGGTACCTGTACATGTACAGTGTGCTGATACTTGCATAATTGGGGACACCCATGCAGTGTAGGTAATCTCCCAGGGGTTCTCTGTCTTGGTGTTGCTTCTCTGATATTCCAGGCGGATGATGTTTAAAAGCCTCTTGGTGATGATCTAACTATACTGTATGTAGTTAATCTTCATATATACGTAATCACTATATTTATTTAATCCTTATATGTACTTATTAACCTGTGTATGTTAACACATACAAAAGTGTACGCATTCACACTATTCAATCATACTATTCCTTGAATTTTGTAGTTTGCAATAAAATTGCCTTGTATTGCAAGTATTTGCCTTTTTTAAAGCCGTATCTGAACCTTTGTGCTAAAAACATGTCAAATAAAGTTGCAAAATTCTCCTGTAAATAATTGTGCAAAGAGGGAACCATTATACCATTAAAAAATACGAGTGAATGTCCCTGGGCTCATCCAGTATGTGGGTTCCAAGGCCTAATGGGGGGCATATGACTGACTATGCAGCAGGGCTGGCCTTGCCGCCAATGTATAAAACCAAGGAGTATGGAGCACAAAATGCATATTGTGCAGTGGATTTTCATGGGGGGCATATGACTGACTATGCAGCAGGGCTGGCCAAGCCGCCAATGTGTAAAATCATGGAGTACAGGAGTACAACATGCATATTATGAAGTGGATTTTCCTGGGCACATCCAGTATGTGGGTTCCAAGGCCTAATGGGGTGCATATGACTGACTATGCAGCAGGGCTGGCCTTGCCGCCAATGTATAAAACCAAGGAGTATGGAGCACAAAATGCATATTGTGCAGTGGATTTTCATGGGCACATCCACAATGTGGGTTCCAAGGCCTAATGGGGTGCATATTTCTATGCAGCAGGGCTCGCCTTCCTGCCAATGTATAAAACCAGGGAGTATGGAGCACAAAATGCATATTGTGAAGTGGATTTTCATGGGGGTTCCAAGACTTAATGGGGTGCATATGACTATGCAGCAAGGCTCGCCTTCCTGCCAATGTATAAAACCAAGGAGTATGGAGCATAAAATGCATAATGTGACGTGGATTTTCCTTGGCCCACCCACTATGTGGGTTCCAAGGCCTAATGGGGTGCATATGACTATGCAGCAGGGCTGGCCTTGCCGCCAATGTGTAAAACAAAGGAGTACGCAGTACAAAATGCATATTGTGAAGTGGATTTTCATGGGCCCATCCAGTAATGTGGGTTCCAAGGCCTAATGGTTGCATATGACTATGCAGCACCTTCCTGTCAATGTATGAAACAAAGGAGGATGGAGCACAAAATGCATGTTGTGAAGTGGAATTTCATGGGCACATCCACTATGTGGGTTCCAATGCCTAATAGGGTGCATATGACTGACTATGCAGCAGGGCTCGCCTTCCTGCCAATGTATAAAACCAAGGAGTATGGAGCACAAAATGTCTAAAGGTATATTGTGAAGTGCATTTTCCTGGGCCCATACACTATGTGGTTGCCAAGGCTTATTGGGGTTCATATGAATTGGTATCAGGAAAGGTCTTGCATTCAATGCAACATTTTTTCAGGAGGCCCTCCTGGACACCTTAGAAAGGCTGCAACAGCTTAGGAGACCCACTGTTTCACAATGGCCCTTTAAGAAGATTAATGCCACCTGATGCACCAGTAAAAATAGGCCCTGTGACTTTAAGAGTCCCTCCTTCATAAATGAAACAAGATGGGTCTGCTTATGTGTCACACACCACATGGTCAGCTAAGGGTGTTAAATGTTACAATGACATTTCCCAGTGAATGCATTTGTAGTTTTTGAAAGCAATGTTAACCCCTTTCTGTCATTAGACATACTATTCCGTCCATGTGGGGTTGGTCCTACTTCCCAATGGCCAGAATTGTACGTCATAGGTGATCGGCCGCGCTCACGGGGGGAGCACGTCCGATAGTACCTAGTGTCAGCTGAGTATTACAGCTGAGATCCAGCACTATGTGCCAGGAGAAGTCACGGACCACTCCTGGCATACTAATCCCCGTCACACTGCGATCAAATATGATCGCAGCGTTCCTGCAGCACAGGGAAGCATCGCCCAGGGAGGGGGATCCCTGTGTGCTTCCCTGAGACCCCTCAGAGCAACGCGATGTGATCGTGTTGCTCCGAGGGTCTCCTACCTCCTCCTCCCTGCAGGCCCCGGATCCAAAATGGCCACGGGGGGCCTTCCGGGTCCTGCAGGGAGGTGGCTTGCAAGCGCCAGCTCAGAGCAGGCGCTGACAAGCCTCCTTCAGTGCCTGTCAGATCGCTGATCTGACAGTGCACTGCAAAGTGTCAGATCAGCGATCTGTCACTGTAACTTGATGTCCCCCCCTGGGGCAATGTTGCAAAGTAAAAAAAATATACTTACAAGTGTAAAAAAACCCTAAATAAATAAATATATATATATATATATATATATATATATATATATATATATATATATATATATAGTTCCAATAAATACTTTTTTTGTCTAAATAAAAAAAACAATAAAAGTACACATATTTAGTATCACTGTGTCCATAACGACCCAACCTATAAAACTGTCCCACTAGTTAACCCCTTCAGTGATCACCGTAAAAAAAAAGACAAGGCAAAAAACAATGCTTTATTATACCGCCAAACAAAAAGTGGATATAAATAACCATGGTACCGCTGAAAATGTTAAGTTATCCCACAAAAAATGAGCTGCCATACAGCATTATCAGCAAAAAAATAAAAAAGTTATAGTCATCAGAATAAAATGATGCAAAAATAATTATTTTTTCTATAAAATAGTTCGCGTAAAAGCGCCAAAACATAAAAAAATGATGTAAATAAGGTATCGCTTTAATCATACTGACCTGAAGAATAAAACTGCTTTATTAATTTTATCAAACGTGGAACGGTATAAACACCCCCCCCCCAAAAGAAATTCACAAATTGCTGTTTTTTGTTCATTCTGACTCACAAAAAATCGGAATAAAAAGCGATCAAAAAATGTCACATTCCCGATATTGGTACCAATAAAAACGTCAACTTGTCCCGCAAAAAACAAGACCTAACATGACTCTGTGGACCAAAATATAGAAAAATCATAGCTCTCAAAATGTGGAGACGCAAAAACTATTTTTTGCAATAAAAAGCGTCTTTTAGTGTGTGACAGCTGCAAATCATAAAAATCCGCTAAAAAACCCACTATAAAAGTAAATCAAACCCCCCTTCATCAACCCCTTAGTTAGGGAAAAATAATAAAATTTAAAAAATGTATTTATTTCCATTTTCCCATTAGGGTTAGGGCTATGGTTACGGTTAGGGCTAGGGTTGGGGCTAAAGTTAGGGTTAGGGTTGGGGCTAAAGTTAGGGTAAGGGTTGGGGCTAAAGTTAGGGTTAGGGTTGGGGCTAAAGTTAGGGTTGGGGCTAAAGTTAGGGTTTGGATTACATTTACGGTTGGGATTAGGGTTAGGGGTGTGTCAGGGTTTGGGGTGTGGTTAGGGTTATGGTTGGGATTAGGATTAGGGGTGTATTGGAGTTAGGGGTGTGGATAGGGTTGGAATTAGGGTTAGGGGTATGTTTGGGTGAGGATTTCAGTTAGAATTGGGGGGTTTCCACTGTTTAGGCACATCAGAGGCTCTCCAAACGCGACATGGCGTCCGATCTCAATTCCAGGCAATTCTGCATTGAAAAAGTAAAACAGTGCTCCTTCCCTTCCGAGCTCTCCCATGCACCAAAACAGGGGTTTACCCCAATATATGGGGTATCAGTTTACTTAGGACAAATTGGGTAACAACTTTTCGGGTCCAATTTCTCTGGTTACCTTTGGGAAAATAAAAATTTGGGGGGCTAAAAAAATCATTTTTGTGGAAAAAAATGATTTTTTATTTTCACGGCTCTGCCTTATAAACTGCAGTGAAACACTTGGGAGTCCAAAGTTCTCACAACACATCTAGATAAGTTCCTCTGAGTGTCTAGTTTCCAATATGGGGTCACTTGTGGGGGGGTTTTACTGTTTAGGTACATCAGGGGCTCTGCAAACGCAATGTGACGCCTGCAGACCATTCCATCTAGGTCTGCATTCCAAACGGTGCTTCTTCCCTTTCAAGCTCTGCCATGCACCCAAACAGTAGTTTTCTCCCACATATGGGGTATTAGCGTACTCAGGACAAATTGGACAACAACTTTTGTGGTCCAATTTCTCCTGTTACCCTTGGAAAAATACAAAACTGGAGGCTAAAAGATAATATTTGTGGAAAAAAAAAGAATTTTTTTTTCACAGCTCTGAGTTATAAACTGTAGTGAAACACTTGGTGGTTCAAAGTGCTCACCACACATCTAGATAAGTTCCTTAGGGGGTCTAATTTCCAAAATGATATCAATTGTGGAGGTTTCAATGTTTAAGCACATCAGGGGCTCTCCAAACCCGACATGGCATCCCATCTCAATTACAGTCAATTTTGCAATGGAAAGTCAAATGGCGCTCCTTCCCTTCAGAGCTCTGCTATGCGCCCAAACAGTGGTTTACCCCCACATATGGGGTATCAGCGCACTCAGGACAAATTGGACAACAACTTTTGGGGTCCAACTTCTTTTGATAACCTTGGTAAAATAAAACAAATTGGAGCTAAAGGACATTGTTTGCAAAAAAAAGTTAAATGTTCATTTTTTTTAAAACATTCCAAAAATTCCTGTGAAACACCTGAAGGGTTAATAAACTTCTTAAATATTATTTTGAGCACCTTGCGGGGTGCAGTTTTTAGAATGGTGTGATACTTGGGTATTTTCTATCATATAGAGCCCTCAAAGTGACTTCAAATGTGATGTAGTCCCTAAAAAAAAATGGTGCTGTAATAATGAGAAATTGCTGGTAAACTTTTAACCCTTATAACTCCGTAACAAAAAAAATTGGTTCCAAAATTGTGCTGCTGTAAAGTAAACATGTGGGAAATGTTACTTATTAAGTATTTTTTATGACATATCTCTGTGTTTTAAGGGCATACAAATTCAAAGTTGGAAAATTGTAAAATTTTCAACATTTTCACAAATTTCCATTTTTTTCACAAATAAACACAGGTAATATCAAAGAAATTTTACCACTACCATGAAGTACAATATGTCATGAGAAAACTTTGTCAAAATCACTGGGATCTGTTGAAGCGTTCCAGAGTTATAACCTCATAAAAGGACAGAGGTCAGAATTGTAAAAATTGGCCTGGTCATTAACATGCAAACCACCCTTGGGGGTAAAGGGGTTAAAGTTGAAAAACGCTTCAAAAAAGCAGCATCTGAACTAAGCCTAAGTGGGAGAGGAAATTTTCAGTCTGGGGTTAAATATTTGGCTTTACAGGCAAGTCATTAACCTGCAAAGGATGTAGCTTGACATATTTCCAAGCAAAACCCGCTTTGGTTTCGTTTTCATGTGTTTTTTGTGGCACTGCAAAAAATGGCATGAATCTCGGAAAAAAGTTATTAAGGCTGTGAACTAAGAGTCAGGAATGCTTCCAGAGGTGATCCCCATGATGATCCCGCGTCATTTGAGCAGTGATTCCATCATTTTCAGACATTTTTAGACCTTAAAAGGACCCCCGGGGGGATCACGGTAAATATACTCGGGTCTCCCATAGGCTTACATTGGGCTCGTTGTCCTGGCCGAGAACCCGAGTATTCCAATTTGCTGGACGCAAGCAACGAGCACCCGAGCATTTTAGTGCTCGCCCATCACTACACATTAAATTAATGTTGGCCAGACATGATAATTTCTGTGAGAGCAGTCAACATTCTTTTTGTATGCTGGGTCAAGGAAAAGATGGATTGGCCATGTTGAACTTCAACATGATTCTTTGTTCTCAAGGAAGATAGGTGGCAAAACAACTACAGTATGTTCGGCAGTTGCTTAGTGCCATATCCTTATTGAGAACACATTGTTGTTTTAACAATTATATCAATGCCAGTATACAGAGATCAGTTTGGTCCTATTAATATTTGAATTTACATTTCTTGTAAATATCTATAATTTTAGATGTATATTTATGAAAACACAACAGTATGTACGTAAATATATATAGAAAAACCATTATATTCCTACTATTTGGGTTATTTTTAATGAATTATAATTAAAAAGAAATGAATAGCATTTTGAGGACTTCAAGGTCAAAATCTTTTAATGGTTTCTGTGTTTCAGTAATCAGGAAGAAATCAAATATATTAATTGCTATGTAGATTACTAAGCAGTCAATTATTTAAATCCTAAAGCTCTGCTAGGATTATAGCCTCTTAGCACAGGATTGGACAGGCTTATTTGGGTGTAGTGTACTTAGTCAGAAGTGCAGACTAAAATAAAATTAATTCAAAGGTGAATAAGATTGCTATTCTAATGTATATTTTCTATGTAGAAAGAATCTAGTAGCCAATAAAGACCCTGCAACTAGTGATGAGTGAACCCAAATGGTAATGTTCGGTACCAAACCCTGAACACAGACTTTTTAATGTACATCCGGTTTCCTGTTCGTGTTCACCAGACAAATAAAGTTTGCTAAAAGGCTGAAGCACAGCCAATCAACAAGCTTTCAGATTGTGGGCACTTCTGGAGTCATCACAGTCATGGCAGGTATTGGCATGACTGCGATTGGCAGGCATACCATGTGGGGAAGCGCACATTCCTTAAAATAAACCAGGTGTGGATCCTATAGACATATCCATACCTTTGTATGACTAGACAATTAATGTTGAATTACTCCTTGCTTTCCTCTTCCACCCATGCTCTCACATCCACATCTTCCTCCATTTGGATGTCTGACTATTTGCTTAAGATTGCTAGTTTTAGTGTTGTTAAATCTAGGTTGATTCAAGTCAGTGTTAGGAGTCGAGTTTCCTCTGCTGCACAGGGGGAATCTCGATCCGTGTCTGCTGCGGTCTCCCATTCAGCATTGGCCGCAGTGGGGTCTGCTCAGCAGAGATGTCGCTCCCAGCGTCTTGCTGAGGCTGATTCTGTGCATAGGGTCACCACTGACGTTTCTGGCTTTCCTATGGTACCCTGCACTGATCTGCGGCGAGCGGGTCTCTCTGGGACTAAGTCCTTATTTGCACACACTGAGTATGCCGAGGGCAAGGTCTCCCATTGGAGGTCGAGGGTCACATGTTCGGTCACATGTTCAGGTACTGCAGCGCATCCCATTGGTCCTCCAGGAAGGTCCTGAAAGGGCAAAACTTCGGTAGCAGCTTCCTGTGCTGCAACTATATAAACTGCGCATGACCGCAAGGCCATGCGCTAGTATTGTCTTATGTTATGTGCTTTGCGCCAGTGTGGTCACATGTTTGTGTGCTCAGGGACCCGGCTGAAATAAGCCCCTAGAATGCTGGCTCCTCCGGCGAGGAGATTGAGTCTGAGTGTATTCAGGGACCGGGCTGAAATAAGCCCCTAGAATGCTGGCTCCTCCGGCGAGGAGTTTTGTGTGTTTGTGTGACCACTGACTGCTCTCTGTTTGGGCAGTTAGCCTGTGCCTCTGTGGAGTCTAACAGGGCACAGTGCTTTCCTTTCACGGCTACTCAGTGAATTAACTGAGTTAGTCTATACCGCCATATAGCTCCGCCGTTTGCTAGCAGCAGGTACTCCTGCACGGTGGACCCCGGGCTGCGAACGCACCAATATCAATAAACATCTCTATTTACTCGGTGCGTTCCGCTAGCCCTAACAGAATACTAGCGCCAGGGTCTGGCTAGTAAATGGCGGACATTCAGCAATCTTTGCGGTATATCCAGCAGCTGGAGGGTAGGTTGGCGGCTCTCGAGAGCTCAACCTCAGCTGTGGATGTTACCGCAGTTGCTGTACAGGCTGCTAGCGTGGCTGCAGCAACCTTGTCCACTGCCACCCCTGTTCCGACGTTATCTCGCCTCCCGCTGCCAGAAAAATTTTCTGTAAATAGCAAAACTTGTAGGGGATTCGTGAGTCAGTGCTCTATTCACCTCGAGCTCCTGGCTGCACGTTTTCCTACAGAGCGGGCTAAGGTGGGATTTATTGTGTCTCTTTTGTCGGACAGGGCGTTGGAGTGGGCTACGTCGCTGTGGGAGCGTGGTGATCATGTGGTGCAGAGTGCTCCGTTGTTCCTAAGCACTCTGAAAAAGGTCTTTTTAGGACCTCAAGTCACCCATGACACAGCGCTCCAACTACTGGCATTAACTCAGGGTGAGTCATTGGTCAGCCATTTTTCCGTCCGCTTCCGTACTTTAGCTTCCGAGCTGGAGTGGTCGGATAAAGCCCTTATTCCCATATTTTGGAGGGGCCTGGCTGACCACTTTAAGGACGCTCTGGCCACTAGGGAGATTCCTGCCACACTGGAGGAGTTAATAACTGTCTCTACTCGTATTGACCTCCGTTTTAACGAGCGGAGGTTGGAGCGAGCCCAGTGTAGGCAGAGGTTTCGGCTGGCTCCCACCTTCGCCAAACCTTTGGAATCTCCAGTCCAGGCATCCGAGTCACATGAGGCCTTAGAGGTGACACGAGCGGGATCCAAGTCTCAGTCCGCCCGTGCACATAAGGTCCATCATGTTTGCCAGCAGTCAGGACACCTTGCCTCCAAGGGTCCTCAGCGGTCGGGGAAACGTCAGCGTCTAGTGGCAGTTGGAGGAGGTACACTAGACACGGCGACGTTTGCCTCAAAGTTGTCCTTCAAGGGGACAATTACCATAGGCCCATCCACTCTTATGGTCGAGCTATGCGTGGATTCTGGGGCAGAGGGTAACTTTATGTCTTCCGCTTTTGCCCAGCGTCACGCAATACCCTTGGTGATGCTCGCCAAGCCAGTAACCGTTCGAGTGGTAAATGGGTCAACACTACCTTCACAGATTACCCACCAAACCATTCCTTTCACGCTATCTGTGTCTCCATCACATCAGGAGATAATCTCCCTATTAGTCATTCCTGAGGGAATTGATGAGGTCCTGTTGGGGATACCTTGGCTTCACTACCATTCTCCTCATATTGAGTGGTCCTTTGGGAGAATTTTGGGATGGAGTAAATCCTGCGAGGGTAGATGTCTGAGGGAGTGCGTTCAGGTTGCTACTACACAGGTACCCGCAGATCTTTCCTCTCTCCCCAAGCACTATTGGCCCTATGCAGACGTGTTCTCCAA
Organism: Ranitomeya imitator; assembly: GCF_032444005.1. Taxonomy (NCBI): domain Eukaryota; kingdom Metazoa; phylum Chordata; class Amphibia; order Anura; family Dendrobatidae; genus Ranitomeya; species Ranitomeya imitator. The sequence goes on along the minus strand of NC_091285.1, from coordinate 418,453,022 downwards.
AAGAGCTGCGGAGACCCTTCCACCTCACCGCCCCTATGACTGTCCTATTGACCTCTTGCCTGGTGCTGAGCCTCCCCAGGGTCGAGTCTATCCGTTATCTCTCCCGGAGACGGAGGCAATGTCTCAGTACATCCAAGAGAATCTGGCAAGAGGATTCATTAGGAAGTCAGTGTCACCGGCAGGGGCTGGGTTCTTCTTCGTACAGAAGAAGACTGGAGACTTACGTCCATGCATAGACTACAGGGGTCTTAACGCCATCACCGTTAAGAACAAGTACCCATTACCCCTGATATCTGAGCTGTTTGATAGGCTACGGGGAGCGAGGGTATTTACAAAGTTAGATCTGCGGGGTGCTTACAACCTGATTCGCATCCGTGAGGGGGATGAATGGAAGACGGCTTTTAACACCAGGGATGGGCACTATGAATATCTGGTGATGCCCTTCGGGCTCTGTAATGCCCCAGCCGTTTTCCAAGACTTTGTGAACGACATCTTCCGGGATATGCTCACCACCTCGGTCGTAGTCTATCTGGATGATATTCTCATCTTCTCTCCAGATATTGACTTCCAATCGGAGAGATGTTCGCAAAGTCTTCGACCTCTTACGGGCAAACTCCCTCTACGCCAAGTTGGAGAAGTGTGTGTTTGAGCAGGAGTCCTTGCCTTTCCTTGGCTATATCATCTCTGCCCAGGGTTTGGCTATGGATCCTGCCAAGCTACAGGCTGTAATGGACTGGCAGGAACCCCATTCTCTTAAAGCGGTGCAGCGCTTTATGGGGTTCATTAATTACTATCGCCAGTTCATTCCACACTTCTCAACTTTGGTAGCTCCCTTGGTTGCCCTCACCAAGAAGGGAGCAAATCCCAAGTTGTGGTCAGAGGAGGTCTCCAAAGCCTTTCTCTTGATCAAGTCACACTTCGCTAGCGCTCCCATCCTACATCGCCCCGATGTTGGTAAACCATTTATCTTGGAGGTGGATGCCTCATCCTTTGGTGCTGGAGCAGTCCTTTTCCAAAAGGATGCTCAAGGTCGGAAGCGTCCTTGCTTCTTCTTCTCCAAGACCTTCACACCAGCGGAGAGGAATTATTCCATCGGGGACAGGGAGTTGCTAGCCATGAAGTTGGCTTTTTCAGAGTGGAGACATCTCTTGGAGGGAGCTCGCTTTCCCTTCCAAGTCTTCACTGACCACAAGAACTTGGTATATCTACAAACGGCCCAGCGGCTGAATTCTCGCCAGGCTAGATGGTCCCTGTTCTTCTCCCGGTTCCATTTTACTCTCCATTTCCTCTCCGGGGAGAAGAACGTTCGTGCTGATGCTCTCTCCCGCTCCGTAGTGTCATCGGAGGAGGAGGAGCCTCGGCTTATTGTCCCTTCTGAGAGCCTGAGAACTGTAGCTCCGGTTTCGCTAGAGTCTGTGCCCCCGGGCAAGACTTTCGTACCAGCTAACTTGCGACCAGAGGTTCTCTCTTGGGCTCACTCCTCCAGAGTGGGTGGGCATTTTGGGACCAACAAGACATCTGAGCTTTTGGCGAGAACATACTGGTGGCCGCATATGGCCCGAGATGTCAGGGACTATATTCAGGCGTGCGTTTCTTGCGCCCAGAATCGGTCTCCTCGGCAACGGCCTGCTGGGTTGCTTTACCCTCTACCGGTGGCAGACAGGCCCTGGGAGATGGTCAGGATGGACTTTGTGGTGGGCTTACCCAAGTCGCGTGGCTGCTCCATTATTTGGGTTGTCACCGACCATTTCTCTAAGATGGTGCATTTGGTGCCGCTTCCTCGGTTACCCTCAGCACGGGCCTTGGCGGTGTTGTTCATCAAGCACGTTTTCCGATTGCATGGTATGCCTGATAAGATTGTCAGCGATCGGGGTCCCCAGTTCGCGTCTCGGTTTTGGAGAGAGCTCTGTCGTTTACTCAGCATAGAGTTGAACCTCTCCTCTGCATACCATCCCGAGACAAATGGGTTGGTGGAGAGAACAAACCAGACTCTGGTGACATATTTGCGACATTTCGTCTCTGCTAGGCAGGATGACTGGGCATCTTTGCTACCTTGGGCGGAATTTGCCTTGAACAACGCCGTAGCCGATTCCACTGGTCAAACACCTTTTCTCCTTAATTACGGCCAGCATCCGCGTGTCCCTGTGCCCATGCCCGTGTCATCCACCGATTCTAGGGTGGCAGACTGGGTGGTGGAGGCACGTGACATCTGGGACCGCACACAGGATGCCATCCGGGCCTCCAAGGAGAGAATGAGGGTTTCGGCTGATACACACCGGCGCCCCGCTCCGGTCTTTGCTCCTGGCGACTTAGTGTGGCTCTCCGCCCGTAACATCAGGCTGCGAGTTGAGTCCACTAAGTTTGCTCCTCGCTACATTGGCCCGTTTAAGGTTCTGGAACAGGCCAACCCTGTGGTCTACCGTTTGGCTATTCCTCCACGCCTTGGTATCACCGATACTTTTCACGTTTCCCTCTTAAAGCCCGTTCGTTTGTCCCGCTTATTGCAGCAGAACTAGCAGCAATGCAATTACACCAGCGAACACCGGGGAAAAACTGCATTAACCCCAATAGCCTGAAAGGAAAAAAGTTATAATCAGATCCAAATATGGATCGTGACAGTTGGGTGACACAGTGGAGGAGGAGGCCCACAGAATATTGGGTGACACAGTGGGGGAGGGGGCCCACAAAATATTGGGTGACACAGTGGGGGAGGGGCCCACAGGATATTGTGTGACTCAGTGGGGAAGGGCAACAAAAGAAAAAAAGCCAATGCATAGAAATGTGCACACCAGCTACAAAATGCAAAGAATTACAAATTTGATTAAACAGCAAGGACACAACCATCAATAAAACCAATTAAAACCATACCAAGAACACCCTTCCCCATATGCAAATATCAAAGAATGATACACATCAAAATAGTGTTATGCACCTATACCCGACAATCTATAACCAAAACCATATATGGACTGTCATAAATTGCATGAAAAAACACTGCACATACAGCAAATAATTACCTACAGTGCTGGACCAAAAGTCCTAAGAAATGGGCGTCCCCAAAATTTTTTATATAAATACCAACAAATATGTAGTGTAGGACAATGAACGGTTAAGATGAAGCCCTGTGGGAGTCAGAAAATCCTGCAGCTGGGAGACCAAGCCGCGGTGAGGTGTGGGTAATGGCTGGAAGGTCTGCCATAAAGGTTAGCTGAAACCAGTGCAAAAGATAATGAGTTTACCCCTGTGCGTAATACCAATAGCTAGACCTAGAACACAGCCAAATCTGCAAAGGCACACAGGTGAAGATGCAGGTAAAGTGCTCCTCCAAGAACGACAGGGCAGAGCATGACCAGGAGAAGGGTGTGGGAAGGGAGCCCACAGGATATTGGATGACACAGGGAGGAAAGGGAAACTAAGTTATTTAACAGCTTTACGACATTCGCCTTACATGTATGGTGTGGGTTAAATGCCACTGTCAATCTCTGACAGCGGCATTTACCACGCGTCACAGTCACAACACACAGGATCTCCATGCATGTGCTTTGACAGTGAAACAGCTGCGATACACGCAGCTGCGGAGCCGTGCAGTTGATCAGCAGGCGCGCTCCAGATATCTGGGTTTCCTCTGCAGCTTATTCAGTAGCGCTAAAGCTTGCCGAATAAGCAGTGACTCGATCAAATTTGCTCAACTTTAATAAAAACGTCACATCTATCCCAAAATGGTAGTAATAAAAACGTTGCCTCGCCCCACGAAGTATGTAGAGGATGTGTCCTGTTTGGTGCAGTATATAGAGGATGTGTCCTGTGTGGTGCAGTATATAGAGGATGTGTCCTGTGTCGTGTAGTATATAGAGGATGTGTCCTGTGTGGTGCAGTATATAAAGGATGTGTCCCGTGTGGTGTAGTATATAGAGGTGTTCCGTGTAGTGTAGGATATAGAGGATGTGTCCCGTGTGGTGTAGTATGTAGAGGATGTGTCCGCTCTGGTGTAGTATATAGATAATGTGTCCCATGTGGTGTAGTATATAGAGGATGTGTCCTGTTTGGTGCAGTATATAGAGGATGTGTCCTGTGTCGTGTAGTATATAGAGGATGTGTCCTGTGTGGTGCAGTATATAAAGGATGTGTCCCGTGTGGTGTAGTATATAGAGGAAGTGTCCCGTGTGGTGTAGTATATAGGGAATGTGTCCCGTGTGGTGTAGTATATAGAGGAAGTGTCCCGTGTGGTGTAGTATATAGGGAATGTGTCCCGTGTGGTGTAGTATATAGAGGATGTGTTCCATGTGGTGTAGTATATAGAGGATGTTTCCCGTGTGGTATTGTATATAAAGGATGTGTCCTGTGTGGTGTAGTATATAAAGGATGTGTCCTGTGTGGTGTAGTATATAGAGGATGCGTCCTGTGTGGTGTAGTATATAGAGGATGTGTCCTGTGTCGTGTAGTATATAGAGGATGTGTCCTGTGTGGTGCAGTATATAAAGGATGTGTCCCGTGTGGTGTAGTATATAGAGGAAGTGTCCCGTGTGGTGTAGTATATAGGGAATGTGTCCCGTGTGGTGTAGTATGTAGAGGATGTGTTCCATGTGGTGTAGTATATAGAGGATGTTTCCCGTGTGGTATTGTATATAAAGGATGTGTCCTGTGTGGTGCAGTATATAGAGGATGCGTCCTGTGTGGTGTAGTATATAGAGGATGTGTCCCATGTGGTGTAGTATATAAAGGATGTGTCCTGTGTGGTGTAGTATATAGAGGATGTGTCCTGTGTGGTGTAGTATATGGAGGATGTGTCCTGTGCGGTGCAGTATATAGAGGATGTGTCCTGTGTGATGTAGTATATAGAGGATGTGTCCTGTGCGGTGCAGTATATAGAGGTGTTCCGTGTGGTGTAGAATATAGAGGATGTGTCCCTTGTGATGTAGCATATAGAGGATGTGTCCTGTGTGGTGTAGTATATAGAGGATGTGTCCTGTGTGGTGTAGTATATAGAGGATGTGTCCCATGTGGTGTAGTATATAGAGGATGTGTCCCGTGTGGTGTAGTATATAGAAGATGTGTCCTGTGTGGTGTAGTATATAGAGGATGTGTCCTGTGTGGTGTAGTATATAGAGGATGTGTCCTGTGCAGTGTAGTATATAGAAGATGTGTCCTGTGTGGTGTAGAATATAGAGGATGTGTCCTGTGTGGTGTAGTATATAGAGGATGTGTCCTGTGTGGTGTAGTATATAGAGGATGTGTCCTGTGTGGTGTAGTATATAGAGGATGTGTCCTGTGTGGTGTAGTATATAGAGGATGTGTCCTGTGCGGTGTAGTATATAGAAGATGTGTCCTGTGTGGTGTAGAATATAGAGGATGTGTCCTGTGTGGTGTAGTATATAGAGGATGTGTCCTGTGTGGTGTAGTATATAGAAGATGTGTCCTGTGTGGTGTAGAATATAGAGGATGTGTCCTGTGTGGTGTAGTATATAGAGGATGTGTCCTGTGCGGTGTAGTATATAGAAGATGTGTCCTGTGTGGTGTAGTATATAGAAGATGTGTCCTGTGTGGTGTAGAATATAGAGGATGTGTCCTGTGTGGTGTAGTATATAGAGGATGTGTCCTGTGTGGTGTAGTATATAAAGGATGTGTCCAGGGATCCAGTGTAGTGCAGTATATAGAGTATCTGTCAGCTCTCGTATGTGGTGTAGTACATAGTATCGATCTTGAGTGGTATTGTTACATAACTGGATGGTGGGCCCCAAGAATGATTTTTCTCTTTTGGGCCCAAGGTACTCCAGTCCGACGCTGTTTGGAGACCACAGATAGACCGGGCCTCTGACTGAGATAATGGACTGTTTCAATATGTGGAATAGAGTTTTTTTTTTTTAACCACAAAATGCTGTATAGACCAAGGGTAGCAGACAGACAAAAAAGTGGAATGTATGCTTTAAAAGCAAGTATTTGGAGACTACAGATAGACCGGGTGTCTGACGGAGATAACAGACTGATCAAAATGTGGCCTTGATTTTTTGGGGCCTACCAAAATTGTGTCAGTAAGTAGGCTATGACACTAAAAAAAAAAATTGGACTACTAAAATTGTAAAATATTTAAAGCAATTAGATGTGATGCGTGTGGCGTACAAATCACAGTGATAAATATAATAACTATAGCTAAATATTTTTGGGCCAGATAAAGATTTTTTGGTCAGCAAAATGGTGTCCAAAAATGTTGTAAGACACTGCAAAAAATACAATAGCACCAAAAAAAAAGGAAATAATTTTCTGCGCACTTACATCTGATGCCTGGGACACAAAAAAAATGTTTTATATTGTTGCATGTTCATGCTCTTGTTTTAAAATGACCTGGCTGTAGTCTGCAGTGTGTGACCAAGCAAATAAATGTAGAAAAGGGGGGGCTATGGATTGTTTTGTAATAAAATTAGCAGGTATAAGGTGCAAAAAAAAAACCTATCCACGGATACCTGCAGCTAGGTATATCTACTATATAATTGTCTAATGGTCACTTCCGTCTGTCCTTCTGTCTGTCACGGACATTCATTAGTCGCGGCCTCTGTCTGTCATGGAAATCCAAGTCGCTGATTGGTCATGGCAAACGCCCACGACCATTGCCACAACCAATCAGTGATGGCCATATTCTGGCAGCGAAATGGCCGCTGCTTTACTGCCCTGCAGTCAACACTGAGCGCTCACACAGGGTTAATGCCAGCGTTAACGGACCGCAGTGTAACGCACTCTGTTAACGCAGCTATTAACCCTGTGTGACCAACTTTTTACTATTGATGTTGTGTATGCAGCATCAATAGTAAGACGATCTAATGTTACAAATAATAATAATAAAAAAAGGTTATTCTCACCCTCCGACGTGGCGTGCTGTCCTCGGCAGTGCAAGCGGCTGGTTCCGGTGCCAAGGATGCTATGCAAGAAGGACCTGCCATGACCGTGACGTCATCACAAGTCCTGCGCTCATACCAGCCCTGGGAACGGAAGCTGCCGTGTGCACCGCACACAGGCGCCTGGAATTCAAGAGGCCTTCGGAAGGTGAGTATATGTTTATTTGTTATTTTAAGTCTTTTTTAACCACGCATATTGTGCCCACATTGCTATATACTACGTGGGCTGTGTTAGATACTGCGTGGGCAATATACTACGTGGCTCTGTTATATACTACGTGGCTGTGCAATATACTACGTAGCTATGCAATATACTACGTGCCTCTACAATAAACTCCGTGGCTCTGTTATATACTACGTGGCTCTGCTACAGTATATACTACGTCGCTGACCAATATACTACATAGCTGTGCAATACACTATGTAGCTGTGTAATACACTACGTGACTGTGTTATATACTACGTGGCTGTACAATATACTACGTGCCTCTACAATATACTACGTGGCTGACCAATATACTACATACCTGTGCAATACACTATGTGGCTGTGTTATATACTACTTAGCTCTGCTATATACTACGTACGCTGTGTTACATACTACGTACCTTTGTTATATACTACGTAGCTATGTTAGATACTACGTCGGTTGTGTTATATACTACGTCACTGTGCAATAAAGTACGTAGCCTGTGGTATATACTATCTACATATTCTAGAATACCCGATACGTTAGAATCGGCCCACCATCTAGTATAAAATATGCAGCAACACACAGTAATGGAGCCTTTTGATATATGCAGTGAGATCTATATACTCACATACAGTGCCTGCAGGCCTTGCACTGATGTGGATATGTGCACATAGACTCCCCTGCCTATCTAGCACTGCAATCTATGTACCCCTGAATTAGCGCTAAAAATGACTTTTGGTTTATCAGGATTTGTGGATTGAACAATAGTAGACCCACAATAACTAACAAAAGAATTATTCTGACCCTATCTCAGCAGCAGTTCTCCCTACACTAGCTGAGTCCGGAGCAGAATGCAGCAAGCAGGGCGGCGTCAGGTCTCTTATAGACCTGATGACGCTGTGCGGCCAGCCAATCACTGTAATACCACAACAAAGATGGCTGCTGTATTACATTGCATGGCAGACAATCTCTGCATGTTCATTGGCGCTCTAAAAAGCACCAAAATTTAAAGGGGGAGATCCAAATTGCCAACGAATATTCCCGGAAAAGCTCAGTGCTCGCCGAGTACACCGAGTACCATGATACTCGGGCGAGTACAGAGTAGTGGCGAGTATGCTCGCTCATCACTAGTACCAAAGGAAAGGGGCTTGGACTGCCAGTAGCAAGCCTTGTAGCAGACAGACAGCTCTATTCAAGATCATACTACTAGCTTTTCAACGGTGACAGTTGTAATGTACGCTACTGCAGCAGAAATTTTGGAACTATGGGGAAAATGTGAAAACCTGCTCTGTGGTTGAAATTTGTAGTCAGCTTCTGTCGGGGTACTTTTGCTCCATGATCTGTGGGTGAAATTTGTAGGCTGCTTTTGTAGGGGTACTCTACCCCTTCCTCTGTGGGTGAAATTTGTGAGCTGCTTATGTAGGGGTGCACTGCCCCATGCTCTGTGGTTTAAATTTGTAAGTTTCTTCTGTATGCTTACTCTGCCTATGCTCTCTGGGTGAAATTTGTAAACTGCTTTTATAAGGGGTACTCTGCTTCATGCTCTGTGGGTTAAATTTGTAAACTACTTCTGCATGGGTACTGTGTCCCATGCTCTGTGGGTGAAATTTGTTAGCGGCTTCTGTAGTGTTACTCTGCTCCATGCTCTGTTGGTGAAATTTGTAAGCTGCTCATGTAAGGGTACTCTGTCCAATGCTCTGTGGTTGAAATTTTAAGCTGCTTCTGTAGAGGGAACTCTGTTCCATGCTCTGTGGGTGAAATTTGTAAGCCGATTCTATAGGGATACTCTGTCCCATGCTCTGTGGGTGACATTTGTAAGCCAATTCTGTAGGGATACTCTGTCCCATGCTCTGTGGGTGACATTTGTAAGCCGATTCTGTAGGGATACTCTGTCCCATGCTCTGTGGGTGACATTTGTAAGCTGATTTTGTAGGGATACTCTGTCCCATGCTCTGTGGGTGACATTTGTAAGCCGATTCTGTAGAGATACTCTGTCCCATGCTCTGTGGGTGAAATCTGTAAGCTTCTTCTGTGTAGGTATTCTGCCCCATGCTCTGTGGAAGAAATTTGTAAGCTACTTCTGTGGGGGTACTTTGCCCCATGCTCTGAGGGTGAAATTTGTAAACGCTTCTTTATGGGTACTCTGCCCCATGTTCCGTGGGTGAAATTTATAAACTTTTTCTGTTGGGTACTCTGCCCCATGGTCTGTGGATGAAATTTTTAAGCTGGTAGATGGATTGGGTCCTATAAGTCGATTTGCACCAACTGTATAAAATCATAACTGAAGTTATATTTACTAGGTTGACCCCTTGCTTCTTTAGAGCAGGCCAATCCAGTACTCTCCTATCTGTATAGGAAATTATAAAATCTTGTTCTTCTGTCACCTGACCACTGAGGCCTGTGATTGGCTACAGAGTTCAGCTTACTGGAACAGGATGTCATCAGATGCACTGCTGCTGATGAAGTTTTACTCTAAGGACCTGACTGCTGCAAGCAATCACAGATGTCAGTGGTCAAGGTGACCAAATAATGATAACCTGAAAGGCTTAAAGGACATGGATCAACCTGGTGAGAATAGCTTCTTTTAAAGGGAACCTGTCGGTAGAATTATGCACAGTAATCTACAGACAGTGTCATGTTGGCACAGTTATACTGATGACATCCGGGTCTCCAGAACTGAGAGACTTCCTGTCATGCTCAGTGCTTATCAGGAAGTCTCTAAGGTCAGTGTACAGAAGATGCAGTGCTGACAGCTTCTATAGCATGCAGATCTGGGCCCGTATGACCATGGACGGGATAGTATATCGAAGCTGATCGGCTGCACATTCTCATAGCAGACACCTGGCACTAAGTGCCAGCAGTAGTCACGGATCGCTCCCAGCACTTTAATCCAAACAAACAAGATTGCAGTGTTCTGGTGGCATAGAGAAGCATCGTGTAGGGAGGGGGCTCCCTGCGTGCTTCCCTCAGACCCTCAGAACAGCGGGATATGATCGCGTTGTTCTAAGGTTCTCCCCCGCCTGCAGACCCCTGGATCCAAGATGGCTTTGGGGTCCTTCAGGGTCCTGCAGGGAGGTGGCTTCTCAGTGCCTCCTTCACTGCCTGTCAGATCACTGATCTGACACAGTGCTGTACAAAGTGTCAGAACAGCGATTTAACTTTATACAGTGATGTCACACCCTGGGACAATGTAAAAAAGTTAAAAAAAATATATACTGTGTAAAAATATATATTTTTTAAATTCCTAAATAAAGAAAAAAAAATAAATATTGTTCCAATAAATACATTTCTTTATGTAAATAAAAAGACCCAATAAAAGTACACATTTAGTATCGCCGCATCCGTGACAACCCCTCCTATAAAACTGTCCCACTAGTTAACCCATTCAGTGAACACTGTAAAAAAAAAAACGAGGCAAAAAACAATGCTTTTGGGTATGTGCACACGTTGCTGATTCGTGTGCGGATTTTTCCACATAGAAGCTGAAAAATCCTGCGGACTTACCGAGTTTTTTGTGCAGTTTTCACATGCGTTTTAACACCTGTGGATTCCAATTATGGGGTGGGTGTAAAACGCTGCTGAATCCCCACAAGGAATTGATATGCTGCAAAAAATAAACCGCAGTGTTTCTGCAGCATGGGCACTGCGGATTTGGTTTTCCACAGGTCTACATGGTACTGTAAAACGCGTGGAAAACTGCTGCAAATCCCCAGCGTCAATTCCGCTGTGGATCCGCAGCCAAATCGGCAATAAACATGGTACCGCTGAAAACGTCCCACAAAAAACGAGCCACCATGCAGTGTCATCAGTGAAAAAATAAAAAAGTTATAGCTCAGAATATAGCGATGCAAAAACAATTATTTTTTATATAAAATAGTTTTCATTGTATAAAAGCGCCAAAACATAAAATATAAATGAAGTATCGCTGTCATCGCACTGACCCAAAGAGTAAAACTTCCTTATCAATTTTACTCTTGCGAAACGGTATTAACACCCAACCCAAAAGAAATTAATGAATTCCTGGTTTTTGTTCTTTCTGCCTTCCAAAAATCATAATAAAAAGCGATCAAAAAATGTAATTTGCCAGAAAATGGTATCAATAAAAACATAAACTCATCTCGCAAAAAAAAGACCTAACATGACTCTGGGAGCCAAAATAAGGAAAAATTATAGCTCTCAAAATGTAGTGATGCAAAAACTATTTTTTGCAATAAAAAGCGTCTTTTAGCATACAACAGCTGCCAAATCAAACCCCCCTTTATTACCCCCTTAGTTAGGGAAAAATAATAAAATAATAAATGTGTTTATTTCCATTTTCCCGTTAGGGTTAGGGCTAAAGTTAGGGTTATGGTTGGGGCTAAAGTTAGGTTAGGGTTGGGGCTAAAGGTAGGTTTAGGGTTGGGGCTAAATTTAGGGTTGGGGTTTGGATTAGGGTTAGGGGTATGTCATGGTTAGGGGTGTGGTTAGGGTTATGGTTAGGGTTGGGATTAGGGTTAGGGGTGTGTTGGGGTTAGGGGTGTGTTAGGTTTAGGGTTGTGGTCAGGTTTGGGATTAGGGTTAGGGGTGTGAACGGGTTAGGGTTATGGTTAGGGTTGGGATTAGGGCTGGGGTGTGTTGGGGTCAGGGTTGTAGTTATAATTGGGAGGTTTCCACTGTTTAGGCACATCCGGGGTTCTCCAAACGCAACATTGCATCTGATCTCAATTCCAGCCAATTCTGCATTGAAAAAGTCAAATGGTGCTCCTTCCTTTCCGAGCTCTACCATGCGCCCAAACAGTGGGTTACCCCTACATGTGGGATATCAGCGTACTCAGGACAAATTGGACAACACATTTTGCAGTCCAATTTCTCCTGTTACTGTTGTGAAAATAAAAATTGGGGGCTAAAAAAGCATTTTTGTGGGAAAAAATTATTTTTTATTTTCACGGCTCTGCGTTATAAACTTTTGTGAAACACATCTAGATAAGTTTCTTGGGGGGTCTAGTTTCCAAAATGATGTCACTTGTGGGTGGATTCTACTGTTTAGGCACATCAGTGGCTCTGCAAATGCAACATGACGCCCGCAGACATTCCATCAGTGTCTGCAGTCTTTGATGTTTGGATGGAGTTACACATTACACTTTTTTTTGCCTCGCCATATTTTGATAGCTATGATTTTCCATATTGCTGATTACAGAGTCATGTGAGGGCTTGTTTTTTTTCAGAACAAGTTTTTATTGGTCCCATCTTTGGGCACATGACATTTTTTGATCACTTTATTCTATGATTATTTAAGGCAGAATGAAAAATAAACAAAAATTCAGGAATTGTTTCCTTTGAGTCTCTTTTTATGCCATTCCACGTGTGGTAACATTTATAAGGCAGCTTTAGTTTTTGGGTTAGTGCAATTACAGTGAAGTCACTTTTGTTTTTTATGTTTTTGCGCTTTTACACAGTAAAAACTATTTTATAGAAAAATATAGTTATTTTTGCATGGATTTATTCTGAGAGCTATAACTTTTTTAACTTTCCGCTGATTGAGCTGTATTGTGGCTTGTTTTTTGCGGGACAAGATTACATTTTCAGCGATACCATTTTTATTTACATTGGTCTTTTTTATCGCGTTTTATTCTACTTTTTCTTTGGCGATACAATGATGATAAAGCATAGTTTTTTTTAGTGGTGTTCACTAAAGGGGTTAACCAGTGTGACATTTTTATAGTGTGGGTCATTCCAGATGCGGCAATACGAAATATGTATACTTTTTTTACATGAAAATATTTTTTATGGGTAAAATATAAATATATACATATTTTTATTATTTGTGATTTTCAAAAAATATTTTTACAACTTTATTTTTTACTTAGACCTACTATGGAACTTTGACTTTCAATGTAGGAGCATTTCTATGCTTTGTAACTGTCAGTGCTGCACTGACACAAGTTAGTTAGATCATGCACTGTGCTTGATTTAATGATTTAATCTTGCTAGAGCCTGATGATCTGTATTTTGCCATTACGACATAGGGTCACCATGCAATTATTGGACTCTCATGATGATGTCACAGGAGCACCGATCGACCGCTGTGCTCTGCTTTACGGAAGCTGAGGCCGGGGGACAGACACCGGAATGTAAGTATGCACTGTTTGTTTTTTTTTACTTTTACAATGGTAACCAGGGTAAAGATCGGGTTTACCCTGGTTACAAGTGAAGACATTGCTGGATCGGCGTCACACACGCCGATTCAGCGATGTCAGTGGGTGATCCAGTGACGAAATAAGGTGCTGGCCTTCTAGCTCCGACCAGCGATGTCACAGCAGGATCCTGATCGCTGCTGCGTGTCAAACACAACGATATCGCTATCCAGGACGCTGCAACGTCACGGATCGCTATCGTTATCGTTCTAAAGTTGCTCAGTGTGAAGGTACCTTAAGAGTATGGGCTGACAAACATTTTCTCCTGGGGGGTACACATCAACATACTGTGTAAATATTTTTATTACGGGAATCATAAACACCCTTGCAAAAAAACTAGAGTGGCTGTAGCAGCACGGAACACGTTAACCCTGGTGATCTGGTGGCAGTGGATGATGAGATGTGGAGGAAGGCCTCATTAAAAAAATAGGCCCAATTTAAAGGAGCGGGTTTCCTAGACTTGGAATGCCCATACACTAAGTGTATGGGCTGACAAACATTTCCCCATGAGGGGTCAATTTAAAAAAAAAATTGTTTACGGGCATCATAAACACCATTGCAAAAAAACTAGAGTGGCTGTAGAAGCACGGAACACATTAACCCTGATGATCTAGTGGCAGTGGATGATGAGACATGGAGGAAGGCCTCATTAAAAAAATAGGCCCAATTTAAAGGAGCGGGTCTCCTAGACTTAGAATGCCCATACACTAAGTGCATGGGCTGACAAACATTTCCCCATGGGCGGTACGTTTATAAAAAAAATTTATGGGGATCATAGACACACTTGCGAAAAAATTGACTGGCTGTAGCAGCATAGAACACGTTCACTCTGGTGTTCTAGTGGTGGTGAATGAGGATGAGGACAAGGAGGAGGAGTACACCAAATTGCCAAAATCAGGACATGTATACCCATGTGTGGGTGTGAAGAGGTGCATGGGAATTCACCTCCAAAAAAGACACTGTATTGGAGGTTATGTTTCGCTGTCATTTGGTGGTGTAGAGAAGTCTGGCCCAATCCAGCCCTCTTAATTTTTCCCCCGGACAACAAAGGAGACAGCTCTGACAGTTCCTGACCCGGCATAGGACAGGTACCCGTGGCCCGGTTCTCCTTCTTAAAATTACAAAGAGCATCTCCCTTCGGAGGACCCGAACTGTATGACACAGACAGTTCAAAGATGTAAATGGACGTGTGTATGTCTGTCCGTCCGTGTTTCTGTGTATGAAGTTTAGCCTAGAATGTATTTATTCTTGGTGTTATGTATACTGTATATATATATATATATATGTGCTCTGTATACATATGTGTATGTGCTCTGTACATAAGCGTGTTTGTGCTATGTGTGTTTGCATACAGTGCCTTGCAAAAGTATTTGGCCCCCTGGAACTTTCAACCTTTTCCCACATATCATGCTTCAAACATAAAGATACCAAATGTAATTTTTTGGTGGAGAGTCAACAAGTGGAACACAATTGTGAAGCTGAACGAAATTTACTGATTATTTTAAATTTTTGTGGAATTTCAAAAACTGAAAAGTGGGGCGTGCAATATTATTTGGCCCCTTTACTTTCAGTGCAGCAAACTCACTCCAGGAGTTCATTGTAGATCTCTGAATGATCCAATGTTGTCCTAAATGCCTAATGATGATAAAAAGATCCGGCGTGGTGAAGTACTAGGCCTCCCCAAGTCTCTTAATTAGCTCGTCTACCCACGGTATGGGATAAAGATAATGACCCATCTGCTTTTGGAATTAGGACATTGTGACTGGCCCACTCACATCGGGACTTCTCAATAATTCCCAACTGGAGCATTGGCTTCACCTAGGTTGGAATGGCTTGCATTCAGGCTTCTGGCTCTCAGTACGGTTTCATCCATACCCTTACCCGACCAGACCTGCAGTCCATGGGTTCTGCTTTTAGGGGGCAGTTGGCAATCACATGTCCAGGCCCTTGTCATCGCCAACATTTAATAGCTGCATCACGAAGGGACCTTGGGATCAACTTAGGGGACATAGGTCTGTGGTCACTCTCTTTTCAAGATATCCCCTCAGTACAGCCTCGGTCTGGTTTTGTCCCAGTGGAGGGCCGTGGACTTTTCTCAGACTCCTGAGCTGATGGAGCCTTACATGACAGCCGAAGTGGAGCAGTGTCCCGTATAAAGTCCTGAGTGGCCTTATACCACTCTATCAGTCCTACAATCTGGTCCAGGGTACCCGAGTCCCCTTGACCCACCCAGTGCTGTATGGCTCACCAGTCAGTTGACCACCACCCTCTCCACAAACTGTATTGGGGTTAAAGTCTCAGGCTGGAGCCACCGTTTCACAAGCTTCAGTAAGTCAAAAACCTGAGACCGGGCAGGCTGGGTTTCCACAAAAATCCATGATAACACCCGTTGGACTCTCACATAAGTATTAACTCCCAGTTGGGCAAGGATCTCACCTTTTAGCTTGGAATAGCCCTGGGAGTCCTCCAGACTGAGTTCAAAGTAGGCCTTCAGCACCTCGCCCCTCAGGAGATTACTATTGGCCTTTGTGCTTCTGTGCCCGTCCTGTCTGTGCCATCTCTCTCAAATTGTGGGCCACAGAAAGCCTAGTGTCTGTTTTTTGTTATTTTGGTTTTTAAATTCTCCCTGAAAAAAAAAAATAGTGGGAGATTAATATTGGCCTTTGTGCTTCTGTGCCAGTCCTGTCTGTGCCATTTCTCTCAAATTGTAAGCCACAGAAAGCCTAGTTTTTTTATTTTTTTTTATTTTGTTTTTTAAATTCTCCCTGAAAAAAAATAAATAGTGGGAGATTAATATTGGCCTTTGTGCTTCTGTGCCCGTCCTGTCTGTGCCATCTCTCTCAAATTGTGGGCCACAGAAAGCCTATTTTTTTTGGGGGGAGGGGGGTTTAAATTCTCCCTGAAAAAAAAAAATAGTGGGCGATTAATATTGGCCTTTGTGCTTCTGTGCCCGTCCTGTCTGTGCCATCTCTCTCAAATTGTGGGCCACAGAAAGCTGAGTGTCTGTTTTATTTATTTTGGTTTTTAAATTCTCCCTGAAAAAAAAAAACATGTGGGAGATTAATATTGGCCTTTCTGCTTGTCTGCCAGTCCTGAGTGTGCCATCTGTCTTAAATAGTGGGCCATAGAAAGCCTAGTGTTTTTTTTTTAATTTGGTATCTAAATTCTCCCTGACAAAAAAAAAACCTGTGGAAGATTAATATTGGCCTTTCTGCTTGTCTCCCAGTCCTGATTGTGCCATCTCTCTTAAATAGTGGGCCATAGAAAGCCTAGTTGTTTTTTTTTTAAATTTGGTATCTAAATTCTCCCTGAAAAAATAAAAAAAAACCTGCGGGAGATTAACATTGGCCTTTCTGCTTGTTTGCCAGTCCTGATTGTGCCATCTCTCTTTAATAGTGGGCCATAGAAAGCCTAGTTTTTTTTTTTAATTTGGTATCTGAATTCTCCCTGAAAAAATTAAAAAAAAACTGTGGGAGATTAATATTGGCCTTTCTGCTTGTCTGCCAGTCCTGAGTGTGCCATCTCTCTTAAATAGTGGGCCATAGAAAGCCTAGTTTTTTTGTTAAAAAATTTTGGTATCTAAATTCTCCCTGAAAAATAAAAAACAGTGGGAGATTAATATTGGCCTTTGTGCTTGAGTGACAGTCCTGCGTGTGTGGCATCTCTCTCATTTGGTGCCACAGAAAACAGTGTGTAACATCGTGACTGATTTTCCTTGCGGTCTCACCCACCTATAAAGGGATATCTAAATCATACAGAAGTTAGAGTTCACCTTGTAAGTTGTTTGACAGTAACAAATACCGTTAGTTTGGTGACGTTTTTAAAACAATGAGGAAGTCTGGTGGAAAAGGTCGTGGCCGTGGGCGTTCATTGCCAGCTGGTAATGATGGTAGTGGTAGTGGAGCATCGGGTGGTCGTAGGAAAAACAATATAGCACCTAAGTCTCGAGCTGTGGAGCCAGGTTCGTCGTCTGGCTACACAAGGCCTCGAACGCTCCCTTTTCTGGGAGTAGGAAAACCGCTTTTAAAGCCGGAGCAGCAAGAGCAAGTTTTGGCTTACCTTGCTGACTCAGCCTCTAGCTCTTTTGCCTCCTCTTCTGAAACTGGTAAATGTAAAAGCAGCGCGTCGTTAGTGGATGTTCACGGTCAGGGACAAGTCGCTTCCTTGTCCTCTTCAGCAAAAACAGCAACAGAGAAGGATGCAGCAGGCGACACAACGGGTTACTCCATGGAGCTCTTTACACATACCGTCCCTGGCTTAGAAAGTGAAACAGTTAACAGGCCATGCCCATTACAAGGTGAATCTGACATGGAGTGCACTGATGCACAGCCACAGCCAGACTACTATGCTGGTCCTTTGACACAGACCACAACATTGCCCTCGCAGGGTACTGATCCAGAATCAGACCCTGATGAGACTATGTTGCCCCGTCACGAACGCTATACCACCGACTTACACGGTGACACAGACGAAGTTGCACACGAGCTAGAAGAGGAGGTTATAGATGACCCAGTTGATGACCCCGATTGGCAGCCATTGGGGAACAGGGTGCAGGCGGCAGTAGTTCTGAAGCGGAGGAGGAGGGGCCGCAGCAGGCATCAACATCGCAACAGGTTCCATCTGCCGGGCCCATAGATGGCACAAAACGCGTGGCAAAGCCAAAACCTGTTGGAGGACAGCGTGGCCATCCGGTTAAAGCTCAGTCTGCAATGCCTGAAAAGGGATCCGATGCTAGAAAGAGTGCAGTCTGGCATTTTTTTAAACAACATCCAATTGATCAGCGCAAAGTCATCTGTCAAAAATGTTCAACTATCTTAAGCAGAGGTCAGAATCTGAAAAGTCTAAATACAAGTTGCATGCATAGACATTTAACCACCATGCATTTGCAAGCCTGGACTAACTACCAAACGTCCCTTAAGGTTGTAACAGCCTCGGCCAATGAAGCTAGTCAGCAACGCTACATCCCTTCCGTCAGTGTAAGGCCACCATTTTCCGCACCACCTGCAGTATCTGTGCAGGTTTCTTTGCCAGGCCAAAGCAGTCAGGGTCAGGGAATCACCAGTTTCGTAGTAGGAAACACTGCATCTAGGGCACCGGCGGCAACAATACCGTCTCCAACCGTCTCTCAGTCTGCCATGTCCACCGGCACCCCCGCTAGTTCCACGATCTCCAGCTCTCCATTCCAGCTCACCCTACATGAGACTCTGGTTAGAAAAAGGAAGTACTTAGCCTCGCATCCGCGTACACAGGGTTTGAACGCCCACATAGCTAGACTAATCTCATTAGAGATGATGCCCTACCGGTTAGTTGAAAGCGAAGCTTTCAAAGCCCTCATGGACTACGCTGTACCACGCTACGAGCTACCCAGTCGACACTTCTTTTCGCGAAAAGCCATCCCAGCCCTCCACCAGCATGTTAAAGAGCGCATCGTCCATGCACTCAGGCAATCTGTGAGTACAAAGGTGCACCTGACAACAGATGCGTGGACCAGCAGGCATGGCCAGGGACGTTACGTGCCCATCACGGCACACTGGGTGAATGTGGTGGATGCAGGGTCCACAGGGGACAGAAATTTTGGGACAGTTCTGCCTAGCCCACGGTCTAGGAAACAGTTTGCTGTAGCCGTTCGCACCCCCTCCTCCTCGTCCTCCTGCAGAAGAGAGAGCTCGTCCACAGACCGCAGTCGCCCAACCACTCCATCCGCAGCTGCCACAGTTGCACACCAGTTGTCCCATTATGGGGCAGCTACTGGCAAGCGTCAGCAGGCAGCATTGGCTATGAAGTGTTTGGGCGACAACAGACACACCGCGGAAGTTCTGTCCGAGTTCTTGCAGAAAGAAACGCAGTCGTGGCTGGGCACTGTAGATCTTGAGGCAGGCAAGGTAGTGAGTGATAACGGAAGGAATTTCATGGCTGCCATCTCCCTTTCCCAACTGAAACACATTCCTTGCCTGGCTCACACCTTAAACCTGGTGGTGCAGTGCTTCCTGAAAAGTTATCCAGGTTATCCGACCTGCTCCTCAAAGTGTGCGGACTTTGCTCGCTTATCCGCCGTTCGCCCGTACACTCCAGCCGTATGCTGACCTATCAGCGGTCTTTGGACCTTCCCCAGCATCGCCTAATCATAGACGTTGCAACAAGGTGGAACTCAACACTGCACATGCTTCAGAGGCGTGCTGTTATGTATTTGTGGGAGGATACACATACACGGGCAGGCAGTAGGATGGCAGACATGGAGTTGTCAGGTGTGCAGTGGTCGAAGATACAAGACATGTGTCAAGTCCTTCAGTGTTTTGAGGAATGCACATGGCTGGTTAGTGCAGACAATGCCATAATAAGCATGAGCATCCCCCTAATGCGTCTGCTGATGCAAAGTTTGACGCACATAAAGGAGCAGGCGTCTGCAGCAGAGGAAGAGGAAAGCCTTGATGACAGTCAGCCATTGTCTGGTCAGGGCAGTGTACAGGACGAGGTAGCGGGCGAACAGGAGGAGGAGGACGAGGAGGATAATGGGGATGAGTATTTTTTTAATGAGGAAGCTTTTCCGGGGCCACGGGAAATTGGTGGCGTGGCAAGGCCGGGTTCTGGTTTTTTGAGGGACACAAGTGACGTAGATTTGCCTGAAACAGCCCCTCAACCCAGCACAACCGCAGATTTGACAACTGTAACTTTGGCCCACATGGCGGATTATGCCTTACGTATCCTCAAAAGGGACACACGCATTACTAAAATGATGAACGATGACGATTACTGGTTGGCCTGCCTCCTTGATCCTTGCTATAAAGGCAAATTGCAAAATATTATGCCACATGAGAACTTGGAACTAATATTAGCAACCAAACAATCAACTCTTGTTGACCGTTATCTTCAGGCATTCCCAGCACACAGCGCCCGTGATCGTTCTCACACGAGCTGCAGGGGCCAGCAGACCAGAGGTGTTAGAGGTGCAGAAATCAGAAGTGGCGTTGGACAGAGGGGTTTTCTGACCAGGTTGTGGAGTGATTTTGCTATGACCGCAGACAGGACAGGTACTGCAGCATCAATTCAAAGTGACAGGAGACAACATTTGTCCAGTATGGTTACTAACTATTTTTCATCCTGGGCATCCAAATTAGACACCTGGCCAGAATTGGCAGAATATGCATTGCAGGAGCTTGCTTGCCCGGCAGCTAGTGTCCTATCAGAAAGAGTATTCAGTGCTGCAGGTTCAATATTAACCGAAAAAAGGACTCGTCTGGCTACCCAAAATGTTGATGATCTAACATTCATTAAAATGAACCACAACTGGATTTCGAATTCTTTTGCCCCACCTTGCCCGGCTGACACCTAGCTTTCCTATGAAAAGGTCTTGCTTGTGGAATACTCTGACTGACTTTTCCAATCGCGTAATTTGCAGCAGCTGATTGTCCAGCATACGACACGTTTACACCTCCCTAAATGGCCAAAATCCCCCCTACGGGGCCGTGGTCTCGCCACTTGGCGCAAGCACCCGTGAGAGTGCCGTTTGTCTGAAGAGGTGGGTGTACCCGCTTTTTGTCGACGGCACTGCCACTGGGTCCCTCATAGTACAATAAAGTGTCTCTGGCGGTGGTGGTGCACACCCAACGTCAGACACACTGTTGTAACATGAGGGGCCCTGGGCCTGTACCGCCGGCCACAAGAGAGTTCCCCCCCCCAGCTCAAACATTGCTCTACCACTTGCACAATTATCTCTCACAGTTCCACCGATGTTTAGTCTATGCGCTGACATCATTCAATGCCTGGCACTGACAATATCAATGTGTTGACATGTATGATGGTACTTAACATAGTTAGGGGCAGTGTCCTATATTTACACCAGTAAATAATTAGCGCCAAATTACTAGGTCTAAAACTCAGTAGAGGAGCCCACCCCTGTACCTAAGTATTCCACCCTTTTGTGTTTTGGTTTTGTTGTAATGCGAGACATTAACATCTATTTATTTTTTTGGAGTACTAACTGGCAGACACTCATTACAATCGGCCTCCGCTGACAACACCAATGCTGCCTGCGTACCCCTGCAAGAGAATTGCAAGTGCCTACAGCCAAATTTTGTTATGTTAGGCCTACTACGCCTGTCTGCGGTCCCTCCTTCCACTAGTCCTCCAGTGATCTGTCTACTGCTGCCCGTGTACCCCTGGAACCAATTTAAAAGTGCCTACAGCCAAATTTTGTTATGTTAGGCCTACTACGCCTGTCTGTGGTCCCTCCTTCCACTAGTCCTCCAGTGACCTGTTTACTGCTGCCCGTGTACCCCTGGAACCAATTTAAAAGTGCCTACAGCCAAATTTTGTTATGTTAGGCCTACTACGCCTGTCTGCGGTCCCTCCTGCCACTAGTCCTCAAGTGACCTTTCTACTGCTGCCCGTGTACCCCTGGAACCAATTTAAAAGTGCCTACAGCCAAATTTTGTTATGTTAGGCCTACTACGCCTGTCTGCGGTCCCTCCTTCCACTAGTCCTCCAGTGACCTGTCTACTGCTGCCCGTGTACCCCTGGAACCAATTTAAAAGTGCCTACAGCCAAATTTTGTTATGTTAGGCCTACTATGCCTGTCTGCGGTCCCTCCTGCCACTAGTCCTCAAGTGACCTGTCTACTGCTGCCCTTGTACCCCTGGAACCAACTTAAAAGTGCCTACAGCCAAATTTTGTTATGTTAGGCCTACTACACCTGTCTGCGTTCCCTCCTGCCACTAGTCCTCGAGTGACCTGTCTACTGCTGCCCTTGTACCCCTGGAACCTATTTTAAAGTGCCTACAGTCTACTTTTGTTATGTTAGGCCTACTAAGCCTGTCTGCGGTCCCTCCTTACAATAGTCCTCCACTGACCACACCACTGCTGCCCGTGTACCCCTGGAACCTATTGTAAAGTGCCTACAGCCTACTTTTGTTATATTAGGCCTACTAAGCCTGTCTGCGGTCCCTCCTTCCAATAGTCCTCCACTGACCACACCACTGCTGCCCGTGTACCCCTGGAACCTATTTTAAATTGCATAGAGCATTCTTTTTTTAATTGTTGGCGTACTAAGTCTGTCTGCGGTCCATAATTGAAATTGTCTTCCACTGACCAGAGCAATGCTGCCTGTGTACCCCTGTAACCTTTTTTAAACTGCATTGAGCCAAATGTTGTGCCTACTACCTGTGTCTGTCTGCGCCACTCAATACAGCTGTCCTCCTTTTAAAAAAGCTGAGCGTCAATAGTCTGGTTTTCAGCCTATAGGAATTTGAAAACTGCATTGGGGCTACTACTACTACTTCGGTAGGGCCTACAAACGGTGTCTGCCGCTCCATGGTGTTCTCCAAGTTTCCTCTCCATTGCTTCAATCTTAAAGCTCTTGTTTAGTAGTTGTTGAAAACAACACTGCATTTGGCCTACAAGTTGGGTCTGGGGTGTAGAGACGGTGTCTTCCGCTCCAAGGTGTTCTCCAGGTTTCCTCTCCATTGCTTCAATCTTAAAGCTCTTCTTAAGTAGTTGTTGAAAACAACACTGCATTAGGCCTACAAGTTGGGTCTGGGGTGTAGAGACGGTGTCTTCCGCTCCAAGGTGTTCCCCAGGTTGCCTCTCCATTGCTTCAATCTTAAAGCTCTTGTTTAGTAGTTGTTGAAAACAACACTGCATTCAGCCTACAAGTTGGGTCTGGGTTGTAGAGACGGAGTCTTCCGCTCCAAGGTGTTCTCCAGGTTTTCTCTCCATTGCTTCAATCTTAAAGCTCTTCTTAAGTAGTTTTTGAAAACAACACTGCATTCGGCCTACAAGTTGGGTCTGGGGTGTAGAGACGGTGTCTGCCACTCCAAGGTGTTCCCCAGGTTTCCTCTCCATTGCTTCGATCTTCTGGCTCTCGTTTAGTAGTTGTTGAAAACAACACTGCATTAGGCCTACTAGTTGGGTTGGGGCCTTCTATCTGTGTCTGCCGCTCCTTGCTGTTCTCCTACAGTGAACAAAGCTGTGCCGCCGGTTTACTACTGTTGCCAATTTTGAACTGCATTTAGAATACTTACTGATTTGGGCCTACTCTCTGTGTCAGCCTCTCATTCCAGTTGTCCTCCACTGAACAAAACCTTGCCCCCTGGTTAGTCCTGTTACCAATTTTGGGAACCAATAGAGATAGTGAAGCAAACACACGATCAATATATAAAAAACAAAACCAATTTTATTAATAGTATTACCAAAAACATACAATAACAATTACGATAAAGAATCACATATATATATAATCAGATTTAAATAACCACATATAAATGATTACAACAGAGATACAGTACCAAAAACTCTGCTACCCATGGACTATGCTATATAACAACAGAGACACACAATACTGGGGCCACCACCGCCATCCATACTAATGGAACATAATGTCTATAGTGACACAGATAATAATAAAGGTGCGGTAAAAGATCTCCTTAAACATAATAATAGGAGATGGGTCATATCATGTGTAATCAGTCACTAATATAGTAGCAATGTCTAACCTAAAATAGATCAGCATACATCAGTACCATAAAAAAATATACATACGCCAAAAGTAGGCCAGTGACCATAAATAATGTCAAAATAATATGCGCCCATTACCTGCAGCCATCGCACAGATAGATCAGCTGTGCCCAGATGAACCCCGACGCGCGTTTCGCTGTACCTGCAGCTTCGTCAGGAGGTAACAATCCGTGTGTATGGCGTCTGTTATATACCGGCTAGAATAGCCCAACTGCTTGCAGCTGTAGCGGCGCATTCCTCACATGTTGCCGCCCGATGACGAGCGCGGCGCTCCGGAATCACGTCACCCGGTCACATGGTCCGGTCACATGACCGCACCTGTCACCAAGGCAGCGCGATGCCATAACAGAGCACCGCCGCCCCCATCGACCAGCAGCGCATGCACAGGTCGCGCTCGAGTCTGCTTCTAAACTACAAAGACGTCCGCCAGGTGAGAACCAAGCCATGTATACCTAAGATAGTGCGTTTAGTACGGACCAGTAAATAACCATCCATGAATGAAGAGGTGACACAAATATATCACACTATATGCTACCTACTACCTATCCTAACAGTTTGTGCATTACCTTGCTTCTTAATGCACAATCCTACCATATTAAACAAATGTTATGTTATTTTAAAGTGTCCATGCGCATATACTGAAAAATGTAAATACAAAGGGGCATAATAACACAGGATAGGTGGAAAAATAATGCAAATCTAGGGGCTAGATAAAATAGCCATAATCAAATATGCATTAATAACCCCACTAATATAAAATGTCATATAGATGTATTCAACCTGCCTAACAAGACAAAACATTATTTAGTATGGTATATAATGCATACATAATATAATATAAAGACATCTCATAAAGGCTAAAAAGCTACCCGATCACTATATCCCTAAACACCTCAAACAACAGAACATATGTCACAGAATATTATCTTCAAACAGGATTTCTTCTGAATAGGCCAGTTCGTGACTTCAATCCAACAACGGTAGCCAGCTTTCTCATCCTCCATGGACCTATCATCGGTGTTTCTTTCTCGCCAAACGGGGTGGGCCAAAAGAAGGAAACAATTCGGAACAGCAAACCCACAAACCCGCAACTCCGTTCCCCCATATTCAAACACGCAACTACAACAAGAGAAACAAGAGAATGTAAATAATCTTAAGGTAATAAACCTTTCAGATACACAATTGTCTGGTGCACAAATTAAGGTGTTGGAAAGGGGACTTTCTTTCTCTCCATCAGCTAGATTTAGTTACTTCACTATGGTGAAAGACTTGGAATTGTTTGCTAGGAAGTTGTCGTTCAAGAAGTATTTTGCTAACCAGTCCAAAAATTTGTTCCCCACAGATATAGAACAACAGGCTTTAGCGGATTTGGAATCCCTTCTAGATGAACAAAGGGAAGAGGGCAGTGAACGCTTTCCTACTTATCTGCACGGCCGTTCACAACATTTCCCCCCTTCAGGTGTAAGTCCCAATGTTGACATTTTTGTCAAATTGGTGAAAAAAGACATTTCATTACTACCAGAGGATGTCTCTAGGCATAATCTATCTGCCGCTGAGAATAGGGCAACTCAGGAACTTAAGAAAATGAAGCACCTTGTCATCAAGCCTGCGGATAAGGGGGGAAATGTTGTGTTATGGCCTGTAGATATGTATGAGCGTGAGGCTTTTAAACAACTCCATACTAAACACTGCTATGCTAAACTGGATAGCAATCCCCTTAATAAATTTAAAAATGATTTGGACGCGTTACTCCAACATGGTTTTGAGCAGGGAATTGTTTCTAAAAAAATGTTGGATGGACTGATTAATAACTCACCAATTATCCCTACGTTCTATATGATCCCTAAGATACATAAAGATGCTTGTAACCCACCGGGGCGGCCTATAGTTTCTGGGATTGGTGGACTGTGTGAGGGGGTGTGTAGGTTTATAGATTTTTATCTACAGAAATGTGTTGAAACATTGCCATCCTTTATTCGTGATACGTCAGATATTCTCAGAAGATTGAATGATGTCGAGCTTGAGCAAGATATGTTCCTTGTGACATGCGATGTTGAGTCGCTTTACACCTCTATACATCATGACCATGGGATCGCGGCATCGAGGTCCTTCTTAAATATGACCAATTTTGATTTGGATTTGATTAATTTTATTCTTGATTTACTACATTTCTCTCTTACACATAATTTTTTTACGTTTAAGGACCGTTTTTTCCTACAGCTCCAGGGCACTGCTATGGGGGCGACTTGTGCGCCCTCGTATGCAAATTTGTTCCTGGGGCTGTGGGAGAGAGAAGTGGTATATGAGTTGGAGGACTTCGCTGCCGTGATCTCATGGTCTAGATATATTGATGACATATTGTTTATCTGGCAAGGAACGGAAACGGGGCTGACATCATTTCTTAACAAATTGAATAAAAACTCGCTTAATATCAAGCTTACTTGGAAATTTAGCAAAAAGCGAGTGGAATTTCTAGACGTACTCATAGAGGTTGGCAATGATAGATTTGTTACCACAGACGTATATCGTAAAGATACGGCTACCAATGCACTCCTCCATGCAGGGTCATCACATCACCCACAGACTATTAGGTCCGTCCCGGTGGGACAATTTTTGCGAATGAAACGCATCTGCTCGGATAATGTGAAATTTGAGAACCAGGCTAGAAATCTGACACAAAACTTGAAACATAGGGGATATAACCATCAAAATATTCGTGCGGGTTATCGGCGTGCCAAATTCACACCTAGAAATCATTTGCTTGTAAAAAAACAAAAAACTGTGATACAAGCTGAACAACCGGTGAGATTGATCACCGATTTTAATTCTAGATGGACGGATATATTAAATATCTGCAAAAAACATTGGTCAGTTCTGACAGCAGATAGTGATTTGGCTAAACATCTTCCCGTAACTCCATCCATTACATGGAGGAGATCGAAAAATCTGAAAGACATTTTGACTCGTAGTCATTATGTGCCCCCTAAAAATTATTTTTTCTCAAATAGATCAGGCCCTAAATGGGGCTGTTTCCAATGCGGTGATTGTTCGGCATGTAAATTTATAGAACGCTCATTTACATTCTATAACAGTGACCAATCTCGTATATATACAATCACTCATCATAATACTTGTAGAACAGATATGGTCATTTATTTCGCATCTTGCCCATGTAATTACATCTACATTGGCATGACCACTCGACAGTTGAGAGTGAGGGTACTAGAGCACGTTAGGGATATCAAAAATGTGGATCGAACCCAGGATGTAACAACATTAAAAACAATTCCCAGACACTTCCTAGTCCATCATAACAGTGACCCCAGAGGATTGAGAATTAGAGGAATAGATAGGGTACAGTTGGGAATAAGAGGGGGCAACTACCAAAAAGAATTGCTGAAAAGAGAGACTAACATAGTAACATAGTAACATAGTTAGTAAGGCCGAAAAAAGACATTTGTCCATCCAGTTCAGCCTATATTCCATCATAATAAATCCCCAGATCTACGTCCTTCTACAGAACCTAATAATTGTATGATACAATATTGTTCTGCTCCAGGAAGACATCCAGGCCTCTCTTGAACCCCTCGACTGAGTTCGCCATCACCACCTCCTCAGGCAAGCAATTCCAGATTCTCACTGCCCTAACAGTAAAGAATCCTCTTCTATGTTGGTGGAAAAACCTTCTCTCCTCCAGACGCAAAGAATGCCCCCTTGTGCCCGTCACCTTCCTTGGTATAAACAGATCCTCAGCGAGATATTTGTATTGTCCCCTTATATACTTATACATGGTTATTAGATCGCCCCTCAGTCGTCTTTTTTCTAGACTAAATAATCCTAATTTCGCTAATCTATCTGGGTATTGTAGTTCTCCCATCCCCTTTATTAATTTTGTTGCCCTCCTTTGTACTCTCTCTAGTTCCATTATATCCTTCCTGAGCACCGGTGCCCAAAACTGGACACAGTACTCCATGTGCGGTCTAACTAGGGATTTGTACAGAGGCAGTATAATGCTCTCATCATGTGTATCCAGACCTCTTTTAATGCACCCCATGATCCTGTTTGCCTTGGCAGCTGCTGCCTGGCACTGGCTGCTCCAGGTAAGTTTATCATTAACTAGGATCCCCAAGTCCTTCTCCCTGTCAGATTTACCCAGTGGTTTCCCGTTCAGTGTGTAATGGTGATATTGATTCCCTCTTCCCATGTGTATAACCTTACATTTATCATTGTTAAACCTCATCTGCCACCTTTCAGCCCAAGTTTCCAACTTATCCAGATCCATCTGTAGCAGAATACTATCTTCTCTTGTATTAACTGCTTTACATAGTTTTGTATCATCTGCAAATATCGATATTTTACTGTGTAAACCTTCTACCAGATCATTAATGAATATGTTGAAGAGAACAGGTCCCAATACTGACCCCTGCGGTACCCCACTGGTCACAGCGACCCAGTTAGAGACTATACCATTTATAACCACCCTCTGCTTTCTATCACTAAGCCAGTTACTAACCCATTTACACACATTTTCCCCCAGACCAAGCATTCTCATTTTGTGTACCAACCTCTTGTGCGGCACGGTATCAAACGCTTTGGAAAAATCGAGATATACCACGTCCAATGACTCACCGTGGTAAGTGGATTACTTTACTTAATACCCTTGCACCTAATGGGCTCAATGAGGTGGTGAGCTTCAAATCCTTCATCTAATGTATGGCGTGAATTTTATTCATATATGTTTTGTATGCTTGTTTTTAACAACATGTTTTTATTTGTTTATATCAATCTGCTCAGGTGTGTTGGCCATGTACTTACCTTAATTTTCCACTCGGCGAGAAAGAAACACCGATGATAGGTCCATGGAGGATGAGAAAGCTGGCTACCGTTGTTGGATTGAAGTCACGAACTGGCCTATTCAGAAGAAATCCTGTTTGAAGATAATATTCTGTGACATATGTTCTGTTGTTTGAGGTGTTTATGGATATAGTGATCGGGTAGCTTTTTAGCCTTTATGAGATGTCTTTATATTATATTATGTATGCATTATATACCATACTAAATAATGTTTTGTCTTGTTAGGCAGGTTGAATACATCTATATGACATTTTATATTAGTGGGGTTATTAATGCATATTTGATTATGGCTATTTTATCTAGCCCCTAGATTTGCATTATTTTTCCACCTATCCTGTGTTATTATGCCCCTTTGTATTTACATTTTTCAGTATATGCGCATGGACACTTTAAAATAACATAACATTTGTTTAATATGGTAGGATTGTGCATTAAGAAGCAAGGTAATGCACAAACTGTTAGGATAGGTAGTAGGTAGCATATAGTGTGATATATTTGTGTCACCTCTTCATTCATGGATGGTTATTTACTGGTCCGTACTAAACGCACTATCTTAGGTATACATGGCTTGGTTCTCACCTGGCGGACGTCTTTGTAGTTTAGAAGCAGACTCGAGCGCGACCTGTGCATGCGCTGCTGGTCGATGGGGGCGGCGGTGCTCTGTTATGGCATCGCGCTGCCTTGGTGACAGGTGCGGTCATGTGACCGGACCATGTGACCGGGTGACGTGATTCCGGTGCGCCGCGCTCGTCATCGGGCGGCAACATGTGAGGAATGCGCCGCTACAGCTGCAAGCAGTTGGGCTATTCTAGCCGGTATATAACAGACGCCATACACACGGATTGTTACCTCCTGACGAAGCTGCAGGTACAGCGAAACGCGCGTCGGGGTTCATCTGGGCACCGCTGATCTATCTGTGCGATGGCTGCAGGTAATGGGCGCATATTATTTTGACATTATTTATGGTCACTGGCCTACTTTTGGCGTATGTATATTTTTTTATGGTACTGATGTATGCTGATCTATTTTAGGTTAGACATTGCTACTATATTAGTGACTGATTACACATGATATGACCCATCTCCTATTATTATGTTTAAGGAGATCTTTTACCGCACCTTTATTATTATCTGTGTCACTATAGACATTATGTTCCATTAGTATGGATGGCGGTGGTGGCCCCAGTATTGTGTGTCTCTGTTGTTATATAGCATAGTCCATGGGTAGCAGAGTTTTTGGTACTGTATCTCTGTTGTAATCATTTATATGTGGTTATTTAAATCTGATTATATATATATGTGATTCTTTATCGTAATTGTTATTGTATGTTTTTGGTAATACTATTAATAAAATTGGTTTTGTTTTTTATATATTGATCGTGTGTTTGCTTCACTATCTCTATTGGTTCCGGTTGTTGATTTGTGGAGAGGATCATTGTTATCCATTTATAGAGGAATTCTCTTGGTGGTATGTATAATACTGTCTGTGTTTACAGATGCCTCTAGTACCGACTACATGGACTTTAGGAAACGGGATAAAAATTGGATGTCCCAATTGGGGTCTCTATTTGGCGAGCAAAGCACAGCAGAGACAGACAACAGAGATGTTAAGGATTTGAAGCTCAACATTAAAGATTTACTCCACAAACGCACTAAGGTGTGGTGGAATAAGGCAGCATTAGAAAACTATTTACAAAAGGACATCATCCCTAGGGGTTTAAGGGTCCAGATCTACCCCACTTTAGACAGTAGTGACCCAACCTTTACCAGCAAATGGGAGGAGTCACTCAACAAATGTTCACGTACGCTGCTGGAGTTACTCATTGGTGCGGATCGTAAATCGTTGGATAGTATAGAAGGAGAGATTGATACTCTGAGAAGCAAAATCCAGAACGTGCTATCAATTGAAGATTGTAATAAATTTGATAAAGAATTGGATATTGAGTTGAATAAGTGGGAAAAGGAAATACAGGAATTAAAGGTTCGTAAATTTCAGCGAGATCTGCAAGATTATTCAACCAATAGGATCTATAAGTGGCAATATAACAAGGCTCAACGGAAGCCAGTGTCACGATCATCATCTGTGACGTCACTTAGATCTGAGGAATCATGTGGCGAACCTTTTTTAGGCAAACGGGGTGGGCCAAAAGAAGGAAACAATTCGGAACAGCAAACCCACAAACCCGCAACTCCGTTCCCCCATATTCAAACACGCAACTACAACAAGAGAAACAAGAGAATGTAAATAATCTTAAGGTAATAAACCTTTCAGATACACAATTGTCTGGTGCACAAATTAAGGTGTTGGAAAGGGGACTTTCTTTCTCTCCATCAGCTAGATTTAGTTACTTCACTATGGTGAAAGACTTGGAATTGTTTGCTAGGAAGTTGTCGTTCAAGAAGTATTTTGCTAACCAGTCCAAAAATTTGTTCCCCACAGATATAGAACAACAGGCTTTAGCGGATTTGGAATCCCTTCTAGATGAACAAAGGGAAGAGGGCAGTGAACGCTTTCCTACTTATCTGCACGGCCGTTCACAACATTTCCTCCCTTCAGGTGTAAGTCCCAATGTTGACATTTTTGTCAAATTGGTGAAAAAAGACATTTCATTACTACCAGAGGATGTCTCTAGGCATAATCTATCTGCCGCTGAGAATAGGGCAATTCAGGAACTTAAGAAAATGAAGCACCTTGTCATCAAGCCTGCGGATAAGGGGGGAAATGTTGTGTTATGGCCTGTAGATATGTATGAGCGTGAGGCTTTTAAACAACTCCATACTAAACACTGCTATGCTAAACTGGATAGCAATCCCCTTAATAAATTTAAAAATGATTTGGACGCGTTACTCCAACATGGTTTTGAGCAGGGAATTGTTTCTAAAAAAATGTTGGATGGACTGATTAATAACTCACCAATTATCCCTACGTTCTATATGACCCCTAAGATACATAAAGACGCTTGTAACCCACCGGGGCGGCCTATAGTTTCTGGGATTGGTGGACTGTGTGAGGGGGTGTGTAGGTTTATAGATTTTTATCTACAGAAATGTGTTGAAACATTGCCATCCTTTATTCGTGATACGTCAGATATTCTCAGAAGATTGAATGATGTCGAGCTTGAGCAAGATATGTTCCTTGTGACATGCGATGTTGAGTCGCTTTACACCTCTATACATCATGACCATGGGATCGCGGCATCGAGGTCCTTCTTAAATATGACCAATTTTGATTTGGATTTGATTAATTTTATTCTTGATTTACTACATTTCTCTCTTACACATAATTTTTTTACGTTTAAGGACCGTTTTTTCCTACAGCTCCAGGGCACTGCTATGGGGGCGACTTGTGCGCCCTCGTATGCAAATTTGTTCCTGGGGCTGTGGGAGAGAGAAGTGGTATATGAGTTGGAGGACTTCGCTGCCATGATCTCATGGTCTAGATATATTGATGACATATTGTTTATCTGGCAAGGAACGGAAACGGGGCTGACATCATTTCTTAACAAATTGAAGAAAAACTCGCTTAATATCAAGCTTACTTGGAAATTTAGCAAAAAGCGAGTGGAATTTCTAGACGTACTCATAGAGGTTGGCAATGATAGATTTGTTACCACAGACGTATATCGTAAAGATACGGCTACCAATGCACTCCTCCATGCAGGGTCATCACATCACCCACAGACTATTAGGTCCGTCCCGGTGGGACAATTTTTGCGAATGAAACGCATCTGCTCGGATAATGTGAAATTTGAGAACCAGGCTAGAAATCTGACACAAAACTTGAAACAAAGGGGATATAACCATCAAAATATTCGTGCGGGTTATCGGCGTGCCAAATTCACACCTAGAAATCATTTGCTTGTAAAAAAACAAAAAACTGTGATACAAGCTGAACAACCGGTGAGATTGATCACCGATTTTAATTCTAGATGGACGGATATATTAAATATCTGCAAAAAACATTGGTCAGTTCTGACAGCAGATAGTGATTTGGCTAAACATCTTCCCGTAACTCCATCCATTACATGGAGGAGATCGAAAAATCTGAAAGACATTTTGACTCGTAGTCATTATGTGCCCCCTAAAAATTATTTTTTCTCAAATAGATCAGGCCCTAAATGGGGCTGTTTCCAATGCGGTGATTGTTCGGCATGTAAATTTATAGAACGCTCATTTACATTCTATAACAGTGACCAATCTCGTATATATACAATCACTCATCATATTACTTGTAGAACAGATATGGTCATTTATTTCGCATCTTGCCCATGTAATTACATCTACATTGGCATGACCACTCGACAGTTGAGAGTGAGGGTACTAGAGCACGTTAGGGATATCAAAAATGTGGATCGAACCCAGGATGTAACAACATTAAAAACAATTCCCAGACACTTCCTAGTCCATCATAACAGTGACCCCAGAGGATTAAGAATTAGAGGAATAGATAGGGTACAGTTGGGAATAAGAGGGGGCAACTACCAAAAAGAATTGCTGAAAAGAGAGACTAAGTGGATTACTTTACTTAATACCCTTGCACCTAATGGGCTCAATGAGGTGGTGAGCTTCAAATCCTTCATCTAATGTATGGCGTGAATTTTATTCATATATGTTTTGTATGCTTGTTTTTAACAACATGTTTTTATTTGTTTATATCAATCTGCTCAGGTGTGTTGGCCATGTACTTACCTTAATTTTCCACTCGGCGAGAAAGAAACACCGATGATAGGTCCATGGAGGATGAGAAAGCTGGCTACCGTTGTTGGATTGAAGTCACGAACTGGCCTATTCAGAAGAAATCCTGTTTGAAGATAATATTCTGTGACATATGTTCTGTTGTTTGAGGTGTTTATGGATATAGTGATCGGGTAGCTTTTTAGCCTTTATGAGATGTCTTTATATTATATTATGTATGCATTATATACCATACTAAATAATGTTTTGTCTTGTTAGGCAGGTTGAATACATCTATATGACATTTTATATTAGTGGGGTTATTAATGCATATTTGATTATGGCTATTTTATCTAGCCCCTAGATTTGCATTATTTTTCCACCTATCCTGTGTTATTATGCCCCTTTGTATTTACATTTTTCAGTATATGCGCATGGACACTTTAAAATAACATAACATTTGTTTAATATGGTAGGATTGTGCATTAAGAAGCAAGGTAATGCACAAACTGTTAGGATAGGTAGTAGGTAGCATATAGTGTGATATATTTGTGTCACCTCTTCATTCATGGATGGTTATTTACTGGTCCGTACTAAACGCACTATCTTAGGTATACATGGCTTGGTTCTCACCTGGCGGACGTCTTTGTAGTTTAGAAGCAGACTCGAGCGCGACCTGTGCATGCGCTGCTGGTCGATGGGGGCTGCGGTGCTCTGTTATGGCATCGCGCTGCCTTGGTGACAGGTGCGGTCATGTGACCGGACCATGTGACCGGGTGACGTGATTCCGGAGCGCCGCGCTCGTCATCGGGCGGCAACATGTGAGGAATGCGCCGCTACAGCTGCAAGCAGTTGGGCTATTCTAGCCGGTATATAACAGACGCCATACACACAGATTGTTACCTCCTGACGAAGCTGCAGGTACAGCGAAACGCGCGTCGGGGTTCATCTGGGCACCGCTGATCTATCTGTGCGATGGCTGCAGGTAATGGGCGCATATTATTTTGACATTATTTATGGTCACTGGCCTACTTTTGGCGTATGTATATTTTTTTATGGTACTGATGTATGCTGATCTATTTTAGGTTAGACATTGCTACTATATTAGTGACTGATTACACATGATATGACCCATCTCCTATTATTATGTTTAAGGAGATCTTTTACCGCACCTTTATTATTATCTGTGTCACTATAGACATTATGTTCCATTAGTATGGATGGCGGTGGTGGCCCCAGTATTGTGTGTCTCTGTTGTTATATAGCATAGTCCATGGGTAGCAGAGTTTTTGGTACTGTATCTCTGTTGTAATCATTTATATGTGGTTATTTAAATCTGATTATATATATATGTGATTCTTTATCGTAATTGTTATTGTATGTTTTTGGTAATACTATTAATAAAATTGGTTTTGTTTTTTATATATTGATCGTGTGTTTGCTTCACTATCTCTATTGGTTCCGGTTGTTGATTTGTGGAGAGGATCATTGTTATCCATTTATAGAGGAATTCTCTTGGTGGTCTGTTACCAATTTTGAACTGCTTTTAGCCCACTTTATTCTTTGGGCCCATATCTGTTTCCCCCTCATCCTGCCCATTGCCCAGCCAGTGATAGATGAGTCTGCTGGTACATTGACCCATAATGCAACATTCCCCGTGCACGCTACACTGCAAGATTGTGACCCTGCTGAAAGTCAGGTCCCCCTTCCCGCATACCATACCACCTTACACGGGGACAAAGAGGAAGGTGCAGATGAAGGTGCAGGTTCCTTCATCAGGTGGGGGGAGGAATACTCATTAGCGACGTCACTGGCACAGGGCCCCTCATAGTACGCAAAAGTGTTGCTGCCGGTGGGAGGTGCAGCCGCCGTGCAAACACACCGTTGTACTTTGAGGGGCCCTGTGCCAGTGCCAATGCCAACGAGTGGTCCTCCCCTGCTTGCTGAGGATCACAGCACTTGCAAAGTTGAAATACTTACCTCTCCCTGCTCCCCTGCCGTGACGTGGTCCAGATTTACTGGGCACACTAATTACTTGAACCAGTCCTACCCCCACAACTTTAGCCAAATGACCCCCATTTTCAAATGCCTTACAATTATTATAAGCTAAATTAAGATTGACAAGCTTCCGTAACAAGAATGGATGTTTTTGCCATTAACATGGGCTCTGTACATGTTTTCCTGGCCTCTACTCACTGCCGACTATGCTCCCCCATTGACTTGCATTGGGTTTCGTGTTTCGGTCGATCCCCGACTTTTTGCAATAATCGGCCGATTCCACTCGACTCGACTTTTGAGATAGTCGGGTTTCGCGAAACCCGACTCGACTCTAAAAAGGTCAAGGTCGCTCAACCCTAGTCAGGAGCAGTGTCCTATATTTACACCAGTAAATACTTTGCGCCAAATTACTAGGTATGAAACTCAGCAGAGGAGCCCACCCCTGAACCTAAGTATGCCACCCTTTTTTTATTTGGTTTTGTTGGATTGCGAGACATTAACATCTACTTATTTTTGGTGAGTACTAACTGTCAGACACTCATTACAATCGGCCTCCGCCGACAACACCAATGCTGCCTGTGTACCCCTGCAAGATAATTCCAAGTGTCTACAGCCTACTTTTGTTATGTTAGGCCTACTAAGCCTGTCTGCGGTCCATTATAGAAATTGTCCTTCACTGACCACACCACTGCTGCCCGTGTACCCCTGGAACCTATTTTAAAGTGCCTACAGCCTACTTTTGTTATGTTAGGCCTACTAAGCCTGTCTGCGGTCCCTCCTTACAAAAGTCCTCCACTGACCACACCACTGCTGCCCGTGTACCCCTGGAACCTTTTTTAAAGTGCCTACAGCCAACTTTTGTTATGTTAGGCCTACTAAGCCTGTCTGCGGTCCCTCTTTACAATAGTCCTCCACTGACCACACCACTGCTGCCCGTGTACCCCTGGAACCTATTTTAAAGTGCCTACAGCCTACTTTTGTTATGTTAGGCCTACTAAGCCTGTCTGCGGTCTCTCCTTACAATAGTCCTCCACTGACCACACCACTGCTGCCCGTGTACCCCTGGAACCTTTTTTAAAGTGCCTACAGCCTACTTTTGTTATATTAGGCCTACTAAGCCTGTCTGCGGTCCCTCCTTCCAATAGTCCTCCACTGACCACACCACTGCTGCCCGTGTACCCCTGGAACCTATTTTAAATTGCATAGAGCATTCTTTTTTTAATTGTTGGCGTACTAACTATGTCTGCGGTCCATAATTGAAATTGTCTTCCACTGACCAGAGCAATGCTGCCTGTGTACCCCTGTAACCATTTTTAAACTACATTGAGCCAAATTTTTTGTTTAAGGCCTACTACCTGTGTCTGTCTGCGCCACTCAATACAGCTGTCCTCCTCTGAAAAAAGCTGAGCGTCAATAGTCTGGTTTTCAGCCTATAGGAATTTGAAAACTGCACTGGGGTTACTACTTCGGTAGGGCCTACTAACGGTGTCTGCCGCTCCAAGGTGTTCTCCTGGTTGCCTCTCCATAGCTTCGATCTTCTAGCTCTCGTTCAGTAGTTGTTGAAACAACACTGCATTAGGCCTACAAGTTGGGTCTGGGTTGTAGAGACGTTGTCTTCCGCTCCAAGCTGTTCTCCAGGTTGCCTCTCCATAGCTTCGATCTTCTAGCTCTCGTTAAGTAGTTGTTGAAACAACACTGCATTAGGCCTACAAGTTGGGTCTGGGTTGTAGAGACGGTGTCTGCCGCTCCAAGGTGTTCTCCAGGTTGCCTCTCCATAGCTTCGATCTTCTAGCTCTCGTTTAGTAGTTGACGAAAACAACACTGCATTAGGCCTACAAGTTGGGTCTGGGTTGTAGAGACGGTGTCTTCCGCTCCAATGTGTTCTCCAGGTTTCCTCTCCATAGCTTCGATCTTCTAGTTCTCGTTTAGTAGTTGTTGAAACAACACTGCATTAGGCCTATAAGTTGGGTCTGGGTTGTAGAGACGGTGTCTGCCGCTCCAAGGTGTTTTCCAGGTTTCCTCTCCATAGCTTCGATCTTCTAGCTCTCGTTTAGTAGTTGTTGAAAACAACACTGCATTAGGCCTACAAGTTGGGTCTGGGTTGTAGAGACGGTGTCTTCCGCTCGAAGGTGTTCTCCAGGTTGCCTCTCCATAGCTTCGATCTTCTAGCTCTCGTTTAGTAGTTGTTAAAAACAACACTGCATTAGGCCTACAAGTTGGGTCTGGGTTGTAGAGACGGTGTCTGCCGCTCCAAGGTGTTCTCCAGGTTTCCTCTCCATAGCTTCCATCTTCTAGCTCTCGTTTATTAGTTGATGAAAACAACACTGCATTAGGCCTACAAGTTGGGTCTGGGTTGTAGAGACGGTGTCTTCCGCTCCAAGGTGTTCTCCAGGTTGCCTCTCCGTAGCTTCGATCTTCTAGCTCTCGTTTAGTAGTTGTTGAAAACAACACTGCATTAGGCCTACAAGTTGGGTCTGGGTTGTAGAGACGGTGTCTGCCGCTCCAAGGTGTTCTCCAGGTTGCATCTCCATAGCTTCGATCTTCTAGCTCTCGTTTAGTAGTTGTTGAAAACAACACTGCATTAGGCCTACAAGTTGGGTCTGGGTTGTAGAGACGGTGTCTTCCGCTCCAAGGTGTTCTCCAGGTTTCCTCTCCATAGCTTCGATCTTCTAGTTCTCGTTTAGTAGTTGTTGAAACAACACTGCATTAGGCCTATAAGTTGGGTCTGGGTTGTAGAGACGGTGTCTGCCGCTCCAAGGTGTTTTCCAGGTTTCCTCTCCATAGCTTCGATCTTCTAGCTCTCATTTAGTAGTTGTTGAAAACAACACTGCATTAGGCCTACAAGTTGGGTCTGGATTGTAGAGAATGTGTCTTCCGCTCCAAGGTGTTCTCCAGGTTGCCTCTCCATAGCTTCGATCTTCTAGCTCTCGTTTAGTAGTTGTTGAAAACAACACTGCATTAGGCCTACAAGTTAGGTCTGGGTTGTAGAGATGGTGTCTTCCGCTCCAAGGTGTTCTCCAGGTTGCCTCTCCATTGCTTCAATCTTCATGCTCGTGTTAAGTAGTTGTTGAAACAACACTACATTAGGCCTACAAGTTGGGTCTGGGTCGTAGAGACGGTGTCTGCCGCTCCAAGGTGTTCTCCAGGTTGCCACATAATCGAAGCTACATAGAGCTTATTTTGTAATTTTACGCCTACTAAGTCTTTCTGCGGTCCCTCCTTCCAATTGTCCTCCACTGAGCACACCAATGCAGACCGTGTACCCATGTAACCTTTTTTAAACCTGCGTCGAGCCAACTTTGTGGTGTAAGGCCTACTTGTAGTGTCTGGCTGCGCCACTCAATACAGCTGTCCTCTTTACAAAAAATGACCTACAATTATCTGGTTTACAGCCTATCGGAATTTTAAAACTGCAGTGGGCCTACTAGTTGGGTTGGGGCCTTCTATCGGTGTCTTCCGCTCCTTGCTGTTCTCCTCCAGTGAACAAAGCTGTGCCACCTGTTTACTACTGTTGTCAATTTTGAACTGCATTTAGACTACTTACTGATTTGCGCCTACTCTCTGTGTCAGTCTCTCATTCCAGTTGTCCTCCACTGAACAAAGCAATGCCCCCTGGTTAGTCCTGTTACCAATTTTGAACTGCATTTAGCCCACTTTATTCTTTGGGCCCATATTTGTTTCCCCCTCATCCTGCCCATTGCCCAGCCAGTGATAGATGAGTCTGCTGGTACATTGACCCATAACGCAACATTCCCCGTGCACACTACACTGCAAGATTGTGACCCTGCTGAAAGTCAGGTCCCCCTTCCCGCATACCATACCACCTTACACGAGGACAAAGAGGAAGGTGCAGATGAAGGTGCAGGTTCCTTCATCAGGTGGGGGAGGAATACTCGTTGGTGATTTCACTGGCACAGGGCCCCTCATAGTACGCAAAAGTGTCGCTGCCGGTGGGAGGCGCCCCCGCCGTGCAAACACACCGCCGTACTTTGAGGGGCCCTGTGCCAGTGCCAATGCCAACGAGTGTGCCCCCCCTGCTTGCTCAGGATCACAGCACTTGCAAAGTTGAAATACTTACCTCTCCCTGCTCCACTGCCGTAACATGGTCCAGATTTCCTGGGCCCACTAATTACTTGAACCAGCCCTACCCCCCACAACTTTAGCCAAATGACCCCCAATTTCCAATGCCTTACTATTATTATAAGGTAAATTAAGATTGACAAGCTTCAGTAACAAGAATGTATGTTTTTGCCATTAAAATGGGCACTGTGCATGTTTTCCTGGCCTCCACTCACTGCCGACTATGCTCCCCCATTGACTTGCATTGGGTTTCATGTTTCGGTCGATCCCCGACTTTTCGCGATAATCGGCCGATTCCACTCGACTCGACTTTTGAGATAGTCGGGTTTCGCGAAACCCGACTCGACTCTAAAAAAGTCAAGGTCGCTCAACCCTAGTGTTGGGGTATGTGTTGTGAATTCTGTGGCTGAATTCACTCCTGTGGTCACAAGTGGTACTGCAGCTTCTGAGCTCCCTCCCTCAGGTGTTCTGGTGAGCTCGTTAACTGCTTCATTACTTAACTCCGCCTGATGCTGCTATCCTTGCTCCTTGTCAATGTTTCAGTGTTGGATCTGAGCTTCTCCTGATTGTTCCTGTGACCTGCTGCTCTGTATAGCTAAGTGCCTTTTGCTTTTTTGTTGCTTTTTTTCTGTCCAGCTTGTCTTTTGTTTTGCTGGAAGCTCTGAGACGCAAAGGGTGTACCGCCGTGCCGTTAGTTCGGCACGGTGGGTTTTTTTTTTGCCCCCTTTGCGTGGTTTTGCTTTAGGGTTTTTTGTAGACTGCAAAGTTGGCTTTACTGTCCTCGCTCTGTCCTAGAATATCGGGCCCCACTTTGCTGAATCTATTTCATCCCTACGTTTTGTCTTTTCATCTTACTCACAGTCATTATATGTGGGGGGCTGCCTTTTCCTTTGGGGAATTTCTCTGGGGCAAGTCAGGCCTATTTTTCTATCTTCAGGCTAGCTAGTTTCTTAGGCTGTGCCGAGTTGCCTAGGTAGTTGTTAGGCGCAATCCACAGCCGCTTTTAGTTGTGTTTAGGATAGGATCAGGTGTGCAGTCTACAGAGTTTCCACGTCTCAGAGCTCGTTCTTGTATTTTTGGGTATTTGTCAGATCACTGTGTGCGCTCTGATCGCTAAGCACACTGTGTTTCTGGATTGCCTTCATAACACCTGTCATTAGCATACATAACAGTACAAGGAGCCAAACTAATGATTCTCAATAGAGGGAAAGAAAAAGTTCTGACATCATTTTTTTTTTTTTTTTTTCTGCTCTGTGTTCACTTTTTTTTTTTCCCCTAGACATTTGGGTGATTCTGGACACAGGTGTGGACATGGATATTCAGGGTCTGTGCTCTTCAATGGATAATCTCGTTATAAATGTACAAAAGATTCAAGATACTATTGATCAGAAATCTATGTTAGAACCAAGAATTCCTATTCCTGATTTGTTTTTTGGAGATAGAACTAAGTTTCTAAGTTTCAAAAATAATTGTAAGCTATTTCTGGCCTTGAAACC
This sequence comes from Ranitomeya imitator, assembly GCF_032444005.1. NCBI lineage: Eukaryota > Metazoa > Chordata > Amphibia > Anura > Dendrobatidae > Ranitomeya > Ranitomeya imitator. Next base: position 418,412,159 of record NC_091285.1, on the reverse strand, counting down.
TCATTCTTCTGGTAATCCTATTCAACAGGTTTTGATTATTATTTCTTTTTTGCGCGGCGACCCTCAAGACTGGGCATTTTCTCTTGCGCCAGGAGACCCTGCATTGAGTAGTGTCGATGCGTTTTTCCTGGCGCTCGGATTGCTGTACGATGAGCCTAATTCAGTGGATCAGGCTGAGAAAAATTTGCTGGCTTTTTGCCAGGGTCAGGATGATATAGAAGTATATTGTCAGAAATTTAGGAAATGGTCAGTACTCACTCAGTGGAATGAATCTGCGCTGGCAGCTTTGTTCAGAAAGGGTCTCTCTGAGGCTCTTAAGGATGTCATGGTGGGATTTCCTATGCCTGCTGGTTTGAATGAGTCTTTGTCTTTGGCCATTCAGATCGGTCGACGCTTGCGCGAGCGTAAATCTGTGCACCATTTGGCGGTACTGCCTGAGGTTAAACCTGAGCCTATGCAGTGCGATAGGACTATGACTAGAGTTGAACGGCAGGAATACAGACGTCTGAATGGTCTGTGTTTCTACTGTGGTGATTCCACTCTTGCTATTTCTGATTGTCCTAAGCGCACTAAGCGGTCCGCTAGGTCTGCCGTCATTGGTACTGTACAGTCCAAATTCCTTCTGTCCATTACCTTGATATGCTCTTTGTCGTCGTTTTCTGTCATGGCGTTTGTGGATTCGGGCGCTGCCCTGAATCTGATGGATTTGGATTATGCTAAACGTTGTGGGTTTTTCTTGGAGCCTTTGCGGTGTCCTATTCCATTGAGAGGAATTGATGCTACACCTTTGGCCAAGAATAAACCTCAATACTGGGCCCAGCTGACCATGTGCATGGCTCCTGCACATCAGGAAGTTATTCGCTTTCTGGTGTTGCATAATCTGCATGATGTGGTTGTGTTGGGGTTGCCATGGCTACAAACCCATAATCCAGTATTGGATTGGAATTCCATGTCGGTATCCAGCTGGGGTTGTCAGGGGGTACATGGTGATGTTCCATTTTTGTCGATTTCGTCATCCACCCCTTCTGAGGTCCCAGAGTTCTTGTCTGATTATCAGGATGTATTTGAAGAGCCCAAGTCCGATGCTCTACCTCCGCATAGGGATTGTGATTGTGCTATCAATTTGATTCCTGGTAGTAAATTCCCTAAAGGTCGATTATTTAATTTATCCGTGCCCGAACACGCCGCTATGCGCAGTTATGTGAAGGAATCCCTGGAGAAGGGACATATTCGCCCATCGTCATCACCACTGGGAGCAGGGTTCTTCTTTGTAGCCAAGAAGGATGGTTCGCTGAGACCGTGTATTGATTACCGCCTTCTTAATAAGATCACTGTTAAATTTCAGTATCCCTTGCCATTGTTATCTGACTTGTTTGCTCGGATTAAGGGGGCTAGTTGGTTCACTAAGATAGATCTTCGTGGTGCGTATAATCTGGTGAGAATCAGGCAAGGAGATGAATGGAAAACTGCATTCATTTTGAGTATCTAGTGATGCCGTTCGGACTTGCCAATGCTCCATCTGTGTTTCAGTCTTTTATGCATGACATCTTCCGTGAGTATCTGGATAAATTCCTGATTGTTTACTTGGATGACATTTTGATCTTCTCAGATGATTGGGAGTCTCATGTGAAGCAGGTCAGAATGGTTTTTCAGGTCCTGCGTGCTAACTCTTTGTTTGTGAAGGGATCAAAGTGTCTCTTCGGTGTGCAAAAAGTTTCATTTTTAGGGTTCATCTTTACCCCTTCTTCTATCGAGATGGATCCAGTTAAGGTCCAAGCCATCCAGGATTGGATTCAGCCGACATCTCTGAAAAGTCTGCAAAAGTTCCTGGGCTTTGCTAATTTTTATCGTCGCTTCATCTGTAATTTTTTTAGCATTGCCAAACCATTGACCGATTTGACCAAGAAGGGTGCTGATTTGGTTAATTGGTCTTCTGCTGCTGTGGAAGCTTTTCAGGAGTTGAAGCGTCGTTTTTGTTCTGCCCCTGTGTTGTGTCAGCCAAATGTTTCTCTTCCGTTCCAGGTCGAGGTTGATGCTTCTGAGATTGGAGCAGGGGCGGTTTTGTCACAGAGAGGTTCTGATTGCTCAGTGATGAAACCATGTGCTTTCTTTTCCAGGAAGTTTTTGCCCGCTGAGCGTAATTATGATGTGGGCAATCGAGAGTTGCTGGCCATGAAGTGGGCATTCGAGGAGTGGCGTCATTGGCTTGAAGGAGCTAAGCATCGCGTGGTGGTATTGACTGATCATAAGAACTTGACTTATCTCGAGTCTGCCAAGCGCTTGAATCCTAGACAGGCCCGTTGGTCGTTATTTTTTGCCCGCTTCGACTTTGTGATTTCGTACCTTCCGGGCTCTAAAAATGTGAAGGCGGATGCTCTGTCTAGGAGTTTTGTGCCCGACTCTCCGGGTTTATCTGAGCCAGCGGGTATCCTCAAGGAAGGAGTCATTGTGTCTGCCATCTCCCCTGATTTGCGGCGGGTGCTGCAAAAATTTCAGGCGAATAAACCTGATCGTTGTCCAGCAGAGAAACTGTTCGTCCCTGATAGGTGGACTAATAAACTTATCTCTGAACTTCATTGTTCGGTGTTGGCTGGTCATCCTGGAATCTTTGGTACCAGAGAGTTAGTGGCTAGATCCTTCTGGTGGCCATCTCTGTCACGGGATGTACGTACTTTTGTGCAGTCCTGTGGGATTTGTGCTAGGGCTAAGCACTGCTGTTCTCGTGCCAGTGGGTTGCTTTTGCCCTTGCCGGTCCCAAAGAGGCCTTGGACACATATTTTGATGGATTTCATTTCTGACCTTCCCGTTTCTCAAAAGATGTCAGTCATTTGGGTGGTCTGTGATCGCTTTTCTAAAATGGTCCATCTGGTGCCCTTGGCTAAATTGCCTTCCTCCTCTGATTTGGTACCTTTGTTCTTTCAGCATGTGGTTCGGTTGCATGGCATTCCTGAGAATATTGTTTCTGACAGAGGTTCCCAGTTTGTTTCAAGGTTTTGGCGAGCCTTTTGTGGTAGGATGGGCATTGACCTATCCTTTTCCTCGGCTTTCCATCCTCAGACTAATGGCCAGACCGAACGAACCAATCAGACCTTGGAAACATATCTGAGATGTTTTGTTTCTGCAGACCAGGATGATTGGGTGTCCTTTTTGCCGTTGGCTGAGTTCGCCCTTAATAATCGGGCCAGCTCGGCTACCTTGGTTTCTCCATTTTTTTGCAATTCTGGGTTCCATCCTCGTTTCTCTTCAGGACAGGTTGAGTCTTCGGACTGTCCTGGTGTGGATTCTGTGGTGGATAGGTTGCAGCAGATCTGGACTCAGGTAGTGGACAATTTGATCTTGTCCCAGGAGAAAGCTCAACTTTTCGCTAATCGCAGACGCCGTGTGGGTCCCCGACTTCGTGTTGGGGATCTGGTTTGGTTATCTTCTCGTCATATTCCTATGAAGGTTTCCTCTCCTAAATTTAAACCTCGTTTTATTGGTCCGTATAGGATTTCTGAGGTTCTCAATCCTGTGTCTTTTCGTTTGACCCTCCCAGACTCCTTTTCCATACATAATGTATTCCATAGGTCGTTGTTGCGGAGATACGTGGCACCTATGGTTCCATCTGTTGAGCCTCCTGCCCCGGTTTTGGTGGAGGGGGAATTGGAGTATATTGTGGAGAAGATTTTGGATTCTCGTGTTTCTAGACGGAAACTCCAGTATCTGGTTAAATGGAAGGGTTATGCTCAGGAAGATAATTCCTGGGTTTTTGCCTCTGATGTTCATGCTTCCGATCTTGTTCGTGCCTTTCATGCGGCTCATCCTGGTCGGCCTGGGGGCTCTGGTGAGGGTTTGGAGACCCCTCCTCAAGGGGGGGTACTGTTGTGAATTCTGTGGCTGAATTCACTCCTGTGGTCACAAGTGGTACTGCAGCTTCTGAGCTCCCTCCCTCAGGTGTTCTGGTGAGCTCGTTAACTGCTTCATTACTTAACTCCGCCTGATGCTGCTATCCTTGCTCCTTGTCAATGTTTCAGTGTTGGATCTGAGCTTCTCCTGATTGTTCCTGTGACCTGCTGCTCTGTATAGCTAAGTGCCTTTTGCTTTTTTGTTGCTTTTTTTCTGTCCAGCTTGTCTTTTGTTTTGCTGGAAGCTCTGAGACGCAAAGGGTGTACCGCCGTGCCGTTAGTTCGGCACGGTGGGGTTTTTTTTTGCCCCCTTTGCGTGGTTTTGCTTTAGGGTTTTTTGTAGACTGCAAAGTTGGCTTTACTGTCCTCGCTCTGTCCTAGAATATCGGGCCCCACTTTGCTGAATCTATTTCATCCCTACGTTTTGTCTTTTCATCTTACTCACAGTCATTATATGTGGGGGGCTGCCTTTTCCTTTGGGGAATTTCTCTGGGGCAAGTCAGGCCTATTTTTCTATCTTCAGGCTAGCTAGTTTCTTAGGCTGTGCCGAGTTGCCTAGGTAGTTGTTAGGCGCAATCCACAGCCGCTTTTAGTTGTGTTTAGGATAGGATCAGGTGTGCAGTCTACAGAGTTTCCACGTCTCAGAGCTCGTTCTTGTATTTTTGGGTATTTGTCAGATCACTGTGTGCGCTCTGATCGCTAAGCACACTGTGTTTCTGGATTACCTTCATAACACCTGTCATTAGCATACATAACAGGTATGCCTTATTTCACACTCCTACGCATTCTCCAACCATATGTGGTGCAGTGATGTCCTTGCTGTGCAGTGAGAAGGCAATGACCCAGATACAGGTTCACAATAAAGTCTTGTTTATTTCACAGTGTACTCGTGAGCAGAAAAGTAAATGAGTCCTTCGGTACGCAGTCGGGAAAAGTAAAGACAGTCTGCAATCTGTTGCCGTGAATGTACTACACCCCCATGTATGCTGGGGTGTCAGGCTTTTTAGACTCTGTCTGGTCAAATGTTGCTCCACACAGAAAGAGCTCTGCATAAGTCTCCTGCTAGATCTGCTTCCAAGACCAACACTGACACACCCAAACCCTTCTGAAGGGGTTTTGTTTTACTCTCTGCCAGACTCTGTGGCCATGGGCCACTTGTAAGACCTGGGCTGGAAGAAATGAACCAGCCCCACTACCTTCCTGCAGTCCATTTCAAAATGAAAAGCCCAAGCCGGTTTTCATGAACTATTCCTTGGTCTAATAGCTTGACCCGGTTCAAAACTACTTTTATTCTGCCTTGTGACTCACAGAGAACCTGCTGTGAACACAAGGCACTCCAGCAGATCTAATACGCTTCTGAGCGCATCCTGGGGGACACATACTGATTTTTACATATGACACCAATCACAGCCTCATAATATACATGTGTGTGTGCTATGTGTGTATACATGTGTGGCACCCCAGGAGTCCGGATGCCACAGTGGCAGTGCCTTTCTAACAGGGGGTAATGCCATGCCTGGGAGTAAGAAGAGATCCCCTTAACAGGTAACACTAGTATGCAACACTTTCGTGACTCCAGACCAGAGGGGGGAGCTCTAAACCCAGTTTCAGGACAGCTTCCGTGATAAGTTTTGGTCTGGAGGCGGGTTTAGTCAGTCAGAAACAGTGAAGGAAGAGGAAGCAAGTGAGGAGAAGCTGGGGATAGGAGCTGCGATTGAGCTCACCCAAGGACTGAGCAAAACAGACTGGACACCAGAGTCTGTGTTTGTGTGGGAATTGCATGCCCCGCAGCTGAATCTGGAGAACAGGAGATTACAGGTCTCCTGGTTACATCTGGCGCCTGAAGGCACGGCAGCAAACTAGAGAGCCCGGAGTCACCACAAGGGAGTGACATTAGGAAATGGTTCAAGCTTCCTGCCATGCGGGTAGTGTGCCACCAAAAGGACAGACTGAGGGAGGGACTTGAAGAGATCTTAAGGCATCAAGAATGTAAAGAACAGTGCAGTAGGGTGGCTTCCAACCCCACATGGCTAGGGGGATTCTGAAATGCTTCCAGGCTGCCCAGATTTCCAATATTACCTGTGCCTGTGCTCCGGACTGCACCTACAATTAAAGGTAAAGAAACTACAATCCCAGAGTCCCCCACTCATTCTTGCACCCCAACTTCCACAACCCCTCATAGACTGTTTTGGTAGCCCTGGGACCCCGCTTCACCTATGAGGAGTAGGACCATCCTAGCTGCATCACCATCGGCCCCAGCACTCCCTTTAAGCAGCGTAAGCCATCTATAGCCAATTATCACAGGTGGCATCAAGAACAATCCCCTAAAAACATTCCTCATCCCTTTAAATTGCATGCCCAGGGCCACGGACAAGGTCACTGCTGCCGTGACCACCCCTTTAAAAACTGTCCGATCCGGTTACGAGTACCCGACTGCCCTAGCGGGTGTTGCATATTTCTGGTGTTATGAACAGGATGGTCCCATACAGCAAACTGGGTCCTGTACGCCATAGACTGTATTGAACTGTTTTATCACCGCAATTGTCGCACCACGTGGCGTGAGAGGCGCAGAGGAGGTGTGTCTTTGTGGGCGGATCAAGAGAAAGAGCGCAAAGACGAGCTACACTCAGTGCTCTGCCATCAGCGGGCAAAAAAGGAGGCCTCGGACTGGAAACCAGAAGGATCACAATCCAGACCGCTGGTGGAGCAGCCACTGACTGGTAACGAATGGCAGGGCCTGGCTGAGGTTAACTGGGGGGGAGGAGAAAATGTCCAATCCGGATGGAGATTCTGCTGCGGCTGCAGCCGCAACCCCCATGATGCAGCCAGATCCAGTGGCAGCCACAGCCACAGCTTCCATAATGCGGTTATCAATGCCATACATACCGGGAGCGGCCTGGTTACCGCAGTACTCAGGGGAGTCACACACCCTGAGCGATTTTAAGTAGAGACTCTGCAGTTTGTTTGAAGTATGTCTGAGAATCAAAAGGTCAGCATCCTCATTGGCCAGTTAACTGGTGCAGCTCATAGGGAAGTAAAGTCCTGGCTGTGTGGCACCCCTAAAAGTCAAAGCACCACATAGGTACTGCATCTCAGCCAGAGGTGTAGTATCCCAACTCTCTGGTAAGAAGGGAGCTTTGTACATAACTCTAACACTCGCATCCAACAGACACCAGTTTAGACGGGGCATCTGGGTTAACCCTAAGGGAGGATGTACTCATCCCTGTCTAGATTGGAAAGGATGTTGGGGAGTGGGTGGAGAAGGTAAGATAAAGGGGAGGAGCTAATCAGGCAGGAAGGAGTGTGTGAGAGCAGATGGTCCTGAGAGACAAAGGAGAATGAAGTCTGAGGAGTGAGAGAAACGAAGTGGAGCTGAACAGACATGCAGGTCTGCAGCTCCTAACAGACATAGAAAGAGCAAGAGAATTGAAAGGGAGGGGAAGAAGCTCCCAGAAAAAAGGGGTTCCAGAGACACGGGAAGTGTGGAGGCCACCCGTGTGACCCATTTCCAGGCTGACCAGCATCAGCAGAGGGACCAGGCTGCAGTAGGGGATCTGGCCCTGAATTAGTGGGAACACTCCAGGATGCAGCTAAGAAACAAGAGGCTGCTGTGATAGCAGGTGCAGCAGCCACATTTGCACCTACTCGCCAAAAAAATGAACATATAGAGTCCAGGGGACAGAGAGTACATCACCTGACAAGGCCCGCGTTCACTGGCTTGGGACACTAAGTGGAAAGCGCAAGGCAGGAGAGATGATAGCCAGCGCAGAAAGACGGCCAGGAGAGGTATACATATAGGAGGAGTTCTGGACAGTTGCCCAACTTGCCAGACAGATTCCGGGACTTCTTACCTGGAGGACACAGCACCCCTGCTGGGGGCCTGAACTGTAAGTAAAACTTTGAAAACTGCAACATGCTGTGTCCTTCCATTTCTTTCCGGCATCACCTACTCTGCACCTCTACCTTTCCCTAGCAACATTGACACACACATCACTAATGGCCCTTGGGACCAAGCTCTACCTGTGGGGAGCTATACCATGTAAGCTGCAAAACCATCAGCCCCAGAGGACCCCTTTAAGCAGCGTCGACCACCCCTACCCGAATACCACAGGTGGCATCACGAACATTACTACATTAGACTTTATTTTCATTTTCATTAACTCCCTTTTACTGGATGCCCAGGGCCACAGACCGGGTCATCGCCACCGTGACCACCCATTTAAGAACAGAACCAGCCCAGCTGGACACCGAGAAAAGAACTGTTAAACAAATCTTAGCCAGGCTGAAGGACACCTTTGACACCCGCACTGCATCAGAGATAAAAATGAGATTCTTTAGGTGTAAACAAAGGTTGCACGACAGTATACGGGACTATGCCCTTAATCTCCAGGAGGCACTGCTGGGAATTAAGCAAGTTGACCCCATCAGCGTGCAAGATGGGAACAGATTGTTAAAGGAGCAATTTATTAAGGGACTCCTGTCCAGCACTCACCGGACACAGCTGTGCATCTTGGCTCTACAAATCCCTGACCTGGACTTTGCACACTTTAAAGATATGGCCATCCAGGTGCTGCATGAACCAAATTCCAGCCGCACGGTGCCCCCTAGGTGCCCAGCAATTACATACCACCAGGAAGCAGCATCCTTTCCTCAGGCCCCCATTGAAGCCGACGCGCAGACCCTAGATAATAACTCCTTTGCAGACCAACGTCTCCAGGTCCAGGAGCTGACCGAAAGTATGGCTGCATTAAATAAAACTGTGCAGTCCCTGCAAGTGTCCCCAAAGGAGGAGATCCAGCTGGCTTTCAGTCCAGATGATGTCCCGTGGCGACAGCAGAAGAGGATCCCACCAACCAGAGTGAGAGACAACGATCGTTACAACCAGGATGGATGACCCATTTGTCGCCACTGCGGCAAGGCGGGACACATTGCAGGATTCTGCAATTTAAATGGACAACCCCTGGAGCAGAGGGCCAACCCCCAGGAGTAGGACGACCAATCCCACAAGCCAAGTTCATTGGAGGACAACCGCTCCTCCCAGTTGTGATTGACGGAATCCCGATGAACGCTTTACTGGACACTGGCTCTCAGGTGATGACTATGCCATATATTCTTTACAAATGGTACTGGGATGACTCTGATATTGCCCGCGGCCCAGATAATGATATGACAGTAGTCGCCAGCAATGGTTAGCCTTTGCCACAAGTGGGGTATAAGGAGGTGACCATTAAGGTGGGGCGGGTAGAATTGAAAGCCTAAGGTCTGATAATTGTAGACATTGATTGACGAAAATGTAACCCAATGATGACCTTAGGTACTAATGTGATAGAAAACTGTTTTGGTGAGGTTATCGTTTTGTTGCAACAGTTAGCCAAAAGTGCTGGTTCCAGTGAGCAGCAGGTCCTGCAAAAGGAGATCAAAGCACTGATGCAGAGACAACAGGTAGAGCTGTCTGGGGGAGAAGTCAGCAGTGTCAGAGTGAGTGATCCATTCAAGGGCTTCACTAAGATAGCCGCACCTCGGCCAGACTTGCTAGTGAGCCAATCCAAGAAGGCTAAGAAAAAGAGTCCTCCATTCAAATGGAACAACAGACTAGAAGAATCCATCACTCGTTCGAAGTTGGCTCTCTTGGGAGATGAAGTCCTAGCCTATCCTGACTATGAACAACCATTCATGCTTTACACTGATGCCAGCAATGTGGGATTAGGAGCCGTGCTGTCACAAGTGCAAAAAGGCAGAGAGAAAGTGATTGCCCACGCCAGCAGGAAGCTTCGTCCCACTGAAAGGAACCCTGACAACTACAGTTCCTTTAAAATGGAGTTCCTCGCCATAGTCTGGGCAGTGACGGAGTGCTTCAAGCACTACTTGGCTTCAGCAAAGTTTACCATCTACACCGACAATAATCCGCTGACCCACCAACTACGAGTTTACCATCAAGTACCAAGCAGGACATAAGGACGCTAATGCTGATGCGCTCTCCAGGATGCCCAATTCACCAGATGGGGGAAAAGTTCTGGAAGCAGTCGAAGAAATTGAGTTACCACCTTTCCACCGCCCAGTTTTGGCCCAACGCTCCCAAGGGGGAGGAACAAGTGCTGCATCTTGCAAGAGGCCGCGTTAAACCCATTGCCCCCACCATGAATGGGCAGAGACGCAGGATAGCGTTCCAGCAGTCCACCTAGTAAAGGAGCTACTGACCCAAGCTGATTTGCATCCTGGTACAGCTGCCCCACAAGAAACCTAACAGTTGTGGAAAGAGAATGGCAAGCTGTTCATCTATGAGGGTAAGCTGTGTTGGAGTAACATCAACCCACACACTCATGAACTGGTCTGGCAGGTAGTGGTCCCGAAGTGGGATGCGCCAATGGTCTTCGATGTGTACCACGATGGAGCAGGACATTTTGGGTGGAAGAAGTTGGAGGTCCTACTTCTTGAGAGATTCTACTGAATTGGCATTAGTTCAGCCATTGAGAAGTGGTGCAGAGAAAGTGGCCCCTGCAACCTACGCAGGAATGACCGCAACAGCCAGCGAGCCCCATTACAGCTGATCACCAAACAACCACTTGAACTGGTAGCCTTGGACCATGTGAAGCTGACACCAAGCCGTTCAGGCTATGTCTATGCCCTCACCATAGTGGACCATTACTCAAGGTTCCTGGTAGTCATGCCTGTTAAATATCAAACAGCAAAGACAGGAACCAAAGTGTTTCAAGAACACTTTTGTTGACCGCACGGTTACCCTGAACAAATGCTCACAGACCAAGGCCCAGTGTAAAGTGCTGCTGCAGTGCAGTGTAGATTAACCTCCACCAGGGGGTGCTGGTTAAAAAAAAGAGGTTGTCCACACAGCGCAGCAACACTGAACAACAACACAGGTGTCACAGGTAATGAAAGAGACGTCAGACAAGCCAAGGTCATACACGGAGATAGCAGCGCGGTACAGAAGTGGCGAGCAGAGAATAGTCAGGGACAAGCAAGAAGTCAGAGTCTACCGGGAACGTGGTAACCAAAACATGAGACGTAAGATGGGTGGAGATAAGGGGAGGGGGAAAAAATAATAAATTACTGATAGGGGTTTGTTATAAATCTCCAAAAATAATGGAAGAAATGGAGAATATCCTCGTAAAGCAAATAGATGAAGCTGCGACTCAAGGAGAAGTCATTATTATGGGGGACTTCAACTACCCTGAAATAGATTGGGGAACAGAAACCTGCAGTTCCAGCAAAGGTAATCGGTTTTTGACAACTATGAGAGACAATTACCTTTCACAACTGGTTCAGGACCCAACAAGAATGGGGGCACTGCTAGACCTAATATTAACCAACAGGCCAGACCGCATATCAAATGTAAGGGTTGGGGGTCACTTGGGAAATAGTGATCACAAAATAATAAGTTTTCATGTATCCTTTAATAAATTTGTAGTAGAGGGCTTACAAGGACACTAAATTTTAGGAGGGCAAATTTCCAACGGATGAAAGATGATCTTGGTGCAATTAACTGGGACGATATCCTGAGACACAAAAATACACAAAGAAAATGGGAGACGTTTATTAGCATCCTGGATAGGACCTGTGCACAGTATATACCGTATGGGAATAAACATACTAGAATTAGGAGGAAACCAATATGGCTAAATAGAGCTGTAAGGAGCGCAATAAGGGACAAAAAGAAAGCATTTAGAGAATTAAAGGAAGTAGGTAGTGAGGAGGCATTAAATAAATACAAAAAATTAAATAAATTCTGTAAAAAGCAAATCAAGGCAGCAAAGATTGAGACAGAGAGACTCATTGCCAGAGAGAGTAAAAATAATCCTAAAATATTCTTTAACTACATAAATAGTAAGAAACTAAAAAATGATAGTGTTGGCCCCCTTAAAAATAGTCTGGGTGAAATGGTGGATGAGGATGAGGAAAAAGCCAATATGCTAAATGACTTTTTTTCATCAGTATTTACACAAGAACATCCCAGGGCAGACAAAATGACTAGTGATAAAAATTCCCAGTTAAATGTCACCAGCTTAACCCAGCAGGAAGTGTGGCGGCGTCTAAAAATCACTAAAATTGACAAATCTCCGGGCCCGGATGGGATACACCCTCGAGTACTGCAGGAATTAAGTACAGTTATTGATAGACCATTATTTTTAATCTTTAAAGACTCCATAATAACAGGGTCTGTACCACAGGACTGGCGCATAGCAAATGTGGTGCCAATATTCAAAAAGGGGACAAAAACTGAACTCGGAAATTATCGGCCAGTAAGCTTAACCTCTACTGTGGGTAAAATCCTGGAGGGCATTCTAAGGGATGCTATACTGGAGTATCTGAAGAGGAATAACCTCATGACCCAGTATCAGCAAGGGTTTACTAGGGACTAGTGTTGAGCATTCCGATACCGCAAGTATCGGGTATCGGCCGATACTTGCGGTATCGGAATTCCGATACCGTGTTCCGATATTTTTGCGATATCGGGAATCGGTATCGGATCCATATTAATGTGTAAAATAAAGAATTAAAATAAAAAATATTGATATACTCACCTCTCCGGAGGCCCCTGGACATCACCGCTGGTAACCGGCAGCCTTCTTTGTTTAAAATGAGCGCGTTTAGGGACTTCCATGATGTCACGGCTTCTGATTGGTCGCGTGCCACTCATGTGACCGCCACGCGACCAATCAGAAGCCGCGACGTCATTCTCAGGTCCTAAATTCTTAGAATGAGGAGTTTAGGACCTGAGAATGACATCGCGGCTTCTGATTGGTCGCGTGCCGCTCATGTGACCGCCACACGACCAATCAGAAGCCGCGACGTCATTCTCAGGCCCTAAACTCCTCATTCTAGGAATTTAGGACCTGCGAATGACGTCGCGGCTTCTGATTGGTCGCGTGGCGGTCACTGTTATGATTTGGTAATTCAGTATCACAATGGACATAGAAGTCAGTGCACATACAGTGACCTGACAATAACCCAAAAACATAGAACGAGCTCTGAGACGTGGGAACTCTGCTGACCGCAATCCCTAATCCTCTCCAACCACACTAGAGGCAGCCGTGGATTGCGCCTAACGCTCCCTATGCAACTCGGCACAGCCTGAGAAACTAGCTTGCCTGAAGATAGAAAATAAGCCTACCTTGCCTCAGAGAAATACCCCAAAGGAAAAGACAGCCCCCCACATATAATGACTGTGAGTTAAGATGAAAAGACAAACGTAGAGATGAAATAGATTAAGCAAAGTGAGGCCCGACTTTCTGAACAGAGCGAGGATAGGAAAGGTAACTTTGCGGTCAACACAAAACCCTACAAACAACCACGCAAAGGGGGCAAAAAGACCCTCCGTACCGACTAACGGCACGGAGGTACACCCTCTGCGTCCCAGAGCTTCCAGCAAGCAAGAAAAACCAAATAAACAAGCTGGACAGAAAAAACAGCAAACAAAAATAACACAAGAGCAACTTAGCTATGCAGAGCAGCAGGCCACAGGATCGATCCAGGAGGAAGCTAGTCCAATACTAGAACATTGACTGGAGGCCAGGATCAAAGCACTAGGTGGAGTTAAATAGAGCAGCACCTAACGACTTCACCACATCACCTGAGGAAGGAAACTCAGAAGCCGCAGTACCACTTTCCTCCACCAACGGAAGCTCATAGAGAGAATCAGCCGAAGTACCACTTGTGACCACAGGAGGGAGCTCTGCCACAGAATTCACAACAGGTCACATGAGCGGCACGCGACCAATCAGAAGCCGCGACGTCATTCTCAGGTCCTAAACGCGCTCATTTTAAACAAAGAAGCCTGCCGGTTACCAGCGGTGATGTCCAGGGGCCTCCAGAGAGGTGATTATATCAATATTTTTATTTTAATTCTTTATTTTACACATTAATATGGATCCCAGGGCCTGAAGGAGAGTTTCCTATCCTTCAGACCCTGGGAACCATCAGGATACCTTCCGATACTTGGTGTCCCATTGACTTGTATTGGTATCGGGTATCGGTATCGGCGATATCCGATACTTTTCGGGTATCGGCCGATACTATCCGATACCGATACTTTCAAGTATCAGACGGTATCGCTCAACACTACTAGGGACCGTTCATGTCAGACTAATTTGATCAGTTTCTATGAAGAGGAAAGTTTCGGATTGGACCAAGGGAACCCAGTGGATGTAGTGTATATGGACTTTTCAAAAGCTTTTGATACGGTGCCACACAAAAGGTTGATACATAAAATGAGAATAATGGGGATAGGGGAAAATATGTGTAAGTGGGTTGAGAGCTCGCTCAGGGATAGGAAACAAAGGGTGGTTATTAATGGAGCACACTCGGACTGGGTTGCGGTTAGCAGTGGGGTACCACAGGGGTCAGTAGAATTTCAATATTTGCAGATGACACTAAACTCTGCAGGGTAATCAATACAGAGGAGGACAATTCTATATTACAGGATGATTTATGTAAACTAGAAGCTTGGGCTGATAAATGGCAAATGAGCTTTAATGGGGATAAATGTAAGGTCATGCACTTGGGTAGAAGTAATAAGATGTATAATTATGTGCTTAATTCTAAAACTCTGGGCAAAACCGTCAATGAAAAAGACCTGTGTGTATGGGTGGATGACAAACTCATATTCAGGTGCCAGTGTCAGGCAGCTGCTACAAAGGCAAATAAAATAATGGGATGCATTAAAAGAGGCATAGATGCTCATGAGGAGAACATAATTTTACCTCTATACAAGTCACTAGTTCGACCACACTTAGAATACTGTGCACAGTTCTGGGCTCCGGTGTATAAGAAAGACATAGCTGAACTAGAGCGGGTGCAGAGAAGAGCGACCAAGGTTACTAGAGGACTGGGGGGTCTGCAATACCAAGATAGGTTATTACACTTGGGGCTATTTAGTTTGGAAAAACGAAGACTAAGGGGTGATCTTATTTTAATGTATAAATATATGAGGGGACAGTACAAAGACCTTTCTGATGATCTTTTTAATCATAGACCTGAAACAGGGACAAGGGGGCATCCTCTGCGTTTGGAAGAAAAAAGGTTTAAGCATAATAACAGACGTAAATTCTTTACTGTAAGAGCAGTGAGACTGTGGAACTCTCTGCCGTATGATGTTGTAATGAGTGATTCATTACTTAAATTTAAGAGGGGACTGGATACCTTTCTGGAAAAGTATAATGTTACAGGGTATATACACTAGATTCCTTGATAGGGCGTTGATCCAGGGAACTAGTCTGATTGCCGTATGTGGAGTCGGGAAGGAATTTTTTTCCCCAATGTGGAGCTTACTCTTTGCCACATGGGTTTTTTTTGCCTTCCTCTGGATCAACATGCTAGGGCATGTTAGGTTAGGCTATGGGTTGAACTAGATGGACTTATAGTCTTCCTTCGACCTTAATAACTATGTAACTATGTAAGATGGAGTCGGGGTACAAGCCAGAGGTCAGAACAAGTCATAAACGGGTGCAGGCAGACAGAGGCAAAAGGAACACAAATACAAGTATCCAGGTCAGGTGCTCAAACTGTGCAGCATGAACTTTAGCTGACACTGGCCCACAGGCTGCAGAGGACTTAAATAGCTCAGCCAGCTTCAAAGTGAGGCAGAGGGGAATAACTCCCACATGACCAATCCAGAGATAAGACAGCTTAACAAAAACTCAGAACTGGATCATGACACCGAGCCTTTGAGGCAGAAGTGTTCCAGGAGTTCTGTAACCTGTACGGCTGCAAGAAGATCAGAGCGACACCGTACCATCCGCAGACAACTGGCATTTGCAAGAAAATGAACTAGGCAGTAATTGACCTGTTGAAGATCTTGCCCCTCGAAGAGAGAAACCAGTGGCCAGAGAAGTTGCCGGACTTGGTAGACCTATACAACCATGTCCCGGTAAACTCCACCAGCTGTACTCCGGCCTATTTGATGAGAGCGAGACCTGGCAAATTACCCATTGACTTGGACATGGGAGTTTTAACGCCTGAAACAACATCAGCAGATGCAGACTGGGATACATAGTGGCAGCAGCAATACCGTAAAGTGCAAGAATGTGTAGAAAAGAGTTTGTCCCAGGCAAGACAGAGGCAGGAGAGAAATTATAATCAGCACATCCTGAAGAAATAGTGCGCCAGTGGTTGGTGCTTTAGCCTTTGCAGAAGCAGGCACCACGCAGCATAGAGAGAAGTGTCTAGCATGCCTAGTAGCTGATAGAGATCGGGGTGCCGTGTGCTTCGTGACTGTGAGTACAGCGCACGTGCCGCAAAGAGGGAAGCGAGTGCTGGATAGACTTGTGTAACCCACCTTACCAGCTCATACTTTCCTGCTCACATGAGACCTTGACTTCAGCAGTGTATATTTGCAAAGCCACATTGGGCTCGTATAGGACTGTGGTCTGTACCCTTGTCAGCCACTGCAGTATATTGACTAGGCTCAATGGAATGTACTGAAGACCGACCACTACCGCCAGAAGATGGGACATTGTTGCACACAGGACCTTCCTGGAAATGACAGTGCACCGTAGAGTTCCCAGCAGGTGTGACAGTTTAGGAACTTCTGACACAAGTGCTTCACAGGAACTGCCGTTAACTGATCTTTTCTTTTTGAACTCTGCATATCCTTTGCAAAGTGAACCGTTACTTTCTCTGTTTAACCCATTGTTTCCCTGTGTGGAGTATTCCCCTGTTGTTAAAACTTGATAACCCTTGCTCTGCATCCAGTCCGTTACTGCATCCCACAACCTGCTAACATATCCCGTTCAAACTGCTACGCTGTCCTACAAAGCCGTCCATAATATGTCTCCTCTGTATATCTCCCCCAATTATTTTCTAACACACAACATTTAGTCCTCCCAAGACCTCCTCCTTTCCCCCACCCTCATATGTTCCCCACCCAATAGCCTCCAATACTTCTCCCGAGTGTCCCCTATCTTCTGGAATTCTGTGCCTCAACATGTCCATTTATCCGCAACTCTGGGTACCTTTAAACAAAACTTGAAAGCCGACCTCTTAAAGAAAGTTTACAGCCTGCAATAACCCACCTCACCACCACCAGAGCTGCAGTTACCCCCTACCCTACTGTCACTTTACCCATAATCCTGTAGACTGTAAGCAGATAAGGGCGTTGTCCTCTCCTTTCTGTACAAATCTGTCATTGTTACTTTGTTCACAAAAATTTATAGTTGTATTTTGTATGTGACCCCTTCTCATGTACAGCCTATTAAAATCAATGGCGCTCTAAAAATAAATAATAATAATAGGTGTAAACATGTCAGTAATCACCAAACGAACAATCAAAATGCTGCTCATTCACCAGATGATTAGAATGTTTATGGTCGAGCAAAAAATCATTGTTCTCAGTAGCACATCACCAAGTGCAAACTGCAGATGTGATGCAGATTACATAATACTGTATGGGAACAGAATGATCAACAAGTAGTGATGAGCGAGCACTAAAATGCTCGGGTGCTCGTTGCTCGGGTCAACCAAATTGGAATACTCGGGTACTCGACTCGAGCAACGAGACCAATGTAAGTCTATGGGAAACCCGATTAGTTTTACTGCGATCACCCCGGGGGACCTTTGAAGATCTAAAAACATCTGAAAATGATGGAAACACTGCTCAAATGACATGGGAACATCATGGGGATCTCATGGGGATCGCCCCTGGAAGCATTTCTGACTCCAAGTTCACAGCTGTAAGTAATGTTGTCAGAGTTTCACGCCATTTTTACAGGTGCACCAAAAAACATACAAAAACGAAACCAAAATGGATTTTGCTGGGGAATATGTTAAGGGAAAATAATTAACCCCAGACCAAAATGTTCCTCCACCACTTGGGCTATGTTCACACGCAGCGTTGTTGATGTGGTTTTCAACTTTCAGGCTATGTGCACACGATGCGGATTTTGCTGCGGATCCACTGCGGGTCCGCAGCGGTTTCCCATGAGTTTACAGTACAATGTAAACCTATGGAAAACTGAAAGCGCTGTGCCCATGCTGCAGAAAAAAACACATGGAAACGCAGCGGTTTACATTCCGAAGCTTGTCAATTCTTTGTGCGGAATCCGCAGCGGTTTTACACCTGCTCCATAATAGAAAACCGCAGGTGTAAAACCGCAGTGGAATCCGCACAATAACAGCGGTAAATCCGCTGTAAATCTGCAATAAATCCGCAGGAAAAACGCGGTGTTGTTGCCCTGCGGATTTATCAAATCCGCTGTGGAAAAATCCACAGTGGACCATTCTACGTGTGCACATACCCTAACATTGCTTTCAACCAATACAAATGCATTCACTAGGAAATGTCATTGTAACATTAAACAACCCTTGCTGGCCATGTGGTGTGTGACACATAAGGAGAAACATCTTGTTTCATTTATGACTCAAAGCCTATTTTTAGAGGGGCATCAGGCGACATTAATATTCTTAAAGGGCCATTATTAAACAGTGGGTCTCCTATGTTTTTATTGCCTATGAAGTGAGTGGCTGGGCTGCCAACAATTACAATGCACCCCAATACCCCTTTCATGAAAGGTACAGGAGGGTTTCCTGAAAAAATGTTGCATTGAATGCAAAGCCTGCCCTGCTATCAAGTCATATGGACCCCAATAAGCCTTTGAACCCAGGTACTGGATGGCCACAGGAAAAGCCATTTCACCTTCTTCAGTTGGCCCTGCCATACTGTTTACTTATGTATTACCTGCAAGGCCTGCCCTGCTTTGAAGTTATATGCAACCTAATAAGCCTTTGAACCAAGGTACTGGAAGGCCACAGGAAAACCCACTTCACATTATTCAGTTGGTCCTGCAATACTGTTTTCTTATGCATTGAATGCAAGGGCCGTCTTGACCCAAATTTGCACGCACCACAATCCCCCTTGGAAGAAACATGGAGGGCCGCATAAAAAACTGTCCCATTACAAAGGAGCAGGTCTCCTAGACTTGTAATGCCCATACACTAAGTGCACGGGCTTACAAACATTTCCCCATGGGGGGTACATTTTTAAAAAATATTTTATGGTCATCGTAGACACCCTGGCCAAAAATTGGACTGGCTGTTTCAGCACGGAACACGTTAACCCTGGTGATCTAGTGGTGGAGAATGATGACACATTGATGAAGACCTCATTAAAAAGTAGGCTCAATGTAAAGGATCGAGTCTCCTAGACTTGTAATGGCCATACACTAAGTGCATGGGCTGACAAATAGAGTTGAGCGACCTTGACCTTTTTAGAGTTGAGCCGGGTTTCGCGAAACCCGACTATCTCAAAAGTCGGGTCGAGTGAAATCGGCCGATTATGACGTAAAGTCGGGATCGACCGAAACACGAAACCCAATGCAAGTCAATGGGGCAGCATAGTCGGCAGTGAGTGGGGGCCAGGAAAACACCTAGAGTGCCCATTTTAATGTCAAAACCATCCATTCTTCTTAATGAAGCTTGTCAAGCGTAATTTACCTTATAATAATTGGAAGGCATTTGAAATTGGGGGTCATTTGGCTAAAGTTGTGGTGGGTAGGGCTGGTTCAAGTAATTAGTGGGCCCAGGAAATCTGGACCACGTCACGGCAGTGGAGCAGGGAGAGGTAAGTATTTCAACTTTGCAAGTGCTGTGAACCTGAGCAAGCAGGGGGGGCCCACTCGTTGGCATTGGCACTGGCACAGGGCCCCTCAAAGTACAGCGGTGTGTTTGCACGGCGGGGGCGCCTCCCACCGGCAGCAACACTTTTGCGTACCATGAGAGGCCCTGTGCCAGTGACGTCGCCAACTAGTATTCCTCCCCCCACCTGATGAAGGAACCTGCACTTTCATCTGCACCTTCCTGTTTGTCCCCGTGTAAGGTGGTATGGTATGCGGGAAGGGGGACCTGACTTTCAGCAGGGTCACAATCTTGCAGTGTAGCGTGCACGGGAAATGTTGCGTTATGGGTCAATGTACCAGCAGACTCATCTATCACTGGCTGGGCAATGGGCAGGATGAGGAGGAAACACAGATATAGGCCCAAAGAATAAAGTGGGCTAAATGCAGTTCAAAATTGGTAACACAGGACTAATCAGGGGGCATTGCAGTGGAGGACAACTGGAATGAGAGGCTGACACAGAGAGTATGCCCAAATCAGTAAGTAGTCGAAATGCAGTTCAAAATTGGCAACAGTAGTAAACAGGCGGCACAGCTTTGTTCAGTGGAGGAGAACAGCAAGGAGTGGCAGACACCGATAGTAAGCCCCAACCCAACTAGTAGGCCAAATGCAGTCTAACATTAACAACTACTTAACGAGCGCCTGAAAACGGAATTTCAGGACAGGAAACCAGGAGAACAGCAAGGAGCGGCAGACACCGATAGTAGGCCCCAAACCAACTAGTACGCCAAATGCAGTTGTTCCGTTTATCCACAATTTAATGAGAGCCTGAAGATAGAAGTTCAGGAAAGGCAACCTGGAGAACACCTTGGAGTGGAACACACCATCTCTCTACACCCCATACCCAATTTGTAGGTCTAATGCAGCGTAGTTTCCAACAACTACTAAACGAGAGCATGATGATCGAAGCATTTGGCGAGGAAACCTGGGGAACACCTTGGAGTGGAACACACCATCTCTCTACACCCCATACTCAATTTGTAGGCCTAATGCAGCGTAGTTTCCAACAACTACTAAACGAGAGCATGATGATCGAAGCATTGGCGAGGAAACCTGGGGAACACCTTGGAGTGGAACACACCATCTCTCTACAGTGGAACACACCATCTCTCTACACCCCATACCCAATTTGTAGGCCTAATGCAGCGTAGTTTCCAACAACTACTAAACGAGAGCCGGAAGATCGAAGCAATGGAGAGGAAACCTGGGGAACACCTTGGAGTGTAACACACCATCTCTCTACACCCCATACCCAATTTGTAGGCCTAATGCAGCGTAGTTTCCAACAACTACTAAACGAGAGCCGGAAGATCGAAGCAATGGAGAGGAAACCTGGGGAACACCTTGGAGTGTAACACACCATCTCTCTACACCCCATACCCAATTTGTAGGCCTAATGCAGCGTAGTTTCCAACAACTACTAAACGAGAGCCGGAAGATCGAAACAATGGAGAGGAAACCTGGGGAACACCTTGGAGTGTAACACACCATCTCTCTACACCCCATACCCAATTTGTAGGCCTAATGCAGCGTAGTTTCCAACAACTACTAAACGAGAGCCGGAAGATCGAAGCAATGGAGAGGAAACCTGGGGAACACCTTGGAGTGTAACACACCATCTCTCTACACCCCATACCCAATTTGTAGGCCTAATGCAGCGTAGTTTCCAACAACTACTAAACGAGAGCATGAAGATCGAAGCAATGGAGAGGAAACCTGGGGAACACCTTGGAGTGTAACACACCATCTCTCTACACCCCATACCCAATTTGTAGGCCTAATGCAGCGTAGTTTCCAACAACTACTAAACGAGAGCATGAAGATCGAAGCAATGGAGAGGAAACCTGGGGAACACCTTGGAGTGGAACACACCATCTCTGTACACCCCATACCCAATTTGTAGGCCTAATGCAGCGTAGTTTCCAACAACTACTAAACGAGAGCCGGAAGATCGAAGCTCAGGAAAGGCAACCTGGGGAACACCTTGGAGTGGAACACACCATCTCTGTACACCCCATACCCAATTTGTAGGCCTAATGCAGCGTAGTTTCCAACAACTACTAAACGAGAGCATGATGATCGAAGCATTGGCGAGGAAACCTGGGGAACACCTTGGAGTGGAACACACCATCTCTGTACACCCCATACCCAATTTGTAGGCCCAATGCAGCGTAGTTTCCAACAACTACTAAACGAGAGCCGGAAGATCGAAGCTCAGGAAAGGCAACCTGGGGAACACCTTGGAGTGTAACAAACCCTCTCTCTACACCACGGAAGGGCTGATTCTTAGGAAGGAAGGCTGTCGGAAAGAAGCAGGGCGCGTCCGAGGGTGATTATATTCTTATTAGGTATATACTCATCCTCGGACGCGCCCTGCTTCTTTATTTGTAATGAATGTTTATTTGCAATGTGGTTTTGACTTACTCTATTTTTTTGGTAAATAATGATTTTATTATTTTCATTGTTTTGCATCTTCTTGGCAATAATATAAAGAAGACGCGACAGGACAACACTCGGTGGATGCCATATCTGTGTTTAAAATTGAAAAAACCTTTCAGTTAACTACTTGCAGGAGAAAGCTATTGTAGCTGGTGGCCATTTTTAGTACTGTACCAGATTTTTGTTGTATGTGTTTGTTTTTAATGTTAAAATGTCTGCATTTGATATCTCTCCAGTATTTTCTTTTTAATAAGCAACATACTTATTTTTATATTTTCTGATGTTGGTTCCAGGGGTACACGGGCAGCAGTGGTGTGGTCAGTGGAGGCCTAGTGGAAGGAGTGACCGCAGACAGGCATCAAAGGCCTAAAATAATAACACATGGCTGTAGGCAATTTTAAATTGGTTCGAGGGGTACATGGGCAGCAGTGGTGTGGTCAGTGGAGGCCTAGTGGAAGGAGTGACCGCAGACAGGCATCGAAGGCCTAAAATAATAACACATGGCTGTAGGCAATTTTAAATTGGTTCCAGGGGTACACGGGCAGCAGTGGTGTGGTCAGTGGAGGCCTAGTGGAAGGAGTGACCGCAGACAGGCATCGAAGGCCTAAAATAATAACACATGGCTGTAGGCAATTTTAAATTGGTTCCAGGGGTACACGGGCAGCAGTGGTGTGGTCAGTGGAGGCCTAGTGGAAGGAGTGACCGCAGACAGGCATCGAAGGCCTAAAATAATAACACATGGCTGTAGGCAATTTTAAATTGGTTCCAGGGGTACACGGGCAGCAGTGGTGTGGTCAGTGGAGGCCTACTGGAAGGAGTCACCGCAGACAGGCATCGAAGGCCTAAAATAATAACACATGGCTGTAGGCAATTTTAAATTGGTTCCAGGGGTACACGGGCAGCAGTGGTGTGGTCAGTGGAGGCCTAGTGGAAGGAGTAACCGCAGACAGGCATCGAAGGCCTAAAATAATAACACATGGCTGTAGGCAATTTTAAATTGGTTCCTGGGGTACACGGGCAGCAGTGGTGTGGTCAGTGGAGGCCTAGTGGAAGGAGTGACCACAGACAGGCATCGAAGGCCTAAAATAATAACACATGGCTGTAGGCAATTTTAAATTGGTTCCAGGGGTACACGGGCAGCAGTGGTGTGGTCAGTGGAGGCCTAGTGGAAGGAGTCACCGCAGACAGGCATCGAAGGCCTAAAATAATAACACATGGCTGTAGGCAATTTTAAATTGGTTCCAGGGGTACACGGGCAGCAGTGGTGTGGTCAGTGGAGGCCTAGTGGAAGGAGTCACCGCAGACAGGCATCGAAGGCCTAAAATAATAACACATGGCTGTAGGCAATTTTAAATTGGTTCCAGGGGTACACGGGCAGCAGTGGTGTGGTCAGTGGAGGTCTAGTGGAAGGAGTCACCGCAGACAGGCATCGAAGGCCTAAAATAATAACACATGGCTGTAGGCAATTTTAAATTGGTTCCAGGGGTACACGGGCAGCAGTGGTGTGGTCAGTGGAGGCCTAGTGGAAGGAGTGACCGCAGACAGGCATCGAAGGCCTAAAATAATAACACATGGCTGTAGGCAATTTTAAATTGGTTCCAGGGGTACACGGGCAGCAGTGGTGTGGTCAGTGGAGGCCTAGTGGAAGGAGTGACCGCAGACAGGCATCGAAGGCCTAAAATAATAACACATGGCTGTAGGCAATTTTAAATTTGTTCCAGTGGTACACGGGCAGCAGTGGTGTGGTCAGTGGAGGCCTAGTGGAAGGAGTGACCGCAGACAGGCATCGAAGGCCTAAAATAATAACACATGGCTGTAGGCAATTTTAAATTGGTTCCAGGGGTACACGGGCAGCAGTGGTGTGGTCAGTGGAGGCCTAGTGGAAGGAGTGACCGCAGACAGGCATCGAAGGCCTAAAATAATAACACATGGCTGTAGGCAATTTTAAATTGGTTCCAGGGGTACACGGGCAGCAGTGGTGTGGTCAGTGGAGGCCTAGTGGAAGGAGTCACCGCAGACAGGCATCGAAGGCCTAAATTAATAACACATGGCTGTAGGCAATTTTCAATTGGTTCCAGGGGTACACGGGCAGCAGTGGTGTGGTCAGTGGAGGCCTAGTGGAAGGAGTGACCGCAGACAGGCATCGAAGGCCTAAAATAATAACACATGGCTGTAGGCAATTTTAAATTGGTTCCAGGGGTACACGGGCAGCAGTGGTGTGGTCAGTGGAGGCCTAGTGGAAGGAGTGACCGCAGACAGGCATCGAAGGCCTAAAATAATAACACATGGCTGTAGGCAATTTTAAATTGGTTCCAGGGGTACACGGGCAGCAGTGGTGTGGTCAGTGGAGGCCTAGTGGAAGGAGTGACCGCAGACAGGCATCGAAGGCCTAAAATAATAACACATGGCTGTAGGCAATTTTAAATTGGTTCCAGGGGTACACGGGCAGCAGTGGTGTGGTCAGTGGAGGCCTACTGGAAGGAGTCACCGCAGACAGGCATCGAAGGCCTAAAATAATAACACATGGCTGTAGGCAATTTTAAATTGGTTCCAGGGGTACACGGGCAGTAGTGGTGTGGTCAGTGGAGGCCTAGTGGAAGGAGTGACCGCAGACAGGCATCGAAGGCCTAAAATAATAACACATGGCTGTAGGCAATTTTAAATTGGTTCCAGGGGTACACGGGCAGCAGTGGTGTGGTCAGTGGAGGCCTAGTGGAAGGAGTCACCGCAGACAGGCATCGAAGGCCTAAAATAATAACACATGGCTGTAGGCAATTTTAAATTGGTTACAGGGGTACACGGGCAGCAGTGGTGTGGTCAGTGGAGGCCTAGTGGAAGGAGTGACCACAGACAGGCATCGAAGGCCTAACATAACAAAAATGTCAATACAATGGTATTGTCAGTGGCAGGCATTGAAGGATGTCAGCGCATAGACTAAACATTGTTGGAGCTGTGAGATAATTTTGCAAGTGGTAGAGCACTGTTTGAGCTGGGGTGGGGGGAAACTGTCTTGTGGCCGGCGGTACAGGCCCAGGGCCCCTCATATTACAACGGTGTGTCTGACGTTGGGTGCGCACCACCACCGCCAGAGACACTTTATTGTACTAGGAGGGACCCAGTGGCAGTGCCGTCGACCAAAAGCGGGCTCACCCACCTCTTCAGACAAACTGCACTCTCACGGGTGCTGTCGCCAAGTGTCGATACCACGGCCCCGTGTGGGGAGTTTGGCCATTTAGTGAGGTGTAAACATGTCGTATGCTGGACAATCAGGTGCAGAAAATTACGAGATTGGAAAAGGCATTCAGAATAGTCCACAGGCAAGACCTTTTCATAGGAAAGCTAGGTGTCAGCCGGGCAAGGTGGGGCAAAAGATTTCGAAATCCAGTTGTGGTTCATTTTAATGAAGGTTAGATCATCTACATTTTGGGTAGCCAGACGAGTGCTTTTTTCTGTTAGTATTGAACCTGCAGCACTGAATACTCTTTCTGATAGGACACTAGCTGCCGGGCAAGCAAGCTCCTGCAATGCATATTCTGCCAATTCTGGCTAGGTGTCTAATTTTGATGCCCAGTAATCAAATGGGAATGACGGTTGAGGGAGAACATCGATAAGGGATGAAAAATAGTTTGTAACCATACTGGACAAATGTTGTCTCCTGTCACTTTGAATTGATGCTGCAGTACCTGTCCTGTCTGCGGTCATAGCAAAATCACTCCACAACCTGGTCAGAAAACCCCTCTGGCCAACGCCACTTCTGATTTCTGCCCCTCTAACTCCTCTGGTCTGCTGGCCCCTGCAGCTCGTGTGAGAACGATCACGGGCGCTGTGTGCAGGGAATGCCAGAAGCAAACGGTCAACAAGAGTTGATTGTTTGGTTGCTAATATTAGTTCCAAGTTCTCATGTGGCATTATATTTTGCAATTTGCCTTTATAGCGAGGATCAAGGAGGCCGGC
Organism: Ranitomeya imitator; assembly: GCF_032444005.1. Lineage (NCBI taxonomy): Eukaryota > Metazoa > Chordata > Amphibia > Anura > Dendrobatidae > Ranitomeya > Ranitomeya imitator. The sequence goes on along the minus strand of NC_091285.1, from coordinate 418,386,261 downwards.
CAACCAGTAATCGTCATCATTCATCATTTTAGTTATGCGTGTGTCCCTTTTGAGGATACGTAAGGCATAATCCGCCATGTGGGCCAAAGTTCCAGTTCTCAAATCTGCGGTTGTGCTTGGTTGAGGGGCAGTTTCAGGCAAATCCACGTCACTTGTGTCCCTCAAAAAACCAGAACCCGGCCTTGCCGCGCCACCAATTTCCAGTGGCCCCGGAAAAGCTTCCTCATTAAAAATATAATCATCCCCATCATCCTCCTCGTCCTCCTCCTCCTCTTCGCCCGCTACCTCGTCCTGTACACTGCCCTGGCCAGAAAATGGCTGACTGTCATCAAGGCTTTCCTCTTCCTCAGCTGCAGACGCCTGATCCTTTATGTGCGTCAAACTTTGCATCAGCAGACGCATTAGGGGGATGCTCATGCTTATTATGGCGTTGTCTGCACTAACCAGCCGTGTGCATTCCTCAAAACACTGAAGGACTTGACACATGTCTTGAATCTTCGACCACTGCACACCTGACAACTCCATGTCTGCCATCCTACTGCCTGCCCGTGTATGTGTATCCTCCCACAAAAACATAACAGCCCGCCTCTGTTCACACAGTCTCTGAAGCATGTGCAGTGTTGAGTTCCACCTTGTTGCAACGTCTATGATTAGGCGATGCTGGGGAAGGTTCAAAGAACGCTGATAGGTCTGCATACGGCTGGAGTGTACGGGCGAACGGCGGATATGTGAGCAAGGTCCACGCACTTTGAGAAGCAGGTCGGATAACCCCGGATAACTTTTCAGGAAGCACTGCACCACCAGGTTTAAGGTGTGAGCCAGGCAAGGAATGTGTTTCAGTTGGGAAAGGGAGATGGCAGCCATGAAATTCCTTCCGTTATCACTCACTACCTTGCCTGCCTCAAGATCTACAGTGCCCAGCCACGACTGCGTTTCTTTCTGCAAGAACTCGGACAGAACTTCCGCGGTGTGTCTGTTGTCGCCCAAACACTTCATAGCCAATACAGCCTGCTGACGTTTGCCAGTAGCTGCCCCATAATGGGAGACCTGGTGTGCAACAGTGGCAGCTGCGGATGGAGTGGTTGTGCGACTGCGGTCTGTGGACGAGCTCTCGCTTCTGCAGGAGGACGAAGAGGAGGAGGAGGGGGTGCGAACGGCTACAGCCAATTGTTTCCTAGACCGTGGGCTAGGCAGAACTGTCCCAAACTTGCTGTCCCCTGTGGACCCTGCATCCACCACATTTACCCAGTGTGCCGTGATGGACACGTAACGTCCCTGGCCATGCCTACTGGTCCATGCATCTGTTGTCAGGTGCACCTTTGTGCTCACAGATTGCCTGAGTGCATGGACGATGCGCTCTTTAACATGCTGGTGGAGGGCTGGGATGGCTTTTCTGGAAAAAAAGTGTCGACTGGGTAGCTCGTAGCGTGGTACAGCGTAGTCCATCAGGGCTTTGAAAGCTTCGCTTTCAACTAACCGGTAGGGCATCATCTCTAACGAGATTAGTCTAGCTATGTGTGCGTTCAAACCCTGTGTACGCGGATGCGAGGCTAAGTACTTTCTTTTTCTAACCATAGTCTCATGTAGGGTGAGCTGGACTGGAGAGCTGGAGATCGTGGAACTAGCGGGGGTGCCGGTGGACATGGCAGACTGAGAGACGGTGGGAGATGGTATTGTTGCCACCGGTGCCCTAGATGCAGTGTTTCCTACTACGAAACTGGTGATTCCCTGACCCTGACTGCTTTGGCCTGGCAAAGAAACCTGCACAGATACTGCAGGTGGTGCGGAAAATGGTGGCCCTACACTGCCGGAAGGGATGTTGCGTTGCTGACTAGCTTCATTGGCCGAGGGTGCTACAACCTTAAGGGACGTTTGGTAGTTAGTCCAGGCTTGCAAATGCATGGTGGTTAAATGTCTATGCATGCAACTTGTATTGAGACTTTTCAGATTCTGTCCTCTGCTTAAGGTAGTTGAACATTTTTGACAGATGACTTTGCGCTGATCAATTGGATGTTGTTTAAAAAAATGCCAGACTGCACTCTTTCTAGCATCGGATACCTTTTCAGGCATTGCAGACTGAGCTTTAACCGGATGGCCACGCTGTCCTCCAACAGGTTTTAGCTTTGCCACGCGTTTTGGGCAAGATACGGGCCCGGCAGATGGAACCTGTTGCGATGTTGATGCCTGCTGCGGCCCCTCCTCCTCTGCTTCAGAACTGCTGCCGCCTGCACCCTGTTCCCCCAATGGCTGCCAATCGGGGTCAAGAACTGGGTCATCTATTACCTCTTCTTGTAGCTCGTGTGCAACTTCGTCTGTGTCACCGTGTCGGTCGGTGGTATAGCGTTCGTGATGGGGCAACATAGTCTCATCAGGGTCTGATTCTTGATCATTACCCTGCGAGGGCAATGTTGTGGTCTGAGTCAAAGGACCAGCATAGTAGTCTGGCTGTGGCTGTGCATCAGTGCACTCCATGTCAGATTCAACTTGTAATGGGCATGGACTGTTAACTGCTTCACTTTCTAAGCCAGGGACGGTATGTGTAAAGAGCTCCATGGAGTAACCCGTTGTGTCGCCTGCTGCATTCTTCTCTGTTGTTGTTTTTGCTGAAGAGGACAAGGAAGCGACTTGTCCCTGACCGTGAACATCCACTAACGACGCGCTGCTTTGACATTTACCAGTTTCACGAGAGGAGGCAAAAGAGCTAGAGGCTGAGTCAGCAAGATAAGCCAAAACTTGCTCTTGCTGCTCCGGCTTTAAAAGCGGTTTTCCTACTCCCAGAAAAGGGAGCGTTCGAGGCCTTGTGTAGCCAGACGACGAACCTGGCTCCACAGCTCCAGACTTAGGTGCAATATTTTTTTTCCCACGACCAGCTGATGCTCCACCACTACCACTACCCTCATTACCAGCTGACAATGAACGCCCCCGGCCACGACCTCTTCCACCATACTTCCTCATTGTTTTAAAAACGTAAACAAACTAACGGTATTTGTTGCTGTCACACAAATTACACGGTGAGCTATAACTTCAGTATGATTTAGCTACCCCTTTACAGGTGAGTGAGACCACAACGAAAATCAGGCACAATGTTACACACTCTGTTGTTGGTGGCAACAAATGAGAGAGATGCCACACACGCAGGACTGTCACTGAAGCACAAATGTAAATATTAATCTCCCACTGATTTGATTTTTTTTTTTTTTTAAGGGAGACTTTAGGAAAAAAAATAATAGAATAAAATGATTTTTTCAGGAAGAATTTAGAAACCAAATAAAATAAAATGATTTTTTCAGGGAGAATTTAGAAAACAAATAAAACAAAAAAAGGCTTTCTATGGCCCACTGAGTGAGAGATGACGCACACAGGAGTCAGGAGTGACACACAAGCCCAGAGGCCAATATTTATCTCCCACTGATTGATGTAGTGATTTTTTCAGGTAGATTTTGGAACCCAAATCAAGCTAAAAAAAATAATAGGCTTTCTATGGCCCACAATTGGAGAGAGAGAGAGAGATGGCACACCCAGGAGTCAAGACTGGCACACAAGCAGAAAGGGCAATATTAATCTCCCACTGATTTGTTTTTTTTTTTTTTTTTTCAGGGAGACTTTAGGAAAAAAAAATAGAATAAAATGATTTTTTCAGGAAGAATTTAGAAACCAAATAAAATAAAATGATTTTTTCAGGGAGAATTTAGAAAACAAATAAAACAAAAAAAGGCTTTCTATGGCCCACTGAGTGAGAGATGACGCACACAGGAGTCAGGAGTGGCACACAAGCCCAGAGGCCAATATTTATCTCCCACTGATTGATGTAGTGATTTTTTCAGGTAGATTTTGGAACCCAAATCAAGCTAAAAAAAATAATAGGCTTTCTATGGCCCACAATTGGAGAGAGAGAGAGAGATGGCACACCCAGGAGTCAAGACTGGCACACAAGCAGAAAGGGCAATATTAATCTCCCACTGATTTGTTTGTTTTTTTTTTTTTCAGGGAGACTTTAGGAAAAAAAAAATAGAATAAAATGATTTTTTCAGGAAGAATTTAGAAACCAAATAAAATAAAATGATTTTTTCAGGGAGAATTTAGAAAACAAATAAAACAAAAAAAGGCTTTCTATGGCCCACTGAGTGAGAGATGACGCACACAGGAGTCAGGAGTGGCACACAAGCCCAGAGGCCAATATTTATCTCCCACTGATTGATGTAGTGATTTTTTCAGGTAGATTTTGGAACCCAAATCAAGCTAAAAAAAATAATAGGCTTTCTATGGCCCACAATTGGAGAGAGAGAGAGAGATGGCACACCCAGGAGTCAAGACTGGCACACAAGCAGAAAGGGCAATATTAATCTCCCACTGATTTGTTTTTTTTTTTTTTTTTCAGGGAGACTTTAGGAAAAAAAAAATAGAATAAAATGATTTTTTCAGGAAGAATTTAGAAACCAAATAAAATAAAATGATTTTTTTAGGGAGAATTTAGAAAACAAATAAAACAAAAAAAGGCTTTCTATGGCCCACTGAGTGAGAGATGACGCACACAGGAGTCAGGAGTGGCACACAAGCCCAGAGGCCAATATTTATCTCCCACTGATTGATGTAGTGATTTTTTCAGGTAGATTTTGGAACCCAAATCAAGCTAAAAAAAATAATAGGCTTTCTATGGCCCACAATTGGAGAGAGAGAGAGAGATGGCACACCCAGGAGTCAAGACTGGCACACAAGCAGAAAGGGCAATATTAATCTCCCACTGATTTGTTTTTTTTTGTTTTTTTTTTCAGGGAGACTTTAGGAAAAAAAAAATAGAATAAAATGATTTTTTCAGGAAGAATTTAGAAACCAAATAAAATAAAATGATTTTTTCAGGGAGAATTTAGAAAACAAATAAAACAAAAAAAGGCTTTCTATGGCCCACTGAGTGAGAGATGACGCACACAGGAGTCAGGAGTGGCACACAAGCCCAGAGGCCAATATTTATCTCCCACTGATTGATGTAGTGATTTTTTCAGGTAGATTTTGGAACCCAAATCAAGCTAAAAAAATAATAGGCTTTCTATGGCCCACAATTGGAGAGAGAGAGAGAGATGGCACACCCAGGAGTCAAGACTGGCACACAAGCAGAAAGGGCAATATTAATCTCCCACTGATTTGTTTTTTTTTGTTTTTTTTCAGGGAGATTTTAGGAAAAAAAAAATAGAATAAAATGATTTTTTCAGGAAGAATTTAGAAACCAAATAAAATAAAATGATTTTTTCAGGGAGAATTTAGAAAACAAATAAAACAAAAAAAGGCTTTCTATGGCCCACTGAGTGAGAGATGACGCACACAGGAGTCAGGAGTGGCACACAAGCCCAGAGGCCAATATTTATCTCCCACTGATTGATGTAGTGATTTTTTCAGGTAGATTTTGGAACCCAAATCAAGCTAAAAAAATAATAGGCTTTCTATGGCCCACAATTGGAGAGAGAGAGAGAGATGGCACACCCAGGAGTCAAGACTGGCACACAAGCAGAAAGGGCAATATTAATCTCCCACTGATTTGTTTTTTTTTTTTTTTTTTCAGGGAGACTTTAGGAAAAAAAAAATAGAATAAAATGATTTTTTCAGGAAGAATTTAGAAACCAAAGAAAATAAAATGATTTTTTCAGGGAGAATTTAGAAAACAAATAAAACAAAAAAAGGCTTTCTATGGCCCACTGAGTGAGAGATGACGCACACAGGAGTCAGGAGTGGCACACAAGCCCAGAGGCCATTATTTATCTCCCACTTTTTTTTTTTTGTTCCAGGGAAAATTTATAAACCCAATAAAAAAAATAATAAATAGGCTTTCTATGGCCCACTATCTGAGAGACAGAGAGAGATGGCACGCTTAGGACTGGCACACAAGCCCAAAGGCCAATATTAATCTCCCTTTTTTTTTAAGGGAGAATTTATAAAACCAAAAAAAAATAAATAAATAGGCTTTCTATGGCCCACTATTTGTGAGAGAGATGGCACGCTCAGGACTGGCACACAAGCCCAGAGGCCAATATTAATCTCCCACTTTTTTTTTTTTTTCCAGGGAAAATTTATAAACCCAATAAAAAAAATAAAAAATAAATAGGCTTTCTATGGCCCACTATCTGAGAGAGAGAGATGGCACACTTAGGACTGGCACACAAGCCCAAAGGCCAATATTAATCTCCCACTGATTGATTTATTGATTTTTTCAGGTAGAATTTAGAACCCAAATAAAGCAAAAAAAAAAAAAAATGGGCTTTCTATGGCCCACTGAGTGAGTGATGATGCACACAGGAGTCAGGAGTGGCACACAAGCCCTGAGGCCAATATTTTTCTCCCACTGATTGTTGTAGTGATTTTTTCAGGTAGATTTTAGAACCAAAATCAAGCAAAAAAATAAATAGGCTTTCTATGGCCCACTGAGTGAGTGATGATGCACACAGGAGTCAAGAGTGGCACACAAGCCCTGAGGCCAATATTTTTCTCCCACTGATTGATGTAGTGATTTTTTCAGGTAGATTTTATAACCCAAATCAAGCAAAAAAATAAATAGGCTTTCTATGGCCCACTGAGTGAGAGATGGCACACACAGGGATGGCACTCTAGCAGAAATGTCAATCTTAATCTCCCACAAAAAAAAAAAAAAAACAGGGAGTGTCCTTCAATTACTATCTCCCTGCAGTAATCTCAGCCAGGTATGGCAGGCAGCAATAAGGAGTGGACTGATGCACAAATTAAATAAAAAGTGTGGACAAACAAAAAAGATAGCTGTGCAGAAAGGAAGGAACAAGAGGATTTGTGCTTTGAAAAAAGCAGTTGGTTTGCACAGCGGCGTACACACAGCAATGCAGCTATCAGGGAGCCTTCTAGGGCAGCCCAATGAGCTACAGCGCTGAGGGGGAAAAAAAAAAAAATGTAGCTTCCACTGTCCCTGCACACCGAAGGTGGTGTTGGGCAGTGGAAATCGCTACAGCACAAGCGGTTTGGTGGTTAATGGACCCTGCCTAACGCTATCCCTGCTTCTGACGAAGCGGCAGCAACCTCTCCCTAAGCTCAGATCAGCAGCAGTAACATGGCGGTCGGCGGGAACGCCCCTTTATAGCCCCTGTGACGCCGCAGACAGCAAGCCAATCACTGCAATGCCCTTCTCTAAGATGGTGGGGACCAGGACCTATGTCATCACGCTGCCCACACTCTGCGTTTACCTTCATTGGCTGAGAAATGGCGCTTTTCGCGTCATTGAAACGCGACTTTGGCGCGAAAGTCGCGTACCGCATGGCCGACCCCGCACAGGGGTCGGATCGGGTTTCATGAAACCCGACTTTGCCAAAAGTCGGCGACTTTTGAAAATGAACGACCCGTTTCGCTCAACCCTACTGACAAACATTTCCCCATGGGGGGGTACATTTTTTCAATAAAATTGTTTACGGGCATCATAAACACCTTGCAAAACTGTTGCTGCTGGGAAGGTGCAGGTTTTTAGTAAAAATATGGCAGACGAATCATTGGATGAAGTGATCAGGAAAAGGGGAATGGTGATGACAGGAATGGGAATGTACATGATAAATAACATCGGTGGCTATGGGAGGTATGAGATCCAGGATACAGCCTACAATGGTTAGTCGTTTAGCCACCACCAATTACCAGAATGTTTCATGCCCTTCAGAAGATCGGTGTAACAGATACGTATGTTAGACTCGGCCTAAAAAATGTCTGTCAAAAATATGTTGCCAAAGACGTATGTGTCTGTCTAAAGGGCAAAGTGCAACATGTTCATTAGATGCTGTATTAGAGACTGCAGATCAGAATTGGAAACAAACTAAACAAACTGATGGATGCTTGTGAAAAACTAAGTTTAAAGAGGAGTGCACCATCTGTAACTATAAGCACACCCGTGGCACAAGCTTCTTCATCTTTACCTATACAAATTATTTGTTCAAGCGAAACAAACACTGTTAAAGGAATGCCACTAAACGTAGATAACCACGACCCTGAGAAACACCAGATTTCCTCTTTACAAGATATGGATGACGGCTTTGAAATTTACCACATCCACACCAAGAAGATGAAGATCACAGCTGCAAAAAATGTGCAAAAAAGGCCATATTGATACAGGAAATATATATATCTTGGTACCGTGTTAGTCAGTAGATAGAAAAATATTTAGAATTGAGAGTCCTCAGTGGTTGATACCTTTTAATGGCTAACTGAAAAGATGGTAACAAATTGCAAGCTTTCGAGACTACACAGGTCTCTTGATCAGGCAAAGACTAAAAGAAATTCTGAAGAATCACATATTTATGCACAACATAGCACTGTGTTTTAGGCAGCCCCCAAATCTAAGAAGCATCATTGTCAAGAGCTCCCTGTCCTCTCCAACAGCTGCAGGTACCTTTCCTTGCAATCAGAAAAAATGTAAAACCTGTTCATTTATAATGACCACGGACAAGATAAAGATCCCCAATTCACATCAGGACTACAAGATACCAGGTACTTTCAGCTGCGTCACTTCTAATGTGGTGTACCTAATTATTTGTACTAAATGTCCAACATAGCACACTAGCAAGGGCATGTGTCATTGGCTGTGTATGTCACATGTCCTTGCCCTATAAGAACCAGCAATTTGCCCCGTGGCCACCATTTCCTCACTGCTGCAGCTTAGTGTTAGACTGCTCTGGCTTCAATAGTGGTGTGCTGCAGTCCCCTAGAAACTGGGACAGGAAGGTCAAGCTGAGAACATGAAGGTCTTTGCTGTGGACCACTTTCAGCTTGGACACGGCCTCGTCCTTTGCATGAACCATCAGCTTCACATCCACTTGCCCGTCCCTTGCCCCTTGCCTTGCCCATTTTAAATGGACTACAGAACTATTTCAATATCTCAACACAAATGTATTTTTTTGGAGCAAAATTATATCTGATCAGTATCCCTTCAAAGCTACGATTTTTCCACCACAGATACACGAGGCCTCAACCTTACATAACAGACTGTATAATTTTTTGGGGGGGTTGGAGAATTTTTAAATAAAAAAAAAAGAGTGGAACAAGGCTAGCACACAGAACTATGATACGTATGCCTGCGAAACTACGATTTTTCAACCATCGATACACCAGGCCACAGCCACAAATAACAGACTGTATATATTTTTCTCTTGTATGTGAAATTTGGCAAACAATTTAAAATGAGTACCAGGCTAGCAGACAGAACTATGAAACTTATGCTTGCAAAGCTACGATTTTTCCACCACAGATACAACAGGCCTCAGCCTGACATAACAGAGTGTATCATTTTTGGAGGGGTTTGGAAAATTTTTAAAATAAAAAAAAAAGAGTGGAACAAGGCTAGCACACAGAAATATATTAAGAATGCCTGCAAAACTATGATTTTTCAACCACCGATACACCAGGCCGCAGCCACAGATAACGGTATGTATCATTTTATTTCCTCTTGTATGTGAAATTTGGCAAAAAATTAAAAATGAGTACAACAAGGCTAGCAGACAGAACTATGAAACTTATGCCTTTGAAGCTATGATTTTTCCTCCACAGATACACAAGGCCTCAACCTGACTTAACCAACTGTATATTTTTTTTGGGGGGTTGGTGAATTTTTAAAATAAAAAAAAAGAGTGGAACAAGGCTAGCAGACAGAAATATGAAACTTATGCCTGCGAAGCTACGCTTTTTCCACCACAGATACACCAGGCCTCAACCTGACATAACAGACTGTATAAAATATTTTTTTGGGGTAGTGAATTTAAAAAAAAACAAAAAAACAACAAGGCTAGAACACAGAACTATGATACATATGCCTGCGAAGCTATGATTTTTCCGCCTCAGATACACCAGCCGTCAACCTCAGATAACAGAATGCTTGAATTTGTTTCACAACTGAACTCCATCCACCCGGAATTACAATTCACACTACATCACAGTACGGAATCTGTCCCCTTCCTGGATACACTAGTTATGAAGGACATTGAAGGCAACCTCTCTACAGATCTTTACTGTAAGCCCACCGACGGCAATAGTCTTTTACACTACTCAAGCTGCCACCCAAGGACCACAAAAAACAGCCTGCCACGCTCACAATTTGACAGAGTGTCACGTATCGTCTCCAATCCAGAAATTCGCCAAGAAAGACTGGATTCCACGGCCCATAAATTTGAACTAAGGCATTACCCACCCAAATTACTGGATTTTGAAAAGACCCGGGCTCTAACTCCGCCTTCTCCTCAACCACCTATGTACCCTAGGGAATGTATTCCCTTTGTACATACATTTCATCCGACAATGCCCAGGGTATACTCTATCATTAAGAAACACTGGCCGCTACTATCTAAAGCATACCCTGAAATAGACTCATTTAAGGCACCTACCCTGATCTGTACCAAACGACCCTCCAATATCCGCGACAAGTTAGTTAGAGCTGATGTGGGAAGTTCTAGGCCTACCTCAATACAAACGACTCTGACAACCCGCCGACAGGGGACATTTCCCTGTCTCAATTGTGCAGCTTGCTCAAATATCATTAAATCTGACAGCATAACCCATCCCAGGACAGGCAAATCTTTCCCAATCAAAGGTTTCCATACGTGCAATTCTAATTTTGTGGTATATCTGATAAAATGTCCTTGTGGTCTCCTCTATGTGGGGGAGACCACCCAACATGTGAGGGATCGGATTGCGAGCCATAAATCGACTATCCGTTGTAATAAGAATTGGCTCCCCATACCTGAACATTTCTCTAAATCCGGACATTCTGTGGCTCAATTGCGCTTTCAGGTTATAGAACATGTCCCCCGCCCCCGTAGGGGTGGTAATCATATAAGACTACTCAAGTTGAGAGAGACATACTGGATCCATAAATTAGATACGTTAGCCCCTAAAGGGCTTAATAGAGACATAGATTGGCTTCTATAATTAATCTTTTTCCCATTGCTTTTACAGACCCGCTAGACCACTGTCTGTGTAGGTGAGTTTCCCATATGTATCATTGTACCCTCCTTTCCCTTACCCCCCCCTCCCCTCCCCCTTCCCCCTCCACCCTCTGGTTTCTGTCTCTCTGTCTTCCCTGTTCCTGTTAAACATATTCCCATACTCAATATCCATCATTTCATATCCCCATTACTTTTGCCACCATGTATATCCACCAGGGATTCTAGTACCTATAGCTCCTCCTCCTAATATTTGTCCTTTTATAATTTTCATCGTAAATGTTACCTAGCCCTTTTATTAGCTCTCATTTCTATTCTATAGTCCATATAGGTAGTTTCTTTCACATATTGCAGCTCTTTGGAGTCACTGCATAGCGCACCTTCAGCGCTAACACTCCTCTCACAGTTACCATGACTCCAGGATACACAGAGGCTCTCACACCTGCGCAGTGCGTCCCTCACAGACAGCGCTACGTCACTTCCGGTCCGGTACTTCCGGTTTCGGCGCTCCTCACCGCATATAACGCTGTGACAGGGGGGCTACAGGCACGCTGCTAACTTTAGCAAGGCGCGGGAGCGCCGCTCACATCAACCACTCTGCAGGTAACGTGCGCCTCCACACTACCTAAGACTTACTAGCGCTATAAACTTACATCCACTTGGTTCCATACATTTTGCTACATTTGGGCTTCTCCTCTCCTTCCCCCATAGGTTACCATATTATTCCTGGGTTAGCACCCTCAAGGACTTAGGATCATTATCTCAGCCATAGGTATCCCATTCTGCCCTATTTTCTTTGTGTAGCAAGTTAGATCTACTCTCTAATTATAATGCCATTCTTTACAGCCGCTTCTTGGCACTGAGGGATCTCTATCCTTTCCGCTTCACATCACTCCTTATTGTGGATAAGGTAATCATATGTTTCTTATATGTATATTTACATTCATTGGAACTAGACTATCTGTCAGCCTATCATTGTATATACTGTATATATTGTTTGTTCCGGTTATATTGTTCTTTATCTCCAGGTTCACGGAACTTTTCTAAAGTACTCTATTATTATTTTATTTATTATTTATTAGTCTGTTACTTTGTCTTTTGGTGATACATTATTTATTTTTTTGTTCTTTCAGCGATTCAATGAATAAGGCTCTGGGTGAGCCGAAACGTTTGCTTTATATATCGCTTCTAGCATTATATTTCTGTTTCGCTCCCTTATCTAAATCTATTTTGATTAATAAATATTCAAGTAAAAACCACACGTTGTCATTAGAGTGTGCGGTGTAAATATATCTACTAACCTCAGATAACAGACTGATCTAAATGTGGCATTAATTTTTTTGGGCACAAATAAATTGTGTCAACAATATGGCTATGACACACACAAAAAAAAAATTTGCCGCACTCACATCTAGTGTCTAGGACAAAAAAAATGGTAGACTTGCACGTTCTTAGTTTTCAATAACCTGGCTGTAGTAGGCAGCATGAACAAGCAAATAAATGTTAAAATAAGGGGGCTATGGATTGCTTTAGAATAAAAGGAGCAGGCATCAGGTGAAGAAAACCCCCCACAAATAACTGCAGCTAGATATATATTAAACTAGATGGTGGCCCAATTCTAACGCATCAGGTATTGTAGAATATGCATGTCCACGTATATTGCCCAGCCACGTAGTATATTGCCCAGCCATGTAGTATATTGCCCAGCGACATAGTGTATTGCCCAGCCACATAGTATATTGCCCAGCGACATAGTATATTGCCCAGCCACGTAGTATATTACCCAGCCACGTAGTATATTGCCCAGCCACGTAGTATATTGCCCAGCCACATAGTATATTGCCCAGCCACGTAGTATATTGCCCAGTCACGTAGTATATTGCCCAGTCACGTAGTATATTGCACAGTCACATAGTTTACAGCACAGAGCCACGTAGTATATTGCCCAGCCACGTAGTATATTGCCCAGCCACGTAGTATATTGCCCAGACACGTAATATATTGCCCAGTCACGTAGTATATTGCCCAGTTACGTAGTATGTAGCCCAGCCACGTAGTATATTGCCCAGCCACGTAGTATATTGCACAATCACGTAGTATACAGCACAGAGCCACGTAGTATATTGCCCAGCCACGTAGTATATTGCCCAGCCACGTAGTATATTGCCCAGCCACATAGTATATTGCCCAGCCACGAAGTATATTGCCCAGCCACGTAGTATATTGCCCAGTCATGTATTGCCCAGCCACATAGTATATAGCACAGCCCACGTAGTACAGTATATTGCCCAGTCACGTAGTATATTGCCCAGCCACATAGTATATTGTCCAGTCACGTAGTATATTGGCCAGCACAGAGCCACGTAGTATAGAGACTTAAAAAAAATAAACATATACTCACCTATAGCCCATTGAAGTCCTGCTATACTTACCATCCGCCGCCTTTCCCGCTCCTCGCAACGTTCCTGGGATAGCTCCATTGCAAGCGGCAGCTTGCAGTCCCAGGGCTGGTGTGAGCAGGACCTATGATGACGTCGCGGTCACATGACCGTGACGTCACGGCAGGTCCTTGCCGCACACCAGCCCTGGGATGGGACTGGAAGCTGCCGCTTGCAATGGAGCGGTCCCGGGAGCATGGTGAGGAGCGAGAAAGGCAGCGGAGGGTGAGTATAGCAGGTTTTTTTTTATTATTATTTTTAACATGACCTATTTTTACTATTGATGCTGCATAAGCAGCATCAATAGTAAATAGTTGGGGACACACAGGGTTAATAGCAGCTGTAACTGAGTGCGTTACACCGCGGGCCGTTACCGCTGCCATTAACCCAGTGTGAGCGGTGGGGATTACAGAGCGGGCGGCGGGCAGTGAGTGCAGGGGAGTAGGGGAGGGACTAATCGGACTGTGGCCGTCACTGATTGGTCGCGGCAGCCATGACAGGCAGCTGCTGAGACCAATCAGCGAACGAATAACCGTGACAGAAGGACAGACAGACAGACGGAAGTGACCCTTAGACAATTATGTATATAGATAAGCAACAGCAGCAGAGAGTAATGGAGCTTTTGGAGGTATGCTCACATACAGTGCCTGCCGGCCTTGCACTGACGTGAATATGCGAACACAGACTCCCCTGCCTGCCTAGCGCTGCCATCTTGGGACTTCAATATTGTTGATTAAGCTCATTGAGCGTTCTGAAGTCAGCACTTGTAAATGCATCATAAATGTTTGTGAGATGTGCAATATGTGAGCATTTAGGGCCCTACTTTAAACTTTTGCCCAGGCCACACTTTGTCTAAAAGCGGCCCTGTGTACAGTTCACCTGTAATCAACTTTTACCTTATCTCATGACCTGTCTTTAGATTAAGCCAGATGCAATTAATGATGGAATTGGGTATCCTGATCAAGAGGCTGTTATTAATATTGTATTTTCTATCTATTTTGAAGTATTTTACATATTGGAACAATCAGTTAAGGTGGTTCTCAAGGCCAGCTACAGAGATGTAAGTTAAAAAGGTGGTCTCTTCTTCAGCTATCTAAACAAACCTAATGTACTTTGAAGCCAGTGTGTATTCAAATGTACAGCTTTAGGGGAAAAAATGAAAATTATGTTTTTTTTTTATAAATATGCTTTAAATTTAATATATTTTATTCATTTTTCAAAGGCATAAGACACTTTTATTTCCTGAATATTATATGCCTGGTGCTAAGGGAGGCAGAGCATTGTTTTCATTACGATAAGCAAATCAGATGCCCTATGATCCGGAGAAAAAAATGTATTCAATGATCGAAACCCATACAAGTCATAAGTTCAGATTCATTTGGATCATTTCCTCACACAGTTTTTGTACCATGTCTCTTTCTATCAACAAATCAAGGAATCGCTTCCAAGTTTGTTACATGTGCATCAGTTGGTGATTTGGGCAATCATAGGAGGAAGAATAACAAAGCTAGTACTAGATCCACAGATTATAATGAGTTTTGTCATACAAAATTGCCTGAAAACGATGTGTAATGTGATGCAAAGCAAATGATGAGCTTTTGCCATATTCATGAAGAATTATCTATCGAGAAAGATGGCTGCAATAAACACCTCATTGGCATGCACTTTCTGCTACAGTTATTATGCTCCAGTATCTTCAAAGAAGATTTAATGGAAAGTAGAATGTGGAGTAATACAAGTGAGAAAAAAGGATGACGGGCTAAAGAGAAGAATGCAAAATGTTGTAATATGGAGAAACATGTAAGAACTATGAGGAAACAAAAAACTAGATGTCCTAGAGGCAAGAGCAAGGACCCATAATAAACCCCAATAAACAATATTATTTAGGTCACAGAATCTTGGACTTCATACACCACACATGCAAATAATACTAGGCATTCTTCATGCAGCTATAACACAGACTTTCCTAGGACTGGACTCATGCTGTGTCATCTGAATGTTGACCTCAATTTATCAGACACAATTTTTCAGCACATCTCATAGATGCTGGAACAGATTGAGATGTGGAAAAAGTGGAGGTCATATCAATACTCAACTTTTTTTTTTTGTCTATCAAACCAGCATTTTTTGCAGTGTGGTAGCATGCTTCATCCTGCTTAAAGAGGCTACCGCAATTAGAGTATACCATTGCATTGAGGAGGTGTGCTTGGTTTGCAACAATGTTTAAGTCGATATTGGTATCAAATTAACATGCAAATGAATACTTTTTTGTTTTTTTCTTGAATATTGGAGGATTTTTTTCCTCTTTCTGTGGTTTTCATGTTAGAATAGGACTGGCAAACGTAAGGACCGTTGACGCGGGTTGCCAGCTTACATATAATGGCCAGAATATCAACCAATGCCTTACATATATTGATATGTTTGTTTGCATGTTATATTTTTTTCAGGGTGCGGTTGGGCCCAAATGGTTCTGTAAACTGTGGCCTCTGTTCACACAGGCTGTATCATAGTTAGCACTGGGCAGCCCGCCATAGCGCATCATTAATAGACTGAGTACCAGATGCTCTGCATTCCTTGTGTGAACATTGCCACATACAGAGTATATTTTTTTGCATTGGTGTACCACACGGCCAATCCCTGATTGAAGGCTGGCTGTTTCATTTGGTATTGCACCTGTGCAGTTGCCATTTTACTTGGGTCCGCTGCACCCTGGTAGTGCAATTGTATTGATTCCCATTTAGACAGGTAAGCATCTCTGCCTGTTTTTGTTTTTTTTTCTTGAATATTGGAGGATTTTTTCCTCTTTTTGTGGTTTTCATGTTAGAGTAGGAATGGCAAACGAAAGGACCCTTGACACGTGTTGCAAGCTTACATATTATGGCCAGAATATCAACCAATACGTTACATATATTGATGTTTTTTTGCACGTTATATTTTTTTCAGGGTGCAGTTGGGCCCAAATGGTTCTTTAAACTGTGGCCTCTGTTCACACAGGATGCATCATAGTTAGCACTGGGCAGCCCGCCATAGCGCATCATTAATAGACTGAGTACCAGATGCTCTGCATTCCTTGTGTGAACATTGCCACATACAGAGTATATTTTTTTGCATTGGTGTACCACACGGCCAATCCCTGATTGAAGGCTGGTTGTTTCATTTAGTATTGCACCTGTGTAGTTGCCATTTTACTTGGGTCTGCTGCACCCTGGTAGTGCAATTGTATTGATTCCCATTTAGACAGGTAAGCATCTCTGCCTGCTTTTGTTTTTTTCTTGAATATTGGACGATTTTTTCCTCTTTTTGTGGTTTAAATGAATACTATGACCCAATTTTCCCAGTAGACCATTGCTCAGGCTCACAGTTCCTCTACCTGTTTACTTTCTCTCCATAGTATATCTCTAGGCCATTTCCTTGGCAGATGAGCAATGAGGCCGGCGTCACACTAGGCGTATGAAAATACGGTCCGTTTTTTACAGCCGCAATAAGCAAATGTTCCCAAAATAGTGATCCGTATGTCATCCATAGGCAGAGTGAGTCAGCGTATTTTGCGCATGTCATCCTCTGTATGTAATCCATACAGCGAGATTTTCTCGCCGGCTTGCAAAACGTACATACAACGGATCCATGGGCTCAAATATTTGTTAAAACATATATACAGTCTATATATATATATATATATATATATATATATATACAGTTAGGTCCATATATATTTGGACAGAGACAACACTTTTCTAATTTTGGTTATAGACATTACCACAATGAATTTTAAACAAAACAATTCAGATGCAGTTGAAGTTCAGACTTTCAGCTTTCATTTGAGGGTACCACATTAAAATTGGATGAAGGGTTTAGGAGTTTCAGCTCCTTAACATGTGCCACCCTGTTTTTAAAGGGACCAAAAGTAATTGGACAATTGAATACAAAGCTATTTCATGGAAAGGTGTGGGCAATCCCTTCGTTATGTCATTCTCAATTAAGCAGATAAAAGGCCTGTATTGATTTGAGGTGTGGTGCTTGCATTTGGAAGATTTTGCTGTGAAGTAAACATGCGGTCAAAGGAGCTCTCCATGCAGATGAAACAAGCCATCCTTAAGCTGCGAAAACAGAAAAAACCCATCCGAGAAATTGCTACAATATTAGGAGTGGAAAAATCTACAATTTGGTACATCCTGAGAAAGAAAGAAAGCACTGGTGAACTCATCAATGCAAAAAGACCTGGGCGCCCACGGAAGACAACAGTGGTGGATGATCACAGAATAATCTCCATGGTCAAGAGAAACCCCTTCACAACAGTCAACCAAGTGAACAACACTCTCCAGGAGGTAGGCGTATCAATATTCTAATCTACCATAAAGAGAAGACTGCATGAAAGTAAATACAGAGGGTTCACTGCACGGTGCAAGCCACTCACAAGATTCAAGAATAAAAAGGCAAGACTGGACTTTGCTAAAAAACATCTAAAAAAGTCAGCAAAGTTCTGGAAGAACTTTCTTTGGACAAATGAAACCAAGATCAACCTCTACCAGAATGATGGAAAGAGAAAAGTATGGCGAAGGCGTGGTACAGCTCATGATCCAAAGCATGCCACATCATCTGTAAAACACGGCAGAGGCAGTGTGATGGTGTGGGCATGCATGGCTGCCAGTGGCACTGGGTCACTAGTGTTTATTGATGATGTGACACAGGACAGAAGCAGCCGAATGAATTCTGAGGTATTCAGAGACATACTGTGTGCTCAGATCCAGCCAAATGCAGCCAAACTGATTGGTCCTCGTTTCATACTACAGATGGACAATGACCCAAAATATAAAGCCAAAGCAACCCAGGAGTTTATTAAAGCAAAGAAGTGGAATATTCTTGAATGGCCAAGTCAGTCACCTGATCTCAACCCAATTGAGCATGCATTTCACTTGTTAAAGACTACACTTCAGACAGAAAGGCCCCAAAACAAACAGCAACTGAAAACCACTGCAGTGAAGGCCTGGCAGAGCATCAAAAAAAGAGGAAACACGGCGTCTGGTGATGTTCATGAGTTCAAGACTTCAGGCAGTCATTGCCAACAAACGGTTTTCAACCAAGTACTAAAAATGAACATTTTATTTAAAATTATTGAATCTGTCCAATTACTTTTGGTCCCTTTAAAAACAGGGTGGCACATGTTAAGGAGCTGAAACTCCTAAACCCTTCATCCAATTTTAATGTGGATACCCTTAAATGAAAGCTGAAAGTCTGAACTTCAACTGCATCTGAATTGTTTTGTTTAAAATTCATTGTGGTAATGTCTATAAATAAAATTAGAAAAATGCTGTCTCTGTCCAAATATATATGTACCTAACTGTATATATATGTCAGTGAGACACACACATATATGTATATTTCATACAGCACTAGATAGTAGAAAAGCCGGTAATTCAATTGCCAGCCTTTGCTATCTCCTTCCCAAACCCGACAGGATATGAGACAGGTTTATATACAGTAAAATAAAGACACAGGGTGTTGTAATAATTTATTATACTCTCAATCCAATTGAAGACCCTTGTCACCTGAAACAAAGTTAAAATAAAAAAACAACAATATCCCATACCTTCCGTTGTTCAGTCTTGTCCCACGCTGTAAATCCATCTGAAGGGGTTAAATCATTTTACAAGCAGAAGCCTGCTAATGCAGCCACCCCTGCCTGTAAAAACCCGGGGAATGAATGGAAAGCAGGGGAGCATAGCTATCTAGACTTGGGGTGCTGTGCCCCCTGCTGGCATAACCTCAGATGAACTTGAGCGTGAGAAAATATTCAGAAAAATTCCCACGCTCGAGTTCATCTGAGGTTATGCCAGCAGGGGGCGCAGCACTGCAAGTCTAGGTAGCTCTGTGTGAGCTCATTCACAGTTTCTCTATATACAGTATGATCCCTCACATAGCCTCCCTATATACAGTATAAGTTCTCACATAGCCTAACTATATACAGTATGAGACCTCTCACAGCTTCCCTATATACAGTATAAGCACCCACATCCTATATACAGACACACAAATTCACACGCATAAAAAAATGTTGCTCCCATTTTCTTTTTTTTTTTTTTTTTTTTTTTTTTTTTCTTTTTTTTTTTTTTTTCAACTTTCTTTTTATTGAAAAGAGATATACATATTACAGGAAAAGAAAAAAGAGGAGCAGGTTAAAACGAAACACATTATAATATGATAAATCTTATAAAGAAGAAGGAACAATCATGTATAATCACGTAATTTACATGGAACTAAGATGAAGCGCCCAAATTTAACCTTTAATCAGTGGGCTAGCTCCTTGCAACAAAGATTAGGACATGGTGATCCAAGATAACACTGTTGATAAGTGCTTCATCAACTTACGAATAATGAAAGGAGAAAAGAGGATGAGGAGAAATAAAAGGGGGGGGGTAGGATTAAAGGAGGGCTAGAGAAGAGGGATAAGAAGGTGGGGGGGAGGGGTTGTTGATCCAAGGCAAGGCGGGAATTCAGGCAGAAACTTCAGGGTGAGCCGTCCCATGTATGATATAGCTTGAAATCATTTAGTTTCCTATGTTTATAGAGGTACTTGAGAAAAAGTCAGGGCTGGAGCGGTACACGGACCAGGGTCCCCAAATATTCCGGAAGGAGGTGAGAGACTCCTGAGAATTGGCTACTAATTCAGCTGTGTAATACAGTAAATCTATTTTGTCTAGGGTTTGTTTTTTTGTGGGGATAAGAGTAGATTTCCACAGGGTGGGGATTAGGTATTTTCCAGCTGCTATGATATTACTAGCTAGTTTGGACATTAATGGATCTTTGGGCCAAAGGGGAAAGTTGAGTAGTACAGATTGGGGGTTTAGGTTTGGGGTTTGGCCTAGTACTGAAAATATAATGTCTGCTATCAGTTGCCAGTAGCGCATAATTTTTGGACAAGTCCACCAAATATGTAGATAAGAGCCCACATCGGAGCAGCATCTCCAGCATGTCTCGGGAGTGGATGGGTGCCATAGGTGTATCTGGGAGGGGGACCGATACCATCGTGATATCACTTTATAGGAGTTTTCTTGCAACTTCACACATTGGGAAGGTCCGTGTGAGTTATTGTAGATGGAGGTGATTTGGTCTTGGGTGAACGAGATGTTGAGATCCCGCTCCCAGAGTCCTATAAATGCTCTCTTGGCAACGGCTTTCTCGGAAACCAGAATTTTGTAAAGTTTGGATAGGACCTTTTTTGGTGGGTTATGTTGAGCGCAAAGTTGTTCAAAGGGTGTGATGGGGCGAAATAAATTAAGCTGGTCTTTCTTTTTATAGCAATAGTCCCTTAGTGTTTTGTAGTGAAGAAAAGTAATGTTTAAATGAGGATTAGATGTCTGAAACTCGGAGAAATTCATTGCTGAGCCTTCAATGAAAAAGGCGTCAATTGGTAACGGTGGTCTGGGCAGGTCCTTATGTGGTAATTTAGGAGGGATGGGTCCAATGACGTCCTGTATTGTCAAAATTGGAGAGATAGGTGGGGTTAGTTTGGGGAACACAGTTCTCCAAATTTTAAGTACAGCTGTAGTTAATTCGTTGGAAAGAGGTTGATTTAAATTGGAGTAATCATGTAGTAGTGTTATGGTTCGTAGGGGGATAGGAGCGAGGTGCTCTTCAATGGGGAGCCAAAGTTTTTCAGTGGGTTTTCTGATCCAATCAACCACTCTGGAGATCATAGCGGCTTTATAATATTGGAAAATATCAGGTACACCCATGCCTCCCTCCGATCTCGGTAAAGCTAGTGTAATGGCATTAATTCGAGGACGTTTATTATTCCAGACAAAGTTGATGAAGAAGGAGTTAATTTTGGATAGGTAGTGTTTGGGAATATAGATAGGGAGCATCTGAAAGAGATATAAGAATTTAGGTAGTATAATGCTTTTCAGCAGATTTTTTCTTCCCATCCAAGATAGGAAGGGGGCTTTCCAAGAGTTGACCGTGGAGGTAGCCTGCTTTAGTAAGGGTGCAATATTGAGCTCCAAGAGCTCTCCCATTGACCTCCCAATTTTGATACCCAGATTTGTTATGAACTTGGGGGGCCATTTGAAGGGGTAAAGTTTTTTCAGTCTATCGATTCCGGGTTTGGGAATATTAAGGCTTAACGCTTCTGACTTTGTGATGTTGATTTTGTAATTGGATAATTCCCCATAACGTTCTATTGTATGGACAAAGGCAGGGATGCCCCTCCCAGGATCAGACAGTATCACCAGAAGGTCATCCGCAAATGCTGCAGACTTATGATGGAAGCCGCTAATTTGGATCCCCTTGATATCTGCGTTTTGTTGAATGCTTTGGATTAGAGGCTCCATGACCAGCACATATAGAATCGGAGAGAGAGGGCACCCCTGCCTCGTGCCATTTTGAATATAGAAGGGGTCTGATAGTAAGTTATTAATTCTCAGTCGAGCTGAGGGGGTGGTATACATCTGGAAAATTGCATCTACTAACCGGGGGGGGAAGTGAAAAGTGAGGAGAGTTTCACGTAAGAATGTCCAATCCACCCTGTCAAAGGCCTTTTCGGCATCTGTCCCCAATAGAACAAGAGGAATCTTGTGTATTTTTGCGTATTGTATAAGGTGTAGAATTCTGGAGGTGTTGTCCTTCCCCTCCCGGCCTGTCACAAAACCCGTTTGGTTGGGTGAGATGAGTTGTGGTAGTAGTTCCGCTAATCTCCTTGCAATAAGACTAGCATACATTTTTAGGTCAACATTAAGCAAGGAGATAGGTCTGTAGCTTCCACAATTTTCTGGGTCTTTCCCTTCTTTATGAAGAAGGGAAATATGGGCTTCAAGCGATTGGGAGGGGAAAGATTTGCCATCCAGAACTGCATTGTATACATTTATTAGGTGGGGGCCCAAAATGTCAAAGAAGGATTTGTAATATATTTTGGGGAGACCGTCCGGGCCCGGGGACCTCCCTTTTGCCCCACCAGACAGGGTGGACTGAAGCTCAGAGAGGTCAAAGGGTCTGAGCAGGCACTCCTGTTGAAGAGCAGAAAGTTGGGGAAGGTGTAAGGAGGATAGAAAAGTTTGGGTTTTGGTTTGCCTTTGATTTTTGTCTTCTGTTGAGTCACTCTTGCGGAGTTGATAGAGATCTTTAAAGAAGGTCAAGAATGTATCGGTGATCTGGTTATACTGTTGCGTAGTTTGACCTTCAATGGATTTAATTTTGTGAATAAAGGTTCGAGCTTGGCGTTTTTTGATCAACGAGATCATGAGCTTGGATGCTTTATCTCCATGGGCAAAAATTTTGTTCTTCCAAGAAAGGTAATATTTGGAAGTGCGAGTGTTTAATATATCTTTTAAAGATTGACGTTTTTTCGTGAGTTGTGAAAGTACATCACTTGATAGTTCTTTCTTATGGCAAGCATCCAAGGCCACAATGTCATTATATAGGGCTATGATTTCTGCTTTTTTCTGTCTATTTAAGAACGAAGCAATTGAAATGAATACACCACGAATCGTGGCCTTATGGGCTTCCCACAGTAGTGGAGGGTCAATGTCAGGGGTAGTGTTAAGTTTAAAATATTCTTGAAGCGATTCACGGATACGTTTTTTAATGTCTTCACGTTGTAGTAGTGACTCATTAAGCCTCCATGTCCTAGAGTTAGAGTATGGTTTATGGAATTCTAGATTGATTAGAACTATAGAGTGGTCAGAGTGGATAGCGGGAATTATATTCGTGCTTATGGTAGAATGGAGGAGGGGTCTAGAGATTAAAATGTAATCCAGGCGATGATAGGAGTTGTGAGGGTGTGAGTAAAAAGTGTAGTCAATATCTGTTGGGTGTAAATAGCGCCATGCATCGATCAGTTCAAGTGAATGTAATAGTGATTTGAGACGGGCTAGATCTTTTAACGAAATGGAGCTTTTCTTGGTTGAGGTGTCTAGAGTGGGTTCGAGTGCTACATTAAGGTCGCCTCCTAGTATTACTGCGCCTTCTTGGAAAGTCCGTAATTTAGTTAGGGTTTTGCGCAACCATTTTAGTTGATGTTTATTAGGGGCGTATATGTTGCCTACAGTGACCATATTGCCAGCTATGAGGCCTTTGATAAAAATATACCGGCCCTCAGGATCAGATAGGCATTCCACAAGGAGGAAAGGAACAGCTCTAGCGAATGCTATAGATACTCCCCTTGATCCCTTTTGAGGGGATGTGGCGTGGTACCACCTGTCAAAAAAGCATTTTTCAAATGTAGGCGTTTTGTCTTTAGTGAAATGGGTCTCTTGTAGGAGTAGGATGTCATAATTAGATTTTTTAAAGGAATTTAGAGTTTGCGACCTGGGGATTGGTGAGTTCAGTCCGTGTACGTTGTGTGAAATAATTTGGAAGGACTTACGGTTCACCGCCATGATGTGTGTAGTTTAGAACAGATCAAGCAGAGGGATGGCTCGTCCCGCGGATCATGAGGAGAGAAGGGATATCTAGGGATGAGGGTGGATGAAAAGGAAAAACAGTTAAAATCATGAGAACATAAGAAAACAAAATGGTCAGAACATGGTAGATAGGAAGAGATAACGTTAGGTGATATGAAACTTTTCATATCTTAGGTAGGGGACATGGAGAAGGAGGTCAGAGAAGGGAGTCATATAAACAACAACATGATGGAGTTTTTATACTCCAAAAAAAAAAAAAAAAATGCAGCAAGAACAATATGTGAATATAAGTCTTTGCCGACCGAGGGGAACAGCAAAGAAAACAGTAAGCTCGAGAGCAAAAGTTGTATGAATTCAAAGACGAGAACATATGTAGTGTAACAAGAAGGTAACAGGAAAATCTTCTTTCTTTTGAATCTTCTACTCTTTGCTCCTAATCTTACTCAGTCAGGTTCATGGTCTTTGTCTCTTGGTGATGTATTCTTGGAGGAGCGGCGTTTTGGACGTGCAGATTTTGAGGCCGAGGAATCCTGCCAGGGAGCAGGTACAGGCAGGGGCCCCAGTCTATGGGTTTCATGAACAGTCTCCAAGATAGGCGGTTGATCAAGTTGGATCTCCAGTTCCTTGCAGACCTTTTTAATATCAGCCGTAGATTTGATCACAAATTTCCGGTCCTTAGCCGATATGGAAATACCAAAGGGGAATAGCCAGCGGTATGGGTAGTGTCTCTGCTGAAGAACAGAAGTGAGGGGTTTCAGGAGACGTCTTTTATATAAAGTGGAGGCTGAGAGATCCTGAAAGATTTGGATTGGAGACCCATCGTGCATGATTGACTCCGCCTCCCGGGCTCTTTTTAGCAACAGGTCTTTGGTTCTATAATCGAGAAAGCGGCATAGAACATCTCGTGGAGCTTCGTCAGGTTTCGGTTTGGGTCTTAAAGCTCTATGAACTCTTACTAGGTCAATCTCAAGAGGGTCTGATGGGTTGAGAATTGAGCGGAAGATTTCAATGGCAGTAGGAATCAGTGCTTCCGAGAGGGTCGATTCCGGGACACCTTTTAGTCTGAGATTATTTCTCCTCTCCCTATTTTCGTGGTCCTCTAGTATGTTATAAATTCGATTTATATGCTCTTCTTGCTGCACGTGGCAGCTCAGGGAGGAGTTAGTACTATGAATTAATTCTGCTTGAGAGGTTTCTACCGCTTCTAATCTATGGCCCAGTTGGTTAAGATCTTGTTTAATAGTTGATAGGTCTTTGCCTATAGGGCCCAGGGCTTTACTTAGGATTCTCTTGATAAATGATCTGGTGACTTGATCTCCTCCAGTTTGATCATCTGTATCTCCGTCGCTTTCACATTCAGATTCTGTATGAGTCTCCATATCTCTCTCCTGTGATTGGGGGGGATTGGCAGTGATAGCTGGGTTGTTTCGTTTTTTTAGGAATTTTTCCATATCTGCTTGGGGAGTAGAGATAACGGATCTAGAGTTCGATCTAGTTGATTTTTGTGTAGATTTGACCATTGTAGGTAAATTGCTGCAAGTCAGTGAAAAAACAGGGAACTCCCAAATCTCCTCCAACTCCTCTTAATGATAGCTACATCCTACGTTGTACAGGCAGGAGTGGGAGAAGGTAGGGTATTGTAGTAAAGTCCCGATGGGGGGAGGGGTCTTTTAGATGTTGTCAGAAAAGTGTGTCGCAGTGGGGTTTTCGGGAAGCTAGGTGGTGGTGGTGGAGCGGGGGTCAGTTCTGATATCCGCGGATAGCGACTGTGGAGGGGTGTAGAGAGCTTCAGTGACCCCAAAGATGGGGGTTGATTTGGGCGGAACCGCTGGGTGTCAAATAGCGGCAGCTACAATTATCTGCGGCTGGTCTCGCCAGACGTCTAGAACCAAGCGATGCCCACAGTCTCTAACCAAACCCCAGCACCCAGCTTCCCAGTGTGGAAGGACCCACCTCAGGGTTATAGATGTTCTGCTGGTCTTCACCTCCGTCGGCTCTGCAGCTGCAGCGGGTACCAGAGGTCGCAGCAATCCTCTGAACGGCGCCGGTGGCTGAAAGGGGGTCACTACGCCGGTGCAACGTCCGGTAGTCCCGCAGCTAGCGGGCGTACCCCTGGAGCTGGTCTCTGCACTCGCCAGGCTGAGCGTGCACCTTCTCTTCAGGTGCCGTCTCGCGGTCTGGCGGCTTATCTTAGCGCCTCACACCGTGACGCTCCGGCCCGCCTCCTCGGCGCCGCGCGACTTCTTCAAGTCACCGGCAGGCGGGTAGACGGACCCCAACAGCGGCCGCCGGGGACAGGTATGGAGTGGGGGATCAAGCTGATCCGACCCCCGCTTCTTTGGATCCCTCCCCTTGCTGTCTCAAGATAGTGGCCGGCGTTCCCGCCGGCTCCCTCACCAGATCGCAGGGATATCTTTGATGCGGCGCCTCTTCTCAGCGGCTCCCCTCACAGCACGGCGAATCAAAGATGGCACCTCTTCACCCCGCTCACCTCTTACGACCGCCGGGGCACAGGAGAAAGCTGCTCCTCAGGTATCGCAGCACACTCCGGACAGTCCCCGGTGTCCCAGCGATATGGGGGGGGAGTTCGTCTCCTTAGGCCACCTCAATCCGGTCTCCAGACCTGACAGCCAGCCGGTGGGGGGAGCGATCTCTCGATAGGCCCCAAGACCGCCTGTGTAAATCCGCTGATCACTGTGGCTCAGCACGGGAGTCTTCGCTTTAAACGAACAGGGAGCATTCCCTGGATGATATGCTGTCAATCAGTGACCTTTGGGTTAAAGGATGGGTCGTCTAAGTTTATGATTAGGCTGGATTGTAAAAACCAGCAGAGGAGCTCATGGAGAACGCGTCTTGCTCCTTTAGCTGCTGGCCACGCCCCCTCGTTGCTCCCATTTTCTGACACTACTATGGTCTTTGATATGTTCACTGAGGCTTCGCACAGCAGATGCAATGTAGTGATGTCATTGTATCTGCCGACTCAGTTGCACATGCTGTATGGTGCAATAAGGAGCCGGCAGCCCTTTCCTCCACCATTGTTTGTATGTTCTCTCCGTGTTTGCGTGGGTTTCCTCCGGGCACTCCGGTTTCCTCCCACATTCAAAAGACATACTGATAGGAATTCTAGATTGTGAGCCCAATCGGGGACAGTGATGATAATGTGTGCAAAAACTGTAAAGCGCTGCGGAATATGTTAGCGCTATATAAAAATAAAGATTATTAAAAAAATAAAGATTATTGTTTTCACCACTATCTGCATCTTGAGGATGCAAAAAGTGGTAACATCAGAATCTGTGCTTTCAGTCCTTTGTCTGTTTCGATTCGAAGGCCACTGGAACAGTTAGAGTGCCAGATGTGATCCGCAGACCACAATTTACCCAGGCCTGGTCTATGGTTTAGTTCAGATACTGACATGCCTAATGTAAGTTCTTTTAGTAGCAGAAAATAAATCCACTTTATTGGTGTGATGCTACTTTAAATATATTACACCCATTGACAGATGCCATTTTAATGAGAGAATCAGTGATCTTTACCTTGCAGTGATCAGGTAATGATTGATAGTAAGTCAGTTGATTTAAATTAAATTTATTTATGATCTTAGTTATAATCTTTTACTCACGTTCAGTTTCCTTGGAATGGAGATACAATTAATGGGTCGGCCAGCAAGATATTGCTCCAAATAGTGAATGTTGCATGGTAGGTGGAATTTCAAGCTCTTGAAGCACTGATTTCTCAGAGCAGAATGTTGAATAAGTGAAAAGTGTGTGGTCAATCTCAGAGTATGTTTTTGTCTAGCAAGGCTGAGTTTCTTTATCTACCTCTCCCAGTGCATTGCAAAGTCCAAGAGAAGCGAATTTGTGGCAAAGTACTTATTATTAAGCATAATGTTTGACAGTCATGTGTGAGGGGGCTATTGAGACAATTACTGGTTTCATATAATTGTAAAAAAATAATCTTAGAAAGCATTTATTAAACACATAACATTTTTTTAAGCTACTTTCTCTTCCTTTCAAGCAAACAGGACTTTCACAACCATCTATTTAACTGTGATATGTCAAATCTGTGGAAGGCTTAAAAGGATGAATTCCTAATAAACAAAAGTTATGCAAACTTTATCAAATTACCAAAAACATATTACACTCAATCAGCAAAACTTTTATAAAGCCACATAAAAATAGAGAAAGGTTTAATACTGTGATAGCCAGTAAAAACAGGGGGCACTATTATTCTATTATTGGGGCACAGCAGGAGGGTACTATTACTGTGCAAGGCAGAAATGAGGCATTATTAATGCTCATACATCCTGGTAATTGCTATACAGGGAAAACCAGTACTACTGAGATCCATGGTCCATGTCTGTGTGCCATCTGTTTGCACATATGTCACGTCTGTGTGACATCCATGTGTCTGTTTGATCTCTGTGTGTCCATTTTCACATCCGCGTTTCATCTGCGTGTCAGTGTGATGTAAGGGTCAGACAGGGTGTTAGCCGTGGCTGAGGTAAAAGTCTCTTGAACACCCTGACCTCCCTTCACATACACTTCACGACTTTCAGTCAGCATACCTGCTGCTCTATTACCTCTGGGGCTTCCTGTAATGCACTGCACGTTCTCCTCAGCCGAAGTAGAATAAACAGAATCACAGTCCCATTAAACGCTTGAACAATAAACTTTACTAAAGACGGGCACATAACGGTTCTTTTCAGCATTTACAGCAGGCTTTACATTAAACAATTTCCTTGCTGTCCCTGTTTCTTTTCTGACCTTCTCAGCATTTATATCTGGCTTCTCTTTACACAGCTTCTTCTATTTCTCTGCCTTTAATTCTGGAGCGCCCCCATGGGGCCGTGGGGTACTCGGTACCGTGTTGTGAATTCTGTTATCGAACTCCCTCCTGTGGTCATGAATGGTACTTCGGCGAGTTCTGTCCATGGACTCCCTCTGGTGGCTGTGAATGGAGCTGCTGCTTCTGAAGTTCCTTCCACAGGTGACGTAGGTTATTCTTTGGCTGGCTGCTCTATTTAACTCCACTCAGATTGTTACTCCATGCCAGCTGTCAATGTTCTTGTACTGGTTCAGTTCGCTCTTGGATCTTTCTGGTGACCTGTCTCCTCCAGCAGAAGCTAAGTCCCTGCTAGTTAATTATATTTTCATTGTTTCCTTGTCCAGCTGGCTATCATGATTTTTCCTTGCTAGCTGGAAGCTCTGGGATGCAGAGTGGCACCTCCGCACCGTGAGTCGGTGCGGAGGTCTTTTTGCACACTCTGCGTGGTCTTTTTGTAGTTTTTTGTGCTGACCGCAAAGATACCTTTCCTATCCTCAGTCTGTTTAGTAAGTCTGGCCTCCCTTTGCTGAAACCTGTTTCATTTCTGTGTTTGTGACTTTCATCTTAACTCACAGTCAATATATGTGGGGGGCTGCCTTTTCCTTTGGGGATTTCTCTGAGGCAAGGTAGGCTTTATTTTCTATCTTTAGGGCTAGTTAGCTCTTAGGCTGTGAAGAGGCGTCTAGGTCGTGTTAGGTACGCTCCACGGCTATTTCTAGTTGTGTGATAGGATTAGGGGTTGCGGTCAGCAGAGCTCCCACTTCCCAGAGCTTGTCCTGTGTGAGTTTAACCATCAGGTCGTTCCGGGTGCTCCTAACCACCAGGTCCATAACAGTACCGGGTCCTTCGGTTCACAGGGGGATGTCATGGTGGCTGACCAAGTCCGTGGCCCTTGGGACGTCCGAGTTAAAGGGGAAGGTCTTTAAAGGGGTATGTTCATGACGCCACCTGTGGTATTTGGTCAGGGTGACCGACGCTGCTTTAAGGGGTCCACTGGGGTGATGTTATGGCAGCTAGATGGTATACCTTCCCACAGGTGAAGTATGTCCCCAGGGCTTTCCAGTGTGTAAATGGTGGATGGTGAGAGGCACAATGAAGAATGAGGACACAAGGTTGCAGTCTCTTTACCTTTACTGAAGGCTTCAGCATCTACAGTTCATGGCACCAGATCACAGGGCAGACAGAGTATGGCCGGTTTGGAGGCAAGTCCAGAGTCCCCTTATCCAGGTAGAAATCAGTAGCCTTCCTCTAGTGCTGTGGTGTTGTAGTACCTTACTGATAAGCTTCTCATAAGGTCCTCACAGATGTTGTAGATGTTATGTCTCTCTCTCTGTCCCCCAGATGGATAGGACAAACCCATATGACCGGTGGCTTGAGGCGTTTTACAGGGACTCTATCATGCCCCAGCCTCTAAGGGGGTGTCACCTTGCCTCCTGGGTGTAGGGGCAGACAGGTAACATGAAATTAGCTGTCCTGCCAGTCTGTGGAGCAAGGCATAAAGGATCGCTGCTCCCTCAGTGTTCTGGCTACCGGGATCCTGCACCTCAGAAGGAGGCAGCCTGTGTAGGGCTGTTCCCCTCCTGGATTCCTCTACTTTGCTACGACTTCTTCACCCTCTCTACAATACAGTTCTCCTTCAGTGTCTCTTTCTAGTAGCTTCAGCTCTCAGGGCATGCACAGCTCCGTGTCCTTCTGTCTCGATCTCTGACAGGCTCCCACCCCTGTCAGGGACCAACTACCTGAGCGACGCTCAGCCAGCAACTAACTAACTTCCTCTCCAGGCAACCAGTTTTACCTAAGTGTGAAGAGTGCCCTAATAAATAGGATCAGAGCTCCCCCTGGTGGCCTGGAGTGCAAAATGTGTTGCATGTTTGTGGTACCTGGATTCAGTTGTCCTTCTTTGCCTCCAAATGTAATATCACTCTCCCCTAGAGGAAAATGACATTACTGCAATGACCAGGACCCTGGGGCACTGCACTTCATCTTTACTAAGCTCGCTTCTGGAACAGACCGTGCCTATCAGTCCTCCAGCATCCTCTGTGCCTAGTCTTACTTTAGCAAGGATTCCTTTAAACCATTTTGCCTTGGTCCCTAGTACATCCATCCTCTTAGCAAGCTGCCACATTGCGAGTGACCTGTCTGTACTGCTTAGTTCTTTTCTCCCTGTCAGCCACAGTCCCACTTATACTGCCCTGTCAGTGACTCTATCAATGCCCTTCTTCTCTCTCGTGGTCTTCCTGGCCCTGATGCTGCCTGACTGGACCTTGGACTTCTGCAGAGCTGACTGCCCTGACAGGGCGTTCCAGCCTAACTGATTCAAATTCTCAGCTGTTCTGAACCCTAACTGTCACTAGCTCCTCCCACATTAACCATCTACAGGCTAAGTCTCTCTATCCCCATCCAGTAGGCAAACTATGGAACTACACTTTCCCTAATATCTGGAAACAATACACCATTTAAGAGTATAAATAAACATTATACATCACATGTTCATGGCAACCCCCTTACATTTCCCCTTGTTACAACAAATACTCCATGAAGGGAGGTAACATGCTTGAACAAAGTCTCTCTTTTTTTTTTGGCTCAGTAGGAGACACCGGACACCACCTGCCGCCATCAGGGAATGCCCGTTTGCTCCTGCAGTAGAGTCCATTAATAAAATCACAAGTTCCTGGCTCACAGTCCTCCAGGATACACTTTAACTTTAACATGTGACAAGAGACAGTCCTTCTGATGACACTGTTTACTACATTTTAACAGTTCAGTCTCTTAAAGGTAGATTTTAACATTTTTATACAGGAGTAGGACCCTTTCAATAGGTCAACAGTTCTTGAAGGGAGGCATCCCCCTCCCTTTAATTATGGCACTAATCAGTGTGCCATGTGCGCACTGCCTTGTAATATAGTCTAATCTGTTGCTGCAGCCGCATCCGGTCCACTAATCTATAGACCCTGCTTTTAAACACATGAAATTCTGCTATCCAGCAGAAAGGGGGCAACAAGCGCAACAACAAAAAAACAAAAAAAAGTTCCTGTGTGACCCAATCTGGTCACATTACCCCCCTTCCTTTGAGGGTTGTATGGGCTCTCTCCACCCTATAGGGACGCGGAACAGTCCCATATCATCTGAGTGCAACAAGCACCACATTATCAGGGATGTGGAACAGTCCCTTATTAGCAGTAGTCATTTAATGGCACCCGTCCCATGCCGATTCATCATATCCTGGGTATCATGCCCAGGGCAGCGACTCTGCGGCCGCAGATGTCGCAGTTAGCCAGGGTGGTCCAGATGTAGGGCTTGGCTGAGTAGTATTCCAGGCACCAGGATTAAAATGAGCCTGCTCCAAGTTCTCTTCATCCTGCAAAATTACGGCCACAGCATAACCGCGATCCACATTGGTATATACAAGTTGTCCAGTGATGTGCCGATCTGCCATGATATCTTCCCCACGTTGGCACAACTCCGCTCAGACCTCCTGTTCCCGTTGTTTTTATGCTTGATGTCCACCTCAATCCAGGTGGCCTGGTCAGGCATAGGGAAAGTACCCTCTCTCGGCTGGTGAACATAGGAAGCTCCCAGGGACTTCACGGTAGTGGATGGAGACTGGGCCTCAGGGACACATCATTGCAATGAGGACCTTACTTCCGAGGTAAGGGGCCGGGGTGAACGCACTGCTCCAGTCACGTTAGTTGCATCTGTCCTGGGATCACTGTATCCTTCCACGGTGTGCTCCACCACTACTACATCAGGATCCGGCTCACTCCCAGCTTCCGGTCCGGGTTCCTCAAGGGCAGGTGTCGCCTCCGGTCTCCACTGGATCGGCAATGTCATCATCGGTGATGCAAGCCTCCTATCCCGGTATCACTGGACAAGTTCATCTCTCCTCCCTGACTCTGGCAGCTGCCAGTCTGGTGCTTGGGGGAACTTCCGGGACAGGTAAGCTGCGGCCTCCTCTACTCCCCCTCTCTTCTTTAGCCACACCCACCAAGGGCAGGTCAGATACTGTCGACAGTCAAATTTTCACGCTCTTTCTGAGAAGCCATGCCCATGAAGGACGGAGTCACCACTGTCGTTCTCTTCTTCGGTGCCCCTCACTGCTATCTTTGCGGTCACCATCTTGGGCACAAAGAGCACTTTAGTAAAACTCACGATTTTTGTTAAGTCCTTTGTTTCAGTCACATCCAATAAAGTGGCAGTTTCAGTCTTTATTCTCTTTGCGATATCTCCGCACGGCCGCATGTAATTTTACAGGGTTTCCACAGCATCTGAGGCACTTGTCACTTTCCTCAAGTCTCTAGGCTCATTTTTCTTTGTCACATTAGTTTAATATTTCACAGCACTCCCACGCTGCACGACTTCGGCATCTTGCCGACTAGCCCAAGCGTAAAGGTCAGACAGGGTGGTAGCCATGGCTAAGGTAAAAGTCTCTTGCACACCCTGACCTCCCCTTACATACACTCCATGACTTTCAGTCAGCATACCTGCTGCTCCTTTACCTCTGAGGCTTCCTGTAATGCACTGCACGTTCTCAGCCAAAGTAGAATAAACAGAGTCACAGTCCCATTGAACGCTTGAACAATAAACTTTACTAAAGACTGGCACATAACGGTTCTCTTCAGCATTTACAGCAGGCTTTACATTAAAGAATTTCCTTCCTGTCCCTATCTCTTCTCTGACCTTGTCAGCATTTATATCTAGCTTTGCTTTACACAGCTTCTTCTCTTTCTCTGCTTTCAGAACGGACTGTGCCTATCGGTCCTCCAGCATCCTTTGTGCTCAGTCTTACTTTAGCAAGAATTCCTCTAAACCATTTCACCCTGGTCCCAAGTAAATCCATGCACTTAGCAAGCTGCCACATTGCGAGTGACCTGTCTGTACTGCTTAGTTCTTTTCTCCCTGTCAACCACAGTCCCACTTATATTGCGCTGTCAGTGACTCTATCAATGCCCTTCTTCTCTCTCGTGGCCTTCCTGGCCCTGATGCTGCCTGACTGGACCTTGGACTTCTGCAGATCTGACTGCCCTGACAGGGCGATACTGCCCAACTGATTCAAGTTCTCAGCTGTTCTGAACCCTAACTATCACTAGCTCCTCCCACATTAACCATCCACAGGCTAAGTCTCTCTTACCCCATCTAGTGGGCAAACTAGGGAACTACACTCTCCTTAATATCTGGAAACAATGCACCATTCAAGAGTATAAATAAACATTGTACATAACATGTTCATCGCAACCCCCTTACATTCCCCCTTCCTTTAACAATGGTCGTCCCACACCATTCACTGAACACATTTCTTGGTTACAACAAATACTGCACGCAGGGAGGTATCATGCTTGAACAAATTCTCTCTTTTTTTTTGGCTCAGTAAGAGACACCGGACGCCACCTGCGTGGATTCACCCACTCCAGAAGCGAAGCAATTATGGCTGAGGCACTACAGATGAGGTCACTTAACTATACATAGAATAAGTTTATATTCAAGTGAATATTGTTTTGTCTATTCAACTTTCACTACCATTCTGCCTTGTTATTTATAGCAGGTATGATGTTATTTTACTTTATTAATACCATTTTCATATCATTAAGAGGTTATACAAGACTCGTGCAAGATCACCAGCAGCTGAAAAAGCTGTACATATAATATAATTTTGTACTATATGGTTTGTGTAGTGGTGGTGGTGGATCCTGGTAAAATAGTAAGCCAAAGATACTTCTGTGTCTCATTCTCTATATAGGTAGTGAGAATGACTGTCTGGGCCTAATAGAAAAGGCAAAATTAATGACTATGGCTTTTTTATCTGTGTATTGGATGCATCTAATGCAATTCTATGGGGTAAATTCACTCATATTGACATTGGCGGATTTCAAAAATGCACTACAGGTCAGTTTGCACACCAACAAAAAAGTCTTATCAGTAACAGCTTTCATTTTCTATCTCAGTAATGTAAAAATTAGTGATGAGCGAATATACTCGTTACTCGAGATTTCCCGAGCACACTCAGGTGTCTTCCGAATATTTTTTAGTGCTCGGAGATTTAGTTTTCTTCGTCACAGCTGGATGATTTACAGCTACTAGCCTGCTTGATTACATGTGGGGATTCCCTAGCAACCAGGCAACCCCCACATTTACTTAGCCTGGGATGTAGCTGTAAATCATTCAGCTGTGGCGATGAAAACTAGATCTCCGAGCACTAAAAAATACTTGGAGGACACCCGCGTGTACTCGGGAAATCTCAAGTAACGAGAAAAAATCTGTCTTCACTGAATATAGATTTTACCTGAGAATTGAGAATTTTGATAATGTTTGATGATCAGTCCTTGAGAGGAAGGAGATTTCTCTGATAAGATGTAATACATAGTTTCTTACTTTCATGTATACTATTGATTTATGATGAAAATATGAAAGCAACTATTACTCTTTAAGGTTTTAGGCCTGGGTCACACTTGTGAGTGCAATGCGAGAAACTCACGCTAGTCTCTCGCCTCAATATCCGACACTGCTTTCGGCTCTCGGGACCGGAGCGTTCAGCTGCATAGAAATACATGCAGCTGAGTACCGGCGGCAGTGCCGGGTATTGATGCGATAGACTCGCGTGAGTTTCTCGCATTGCACTCGCATGTGATACCCCTGCCTTAGAGTCATTGTTGGCACTCAGGTTTTCTACAAATGGTTCCTCATCTGCTTCTAGGTCCACAAAACTCCAGGTAGCTTTTATAATGGAATCTAAACAATACGAATGGCAGTTACGACAATTTTCTCTGATATTCTTTTTCTCTTTTAGCACCATATGCTGTGTTTGAAAGTGACTCATGCCCAACAGAAGGTGTAGGACCTCAGGATCTTATTACAGCTTTTCAATACACAAATCCTCCCACACCGAAAGTCATATCATCATTTAAAATGGCAAATATATGACATCAGTAACAAAGCAAATACCTTTCGGCATAAAAAACAAACAAACATGTGAATGAACAGTTAAAAAAAATAGCCAGGTGAAGACATAATGTTGTCTTGTTTGCTACCATTGTTACTGACACTACTAATATTATGCAGTTGTCACTTGAGATGCTCCTGTAAATGTACCTCATTTCATTAAATAAATGAAGATACGCTGCATTTAACGACTGGTATCTCCAAGCAGAATGATGGCAGAAAAATTAGGTGATACATTTTTTTATATTCCTTAATATTAAAATTGCAACACCAAGAAGGAAATGTTGTGGAATGCATGTAAATTAAATTATGCAGATAAAAATCACAAGATCTACTGACCGTGTAATGATATGAAAATGATGAATGAAAGTAAACAAATTTTTTTTAATAATTTCAATTTATTCAGTCTTACATATGGATGCTATATACAGAAATACATTTACTTATGCACCTTGATAGGCTATCTCTGAGATTATTTATTAGTGGTGGTCTGAGGAATGTTCAACCATGCTGAATGCACTTAGGCAAATCATCAAGATCTGCTGCTGGCAGCCGTTTTTGAAACTGCTGACTAATGAAGTCCCAGATGTGCTTACAGTAATTGGGCCATTGCAGCACACGTCATGACATACCAACATTATCATGCATGGCATGGCGAACAATGATACTTGAGGTCTAGACCCGCCAGTAGTCTTGGAGTGAAGAGGTGGTAGAGAATCGGTCAATGGGGGAAAGAAATTGTGACTTAAAAGGATTGTAGGACATATTACATTTGGGGTCTGCGTTGGGGTCTGCTTTGGGCTCTGGAGAGACTCCAGAGCATAATAAGTAAAATTAACATTCAATGTGCTTCTAACATCTTTGCTGTGAATCAAATTTCACTGTACAATTGACGTGATATGCTGAACTCAAATCTCAGCAGATCAACTCATCTCTAAAGTGCATTAACATATTCTTTCAATGCATGCATAAAAATGGTTTAGGTCTCTCATAAAATGTGATAGGTGTGGACAGATGCTGACTGAACAAGGTGTGGTAGGTCAACTCACTCGGCTTCCTAAAGAGGTAGACACAGGAACCATTTTGATTTAAAGTCCGACTGGCTTATTGCAATCCTCATAAACCGTGTCACCAGAAAAATATAAATAGAACCTTTGTCCAGCAGAAGGTAAAAAATATAGAAACAAGTCCATACAATAGTGTGGGTTAGCCCCCCCGTCTTTGATAAATGTTAAATGTTGTTGTCAATCTCTGAAAGCTGTATTTAAAGTGAACCTGTCAGCAGGATTGTGCTGAACAACCTACAGACAGTGTCTGGTTGGCATCGTTATACTGATTAAAATGATATCTTGGTTGATGAAATCCGTCTTGTAGTTGTTAATGTCAGTTATCAGTTAATGATATGCTTGTGCTCAGGCCAGCCTGTGAGGGGGGGCTTTATGTGGTGTTCTGCTTACTTATTCATCTGTACGTAGGTACAGACTGGGGCTGAAATTCAGCCCTGGCATTCGAAATCACACAGGCCCATGTTATCCCCGTCACCAAGCACCAGATGGGATATATTACTAATTTACCCTGGATAGAAGGAAAACAAGATTTACTACAAGACCAATATGTCTCATGATACCCGTGGCCTGCTGGGGTAAGTAAAGGAGTCAGCGACTTTGTGCTCCATCACAACTCTTAACAGTATGGGTGTCCTGATAACACAGATTTTGTTAACAATGCAGCAGCAAGGCTGCCCACAACCAGACAGGCCCTTCTGGCATTTGCCAGAATTGCCAAATGGCCAGTCCGGCCCTGTCTGTGTGGCTTATGACAGGACACTGATCCCTCAATGACCTGCTCCCTACTGTAAATACAGAATTTAATATGTGTTGGAAAAAAAATCACATTCAGCAGTCAGGAACCATCAGCAGCGCATTTGCTGTTGCATGACAGCAGCTATAATGTCCATTTAATTATTTTATTTGGTGATTTGAAGTTACTTAGAAAAAAACTCTCAAAATGGTGCCTGCTGTATCAGTTCGGTGATAGATGCTACTGCACAGGCACCGCTGGTGCCATCCCGATGGAGACAGTTTTTTTCCTTTAGCAAAATGTCGCCAGCGGCGCCTGCGCAGTAGCATCTATTGGATTGCCAATAGATTCTACTGCGCAGGCGTTGCCGGCGCCATTTTGAGAGATATTTTTTTTCTGAGTAATTTATATAGCCAAATAAAATATTACATGGACATTATAGCTGCAATTATGCTACATGTTCAAAAATGGTTGTAGCCAGAATCTTCCGCCCTAGATGGTCGAGCACTTGTCATGGACAGATTCCTGCACTCGCTTCCTAGACTGGTGCACACCTGGGTGCAACCTATTGAGCCTATCCACCACAGTAGAAATAAAAAGTCTACACGCCCCTTTTAACACCTTAACCCCCGGACCCTTTTTTTGGTTTTGCATTTTCGTTTTTCGCTCCCCTTCTTCCCAGAGTCATAACTTTTTTATTTTTCCATCAATATGGTCATGTGAAGGATTGTTTTTTGTGGGACAAGTTGTACGTTTGAATGACACCATTGGTTTCACCATATCGTGTAGAAAACTGGAAAAAAATTCCAAGCACGGTGAAATTGCAAAAAAATGTGCAATCCTACACTTTTTTGTTTTGCTACTTTACTAGGTTCACTAAATGCTAACACTGACCTGCCATTATGATTCTCCAGGTCATTATGAGTTCATAGACACCAAACATGTCTAACTGGTGAAAAGAAAATCCAAACTTTGTTAAAAAAAAATCACTGTGCCATTTTCCGATACCCATAGCGTCTCTATTTTTTGTGATCTCAAGTTGGGTGAGGGCTTATTTTTTGCATGCCAAGCTGACTTTTTTAAAGATACCATTTTGGTGCAGATACGATTTTTTGATCGCCCGTTACAGCATTTTAATGCAATGTCGCTGTGACCACAAAACGTAATTTTGGCGTTGTGACATTTTTTCACGCTATGCCGTTTAGCGATCAGGTTAATCCTTTTTTTATTGATAGATCTGGTGATTCTGAATGCGGCAATACCAAATATGTTTATTTTTTAATTTATTTTTATTGTTTTATTTTGAGTGGGGCGAAAGTGGGTTGATTTGCTACATAGTGGCGATGTTCAGATCGCCTCTGTATGGCTGGGGCCTCATGTATTTCTATGCAGCTGAACGCTCCGGTCCAAACTGCCGGCGGCAGTGCCGAGTATTGATGTGAGTTTGTTGTATTGCACACACAAGTGTGACCCCGACCCATAGCAGATTAACTGAGTTGCTATGAGCGCCGACCACTGGGTGACGCTCACAGCAAGTAGGCACTGACAACCATAGAGTTCTCCAGGAGACCTCAGGTTGTGATACCAACAAACCGGTTGTTAGGGGTCGAGTTCCCGCTTCTGCACAGGGGGAATCTCGAGCCACCTCCGCTGCGGTCTCCCATTCTTGTCCAGCCACAGTGGAGTCTGCTCAGCAAAGACGTCGGTCCCAGCGTCTTGCTCATTCTCACTCTGTTCTGAGAGTTACTGCTGCTTCTCCAGTCTCTGCCATTAAAGTCAGTGCTGGTCAGCAGCGAGCGGACTTCTCTGGGACTAAGTCCTTGTCTGCACGTACTGAGCATGTCCAGGGTAAGATCTCCCGTTGGAGATCGAGGGTCATGTGCTCAGGCTCTGCAGCACATTCCATTGGTCCTTTTGGCAGGTCTTGGAAGGGCAAAGGTACTGTAGCCACTTCCTGTGCTGCTGCTATATAAACTGCGCATGACCGCACGGCCATGCTCTAGTATTGTCTTACTATTGAATACGTGTGTTTGTTGTGAGTGCAAGTCGTTCATTAAATACCCCTACCCTATTGTATGACTGTTCGCGTATGGAGTATGGCTGCTATCTAGCGCCCGACTAATCTCTCAACGTGTCACACACGTATCAGCGTCTATTGCTGTGACCGCCAGTGCGGCGCCACGCGCCAGTAGTGCGCTTCCTGACCCACGTCTGGGTGCTTAGTGGTGCCTGCCAGCACGGCACAGTTCGCACTTCGGTGCTCTAATTATAAGAGTTGCCTAACACACCCTGTTGCGGCGTTGTGTCAGCAAGTGGTCTAATCGGACTTCAAACCTGTGTCTTGGGGTTGTGTTCGCTGACTCCTTGCTTGCACTCTTTAGTGCGGTATTGCGGACCTGTGGTTTTACCGGGTTCGCTTCCACCGCCATATTACGCTGCCATTTACTAGCAGCAGGTTTTTACCTGCACGGTGGACCCCGGACTGCGAACGCATCTATTACATCTTTCTTGGTGCGTTCCGCCAGTCCTAACAGAATACTAGCGCCAGGGTCTGGCTAGTAAATGGCAGACGATCAGCGTTTACAGCGGTACATCCAGCAGCTGGAGGGAAGGTTGGCGGCTCTAGAGCGTTCAACCTCAGCTGTGGATGTCACTGCTGTCGCTGTTCAGGCTGCAAGTGTAGCCGCAGCCAGTTTGTCCGCTGCCACCTCTGCCCCGACTTTATCCCGTCTCCCGCTTCCTGACAAGTTTGCTGGTGACAGTAAACAATGTCGCGGATTCGTAAGCCAGTGCTCCATACACCTTGAGCTCCTGGCGGCGCGTTTCCCTACGGAACGGGCGAAAGTGGGATTTATGTTATCTCTCTTGTCGGGCAGGGCGTTGGAGTGGGCAACGCCACTTTGGGAGCGTGATGACCGTGTGGTACAGAGTGCTCCGCTCTTTCTGGACGCTCTGAAGCAGGTCTTTTTGGGACCCCGTATTACACACGATACCGCGCTCCAGTTATTGACAATCACTCAGGGTTCGTCCGTGGTCAGTCAGTTTGCCATCCAGTTCCGGACTCTAGCCTCGGAGTTAGAGTGGTCGGATAAAGTTCTAATTCCGGTGTTCTGGAGGGGACTGGCAGACCACGTGAAGGATGCCTTAGCCACCAGGGAGATACCCGCCACACTGGAGGAGCTTATTTCTCTATCTACCCGCATCGACCTCCGTTTTCACGAACGAAGGTTAGAGCAGACTCAGTGTAGGCAGAGGTTTAAACTGGCTCCCACCTTCGCCAGACCTCTTGAATCTTCCGTTTTGGCGTCCGACTCCCATGAGCCCATGGAGGTTTCTCGAGCGGGACCTAAGTCTCAGGCCGCTCGAGTACCCATGGTTTGTAAAAATTGTCACCAGCGAGGACATTACATTAATAAATGTCCACGGCGGTCGGGAAAACGATCGCGTCTAGTAACCTTAGGGGGAGGTTCACTAGACACAGCGGCTTTTTCCTCCAAACTGTCCTTTAAAGGGACAATCCTGTGTGACTCATCCACTCTACCAGTCGAGCTTTGTGTGGATTCAGGAGCAGAGGGAAATTTCATGTCCTCTGCTTTTGCTCTGCGCCACGCTGTACCACTTGTTATGCTTGCCAAACCTGTAACTGTTAGAGTTGTGAATGGGTCGACACTTCCACAACAAATCACACACCAGACTGTTCCATTCTCGTTGTCCATGTCCCCTTCCCACCAGGAGATTATTTCCCTTCTAGTCCTACCCGAGGGAATGGATGAGATTTTACTGGGAATACCCTGGCTCCGTTACCACTCCCCACATATTGAGTGGTCCTCTGGGAGAATATTGGGTTGGAGTAAGTCTTGTATGGGCAGGTGTGTGAGTGAGTGTCTACAGGTTTCTACTACTGAGATACCCGCAGACCTTTCATCTCTTCAAGGTACTATTGGTGCTATGCAGATGTATTCTCTAAAAAGGCAGCAGAGACTCTACCGCCTCATCGCCCCTATGACTGTCCTATTGACCTCTTGCCTGGAGCTGAACCTCCTCGGGGAAGGGTATATCCCCTCTCTCTCCCTGAGACGGAGGCTATGTCTCAATACATCCAGGAGAATTTGGCAAGAGGATTCATTAGGAAGTCAGTGTCTCCTGCAGGGGCGGGATTATTCTTCGTACAGAAGAAGAACGGGGAATTACGTCCTTGCATTGATTACAGGGGTCTCAATGCTATCACCATTAATAATAAGTACCCGTTGCCCCTGATATCGGAGCTCTTTGACAGGCTAAGGGGAGCAAAGATATTCACCAAACTAGATCTGCGGGGTGCCTACAACTTAATTCGCATCCGTGAGGGGGACGAATGGAAAACGGCTTTCAATACCAGGGATGGGCACTATGAGTACCTGGTGATGCCTTTCGGGCTCTGTAATGCCCCAGCCGTTTTTCAGGACTTTGTCAACGATATCTTCCGGGATATGCTTTCCACCTCGGTTGTAGTCTATCTGGATGATATTCTCATCTTCTCTCCAGATATTGACTCCCACCGGAGAGATGTTGGCAGAGTCTTCGAACTCTTACGGGCGAATTCCTTATATGCAAAGTTGGAGAAGTGTGTGTTTGAAGAGGAGTCCTTACCTTTCCTGGGCTATATCATCTCGTCCCAGGGATTGGCTATGGATCCTGCCAAACTACAAGCAGTGATGGACTGGCAGGAACCCCATTCTCTTAAAGCGGTGCAGAGCTTTATGGGGTTCATAAATTACTATCGCCAGTTCATTCCCCACTTCTCAACTTTGGTAGCTCCCTTGGTATCCCTCACCAAGAAGGGAGCGAATCCCAAATCGTGGTCCGAAGGGGTCTCCAAGGCCTTCTCTTCTATAAAGTCCCATTTTGGCAGTGCTCCTATCTTACATCGTCCCGATGTGGGTAAGCCATTCCTTTTGGAAGTGGATGCCTCATCCGTTGGTGCTGGAGCAGTCCTCTATCAAAAGGATGCTCAGGGTCGGAAGCACCCATGCTTCTTTTTCTCAAAGACCTTCACACCAGCGGAGAGAAATTACTCCATCGGGGATAGAGAGTTGCTGGCAATGAAGTTGGCCTTTTCGGAGTGGAGACATCTCTTGGAGGGTGCTCGGTTCCCATTCCAAGTTTTCACGGATCACAAGAATTTGGTCTATTTACAAACAGCCCAGCGGCTGAATTCTCGTCAGGCCAGATGGTCCTTGTTTTTCTCCCGGTTCCACTTTACCCTACATTATCTCGCCGGGGAGAAGAACATTCGTGCTGACACTCTCTCTCACTCCTTCGTGTCAGCTGAGGAGGAGGAGGACGAGCCTCGGCTCATTGTCCCTTCGGAGAGTCTGAGAACTGTAGCTCCGGTTTCGCTGGAGTCTGTGCCCCCGGGCAAGACTTTTGTTCCCATCAATTTGCGTCCGGAGGTTCTCGCTTGGGCTCATTCATCCAGAGTGGGTGGACACTTTGGGGCAAAAAGGACATCTGAGCTACTGGCGAGGACGTACTGGTGGCCACTAGGGTTGAGCGACCTTGACCTTTTTAGAGTCGAGCCGTGTTTCGCGAAACCCGACTATCTTAGAAGTCGAGTCGAGTGGAATCGGCCGATTATTGCGAAAAGTCGGGTATCGCCCGAAACACGAAACCCAATGCAAGTCAATAGGGGAGCATAGTCGGCAGTGAGTGGAGGCCAAGGAAACACCTACACTGCCCATTTTAATGGCAAAAACATCCATTCTTGTTAAAGAAGCTTGTCAATCGTAATTTACCTTATAATAATTGGAAGGCATTTGAAATTGGGGGTCATTTGGCTAAAGTTGTGGGGGGTAGGGCTGGTTCAAGTAATTAGTGGGCCCAGTAAATCTGGACCACGTCACGGCAGTGGATCAGGGAGAGGTAAGTATTTCAACTTTGCAAGTGCTGTGATCCTGAGCAAGCAGGGGGGGCCCACTAGTTGGCATTGGCACTGGCACAGGGCCCCTCAAAGTACAGCGGTGTGTTTGCATGGCGGGGGCGCCTCCCACCGGCAGCAACATTTTTGCGTACTATGAGAGGCCCTGTGCCAGTGATGTCGCCAACTAGTATTCCTCCCCCCACCTGATGAAGGAACCTGCACTTTCATCTGCACCTTCCTCTTTGTCCCCGTGTAAGGTGGTATGGTATGCGGGAAGAGGAACCTGACTTTCAGCAGGGTCACAATCTTGCTGTGTAGCGTGCACGGGGAATTTTGCGTTATGGGTCAATGTACCAGCAGACTCATCTATCACTGGCTGGGCAATGGGCAGGATGAGGAGGAAACACAGATATAGGCCCAAAGAATAAAGTTGGCTATATGCAGTTCAAAATTGGTAACACAGGACTAACCAGGGGGCATTGCAGTGGAGGACAACTGGAATGAGAGGCTGACACAGAGAGTAGGCCCAAATCAGTAAGTAGTCGAAATGCAGTTCAAAATTGGCAACCGTAGTAAATAGGCGGCACAGCTTTGTTCAGTGGAGGAGAACAGCAAGGAGTGGCAGACACCGATAGTAGGCCCCAACCCAACTAGTAGGCCAAATGCAGTCTAACATTAACAACTACTTAACGAGAGCCTGAAAATGGAATTTCAGGACAGGAAACAAGGAGAACAGCAAGGAGTGGCAGACACCGATAGTAGGCCCCAAACCAACTAGTACGCCAAATGCAGTTGTTCCGTTTAACCACAATTTAATGAGAGCCTGAAGATAGAAGTTCAGGAAAGGCAACCTGGAGAACATCTTGGAGTGTAACACACCATCTCTCTACACCCCATACCCAATTTGTAGGCCTAATGCAGCGTAGTTTCAAACAACTACTAAACGAGAGCCGGAAGATCGAAGCTCAGGAAAGGCAACCTGGAGAACACCTTGGAGTGGAACACACCATCTCTCTACACCCCATACCCAATTTGTAGGCCTAATGCAGTGTAGTTTCCAACAACTACTAAACGAGAGCCGGAAGATCGAAGCTCAGGAAAGGCAACCTGGGGAACACCTTGGAGTGGAACACACCATCTCTCTACACCCCATACCCAATTTGTAGGCCTAATGCAGTGTAGTTTCCAAGAACTACTAAACGAGAGCCGGAAGATCGAAGCTCAGGAAAGTCAACCTGGAGAACACCTTGGAGTGGAACACACCATCTCTCTACACCCCATACCCAATTTGTAGGCCTAATGCAGTGTAGTTTCCAACAACTACTAAACGAGAGCATTAAGATCGAAGCAATGGCGAGGAAACCTGGGGAACACCTTGGAGTGGAACACACCATCTCTCTACACCCCATACCCAATTTGTAGGCCTAATGCAGCGTAGTTTCAAACAACT
This sequence comes from Ranitomeya imitator, assembly GCF_032444005.1. Lineage (NCBI taxonomy): Eukaryota > Metazoa > Chordata > Amphibia > Anura > Dendrobatidae > Ranitomeya > Ranitomeya imitator. Next base: position 418,341,598 of record NC_091285.1, on the reverse strand, counting down.
ACTAAACGAGAGCCGGAAGATCGAAGCTCAGGAAAGGCAACCTGGAGAAAACCTTGGAGTGGAACACACCATCTCTCTACACCCCATACCCAATTTGTAGGCCTAATGCAGTGTAGTTTCCAACAACTACTAAACGAGAGCATTAAGATCGAAGCAATGGCGAGGAAACCTGGGGAACACCTTGGAGTGGAACACACCATCTCTCTACACCCCATACCCAATTTGTAGGCCTAATGCAGCGTAGTTTCAAACAACTACTAAACGAGAGCCGGAAGATCGAAGCTCAGGAAAGGCAACCTGGGGAACACCTTGGAGTGGAACACACCATCTCTCTACACCCCATACCCAATTTGTAGGCCTAATGCAGTGTAGTTTCCAAGAACTACTAAACGAGAGCCGGAAGATCGAAGCTCAGGAAAGTCAACCTGGAGAACACCTTGGAGTGGAACACACCATCTCTCTACACCCCATACCCAATTTGTAGGCCTAATGCAGTGTAGTTTCCAACAACTACTAAACGAGAGCATTAAGATCGAAGCAATGGCGAGGAAACCTGGGGAACACCTTGGAGTGGAACACACCATCTCTCTACACCCCATACCCAATTTGTAGGCCTAATGCAGCGTAGTTTCAAACAACTACTAAACGAGAGCCGGAAGATCGAAGCTCAGGAAAGGCAACCTGGAGAACACCTTGGAGTGGAACACACCATCTCTCTACACCCCATACCCAATTTGTAGGCCTAATGCAATGTAGTTTCCAAGAACTACTAAACGAGAGCCGGAAGATCGAAGCTCAGGAAAGGCAACCTGGAGAACACCTTGGAGTGGAACACACCATCTCTCTACACCCCATACCCAATTTGTAGGCCTAATGCAGTGTAGTTTCCAACAACTACTAAACGAGAGCCGGAAGATCGAAGCTCAGGAAAGGCAACCTGGGGAACACCTTGGAGTGGAACACACCATCTCTCTACACCCCATACCCAATTTGTAGGCCTAATGCAGTGTAGTTTCCAAGAACTACTAAACGAGAGCCGGAAGATCGAAGCTCAGGAAAGTCAACCTGGAGAACACCTTGGAGTGGAACACACCATCTCTCTACACCCCATACCCAATTTGTAGGCCTAATGCAGTGTAGTTTCCAACAACTACTAAACGAGAGCATTAAGATCGAAGCAATGGCGAGGAAACCTGGGGAACACCTTGGAGTGGAACACACCATCTCTCTACACCCCATACCCAATTTGTAGGCCTAATGCAGCGTAGTTTCAAACAACTACTAAACGAGAGCCGGAAGATCGAAGCTCAGGAAAGGCAACCTGGAGAACACCTTGGAGTGGAACACACCATCTCTCTACACCCCATACCCAATTTGTAGGCCTAATGCAGTGTAGTTTCCAACAACTACTAAACGAGAGCCGGAAGATCGAAGCTCAGGAAAGGCAACCTGGGGAACACCTTGGAGTGGAACACACCATCTCTCTACACCCCATACCCAATTTGTAGGCCTAATGCAGTGTAGTTTCCAAGAACTACTAAACGAGAGCCGGAAGATCGAAGCTCAGGAAAGTCAACCTGGAGAACACCTTGGAGTGGAACACACCATCTCTCTACACCCCATACCCAATTTGTAGGCCTAATGCAGTGTAGTTTCCAACAACTACTAAACGAGAGCCTGAAGATAGAAGTTCAGGAAAGGCAACCTGGAGAACATCTTGGAGTGTAACACACCATCTCTCTACACCCCATACCCAATTTGTAGGCCTAATGCAGCGTAGTTTCAAACAACTACTAAACGAGAGCCGGAAGATCGAAGCTCAGGAAAGGCAACCTGGAGAACACCTTGGAGTGGAACACACCATCTCTCTACACCCCATACCCAATTTGTAGGCCTAATGCAGTGTAGTTTCCAACAACTACTAAACGAGAGCCGGAAGATCGAAGCTCAGGAAAGGCAACCTGGGGAACACCTTGGAGTGGAACACACCATCTCTCTACACCCCATACCCAATTTGTAGGCCTAATGCAGTGTAGTTTCCAAGAACTACTAAACGAGAGCCGGAAGATCGAAGCTCAGGAAAGTCAACCTGGAGAACACCTTGGAGTGGAACACACCATCTCTCTACACCCCATACCCAATTTGTAGGCCTAATGCAGTGTAGTTTCCAACAACTACTAAACGAGAGCATTAAGATCGAAGCAATGGCGAGGAAACCTGGGGAACACCTTGGAGTGGAACACACCATCTCTCTACACCCCATACCCAATTTGTAGGCCTAATGCAGCGTAGTTTCAAACAACTACTAAACGAGAGCCGGAAGATCGAAGCTCAGGAAAGGCAACCTGGGGAACACCTTGGAGTGGAACACACCATCTCTCTACACCCCATACCCAATTTGTAGGCCTAATGCAGTGTAGTTTCCAACAACTACTAAACGAGAGCTGGAAGATCGAAGCTCAGGAAAGTCAACCTGGAGAACACCTTGGAGTGGAACACACCATCTCTCTACACCCCATACCCAATTTGTAGGCCTAATGCAGTGTAGTTTCCAACAACTACTAAACGAGAGCATTAAGATCGAAGCAATGGCGAGGAAACCTGGGGAACACCTTGGAGTGGAACACACCATCTCTCTACACCCCATACCCAATTTGTAGGCCTAATGCAGCGTAGTTTCAAACAACTACTAAACGAGAGCCGGAAGATCGAAGCTCAGGAAAGGCAACCTGGAGAACACCTTGGAGTGGAACACACCATCTCTCTACACCCCATACCCAATTTGTAGGCCTAATGCAATGTAGTTTCCAAGAACTACTAAACGAGAGCCGGAAGATCGAAGCTCAGGAAAGGCAACCTGGAGAACACCTTGGAGTGGAACACACCATCTCTCTACACCCCATACCCAATTTGTAGGCCTAATGCAGTGTAGTTTCCAACAACTACTAAACGAGAGCCGGAAGATCGAAGCTCAGGAAAGGCAACCTGGGGAACACCTTGGAGTGGAACACACCATCTCTCTACACCCCATACCCAATTTGTAGGCCTAATGCAGTGTAGTTTCCAAGAACTACTAAACGAGAGCCGGAAGATCGAAGCTCAGGAAAGTCAACCTGGAGAACACCTTGGAGTGGAACACACCATCTCTCTACACCCCATACCCAATTTGTAGGCCTAATGCAGTGTAGTTTCCAACAACTACTAAACGAGAGCATTAAGATCGAAGCAATGGCGAGGAAACCTGGGGAACACCTTGGAGTGGAACACACCATCTCTCTACACCCCATACCCAATTTGTAGGCCTAATGCAGTGTAGTTTCCAACAACTACTAAACGAGAGCATTAAGATCGAAGCAATGGCGAGGAAACCTGGGGAACACCTTGGAGTGGAACACACCATCTCTCTACACCCCATACCCAATTTGTAGGCCTAATGCAGCGTAGTTTCAAACAACTACTAAACGAGAGCCGGAAGATCGAAGCTCAGGAAAGGCAACCTGGAGAACACCTTGGAGTGGAACACACCATCTCTCTACACCCCATACCCAATTTGTAGGCCTAATGCAGTGTAGTTTCCAACAACTACTAAACGAGAGCATTAAGATCGAAGCAATGGCGAGGAAACCTGGGGCACACCTTGGGGAGGCAGACACCGTTAGTAGGCCCTACCAAAGTTGTACCCCCAATGCAGTTTTAAAATTCCTAGAGGCTGAAAACAAGACTATTGACGCTCAGCTTTTTTCAAAGGAACACAGCTGAATTGAGTGGCGCAGACAGACACAGGTAGTAGGACTTAACCCAAAAATGTGGCTTACTGCAGCTTAAAAAAGTTACAGGGGTGCACAAGCAGCAGTGCTCTGGGCAGTGGAGGACAATTTCAATAGTGGACCGCAGACAGACTTTGTACGCCTACTATTAAAAAAAGGATGCTCTATGCAATTAAAAATAGGTTCCAGGGGTCCACGGGCAGCAGTGGTGTGGTCAGTGGACGAGTATTGGAAGGAGGGACCGCAGACAGGCGTAGTAGGCCTAACATAACAAAATTAGGCTGTAGACACTGTAAAATTGGTTCCAGGGGTACACGGGCAGCAGTGGTGTGGTCAGCGGAGGAAAATTGGAATTAGGGACTGCAGACAGACTTTGTAGGCTGCCCCTGTGGACCATGCATCCAACACATTAACCCAGTGCGCCGTAATGGACACGTAACTTTTTGTGGACATGCCTACTGGTCCATGCGTCTCTTGTCAGGTGCACCTTTCTACTGTTTGATTGCCTGAGTGCTATGACAATGCAGACTTTTTCATGCCGGTGGAGGGCTGGGATGGCTTTTCTCGCAAAAGAAATGTCGACTGGGTAGCTTGAACCGTTGCACAGCGTAGTTCATCTGGGCTTTCTAAATATAAAACAAAGAAAAAAAAGAGGCTACATGCACTTTCAGCTGGGTTCCAGGGGTACACGGCCAGCATTGGTCTGGTCAGTGGAGAACTATTGGAAGGAGTGACCGCAAACAGGCATCGAAGCCCTAACATAATAACACATGGCTGTAGGCAATTTTAGATTGGTTCCAGGGGTACACGGGCAGCAGTGGTGTGGTCAGTGGAGGCCTAGTCGAAGGAGTGACCGCAGACAGGCATCGAAGGCCTAAAATAAAAAAATTGGGCTGGCTGTAGGCAATTTTAAATTGGTTCCAGGGGAACACGGACAGCAGTGGTGTGGTCAGTGGAGGCCTAGTGGAAGGAGTGACCGCAGACAGGCATCGAAGGCCTAAAATAATAACACATGGCTGTAGGCAATTTTAGATTGGTTCCAGGGGTACACGGGCAGCAGTGGTGTGGTCAGTGGAGGCCTAGTGGAAGGAGTGACCGCAGACAGGCATCGAAGGCCTAAAATAAAAAAATTGGGCTGGCTGTAGGCAATTTTAAATTGGTTCCAGGGGTACACGGGCAGCAGTGGTGTGGTCAGTGGAGGCCTAGTGGAAGGAGTGACCGCAGACAGGCATCGAAGGCCTAAAATAATAACACATGGCTGTAGGCAATTTTAAATTGGTTCCAGGGGTACACGGGAAGCAGTGGTGTGGTCAGTGGAGGCCTAGTGGAAGGAGTGACCGCAGACAGGCATCGAAGGCCTAAAATAAAAAAATTGGGCGGGCTGTAGGCAATTTTAAATTGGTTCCAGGGGTACACGGGCAGCAGTGGTGTGGTCAGTGGAGGCATATTGTAAGGAGTGACCGCAGACAGGCATCGAAGGCCTAAAATAATAACACATGGCTGTAGGCAATTTTAAATTGGTTCCAGGGGTTCACGGGCAGCAGTGGTGTGGTCAGTGGAGGCCTAGTGGAAGGAGTGACCGCAGACAGGCATCGAAGGCCTAAAATAATAACACATGGCTGTAGGCAATTTTAAATTGGTTCCAGGGGTACACGGGAAGCAGTGGTGTGGTCAGTGGAGGCCTAGTGGAAGGAGTGACCGCAGACAGGCATCGAAGGCCTAAAATAATAACACATGGCTGTAGGCAATTTTAAATTGGTTCCAGGGGTACACGGGAAGCAGTGGTGTGGTCAGTGGAGGCCTAGTGGAAGGAGTGACCGCAGACAGGCATCGAAGGCCTAAAATAATAACACATGGCTGTAGGCAATTTTAAATTGGTTCCAGGGGTACACGGGCAGCAGTGGTGTGGTCAGTGGAGGCCTAGTGGAAGGAGTGACCGCAGACAGGCATCGAAGGCCTAAAATAATAACACATGGCTGTAGGCAATTTTAAATTGGTTCCAGGGGTACACGGGAAGCAGTGGTGTGGTCAGTGGAGGCCTAGTGGAAGGAGTGACCGCAGACAGGCATCGAAGGCCTAAAATAAAAAAATTGGGCTGGCTGTAGGCAATTTTAAATTGGTTCCAGGGGTACACGGGCAGCAGTGGTGTGGTCAGTGGAGGCATATTGTAAGGAGTGACCGCAGACAGGCATCGAAGGCCTAAAATAATAACACATGGCTGTAGGCAAATTTAAATTGGTTCCAGGGGTACACGGGCAGCAGTGTTGTGGTCAGTGGAGGCCTAGTGGAAGGAGTGACCGCAGACAGGCATCGAAGGCCTAAAATAATAACACATGGCTGTAGGCAATTTTAAATTGGTTCCAGGGGTACACGGGAAGCAGTGGTGTGGTCAGTGGAGGCCTAGTGGAAGGAGTGACCGCAGACAGGCATCGAAAGCCTAAAATAATAACACATGGCTGTAGGCAATTTTAAATTGGTTCCAGGGGTACACGGGCAGCAGTGGTGTGGTCAGTGGAGGCCTAGTGGAAGGAGTGACTGCAGACAGGCATCGAAGGCCTAAAATAATAACACATGGCTGTAGGCAATTTTAAATTGGTTCCAGGGGTACACGGGAAGCAGTGGTGTGGTCAGTGGAGGCCTAGTTGAAGGAGTGACCGCAGACAGGCATCGAAGGCCTAAAATAATAACACATGGCTGTAGGCAATTTTAGATTGGTTCCAGGGGTACACGGGCAGCAGAGGTGTGGTCAGTGGAGGCCTAGTGGAAGGAGTGACCGCAGACAGGCATCGAAGGCCTAAAATAATAACACATGGCTGTAGGCAATTTTAAATTGGTTCCAGGGGTACACGGGAAGCAGTGGTGTGGTCAGTGGAGGCCTAGTGGAAGGAGTGACCGCAGACAGGCATCGAAGGCCTAAAATAATAACACATGGCTGTAGGCAATTTTAGATTGGTTCCAGGGGTACACGGGCAGCAGTGGTGTGGTCAGTGGAGGCCTAGTGGAAGGAGTGACCGCAGACAGGCATCGAAGGCCTAAAATAATAACACATGGCTGTAGGCAATTTTAAATTGGTTCCAGGGGTACACGGGCAGCAGTGGTGTGGTCAGTGGAGGCCTAGTGGAAGGAGTGACCGCAGACAGGCATCGAAGGCCTAAAATAAAAAAATTGGGCTGGCTGTAGGCAATTTTAAATTGGTTCCAGGGGTACACGGGCAGCAGTGGTGTCGTCAGTGGAGGCATATTGTAAGGAGTGACCGCAGACAGGCATCGAAGGCCTAAAATAATAACACATGGCTGTAGGCAATTTTAAATTGGTTCCAGGGGTACACGGGCAGCAGTGGTGTGGTCAGTGGAGGCCTAGTGGAAGGAGTGACCGCAGACAGGCATCGAAGGCCTAAAATAATAACACATGGCTGTAGGCAATTTTAAATTGGTTCCAGGGGTACACGGGAAGCAGTGGTGTGGTCAGTGGAGGCCTAGTGGAAGAAGTGACCGCAGACAGGCATCGAAGGCCTAAAATAATAACACATGGCTGTAGGCAATTTTAGATTGGTTCCAGGGGTACACGGGCAGCAGTGGTGTGGTCAGTGGAGGCCTAGTGGAAGGAGTGACCGCAGACAGGCATCGAAGGCCTAAAATAATAACACATGGCTGTAGGCAATTTTAAATTGGTTCCAGGGGTACACGGGAAGCAGTGGTGTGGTCAGTGGAGGCCTAGTGGAAGGAGTGACCGCAGACAGGCATCGAAGGCCTAAAATAAAAAAATTGGGCTGGCTGTAGGCAATTTTAAATTGGTTCCAGGGGTACACGGGCAGCAGTGGTGTGGTCAGTGGAGGCATATTGTAAGGAGTGACCGCAGACAGGCATCGAAGGCCTAAAATAATAACACATGGCTGTAGGCAATTTTGAATTGGTTCCAGGGGTATACGGGCAGCAGTGGTGTGGTCAGTGGAGGCATAGTGGAAGGAGTGACCGCAGACAGGCTTCGAAGGCCTAACATAACAAAAATGTCAATACAATGGTATTGTCAGTGGCAGGCATTGAAGGATGTCAGCGCATAGACTAAACATTGGTGGAGCTGTGAGATAATTTTGCAAGTGGTAGAGCACTGTTTGAGCTGGGGGGGGGACTGTCTTGTGGCCGGCGGTACAGGCCCAGGGCCCCTCATATTACGACGGTGTGTCTGACATTGGGTGCGCACCACCACCGCCAGAGACACTTTATTGTACTAGGAGGGACCCAGTGGCAGTGCCGTTGACCAAAAGCGGGCACACCCACCTCTTCAGACAAACAGCACTCTCACGGGTGCTGTCGCCAAGTGTCGATACCACGGCCCCGTGTGAGGAGATTGGCCATTTAGTGAGGTGTAAACATGTCGTATGCTGGACAATCAGGTGCAGAAAATTACGAGATTGGAAAAGGCATTCAGAATAGTCCACAGGCAAGACCTTTTCATAGGAAAGCTAGGTGTCAGCCGGGCAAGGTGGGGCAAAAGATTTCGAAATCCAGTTGTGGTTCATTTTAATGAAGGTTAGATCATCTACATTTTGGGTAGCCAGACGAGTCCTTTTTTCTGTTAGTATTGAACCTGCAGCACTGAATACTCTTTCTGATAGGACACTAGCTGCCGGGCAAGCAAGCTCCTGCAATGCATATTCTGCCAATTCTGGCCAGGTGTCTAATTTTGATGCCCAGTAATCAAATGGGAATGACGGTTGAGGGAGAACATCGATAAGGGATGAAAAATAGTTTGTAACCATACTGGACAAATGTTGTCTCCTGTCACTTTGAATTGATGCTGCAGTACCTGTCCTGTCTGCGGTCATAGCAAAATCACTCCACAACCTGGTCAGAAAACCCCTCTGGCCAATGCCACTTCTGATTTCTGCCCCTCTAACTCCTCTGGTCTGCTGGCCCCTGCAGCTCGTGTGAGAACGATCACGGGCGCTGTGTGCAGGGAACGCCAGAAGCAAACGGTCAACAAGAGTTGATTGTTTGGTTGCTAATATTAGTTCCAAGTTCTCATGTGGCATTATATTTTGCAATTTGCCTTTATAGCGAGGATCAAGGAGGCAGGCCAACCAGTAATCGTCATCGTTCATCATTTTAGTTATGCGTGTGTCCCTTTTGAGGATACGTAAGGCATAATCCGCCATGTGGGCCAAAGTTCCAGTTCTCAAATCTGCGGTTGTGCTTGGTTGAGGGGCAGTTTCAGGCAAATCCACGTCACTTGTGTCCCTCCAAAAACCAGAACCCGGCCTTGCCGCGCCACCAATTTCCAGTGGCCCCGGAAAAGCTTCCTCATTAAAAATATAATCATCCCCATCATCCTCCTCGTCCTCCTCCTCCTCTTCACCCGCTAACTCGTCCTGTACACTGCCCTGGCCAGACAATGGCTGACTGTCATCAAGGCTTTCCTCTTCCTCAGCTGCAGACGCCTGATCCTTTATGTGCGTCAAACTTTGCATCAGCAGACGCATTAGGGGGATGCTCATGCTTATTATGGCGTTGTCTGCACTAACCAGCCGTGTGCATTCCTCAAAACACTGAAGGACTTGACACATGTCTTGAATCTTCGACCACTGCACACCTGACAACTCCATGTCTGCCATCCTACTGCTTGCCCGTGTATGTGTATCCTCCCACAAAAACATAACAGCCCGCCTCTGTTCGCACAGTCTCTGAAGCATGTGCAGTGTTGAGTTCCACCTTGTTGCAACGTCTATGATTAGGCGATGCTGGGGAAGGTTCAAAGAACGCTGATAGGTCTGCATACGGCTGGAGTGTACGGTCGAACGGCGGATATGTGAGCAAAGTCCACGCACTTTGAGGAGCAGGTCGGATAACCCCGGATAACTTTTCAGGAAGCACTGCACCACCAGGTTTAAGGTGTGAGCCAGGCAAGGAATGTGTTTCAGTTGGGAAAGGGAGATGGCAGCCATGAAATTCCTTCCGTTATCACTCACTACCTTGCCTGCCTCAAGATCTACAGTGCCCAGCCACGACTGCGTTTCTTTCTGCAAGAACTCGGACAGAACTTCCGCGGTGTGTCTGTTCTCGCCCAAACACTTCATAGCCAATACAGCCTGCTGACGTTTGCCAGTAGCTGCCCCATAATGGGAGACCTGGTGTGCAACAGTGGCAGCTGCGGATGGAGTGGTTGTGCGACTGCGGTCTGTGGACGAGCTCTCGCTTCTGCAGGAGGACGAAGAGGAGGAGGAGGGGGTGCGAACGGCTACAGCCAACTGTTTCCTAGACCGTGGGCTAGGCAGAACTGTACCAAACTTGCTGTCCCCTGTGGACCCTGCATCCACAACATTCACCCAGTGTGCCGTGATGGACACGTAACGTCCCTGGACATGCCTACTGGTCCATGCATCTGTTGTCAGGTGCACCTTTGTGCTCACAGATTGCCTGAGTGCATGGACGATGCGCTCTTTAACATGCTGGTGGAGGGCTGGGATGGCTTTTCTGGAAAAAAAGTGTCGACTGGGTAGCTCGTAGCGTGGTACAGCGTAGTCCATCAGGGCTTTGAAAGCTTCGCTTTCAACTAACCGGTAGGGCATCATCTCTAACGAGATTAGTCTAGCTATGTGGGCGTTCAAACCCTGTGTACGCGGATGCGAGGCTAAGTACTTCCTTTTTCTAACCATAGTCTCATGTAGGGTGAGCTGGACTGGAGAGCTGGAGATCGTGGAACTAGCGGGGGTGCCGGTGGACATGGCAGACTGAGAGACGGTGGGAGATGGTATTGTTGCCGCCGGTGCCCTAGATGCAGTGTTTCCTACTACGAAACTGGTGATTCCCTGACCCTGACTGCTTTGGCCTGGCAAAGAAACCTGCACAGATACTGCAGGTGGTGTGGAAAATGGTGGCCCTACACTGCCGGAAGGGATGTGGCGTTGCTGACTAGCTTCATTGGCCGAGGGTGCTACAACCTTAAGGGACGTTTGGTAGTTAGTCCAGGCTTGCAAATGCATGGTGGTTAAATGTCTATGCATGCAACTTGTATTGAGACTTTTCAGATTCTGTCCTCTGCTTAAGGTAGTTGAACATTTTTGACAGATGACTTTGCGCTGATCAATTGGATGTTGTTTAAAAAAATGCCAGACTGCACTCTTTCTAGCATCGGATACCTTTTCAGGCATTGCAGACTGAGCTTTAACCGGATGGCCACGCTGTCCTCCAACAGGTTTTGGCTTTGCCACGCGTTTTGGGCAAGATACGGGCCCGGCAGATGGAACCTGTTGCGATGTTGATGCCTGCTGCGGCCCCTCCTCCTCCGCTTCAGAACTGCTGCCGCCTGCACCCTGTTCCCCCAATGGCTGCCAATCGGGGTCAAGAACTGGGTCATCTATTACCTCTTCTTGTAGCTCGTGTGCAACTTCGTCTGTGTCACCGTGTCGGTTGGTGGTATAGCGTTCGTGATGGGGCAACATAGTCTCATCAGGGTCTGATTCCTGATCATTACCCTGCGAGGGCAATGTTGTGGTCTGAGTCAAAGGACCAGCATAGTAGTCTGGCTGTGGCTGTGCATCAGTGCACTCCATGTCAGATTCAACTTGTAATGGGCATGGACTGTTAACTGCTTCACTTTCTAAGCCAGGGACGGTATGTGTAAAGAGCTCCATGGAGTAACCCGTTGTGTCGCCTGCTGCATTCTTCTCTGTTGTTGTTTTTGCTGAAGAGGACAAGGAAGCGACTTGTCCCTGACCGTGAACATCCACTAACGACGCGCTGCTTTGACATTTACCAGTTTCACGAGAGGAGGCAAAAGAGCTAGAGGCTGAGTCAGCAAGATAAGCCAAAACTTGCTCTTGCTGCTCCGGCTTTAAAAGCGGTTTTCCTACTCCCAGAAAAGGGAGCGTTCGAGGCCTTGTGTAGCCAGACGACGAACCTGGCTCCACAGCTCCAGACTTAGGTGCAATATTTTTTTTCCCACGACCAGCTGATGCTCCACCACTACCACTACCCTCATTACCAGCTGACAATGAACACCCCCGGCCACGACCTCTTCCACCAGACTTCCTCATTGTTTTAAAAACGTAAACAAACTAACGGTATTTGTTGCTGTCACACAAATTACACGGTGAGCTATAACTTCAGTATGATTTAGCTACCCCTTTACAGGTGAGTGAGACCACAACGAAAATCAGGCACAATGTTACACACTCTGTTGTTGGTGGCAACAAATGAGAGAGATGCCACACACGCAGGACTGTCACTGAAGCACAAATGTAAATATTAATCTCCCACTGATTTGTTTTTTTTTTTTTTTTCAGGGAGACTTTAGGAAAAAAAAATAATAGAATAAAATGATTTTTTCAGGAAGAATTTAGAAACCAAATAAAATAAAATGATTTTTTCAGGGAGAATTTAGAAAACAAATAAAACAAAAAAAGGCTTTCTATGGCCCACTGAGTGAGAGATGACGCACACAGGAGTCAGGAGTGGCACACAAGCCCAGAGGCCAATATTTATCTCCCACTGATTGATGTAGTGATTTTTTCAGGTAGATTTTGGAACCCAAATCAAGCTAAAAAAATAATAGGCTTTCTATGGCCCACAATTGGAGAGAGAGAGAGAGAGATGGCACACCCAGGAGTCAAGACTGGCACACAAGCAGAAAGGGCAATATTAATCTCCCACTGATTTGTTTTTTTTTGTTTTTCAGGGAGACTTTAGGAAAAAAAATAATAGAATAAAATGATTTTTTCAGGAAGAATTTAGAAACCAAATAAAATAAAATGATTTTTTTCAGGGAGAATTTAGAAAACAAATAAAACAAAAAAAGGCTTTCTATGGCCCACTGAGTGAGAGATGACGCACACAGGAGTCAGGAGTGGCACACAAGCCCAGAGGCCAATATTTATCTCCCACTGATTGATGTAGTGATTTTTTCAGGTAGATTTTGGAACCCAAATCAAGCTAAAAAAATAATAGGCTTTCTATGGCCCACAATTGGAGAGAGAGAGAGAGAGATGGCACACCCAGGAGTCAAGACTGGCACACAAGCAGAAAGGGCAATATTAATCTCCCACTGATTTGTTTTTTGTTTTTTTTTCAGGGAGACTTTAGGAAAAAAAAATAATAGAATAAAATGATTTTTTCAGGAAGAATTTAGAAACCAAATAAAATAAAATGATTTTTTCAGGGAGAATTTAGAAAACAAATAAAACAAAAAAAGGCTTTCTATGGCCCACTGAGTGAGAGATGACGCACACAGGAGTCAGGAGTGGCACACAAGCCCAGAGGCCAATATTTATCTCCCACTGATTGATGTAGTGATTTTTTCAGGTAGATTTTGGAACCCAAATCAAGCTAAAAAAATAATAGGCTTTCTATGGCCCACAATTGGAGAGAGAGAGAGAGAGATGGCACACCCAGGAGTCAAGACTGGCACACAAGCAGAAAGGGCAATATTAATCTCCCACTGATTTGTTTTTTGCTTTTTTTCAGGGAGACTTTAGGAAAAAAAAATAATAGAATAAAATGATTTTTTCAAGAAGAATTTAGAAACCAAATAAAATAAAATGATTTTTTCAGGGAGAATTTAGAAAACAAATAAAACAAAAAAGGCTTTCTATGGCCCACTGAGTGAGAGATGACGCACACAGGAGTCAGGAGTGGCACACAAGCCCAGAGGCCAATATTTATCTCCCACTGATTGATTTATTGATTTTTTCAGGTAGAATTTAGAACCCAAATCAACCAAAAACATAAATAGGCTTTCTATGGCCCACTATTTGTGAAAGAGATGGCACGCTCAGGACTGGCACACAAGCCCAGAGGCCAATATTAATCTCCCACTTTTTATTTTTTTTCAGGGAAAATTTATAAACCCAATAAAAAATAAATAAATAGGCTATCTATGGCCCACTATCTGAGAGAGAGAGATGGCACGCTTAGGACTGGCACACAAGCCCAAAGGCCAATATTAATCTCCCTTTTTTTTTTCAGGGAGAATTTATAAAACCAAAAAAAATAAAATAAATAGGCTTTCTATGGCCCACTATTTGTGAGAGAGATGGCACGCTCAGGACTGGCACACAAGCCCAGAGGCCAATATTAATCTCCCACTTTTTTTTTTTTGTTCCAGGGAAAATTTATAAACCCAATAAAAAAATAAATAAATAGGCTTTCTATGGCCCACTATCTGAGAGAGAGAGATGGCACGCTTAGGACTGGCACACAAGCTTAAAGGCCAATATTAATCTCCCTTTTTTTTTTCAGGGAGAATTTATAAAACCCCCAAAAAATAAATAAATAGGCTTTCTATGGCCCACTATTTGTGAGAGAGATGGCACGCTGAGGACTGGCACACAAGCCCAGAGGCCAATATTAATCTCCCACTTTTTTTTTTTTTGTTCCAGGGAAAATTTATAAACCCGATAAAAAAAATAATAAATAGGCTTTCTATGGCCCACTATCTGAGAGAGAGAGATGGCACGCTTAGGACTGGCACACAAGCCCAAAGGCCAATATTAATCTCCCACTGATTGATTTATTGATTTTTTCAGGTAGAATTTAGAACCCAAATAAAGCAAAAAAAAAAAAAAATGGGCTTTCTATGGCCCACTGAGTGAGTGATGATGCACACAGGAGTCAGGAGTGGCACACAAGCCCTAAGGCCAATATTTTTCTCCCACTGATTGATGTAGTGATCTTTTCAGGTAGATTTTAGAACCCAAATCAAGCAAAAAAATAAATAGGCTTTCTATGGCCCACTGAGTGAGAGATGGCACACACAGGGATGGCACTCTAGCAGAAATGTCAATCTTAATCTCCCACAAAAAAAAAAAAAAAAAAAAACAGGGAGTGTCCAACAATTACTATCTCCCTGCAGTAATCTCAGCCAGGTATGGCAGGCAGCAATAAGGAGTGGACTGATGCACAAATTAAATAAAAAGTGTGGACAAACAATAAAGATAGCTGTGCAGAAAGGAAGGAACAAGAGGATTTGTGCTTTGAAAAAAGCAGTTGGTTTGCACAGCGGCGTACACACAGCAATGCAGCTATCAGGGAGCCTTCTAGGGCAGCCCAATGAGCTACAGCGCTGAGGGGAAAAAAAAAAAATGTAGCTTCCACTGTCCCTGCACACCGAAGGTGGTGTTGGGCAGTGGAAATCGCTACAGCACAAGCGGTTTGGTGGTTAATGGACCCTGCCTAACGCTATCCCTGCTTCTGACGAAGCGGCAGCAACCTCTCCCTAAGCTCAGATCAGCAGCAGTAACATGGCGGTCGGCGGGAACGCCCCTTTATAGCCCCTGTGACGCCGCAGACAGCAAGCCAATCACTGCAATGCCCTTCTCTAAGATGGTGGGGACCAGGACCTATGTCATCACGCTGCCCACACTCTGCGTTTACCTTCATTGGCTGAGAAATGGCGCTTTTTGCGTCATTGAAACGCGACTTTGGCGCGAAAGTCGCGTACCGCATGGCCGACCCCGCACAGGGGTCTATCGGGTTTCATGAAATCCGACTTTGCCAAAAGTCGGCGACTTTTGAAAATGAACGACCCGTTTCGCTCAACCCTAGTGGCCACATATGGTTCGTGATGTCGGAGACTACATTCAGGCATGTGTCTCTTGTGCCAAGAATAAGTCTTCCCGACAACGGCCAGCTGGTTTGTTATACCCTCTGCCGGTGGCAGACAGGCCCTGGGAGATGGTCGGGATGGATTTTGTTGTGGGTCTGCCCAAGTCTCGTGGCTGTACCATTATTTGGGTAATCACCGACCATTTTTCTAAAATGGTGCATTTGGTGCCGCTTCCCCGGTTACCTTCTGCACGGACCTTGGCAACGTTGTTTGTCAAACACATCTTTCGTCTTCACGGTATGCCAGACAAAATTGTCAGTGACCGAGGTCCCCAGTTTGCGTCTCGGTTCTGGAGAGAGCTTTGTCGTCTTCTCAGTATCGAGTTGAATCTCTCTTCGGCTCATCATCCCGAGACGAATGGGTTGGTAGAGAGAGCTAACCAGACCTTGGTCACATATCTGCGACATTTTGTTTCGGCTAAGCAGGATGACTGGGCATCTTTGCTAACGTGGGCGGAGTTTGCTCTTAACAATGCCATCGCTGATTCCACTGGACAGACTCCATTCCTCCTTAACTATGGTCAGCATCCGCGGGTACCTAGGCCCATGCCCGTGTCTTCCGCCGATTCCAGGGTGGCAGACTGGGCTGTGGAGGCACGGGACATTTGGGATCGCACTCAGGATGCCATTCAGGCTTCCAAGGAGAGAATGAGGTCCTCCGCCGACGCACATCGGTGCCCCGCTCCAACCTTTGCTCCTGGCGACTTAGTGTGGCTCTCCGCCCGTAACATCAGGCTGCGAGTTGAGTCTACCAAGTTTGCACCTCGCTACTTAGGTCCTTTTAAGGTCCTCGAACAGGTTAATCCTGTGGTTTACCGTCTGGCCCTTCCTCCACGCCTAGGTATCACCGACACCTTTCACGTGTCCCTCCTTAAGCCCGTCTACATGTCCCGGTTTTCTGAGTCATCTACTGGGACGTCGGGTTCGTCTACGGACGATTACAAGGTTAACACTATCTTGGGGTACATGGTGGTTCGTGGCAAAAAATTTTATTTGGTGGATTGGAGGGGTTACGGTCCTGAGGATAGATCCTGGGAGCCTGCTGAGCACATTCAGGCTCCGCAGCTCATTGCTGCCTTCGAACGTAGCGAGGCCCAAGGAGGGGGGGTAATGTTAGGGGTCAAGTTCCTGCTTCTGCACAGGGGGAATCTCGAGCCACCTCCGCTGCGGTCTCCCATTCTTGTCCAGCCACAGTGGAGTCTGCTCAGCAAAGACGTCAGTCCCAGCGTCTTGCTCATTCTCACTCTGTTCTGAGAGTTACTGCTGCTTCTCCAGTCTCTGCCATTAAAGTCAGTGCTGGTCAGCAGCGAGCGGACTTCTCTGGGACTTAGTCCTTGTCTGCACGTACTGAGCATGTCCAGGGTAAGATCTCCCGTTGGAGATCGAGGGTCATGTGCTCAGGCTCTGCAGCACATTCCATTGGTCCTTTTGGCAGGTCTTGGAAGGGCAAAGGTACTGTAGCCACTTCCTGTGCTGCTGCTGTATAAACTGCGCATGACCGCACGGCCATGCGCTAGTATTGTCTTACTATTGAATACGTGTGTTTGTTGTGAGTGCAAGTCGTTCATTAAATACCCCTACCCTATTGTATGACTGTTCGCGTATGGAGTATGGCTGCTATCTAGCGCCCGACTAATCTCTCAACGTGTCACACACGTATCAGCATCTATTGCTGTGACCGCCAGTGCGGCGCCACGCGCCAGTAGTAGTAGTGCGCTTCCTGACCCACGTCTGGGTGCTTAGTGGTGCCTGCCAGCACGGAACAGTTCGCACTTCGGTGCTCTAATTATAAGAGTTGCCTAACACACCCTGTTGCGGTGTTGTGTCAGCAAGTGGTCTAATCGGACTTCAATCCTGTGTCTTGGGGTTGTGTTCGCTGACTCCTTGCTTGCACTCTTTAGTGCAGTATTGCGGACCTGTGGTTTTACCAGGTTCGCTTCCACCGCCATATTACGCTGCCATTTACTAGCAGCAGGTTTTTACCTGCACGGTGGTCCCCGGACTGCGAACGCATCTATTACATCTTTCTTGGTGCGTTCCGCCAGTCCTAACACCGGTGACCTGCGATCATGTGACGCGGGTCACCGGTGTGCGTATTTCCGGCCTGATGGCCGGAAGCGCAATTTAAATGCCGCTATCAGAGTTTGACTGCTGCATTTAACTGGTTAATAGCCGCTGGTGGATTGCGATTGCACCCATGGCTATTGCGGACACATGTCAGCTGTTCAAAACAGCTGACATGTCACCGGAAAGATGTGGGCTCACAGACAGAGCCCACATCAAAGGGAGGGAGACCAACATTGGCGTAAATGTATGCCCAATGTTGGAAAAGGGTTAAAATGACAGGTTTTCGTCATTAAAAAAAAATCATATCAGAAAGATTCATATTAAAACTTCTCCCACCTTTGATGTCACCCATAATCTGCGTAATTCAATTGAAAATGAACTGAAATCTTTTCTGATCGAAAAAGCAAAATAATGAACAAAAATAATGTATTTTAATTAATATGCACACCCTTAAACTGATACTTTGTTGAAGTATCCTTTGAATTTGGGACAGCATTCAGTCACTTTGAGTAAGGCTAAGCACACACCTGCATTTGGCAGGTCTGCATATGGCTGCTTTTTTGGGGGGAGACTGAACCACAACTTAGGCCCAGTGTATATAACACCGCAATCTAAGTAGCAGAAAGTGGCTGGCTGATATACGACAAACTAACAGGACTGCAGTATATCCACTTTATGAGAATTTGAATCTCCCTTTTTTGGGGGGAGACTGAACCAAAACTCAGGCCCAGTGCATAAAACAACACAATGTAAGTGGCAGAAAGTGGCTGGAAGATATATGAAAAAATACAAGGACTGTAGTACAATTTCAATCTCCCTACAATGATCTCAGGACAAGTATGGCAGCAATAAAAAGGACTGCTGCACACAAAAGTGTGGACAAATAAACAAGATAACTGTGCAGATAGGAGCAACAGGATTTTTTGCTTTTAAAAAATCAGTTGGTTTGCACAGCAGCGTGCAAACAGCAATGCAGCTATCAGGGAGCCTTATAAGCTACAGAGCTGATGCACAAAAATCTAGCCTCCACTGTCCCTGCAACAAAAATGGTGGTGTTGGACAGTGGAAATCGCTACAGCACAAGCAGTTTCGGGGTTAATCTTCCCTCCCTAACTATATCCCTTCTTCTGATGAAGCTGCGGCAACCTCTCCCTATGCTACGATCGGCAGAAGTAAGATGGCGGTTGGCGTGCACGCCCCTTTATAGCCCCTGTGATGCCGCAGAAAGCAAGCCAATCACTCTCATGCCCTTCTCTAAGATGGTGGGGAACGAGACCTATGTCATCACGCTGCCCACACTCTGCGTCCTCCTTCATTGGCTAAAAAATGGCGCTGAAAGCGTCATACAAAACGCGACTTTGGCGCGAAGATCGCCGACCTCATGGCCACACTAGGATCGGGTCGGGTTTCCTGAAACCTGATTTTGCAGAAAGTCGGCGATTTTTGAATTTGTCTGATCCGTTTCGCTCAACCCTACCCTGCACTAAGATATATATTTATTACATTAAATCACAGTTAGGTCCTGTTAGTCACCAGAGCACTAATGAAGAAATATGGGAATTGTGCTGTTGATTTTCCTTCTAGTAATTTTCTTTCCATATTTAGACCTCGCCTAGAGGCCTCTACTGAATATCAATGTGAATTTATTTACTCTTCTACATGCGTGCTTTCCAAAATACTCTCTTGATTTTAAAAATGACAGAGATTCGACAAAATATCATATGCCTCTATATAACAATTTTATTGAATTTATTCCATAGCTTATAGCTTTGTGTATTTGGTATTCTAAAACCCAATGAAGAAATAAAAAGACATATAGAGTAAGTATAAAAAATGTTTCTTGAATGTTAACTTTGAAACTCCTTCCTATAAAGATGAAAGATTGATGTAAGGAATTATAGTCTATTAGCATATAGAATGTAGGAGTCTGCAGCTCTGTCCAGAATGTACCATCTCTTGCTAATTGCTGTACAGAGGACTGACCATCTTTGGCTGTATTCATCCACTGGGACTGTTTTTCTCCCAGCTGTCTAAGTGCTGACAATAGCAACAGATAAAAGTGAAAGATGATGCACCTGGCTTGTCTCTTACTTCAGCAACATGGCTCCTTGGAGCCTCATTCTCAATTATCTCTAATGATATAATAACATGATTGGCTGTAATCTGAGGAGCAGAAGACAGGTCTATGGGGAGTCAGCAAACAGATGGGGATGGTTATTAACACATGCTGTTCCACAGTATAGCAACATATGTAGTTGTCTATACAAACCATTGTTATCAAATGCAGTTGCTCTATGGTTAACTTAGAATGAACTTCGGTTTTCAGTATTGTAAGCTGATCTGTCAGTAGACTCATTGGATTAAAGTCTAATTGTTCCCATGATTCTGATTCCTTATATACAGCCCTGGCAAAAATTAAGAGACCACTGCAAAATGTCCAGTTTGTCTGATTTTTCTCTTTATAGGTACATTTTTTTAAGTAAAATGTAAATTGTTCTTTTATTCTATAAACTACTGACAACTAGTGTTGAGCGATACCGTCCGATACTTGAAAGTATCGGTATCGGATAGTATCGGCCGATACCCGAAAAATATCGGATATCGCCGATACCGATATCCGATACCAATACAAGTCAATGGGACATCAAGTATCGGAATGTATCCTCATGGATCCCAGGGTCTGAAGGAGAGGAAACTCTCCTTCAGGCCCTGGGATCCATATTAAAGTGTAAAATAAAGAATTAAAATAAAAAATATTGTTATATTCACCTCTCCGGCGGCCCCTGGACATCAGCGGGAGGATCCGGCGTCCGGCACGGCTTCTTTCTTCAAAATGCGCGCCTTCAGGACCTGTGGAATGACGTCCCGGCTTCTGATTGGTCGCGTGCCGCCCATGTGACCGCCACACGACCAATCAGAAGCCGCGACGTCATTCCTCAGGTCCTAAAAGGCGCTCATTCTAGGACTTTAGCTGAGGAATGACGTCGCGGCTTCTGATTGGTCGCGTGGCGGTCACATGGGCGGCACGCGACCAATCAGAAGCCGGGACGTCATACCACAGGTCCTGAAGGCGCGCATTTTGAAGAAAGAAGCCGTGCCGGACGCCGGATCCTCCCGCTGATGTCCAGGGGCCGCCGGAGAGGTGAATATAACAATATTTTTTATTTTAATTCTTTATTTTACACTTCCGATACCGATACCCGATATCACAAAAATATCGGATCTCGGTATCGGAATTCCGATACCGCAAGTATCGGCCGATACCCGATACTTGCGGTATCGGAATGCTCAACACTACTGACAACTTGTTTTTGAACTTCCAAGCAATACATTTTTATTATTTTTTTCGGACAAAGAAAAATGGTAAAAAAAAAACAGTGCTTTCAGACCTCAAATAATGCAAAAGAAAAAACAAGTTCATAATCATTTTGAAACAACAATACTAATTTTTTAACTCAGGAAGAGTTGAGAAATCAATATTTTGTGGAATAACCATGATTTTTAATCACAGCTTTCATGTGTCTTGGCATGCTTTTCCACCAGTCTTTCACACTGCTTCTGGAGCAAAAATGTCAGCAGTTCTTTGTTTGATGGCTTGTGACTATCCATCATCCTCCTGATTACATTCCAGAGGTTTTCAATGGGGTTCAGGTCTGGAGATTGGGATGCCCATGAAAGGGTCTTGATGTGGTGGTCTCTTAACTTTTGCCATAACAGTTGTGCTGTTCCGTGTAAGTTATGCTCCTCAGTTTCTATGTGTTGTTTCCATGCTGTGTTTATCTGTTCTTACATTTCTGCCACCTAATGGCCACTTCTTCTGCCACCTAATGGCCTTTTCCCGTATGGCAGCTTGTTATTAATTAATTCTTATGGGCGTGCCTTTCACTTCCGGGGCAAAGGTCTCCTTTTCCTCCTGGCAGCCATTTCATTTTAGTTTCACTATGCTGTATGTTCAGATTTCCAAATAAACAAGGCTGGATTGCACAATTGCTGGTATGCATCATATCTCCGGATGCTGAACAGCATGGGTCCTGTCTGCTCTGCATTGAGGAAAACAGAGGTAAGAACTCTCCCAGCACCTATTAATCAGCGACATCTCCATTCGCCTCATGTGGGGACAGAACAGTCAAAAACTGCCTTGAAGCCTGGCCAGAATTACCCTTACATCCCTACCCGCTTGTCCACACTCTGCCCGCTCACATACTGCAGCCCTGCTCTGCTAGAAATCTCCTGCAGCATTACCTCACAACTGCATCATGCATAGAGACTCTCTATATATTATACCATATTGCTGCAGATTGTCAGACTGCAAAACCCCACAGTTCTCTAAAAACACTTTGGGAATCTTATCAGGGCATCTTAACTAAGCTGCACTGCGATTTCCAGGCCCCAAATTCAAAAGTTCAGTTTCTTAAAGAAACAGTACACCTTAAATCAAAATGGCCGAAAAGGACCTTGCACAGTTTCCCTTTGTCGAAACAGAGCAAATACAATCTGATACTATCCATAACGAAGCCTGGGAAGTAGAGCCAGCTCCCACAACAGACCAAGATGCATGACCAGTATGCTGCCTCAAGTCAACGCTAAAGGCCTTCGAGGACTATCGTTCCACAATGGACGAGTTCAATGACAATGTGGGCGACCTATGGGAAGGAGTCGCCTAGCTCATGTCAAGCGCCCAACGCCACACAGATGACACAATGAGTTTTCAGGACACTATAAGATGGCTAGACACAGCCCATGGAAGATACAAGAAACTGTCCACAAGGTACACTGCCTTCTTTAAAGACTCTAAAATCGATGAATTCCTATCAGAGTTAAGCAAGGTAGACTCCAAAGACAAAGAAAGGGATGCCGCTGTGCAAGACGCCAAAGATAAACCAGAGCTCCACATTGCTCATCTGCAAGAAGCTAGATCCCACAGGTCAGGCTCATCCAAACACTCTGCTCGGTCATATAAATCATCTCGCTCATGAATTTCAGCCCTTAGCGACAGAATCCTAGAGGCCCATTTAAACACAGAGCGGTCCAAACTAAGACATTCCTTCACAGAAAAGAAAGCAGAAGCAGAGACAGAAAAGAAAGCAGAAGCATAGGCAGAAGCCAAGAAAGCCGAGGCAGAGGCAGAAGCCAAGAAAGCAGAGGCAGAGGCAGAAGCCAAGAAAGCAGAAGCAGATGATCGAGCAAAGATTCTTCAAACAGAAATGGAGGAAGAAATCGCATTAGCTGAAGTAAAAATACTCGAGCAAGCATTGAAGCAAAACCTTGAACCAAATTACCTACCACCACAGGAAGAAGATGACCCAGCTGTTCATATCAGCGACTACATGCAGAAACAGATATCTGAAGCGCACACCTTCTCCAGCGATGTTCAACCCAACATTGCAGAAACATCCAAGTCGGCCCAACTTACGGTGCCAGTGGCACCCAGAGCCTTCGCAGAGACCCACGATCAACGCCATGATGTGTCCCCTCAGGAGCAGCACTCAGCACAAGATGACCACAAGGCACACTCCAGACCATCTCCACATTTCAAGCAGTCATCGGGATCTCCAGAGATTAAACCACAGCTCACCCCTGCAGCAACATCATTCTACCCAGGAACAATTCACACCTCCACGCCACACAGCTTATATGCCCGAGGGGCACCACAAGCTAATATGGTAACAAGGAGTGAAGGATCAGACATGTCCGAGTTTGCCAGGTTCATGGTGAGCAGAGAGCTAATTAACACCAGTCTATTGAAATTCGATGACCGTGCAGAGAACTACAGAGCCTGGAAAGCAACCTCTAAGGCTGTCATTGCTGACCTCAATCTTTCCGCAGAGCAGTAGCTGGATCTCATGGTCAAATGGTTGGGTCCCGAATCCACAAACCGTATCAAGAGTCTTAGGACCGTCTATGTAGGACAAGCTGCAGCAGGTCTCACCGCTGCTTGGCAGAGACTCTAAAGAACCTTTGGCAGCTCTGAAGCCATAGAAAAGTCCTTATTCAAGAGACTGCAGAACGTTCCAAGGATCAACCTTAAGGAAGCCCACAAGCTTCTGAACTTAAAGGGAACCTGTCACCTGAATTTGGCAGGACCAGTTTTTGGTCATATGGGCGGAGTTTTCGGGTGTTTGATTCACCCTTTCCTTACCCGCTGGCTGCATGCTGGCCGCAATATTGGATTGAAGTTCATTCCATGTCCTCTGTAGTACGCGCCTGCGCAAGTTCATTGACCAACAGGCCCAAATGAGGAATGACCCTAGCTTAGACTTCCTGGAGTCTAACACTGCCACTCTAGCAACCTTCATCAATGTATGAAAGCAACACACATAGACGCAAGGACTCGAAGAACAGTGTAAATGTCAGAAAGACAAACCTTCCACCACCTGCAATACCTGCAGATAAACAATACGCTATTCCGTCGAGGGATAAGTCTTTAAATCATGAGTGTCTCATTCACAAAAAGCACACTCATTGAACAAGCATAGAGGCTTCAGGTCCGAAACCATGCAGAAGCACATGAAAATCCACAGCAAACTTGTGGGATGTTGCAAGAGCTGCGCTTCATCAGAACACATGGCCAAGGCCTGTAAATATGACATTAAATGTGGAGTTTCATAGCGACAGACACCCATCAGCCTTGCACCCAACCACAGCCACCAGCGATCCAGCAGTCGCAGTTACCTCTAGTCCAGCTAGAAGCCATGGCGGAGAGCCACAGAATCACACCAAGTCCACCACGGCTGTCTCCTGCTCATGCTCAGTGGTATGTGGGAAGATCCAAGGTGCTAAATGCTGTGCCAGAATATGCCTAATCAGAGTTTATCTATAAGGGCATCCAGAGAAGGCAGTAAAAATGTATGCCATCATTGACGATCAGAGCAATCGATCCCTAGCTGGACCTAAGTTCTTTGAAGCCTTTGGAATCAAGGCACCAGCAACGCCCTACACTCTGAATACTTGCTCGGGCCACATAGAGACTAGTGGCAGAAGGGCACAAGGTTTCATTACTTCTCCTATCAACGGAGATGTAGAAATACCCCTACCTATGCTAATTGAATGCAATCAATTACCCAAGCAAAGGGATGAGATCCCTACCCCGGAAGCTGCATTCCACCAACCACACTTAAGGCACCTAGCCAGTGTTATCCCACCCATGGACACAGATGCTGAAATCATACTTCAGCTTGGCAGAGACAATTTGAGGATACATATGGTCCGCCAACAATGTAATGGTCCTGACTACGCCCCTTATGCCCAGAGACTTGACTTGGGGTGGGAAGTCATAGGAAATGTACGCTTGGACCAAACAGGAGTTGATTCATTTAAGACGTACGTACGCCCGGATGAATGCAGTGTTTTCTGCAAACCATGCCCTCATCAGTATGAGGTGAAGGAGAAACCTCCAGATCTCGTGCAGCTGCCTGCCGTCATCCCTTCTCCCTACGCAGAAGACCTGGGAAGATCGGTGTTTCATACGACTAAGGAAGATAACAAAGTAGCCCCGTCAATGGAAGACAAGGAATTCATCAGGATAATGGACACAGAGTTCCTTATGGATAAGACTAATCAATGGGTTTTTCCCCTACCCTTCCGAGCTACCAGGGTAAGGCTCCTGAACAATCGTGAACAAGCCTTGTTCAGATTCAACTCTCTCCAGCGCACACTAATCAAAAAACCAGAGATGAAAGAACACATCGTCACCTTTATGAGTAAAATATTCCATAACAACCATGCGGAGCCAAAGCCTCCCTTAACAACGTCCTCCTCACGGATCCTTATCTGACAAACAACTTAGTAGGAGTGTTGATGAGGTTCAGGAAAGAGCCCATTACTATCACCACCAATGTTGAACAGATGTTCTACTGTTTCATAGTCACAGAGGGCCACAGGAATTTCCTTAGGTTCCTGTGGCACAAGGACGACGACCCCAGCAAAGAGATGGTGGAGTATCGCATGAGGGTGCACGTATTTGGGAACAGCCCTTCGCCTGCCATGGCAACTTATGACCAGCGGAGAACCGCACTAGAATGAGAGTCCAAATATGGAATAGACTCCAGAGATTTTGTAGAGAAAGACTTCTATGTAGATGGTGGACTAAAATCTCTACCCACAGAAGAAGCGACGATCGACCTACTTAAGAGAACCCAAGGTATGCTGTACCGAGCTAAGCTTAGACTGCACAAAATGGCTTCAAACAGCCTGGCTGTCATGAGAGTCTTTGAGTCAAGTGACCATGCACCAGGATTCAAGGACATAGACCTGGGACCAGGCCGTCCACCTGTGCAGAGAAGCTTAGGCCTGAGGATGAACCTGTCAGTTAATGCCTTTGGTTTCCAAATCAACTGTGCAGACAAACCATTCACTAAATGTGGTGTCCTGCCACCAACATAGATGACGTACGAGAGAGTAAGGAGGTCTTCCAAGCCTCAACAGTTTCACTATATCCCATCTGAACTTAATCCAGCCGACCATGCCACTGAACCTATGCCTATAAGTTCTTTTGATAACTCTTCTTGGCTTTCAGGTCCAAGGTTTCTGTTGGAACAGAAGGGGAGTGAATGTTTTCAGGAAGCCTTCAGCATCCAGTTTCCGGATTACAATCCAAAAGTCCGCTCCGAGGTCAGTACTCTGGTCCCGAACACTAAACCAACCTCCAGCCTCAGTTGTCAGCGCTTCGAATGCTTCTCCAATTGGATGAAACTCTTCAAGACTATCGGAAGGTTAGTCCAAATTGCTAGATCTTATCACAACTCACATGGAGACAAAGACTGTCATGGTTGGCATGTCTGACATAAACCACTCTCTGCTGATGACATTTCTCACTGCGAGTCTCTTCCAGTAGAAAGTATTCAATACTGAATGGGATTGCTTAAGCCACAAACAACAGATCCTTCTGAAAATTCCCATTGCCAATTTGAATGCAATAATGGACAGCTTCAGTTTGCTGAAGGTCCTTAGGAAAGGCAAGCCTAAGACATTTTAGAGGCCAATCCACAAGCTCATATTGATACTACTGATTGATGACATTCCAGTAGGATAAACGATGAACAGAACACTGCACTAGTACTGTGGATTGCAGTTGGGTCAGAGATATTTTGGTCTAGTGCAGCTTCTCTGATCTGAAGATGGGTTTCCTTTGGATTATCTCAGGAACTGACTTAAAGACATTCATTAATTGCATTTGAAGTTGTTATTATTGCATTGCATGCATGTTTGTGTTTGTTTTTTTCTAGGTTGTTGGACTTTATTTCCAAAGGACTAGTATATTGAAATTCTTTATGGAATTTCAGACAGGGAGAGTGTTGTTCCCTGTAAGTTATGCTCCTCAGTTTCTATGTGTTGTTCCCATGCTGTGTTTATATGTTCTTACATTTCTGCTCTGCTGACACCTAATAGCGTTTTTCCGTATGGCAGCTTAATATTAATTAATTCTTATGGGCGTGCCTTTCACTTCCGGGACAAAGGCCTCCTTTTCCTCCTAGCAGCCATGTCATTTTAATTTCACTATCTATGGGAGAGAGACGCCTGAACCGAGCTTAGGAAGGCATCATTTTCGATCATTCTCTCTTGCTGTATCACACACTTTGCTGTTTCACTTATGTTGTTTTACACCTGCATTCCTGGAGAATTACTGTACTACCAATTAGGGTTAGGCGACCTTTACTGAAATCGGCCGATCCTATAAAAAAGTCGGGGTCGGGGTCGGCTGAAACTCGAAACCCAATGCAGTGCATTGGGTTTCCAATGGTTCCCAGGGTCTGAAGGAGCAGAAACTCTCCTTCAGGCCCTGGGATCCATATTTAAGTGTAAAATAAAGGATTAAAATAAAAAATATCGCTATACTTACCCTCTGACGCGCCCTGGTACTAACCGGGAACCTTCCTTCCTTCGAATCAGCGCTTCCAGGACCTTGCGGTGACGTCGTGGTGACGTCGCGGCTTGTGATTGGTCGCGTGGCCGCCCATGTGACCGCTCGCGCAACCAATCACAAGGCGCGACGTCACCGCGACGTCACGCAAGGTCCTGCAGGCGCTGATTCTTAGGAAGGAAGGCTGCCGGAAAGAAGCAGGGCGCGTCCGAGGGTGAGTATATTCCTATAAGGTATATACTCACCCTCGGACGCGCCCTGCTTCTTTCCGGCAGCCTTCCTTCCTTCGAATCAGCACTTGCAGGACTTTGCGGTGACTGCGCGGTGACGTCGCGGCTTTTGATTGGTTGCGCGAGCGGTCACATGGGCGGTCGCGTGACCAATAACAAGCCGCGACGTCACCGCAAGGTCCTGCAAGCGCTGATTGGAAGGAAGGAAGGTTCCCGGTTAGTACCAGGGCGCGTCAGAGGGTAAGTATAGCGATATTTTGTATTTTAATTCTTTATTTTAAATTAAATATGGATTCCGATACCGATTTCCGATATTGCAAACATATCGGAAATCGGGATCGGAATTCCGATACCACATTCAGAAGATCGCCGACTTCATGGCCGACCCCACACAGGGGTCGGGTCGGGTTTCATGAAACCCAACTTTGCCAAAAGTCGGCGACTTCTGAAAGTGGCCGACCCGTTTCGCTCAACCCTACTACCAATCATACCTTGTATGTTCAGGCTTCCAAATAAATAAGTCTGGATTGCACAATTGCCGGTATGCATCATATCTCCGGATGTGATGCTGAACAGCATTGGTCCTATCTAGGGTTGAGCGAAATGGATCGGACAAATTCAAAAATCGCCGACATTCATGAAACCGGACCCGATCCTAGTGTGGGATCGGCCATGAGGTCGTCGATCTTCGCGCCAAAGTCGTGTTTCGTATGACGCTTTCAGCGCCATTTTTCTACCAATGAAGTAGGATGCAGAGTGAGGGCAGTGTGATGACATAGGTCTCGGTCCCCACCATCTTAGAGAAGGGCATGACAGTGATTGGCTTGCTTTCTGCGGCGTCACAGGGGCTATAATGGGGCATGCATGCCGACCGCCATCTTACTTCTGCCGATCGTAGCATAGGGAGAGGTTGCCGCAGCTTCATCAGAAGAAGGGATATAGTTAGGGAGGGAAGATTAAGCCCCGAAACTGCTTGTGCTGTAGCGATTTCCACTGTCCAACACCACCTTTTCTTTGCAGGGACAGTGGAGTTTATATTTTTGTGCATCAGCTCTGTAGTTTCTTTGGCTGCCTTATAAGGCTCCCTGATAGCTGCATTGCTGTTTGCATGCCGCTGTGCAAACCAACTGCTTTTTTAAAAGCAAAAATCTTGTTGCTCCTTTCTGCACAGTTATCTTGTTTATTTGTCCACACTTTTGTCTGCAGCAGTCCTTTTTATTGCTGCCATATTTTTCCTGTGATCATTGTAGGGAGATTGAAATTGTACTACAGTCCTTGTATTTTTTTATATATCTTCCAGCCACTTTCTGCCACTTACACTGTGTTGCTGGTTCTCACACGAGCAGTAGTGGGCAACATGGCAGAGGAGTTAGACGTGCACAAATCCGAAGTGGCGTTGGACAGAGGGGTTTTATGACCAGGTTGTGGAGTGATTTTGCAATGACCGCTGACACGACAGGTAGTGCTGCATCGATTCAAAGTGACAGGAGACAGCATTTGTCCAGTATGGTTACAAACTACTTTTCCTCCCTTATCAATGTTCTCCCTCACAGGTCATTCCCCTTTGATTACTGGGCATCTAAAATAGACACCTGGCCTGAATTGGCAGAATATGCATTACAGGAGCTCTCTTGCCCTGCTTCTAGTGTGCTATCAGAAAGAGTCTTCACTAGTGCTGCTGGTTCAATACTGAACGAAAAAAGGACACATCTGGCTACACAGAATGTTGATGATCTAACCTTCATTAGAATGAACCAATCATGGATTTCAAATTATTTTTCCCCACCTTCTCCTGCTGACACGTAGCTTGCCTGAAAAATGTCTTGCTTTTGGCCTCCTCTTACTGACTGCTCCAATTCCGCCATTTGCTGCTGCTGAATG
Source organism: Ranitomeya imitator (assembly GCF_032444005.1). Lineage (NCBI taxonomy): Eukaryota > Metazoa > Chordata > Amphibia > Anura > Dendrobatidae > Ranitomeya > Ranitomeya imitator. The sequence goes on along the minus strand of NC_091285.1, from coordinate 418,312,197 downwards.
TCCACCACAGGCCATTTTTATACCTCCCTAAATGGGCTGACTCCCCCCACAGGGCCGTGGTCACCACCTGGCGCAAGCACCCATGCGTGTGCCGGTTGCCTGGACAGGTGGGTGAGCCCACTCTTGGGCGACGGCACAGGCACAGGGTCCCTCATAGTACAATGAAGTGTCTCTGACGGTGGTGGTGCACAAACAACGTCAGACACACCATCGTAATATGAGGGGCCCTGTGCCAGTACCGCTGCCCACGAGAGAGTGTTCCCCCCAGCTCGAACAGTGCTCTACCACTTGCAATACTTAATTCTCCCTGCTCCACCACTGTATAATCTGTGCTGTTAAATCCTTCAATGGCACTGCCAATACAAATTTGTTGAAATGATAGATCATAGTTAAAGTATACAGGGGCCCTGGCCTCCATTTTGACCAGTTAATACTTTGCGCCTACTTCCACTGTTTGCTACTCAGCAGAGGAGCCCACCCCAGTACCTAGCTATGCCTCCTGTTTAGTCCTGTTACCAATTTTGAACTTCATTTAGCCAACTTTTTTATTTTGGGCCTACTAACTGTGTCTGCTCCACTCATTACAGTTGTCCTCCACTGAACAAAGCTATGCCGCCTGTTTAGTCCTGTTACCAATTTTGAACTGCTTTTAGCCTACTTTTTTATTTTGGGCCTACTAACTGTGTCTGCGCCACTCATTACAGTTGTCCTCCACTGAACAAAGCTATGCCGCCTGTTTAGTCCTGTTACCAATTTTGAACTGCATTTAGCCCAGGTGTGTCAAACTGCATTCCTCAAGGGCTGCAAACAAGTCATGTTTTCAGGATTTCCTTGCATTGCACAGGTGATAATTTAATCACCTGCAGAGAATGATTCCAGCACCTTGTGCAATGCTAAGGAAATCTTGAAAACACGCATGGTTTGAGGCCCTCGAGGAATGCAGTTTGACACCCCTGATTTAGCCTACTTTATTATTTGGGCCTATATCTGTTTTTCCTCCTCATCCTGCCCATTTCCCCGCCACTGCTAGATGAGTCTGCTGGTACGTTGACCCAGACCACTACATTCCCCTTGCACTCTACACAGCCTGAATCTGACCCTGCTGAAAGTCAGGTTCCCCTTCCCGCATACTATACCACCTTACATGGGGACGAAGAGGAAGGTGCAGATGAAAATGCAGGTTCTTTCATCAGGTGGGGGGCATACTTGTTGGCGACGTCACTGGCACAGGGCCCCTCATAGTATGCTAAAGTGTCTCTGGCAGTGGGAGGCGCCACCCGCCGTCAAACACACCGCCGTACTATGAGGGGCCCTGTGCCAGTGCCAAGTGCCAACCAGTGGGCCCCCCTGCTTGCTCAGGATCACAGCACTTGCAAAGTTGAAATACTTACCACTCCCTGCTTCACCGCCGTGACGTATTCCGCGTTTCCTGGGCCCACGAAAATCTTGAGCCAGCCCTACCCCCCACAACTTTAAACAAATGGCCCCCTGTTTTCAATGCCTAACTATTATTATAAAGTAAATTAAGATTGACAAGCTTAAGAAATAAGAATTGATGTTTTTGGCATTAAAATGGGAACTGTAGGTGTTTTCCTGTTCTCCACTCACTGCCGACTTTAATTCCCCATTGACTTGCATTGGGTTTCGTGTTTCGGTCGGCCCCCGACTTTTTTAAATAATCGGCCGATTTCACCCGACCCGACTTTTGACAAAGTCGGGTTTCGCGAAACCCGACTCGATCCTAAAAAAGTAAAAGTCACTCAACTCCTATCTGCTCTGCATTGAGGAAAACGGAGGTAAGAACTCTCCCAGCACCTATTAATCAGCCACATCTCCGTTCGCCTCATGTGGGGACAGAACAGCTGTATATCCCTCTGGAACAACATTTAGCAAAGTCACACAAAAGCTTGTTTTCAATGTGTTATTTTCCAAAGGCCATAGTCATTACAAACATAGTGAAATCTGCTTCAGGTCAGATGTGACTGACAAAGACATTCTGTCTTTGCATGATGGCCTGTTTAAAACATGAATCTTTTAGCTTGATTATTGTGTTCATTTATTAATGCTTTTGCATAGTTTATTTATTGCTCTTACATCTATAGGCAACATTTTTTCTGGCATTTCACAGAACATTTATATAACTACGGTAGCTTGTCGCGCTAATATGCTTATGTATATTGGATAACAAACAGGGGTAGCTGTTTAGTGGATACAATTTTAAGTACTCTGCGTTCACCACTTGTACCAGGATAGTTGTAATGAAAGTGTAACACAGAAATTCAATGTGTACTAGTTGGTACTTGAGTACAGTAAATTTAGTGAAGCTTGAGTTTAATAGGTGCTCAGATTGTAAATCTTCAAGCTTGCACACGGATGAAACACAATATTCAATAATTTACATGTGGCTTCTAACCTACCCTGATACTGCACTGTTCAGATGTGATATCGTATAGCCACTTGAAAAAGCTGATTTGACGGTGCGGTCCAAATGTGGCAAGAGATGCGGTGTACGAGGTGGTGTGGATCGAGAGATGCACGTGTAGAGCCAAGGACACTCCGGCCGGTAGCGTCCCTGGACACTGGGCAGAAAGAAGGTGGCTGACAGTGCTGTAAAAAACAGTGTGTAACGTCACAGGGGTACAGAATGTAAGAGACCAAGAAGCTAACACAGTTCCCTTTCCTCAGGCTGTCTGTGCATAATTTCACAGAATGATGCTTTATACTCTCATACCCCAACTGTTTCCCCAGCACATGTGGAAAAGATGTCCCTCTATCGACCAATGTCTAATTAGTGCATATTATACAATGTTCTTAGTATAATAAATGCTAATGGAATAAAATGCAGTTTATATGAGCCTCTTTTCCTCCTTTGTCTTTCAATTGTAAATTCTGCTAATAAAATAATATAGTAGGCTAGTTAAAAGATTTTTTTCAAATTTCTTTATTAAATATGTGTACTACTGGAAGGAAAGAAAGAAAAGGAAAAGGAAGGCAAGGAAGGAGGAAAAGGGTGAGGGACAAAACAAGGACAGAGTTTATGGTCTTGTTAAAAAATGGAAGGGTGTGATGGCCAACAACAGTTAAAGTAAATATAAAAAATGTTTTACATTATACTTTAATTAACTTATTTGATAAAATAAAAAGATAAAAAATATATTAAATAAAAAATGGGAAATACAAAACCAAAATATTTTTATATTTTTATAATAAGTTCCTTTATGGAAGGGGAAAAAATGGATATTAACTATAAAATATAAAAAAGGGGGTGGGGAACGGAAGAAGAGGAAGGGACTAAAAGGCATGTAGTTCCAAATCTTAATTTAGATCTTTTGGTGGTGCTAAACAACTTAATTAAATAAGCCATTTTGATTTGCCCGTGACATTTGGTCTATATAGTTTCCGCCTCTCCAATGTTTATGTATGATTTGGATACCAAAAAAGAGGAGACCTTTACAGGATTGGTTGTGATTCTCTTTAAAGTGTCTTGACAGAGGGTGTCCTAAAAATCCTTTTTCAATGTTATTAAGGTGTTCTTTTATTCTTTCTGACAGTTTTTTTATTGTTCGCCCAACATAAGTTTTATTGTATAGACACTTAATTACATAGATAACCCCCCTAGCTGAATACATTATTGTATCTCTAATACGAACTCCTTGGTCCCTTCTGTATTATTATACACAGACACCTTGAGAAAGGAGAACCGTGTATTCCCGGAAATGCTACGGTTAGCTTTTTGGTCTCTTAGACAATCTGTACCCCCATGATGTCACACGCTGTTTCCAGCACTGTCGGCCATCTTCTATCTGCCTGGTATCCAAGGACGCTACCGACCGGTGCATCCCTAGCTCTACACATGCATCTCTCAATCCGCACCGCATCGGACACCCCATCTCTTGCCAAGTTTGGACCAAACTGTCAAGTCAGGTTTTTCAAGTGGCCATACGGCATCACATCTGAATGGTGCAGAAAAAGGGTAGGTCAAAAACCACATATAAATTATTGAATATTGTGTTTCATCCATGTGTAAGCTTGAAGATTTAGAATCTGAGCACCTGTTAAACTCAAGCTTCACTAAATTGGTACAAGTGGTGAACGCAGAGTACTTACAATTGTATCCCATAAACATCCACCCCCGTTTGTTATCCAATATACATAAGCATATTAGTGTGACAAACTATTTATATATTTTTTTCCTTTTTGAATTATTGGATTTGTCATACAGAATTCAAGTTTGTCAGCAGCTTATAGCTTTCCTGTTCTTCCTTCATTATTTCCATAGTGAGGGCGCTAGTGTTATTTGTATTAGTTTATTTCATAATTATCAACAGAGAAAAAGCAGCCAGCTCACCAATGACGATCGCAGGTGCACGGATCTCCGTTGCAGGCAAACGAGTAAATCCTCCGAAGAAAAAGTAGATGAGATCCAGCTCCTTAAAACGTAATATTTATTGGTATCCAAATGATAAAATTCCACAGAAATAGAATGTTCAGGCTCCCTCCGGTAAATGCCCCTGCGCTAGAGAGGCTGCACGGCAATGCATTTCGATCCGAAGATCTTTTTCAAAGCCATACCCTGATTTAGTTTAGCTACCCTATATGGGGAGACTCCTCCAATCAGGTTACCTAAATAGGTCACATGACACTTTTTAAGGTCCTTCATAATAAAATCATTAAACAAACATAAAATACAATGACCAATCCCTTTTTAGACCAGGTGAAGTGGTATGGCAGATACATAGATGATACCCTCATTATCTGGGGAGGGGATGTATCTGCCATACCACATTTTATGAATTACCTCAATGACAATTTATATAATATTAAATTTACCCATAAATGGGATAATGTCAGTATTTCATTTCTGGATCTGGAACTCACGGGTCGGATTGATCAATGTGTCATTACCAAGACGCATCACAAACCAGTCAGAGGGAATACTATTCTTCATGCCAGTAGTAGTCACAATAAACACACAATAAAGGCTATCCCAGTAGGTGAATTCACCAGAATAAAAAGAAATTGCAGCTTAGAGAGAGACCTAAAAGGAGAATATGAACAAGTAGAGAGGAAACTTAAAAACCGTAAATACCCCCAATGGACAATTAATTGGGCGAAAAAAATTGTAGAAAAAAAAGAACGAAAGGAATTAATAACAGCTAATAGGAATAGTAATCAAAATATGGAGAAAAAAACGTATATATGTTTCCAATATAGTCCGCAATTTGGAAAAATTAGAGACATTATTCATAGATATTTACCTATTCTTTATGAGGACCAACAGTTATATGACATACTAGGTTCGGGTATTAATGTCATATCGAGAAGAGCACCAACTATTGGGAACCAAATAGCATCTAATACATTCCGCTCAGAGAAGGGTCCAAAAACATGGCTGAATTATTCGGGCTTTTTCAGATGTGGCACAAATAATTGTAGTACATGTAAGCATGCCCTGACATCTAAAATATTTCAAAATATGGAAGGAACAATGGAATTTAATATCAAGCAATATATCAACTGCAATAATATTAATGTAGTATATAAAATCAATTGTAAAGAATGCAGTTTATCATATGTAGGATGCACTATGAGGAAACTCAAGACACGCATTAGGGAACACCTTCATGATATTAGTAGTACACAGGGCAGTAATAGAAATATATCGGCAGCATCTAGACATTTTGTGACTCACCACAATCGTAGTACTGCTAGTTTTCAAGTCCAGGGAATAGAAAAAGTTAATGTGCCTCTGCGTGGTGGAGACGCCAGGAGGCGGCTCCTAACGCGAGAGGCTTTTTGGATATTTCATCTCAATACTCGATTCCCGATGGGACTAAATAAACGAAATGAAACTATGTTACACTACTGTTAGATAGGAAGTGATTTTTTATTGTTTTTTTATTGTATTTTATGTTTGTTTAATGATTTTATTATGAAGGACCTTAAAAAGTGTCATGTGACCTATTCAGGTAACCTGATTGGAGGAGTCTCCCCATATAGGGTAGCTAAACTAAATCAGGGTATGGCTTTGAAAAAGATCTTCAGATCGAAACACGTTGCCGTGTAGCCTCTCTAGCGCAGGGGCATTTACCGGAGGGAGCCTGAACATTCTATTTCTGTGGAATTTTATCATTTGGATACCAATAAATATTACGTTTTAAGGAGCTGGATCTCATCTACTTTTTCTTCGAAGTTTATTTCATAATACATTAACATCATGAACTGTCTCTAGTCAAGCTCACAATCTAAATTCCCCAACAGTATCCTTTTGGAGTATGGTAGGAAACTGTAGTACCTGGAAGTAACCCAAGCGGACATGGGCAAACATACAAACTTCATGTTGGGATTGTCCTTGGTCAGATTTTCAAACTTATCTACATATTATCTAATGCTTAGTAAGAACTCAAATAAACTCTGAAAAACATTCTAATGAAAAATTGCAATGATAAACTGTCTGCATAACATTATTCTCGCTCTATGCTTGTTTTAGTGTGGATTATATTCATTACCTGGGATTTGAAAAAAAGCCTTAGGGATAAATGGTTAGAAGTAGACTGGAAAGTGAGACACTGGGGGTAGAGTAGTGTATTCCACAATGGGCAAACACACATTTTCACCAAAATGTGTGTAATCAGCTTAATGACACATTTCACTTTAGCTAGTGACATATACAAGTTTGGGCATTAACTGGTGAAAATGACTGTTATTGTGAATAGTTAAGCAAGTTGAAGATGAAATAATTTCTAAAAGGTCTAAAGTTAAAAATAACAGAATTCCTTTGTTTTATAAGCAAAAAAAAATCATCTTTTACATTTTAAAAATTGCAAAAAGGAATATGGGTCTATGCAAAAGTTTGGGCAACCTTGGAGATTTGTGTGTTCAGATAACTTTGACCAAGGTTCAAGACCTCAATTAACCTGTTTGGGTTATGGCTTGTTCACTATCATCGTTAGAAAATGCCATGTGATGCAAAATTTCCCAGCTGTATGAAAATCCAGCCTCCTCTAACCTTGTGTCAAAAACAGCAGCCATGGATTCTTCTAAGCAGCTGCCTATCACTCTAAAAATGAAAATGGTAGAGGTAAACAAAGCCGGAGAAGGTTATAAGAAGATAGCAAAGTATTTTCAACTTGCCTTCCCCTCAGTTCAAAATGTAATTAAGAAATGGCAGTTAACAGGAACAGTGGAGGTCAAGATCAGGGCTGGAAGACCAACCAAAGTTTCAGGGAAAGCTGCTCATAGGAATCAGGCAAATCAGAACCCCAGCTTGACTGCAAAAGACCGTCAGAAAGACTTAGCAGGCACTAGAGTTGTGGTACATTGTTCTACTGTTCAGTGACACCTGCCAAATATGGCATTCATGGAAGAGCTATTAGATGAAAACCTCTACTGTGTCTTCAACATAAAATTTAGAGTCAGAACTAGGCAAAAGAACATCTCAATTAACCTGATGCATTTTGAAAATGCATTTTGGACACAAGTCCTGTGTACCAATGAGGTTAAAATAGAGCTCTTTGGCCACAATGATCAAAGGACTGAAAAAGGGGCACATAATTTAGGAAAACAACATCTCGCCAACCATTAAATGTGGGGGTGGATCAATCGTTCTTTGGGGTTGTTTTGCAGCCAATTGCATTGGGAACATTTCACGGGTAGAGGGAACAATGGATTACATGAAATGTCAACAAATTCTTGATGCAAACATAACATCCTCTGTTAAAAAAAGCTGGAGTTGAAAAGAGGATGGCTTCTACAAATAGATAATGGTCCGAAACACTTTGGATGAGTGAGCACTAAAATGCCTCTAACTTAGCAATTGTTAATACTCGCATGCTCGTTTAGAATAATGAGTATAGTGAGAGTCAATGTGAAAGCTGTGCTTTTTTCAGGCATACCCTACAATAAGGTCTGAGGGGCAGTGAAAATGTTCAAATGGATAGGAAATATGCTGAATGGAAGGAGAACAACTTAGGGAAGACCCCTGGAAGCATCTTTGACTCCCAGATCTCTGCTGAGAACAATAATGTAAAATTTTTACATCACTTTAAGGAGTAATAATAAAACATTTCAAACGGAAGAAAAATTGTATTTTACATAATGTAAAATTTTAAAAGGATTTACAATAATTATAATTTAAGTAAACCAAACATTTCAGTTGAATTTATGAAGGAAGCAAGAACTGCCAAAAATTAGGTACTCAACATGACTCTCGTACTAAACATAAAGGAGGGCCTCATACACATTCTGTTTAAATTGTCAAGTGTTGTACTCCTAGACTCATGAAGGCTATGTTTCAGGACTCAAATCCAGCAGCTCTTGTGCACCAGGTGGCAGCTCTTCCCTCTGAGCTATTCAGCTCTCTGTACAGTTCCTTGCAAACCATGGTCTCCATCCTGAGTTTCTGAGTGTCTCCACCTTGAGTTCCTGATTGGCTCAACCATGTAATCTCCAGATTGAACACCCTATTTAAATCTGGCACTGCATTTCCTTCCTTGTGAGATCATTGAGTTCCCAGCCTTTAGTCTTGCTTCTTTCCATTGTACTGACCAATGGCTTTTTCCTGACTACGATTCCTGCTTATCCTCCCAAGTAAACTGCTGCTCTGTGTACCATTCCCTGACTACGCTACTTGCTGATGCTGCCAATAGGGGTTGCAATATCACTATGCCACATTTTTGGTGTGTTTTTGATTGGAGTTAAGTCAGTTGTGAAAAATGCGGGGCAAAAACACAGAGAATTGACACACAGCAGATTATTTTTTGCACCAAATCTGCAAGTCAAAAATACTCAATGAGTGCATGACAAGTCAGGTTTCTCATTCACTTTGCTGGCATCAAGCTTTCTCTCAAACTCGAGCAGAAAAAACTGTGACATAAATGCACCAAATGTGAAACGTGTGCACACGGCCTAAATTTTTGAAGACATTTTTTGAGGGTTATATACCAATGAATGTACTACAGACCACACAATAGTCTATGGATGATCAAAATAATAGCGATAACATTTTGAACAAGGTGCTTGAGGGTTATATACCAATGAAATGTATCCAAGAACATGTAATACTGTATTGCTGAGAAATGTAAACCAGCTAAATTTTTAAATGTCTTTTGTAGTTGTATATACATATATAAAAAAAATTACCCCAGAACACGGAACAGTGTATGGGTAAAAATGTGAAGAAACAAGCTAAATTTTGAAAAGCTTTTTTCTACTGTTATATACCACCAATATGTGACAGAAAGCACTTACCACTAGGGTTGAGCGAAACGGGCCGAAAATTTTCAAAAGTCGTCGACTTTTGGCAAGGTCGGGTTTCATGAAACCCGACCCGACCCCTGTGTGGGGTCGGCCATGAAGTCGGCGATCTTTTCAATCTGGAATCGGAATTCCGATACCGATTCCCGATATGTTTAAAATATCGGGAATTGGTATCGGAATTCAGATTTAAGTGTAAAATAAAGAATTAAAATAAAAAATATCGCAATACTTACCCTCTGACGCGCCCTGGTACTAACCGGGAACCTTCCTCCTTCGAATCAGCTCTTCCAGGACCTTGCGGTGATGTCGCGGTGACGTCGCGGCTTGTGATTGGTCGCGCGGCCGCCCATGTTACCGCTCGCGCAACCAATCAGAAGCCGTGACGTCACCGCGACGTCACCGAAGGTCCTGCAGGCGCTGATTCTTAGGAAGGAAGGCTTTCGGAAAGAAGCAGGGCGCGTCCGAGAGTGAGTATATACCTAGTAGGAATATACTCACCCTCGGACGCGCCCTGCTTCTTTCCGGCAGCCTTCCTTCCTAAGAATCAGCCCTTCCAGGACCTTCGGTGACGTCGCGGTGACGTCGCGGCTTGTGATTGGTTGCGCGAACGGTCACATGGGCGGCCGCGCGACCAATCACAAACCGTGACGTCACCGTGACGTCACCTGTTGTGAATTCTGTGGCTGAATTCACTCCTGTGGTCACAAGTGGTACTGCAGCTTCTGAGCTTCCTCCCTCAGGTGTTCTGGTGAGCTCGTTAACTGCTTCATTACTTAACTCCGCCTGATGCTGCTATCCTTGCTCCTTGTCAATGTTTCAGTGTTGGATCTGAGCTTCTCCTGATTGTTCCTGTGACCTGCTGCTCTGTATAGCTAAGTGCTTTTTGTTTTTTTGTTGCTTTTTTTCTGTCCAGCTTGTCTTTTGTTTTGCTGGAAGCTCTGAGACGCAAAGGGTGTACCGCCGTGCCGTTAGTTCGGCACGGTGGGTTTTTTTTGCCCCCTTTGCGTGGTTTTGCTTTAAGGTTTTTTGTAGACTGCAAAGTTCGCTTTACTGTCCTCGCTCTGTCCTAGAATATCGGGCCCCACTTTGCTGAATCTATTTCATCCCTACGTTTTGTCTTTTCATCTTACTCACAGTCATTATATGTGGGGGGCTGCCTTTTCCTTTGGGGAATTTCTCTGGGGCAAGTCAGGCCTATTTTTCTATCTTCAGGCTAGCTAGTTTCTTAGGCTGTGCCGAGTTGCCTAGGTAGTTGTTAGGCGCAATCCACAGCCGCTTTTAGTTGTGTTTAGGATAGGATCAGGTGTGCAGTCTACAGAGTTTCCACGTCTCAGAGCTCGTTCTTGTATTTTTGGGTATTTGTCAGATCACTGTGTGCGCTCTGATCGCTAAGCACACTGTGTTTCTGGATTGCCTTCATAACACCTGTCATTAGCAAACATAACAGTCACCGCAAGGTCCTGGAAGGGCTGATTCGAAGGAGGAAGGTTCCCGGTTAGTACCAGGGCGCGTCAGAGGGTAAGTATTGCGATATTTTTTATTTTAATTCTTTATTTTACACTAAAATATGGATTGCAGGGCCTGAAGGAGAGTTTCCTCTCCTTCAGACCCTGGGAACCTTGGAAACCCAATGCACTGCATTGGGTTTCGGGTTTCGGCCGACCCCCACCCCGACTTTTTTATAGGATCGGCCGATTTCACTCGACCCGACTTTTGAAAAAGTCGGGTTTCGTGAAATCCGACCCGATCCTATAAAAGTAAAGGTCGCTCAACCCTACTTACCACTATATGGATGAGTAATCTAATCTTGCACTGTTTTTCTACGCTTTTTGAAAGTTTCACAAACCACCATAATGGAACAATATCTGTGTTAAACTGTATGGATAAGTCATTGAATCCATAGAAAAATTTGATTGAAAATATTAATATAAATATAAGTGTAGTTGATGTAGTTGATGTACTTATACAGAATATGCAGACAGAAATTATGAGAACGGTCATCCATATACCCCTGTAAGTTAACATCTGGTGGGCCTCATTAAAATATTGGATAGTACAAACACTTTATGTGTTGCTGTCATCTGGTGGTGTGGAAAAATGTTGGCTAATCCAGGCTTTGTTCTTTTTTGCAAGATTGAGCCTGTCTGCATTCTCTGTTGACAGGTGAACAGCTTGTCTGGTATAACCCGGCAACACTAAAAACCCTCTCAGACAAGACTCTAGTGGAAGGAAAGCACAACACCTCCAAGGTATATAGGGACAGCTCAAACCAGATGTCCAGCTTTGATACCCAATAGTTGAAAGTCGCAGCGGAATTAGGGAGTACGCTGGTTTGGTTGGCCATGTGTTGCTTGACCATGTTTAAATACTTTTCACTCCTTTCTTTCTTTCAACATTCTTTTTATTATGTAAAAGGTAACAAGAACAGTGAAAATACAGTAATCTCAATCATAGCAATATAGGGCTATAACTGTTGATGAATAGAATGGCATGAGAGAGAGAGAAAAGAAAAGAACTAGAGTCCTCTTTAGGGGGCCATAACAGCAATTACAAGTCCAGAAATTTAGAGAATCAGTAGTATCCAAAATTTGATTAGTTTTCCTGAAATAACTAATTGGATTAATGATGAAATAGGCAAATCAATCAAGGTCCTCAAAGAGGAGGACAGCAGAGAGAGAGGCAAAAAAAGGGGGAGGGAGGTTGGGGAGGGAGGAGGGAGAAGGGGGGGGTGGCGGCTCGGCGAAGCGGAAACGAGAACAAAGGGTAAAATAGGTAATTTTAATTATCTGAACAGTTTTCAGAAATTTCTAGTATAAACTTAGGGTTGGATCTAAATTGAATCCAGGGTTCCCATGTCTTGCGAAAGGAGAGTAATGATTCTTGCGTGCTGGCTACCAACTCAGCTGTGTGGAACAATAAATCAGTTTTTTCTAGAACTTGTTTTTTGGAAGGGGTTTGGGTTGACTTCCAACAAGTAGGAATCAAGTATCTGCCAGCGGCTATAATATTATTAGCCAACTTGGAAGCTGGGGGATTCTCTGGCCATAAGGGTAGGTTAAGAAGAGCAGATTGGGGTTTCATCTGGGGGGGGTTGATTCAGAACCTCCGCAATTATATTACCAACCATTTAACAGAAAGTCGTGATCACTGGGCAAGTCCACCATGTGTGAAAATATGTGCCTAAGTCTGCTTTGCATCTCCAGCATTCGTCTGAAGCAGAAGGATGCCATTGGTGCAATTGAGTTTGTGTTCGATACCACCGAGTTACAATTTTATAAGAGTTTTCTTGGATTTTCACACATTGGGAGGGGCCATGGGACCGCTTATATATAGAGGCAATTTTATCTGCTGTAAAATGAACATTCAAGTCTTTTTCCCAGAGTCCAATATAAGCTCTCTTAATGTCATCTTTTCCCATGACCAGAGAATTATATAATTTGGATAAGAGTTTTTGTGGATGTTTGCGTTGGGCACAAAGTTGTTCAAAGTGAGAGGTCGGACGAGGTAAGGCAAGCTGTACCTTATACTTAAGGCAATAATCTCTGATCCTATTAATATGGAGAAAGGAGAAGTTGAGATGGGGTTTAAGAGCTTGGAGTTCCGGGAGAGTCATCAAAGAACCATCTAAAAATACTTGATCTATTGATATTGGAAAGTCCACCGAGTCCGGCGAAGCAGCGTCGGGGACTTTAGGCAGTCTAAGGGGAATGTGGCCAGTTATATCTTGTAATGTTAGAATTGGGGAAAGAGGGGGGGTAGCCCTGGGGAATTCTGTCCTCCATAGTTTGAGTGTTGCCAGGGTGATTTCATTTGTGACTAGACGAGGTAACCTAATGTAGTCATGTAGAAGAGCCATAGATCTCAGGGGGGCGGGCGCCAAGTGTTCCTCTATGGATAGCCAAAGTTTACTGGGTGGGTTTCTTTTCCAGTCCACTATCCTAGACATCATTGCAGCTCTATAATATTTAAAAATGTCTGGGACCCCCATCCCACCCTGAGATCTGGGGAGAGTGAGTGTTCTGGTGTTAATTCGAGGGCGTTTGTTGTTCCATATGTAGTTAATAAAGAAAGAGTTAATTTTTGATAGATAGTGGTTAGGGACATGAATGGGAAGCATCTGGAAGATGTAAAGAAATTTGGGGAGTATTATGCTTTTTAATAGGTTTTTCCTACCCATCCAAGATAAGAAAGGAGAATTCCAAGAACGGACAATTGAGATAGCTTTATTTAGCATAGGTGTAATGTTGAGGTCAAGTAGTTCGCCTGCGGATCTTCCAATTTTAATACCCAGATTTGTTATAAATTTAGGAGGCCAATTAAATGGGTAAAGTAGCTTCAGATTTTCTACTGTAGATTGAGATATATTTAGGCTAATCGCCTCGGATTTAGATGGATTCACCTTAAAGTTAGAAACCTTTCCATAAGCGTCTAATAGGCGGACAAAGGCAGGGATCCCTCTTTGAGGTTCCGATAGGAATACCAGAAGGTCATCAGCAAAAGCTGCGGATTTGTGATGGGAACCACCTATTTGGATTCCTTTAATTTCTGTGTCTTGCTGGATACTCTGAATCAAAGGCTCCATAGCAAGCACATATAGAAGGGGGGGACAAAGGGCATCCCTGCCTCGTGCCGTTTCGTATCTGGAAAGGTTCCGATAGCATATTATTGATTTTTAGTCGGGCTGAGGGGCAGGAGTACATTTGAAAGATGGCATCGGCCAATTGCTCAGGTATTCCAAATCTAATAAGTGTTTCATATAAATATATCCAGTCGACCCTGTCAAAGGCCTTCTCTGCGTCCATTCCTATCAGAACCAGTGGTGTTTTATTAATTTTTGCAAATTGGATCAGTTGTAAGATTCTACTTGTATTGTCCTTCCCTTCCCTCCCGACCACAAAACCTGTCTGGTTGTAGGAAATAAGGTCTGGCAGTATCGCACCCACCCTCCTAGCTACAAGACCTGCGTAAATTTTCAGGTCCACATTCAGCAGAGAAATTGGTCTGTAGCTCCCACAACATTCCGGGTCCTTGCCCTCTTTGTGAATAAGAGAAATGTGAGCTTCTAAAGATTGTGGGGGGAATGACTTCCCTTTCAAGACCGCATTGCACATGTTTAATAAATGTGGACCTAGCTCATTTGCGAAAGCTTTGTAGTATGATTTCGTGAACCCGTCGGGTCCAGGGGACTTCCCTTTGGAACACTTCGACAGGATGGACTGGAGTTCTGGTAAGCTGAAAGGTTTGAGTAGGTTCTCCTGTTGGAGACTTGATAGCCTGGGGAGGTGTAAGGAGGTAAGGAAGGCTTTAGAAGCAAGTCTCTGTTGGATGTTATCCTCGGCTGAGTCATTTTGGCGTAATTGATAAAGGTTTGTATAGAAGGATAAGAAAGTGTCAATAATCTGATTATATTGTTGGGTAACTAGACCGGATTTAGTTTTAATTTGGTGGATATAGGTACGGGCTTGGCGTTTTTTAATCAAGGAGATCATAAGCTTAGAGGCCTTATCGCCATGGGCAAAGATTCTGTTCTTCCAGGAGATATATTGTCTGGAAGATTGCTTATTTAATAAATCTTTAAGAGATTTTCTTTTTTCTGTAAGTAGGGTGAGTGTTTCTTGTGTTAGTTCTTTTTTGTGAAGAGCATCTAAGGCGACTATGTCACTATACAGGGAATCTATTACCTGCTTCCTTTGCTTATTTAAAAAGGAGGCTATTGATATGAATACCCCTCTTATTGTGGCCTTGTGCGCTTCCCACAAAATTGTGGGACTTATTTCTGGATCAGAGTTTATGGTAAAATATTCTTGGAGCGAATCCCGTATGCGAGCTTTAATGTTTTCTTGTTGTAGTAGTGATTCATTGAGCCGCCAAGTTCTAAAGTAGGAGTAAGGCTTATGAAATTTGAGATTCAGTAGCACTATAGATTGGTCAGAATGAAGTGACGGGATTATATCAGATTTTAGGGTATTGGGCAAGACCGATCTAGAAGCTAGTATGTAGTCCAAGCGGTGGTAAGATTTGTGTGGGTGGGAATAGAAGGTGAAGTCAGTGTCCGGGGGATGGTGGTATCTCCATACATCAATTAGTTCCAGGGAGTGCAGGAGAGATTTTAGCCTGCCCAGGTCTTTTAGAGATATGGAACTCTTTTTTGTTGATGTGTCTAGGAGGGGGTCCAGTGCTATATTTAGGTCTCCCCCCAAGACAACTACGCCCTCTTGGAAAGAGCGGAGTTTGAACAAGGTCTTGCGCAGCCACGTGAAGTGATGTCTGTTTGGAGCATAAAGGCTACATAGGGTCACCATGTTTCCCGCTATCAGGCCTTTGACAAATACATAACGACCATCAGGGTCGTATAAGCTCCCAGTGAGCAGGAAGGGGATGTCTTTAGCAAGAGCTATAGAGACACCTCTAGAACCTTTTTGGGGGGAGCTGGCGTGGTACCATTTATCAAAGAAACACTTCTCAAATGACGGGATTTTATCTGTAATAAAGTGGGTTTCTTGTAGTAGCAAGATGTCATAGCCTGATTTTTTTAAATAATTTTAGAGTTTGCGACCAGGGGATTGGAGAATTAAAGCCATGTGTATAATGGGATATAACCTGGAAAGACTTACGGTTTGATGTCATTTCTGTTGTAGGAGAAGGAAAATCCTATGACAAGGGAAGCACTTCGCCAGGCCTGGGAAGAAGAAGAAAGGGGGGGGAGGAGGGGAGGGAAGATTCCAACAAGGAAAGATAAGAGACACAAGAGTTATTATTTGAAACAAACTCATTTAGACAGAACTATCCGAGGGGATAGGGGAGGGGAGAGGAGAGCCAGAAAGGACATCACCTGATGACCGAAAGAAGAGAAAAGAAGAACACTGTAATACGATCTGCAGGTGTTAAAGAGAACATTTCTACACAACTATACAACACAACGGTCAGATATTAGAGCTCCGAGGCTCAAACAGCAAGAGGGATGTTATAAGATGAGAGTCTAAGTAATCAAATTATTCAGGGGGAGTGGCCCCATATGATTCATCAGTCTCCCGGATCATCAGCGTCAACTCTTGGAGATGATGATTTGGTCAATCTTCGCTTTGCATGTGAGGATCTTGAAGACGGGGAGGGCTGCCACGGAGACGGAAGCGGGAGGTGCTTCAGAGGTTTAGCATCGCATGATGTCTCCAGGTTCGGAAACTGGTCGAGGTGAATCTCCAGGTCTTTGCAGACCTCTTTGACGTCTGATGAAGATCTTACAAGAAGTCTCTTGTCTTTGGCCGAGATAGACAGGCCAAAAGGAAACAACCAGCGATAGGGGTAACGCTTCTGCTGGAGTATTGATGTGAGAGGCCTTAAGAGACGGCGTTTGTATAGAGTAGAGGCCGAAAGGTCCTGGAAAATTTGAATTGGTTTACCATTGTGAACAATTTGGTTGGTCTCCCTTGCCCTTTTTAAGATGAGGTCTCTGGTTCTAAAGTCTAAAAAGCGGCAGAGCACATCTCGAGGTTCGTCAGGTTTCGGCTTAGGTCTCAAGGCTCTATGAATTCTCACTATCTCCAGATCTGTTGGGTCAGTGGTGGTCATGATGGATCGGAAGAGTTCAGAAACTGAAGTTGAAAGAGCATCTGGCAAGACCGATTCCGGGATACCCTTCAGCCGTAGGTTGTTTCTTCTCTCTCTATTCTCGTGGTCCTCAAGGATAGTATAAATTCGGTTAATATGATCCTCCTGTTGCTTATGACAGTTGACAGAGGAGTTGGCATTTTGAATAATCTCTGTTTGGGTAGATTCAACAGATTCAATCCTGTGGCCTAAATGATTAAGATCATGTTTTATGGCTGTAAGGTCTTTTCCCAGAGGGTCAAGTGCTTTTTCCAGAATTCGTTTAATAAAGGACCTAGTGACTTGGGGTCCCTTATCCAGATCTTCTGACTCTCCCTCACTATCAAGCTCAGACTCCTTGTTGTCCTCTTGTGCCGCCTCAGGTGGACGGGAGGATTTTGGAGTGTTTGTGGGGTTTCCTTGTTTTTTCAGGAATTTATCCATATCTGGTTGAGACCCCGGCTTGATGGGTTTAGAGCTAGATCTGGTCTGTTTATTGGAAGTTTTGACCATTGTGGGTACGCCGTGCAGGTTACAGTAAAATTTTTCTGGCTCCCCTCATAGACCCCCTATGGCTGGTTTATGTCTTGCATAGCCCCACAAAGTGATTTATGTGGGTGGAGTCTTTTTTTAGTATTGTAGCCCGATTTGGAGGGGGGGAGGTGGAGTAGTGAGAGTGTTTCTGTTTCTAGGCCCCTTGAGGTTGAAAAACAAGCCTTATTATATGGGCACTACCCCTTCACCGATCAGGGGGTATTAAGTCTTTATGTTGAATCCCCTTTGACTATTGTGTCTTCTGATGGGTGCTGCACACAATGCGGCGCCGCGCCGCTAGTGAGGAAGGTGTGCAGAGCATAGTGTCAGAGGGGTGATGAGCTCCTACAAGGCCTCTGTCTCTGGGGGTCTTCTGTGGGTCGTACCCGTAGAGTACCGCTTTTGTGGTATGGCAGAGCGGTGAATTCCTCCTAGCAATAATTAGGGAGAGTGGAGTGAGGACAGAGCCGCAGCGGCATGAATAGGAGACCCGACACACCTTGTCTCCCACCGCCGTACGGCGACCCCCACTGCCAGTCCGCCCCCACCGACCCCGCTGCTCAATTGGGGCTTTTGTTGTACTTGCCGGTGAGCCTCCGCTGGCATACGGCCTCCCCGCCTCCTTCTCTGGATCATCTGCTGCAGGGGGAATTCTCCGCTTTAGATGGCGTGAGCGCCGCAGCAGCCGCTCCTGTGAGCAGAGGAGTTCCGGCCCGTCAGCGCGCAGCGATCTGTGGACCGTCCGCCGGTCTCCTCCCGCCGGCGCCCGTCTCTCCAGCGGATTTTCCGATCAGGGGAATCCCCGGGCGGCGATGCGGCCAAGCACACCAGCGGAAGCCACCCGTCGCTCCCCCAAGGGCGGCGAGACGTGCTGCCAGCAGTCGGGGAACCGCGATGTCGCGGCGCCGCGGTATCTGTCGGCCGCGGCGGCACCCACACGCGGGGTCACTCAGTCTCTGTCCCGTCTCAGGAGGCTTCAGTGCGTTCCCGGGGGAGAAAGCCGTTTCCCTTTTCTGGCCGCCTGTCCGGCTGTGCTGGCCCTGGCGCTCTGAGGGCGGGAGGCCTCCACCACGTGTCCTGCAGGCCCGAATCCTCCAAGGGCTGATTAACCCAAAACAGATGGGAAAAGTCACTTATCTGGAATCAGGATGATCCCAATGAGGTCCTGAGCAAGATCCTGACGAGGGATATGCAATATACCGTATTTTTCGGACTAAAAGACACACTTTTTCCCCCCCAAAAAAGGGGGGAAAATGGGGGTGCGTCTAATAGTCGCAATGCAGGCTTACCTAGGTGGCAGAGGTGCGGTGGCAGAGGTCTGGTGGCAGAGGTGCGGTTGCGGGGGTGTGGCGGCAGAGGAGGCGCAGTAAGCGGGGTCCCTTTCCCCGGTATGGTGATGCAGCAGGCCCGGTATGCAGCAGAGCCGAGTGAATCCTCTTGTTATCGGTGGTGGCGGCCATTTTCCGGAGGCCGCGCGTGCGCAGATGGAGCGCTCTGCTTCCCGGGGCTTCAGGAAAATGGCCGCCGCGATCTCCATCTGCGCACGCACGGCCTCCCGCGGCCATTTTCCTGAAGCCCCGGGAGCAGAGCGCTTCATCTGCACACGCGCGGCCTCAGGAAGATGGCCGCGCCCACCGATAACAAGAGGATTCACCCGGCTCTGCTGCATACCGGGCCTGCTGCATCACCATACCGGGGAAAGGGACCCCGCTTCCTGCGCCTCCTCTGCTGCCACACCCCCGCCACCGCACCTCTGCCACCGGACCTCTGCCACCGCACCTCTGCCACCTAGGTAAGCCTGCATGGTACGCCAGGGACCCCTCTCACGCCATACCTCTCACTGCACCTCCTGATCCCAGCACCTCCTGATCCCAGCTTCTCCTGATCCCAGCACCTTCTCATCCCAGCACCTCCTGATCCCAGCACCTCCTGATCCCAGCACCTCCTGATCCCAGCACCTCCTGATCCCAGCACTTTCTCATCCCAGCACCTTCTCATCCCAGCACCTTCTCATCCCAGCACCTTCTCATCCCAGCACCTCCTCATCCCAGCATCACCCCACCTTGCCTCCTGTGACCCTGCTCTGCCACCGCCATAAGATACTGTAAATTCGGACAATAAGACGGACCCCCATGTTATAAAAAATCTTTTTTTCTGCAATTTTCACCCCAAATTTGGGGTGCGTCTTATGGTCCGGTGCGTCTTATAGTCCGAAAAATACGGTAATTGCTTTTGACGGCGATGTATGGGGATTCAGAACAGTGACTCGCAGGAGCTCAGGGATCACACGTCTGCTCCTCAAATACTTTTCACTCCTAATCAAAAATACCTGGTGATCAGGTGCTGTGCTGGTGTCATGAAATTGGCCCACACTGTAGACACTGTACAACTGCTTCTGCTGTGTGTCTCCCTGGCCTCTCCTCCTTGGTTGGGCAAAGAAGCTTGTCCCCTTCCGCTTGTGTTGTCTGATGGGAATTTTTTCAATATATTTTCCACAATGGCCTTCTGGTATAGAAGCATTTTAGAAGACCTCCACTTCAGGAAATAGAGATGTAAAGTTGTCCTTGTAGCATGGGTCCAGCAGGGTGAACAACCAGTACTCTTTTTTGGCAAAGATGAATGTAACGTGAGGGTCACGGAAAAGGCGGCGGTACATAAAGTCAGCCATATATGCCAAGCCCCAGAAATCTAACACTTCCCTGTCTCCACCATGATGATGACTCTCCATCTCTTTCTCCTCATTGCCATCATCAGCCCATCCACGTAGGAGAAATGGGACAAAGACTGTGTGGCTACTAGCCTCTGTTGCGCTAGCCACCAGCTTCTGTACCTCCTCTTCCTTAGAATCCACCTTCTTAGATTTAATTGTGAACAGCGACTGTTTAAGTAGGCACAGAACCATGATAAATTGTGCTGACTATGATGTCATCGACGCTCACCATCATTCTTTAGTCCTCAAAGTCTTGGAGAACTCTTTGATGGAGAAATTCAGCAGTGTCGTTGCTCTACAGAACAGTTGCCTGCCCTCTAACTCTGATCACCCCACTGCCTCTTCCTGTTTGCTTCGGTGCTACTAGTCTCTCCCCGTGCACTGCTTGGCTTGCTCTGCATGACAGATTCCCAGGTTGAGTTAGAGACTTCATCATCCACCATGTCGTTTTCCACGACCGCACCCTGGTCCTCCTGATTTTGTGACTTAACAACAATAAGACTTAGTGACAACTGTGTTTCATAACAACTTTTTCCTTATCCCAAATTTGCCATTCTCACTATCATGTTCTTGTGGCCGTGGCTGCTCTAACTTTTGTGCATCACTAAACAACATATCCCCCTGTCCCTCTTGGAGTATGCAGGTTGAAAGGCCACAATAAGAAAATGTTGTGGTAAAGAACTCGGAGTGTTCTAGTTTGGAATCACTCCTGTGACTCAACATAGTGGGAGGAATCAGGATGATTATTAAGTGATCCACACTTTAGGCTGGTGAGACTGGACCATGTGGAAAACACTGGTGCCGCCAAGCCTGCTGGAAGCATTATCTGCTATCCAACCGACTATCTGTTTGCACCGCTCTGGCTTCAGAAGTGATGTACCGTGCATCCCTGCAAAGAGAGACAGGAACCTATGTGTCTTGGATGGGCATGTTTCTTGCGCTCCTGCACCTGCCCCCTTCCTTTGCATCTACATGCACCATTATTAGCACTTCCATTTCCTCGTCCCTTAACGCACACCTTACACATTTTGTAATTGCTAGGACTGTAGTGCCTCCTCCTCCTTCCGTGTCTGTGGCTGGCCGGGGTGCGTCCACCACACACAGATCCATGGGCACTATGCTTATGGCACGCACGCAAACACTTCCTCTTTCTTAAAGTAATGCTAAAGTGTCCCCAGTCAATAGGTGGAGGACACTTACTACCTTAGGCACTTTCTCCAACGTTGAGATGCCTGTGCAATGTTGTGAGTTTGTTTCCTAACACTCTTATGAGTTCTCAGGTCCCTGTTCGCTGCGCCTACCAGTGCTCACCTAAACGTTAACCAGTCCCACTGCACCAGCCAGAGCTCATCTCAGCATCAGCTGGTCCAGTTGCAGATGATAGTGCCCATCTCACTGTCAGCCGATCTAGCCTGTATCCATGGTTTCTGTTCTCTTACGCAGTCTGCCTGCGTCTGTTGGACAATTCCTTGTGCTAACTCTTCTAACTGTTTCTAGGGGGTCAGTTGCCACCTACTCAAGGTCAGTCCTGGAGTAGAACCTGGAACACCTCTTGTCACTCCTTTTATCTCAGTATCATATGCTGCTGTGTATCCATGGTCAGATTAGTAGTGACTCCTAGTCACACCCCTCCAGGTCTTTCTTGGGCTCCGGCACAGTGGTTCCACCACCCAGCCCGTTACAGGTGTCTTGAAACCAAGTTTATGTTTAGTAAAAGAAACAACTGCAGCAATCAATGCATTTTTGGGGCATTTACTCCACCGTAATGTAACAGAAAAAATACAATAATGTATGGATGACAATCAAATTCAATCCAGAAAAATGCTTCAATGCTTTTTTTCAGTTCTACATACCACAGAAATGTTAACAGATAATGAAAAACTGTATGTCTCAGTAATGGAACTTTTAGCAAAGCCACTCCTCCAAAAATTAAAAAAAAGCAGAAAAAAGGGCAGCACCGCTTACCTGCCCAGATCTTTGATCCTTGCACTACAGGATGCAGCCAGCCCATAAGGCAAGATGTTGGCAACAGAGGTGCAAAATACTAAATAGACAGCCACTCACCACATACCCATTCATGGAGGGGGTGATTGCTTAGTATACATTTGTATAATAAAGGTGTTAGGTGTCGAGTACCCTCCTCTGCACAGGGGGAATCTTGAGCCAACTCCGCTGCGGTCTCCCATCCTTCTCCAGCCACAGTGGAGCCTGCTCAGTGGAGACGTCAGTCCCAGCGTCTGGCTCAGGCAGATACTCTGAGCCTGGTTACGGCTGTTTTTCCAGGTTCTGCCATTATAGCCAGTACTGGTCAGTGGCGAGCAGACGTCTCTAGGACTAAGTCCTACTTTTCCCCTTCTGAGCATGCCCAAGGTAAGACCTCTCATTGGAGGTCAGGGGTCACATGCTCAGGTACTACAGCAGCTCCCATTGGTCCTCTAGGAAGGTCCTGAAGTTGCTCAGGTACTGTGGCAGCTCCCATTGGTCCTCTAGGAAGGTCCTGAAGTTGCTGCAGCTATAAAAGGTTTGCATGGCCATGTGCTAGCATCAACATGTGTATAAGCTTTGCTATTGTGGTCACGGCCGTATGTGGACAGAGTTTGGCTGAAATAAGCCCCTAGAATACTGGCACCTCCGGTAAAGAGTTTTGTATGAATGTATTCAGGGCTGGCTCATAGCCTCTAGAATTCCGGTTCCACCGGAGAGGAGTGTTTTGTGTGCTTCTCTGACTGCATGACCACTGACTGCCTGTCATTTCGGACGCTATTCACACTAGGGCGTCCGACAGACAGCGGTAATTCTGCATTTGTCCACTATGCGCTCAGTGGCGCCGGCTAGATTTTATCTAGGTTATCAGGGGTTAATTTAGCTGGTACTCGGATTGGAGACTGAGGCACGCCCACGGCCTTTATATAGTTCTTCTGAACTTTGGGCGTCGCCGATTATAGCTTGTGTCTTGTGCCTAGTGATCTCCGATTGGAGTGGTGGTCTTGGAGTGGAAATATCAGATCTGGTGGTGTATGATCCTTGTCATATTTCTCCTTCCTATATTCGTGTTTTGTTTTGCCCTGTGCACATTATAGTGTTTTCCTGAGTGTGTTTGCGGCGTGGTGCGTTTTTGGATTTCCCTGTCTGTGCTTTCTGTAAAGGTTGGTGTTAAGATTATCACTGGGTGGAGGGTGGAGGTTTCAGTTTAGTACTGAATCAGGAGTTAGGGTCAGGGCTGGCGTCCCAGACAAGCACACCATCAGTGTAATCTCTGGGAGAGGGACAGACAGGGTTTCCCTAGTCTTAGGGAAATCGCAGGGGCCCGGGTTATTAGCTTTAGTCTACCTAGGCTCCCCGTGACACTGCCATCAGTTCAGCAGTTACCTGTGTTCCCCTGTGACGTTAACAGGGAACAGCGTCTTCTTTCTGTGCAACTCTGTGAAGTAACAGAGTTCGCTTATACCGCCATATAGTGCCGTCATTTTCTAGCAGCAGGTTCCTCCTGCACGGTTGACCCCGGGCTGCAAACGCACCAATAATAACATCTATATTTACTTGGCCTGTATAGTAACATAGTAACATAGCAACATAGTTAGTAAGGCCGAAAAAATACATTTGTCCATCCAGTTCAGCCTATATTCCATCATAATAAATCCCCAGATCTACGTCCTTCTACAGAACCTAATAATTGTATGATACAATATTGTTCTGCTCCAGGAAGACATCCAGGCCTCTCTTGAACCCCTCGACTGAGTTCGCCATCACCACCTCCTCAGGCAAGCAATTCCAGATTCTCACTGCCCTAACAGTAAAGAATCCTCTTCTATGTTGGTGGAAAAACCTTCTCTCCTCCAGACGCAAACAATGCCCCCTTGTGCCCGTCACCTTCCTTGGTATAAACAGATCCTCAGCGAGATATTTGTATTGTCCCCCTACATACTTATACATGGTTATTAGATCGCCCCCTCAGTCGTCTTTTTTCTAGACTAAATAATCCTAATTTCGCTAATCTATCTGGGTATTGCAGTTCTCCCATCCCCTTTATTAATTTTGTTGCCCTCCTTTGTACTCTCTCTAGTTCCATTATATCCTTCATGAGCACCGGTGCCCAAAACTGGACACAGTACTCCATGTGCGGTCTAACTAGGGATTTGTACAGAGGCAGTATAATGCTCTCATCATGTGTATCCAGACCTCTTTTAATGCACCCCATGATCCTGTTTGCCTTGGCAGCTGCTGCCTGGCACTGGCTGCTCCAGGTAAGTTTATCATTAACTAGGATCCCCAAGTCCTTCTCCCTGTCAGATTTACCCAGTGGTTTCCCATTCAGTGTGTAATGGTGATATTGATTGATATTATAGGACGCTGTTCACATAAAGGGAATGTATAGTGTCTGGGGAGGTAAGCGGTGCTGCCCTTTTTCTGCTGTTTTTTCTCAGAAATGGAAGGCTACACAATTTTTAAAAGCTTTTTAACAGTTTTAGAGATCAAATAAATTTACTCCACACTACAGAAAGTGTATGGCTAAGAAATGTAGCCCAGGAAAAAGCGTCAATGATTTTGGGTGTGTTGTATTACACAAAAAAGAACCTCAAAGTACATAATACTTCATGGATCAAAATATATTCCATTTTTTCAGCCCCCACAAAAAACTGCAGCTATATACTTGCCAACAGAATGCACAGGCCTAATCTCTGTCTACAGAGTGGATTCTGTCATTCTTCCTACTCCTGCGTCTCTCTCTCCATTCATAGGCTAAATACAGATTGTTTGTGCTGCAAATGATTATCCTTTAGAAGTGCTGTAAGTATGATGGCTCAGCTTCAGCACCAATATCAACACTACATGTCTCTGATTCATAATACTGTGCACATAAGCCTAGACAAGCACTCTCTCCCTTCAATACGAAGTGTCACAGAGCTTTGCAATGGCGTCAGTATTTATATATATATATACATACATACACACACACACACTTGCTTCTCACAGAATTAGAATATCATCAGAAGGTTAATTTATTTCAGTTCTTCAATACAAAAGGTGAAGCTCATATATTATACAGAGTCATTACAAGCAGAGTGATCTATTTCAAGTGTTTATTTCGTTTAATGTTGATGATTATGGCTTACAACCAATGAAAGCCCAAAAGTCATTATCTCAGTAAATTAGAACAATTAACAAAAAGCACCTGCAAAGGCTTCCTGAGCATTTAAAAAGGTCTCCACAATCATGGGGAAGACAGCTGACATGACAGATGTCCAGAAGGCAGTCATTAACACACTCCACAAGGAGGGTAAGCCACAAAAGGTCATTGCTAAATAAATTCACAGAGGGCTGTATCCAAGTATATTAATAGAAAGTTGAGTGGAAGGAAAAAGTGTGGTAGAAAAAGGTGGACAAGCAACCGGGATAACCGCAGCCTTTAAACGAATATTAAGAAAAGACCATTCACAAATTTGGAGGAGATTCACCTCAGGCACGCTGACATGCTGACACTGTTTTAGGGCTTACGCTGGTATAGGATACTGGATCAGGGTTTGGCCACTCATGCACCAGGGAATTATGTTCATGCACTGGCCACACTGGGACCAGGGAACAGGACTAGCTGCACTGGGAACAGGAGATTTTGAACTGAGAACTGGCCACACCAGGACCAGAGAATAATGTTCAGGCAGTGGCAGCTCTGGGACCAGAGGACGAGATTTAGGCACTGACTGCTCTGGGACCAGGGTATAAGCTTCAGGTACTGGCTGCTCTCGGACCAGGGGATGATAGCTGCAGGACTGGCCACACCAGAACCAGGGGATAGTGTTCAGCAGTGGCCGCTTCTGGCCAGGGGGCAAGATTTAAGCACTGGCTGTTCCAAGACCAGGGAACGAGGTTCAGGAATGATCGCTCCAGGACCAGGGGGCAAAGTTCAGGCCCTGACCTCTTTGTGACCAGAGGACAAGGTGACTGATTGATTGATTGCGGCACGCATGCATGAATCAGGAAGCAGGAGAACAGCTGGGTTCCACGCAGTGGGGCTGGAGAGGTGAGTAAGCTGAAGTACCTGCATGGAGGGGGAAAGGGACACCATGCAGGGGCACCGGCAGCAGTGCTACAGAGATCATTTCATCTTCATATTTCTGCTAACAATAACAGTAATTTTGACTAGGAATGCCCCATCTTTTACATGCCACTTTAATTAGTAATGAGCAAATTGAATTTGCTTCAAAATTTACAAAACATTTGCATTTGCCCAGATTACAGTTTTTTGTGTCATTTATTTAAGTGAAGCCAACAAATAGTCTGCTGGCCACCATTTTACTGGATTATAGAGGGCCAGAATGGGTTTAAACACTTTTTTACTCACCTGTCCTTCACCATCATAATGTAAGGTGGCCTTGTAGACATCAGAAGCACCAAAGATGAGGAAAAGGCCGCATCATACTGAAGAAGACCAAAGTAGATGACCAGACTGGATTGTGGCTATGTGTCAGGACAGGTGAGGTCCGAGTTGATGTAATTTATTATTTTGCTTTACCTATGTAATTTATGCTCTGCGGCCTGGAGAGACCCGAGTAGAAAATAATACATATTGACTAAATTAGATGATAATAGAATTTCTCAGTTTATTGTGAGCGAATCTGGCAAATTTGAATTTCAACAGGTTTGTGCATCCTTAGACACAATAATTAGTTAATTAAATACAATATTGGCTTAATAAGTGTAGTGAAAATCAAGCAACCAATATGTCAAAGCAAACTTTTCAACAAGGGTCCATTTGAGCACACTGGTATGAAATCAAAATGGCTATATACACTCTTTATATGGCAACCGATCACATACTTTCAAATAAGGTTACCTAGGAAGCCAGATGCTAAATATGGAAAAAAAAAACATTATATTCCTCTACTTTTGAAAACCTCAAACATTATACTGTACTTCTCCACTTGACCAAATCTAAATTTAAGGTAAATAGTAGGTAAACCAGGTCCGTGGTGCTAGGGGGTCCACAGTCATCAACATGACATGTATATTCATCTGACACTCATATAGGGCAACATCATATTAATAAAAACCTGGTCACTGTATTAGTAATCACAAAATAGAGTAGTAATATACATCAATCATATTTTATTGCATCATCCATCTGGTACACACAATGAAAAATGAGAATTAGCATGTGTGTGTGTGAAACACAAGCAAAATCACAACCATAGAGAGGCAAGAAATCCAAAAAGAATTAATGATGGGCAGATGAATTCACCATGTTCAACTTATCAATTCTGCTAACATTAATTCAACATGGTGAGCACTGTAGCATGGCTAAAGGGTTTGTAGTCGATGGGAGGTATGTGCCACATAAGTGCCTGGTTGCTGTAATGTAGCCCGGAGTATTCCTTTCTTGCACATAATCTTGTATATGTGTTTCAGGACCTGTGGTAATGTCAGACCACATGGCTAATCATGTGATGGGTTACTGGGTGGGGTTAGCTCTTTATAAGACTGGCTAATCCTTTACACAGCAGAGATGTGTGGAGGTGAAACCCTCCTGAGTGTGTTACGGCTTCAGGACTGAGCCGGATGAACTGGACACTTGTTTTTCTTTACCTGAACCAAAGGCCATTTGTTTTCTGTTGTTTGCAACATGGTTTATGAAGCAATAAACCCAGTGAACTTTAAAGGAACACGTCTCCTGAGTGTCAGCCGTCGCAGCTGAGTGAGTGAAATCCTTACAATTGGTGGAGAATGCGGGCAGCGTTCCCAGCGGAGACGTGAGTTTATTTTGAATGTCCTGGGTCAAGGCTGTTGCAAGCCAGCAAGCATTGCCGGAGAAAATGGAGGACCTGCTGAAACAATTGGTCCAGATGCAGTCACAGCAGGAGAAAAGGCAGCAAGAGACCAACAGGCTGTTGATGCAGCAGATACAACAGAGCCAGCAGGAGCAACGGCAGCAGATGCAACAAAGCCAGCAGGAGCAACGGCAGCAGTTACAACAGAGCCAGCAGCAGATGCAGCAGAGCCAGCAGGAGCATCAGCAGCAGATGCAGCTTCTGGCACCCGCCATCCAGGGCAAGGCGAGCGCCCCAACCCCAGGTTTGGCTGATGACACCCACGTCCGGAAAACAGTAAGACGCGCGTTGCAGAAAATGACTCCCGGGGATGATGTTGAGGCCTTCCTGACGGTGTTTGAGAGGGTCGCTGAGAGGGAAAAACTTCCGCCAGAGCAGTGGGCAGAGGTACTTGCGCCATACCTGACGGGAGAACCCCAGAAGGCGTACTATGATTTGACCTTGCAGGATGCCAAAGAGTATCACAAATTGAAAGCCGAGATTCTCGCACGTTTGGGGGTGACACTGACTGTCAGGGCACAGCGAGTTCACTCCTGGGGCTATCACCGGGACAAACCACCTCGTTCCCAAATGTTTGATCTGTTGCACCTGGTCCAGAAATGGCTGCAGCCAGAATCCTCTGCGCCTGCACAGATGGTAGAACGGGTGATGATGGATCGGTTTGTCCATTCCCTCCCGAGGCCTATACAGTCTTGGGTTGCCCAGGGTGATCCCCAGAATGCAGACGAGCTGATCGGACTGGTTGAGAGGTACCAAGGGTTGGAAGGCTCCTTCGGGAGGCAGCCCATGCCGTACTGGGGATCCCAGAAGGCAGCTGAGTCCCAAAAAGGGGTGGTGCGTCCAAGGTCACAAAGGGCGGGGGAGGTGGTGCCCAAGGTCCCCACGGGTGATATTATTTGTTGGAGGTGCCACAAGCCAGGACATATAGCTGCCCGTTGTTCCCAAACCACTGAGCAGATGGACTGCAGCATGGGACGCCGTTGTTCATACTATGCGTATCCAGCTTGCAGTGTGAACTCTCCGCCCAACGAGGGACCTCAAGCATGTCCCGTGAAGGTGAACGGTCAAGCAGTATCGGCACTGTTAGACTCGGGGAGCCTAGTGACCCTGGTGAGGGCCACTTTTCCTCTCCACCTGCTCCCGGGAAAGAAGGTCGGAGTGCGGTGCATACATGGTGATGCAAAGGACTACGCTGTGGCCAGTGTGAACATTGAAACGACATGTGGCACGGAGTCCCACATAGTCGGCGTCGTTCAGGACTTGTTGCACCCTATAATTATTGGCCGGGATTTCTGTTTGTTTTGGGATTTGTGGGGGAAAGGTTCTGAGCTCCCTAGCAAGAGTAGGGAACCAGTGAACCCGGGAAGGGTGGTGCCACACCCCGAGTCAGACAGATTTCCTTTTTGCGTCCTGGCTGGAGATGAGGAGGAAGTGTCCCCTGCATCTGACATTCTGGAGTTAGAGGTATCCGGTGAAAATTTAGGGACTGCCCAACATAGGGACCCCACTCTGAGGGAAGCCTTTAATAATGTCACAGTTATTGACGGGGTGGTACAGGAGCCGGGGGCAGACACAAGATTTCCCCATTTTCTAATGAGCAGGGAGTTGTTGTACCGGGTCACGAAAATAAGGGAGGAGTTGGTAGAGTGTTATGTTTGCTAATGACAGGTGTTATGAAGGCAATCCAGAAACACAGTGTGCTTAGCGATCAGAGCGCACACAGTGATCTGACAAATACCCAAAAATACAAGAACGAGCTCTGAGACGTGGAAACTCTGTAGACTGCACACCTGATCCTATCCTAAACACAACTAAAAGCGGCTGTGGATTGCGCCTAACAACTACCTAGGCAACTCGGCACAGCCTAAGAAACTAGCTAGCCTGAAGATAGAAAAATAGGCCTGACTTGCCCCAGAGAAATTCCCCAAAGGAAAAGGCAGCCCCCCACATATAATGACTGTGAGTAAGATGAAAAGACAAAACGTAGGGATGAAATAGATTCAGCAAAGTGGGGCCCGATATTCTAGGACAGAGCGAGGACAGTAAAGCGAACTTTGCAGTCTACAAAAAACCTTAAAGCAAAACCACGCAAAGGGGGCAAAAAAAACCCACCGTGCCGAACTAACGGCACGGCGGTACACCCTTTGCGTCTCAGAGCTTCCAGCAAAACAAAAGACAAGCTGGACAGAAAAAAAGCAACAAAAAAGCAAAAAGCACTTAGCTATACAGAGCAGCAGGTCACAGGAACAATCAGGAGAAGCTCAGATCCAACACTGAAACATTGACAAGGAGCAAGGATAGCAGCATCAGGCGGAGTTAAGTAATGAAGCAGTTAACGAGCTCACCAGAACACCTGAGGGAGGAAGCTCAGAAGCTGCAGTACCACTTGTGACCACAGGAGTGAATTCAGCCACAGAATTCACAACAGTAGAGCAGTTGGTAGTGCCGGGTCCATATAGACGGAAGGTGTTGGACATGGCCCATTCACACATCTTGGGTGGACACCTAGGGGTGGAAAAAACGCAGGAACGGGTTGTGCAGAGGTTCTATTGGCCTGGGTGCCACCGGGAAATAGTGAACTATTGCAGGTCCTGCCCTACATGTCAGCTAACTGCTCCCACTCCTCATTTCCGGAACCCCCTTGTGCCACTGCCCATTATTGAGGTGCCATTCGAGAGAATTGCCATGGACTTGGTCGGTCCCTTAGTTAAATCAGCCCGGGGCCATCAGTATATATTAGTCATCCTGGACTACGCCACACGCTATCCTGAGGCAATTCCCTTGAGAAATTCTTCTTCAAAGAGTATAGCTCGCGAGTTGGTCCATGTCTTTTCCCGGACAGGTCTGCCGAAGGAGATCCTGACTGACCAGGGGACACCTTTCATGAGCAAGGTGATGAGGGAACTATGCAAAGCCCTGAAAATCTCCCAGTTGAGGACCTCGGTGTACCATCCCCAGTCAGATGGCCTTGTTGAGAGATTTAACAAGACACTGAAGAGCATGCTGAGAAAAGCTATAGAGAAAGACGGTAGAGACTGGGATTGTCTCTTACCCTATTTGATGTTTTCCATTTGTGAAGTTCCACAGGCCTCCACAGGTTTCTCACCGTTTGAGCTTCTGTATGGCCGACATCCACGAGGACTCCTGGATATAGCCAAGGAAACCTGGGAAGCCGAAGTCACGCCCCACAGAAGCGTCATTGAGCATGTGGCCCTGATGCAGCAGAGGATTGCAAAGGTGATGCCTATCGTGAAAGAACACCTTCTCCAAGCACAAGAAGCTCAGGCCAGGGTCTACAACCGGTCTGCAAGAGTGAGGCAATTCAATCCGGGAGACCGAGTTCTTGTGTTAGTTCCGACAGTGGAAAGCAAGTTCTTGGCCAAATGGCAAGGGCCATATGAGGTTGTCGAGAAACTTGGTGAAGTAAACTATAAAATTCACCAACCAGGAAGACGGAAACCATTCCAAGTATACCATGTCAACCTTATCAAGCCGTGGCAAGATAGAGAGCCGACAGTAACTCCATCGTTGTTAAGCAACCCAGAAGATGAGGTTGGAGCGGTTACTATAGCGGAGACGCTATCGGAGTCCCAGAAACAGCAATGCCGGGAGTTACTCCAGAAAAACAGGGACCTGTTTTCCGAGTTGCCTGGGTACACGAAGGTCATAGAGCATGAGGTCCTGACAGAGCCCCATGTGCGCGTGAACGTGAAGCCCTATAGAATTCCTGAGGCCCGTCGAGAAATAGTCTCCAAGGAAGTGGAGCGTATGTTGAAGCTTGGAGTCATTGAGGAATCCAAGAGCGGTTGGTCGAGCCCAATTGTCCTGGTCCCAAAACCTGATGGGGAGTGGAGATTTTGCAACGACTATAGGAAGTTGAATGAGGTCTCCAAGTTCGACGCATATCCCATGCCCCGAGTTGATGAGCTCATCGAAAGGCTTGGGCCCGCCAGGTACATAACCACCTTGGATTTGACGAAGGGGTATTCGCAGATCCCCATGGCACAGGAAGCCAAGGAGAAGACGGCGTTTTCTACACCAGATGGATGCTTCCAGTATGTCCGGATGCCATTTGGCCTACAGGGAGCTCCGGCCACCTTCCAAAGGGCTATGGATAGAGTCCTTGCACCCCACAAGGCATACGCTGCTGCGTACCTAGATGATATCGTCATCTTTAGCCCGGACTGGGAGAGTCATCTGGAGAAAGTCCAAGCGGTGTTTGATGCTATAAGAGAGGCCGGATTTACAATAAACCCGAAGAAGTGTGCATTGGGTAAAGAAGAAGCTAAGTACCTTGGATACATAGTGGGTCATGGAGAAATAAAACCCCAAATCAGTAAAGTGGAGGCAATTCAAACATGGCCAAAACCAGTTTCCAAGAAGCAAGTTAAAGCCTTCCTGGGAATCGTGGGATATTACAGGAGGTTCATCCCAAACTTCGCCACAATGGCGGCGCCTCTGACTGACCTGCTAAAAGGGACAAAATCAGTAATGGTTAAGTGGTCTGAAGAAACAGATTCAGCCTTCCAAGAAATGAAAGAGGCTTTATGTAAGCAACCCGTTCTGATGGCCCCAAACTTCAAAAATGAGTTTATTCTTCAGACAGATGCCTCAGATGTTGGGGTGGGAGCAGTCCTTTCCCAAGAACTACATGGGGAGGAGCATCCTGTTCTCTATCTGAGTAGGAAGCTGTCCTCATCTGAAAAGAACTACTCAGTCGTTGAGAAGGAGTGCTTGGCCATAAAATGGGCAGTGGACACATTGTGGTACTATCTGCTGGGACGTAAATTTAGACTGGTATCTGACCATGCCCCGCTTAGGTGGATGAGAGAAACGAAAGGAAGAAATGCTAGAGTCACCCGTTGGTTCTTAGCCCTGCAGGACTTCAGTTTCCATGTGGAACATAGGGCCGGAAAGCTGCACGGTAATGCGGATGCCCTATCGAGAATCCCTTGTTTAGTGGGGGAAAGTGCCAAGCCCCACGGCTTTAGGCAGAGGGGGGAGGTATGTAGCATGGCTAAAGGGTTTGTAGTCGATGGGAGGTATGTGCCACATAAGTGCCTGGTTGCTGTAATGTAGCCCGGAGTATTCCTTTCTTGCAAATAATCTTGTATATGTGTTTCAGGACCTGTGGTAATGTCAGACCACATGGCTAATCATGTGATGGGTTACTGGGTGGGGTTAGCTCTTTATAAGACTGGCTAATCCTTTACACAGCAGAGATGTGTGGAGGTGAAACCCTCCTGAGTGTGTTACGGCTTCAGGACTGAGCCGGATGAACTGGACACTTGTTTTTCTTTACCTGAACCAAAGGCCATTTGTTTTCTGTTGTTTGCAACATGGTTTATGAAGCAATAAACCCAGTGAACTTTAAAGGAACACGTCTCCTGAGTGTCAGCCGTCGCAGCTGAGTGAGTGAAATCCTTACAGCACTAAAAGAGGCTTTGACCTTTTCTTGCATAGTCAATTTTGAATATTTAATGGTGGCAAATAATAAGAATAAAAGCACTTTAATCTACAGTATATAGAGATACTGGATCCCGAGTCCTGTAAACTGCATTTCAATAGGGAAATTGTTTAGCAAAACCATGCCCAAACGGTTGGGCATTTCCAAGAATTTCTTATAGTGGAGTTAAAAGTGGAACCTATCAGCTCAACAGAATTTTTTCTTATTAAAAGTGGTGGGAAATTTACATTTTGCATGAAAATTCAGCCAATGAGTTAAAATCCTTGAAAGTGTTTTTTTTTTTTTTTTTATAAAACCAGCAAATGAAGGGATGAATGTTGTTATCTGGCCAACCACGCAGTTAATGACAAGAAATGTTACCGCCAGTTGCCAGAAAGCCCTACACATGCTTTTAAAAGGGACCTGGAGACTTTAGTATGTGATGCTTATGAAAGGGTCATAAATATTAAAAAAAAATGATGATGGATTACAATAAACTCTAAAGTCCCTAGATTGTATCTTCTTCTAACGCTATATATAACTATTGCAAAAATCATCTAAGCAACCTTTATGTTGTTTTGTTTTTATCATTATTAGTCATTATTATTAATAATAATTTTACATTTAAGTTTGAAAAACTGTCATGAAAATTACTCTACAGATGTGTCAGGAAGACTTGGTTGGATTTCTCCATATAAAGAATGATACAGAAAATGTACCCCTCGTACACAAGGGAAAGCCATTTGTATTTTTTTCTTTAAAAATTGTGATCAAAGTACTAAATGGGTTAATTTAAAATCTTTTAGAATTTGGACTCCATTACAATTATTTTGGATTTAGGAACTTTTTCTTACAAGTCCAGGCTACAAGTATGGGGATGACGTACTGTATGTTTATTTTTTGCTGGGACTGTCATAAAAGGCGGCATTTCAATTAAATAGTGTACTAGGATACTAGGAGCAGATCAGGTCATTTTAAGGTTCAAATAGATTTGTCTTTTTTGTAGCAGGGTCTGGGTCTCTTTTTGACCCCATACCTCTGCAGACCATTTTTACTTTTGTGCTTTTGTTTTTACTTCCTCTTTTTCCAAGAAACATAACTTTTTTTTTTAGTTTTCTATGGACCCAACTTATGAGAGCTTGTTTTCTGAAGGGTGAATTGTAGTTTTAATTGATGCTATTTGTTTTAACTTTCAATTTACTGGTAAATGGGAAACAAATCCAAGTGTGGTGAAATTAAGAAAAAAAATGCAATTCTGGGATTTTGTTTTATAAACTTACATACATCAGAAAAATGTACTTTTTAGAGTCACGATTTTATAGGTCAGTGTGATTACAGCAATATCAAACTTGTATATATTTTTTGGACATTGAGATAAAATTTGGTCCTTATGACAAAATGGTGATGGAGGTAAGTTTAGGGAAACATCTACTTCTCCTTTGCCTAAAATTACTCAAGTAATCAGTTTAAAGTTGAGCAACAAGCTGATGATCTTTCAAGGTAATTGAAAAAGTAGAGTTACTTACAATACAGCGAAACAAACATAGGAGAAGGTTTTCAAGTTGTTGGTGAATAGATAGAACAGTGTAAAACTAGAGTGGAGTAAAGATATTTACACCATTTTTAATCCACAGTACAACAATATTTGTGATGGCCTAAACATCTGTCCTAGGTTGCATAATGCTGCTTGGCTCAGCTTCTTGTAGCGACATCTTGGTTATCTGAGGCACTCTCTTCTTCCCCTCATAGACTTCTGTCTATGTCTTCCAGCCCCTGCTGATGACATCATAAACGCAACCTACTAAACCTTTAACTTGACTTCTGCTTGATTGGATTGCTGTGAATTCTTTACTGGACTGTGTCTTGCTGACTTCATGTTGCCAACACATGCTTTCTTGACTGCCTTATCTCTACCACTACTGATAAGTACCATCAAGTCTAACCATTCTAAGCACGAATCTGGGGATTCCCTACAATTAAGTTGACACTTCAGTGTCTGATTTAGCCTGTACAAATGGATTGCCTAACAGAATATCCACCGTTGCTGCAAGTAGTGTAAGGCAACGTTCATGCAGTGTGTAGGGAAAGTATTCATACACCTTTACATTTTTCACTCTTTGTTTCATTGCAGCCATTTCGAAAATTCAAAAAAGTTCATTTTTTCTCATTAATGTACACTCTGCACCCCATCTTGACTACAAAAAACAGAAATGTAGAAATTTTTGCAAATTTATTAAAAAAGAAAAACTGACATTTCACATGGTTATAAGTATTCAGACCCTTTGTTCAGTATTGAGTAGAAGCACCCTTTTGAGCTAGTACAGCCATGAGTCTTCTTGGGAATGATGCAACAAGTTTTTCACACCAGGATTTGGAAATCCTCTGCTATTCTTCCTTGCAGATCTTCTCCAGTTCCATCAGGTTGGGTGAACATTGGTGGACAGCCATTTCCAGGTCTCGCCAGACATGCTCAATTGGGTTTAGGTCAGGGCTCTGTCTGGGCCAGTCAAGAATGGTCACAGAGTTGTTCCGAAGCCACTCCTTTGTTATTTTAGCTGTGTGCTTAGGGTCATTGTCTTGATGGAAGGTGAACCTTCAGTGAAGTCTGAGGTCCAGAGCACTCTGGAAGATGTTTTCATCCAGGATATCTGTGTACTTGGCCTCATTCTTGTTTCCTTCAATTACAACCAGTTGTCCTGTCCCTGCAGCTGGAAAACACCCCCATAGCATGATGCTGCCACCACCGTGTTTCACTGTTGGGTTTGTATTGGGCAGATGATGAGCAATTCCTGGTTTTCTCCACACTTACCATTTAGAATTATCACCAAAAATGTCTAACTTCGTCTCATCAGACCAGAGAATCTTATTTCTCATAGTCTGAGAGTCCTTCTTTTTTTAGCAAACTCTGTGGGGGCTTTCATATGTATTGCACTGAGTAGAGGCTTCTGTTGGGCCACTCTGCCATAAAGGCCCAACTGCTGGAGGGCTGCAGTGATAGTTGACTTCGTGGAACTTTCTCCCATCTCCCTACTGCAACTCTGGAGCTCAGCTACAGTTATCTTGGGGTTCTTCTTTACCTCTCTCACCAAGGCTCTTCTCCTACGATTGCTCAGTTTGGATGGACGGCCAGGTCTAGGAAGACTTCTGGTGGTCCCAAACTTTTCCATTTAAGGATTATGGAGGCCACTGTGCTCTTAGGAACCTTGGGTGCTGCAGAAATTCTGTTGTAACCTTGGCCAGATCTGTGCCTTGCCACAATTCTGTCTCTGAGCTCCTTGGCCAGTTCCTTTGACCTCATGATTCTCATTTGGTGTGACATGCACTGTGATCTGTGAGATCTTATATAGACAGGTGTGTGCCTTTCAAAATCAAGTCCTAACAGTTTAATTAAACACAGCTGAACTCCACTGAAGGAGTAGAACTATCTCAGTGAGGATCACAAGGAAATGGACAGCATGTGACTTAAATATGAGTGTCTGAGTTTTTCTTTTTATTAAATTTGCAAACATTTCTACATTTCTGTTTTTTTCAGTCAAGATGGGGTGCAGAGTGTACATTAAAGAGAAAAAAAGGAACTTTCTTGAATTCAGCTGCAATGAAACAAAGAGTGAAAAATTAAAAAGGGTCTGAAAACTTTCTGTACCCACTGTATAATCAGTATTTGGTCAGTATTTTACCTCATTATTTGAAAGCCAACACCAGGAATGAGTGAAAAATGCAGAAGTGACGACATGATTCTATTATATGTTCCCTCTGATTACTCCACTCATGATTTTGGATTACAAATACTGATGTAAAATACTGACCAATTACTAAACGTGTGAACAGTAAGGCTAGGGTCACACGGCCGTTTTTTTTTCTCATCTGAGAAAATTGGCCCGATTATATTAATCACACTCTTAGCAGACCCTAATCAGAGTTTGATCAGAGTGTAATCAGATTTTCTTAGATGTGGAGAAAAAAAAAGTTGCTTCGTCTACTCCAGTCAGTCTGTGTGTGACATTCAGACTGCACTCGGATATTATTCGAGTGCAGCACAATTTTCTTAACGGACCCATACATTTGAATGGCCAAGTGGATCTGATTCAGAGGCAAATCTTGCATAGGACATTTACACAGCCTCATTGAATAACATGGGGACAAGTACTATTTGTCAAAATGACGGATAGCAGTCATTCAATTTTACAGTCGTGTGCACGAGCCCTAACTTTTCTACTCTTTGCTCTACTGTTGGTGTTTTTAACTTTTGGTATCAGTGGAACAATTAAAATTTTTTTACATGTTTTAAATTTTGAAGCAGAGGCCTTATTATTTACATTTTAACTGTGAGTATACGAGTTCTTTTCATCTAAATTTTTAATATTTGTAATTTTTGCTAATATACAGTATGGACTAATGTAGCATTTATTTTAAATTTAATGTTAGAGATGAGCAAATCTTTTGAAATTCATTTTTGCCACTTTATTTTTTTTTTTAACATGCACACATTGTGAGGAAAACATTTTGCGATTAGACTTCTGGAATGTGGAGATTTTTCTTCTGTCTTCAAAACCCCCCAATAATAATAGCATAGCAAAAATTCTATAGCTCATAGCAATCTCATCTAACAGGATAGAAAACATACTTTTTGTTACACACAAGCCTTGGTTTCTG
Organism: Ranitomeya imitator; assembly: GCF_032444005.1. NCBI lineage: Eukaryota > Metazoa > Chordata > Amphibia > Anura > Dendrobatidae > Ranitomeya > Ranitomeya imitator. Next base: position 418,274,186 of record NC_091285.1, on the reverse strand, counting down.
AATGTTTCTTCAGCAGCAATATCATGACATAGGGGTATTAAACTACCATATTTGTTTGCAGTATGTCAAAAATAAAAACAAGTAGTGTTATTATGGTGCTTTATACCACAGATCAATCAATTCACAGTCACGCTGACTACAGATCCGACACCTGCCTATCACTAATTTTCATATTATTCACTGTTAGGGTTGGCGGATTGCGCTAAATAAAATAAATAAAGTGCAATCGCAACCCGGGGTCCATTGTGCAAAGATGGAAAACTGCTGCTAGTAAACAATGACGGAACACACGGCGAGCAATTGCCTGTACACACTGGGTTAACATCACTTAGTGTGAACAGGATGCTGAGTTCCAGCCTGTTAATCCACAGAGAGGAACAGTACAGAAATGAAAGAGTTGCTCTGCAACTGAACTGTGTCACTCGCACACAGAAACAAAAGATCTGCTCTGCAACAGAACCGTGTCACTTGCACAGAAACGAAAGAGCTGCTTTGCACTGAGCTGCGTCACTTGCACACAGAAACGAAAAAGAAGCTCTGCAACTGAGCTGTTACTCGCTCACAGCAATGGAACAGATGCACTGCAACGGAGCTGTGTCACTCTCACACAGAAACAAAAGAGAAGCTCTGCAACTGAGCTGTGTCACTCGCACACAGAAACAGAACAGATGCTCTGAGCTTAATACCCTGACTAAGGTTGTGCTTGCTCTGGAACTCTGCTGTGCTAACTGCACATGTGTAGGAACCAGATGCTAAGCAAGTGGCTAATTGCCCCCACTGAGGCTAGCTGCCTGCCTATGTGTACAGTCCCAAGATAAGACAGACTCACAACACTTGCTGACAGAGTGGTAGAGGATCATTCTGGCCATCTCTATGTAACATACAATTCCTCAGACTGAGGTTGGATAGCCTGAGGAAGAAATCAGATCGATTTTTAAACTCATTGATGTCTTTTAATAAATGTTTGTTGTTTTTCTGCCCTTTTACATCTCTGTCTTCATAGTGACAGCACACACTACAACTTTTTTTTGTCATGTTTTGCCTTGCAATTGTTTTAATGAGCTGCTCTGTTGGCTTTAATGAGTGGAACAGCAGTCTATATTCGGAATACAACTTCATTGCTACTCTCATCAGAGTAGTGCCTGACCTGCACAAATCCATCAGATGAGCAGATGTCATCTACTCGTTCATATTTCTTATCTTCAGGACTTCAAACATGGAGCATTCCTGTTTAGTCTTCTATTGGCAAAAGATGACTGTTCAAATAAAGAACATACACTTGTAACCGAAAAGTTCAGTTTACCTTATCACCTACTTGTTTTTTATTTATCTAGACCCTGCTCTTATTTAATTGACAACTATGGCCTTACAGGTGTCAAAAAAGGTGTTTATAGATAGAGAACAAGGGGGTAGGAAGGTGCACTGAAATGCTCAGACATACCAAGGGCACACTGGGCTCCTGTGTTTGATTGGAACAATTATTTACTGCTGTAGGATGATTTGATTACTATCATGTTGCTTTACATGATTGCATGTTCTGCATTGGATTTTTTGCTTTGAAAATACCCCCAACCAATAGCTGGGAGGCACCTTGTATGTAATGCACCCTCCCCAATAGGGAGCTGCCTAAGCATCCCCTTTTAGTTCCTTACATTGAGTGTGTGTGTGTTCTGTCTTCATACACGTTGATACGTTGTGTGACCCAACATACAGCATAAACCACTTCTGTCCTCCAAATAAGCAGACTGTTCTATGTAGTCTAACTTGTTTATTGGTAAACAGGTATTGTAAATGCGGTAAAACTATAAGAATACAAATGACATAAATAAGTATTGGGCCAAATAATAGCACAGCTGACACTTTACAACTAACAGAGAAAGTATACAGTATGATGCAACTTGTGTATATAACTACATAAAGTAAGTCACTGATAATACATTTCCTATGTACTGGCTGCCATACAGTAAATCACATTCTGTACAACACTATATTACAAAAACAGAGGTAACAATCTTACCGGATAAACTTAACCAGGATGGCAAGTAAGTGAGATGGTTCCAGCAGAGCACATGAGCACATGTGTCCCAGGGAGTACACAGAAAATAATGGAGTTTCCCTCTCCCAGCATACCTTGGTACAATCCCACAATGCTACACACTAATTGTTACTAAGGCACGGATTATAAATTGAACCACCACTAGATGGTGCTATAAACACAGCAAACCAAACACTATAGTACTAATCTTCAATGCATAATACGAGCCACACTGTCCACACTGGAATGGACAGAACACTCCCCGCTTGGCATCAACTGATGCCACCTACAGCTCTTTTGGCTAAAACAGTAAGACAAGTTCCGCAACCGGTCTGAGGAATAATCTACTCTCCCCAGACTTGCCTACTTTGACCTCGACCTTACGCACCTTCCAGTCTTTGCTCGGGAATATTTTAGTGATGAGGCCTAATGGCCACTCATTGCGGCGAGACTGGCTGTCTTTCATGAGAACGACATCACCGGTTTTGATGTTTGGTTTGTCGGTCTGCCACTTCTTCCTTGGTTGTAAGGTGGAGAGGTACTGCTTCCTCCATCTATCCCAAAAGGTATTGGAGAGACTTTGTACTTGTCTCCATTGTCGTCTGTAGAGGTTAATGTTGCTAAATTCTCTAGGTGGAGCGCTGAGAACGCTCGCTTTCTGAGTAAGTAACATGGCAGCAGTGAGAATGGTCGGATCCCCAGAGTCACTAGAAAGTGAAGTCAATGGTCTAGCATTAATGATGGCCAAAACTTCTGCCAAGAATGTAGTCAAACTTTCATGTGTGAGTCTTGCGCTACCTGCTTGCAAGAAAATAGAGTCAAGGATTCTGCGTGCCATTCCTATCATCCTCTCTCAAGCACCTCTCATGTGAGAGGAGTGCAGTAGCTTGAAGGTCCAGGTGCATCCCTGCTCATTCAAGTATCTTTCCACACTGGTGTTGTCAGGTTGGAAGGAATTTGAAATTCTTTCACTGCTCCTACAAAGTTGGTACCTCTATCGGAGCGTATGTGCTTCACGGGACCTCTGGTGGCAATGAAACGTCGGAGTGCATTTGTAAAACCTGAAGTGTCCATGGACTCAATTACTTCAATGTGGACTGCTCTGATGGACATACAGGTGAACATAACTGCCCAGCATTTGGCGTTGGCTTGGACTCTTCTAGTGTGCCGTGCAACCACAGACCATGGCCCGAATACGTCCAGTCTGACATTGGTAAAGGGAGGTTCTGTACTAAGTCTGTCCGATGGGAGATTGGCCATCTTTGGCTCTTGAGTCACGCCACGGAGTTTGCGACAAATCACTCAGTTGTAAATGAGTCTACTCACGCATCTCTTTGCTTCAACTATCCATAGTCCAGCAGTTCGTAGATTTCCTTCGGTGAACAGTCAGCCCTGGTGTTTCACCAAAACGTGGTGGTGTTGCACAAGCAGAGTCGTGACTAGTGTTGAGCGATACCGTCCGATACTTGAAAGTATCGGTATCGGATAGTATCGGCCGATACCCGAAAAATATCGGATATCGCCGATACCGATATCCGATACCAATACAAGTCAATGGGACATCAAGTATTGGAAGGTATCCTCATGGATCCCAGGGTCTGAAGGAGAGGAAACTCTCCTTCAGGCCCTGGGATCCATATTAAAGTGTAAAATAAAGAATTAAAATAAAAAATATTGTTATATTCACCTCTCCGGCGGCCCCTGGACATCAGCGGGAGGATCCGGCGTCCGGCACGGCTTCTTTCTTCAAAATGCGCGCCTTCAGGACCTGTGGAATGACGTCCCGGCTTCTGATTGGTCGCGTGCCGCCCATGTGACCGCCACGCGACCAATCAGAAGCCGCGACGTCATTCCTCAGGTCCTAGAAGGCGCTCATTCTAGGACTTTAGCTGAGGAATGACGTCGCGGCTTCTGATTGGTCGCGTGGCGGTCACATGGGCGGCACGCGACCAATCAGAAGCCGGGACGTCATTCCACAGGTCCTGAAGGCGCGCATTTTGAAGAAAGAAGCCGTGCCGGACGCCGGATCCTCCCGCTGATGTCCAGGGGCCGCCGGAGAGGTGAATATAACAATATTTTTTATTTTAATTCTTTATTTTACACTTCCGATACCGATACCCGATATCACAAAAATATCGGATCTCGGTATCGGAATTCCGATACCGCAAGTATCGGCCGATACCCGATACTTGCGGTATCGGAATGCTCAACACTAGTCGTGACATGATGATGTCTGGGAATTATTACAGGGTGTTTCTCTCCAAATTTCACTTCAGCTTCTTGAAGACGACCTCCAATTCTTAACAGCCTATCTTGGTCAATGATTGGACCAAGCTTCTTCAAAACACTGTTTCCAGAAACAGGTTGGCCTTTATTGAGGATATCTAATTCTTTGGCGTAAAATTCACATTAAATGTTAAAACACAGAAATACCAATCGACAAGATCTATATATAAAATTCAAAGATATCCCTCTTTCTATTATTATAGATGTACTCTTGTATACCTATTTGTATACCTATTTATTAGAGACATATACCATTCAAGTACTCTGTGTAAGAACGGTGACTACTGCCACCAAGTGAAGAAAGGTACCTCAATCACTCTCTATATGGAACACCAGGGAGTACCCAAGACAGGATAATTATCAGAATATATTTATTAAATTATAATTAATGTAACATAGTAACATAGTAACATAGTAACATAGTTAGTAAGGCCGAAAAAAGACATTTGTCCATCCAGTTCAGCCTATATTCCATCATAATAAATCCCCAGATCTACGTCCTTCTACAGAACCTAATAAACCTAATAATTGTATGATACAATACAATGACAGTACATAATATAATAAAACATCATAAAACCAGAAAAATCTGTGCGTAACGCAGGACTGCTACATATAGTAGAATACAGACTACCCAATATTGCACGATGTGTCCCAATTAATAGCAGTGTAAAAAAATAATATGTGTAAAAAAATATAGTGTAAAAATTCATGCATACAAATCTAAGTGGTCACTCTCATTACCCCATAGAGAAAAACCATAATATATATATAAAGCGGTCCACAGTGACTAATATATAAAGTGTCAAGTGCAAACACGAAACTCAATGAGATGTGCTAATTACTGCTCCCAATGAGCAATGAACTCAGTTGGAACAATAAATGTGCAAATAAACAAGCTGGGACTAATACAGATCATATAGCGGTATATACCTTATTGGGTAGCTGGGTCCTGCGGTAACGCACCCCGACGCGCATTTCGGACAATTCTCCTTCGTCAGGGGGTGTCAAAACAAGGTCTGGAGTGATCTTTTATAGTGTGCGTCCTCCTATCCCCTACGACCCCAGTGTGTGATCGGCGCATGAGCGGTCAGGAGGACCCGGAAGTCTGAGGCCGCGTCCCACGTGATCGGACGTACGGGACAGAGTACCCGACGTTGCCTAGGAAATGGGGACGCGGTAACACAGATCCCGGATCACAGACTGCGCATGCGCTCCACTCGGAGCGTGGTATAGGAGGAATAACCGATAAAGGCAGTAAGTCTCTACTGTGCACATACCCAACAAAAATTACAATATCCATATGCAGAAAGGGATCGAGACAGTATCCCAATTTATGTTTTTAGTCAAATACCCACAGATAGAGAATCCTCGGCTTGCATGCTATATTCATGAGAAATAATTAAATAAAGCTCCCCATTTTGAAATTATGTTAGAACTTATCCAGGATACTAAGATCCCATCCATATGGCCAGCCGTACGGGATAATATACCCGACACAACTCTGCATATATGTACCCAAAACACAGACTGCATGTGTCCACATACGCAGCATAACATGAAACTAACCATGCGTATTCTATCTAAACAAAAATAGCTCTAAATTGTACAAATATGGGAACTTGAATATACCATAAATACCCGATATGGCCATTCCATATATTCATTCTCCCTTGTATCAAATCCCTAATCTATGCATATGCCAGATGATGGCATTATATGCTAGCCCTATAGAACCCATATAAATACCATCCCTCCATATAGGCCAGATGGAAATTATATATCTAACAAGCATAAAAATACTTTTGCCTAGAATGCTTATATCCATTACAGTCATTTATGTACATATTCTACACAGGAACATTATATACAAATATCACTATTTGCATCTATCTGTAGGATCTTCATAGGAGATGACGACCTCCAGCCAGACCGACGCCAACCACGGGATCCAACAAGGAGGCCACAGCATCAGATCACCCACAAAAATCACACCATCAGGTATGTACAACTACAAGTATAAAAAATAAATGATTAAAATCCGGACCATAGTCAATTAAAACAACAATATTAAAAAATAGTGTAAAATTAATAATAATGGTGGTTTACTAGAGAACCCTAAGAACTATAAAAGACTCGAATTACTTATAAAAATGATTCCAATTACTGATTATAAAAAATACTTATAAAAAAACTTATAAAAAAGGGGCAAAGCTCAAATTTTCATTTAGGCCCATTGGTGACACTGTATTTAAAACCCATATCCACCTCGTTTCCATTTTTGCCAATGGTATAGTTATTGGTCCCCCACGCTCATTCTTTTTAATGGTATCAATCCCAATCACTCTAAACGCAGAAGAATCACAATCGTGGTGGAGTCTAAAGTGTTTGGGAATAGTTTTCAACGTTGAAGGATCTGCTGCTTCTCTTGCAGCCTCTATCCCCAGGACATGTTCACGGACACGTATTTTTAGCTGCCTTGTGGTCATACCCACACAGATTAGGGAGCATGGGCACGTGGCATAGTAAATGACCGCCTTTGATGTGCATGTTATACTATGTCTAATTTTGAAGGTGTTTGTGCCCTCTGAATTACAGAATGTCTGCTCCCTTCCTACATTCGGGCACGCTACACACTTCCCACAAGGCCTACATCCAAAAGTCTGCTTTGCCTGATCTAGAAACGATGGAGGAGTCACACTATATGTGTAATGACTTTTTACCAAGCAATCCTTTAAATTTTTTGACATATTGTGCCAACACTGGATCTGCTTTCAAGATTTCCCATGATTTATTAATTTGGGATCTTACCATTTCACTTTGCCCATGATATTGTGTAATATATCTGACAACCTGGTTCCCAAACACTTTAGACTCCACCACGATTGTGATTCTTCTGCGTTTAGAGTGATTGGGATTGATACCATTAAAAAGAATGAGCGTGGGGGACCAATAACTATACCATTGGCAAAAATGGAAACGAGGTGGATATGGGTTTTAAATACAATGTCACCAATGGGCCAAATGAAAATTTGAGCTTTGCCCCTTTTTTATAAGTTTTTTTATAAGTATTTTTTATAATCAGTAATTGGAATCATTTTTATAAGTAATTCGAGTCTTTTATAGTTCTTAGGGTTCTCTAGTAAACCACCATTATTATTAATTTTACACTATTTTTTAATATTGTTGTTTTAATTGACTATGGTCCGGATTTTAATCATTTATTTTTTATACTTGTAGTTGTACATACCTGATGGTGTGATTTTTGTGGGTGATCTGATGCTGTGGCCTCCTTGATGGATCCCGAGGTTGGCGTCGGTCTGGCTGGAGGTCGTCATCTCCAATGAAGATCCTACAGATAGATGCAAATAGTGATATTTGTATATAATGTTCCTGTGTAGAATATGTACATAAATGACTGTAATGGATATAAGCATTCTAGGCAAAAGTATTTTTATGCTTGTTAGATATATAATTTCCATCTGGCCTATATGGAGGGATGGTATTTATATGGGTTCTATAGGGCTAGCATATAATGCCATCATCTGGCATATGCATAGATTAGGGATTTGATACAAGGGAGAATGAATATATGGAATGGCCATATCGGGTATTTATGGTATATTCAAGTTCCCATATTTGTACAATTTAGAGCTATTTTTGTTTAGATAGAATACGCATGGTTAGTTTCATGTTATGCTGCGTATGTTGACACATGCAGTCTGTGTTTTGGGTACATATATGCAGAGTTGTGTCGGGTATATTATCCCGTACGGCTGGCCATATGGATGGGATCTTAGTATCCTGGATAAGTTCTAACATAATTTCAAAATGGGGAGCTTTATTTAATTATTTCTCATGAATATAGCATGCAAGCCGAGGATTCTCTATCTGTGGGTATTTGACTAAATACATAAATTGGGATACTGTCTCGATCCCTTTCTGCATATGGATATTGTAATTTTTGTTGGGTATGTGCACAGTAGAGACTTACTGCCTTTATCGGTTATTCCTCCTATACCACGCTCCGAGTGGAGCGCATGCGCGGTCTGTGATCCGGGATCTGTGTTACCGCATCCCCGTGTCCTAGGCAACGTCGGGTACTCTGTCCCGTACGTCCGGTCACGTGGGACGCGGCCTCAGACTTCCGGGTCCTCCTGACCGCTCATGCGCCGATCACACACTGGGGGCGTAGGGGATAGGAGGACGCACACTATAAAAGATCACTCCGGACCTTGTTTTGACACCCCCTGACGAAGGAGAATTGTCCGAAACGCGCGTCGGGGTGCGTTACCGCAGGACCCAGCTACCCAATAAGGTATATACCGCTATATGATCTGTATTAGTCCCAGCTTGTTTATTTGCACATTTATTGTTCCAACTGAGTTCATTGCTCATCGGGAGCAGTAATTGGCACATCTCATTGAGTTTCGTGTTTGCACTTGACACTTTATATATTAATCACTGTGGACCCCTTTATATATATGTTATGGTTTTGCTCTATGGGGTCATGAGAGTGACAACTTAGATTTGTATGCATGAATTTTTACACTATATTTTTTTACACATATTATTTTTTTACACTGCTATTAATTTGGACACCGTGCAATATTGGGTAGTCTGTATTCTACTACATGTAGCAGTCCTGCGTTACGCACAGATTTTTCTGGTTTTATGATGTTTTATTATATTATGTACTGTCATTAATTATAATTTAATAAATATATTCTGATAATTATCCTGTCTTGGGTACTCCCTGGTGTTCTATATAGAGAGTGATTGAGGTAACATTCACATTGTATGGTGTGAATTATAACGTTCTTGGCATTTTCCATGTTTTGAACGGTAAAGGCAAGCTTGCAGTGGTGCCAACCCTTGCAAGGTTTTTGAATGGCGGGTGATGTTGACTTATAGGATCGAGTCACATGAGTTAAACAAGCGAGGGCACGAACAAGCGAGTTCCAAGTTGAGAACCTGTTGAAATGATGGGATTTGAGGTGATTGTCTTTAGTCACCGTACGTAGAACGGATACCTGAGGGCGGATTTCCTCATCTGCCTCTGGATCCACCAGTTCAAAGGTGTTTGACCCGTCAATGTATGGCGTCGAACGGTATAAGAATGTAGGGCCAGTAAACCAGGTTGTGTCCTCAAGGTGTCTTGCTTCAACGCATCTGGTTGCGTGGTCTGCAGGATTGTGGTGTGTGGACACATAGTGCCACTGTTTAGGGTAGGTGGATCTCCTGATCCTCAGCACCCGGTTGCTGACATAGACATAAAAGCGACGAGTTTCATTGCAAATGTACCCCAGCACCACCTTGCTGTCAGTGTGGAACTCGACTTATTTGACTTCCAGGTCGATTTCTGTTGAGATAAGTTCAGCTAACTCTACCGCTAGCACAGCTGCACAGAGTTCCAGTCTGGGTACGGTGTGTTCACGGAGTGGGGCCAGTTTTGTCCGGCTCATAACAAGCCTTACATGGCATTGTTTGTTGATGTCGGTAGTTTTCAAATACGCTACTGCTGCAATTGATTTGGTTGAGGCATTGCAGAAGATACAAAGCCTTTGCTTCTTGACTTTCGTTGATGGCATAGAAGCATATGGTCGTGCCACGTAGAGACTTGACAGGGCTTCTAAAGAGTTCTTCCATCTTACCCACAAGTCTCTTTTCTCACTGGGAAGCGGATCATCCCAAATGGACGTCTCTTGTGTAAAGTCTCTCAACATCATTTTACCTTGGATAGTTACAGGGGTTACAAATCCCAGAGGATCATACAAGCTGTTTACAATGAACAGGGCGCCTCTACGCGCGAAGGTTTTCTCTTCTTTGCTGATCTGGAAGGTAAATGCATCCTTTTTCAAATCCCAGAGTAAACCAAGGCTCCACTGCATGGAAGGGAGTCCATGCTTAAATCCAAGTGTTTTAAATTGGTTGAGTAATCTTGAGAGGGAAAGGCTGCGATTAGTTTTTGGCTGTTGGAAGCAATTTTGTGCAACCTCAAATTGGACGAAGCAAGCATTTCTCGTGCCCTTTTTAGGAGACTGACTGTGTTAGGGACTGGCGGAACGCACCAAGAATCAGATGTTATGGTATTAGGTGCGTTCGCAGTCCGAGGTCCACCGTGCAGGTAAAAGACCCTGCTGCTAGTAAGACGGACTATATGGCGGTACTAAGTATACACACATGGGTTAACTTCACCCTGCGTGAAGGAAGCGATCCTGTTGCGTCACAGGACCGCAGTACCGCACATAAAGCGCGAGCAAGAAGTCAGCGGACTCAACCCCTACACAGGATTGAAGTCCGATTAGACACTTGCTGGCACAACACCGCAACTGGGTGTGTCAGAGGAACATAAATAATAATATTAAGGCACAAGAGTGCGTGCGGTGCCGCACTGATGGAAGCCACTAACCACCCAGGCTTGGGTCAGGAAAGCGCAGAGCAAGCGCACAGCGCCGTACTGGCGGACACAGCAACTGGTAGCTGTAATGTGTGTTTCGTGCTGTTGGATAAGTCGGGCGCTAGAAAGCAAACATACACCTTCCGCGAACAGACATTCAATAGGGAGGGTTATTTAAAGAGCGACTTTCACTCTCAACACACACACATATTTACAAGACAATACTAGCGCATGGCCGTGCGGTCATGCGCAGTTTATATAGATGCAGCACAGGAAACAGCTACAGAAGTTTTGCCCTTTCAGGACCTGCCAAAAGGACCAATGGGATGTGCTGCAGTACCTGAGCATGTGACCTTCGATCTCCAACGGGAGATCCTGCCCTGGGCATGCTCTGACAGAGAAAAGCAGGACTTAGATCCAGAAATGTCCACTCGCCGCTGCCCAGCACTGGCTTCAATGGCAGAAGCAGGAAAAGCAGCAGTAACTCTTCGCACAGAGTCAGACATAGCGAGATTCTGGGATCGACGTCCCTGCTGAGCAGACTCCACTACGGCTGGAGAAGAATGGGAGACCGCAGCGGAGACGGATCGAGATTCCCCCTGTGCAGCAGAGGAAACTCGACTCCTAACAGACTGCTGACTCATTTTTGGGTGTGGATTTCAGGCAGTCATCTACGTAGAAATCCTTTTCTACAAACAATCTTACATCCGATCCATACTTTGCTTCACCCTCTCTGGCTGAATGTCTAAGGCCATAGAGAGCGACAGCAGGGGAGGGGCTGTTCCCGAAGATGTGTACCTTCATACAATATTCCACAATATCCTTGTAGGGGTCATTATTGCGGTACCAGAAGAACCTCAAGTAGTTTCTGTGTTCTTCTTTAACAAGGAAGCAGTGAAACATCTGTTGTATTTCAGCCATAAATGCTACTGCATCTTTGCGGAAACGAAGAAGTACTCCCAGAAGTCTGTTATTGAGGTCTGGACAAGACAGAAAGACGTCGTTTAAAGAAACACCTTCATATCTGGCACTTGAGTCAAATACAACTCTTATCTGACCTGGTTTCTTCGGATGATACACGCCGAAAATAGGTAAGTACCAACATTCCTTGGAATCTAGAAGTACAGATGCAATTTCCGCGTGGCCACTCTGGAATATTCTCTCCATGAAGGTAAAGAAGTGTTCTCTTGTTTCTGGTGTCTTCTGCAGTTTGCGTGTAAGGGAGACAAATCGACTGTAGACAAGTGCTCTGTTGTTGGGTAAGCGTTGCCTCTGTGGTTTGAATGGTAAAGGTGCAAAACAACTCTTTGATTTATCTCTTACTATCTCTCGATCCATGATGGCCAAAAACAGTCTGTCCTCTATGGATGTTGCTACCTGGTTGTCTTCTCATGTCCTGTGGAAAACTGTGCACCCTATATGATCTTGCTCACCATCGCATGCATGGTCTTCACAGGAAGGATCAGCTAATGGACGTGGATGGGGCATTGTGTGGCAATTCTTTAATCAGGAAACTGCTCTCGCATGGCTGGAAGAGAGACAGACGTCCATTTTCGAGAGTATTGGTGAGCATGTTGTTGACTGATGTCGGCCTGTGTGCTCCACCCAAACAGACAACTCCCACAATCACCCATCCTAAGTCAAGTCTCTGAGCATATGGGGCGTTTTGTGGGCCGTTAATCTGTCCTCTAGCCTTGTGGACCCGTAGTATGTCTCTTCCGAGGAGTAAGAAGATTGGAGCCCCTTGGTCCAGTTCCGGTATCAGGTGAGCTATACGTTTCATGTGGGTATGATGAGCTGCTACCTGTGGTGTAGGTATCTCAGGCCTGTTGTCAGGGATCTGGTTGCACTCCAGTATTGATGGCAAGGACAAGCAGGTTTGACCGTCTATAGACTCTACTTTGAATCCGGTCGCTTTTCTCCCCGCCATCTCGACAGTACCTGCACATGTCTTCAATGAGAGCTGGGACCAGCAATGTTGAAGGTGTCGAAGAGAAAGGCCTTAGCTAGAGACCTGTTGCTCTGATTATCCAAGATTGCATATACCTTTATTGCCGTATCCCGTTGGCTCGCAGGGAATACTCTGACAAGACAGATCTTCGAGCAGGATCTTCCTGCTACAAGTTCCTTGCAGATCTCTGTACACTGAGAAGTGACCACTGGGGTGTCTATGTCAGTGTCCATCTGTTTTTCAGCAGACTCTTCTACTCGCGACGATACCCCTGAGGGTGGTCCAGGGTGTATGGCCATGTTGTGCTCCACACTACTACATTCTGTGCATTTCACACTGGTTTCACAGTTCTTGGCGAAGTGTGAGGTCGTCGCGAAGCATCTGAAGCATATCTTGTTTTCCTTTAGGAAACTCTTACGGTCTTCTAGAGACTTCTCCCTGAAGGCTCTACATTTTAGTAGAGGATGAGGTTTCTTGTGTAGGGGGCAGTGTTTGCTGAGATCCTGAGGTTTGTCCTCTTCTGAAGAGGACTTTCTTGCCCTGTAAGGAAACCCTGTGAAGGTAACATTAGTTTTGTGGACTGCCATTGTTGTTTTACAGGGTTTTACACCAGAGGCAATTGGTTTGTCACCTCTGGCAGTGTCCAGGAATGCCAACCCAGGTAGGTCACCTTCTGCCTGAGCAGCATGTACCTCCATTAAAAAGTTGCTCAGTTCCCTGAGCCTTTGATAATCCTTATTTGCTATCTTGGGAAATTCATCAATTATTTTATACAAAGCGTTTTCTATAGCTTGTATTGACCCATAACATTCTTCTAGTCTCTCCCACTTCCCTTCTGGAAGGAGGCCTGCCATGCTCTATAGCTTTCAGCTTGATCAGTGAACTTTACAAGTCCTTTGGTCACCAGCTCCCAGCGGGTAAAGAACCTTGCAAAGTTCATAGTGTCTGAGTCAATGCCGACATGAGCTAGTGTGCTGTTGTCATGCGGTGTGTGTGGTGCGTTCTCATACCTGGTAGGAGCTTCTGGCTTAGGAAAGTCTGTATAATCCCATTCCGAAGCGAAGGGTGTCCCTGTCAGTCTGGGAGGAGGTCGTACCTTCTGTTCTGTAAGACGGTAGTGGTGGTCGACGTCGTTTCGCAGTGTACCCTCCTGCTTCCAGTACAACAATTGGAGGAAGGATCTCTGGCAATCAGTATAGGCTGGTTGGTGTAACGGACCAGAGTTATCATCTAGTCTAGGATGTGGACATATTCTGAGACGCGTTGAGCTGGGTCCTGTCGATCAAGGTCTGGTCCACGTATGTCGCTGTCTCACTCAGATTCAGGAAACTCCACAGCTTCTAAGAACTCAGCTTTGGCTATTGCGGCAGCTGCTTCTTTTTCAGTGGAAAGCCTTTCCAAAGTCGATCGCAGGCGTGCTGTATCTGCGTCTCTATCTGCTTGCAGGTGGGATCTTTCTGCTTCTCTATCTGCTTGCAGGCAGGCTCTTTCTGCTTCTCTATCTGCTTGCAGGCGGGATCTTTCTGCTTCTTGCTCTGCTTGTCTTAACTTTAACTGCATCTCTTGCGCAAGCAAAGGAGGATCTTACTTTCGCCACCTCGGCTTCTGCACGAGTGAGAGCAGCTGACCTTTTCGATGACGACTTGCAAGAGTGGCTTGTTTGGGACCTCGTCTCCAGTGAAGATGCTCGACTTTCAGACATTTCGTGTCTGTTTGCAGACTGTAGGATGTCTCAGAGCGGGTAGAAATGAACTTCAGCGTGGACTGAGACATGTCGCGCTTGGTGGGCTGCACTCTCGGTACTTGTGACTATATGGCGGCAGCTGCGGTATCTGCAGGCAGTGCAGTGTGGTACAAGCAGCTACGTAAATGGTATTTGCTATCGCTGGCATCTAGCCTCCGTTTTACAGTTCTGTCTTCATACACGTTGATAAAGTGTGTGATCCAACATACAGCATAAACCACTTCTGTCCTCCAAATAAGCAGACTGTTCTCTGTAGTCTAACTTGTTTATTGGTAAACAGGTATTGTAAACGCGGTAAAACTATAAGAATACAAATGACATAAATAAGTATTGGGCCAAATAATAGCACAGCTGACACTTTACAACTAACAGAGAAAGTATATAGTATGATACAACTTGTGTATATAACTACATACAGTAAGTCACTGATAATACATTTCCTATGTACTGGCTGCCATACAGTAAAGCACATTCTGTACAACACTATATTACAAAAACAGAGGTAACAATCTTACTGGATAAACTTAACCAGGATGGCAAGTAAGTGAGATGGTTCCAGCACAGCACATGAGCACGTGTGTCCCAGGAAGTGCACAAAGAATAATGGAGTTTCCCTCTCCCAGCATACCTTGGTACAATCCCACAATGCTACACACTAATTGCTACTAAGGCACGGATTATAAATGTAACCACCACTAGATGGTGCTATAACACAGCAAACCAAACACTACAGTACTAAACTTCAATGCATAAAACGAGCCACACTGTCCTTATTGGAATGGACAGAACAGTGTGTGCATGTGTGTTTGTTGCCAGGTCCTACTGTAGCTGTGTAGTTTGTTCATGTTTCCATAAACCTGTTAAGTCTGTAAGTGACCCTGTACCCTGAGCAGTCTGAACTTTAGGTTGGGGTGACACTTGTGAGTGCAATTCGAGAAACTCGCGCGAGTCTCTCTCATCATGTCCCGGCACTACCGCCGGCAGTCGGGACCGGAGTGTGTGGCTGCATGTATTTCTATGCAGCTGAATGCTCTGGTCCCGAGTGCTGGCGGCAGTACCAGGAATTGATGGGAAAGACTCGCCCGAGTTTCTCGCATTGAACTTGCAAGTGTGACCCCATCCTTATCCATAAACCGGTGGCTCCAGTGTAAAGGGCAGAGCCAGAGTCATAGTCATGGCTGAGGTTAACTGGTTACATGTGCCCTGGCTCCCAATTACATGCAAACAATGTCCCTTCTGCAGCATATCTTTCGCTTTGCCCTCTGCACCATTTGGGTCCCATTGGGCTGGTTGAAGTTCCACTGCTTCCGTAGTACAATAAGAGACAGAGTCCTTTTCAACCTTAAAATGAAGAACTTTACTCTTTGTTTGTCGCAGCACACTCTTGTCAGTTACGTCATCAGCATTCGGTTCCACACAGTTCATGTCCTCCGCTCTCCCTACGCTTTCTCCTACATCCTGCAGTACATTACGGCGGTGTATTGCTTCTTATGATAGCTCAGCGTCCTCCCAGTGCGAACGCACTACACCTGAGCATTCCTCCATCCTCTTCACGCCGGTACAAAAGGCATTAGCCCAAGCAATGATCTGCCACATGGTCAGCGACCCGTGTCCCTATACTGGTCTTGGACGACTTCAGTAGCGTCTGTCTCGAACTGTGGTTAAACTGCTGCCTCAGCTGTAATTGTCGACCATTCAGACTCTGAATGGCTGAGTATAACGCTTAAACATCGCGGAGCTGTCTGCCCAGGATGGGCACTAAAGGTACCGTCACACTGAACGATATCGCTAGTGATCCGTGACTTTGCAGCGTCCTGGCTAGCGATATCGTTCAGTTTGACACGCAGCAGCAATCAGGATCCTGCTGTGATATCGTTGGTCACTGCAGAAAGTCCAGCACTTTATTTCGTCGCTGGACTCCCTGCAGACATCGCTGTATCGGCGTGTGTGATGCTCAGAGCAGGCACTGTGAAGCAGCCTGCACTGCTCTCAGATCGGTGATCTGACAGAGTGCTGTGCAAACTGTCAGATCACCGATCTGTGATGTCCCCCCCTGGGACAATGTAAAAAAGTTAAAAAAAAAATTTCAAAATGTGAAAAAAAAAATAAAAAAAAATATTCCTAAATAATGAAAAAAAATATATATTATTCCACTAAATACATTTCTTTATCTAAATAAAAAAAACAATAAAAGTACACATATTTAGTATCGCCGCGTCCGTAACGGCCCGACCTATAAAACTGGCCCACTAGTTAACCCCTTCAGTAAACACCGTAAGAAAAAAAAAAAAAAAAACGAGGCAAAAAACAACGCTTTATCATACCGCCGAGCAAAAAGTGGAATAACACGCGATCAAAAAGACAGATATAAATAACCATGATACCGCTGAAAACGTCATCTTGTCCCGCAAAAAACCAGCCGCCATACAGCATCATCAGCAAAAAAAAAAAAGTTATAGTCCTGAGAATAAAGCGATGCAAAAATAATTATTTTTTCTATAAAATAGTTTTTATCGTATAAAAGCGCCAAAACAAAAAAAAATGATATAAATGAGGTGTCGCTGTAATCGTACTGACCCGAAGAATAAAACTGATTTATCAATTTTACCAAACGCGGAACGGTATAAACGCCTCCCCCAAAAGAAATTCATAAATAGCTGGTTTTTGGTAATTCTGCCTCACAAAAATCGGAATAAAAAGCGATCAAAAAATGTAACGTGCCCGAAAATGTTACCAATAAAAACGTCAACTCGTCCCGCAAAAAAAAAAAACCTCACATGACTCTGTGAACCAAAATATGGAAAAATTATAGCTCTCAAAATGTGGTAACGCAAAAAATATTTTTTGCAATAAAAAGCGTCTTTCAGTGTGTGACAGCTGCCAATAATAAAAATCCGCTAAAAAACCCGCTATAAAAGTAAATCTAACCCCCCCCTTCATCACCCCCTTAGTTAGGGAAAAGTTAAAAAAATGTATTTATTTCCATTTTTCCATTAGGGTTAGGGTTAGGGCTAGGGCTAGGGTTAGGGCTAGGGTTAGGGCTAGGGCTAGGGGTAGGGTTAGGGCTAGGGCTAGGGCTAGGGTTAGGGCTAGGGTTAGGGTTAGGGCTAGGGTTAGGGCTAGGGTTAGGGTTAGGGCCAGGGCTAGGGTTAGGGTTAGGGCTAGGGTTAAGGCTACAGTTAGGGTTGGGGCTAAAGTTACGGTTAGGGTTTAGATTACATTTACAGTTGGGAATAGGGTTGGGATTAGGGTTAGGGGTGTGTCAGGGTTAGAGGTGTGGTTAGGGTTACTGTTGGGATTAGGGTTAGCGGTGTGTTTGGATTAGGGTTTCAGTTATAATTGGGGGGTTTCCACTGTTTAGGCACATCAGGGGCTCTCCAAACGCGACATGGCGTCCGATCTCAATTCCAGCCAATTCTGCGTTGAAAAAGTAAAACAGTGCTTCTTCCCTTCCGAGCTCTCCCGTGTGCCCAAACAGGGGTTTACCCCAACATATGGGGTATCAGTGTACTCAGGACAAATAGGACAACAACTTTTGGGGTCCAATTTCTCCTGTTACCCTTGGGAAAATACAAAACTGGGGGCTAAAAAATAATTTTTGAGGGAAAAAAAAGATTTTTTATTTTCACGGCTCTGCGTTATAAACTGTAGTGAAACACTTGGGGGTTCAAAGTTCTCACAACACATCTAGATAAGTTCCATGGGGGGTCTAGTTTCCAATATGGGGTCACTTGTGGGGGATTTCTACTGTTTAGGTACATTAGGGGTTCTGCAAACGCAATGTGACGCCTGCAGACCATTCCATCTAAGTCTGCATTCCAAATGGCACTCCTTCCCTTCCGAGCCCTCCCATGCGCCCAAACAGTGGTTCCCCCCAACATATGGGGTATCAGCATACTCAGGACAAATTGGACAACAATTTTTGGGGTAATATTTCTCCTCTTACCCTCGGGAAAATACAAAACTGGGGGCTAAAAAATAATTTTTGGGGGAAAGATTTTTTTTTTAAATTTTACGGCTCTGCGTTACAAACTGTAGTGAAACACTTGGGGGTTCAAAGCTCTCACAACACAAGTAGATGAGTTCCTTAGGGGGTCTAATTTCCAAAATGGTGTCACTTGTGGGGGGTTTCTACATTAGGGGCTTTGCAAATGCAATGTGACACCTGCAGACCATTCCATCTAAGTCTGCATTCCAAATGGAGCTCCTTCCCTTCCGAGCCCTCCCATGTGCCCAAACAGTGGTTCCCCCCCACATATGGGGTATCAGCGCACTCAGGACAAATTGGACAACAAATTTTGGGGTCCAATTTCTCCTGTTACCCTCCGGAAAATACAAAACTGGGGGCTAAAAAATAAATTTTGTGGGAAAATATTTTTGTTTTATTTTTACGGCTCTCCATTATAAACTTCTGTGAAGCCCTTGGTGGGTCAAAGCGCTCATGACACATGTAGATAAGTTCCTTAGGGGGTCTACTTTCCAAAATGGTGTCACTTGTGGGGGGTTTCTACTGTTTAGGTACATTAGGGGCTCTGCAAACGCAATGTGACACATGCAGACCATTCCATCTAAGTCTGCATTCAAATGGCACTCCTTCCCTTCCGAACCCTCCCATGCGCCCAAACAGTGGTTCCCCCCACATATGGTGTATCATCGCACTCAGGACAAATTGGGCAACAAATTTTGGGGTCCACTTTCTCCTGTTACCCTCGGGAAAATACAAAACTGGGGGCTAAAAAAATAATTTTTGTGGGAAAAATTTTTTGTTTTATTTTTACGGCTCTGCATTATAAACTTCTGTGAAGCACTTGGTGGGTCAAAGTGGTCACCACAACTCTAGATAAGTTCCTTAGGGGGTCTACTTTCCAAAATGGTGTCACTTGTGGGGGTTTCAATGTTTAGGCACATCAGGGGCTCTCCAAACGCAACATGGCGTCCCATCTCAATTCCTGTCAATTTTGCATTGAAAAGTCAAACGGCGCTCCTTCCCTTCCGAGCTCTCCCATCCGCCCAAACAGTAGTTTACCCCCACATATGGGGTATCAGCGTACTCAGGACAAATTATACAACAACTTTTGGGGTCCAATTTCTTCTCTTACCCTTGGGAAAATAAAAAATTGGGGGCGGAAATTTAATTTTTGTGAAAAAATATGATTTTTTTATTTTTACGGTTCTACATTATAAACTTCTGTGAAGCACTTGGTGGGTCAAAGTGCTCACCACACCTCTAGATAAGTTCCTTAGGGGGTCTACTTTCCAAAATGGTGTCACTTGTGGGGGTTTCAATGTTTAGGCACATCAGGGGCTCTCCAAACGCAACATGGCGTCCTGTTGTGAATTCTGTGGTCAAGCTCCCTCCTGTGGTCATGAGTGGTACTTCGGCTGGTTCTGTCTATGAGTTTCCTTCCTCAGGTGACGAGGTTAAGTCGTTAGGTGCTGCTCTATTTAACTCCACCTAGTTCTTTGGTCCTGGCCTCCAGTCAATGTTCCAGTATTGGTCTTGCTCTCTCCTGGATCGTTCTTGTGGCCTGTCTGCCCTGCATAAGCTAAGTTTTGCTTGTGTTACTTTTGTTTGCTATATTTTCTGTCCAGCTTGCTATATTGGTTTTTCTTGCTTGCTGGAAGCTCTGAGACGCAGAGGGAGCACCTCCGTACCATTAGTCGGTGCGGAGGGTCTTTTTGCCCCTCTGCGTGGTTGTTTGTAGGTTTTTGTGCTGGCCGCAAAGCTATCTTTCCTATCCTCGGTCTATTCAGTAAGTCGGGCCTCACTTTGCTAACATCTATTTCATCTCTGTGTTTGTATTTTCATCTTAACTCACAGTCATTATATGTGGGGAGCTGCCTTTTCCTTTGGGGTATTTTTCTGAGGCAAGGTAGGCTTATTTTTCTATCTTCAGGGCTAGCTAGTTTCTCAGGCTGTGCCGAGTTGCATAGGGAGCGTTAGGCGCAATCCACGGCTACCTCTAGTGTGGTATGATAGGATTAGGGATTGCGGTCAGCAGAGTTTCCACGTCTCAGAGCTCGTCCTATGTTAGTAACTGTCAGGTCACTTTGTGTGCTCTTAACCACTAGGTCCATTGTGGTTCTGAATCAGCTGTTCATAACAGTACTGGAGGCCCAAAGTACTAATGCTTCTCAATAGAGGGAAAAGAGAAGTTCTGAGACCATTTTTTTTCTCTCTGTACTGTGTTTTGTCTTTCTTTTCCCCTAGACTGTTGTGAATTCTGTGGCAGAGCTCCCTCCTGTAGTCACAAGTGGTACTTCGGCTGATTCTCTCTGTGAGCTTCCGTTGGTGGAGGAAGGTGGTACTGCGGCTTCTGAGTTTCCTTCCTCAGGTGATGTGGTGAAGTCGTTAGGTGCTGCTCTATTTAACTCCACCTAGTGCTTTGATCCTGGCCTCCAGTCAATGTTCTAGTTTTGGACCTGTTTCCTCCTGGATCGTTCCTGTGGCCTGCTGCTCTGCATAGCTAAGTTCTGCTTTGCTATTTTGTTTGCTGTTTTTTTTCTGTCCAGCTTGCCTATTTGTTTTTTCCTGCTTGCTGGAAGCTCTGGGACGCAGAGGGTGTACCTCCATGCCGTTAGTTCGGTACGGAGGGTCTTTTTGCCCCCTTTGCTTGGTTTTTGTAGGGTTTTGTGTTGACCGCAAAGTTACCTTTCCTATCCTCGCTCTGTTTAGAAAGTCGGGCCTCACTTTGCTAAATCTATTTCATCTCTACGTTTGTCTTTTCATCTTAACTCACAGTCATTATATGTGGGGGCTGCCTTTTCCTTTGGGGTATTTCTCTGAGGCTAGGTAGGCTTATTTTCTATCTTCAGGCTAGCTAGTTTCTCAGGCTGTGCCGAGTTGCATAGGGAGCGTTAGGCGCAATCCACGGCTGCCTCTAGTGTGGTTGGAGAGGATTAGGGATTGCGGTCAGCAGAGTTCCCACGTCTCAGAGCTCGTTTAATGTTTTTGGGTTATTGTCAGGTCACTGTATGTGCTCTGACCTCTATGTCCATTGTGGTACTGAATTACCTTATCATAATACTAGACATTTGGGTGGTTCAGGACACAGGTGTAGTGATGGACATTAAAGATCTGTCTTCTTGTGTGGATCATCTCACTGCAAGAGTACAAAATATTCAAGATTTTGTGGTTCAGAATTCTATGTTAGAGCCAAGAATTCCTATTCCTGATTTGTTTTCTGGAGATAGAGCTAAGTTTCTGAGTTTTAAGAATAATTGTAAACTGTTTCTGGCTTTGAAACCCCGCTCCTCTGGTGACCCAGTTCAACAAGTTAAGATAATTATTTCTTTATTATGTGGCGACCCTCAAGACTGGGCATTTTCCCTTGCGCCAGGAGATCCTGCATTATGTAATATTGATGCGTTTTTTCTGGCGCTCGGATTACTGTATGATGAACCTAATTCAGTGGATCAGGCAGAGAAAAATTTGCTGGCTCTGTCTCAGGGTCAGGATGAGGTAGAGATATATTGTCAGAAGTTTAGGAAGTGGTCTGTGCTCACTCAATGGAATGAATGTGCGCTGGCAGCAATTTTCAGAAAAGGTCTCTCTGAAGCCCTTAAGGATGTCATGGTGGGGATTTCCTATGCCTGCTGGTCTGAATGAGTCTATGTCTTTGGCCATTCAGATCAGTCGACGCTTGCGTGAGCGTAAAACTGTGCACCATTTGGCGGTACTATCTGAGCATGAGCCTGAGCCTATGCAGTGCGATAGGACTTTGACCAGGGCTGAACGGCAAGAACACAGACGTTAGAATGGGCTGTGTTTTTACTGTGGTGATTCCACTCATGCTATCTCCGATTGTCCTGAGCGCACTAAGCGGTTCGCTAGGTCTGCCACCATTGGTACGGTACAGTCGAAATTTCTTTTGTCCGTTACTTTGATCTGCTCTTTGTCATCCTATTCTGTCATGGCATTTGTGGATTCAGGCGCTGCCCTGAATTTGATGGACTTGGAGTATGCTAGGCGCTGTGGGTTTTTCTTGGAGCCCTTGCAGTATCCTATTCCATTGAGAGGAATTGATGCTACGCCTTTGGCCAAGAATAAGCCTCAGTACTGGACCCAGCTGACCATGTGCATGGCTCATGCGCATCAGGAGGATATTCGCTTTTTGGTGTTGCATAATCTGCATGATGTGGTCGTGTTGGGGTTGCCATGGCTACAAGTCCATAACCCAGTATTGGATTGGAAATCAATGTCTGTGTCCAGTTGGGGTTGTCAGGGGGTACATGGTGATGTTCCTTTTCTGTCTATTTCATCATCCACCCCTTCTGAGGTCCCAGAGTTCTTGTCGGATTACCGGGATGTATTTGATGAGCCCAAGTCCAGTGCCCTACCTCCGCATAGGGATTGTGATTGTGCTATCGATTTGATTCCTGGTAGTAAGTTTCCTAAAGGTCGACTGTTTAATTTGTCTGTGCCTGAACACGCCGCTATGCGGAGTTATGTAAAGGAATCCTTGGAAAAGGGTCATATTTGCCCGTCGTCGTCGCCATTGGGAGCAGGGTTCTTTTTTGTGGCCAAGAAGGATGGTTCGCTGAGACCTTGTATTGATTACCGCCTTCTAAATAAAATCACGGTCAAATTTCAGTACCCCTTGCCGCTGCTGTCTGATTTGTTTGCTCGGATTAAGGGGGCTAGTTGGTTCACCAAGATAGATCTTCGTGGTGCGTATAATCTTGTGCGTATTAAACAGGGCAATGAATGGAAAACAGCATTTAATACGCCCGAGGGCCATTTTGAGTACCTGGTTATGCCATTCGGGCTTTCTAATGCTCCATCAGTGTTTCAGTCCTTTATGCATGACATCTTCCGAGAGTACCTGGATAAATTCCTGATTGTATACTTGGATGATATTTTGGTCTTCTCGGATGATTGGGAGTCTCACGTGAAGCAGGTCAGAATGGTGTTCCAGGTTCTGCGTGCGAATTCTTTGTTTGTGAAAGGGTCAAGGTGTCTCTTTGGTGTTCAGAAGGTTTCATTTTTGGGGTTCATTTTTTCCCCTTCTACTATCGAGATGGACCCTGATAAAGTTCAGGCCATTTATGATTGGACTCAGCCGACATCTCTGAAGAGTCTGCAAAAGTTCCTGAGCTTTGCTAATTTTTATCGTCGCTTCATCAATAATTTTTCTAGTATTGCTAAACCGTTGACTGAGTTAACCAAGAAGGGTGCTGATGTGGTCAATTGGTCTTCTGCTGCTGTGGAAGCTTTTCAAGAGTTGAAGCGTCGTTTTTCTTCTGCCCCTGTGTTGTGCCAACCAGATGTTTCGCTCCCGTTTCAGGTCGAGGTTGATGCTTCTGAGATTGGAGCAGGGGCTGTTTTGTCGCAAAGAAGTTCTGATGGCTCGGTGATGAAACCATGCACCTTCTTTTCCAGGAAGTTTTCGCCTGCTGAGCGTAATTATGATGTTGGCAATCGAGAGTTGCTGGCCATGAAGTAGGCATTCGAGGAGTGGCGTCATTGGCTTGAATGAGCTAAGCATCGCGTGGTGGTCTTGACTGACCACAAGAACTTGACTTATCTCGAGTCTGCCAAACGGTTGAATCCTAGACAGGCTCGTTGGTCGCTGTTTTTCTCCCGTTTTGACTTTGTGGTTTCGTACCTTCCGGGCTCTAAAAATGTGAAGGCAGATGCCCTGTCTAGGAGTTTTGTGCCCGACTCTCCGGGTTTGTCTGAGCCGGCGGGTATTCTCAAAGAGGGGGTAATTTTGTCTGCCATCTCCCCTGATTTGTGGCGGGTGCTGCAAAAATTTCAGGCTAATAGACCTGACCGTTGCCCAGCGGAGAAACTGTTTTTCCCTGATAAATGGACGAGTAGAGTTATCTCTGAGGTTCATTGTTCGGTGTTGGCTGGTCATCCTGGAATCTTTGGTACCAGAGATTTGGTGGCTAGATCCTTTTGGTGGCCATCTCTGTCGCGGGATGTGCGTTCGTTTGTGCAGTCCTGTGGGATTTGTGCTCGGGCTAAGCCCTGCTGTTCTCGTGCCAGTGGGTTGCTTTTGCCCTTGCCAGTCCCGAAGAGGCCCTGGACACATATCTCTATGGATTTTATTTCGGATCTCCCCGTCTCTCAAAAAATGTCGGTCATTTGGGTTGTTTGTGATCGCTTCTCTAAGATGGTCCATTTGGTACCCTTGTCTAAATTGCCTTCCTCCTCTGATTTGGTGCCATTGTTCTTCCAGCATGTGGTTCGTTTACATGGCATTCCGGAGAACATCATTTCTGACAGAGGTTCCCAGTTTGTTTCGAGGTTTTGGCGAGCCTTTTGTGCTAGGATGGGCATTGATTTGTCTTTTTCCTCGGCTTTCCATCCTCAGACAAATGGCCAGACTGAACGAACCAATCAGACCTTGGAAACATATCTGAGATGTTTTGTTTCTGCTAATCAGGATGATTGGGTGTCCTTTTTGCCTTTGGCTGAGTTCGCCCTTAATAATCGGGCCAGCTCGGCTACTTTGGTTTCGCCGTTTTTCTGCAATTCTGGTTTCCATCCTCGTTTCTCTTCAGGGCAGGTTGAGTCGTCTGACTGTCCTGGTGTGGATACTGTGGTGGATAGGTTGCAGCAGATTTGGACTCATGTGGTGGACAATTTGACATTGTCTCAGGAGAAGGCTCAACGTTTCGCTAACCGCAGGCGCTGTGTGGGTCCCCGACTTCGTGTTGGGGATTTGGTTTGGTTGTCATCTCGTTATATTCCTATGAAAGTTTCCTCTCCTAAGTTTAAGCCTCGTTTCATTGGTCCGTATAGGATTTCTGAGGTTCTTAATCCTGTGTCTTTTCGTTTGACCCTTCCAGCTTCTTTTTCCATCCATAACGTATTCCATAGGTCATTGTTGCGGAGATACGTGGCACCTGTGGTTCCATCTGTTGATCCTCCTGCCCCGGTTTTGGTTGAGGGGGAGTTGGAGTATATAGTGGAGAAGATTTTGGATTCTAGTATTTCGAGACGGAAACTTCAGTACCTGGTTAAGTGGAAGGGTTATGGTCAGGAAGATATTTCCTGGGTCTTTGCCTCTGATGTTCATGCTGCCGATCTGGTTCGTGCCTTTCATTTGGCTCATCCTGGTCGGCCTGGGGGCTCTGGTGAGGGTTTGGTGACCCCTCCTCAAGGGTGGGATACTGTTGTGAATTCTGTGGTCAAGCTCCCTCCTGTGGTCATGAGTGGTACTTCGGCTGGTTCTGTCTATGAGTTTCCTTCCTCAGGTGACGAGGTTAAGTCGTTAGGTGCTGCTCTATTTAACTCCACCTAGTTCTTTGGTCCTGGCCTCCAGTCAATGTTCCAGTATTGGTCTTGCTCTCTCCTGGATCGTTCTTGTGGCCTGTCTGCCCTGCATAAGCTAAGTTTTGCTTGTGTTACTTTTGTTTGCTATATTTTCTGTCCAGCTTGCTATATTGGTTTTTCTTGCTTGCTGGAAGCTCTGAGACGCAGAGGGAGCACCTCCGTACCGTTAGTCGGTGCAGAGGGTCTTTTTGCCCCTCTGCGTGGTTGTTTGTAGGTTTTTGTGCTGGCCGCAAAGCTATCTTTCCTATCCTCGGTCTATTCAGTAAGTCGGGCCTCACTTTGCTAACATCTATTTCATCTCTGTGTTTGTATTTTCATCTTAACTCACAGTCATTATATGTGGGGGGCTGCCTTTTCCTTTGGGGTATTTTTCTGAGGCAAGGTAGGCTTATTTTTCTATCTTCAGGGCTAGCTAGTTTCTCAGGCTGTGCCGAGTTGCATAGGGAGCGTTAGGCGCAATCCACAGCTACCTCTAGTGTGGTATGATAGGATTAGGGATTGCGGTCAGCAGAGTTCCCACGTCTCAGAGCTCGTCCTATGTTAGTAACTATCAGGTCACTTTGTGTGCTCTTAACCACTAGGTCCATTGTGGTTCTGAATCACCTGTTCATAACAGTGTCCCATCTCAATTCCAGTCAATTTTGCATTGAAAAGTCAAATGGCGCTCCTTTGCTTCCGAGCTCTGCCATGCGCCCAAACAGTGGTTTACCCCCACATGTGGGGTATTGGCGTACTCAGGACAAATTGTGCAACAATGTTTGGGGTCCATTTTCTCCTGTTACCCTTGGTAAAATAAAACAAATTGGAGCTGAATTAAATTTTTTGTGAAAAAAAGTTAAATGTTCATTTTTATTTAAACATTCAAAAAATTCCTGTAGCACCAGAAGGGTTAATAAACTTCTTGAATATGGTTTTGAGCACCTTGAGGGGTGTAGTTTTTAGAATGGTGTCACACTTGGGTATTTTCTATCATATAGACCCCTCAAAATGACTTCAAATGAGATATGGTCCCTAAAAAAAAATGGTGTTGTAGAAATGAGAAATTGCTGGTCAACTTTTAACCCTTATAACTCCCTAACAAAAAAAAATTTTGGTTCCAAAATTGTGCTGATGTAAAGTAGACATGTGGGAAATGTTACTTATTAAGTATTTTGTGTGACATATCTCTGTGATTTAATTGCATAAAAATTCAAAGTTTGAAAATTGCGAACTTTTCATACTTTTCGCCAAATTTCTGTTTTTTTCACAAATAAACGCAGGTACTATCAAAGAATTTTTACCATTGTCATGAAGTACAATATGTCACGAGAAAACAGTGTCAGAATCACTGTGATCCGTTGAAGCGTTCCAGAGTTATAACCTCACAAATGGACAGTGGTCAGAATTGTAAAAATTGGCCCGGTCATTAACGTGCAAACCACCCTTGGGGGTAAAGGGGTTAAGGGGGTAGAGGCGTTCCACCCCCTTACACCTGAACCCTGAAGCCGCATCGGCAGTACCTGAACCTGAAACCATTCTGATGGTACTTGGACCAGCACCATTGTCTCTTCTAGTTAGCATACCTGAATCCATACTGTCAGAACATGTTCCATTATCCAAATTCAGCTCTGCCTGTGACTCCATGTCAGTATCTTTTCTTCAGACAGATCCAGAACCCATATTGTCTGAACAGTGTCAGAGTTCTGTTCTGCCAGTTACTCTGAGTCCATGTCAGCAATCTTGACCCTGTACCGGGGACTACCTAGGAGAGGTACCTGGCCACTACCTGTAGCTCAAGTCTTACTCCACCATCAGGAGCCCTAGTGAATACCAGGTAGCCGCTTAGCTACGCCCCTCCTAGCTAAGCTCGGATTGTAGCACAGTGGGTACACGATCCACATGTGTTACAAAAAGTAAGTCCCATTCCTTGAGGAGATATACCGTTCTGCCTATCAACATTTTTTATGTGTGTGTTCTGTCTATTGAATTGTCTATGTGCCTATCTATTTATCTATCTATCTATCTATCTATCTATCTATCTATCTATCTATCTATCTGATATCTATTCTAGTAGCGTATAGATTTAATTTGTATGTCTGAATTGGGTTGTAAGGTTAATGATCCCTGATGACAAATGAGTAAAGGAATCTATAAGTCCTGTCTAATTACTGTTACAGAGGTGAACAAAACACCGCTATTCCCATAATTACATGCATACAGTTTACTGAGCAATTTTAACTAGGATTCATCCGCCCTCCTGCTTTGCTCAATATTTGATTCTTACAACTAAGCCAACAAGCAGAAATGATTCACAATTTGCATAAGCTTTAAAGTGTGCAATTTTTCTGTGACTTTATCATAAGTAACTCACCTCTTTGCTAACTGGTATAGAAAATGGTAATTAATTAAACATTTATCACCCCCTTTACATAACCAGGACCATGTTGACTTATTCCCCTCCCAACATTTCCCTTTTTAATCTATAACTGCTCTGCTGCACATCCTCGTTATTTCAGAGGACTGAATATATTATCGACAAAATCCCACATAGTTGGTCTTTGTTTTCTATCAATCTTTCAATTGCTGTAGGTTCTCTGTGGACTCTGTCAATTATTATGCGTGAAAGCAATTATGTTATGGAAATTTACACGTTCATATAGTAGTACATGTTTAGCCACTTAGAAAGTTTGCCAAATTAACATTCATTTTCTATTCTTTACTGATGTGATGACTGCATTTCATTTAATCAGGTGTATTTCTTTGCTGTCATTTTAATAAGATCTAGTTACTAGAGTTGAGCACAAAATATTTGCACTTAGGCTACTTTCACACTAGCGTCGGAATCTCCCCGTTGCAATGCGTCGGGGAGAGATTCTGATGCTAGCGTTTAACGTACTGCACAATGGAGGCAGCGGATGCATTTCTCCGGCGCATCCGCTGCCCCATTGTAAGGTGCAGGGAGGTGGGGGCGGAGTTCCGGCCGCGCATGCGGGGTCGGAAAAAGCGGTCCGTCAGGAGCAAAAAACGTTACATGTAGCGTTTTTTGCTCCCGACGGTCCGCAAAAGCACGACGCATCCGTCACTCGACGGATGCGACGTGTGGCAATCCGTCGCAAATGCGTTGTCAATACAAGTCTATGAGGAAAAAACGCATCCTGCAAGCACTTTTGCAGGATGCGTTTTTTCTGCAAAACGACGCATTGTGACGGATTGCAGAAAACGCTAGTGTGAAAGTAGCCTTACCTGGTCTGGTGTCCAGACTAGTCCTGCACGGTAGCCAGATGGGGGCAGATTTCAACTTTATACCCGGCATTCTTAGCTCAGCATCCAAGTGTGTCTGTTGTGTTTGCTAGACCCCAAAATGTCACAGTGCCATGCATGGCATGACATTACATGAGGCTTATGTGCGAAAGGTGTTCAAGATGCTGAGTGAAGAAGTGAAGATTGCCCTGGTCCGGCTGCCACAGAGGACTAGACCGAATACCGGACCATGGCAGGGAAAAGCTTTTTGCTCAACTCTTGTTCTATACGTGTCCAACTTTTGACCTAGCAAATGAAACACTGGTATTATTATTCTGCATGATATGAAGTGTTAATAGTTACATATGACTGGAGAGAAGGAAGTTGTTGCTGAGTTGGAACAACTGCGGAGTAGGAAATTGTTGCTAGGCAATGTGATCTCATATGTTATCGGTGACCCAATGTTTTCTTCTTCCTGTATCTGTGTTGTGTTCTTGTCCTTATCCTTGTAATAAATCAGAAAAAACAGTTCTGGCCCTAAAGAATTATTCATTTATCATCACACAGAAAAACCATAGCTATAGCTATACATGGTCTAATATATTCATTCCTTGGTTCTTTTGAAATGCAGACCTGTACAAAGATGAATAAAACCTTCAATGTGGAATTGATGCAGTCTGGTATTTATATTGCTTCTCTATCTAGATTTATTCTTAGATTAATGTAATGAAATAAGAAATGGTGACTGTTGCCAAATTGCTTCCTCTCTTCTTTACTGTCAGTTTGTGGTCAATCTAGCTTTATACTGAGTAATGTGACTAGGCCATTGCAAAGCAAAACGGGGCCAAAAACCAATCCGGTTGAATGAAATGAAAGATTCTAGGATACTAATACAATAGTTGGCTTAGTAACAGGAGACAATCTATTGATTTGTCAAAGGAAATTTAGCTGGTAGAATTCATCAGATTGATTCACATTTTGGAGATTCAACGAAGTAATGTATTTTAATTAATTGCCATGTACTACAGATATGTGTACTAGATGTAATAAGCAAGCTTTATACAATTGACACCTCTGTATAACTGATGCAATCAGCGCTAGCTCTGATCACACAACAGTGTAAACCCTTAGATGCTGCTACCATGATTGAGTCTCAGGATACAAGATGGGGGTGCCCATTCTGTGACCCACCATTCCCTCCATGACTCGACAAGATCACAGGATACTAATAATGTTGCCATGGCAGCCAGGGGTCTTCTTTCTGCAGAAAATTAAAAATGTCAGCCTCTCCAAGGGGTTCATGGAAGTTTTCAATATTGTTCATATTCTTATCTTCCACTAGTGGTGTACCCTTAAAGGGGTTGTCTCTGTGTGACTGCAGACTCATGAATGCCCTTGGCGCATGCACCAGTTTCATACCTGAGAACGGAGGGTATGTATGTGTTATACATACCCCGGGCCAGTGGGTGTTGACATGCTCTCCATAAACGTTCCCGTGGAAACCGGCAAACTTGCTTCACTGCAGCGGCGCTTCTGGTCGGAGTCCGCCACTAGTTTCTAACCTGGTACACGTGCATCCTCCTCCTTTGGATCCTGGCCTTGCGAGAGTCGCCACCACGGGAGGATGCTCCCTACATCTTGGCCTCTTTGCGCGTCCACTATCCAGCCATCGGTGCTGCATACCAGTATCCTCTCAAGCCTAGCCAAGTAAGTCCCTTGGTTATTATATATACACCCCAGGTACTTCGCAGGTTCACATATCTGGATTGCAGTCGATGATCTTCATTCTTTATTATCGCATCTCCATAAACTCCTTAAGATCACTGCAGACTTATCAGTTTTGACCGGGCAACCCCTTTAAGGTGCCTAGTATGTTTCTAAGGTTTTCAATCTAGTTGTTGCAACTATTTCAAAGGTTTATGATGCAGGAAACATCTCTAGTAGTGATGGGTGAACCCCTGGATGATCGGGTAAAGGGGGTTCAGACGAACTTTGAACCCATTCCCCATTCATATGGATGAGAGCTCAAACATATGTTGTTCACTATGTTGAAATCTGCATCACAGCCCAGCAAACACTGCCTCTGATCAGCGGTAAGATTATTACTGGCGGTCAGAGAGTTGTGGTTCCCACGCTGTCACATGACAGCGTGAGTCAGCAGCTGTAACTGGAGGGTAAAAGGTTACCCCTGGTCACAGAGGTGTTGGCTGATGAGAGTGTACTACTCCCATCAGCTTACGCCTGCTGCCACTATTAACAACGGCACTGATGCTGCACTCGGAGCAGCTAATTCTTCCATGGTTTTCAGCCTGGACATGTTGACACTGCCCAGGTTGAAAACCTTTTATCATAAACACGGATTATGGCATGAGACAGTATGTTGGACAAGTGAGGGATCTTGATGTTTTTTGTTTGTTTGTTTTTTCACAGTAGACCCGGGCTTCAATGGAATGTTCATTAGGTGAGTATTTTTGTTAATTATTTTCTATTTTTTTACAGGTGACACGGGCTTCAATGGAATGGGTATAAGGTGAGTATAACTGTTTTTTTTATTTTTAAATAAATTTGTAAAACAGGGTGTATTTTTATTTCAAATAAAGGACTTTATTCTGAGTGTTTTCTATTGACAATATAACTAGGGGTTAGTAATGGAGAGGCGTCTTACAGACGCAGGGGTTCAAATCAGTTTTGTAATGACAAGCACATGGATCATCAGCTATCCCCTGACTGTCATGATAACCCATTTGTGACCCGCAATTACGTCACAGGTGCGCCAATGGGCGGATGAACTGAGACACACACATTTAACAGGTTGACAATTGCAAGTGAAGCTCTGCCCCAAACATGATTTTTAGCACCAGGCCAGGCTGCAATAGACAGCCATCGCTTGTTGGGTATATGGGGCGGGCTTGCTACATGAGCTCGCTCCAAACACCCGCTTTTGACATGCACCTTTTATAAACGGCGCATGTTGTGTAGGGGTTAAGGGCTATTCTTGTTATATTAAAATTTTAAAGTGATTATATAAATATGCAACATTAGATTTTGCTTAATAATATCTTCTTTATCATTTCATTATTTACTACTTCTTGCCAGCAGTCACATATCTCCTTGGCAAGGATAGCAGAGCTGACAAGCTTTTTACTATAGAACTTTAGTTTGTTTCTTGGCAGTGCCACATTTTCACTGCAGGGGGAACAGGTGTGGTACTGTTTTACAATAATGTAGCTGAGAATTGCGGTGCTGTGCAGCCAGGGCATCCATGTCTTACTGCTGAGTGCTGATTGTCAGTTGTGAGCTTGAGTAGAATCACAACCATTTTAAACTTCCAGCAGCTGGCTGGAAGATGCTGGTAATAAGTTATATTTACCATGGTCTGCTGTTTATTTAGCCTGCTTCTAGAAATGGACAATTATTTGCTCTTGACCTTGGTTCATATTTCTGGCTACACATATGTCTCACAATTTTGTCTCTGACTTTCTGGTTTTCATTTGGTATCAAGATGATTCTTTGTATGCTTGTTCCACTGGTCGGACACCCTAAAGAATCAAAGGATAAAGTCCTATTAAGAACGGCCAGCTTCCACTTACAGTGCATTATTATAGTGCTGCTCTGAAGTTGGCCCAAATAGCTGGACTCCTCTGCTTTTAACATCATAGAGAGCACATTTGCCATGGCTTGACTCCAGGGCTCGATCTGGTGACCTATGGCTGTGTGGTTGGTTCATCTCTCTGTTGGACCACAGCCTGTGCTGTCTCTGTCCATCACTGTTTTCACTTACTTATTTGACTTTTCGTATCACATCTTGGGAGGGGCTTTATATACTCTCATGACACATGCTGTCTTTGCTGGCTATTTTCCAAGTTAGATGGATTTTTGTGGAGTCCCAGCTCCCCAGTAAAGAATTATCTTACAGAGATTTTCTTTATTGCTTCGAACATGTTCACACTGTCATACAAGATGTAAGAAAAGGAAAGGTACCCAAAAAGACACTCGTTATATGTGGAAACCCCCAGATCCTAAATGTAACAAAATGGAAAGAGTGCTGGGAAGAGGAACATGCCTGTAGTTTGTTTGCATGTTCCTCTTCCCAGCACTCTTTCCATTTTGTTACATTTAGGATCTGGGGGTTTCCACATATAACGAGTGTCTTTTTGGGTACCTTTCCTTTTCTTACATCTTGTATGACAGTGTGAACATTTTCGTAGCCCTGCACATCAACTTCTGCCTGTGTGCATAACATTCTGTTGTTGTTGATTTGGATTACATTCTGTGTTTAGTTGAGGGTGCAGTGAAGGAAACTCAGAGTCAGCCAACGCTGAGTGGGGGCTCCATTGTGTAATTTTAGGGTGCCAACCTCCACATTCAGGCAGGGAGAAATCAGGGTCAAGTTAGGGATTTGCCTAGTCTTTATAGGAACCTGTGGAATGCAGGTTGAATATCTCCCCTGGTTTGTTCCTCCCTGTGTGTTAGAACTCAGTCATGACATTATAACAAGCACATTTATTGTTTTCTGGGGCTTCAGTATGGAGCTAGTTTGCACCTTGGCAGCACAACTGCAGAAATTGTCCCTGGAGGTCGCAGAGATTAGAGACCAAGAGCAGCATATGCGTTTAGCCGCTTCTAGTGATCATGGGCAACCGAATACCACATAGGAACCTAAGCTAAAATTTCTGGAGTGCTACACAAGTAAATTTTCTATTTTTTTCTGCTTAATATAAATTATACTTTGTTTTACATCTGAAAGTCAACAAATGTAAAGATGACTTACAATCAGGGTCAGACTGGCCTACCAGTACACCTGAGAATTCTCCGGTGGGCCCCCAAACAGGACTTAGAGGGGGCCGCTGCTTTCAACTGAATGTGCTTCCGAGGGGGGGCCCTGTAAGTGCTGCCCTGCACAGTATGTAATTTTTTTCTTCATCTGTGACCTGTAGTTACCTTCATTCGCGGTGATGCGCCACCTGCTGGATGTCCCTGGAGCGTGGGAAAAGTTCCCAGGCTCGAGGTCATATGAGGACATCCAGCAGGGGGCGCATCACCACGAATGAAGGTAACTACAGGTCATTGACCTACATTACCTTCTTTCGCTGGGGTTTACAGCCACGAGCACAGCTGCATTAGCAGAGCTCCTGGCTGTAAAATATTTTAACCCCTTCAGATGGATTTACAACATGGGACGTTACAGATCTACGGAAGGTATGTATATTGTTGGTTTATTATTTTTAATTTGTTACAGAGTGAGGGTCTTCAGGTGGATTGAGCGTACAATAAAATATTAAAACAACCCCGTGCGAGTGTTAGGGCTCAGTCATAAGAACAGTTCAGGCAAGCAGCAAAATTATGCTACTGAACCAAACTGTCAGTCAATAAATTTGTTAATTAATCAGGAATGCACTGTGTCTTGAAAAGAAGGAAGCCGGGAGGCTGCAGAGTGGTATTCTTCTGAAGATTCTCAAGATAGATCAGATGAAATATGAGGAAAATACAAATATATGCCAAACTCTAGTATTGTTGGGTATAATGATCAATTAAAATTAAATGACTTTAATGAGATGCTTGCAGGTTCTCTTGGATCTGTCCAAAAAACAAGGAAGTAAATTGCATAATTGTGTCTACCCTTAAGGTACCGTCACATTAAGCAATGCTGCAGCGATATAGACAACGATGCCGATCGCTGCAGCGTTGCTGTTTGGTCACTGGAGAGCTGTCACACAGACAGCTCTCCAGCGACCAATGATGCCGAAGTCCCCGGGTAGCAAGGGTAAACATCGGGTTACTAAGCGCAAGGCCGCGCTTAGTAACCCGATGTTTACCCTGGTTACCATTGTAAAAGTAAAAAAAAAAACACTACATACTTACATTCCTGTCGCGTCCCCCATCGTCAGCTTCCCTGCACTGTGTAAGCGCTGGCCGGAAAGCAGAGCGGTGACGTCACCGCTGTGCTCTGCTTTACGGCCGGCCGGCGCTGACACTGGGGGACGCAAGGAAGCTGATGCCGGGGGAACGTGACAGGAATGTAAGTATGTAGTGTTTTTTTTTTTACTTTTACAATGGTGACCAGGGTAAACATCGGGTTACTAAGCGCGGCCCTGCGCTTAGTAACCTGATGTTTATCCTGGTTACCAGTGAAGACATCGCTGAATCGGCATCACACACGCCGATTCAGCGATGTCAGTGGGTGATCCAGCGATGAAATAAAGTCCTGATCATTCCCCAGCGACCAACGATCTCCCAGCAGGGGCCTGATCGTTGGTCGCTGTCACGCATAACGATTTCGTTAACGATATCGTTGCTACATCACAAAAAGCAACGATATCGTTAGCGATATCGTTATGTGTGACGGTACCTTTACTCTTATCTTTTCTTGAATTTAGATAAGGACTTCAAGGTTGAACAAAGTATGTTCAGTACAATATCAATACAGGCTAGAAAAAATCTTGACAGGGTACAAGTCACATTACAAGTGGGTGGCAATAAAATTATAGAATGTTGTGAATAGTAATCTTTTGAAATTCAAATTTGCCAGCTTAGTTGAAGTCCTCCAAAGAATTTGTTGTGTATCGAATTGCAAAAGCCTCCAATTCTCCTGAAAAGATATGTATAACATTCTCAGGTATAATGAAGCTGCACCCAACCCCTTTCAGGATCAAGATCTTTAATGCAAACACAAGACTTCATAATATCAAAATGATCTTAGTATTAGAGATGAGCAAGTAGTGAAATATTCGGGCTCGCTATACTCGTAACGAGTAGGACTTAATACTCGGGTATTCGTAACGAGTAGCGAGTCCAATGCAAGTCAATGGGAAATGCGAGCAATTTTATGCTGGACCCTACAAAGCTATCTGGGGGCCTGAGGAAAAGACTGAAATGGGTGAATGATTATTTAAAAGCAGGCGGTAAAAAGCTGTGTGTTAGTAACGAAGGAAGAAGCCACCCATCATTATCACAATGGGTTCACAATTCTAAAGGTTGGACTACTGTCCTTGTTGTTCCACTGCCATTGCACAATGTGCAGGCATAGTGTCTTCCAAAAATAAACCCAAGGGGCTGTATCATGGTTGATGCAGGAAGGAGGCTCCTGAGCCAGACAATTATGAAACTAGACTAGTAGCACGGTAGTTTCAGTGCCCAATGTGCAGGCATAGCCATAGTGTTTCCAAAAATGTATCATGGTTGACGCAGGAAGGAGGCCTCAAGAGCTAGACAGTTATGAAACTAGACTACTAGCTCAGTAGTTCCAGTGCCCAATGGGCAGGCATAGACAGAGTGTTTCCAAAAATTAGCCCAATGGGCATGAAATTGATGCAGAAGAAAGTCTCATCACAATTGCATCCGATGGGAAATATTAATGAATGGAACATTTGTTTCTAGCTTGTTCACCATGAGGTACATGTGGCAGAATCAGGACTAGGATGCAAATGTAATTAGAAGGAGGGAAGGGGTTTGTATGGGAAGGGATAGACGTGATCAACAGTAGCATAAAAGAATGTCTGCATTGACTGTTGACAGATGTGTGCGCCTATCCATTATTCCATTATGATTGCACCTGCCGATTTGAAAACCCACTTGGACAACACACAGATGTGCCAGATTGCACCAGGTACAAATAATCTTAAATGACAATTTAGCAGGGGAAATAATCTTCATTACTCCGTATTTGGAGTGTGTCAGCAAGACGATTGAAAAAATATCTTAATTTTCTATTGGTTTAATAAATAGCGTATCTTTATCTAGCAGCTGTGCGGCTGGCACAATCTGGGTACAGATAATCGTATGTGATAATTTAGCAGGGGCAATAATCTTCATTATTCTGCATTTGGAGTGTGTCAGCTAGACGATCGCCAAAAAATAGCCACATATTGCTAAATGCAGTGAATATGTACATAAGACCTTTGTAAGGGTACGTGTGAAAAATTAAGCAAGCATTTTTTTGTTTCATAAGCATAGCACATTCAATATGAGAAAGGGTGACATTAAGGGACGTGGATGTGGAGGTGCCTGCCAAGACCATGTGACATATCCGAAGGTGATTGTGTCTTGTTCTAGGTTCCTCTCAAAATTTGGTCAACAAGCTACACCATTAACAAATCTAGACAGGTGCAAGGATGTTGTGGGTTGGATGGCAGACAAAGGTTCCAGTGTGTTGACAAGTACCATCACAAAGTCTTTCACAAGGTCCAGTCTCAGTAGCCAAGAGGCTACTGAATCCTCAGCCTGGTCCTTCTTCCTCCCACCTTCAAGAGTCTCAAGAGACACGACCCCAATGCTGGCCACTCTGAGTAACTGTTTATGTTCTCTTGCAATTTGTCAGGCCTCTCAACGTGTACCCTTAAAGAGGGTCATGAGGAGGTGGAGTGCAGTGATGCCCAAACAATTGAGCACCCATAGCCAGGAGAATACCACATTGGGGAAGGTCAATTCATGTCTGAAGAGGTGGAGGATAATCATGATGCACGGTTGCCATCAGGTCAGCCTCAAATCGCAGCTTAGAAGGAGGATCAGATTGAGGAATTGGAAGACGATGTGGTCGATGTTGAGACCCAGGGCAGCATTCAGTTGACCATGCCCCAAACATTTACTAGAAAGCAGAAATATCCAACTGCCCACCCACAGGCCCAAATGCTAAACACCCACAATGCCAGATTGCTAGCCCAGGAAATGTTGCCGTTTTGACTTATGAGAACTGAGTCTTTCCACGACCTCTTTGAGGTGGCAGCTTCACGGTACTCTATTCCCAGCTAACAATATTTTTCCCGGTGTGCCGTCCTGCGTTACATAAGCACGTGTTACACAATATCAGTCATGCTCTGGCCAATGCAGTCACAGGGAAGGTCCACCTAACCACAGACACGTGGACAAGTTCTTGTGGACAGGGATGATACATTTCCCTGATAGCACACTGGATTAACCTGGTGGATTCTGGGACAGAATTAGAGGCTGGGACATCATACATCTTACCCACACTAAGAAGAGCAGTCCTAACTTCCATCAGGGTTTTAGTCTCCTCATATTCCATTTCTGTCTCTCCTCCTCCTTCTCCTCATCCTCAGCGGAATTAGGCTCCCCAACACTCCCTAGCTTGGAAATCTGCAACACTGCCTTGATAAAGCGGCAGCACACTCTTCTGAATCTCATTTGTTTAGGTGATAAAGCTCACAACACAGCCGAGCTGTTGAAAGGGATAAAAGAACAGACTGATAAGGCTTACTCTTCTAAAATTGAAAAAGGGCTGGATTTCCTCAGAATTTGTAAGCCATAAAAATTACAGCAACATTATATAAATGCAGGCCAAATGTTTTTTTTGGGGGGGGAAGTTGTCTTAACATCCATCCCTTACCATCCAAAACCATTTTGTTCAGGAAATCACCTTCTCCTCCTTCTCCTGCTTCTGCAACAAGTGCTTAGTATTCATCTATGTATACTCAACGTGGGTAATGTTTTGTATTTTTGAAACATTTGCACATTGTGCAATGGTGAAACTTGTACTTTCTATGTCTACTTCTTGTAATAACTGCTAAGTGTATTGTGATGTCCCCATCATGGCGTCTTTCAGCTGGCCTGATACAGATTTCTTGGGGTAATTTTTTTGAAACATTTGAACATTGTGCAAAAGTCAAATTTCCACTCTCAATCTCTATATATTCTGTTTATTATAATTTTGTTATTGTGTTTCCCTTCTCACGATCCCTGCACTTGGACATTTTGGAACATGAATGTATTAACACATAATTCTTCAGGTTTCAGCCTTACACAGAATAATAACATGATTAATGAAAATTGCTCTGTATATATGCTGCTAGTTCAAAAATCTTACCCAAACTTCCCTTTATAAAGGGAAATTCAACATAATACCACTGTTAGCATATGCCATATGTTCGTCATATATGCAGCACCCCAGTACGTGGGCGGAACGCCTGGATAAAAAATCTGTGTCTGTTGGTCAAATCACTGGCCCTTCCCCTGTGTTACGCCCTTCCCACTGTTGCACAGACACAACAGTAAGCAACCACGTCCAGTTTGTCTCTTTTCAGCATATATGTCTGTTCACAAATTGTTAATTATATAGGGCATACATATTTACATTGTCCGCTGCTGGACACACACCATTGCTGAGTTTTCCAGGATCATACATGAGACTTTTGCCTCTTTGTTTAACTGTTGCTTCCCTTACAGTTTCTTCAATTTTCTGTGTGGGCAATTCTCCATGTGTGCAATTTTCCATATGAGAAATTTTCCTGTAGGCATTTTTCCTGTGTGCCTTTTTCCTGTGTGCATTTTTCTGATCTTTCTAAAATTGAGTCCTTACAAAAAAATGATGGTGGGGTATTTTTCAGATTTTAAGCACGTCTAAGAGACTGGGTTAATACGCTGCACAGACCTATTCAGACCGCAGCCTTACACACATTGGAACATGGTCATTGCCATGCTAAGGCCTTTACCTGAGCTCTGTAGCACTGCCTGCCACCAGAGTAATACACTCCAGAGATCTAAACATTCTCTGAGACATATCCTGTAATTACTCCATTGTTGCTCAAAAGCATGCAAAAGAAACAAATCTGCCTGGTTGGGTAGTTTCCAGAAGAAGTGTATAGGCTTGGCAAGATTGATCAAATGCTCTCCTGTCTGTTTCCCTTGAGGAGACTGCTTCCAAGTAAAATGAGGCTTGTACATGTTCCTGACATGGGTTTCAGGCCTGACAGACTGCCCCCATTACAGGCCCTACAGGCCCTCACTTGCATACACTGAATTCCCAATTGAATTCTAATGATTTTGGTTTCTGGTAGAATCCAATTCACTTGCATTGCTCATACAACTCACGAACTCCTCTATTATATCCACCTTCTGGCTTCATCCGCTATGACAGTGATTCCATTGGGATCCAATGGCAAAAATGAACTGTGGACCTTAAAGAACACAGGTTTCACAGCACCTGGTGATCCTCTGAAAATTAAAAACAAGGGCCGCATAATGACATGGGGGAGATGGGTTGGGGGGATGGTGGGATGGGGAATATGCATTCCACTATCTTGCTAACTATTTGGCATGAAGGAAGACCTCCCAAACGTAGGAGTGATAGTTCCCCTAAATGTATGATACAGGGCTATCTGAAGGCCCTTACCAAACTTCTGCTTCATGTAACCTGCTGGCACTCTGTAAATTGTAAGTGAGGGCCTCATAATGACATGGCGGTGGACATGGTGGTGGTGGCGGGCAAAAACCAAAATTCAAATGGGCATGTTTGAAACAGCATAGTAAAGCGATGGGGAATATGTATTCCACTATCTTGCTATTTGGCATGATGGAGGGATCTCCCAAATGTAGAAGTGAGAGCCCTCACAACTGTTAAAGGAAAAACTAAAGCCAAAATGCTCCGTGTGAACATATGCTAAAGGAGAGGTATAATCTTTTTTTTATTTAGTGTTATATATATTTAATTATGAAGGAAAAAATGCTCCTTTGCATATTTCGCTTTAAAAAAAATTGGTTTGGTTTGCTAGGTCATTTTAAACATCCGTAAAACTGGCACAATAGTCTGACAACATTATTCCAGGATACCATATGAGTCAGAAAGTCATGCAGGCTTCTTCTTCTTCTCCATGCTGTTCCCATTTAGTTTTAGCTCTTTCCCATCAATTTCAGCTTTTTTACCATGCCCCCAGACCTGCTTGTTGGGTCAAGCAGAAAAATATTTGGCTTTCCCATTGACTTGCATTGGATTCGTTATTCGTAAAGATTACACGAATGTTAGAAATTATTTTGCAGATTTTCCCGAGTCCGAATATTTCAGTATTCACTCGTCATCGCTAGTCTTTAGGTAAGCAATGCTATCTGCTCAGCAAAACTGTCACTGAGCTAACATCTGCTGACCAGCAGACCCCTCTGCGATCCATGCAGACACATTTCCCCACCTGTGCCAATTTTAGTGCTAGAAGAAGTAGCTGAGGCAGCAGCAACACCTAAAGAGTGTTTGACCTGATGTTTGTGATACCAATACAATAACCTAGAGCACATGAGGAAACACAGATGCACCGTCTGAACAACCAAGTTCAGTCATACCTAGATTATGCCTTTTTAAGGCAGATACTCCAAGTCCTGATGCCATGGATTTCTTAATCACCAAACTGGACTAGTTGGAACAACTGGTTCAATTTGCTATAGTCGTACTGTCATATCCAGCCTCCAGTGTAATACCTGAAAGTGTGTTCTGCTGGTGGATTTGTCACACAAAAGCAGACCAGGTTATTTGCCGCAAGCATAGAAAGCCTAATGTTTATCAAAATTAATCAAGCATTGATCAATTCAGACTTTCAAGCACAGACGCAGATGGCAATAGTTAAATCAGCCATATCACCTGTCTGCCTGTACATTGACTGGTGTCTACACCATTTTGCCACTGCCGATGGACCACACTCTTCTGTGCATCTTCTTCCAATCCATCATGTCAATTAAATTATAGCACTGCTGCTTTGAGGGCTGCAATTGTTGGCTCTAAACTGCCAGACATCTCCTCGCCTGCCTTGTGCTAATTTTTTACTGTGCTGCTCTCTTGGCAGTCCCTGCACAGCCACAACTGCCACACATCTCCTAAATACCCAATGTGTTTCTTAGGCCGGTTTCACATGTCAGTGGCTCCGGTACGTGAGGTGACAATTTCCTCACATACCGGAGCCACTGACACACGTAGACACATTAAAATCAATGCATCTGTTCAGATGTCATTGATTTTTTGCAGACCGTGTCTCCGTGTGCCAAGTACGGAGACATGTCAGTGTTCGTGGGAGCGCACATATTACACGGACCCATTAAAGTCAATGGGTCCGTGTAAAACACGTACCGCACACGGACATTGTCCGTGTGCAGTCTGTGTGCCATGCAGGAGACAGCACTACATTAAGCGCTGTCCCCCCACTGGTGCTGAAGCCGCTATTCATATCTTCCCTGCAGCAGTGTTTGCTGTAGAGAAGATATGAATAATTGTGTTTAAAAGAAAGATCTATGTGCCCCCCCGCTGTTCTGAAAATACTCACCCAGCTCCCTCGCTGGCGCTGCTTCCTGTTCTGGCCGCATCTTCTACTGTATCAGCGGTCACGTGGTGTCGCCGATTACAGTCATGAATATGCGGCTCCACCTCCCATAGGGGTGGAGCCGCATATTCATTACTGTAAATGAGCGGCCCCACGTGACCGCATACAGGAGAAGATGCGGCCAGAACAGGAAGCAGCACCGGAGAGGGAGCGAGCCAGGTGAGTATTTTCAGAACAGCGGGGGGCGCACAGGGGGTGGGAGGGCGGCGGCCACATAGATCTTTATTTTAAACCCAATTATATTCATATCTTCTCTACAGCAAACGCTGCTGCAGGGAAGATATGAATCGCGGCTTCAGGACCAGATGCTGGTACGTGTGGTACCCAGCACGGTGCGTGTGGTACCCAGTGGGCACACGGGTGGCACACGTGTGCCGCACGTGTGCCACACTGATGTGCCACAGAAACGTAGGGGCACACGGACACGGATAATTCCGGTACCGATTTTTTCCGGTACCGGAATTATCTGGACGTGTGAGACTGGCCTTAGTGTTAGGGGACTCTCACATCTGAGTATAAAATCGGCCAGTGCAGTGTAAGAAAAAAATCACATTGCACTTGCAATATTGTTATTCAACTAGGCAGAGTTCATCTGCAAGTTTTTCCTTACTTGGAATTAGGGTGAGGAAAAATTTGCATCATGCTGTGTATGGCAGCATAAAATGGCCAAGAATCACCAATGCAAGTCAATGGGTATGAGAAAAAAAATCGCCAGGCACCCATATCATCAGAAACATGACATTTAATCAGCCAAACACAGTAAATTCACAGCGTGAACCTTCAGAATAAAATAAATATAATTGATATATAGATAGTATAGATATAAATATGTCATTGAAATATCTAATTGATGCAAGTGAGTGTGTAGTTTTCTTTACTTGCACTTGGCTAATAACTAAATAAAATTAAAATATGGAGTGGGGTCCCCCTTATTTGTATTAACCAGCTGAGGGAAAGGAGACAGCTGAGAGCTGGTCTTAATAGTCTGGGAAGGGAGCAAAAAGCATGTAGCTTCCCAGGCTATTAACATGAGCTCACAGCTGTCTACTTAGCCTTTACTGGTCATTAAAAAATAGGGGGCACCCCATGCCATTTTTATTTGGGTCCTTCTTTTTAATAACCAATAAAGTCTAAGTAAACAGTTGTGAGCTGATATTGGCAGCCTGAGAAGCTTCATGTTTATTGTCCCCTTCCCAGACTATTAACCCTTTTCTGCCAGCTGACGGAATAGTACGTCAGCTGCCAGATCCCCTGCTTTGAGGTGGGCTCCGGCTGTTTTGTACAGCTGACATGTGCGCGCAATGAGTGCGAGTGGAATCGTGATCCGCCCGCACCCATTAACTTGTAAAAAGCCGCCGTCAAGCACTGACAGCGGCATTTAACTAGCGCTCCCGGCCGCGCGGCCGGATATGCTCGCACCGCTGACCCCCATCACATGATCGTGGGTCAGCGGTGCATTGCCATAACAACCAGAGGTCTCCTTGAGACCTCTATGGTTGTTGATGGCCGATTGCTTTGAGCGCCACTCTGTGGTCGGCGTTCAAAGTACACCTGCATTTCTGCTACATAGAGGTGATCTGTGCTTCACCTCTATGTAGCAGAGGCGATCGTGTAGTGCATGCTTCTAGCCTCCTATGGAGGCTATTGAAGCATGCCAAAATTTAAAAAAAAAAGTGTTTAAAAATATAAAAAAAAATAAAAAATATATAAAAGTTCAAATCACCCCCCTTTCACCGCAATCAAAATAAAACAATTAAAAAAAAAACAAACATACACATATTTGGTATCGACGACAAAATTAAGATTTTTTTTTAAAATGCAATAACGGGCGATCAAAAGAACATATCCACACCAAAATGGTATCATTAAAAATGCCAGCTCGGCATGCACAAAATAAGCCCTCACCTGACCCCAGGTCATGAAAATTGGAGACGCTACGGGTATCGGAAAATCGTGCAATTTTTTTTTTTTTTTTTAGCAAACTTTGGAATTTTTTTTCACCACTTAGATAAAAAATAACCTATTCATGTTAGGTGTCTATGAACTCATAATGACCTGGAGAATCATAATGACAGGTTATTTATAGCATTTGGTGAACCTAGCAAAAAAGCCAAACAAAAAACAAGTGTGAGATTGCACTTTTTTTACAATTTCATCACACTTGGAATTTTTTTTCCTGTTTTCTGTTACATGGCATGGTAAAACCAATGGTATCGTTTAAAAGTATATCTCGTCCCACAAAAAATAAGCCCTCACATGGCCATATTGACGGAAAAATAAAAAAGTTATAGTCTGGAAAGGAGGGGAACAAAAAACGAAAATGAAAAAACGGAAAAAGCTCCGGGGGTGAAGGGGTTAAGACCAGATCTCAATTTTCTGCTTTCCCTCAGCTGGTTAACAGAAATAAGGGGGAAATCACGCCATTTTTTATTTTTATTTATTTATTAGCTAAATACAAGAACAGAAAATTACACATGCAAAGCACTGATTATGCAGCTCTGGCAAAATTTAAGAGACCACCACATCAAAACCCTGTCATGGGCAGCCCAATCTCCAGACCTGCGCCTCATTGTAAACCTCTGCAACGTAATCAAGAGGATGATGGATAGTCACAAGCCATAAAACAAAGAAGAACTGCTTATATTTTTGTGCCAGGAGCAGTGTGAAAGACTGGTGGAAAGCATGCCAAGACGCATGAAAGCTGTGATTAAAAATCATGGTTATTCCACATAATATTTATTTCTGAACTCTTCCCGATTTAAAACATTAGTATTGTTGTTTCTAAATTATTATGAACTTGTTTTCTTTGCATTATTTGAGGTCTGTTTTTTTTTAATTTTGACCATTTTTC
The DNA here is from genome assembly GCF_032444005.1 of Ranitomeya imitator. Classification (NCBI taxonomy): domain Eukaryota; kingdom Metazoa; phylum Chordata; class Amphibia; order Anura; family Dendrobatidae; genus Ranitomeya; species Ranitomeya imitator. The sequence goes on along the minus strand of NC_091285.1, from coordinate 418,229,322 downwards.
ATTTGAAAAAAATACAAAATTTATTGCTTGGAAATTCGGAGACATGTTGTCAGTAGTTTATAGAATAAATGAAAAATTTACATTTTACTCAAAAATATACCTACAGAGAGAAAAATCAGACAAACTGAACATTTTGCAGTGGTCTCTTAAATTTTCCAGAGCTGTATGTCTCACTGACATATTTCTATCTATCTATTTATGTATATAAGATTGTTTTATTAGTTAGAAAACTATCTTTAAATGATATAGAGAATTAATGTTTGTAAAAACTGATTTTAAAAACACATTGCAAACGGATTGCACACCCATGTCATACGGATGCTAGGTGAGGAAAAAACGCACACTCCCTTAACACTTGCATGGCATAAAGATACTAGGTGAGAAAACGAAGCATGCAAAAAATGAAAATGGGAAAGAAAGAAGGCACAATAGGGTTTTAAATGGTAACAAAAAGGTGGCAAGGAAAAGGATCCACTCACATTATATACCGTATATACTCGAGTATAAGCCGAGATTTTCAGCCCAAATTTTTGGGCTGAAAGTGCCCCCCTCGGCTTATACTCGAGTCACGGTAGCGGTGGGGTCGGCAGGTGAGGGGCTGAGGGCGCTGAGGTATACTTACCTAGTCCCAGCGATCCTCGCGCTGTCCCTGCCGTCCCACGGTCTTCTGTGCTGCAGTTTCTTCCTCTCTTCAGCGGTCACGTGGGACCGCTCATTACAGAAATGAATAAGCGGCTCCACCTCCCATAGGGGCGGAGCCGCTTATTCATTTCTCTAATCAGCGGTGCCGGTGACCGCTGATAGAGAAAGAAGCTGCGGCACCGAAGACAGGAGGGGACAGCGCGAGGATCGCCAGGACTAGGTGAGTATAGCATATTCACCTGTCCTCGTTCCAGCCGCCGGGCGCCGATCCATCTTCCCGGCCGGCGCCTCCATCTTCCCGGCGTCTCTGCTCTCTGACTGATCAGGCAGAGGGCGCGATGACGCATATAGTGTGCGCGGCGCCCTCTGCCTGATCAGTCAGAGCAGAGACGCCGGGAAGATGGAGGCGCCGGAACGAGACGCCGGGAGCTGCAATCAAGGGAGGTGAGTATGTGTTTTTTTTTCTTTATTGCGGCAGCGGCGGCACAAATTTATGTGGAACATCTATGGGGCACAGTGAACGGTGCAGAGCACCGTATATGGCACAGCACAGCTATGGGGCACAGTGAACGGTGCAGAGCACCGTATATGGCACAGCACAGCTATGGGGCACAGTGAACGGTGCAGAGCACCGTATATGGCACAGCACAGCTATGGGGCACAGTGAACGGTGCAGAGCACCGTATATGGCACAGCACAGCTATGTATGGGGCACAGTGAACGGTGCAGAGCACCGTATATGGCACAGCACAGCTATGGGGCACAGTGAACGGTGCAGAGCACCGTATATGGCACAGCACAGCTATGGGGCACAGTGAACGGTGCAGAGCACCGTATATGGCACAGCACAGCTATGTATGGGGCACAGTGAACGGTGCAGAGCACCGTATATGGCACAGCACAGCTATGGGGCACAGTGAACGGTGCAGAGCACCGTATTTGGCACAGCACAGCTATGTATGGGGCACAGTGAACGGTGCAGAGCACCATATATGGCACAGCACAGCTATGGGGCACAGTGAACGGTGCAGAGCACCGTATATGGCACAGCACAGCTATGGGGCACAGTGAACGGTGCAGAGCACCGTATATGGCACAGCACAGCTATGGGGCACAGTGAACGGTGCAGAGCACCGTATATGGCACAGCACAGCTATGGGGCACAGTGAACGGTGCAGAGCACCGTATATGGCACAGCACAGCTATGGGGCACAGTGAACGGTGCAGAGCACCGTATATGGCACAGCACAGCTATGGGGCACAGTGAACGGTGCAGAGCACCGTATATGGCACAGCACAGCTATGGGGCACAGTGAACGGTGCAGAGCACCGTATATGGCACAGCACAGCTATGGGGCACAGTGAACGGTGCAGAGCACCGTATATGGCACAGCACAGCTATGGGGCACAGTGAACGGTGCAGAGCACCGTATATGGCACAGCACAGCTATGTATGGGGCACAGTGAACGGTGCAGAGCACCATATATGGCACAGCACAGCTATGGGGCACAGTGAACGGTGCAGAGCACCGTATATGGCACAGCTATGGGGCACAGTGAACGGTGCAGAGCACCGTATATGGCACAGCACAGCTATGGGGCACAGTGAACGGTGCAGAGCACCGTATATGGCACAGCACAGCTATGGGGCACAGTGAACGGTGCAGAGCACCGTATATGGCACATCTATGGGGCACAATGAACGGTGCAGAGCACCGTATATGGCACAGCTAGGGGGCACAATGAACGGTGCAGAGCACTATATGGTTCACACCTATGGGGAAATATGAACGGTGCAGAGCACTATATGGCACAGCTATGGGGAAATAATGATCTATTTTTATTTTTGAAATTCACCGGTAAATGCTGCATTTCCACCCTAGGCTTATACTCGAGTCAATAAGTTTTCCCAGTTTTTTGTGGCAAAATTAGGGGGGTCGGCTTATACTCAGGTCGGCTTATACTCGAGTATATACGGTAGTTGCTACAGAGCAACATGTAACTGGTATGAAATAGATATCAGCTGCTGCAAGGACATCGGTCCACTAGAAGGACCAAACAGTGGGAAACCTGGTTTCTGTCCTGATGAAGAGGTCCTGCACGACATCGAAACACATTGACCCTGTAAACCTGTTTTATTAATAAATTTTTATCTGTTGAAATCCATTGTGGATTCATCAGCAGCAGTGCAGGAGTGACATCTCCCTCCCGATCATTTAAAAAAATGCATTACACTTTCCAACTTTTCTGGCTGAGAATCTCAGGTACTTCATATAAGCATTTGTAGGTTCAGGGGCGACAGCCACAGATCAGACTGGTCTGTTAGACCTTTTAACAGCTCTTCGGCAGTGTGCAGTCACCTAAGCAGATTGGCTTTAGCAGAGCCTGTTGCCACTTGTCCGAGGCAGTGCTGCAGTGCTTCCAGCTTGCTGCTGATGCTGATGTTTCAGAAATGGAGGGTGAGGAGAAAGAGGAGGAGGAGCAGGAACTGCTGTAGAAGGTGGGGGAAACAATGATTGAACCCGGGCCCGCAATCATCAGAGTCAATAGCATGTGCTCCATCCCAGGGTCCATCTTAGTCCTGTTTTCCACAATGTTCACCCAGTGTGCCATTAGGGCAATGTAGCGTGCCTGGCCACAAGCACTTTTCCACATGTCTGTGGTTAATAGAACCTTCTCAGTTACAGCGTTGATCAGGGAACGATTGATGTTATGGAACATGTGCTTATGTAAGGCGGGGATGACACACCGGGAGAAATAGCAGCAGCTGGGGACCGAGTATAGAGGGATGGCCACCACCTTGAATTTATGGAAAGGTCCTATCTTCACAAGCCTAAACCGCTTAACCACTTATATGGATTTGACTATTTCCTCTATCTTTTGATACCTCACAAATGTTTCATGGGTAATCCTGATTCGGGTTTTTTTTAATCTGTATTTTGTTCAATAAAAATTCATTCATTTTATTATTGCCTTTTGGACTGGTGCTACTGGATATATGCTATCCGTTTTCTGCTGATATATTCTTATAAAGCACTCATTCATATTTTTGATTATGATAGGGATACTAATTTAAATGATTTAAAGACCCTTTATATTTTGGATATGTTTGTGGATATTTCTTTGGCTAATTGATTAAGGCCCAGGACAGGTCGAAACGTCGTAATATTATAAAATCTAGTCGCTTTTTTGTACCAGCTGCCATATGCTCCTAAAGTCTTTTCATGTATGGACTTTAATAAATCTTTTTTTGCAATGTATACTTAAAAGTGTACAGTGAATTTTGAACTTACATGGAAGGGGGTTGGCATGCCCTTAGAACAGGGAAAGAGGAAGTGGTGTCACCAGCAGACACTGTTTCTGGACCCAGGTGTTTTGCCTGCATGTGCCTGAACATGCTGGTGATGGTCAGGCTGATAGTTGTGCTGCCTTTGCTGATGCTGGCATGGCAGAAGTTGCAAGTGGCCTTTTTTGTGTTAACTGGACTGTCTTTAAAAACGCGCCAGACTCATGAACACCTAAACCTTGGCTTGGCAACGTCACCCGTGTTGGTGCTCTGGGGATCAGTTGCCCACCTTGTGTCTCTGGCCAACCCACTGCCTCTTCTTGCCTACTATGGTGCTGCAAATCCCTCCCCCTGTGCACTGCTGTTGTCACTCTGCATGTCACCTTCCCAAGTTGGGTTAATTAGTTCATCGTTAATCACCTTGTCTTCCACTTCCACACCCTGTTCTCCTCCTGACTTGCTGACATAACAATACCACTTGCTGGCAATTATCTCCTCATCATCCAGCTCTTACAACAGTAATTGCATTTCCCCACCATTGTCTTCTTGTGAGCATGGCTACTCAAATATTTGAGCATTGCTACATGCAATCTGCTCATGTCCAGGTTGAAACGGGGAGGGTGATAGGCCAGAACCTATAAATGCAAATGTTAACAGGTGTTCAGAGTGTCCAAGTGTGGGATCACTTATCTCAAGGCACTAGGCATGGTGGGAGAAAGGAGGATCAGGGTGAGGATTATGTAGTCCAGAATCACGGCTACTGAGACTGGACTGTGTGGTACACAGGGTGGTGCTTGCAAATTGACTGGAAGCATTGTCTGTTATCCATCCAACAACTTTTTCATACTGGTCTAGCTTCAAAAGTGATGGTCAGCACCCTCTACAAAGTGGTACAGGAAGCTAGATCGACATGATGTATGTTTGTTGTGTTCCCGCAGCAGGCACAGTTTCATCTTTCCCATGTCCTTGGCCTCTGCGCTCACCATCAGCATCGTGCCCACTTCCCCATTTCTTTCATAGTAACATAGTAACATAGTTAGTAAGGCCGAAAAAAGACATTTGTCCATCCAGTTCAGCCTATATTCCATCATAATAAATCCCCAGATCTACGTCCTTCTACAGAACCTAATAATTGTATGATACAATATTGTTCTGCTCCAGGAAGACATCCAGGCCTCTCTTGAACCCCTCGACTGAGTTCGCCATCACCACCTCCTCAGGCAAGCAATTCCAGATTCTCACTGCCCTAACAGTAAAGAATCCTCTTCTATGTTGGTGGGAAAACCTTCTCTCCTCCAGACGCAAAGAATGCCCTCTTGTGCCCATCACCTTCCTTGGTATAAACAGATCCTCAGCGAGATATTTGTATTGTCCCCTTATATACTTATACATGGTTATTAGATCGCCCCTCAGTCGTCTTTTTTCTAGACTAAATAATCCTAATTTCGCTAATCTATCTGGGTATTGTAGTTCTCCCATCCCCTTTATTAATTTTGTTGCCCTCCTTTGTACTCTCTCTAGTTCCATTATATCCTTCCTGAGCACCGGTGCCCAAAACTGGACACAGTACTCCATGTGCGGTCTAACTAGGGATTTGTACAGAGGCAGTATAATGCTCTCATCATGTGTATCCAGACCTCTTTTAATGCACCCCATGATCCTGTTTGCCTTGGCAGCTGCTGCCTGGCACTGGCTGCTCCAGGTAAGTTTATCATTAACTAGGATCCCCAAGTCCTTCTCCCTGTCCGATTTACCCAGTGTTTTCCCGTTCAGTGTGTAATGGTGATATTGATTCCTTCTTCCCATGTGTATAACCTTACATTTATCATTGTTAAACCTCATCTGCCACCTTTCAGCCCAAGTTTCCAACTTATCCAGATCCATCTGTAGCAGAATACTATCTTCTCTTGTATTAACTGCTTTACATAGTTTTGTATCATCTGCAAATATCGATATTTTACTGTGTAAACCTTCTACCAGATCATTAATGAATATGTTGAAGAGAACAGGTCCCAATACCGACCCCTGCGGTACCCCACTGGTCACAGTAACCCAGTTAGAGACTATACCATTTATAACCACCCTCTGCTTTCTATCACTAAGCCAGTTACTAACCCATTTACACACATTTTCCCCCAGACCAAGCATTCTCATTTTGTGTACCAACCTCTTGTGCGGCACGGTATCAAACGCTTTGGAAAAATCGAGATATACCACGTCCAATGACTCACCGTGGTCCAGCCTATAGCTTACCTCTTCATAAAAACTGATTAGATTGGTTTGACAGGAGCGATTTCTCATAAACCCATGCTGATATGGAGTTAAACAGTTTTTCTCATTGAGATAATCCAGAATAACATCCCTCAGAAACCCTTCAAATATTTTACCAACAATAGAGGTTAGACTTACTGGCCTATAATTTCCAGGTTCACTGTTAGAGCCCTTTTTGAATATTGGCACCACATTTGCTATGCGCCAGTCCTGCGGAACAGACCCCGTCGCTATAGAGTCCCTAAAGATAAGAAATAATGGTTTATCTATTACATTACTTAGTTCTCTTAGTACTCGTGGGTGTATGCCATCCGGACCCGGAGATTTATCTATTTTAACTTTTTTAGCCGGTTTCGCACCTCTTCTTGGGTTAGATTGGTGACCCTTAATATAGGGTTTTCATTGCTTCTTGGGATTTCACCTAGCATTTCATTTTCCACCGTGAATACCGTGGAGAAGAAGGTGTTTAATATGTTAGCTTTTTCCTCGTCTTCTACAACCATTCTTTCCTCACTATTTTTTAAGGGGCCTACATTTTCAGTTTTTATTCTTTTACTATTGATATAGTTGAAGAACAGTTTGGGATTAGTTTTGCTCTCCTTAGCAATGTGCTTCTCTGTTTCCTTTTTAGCAGCTTTAATTAGTTTTTTAGATAAAGTATTTTTCTCCATATAGTTTTTTAGAGCTTCAATGGTGCCATCCTGCTTTAGTAGTGCACATGCTTTCTTTTTACTGTTAATTGCCTGTCTTACTTCTTTGTTTAGCCACATTGGGTTTTTCCTATTTCTAGTCCTTTTATTCCCACAAGGTATAAACCGCTTACAGTGCCTATTTAGGATGTTCTTAAACATTTTCTATTTATTATCTGTATTCGTAATTCTGAGGATATTGTCCCAGTCTACCAGATTAAGGGCATCTCTAAGCTGGTCAAACTTTGCCTTCCTAAAGTTCAGTGTTTTTGTGACTCCCTGACAAGTCCCCCTAGTGAAAGACATGTGAAACTGTACAATATTGTGGTCGCTATTTCCTAGATGCCCGACAACCTGCAGATTTGTTATTTTGTCAGGTCTATTAGATAGTATTAGGTCTAAAAGTGCTGCTCCTCTGGTTGGATTCTGCACCAATTGTGAAAGATAATTTTTCTTGGTTATTAGCAGAAACCTGTTGCCTTAATGTGTTTCACAGGTTTCTGTTTCCCAGTTAATATCCGGGTAGTTAAAGTCACCCATAACCTGGACCTCATTATGGGTTGCAGATTCATCTATCTGCTTTAGAAGTAGACTTTCCATGATTTCTGTTATATTTGGGGGTTTGTAACAGACCCCAATGAGAATTTTGTTACCATTTTTCCCTCCATGAATTTCGACCCATATGGACTCGACATCCTCATTCCCTTCGCTAATATCCTCCCTTAAAGTGGACTTTAGACAAGACTTTACATAGAGACAAACCCCTCCTCCTCTCCGATTTTTACGATCCTTTCTAAACAGACTGTAACCCTGTAAGTTAACTGCCCAGTCATAGCTTTCATCTAACCATGTCTCGGTTATTCCCACTGTGTCAAAGTTACCTGTAGATATTTCTGCTCCTAGTTCTTCCATCTTGTTTGCCAGGCTTCTGGCGTTTCCGAGCATGCAGTTTAGAGGATTTTGTTTTGTTCCAATCTCCTCGCTGTGGATTGTTTTAGAAATGTTCTTACCTCCCTTCTGAGTATGTTTTCCTGGGTCTTCTTTGTTAGAGTCTAATGTTTTTCTTCCCGTCCCCTCTTTCCATGCACCTTGCCCATTTTAAATTATGTGTGATATATCCCTGTTCAGAAAACGTTGCAGAGAGGATTACAATGCCAGCAAAATTTGCCCACTACAAATGGACATATAAGACTGTAATATAGCAATGCTATTTAAAACCAAATGTGTTATGAGTGTGTTTTGAGGCTCAACTATTTTATGATAAATGCCTTATAAAATATCACTGCTAAAAAAATTGCAGCATTTCAAAGCCAACAAAATGTTCAGACTTCACAGCTCCAAAAATAGGCTGTGTTACAATGCCAGGCAAATTTGCGCACCTCAGACAGACGTATCAGACTGCAGTATAAATATAACAATGCAATTCTTTTAACAAAATTTCTTTTGGGGGGATTTTGAGGCACAACTGTTTCATGCTAAATGCCGTTTAAAATTTCACTGCTAAAAAAAATTCAGTGCTACAATGCAAGGCAAATTTTCCCATTTAAGATGGACGTATTAGACTGTGGTCTCAATATAGCAATGCTATTTAGATCCCACCATATCTGGCTGTATGCTTTTGATGCAAAACTGCCACTGTAAAAATGGTGTATAATATGTCCCTGCTCAGAACAATTTGCAGGATTAAGAAAAAAAAGAATATTATTAGCCCCGAAAAAAGGTTTTAGTATCCATTGCAGACTGCAGCATAAAGGACTCTCAATTCACCCTATCTTTTCCTACATGATCCCTTCAGCCAGGGCTGCCACTAGAAATTTCAGGGCCCCATATTGGCAAAATTTCCGGGGCCCCCTGAGACTCCGCCCAGGCTCCACCCCAGCCCCGCCTCCACGCTCCACCCCTCAAACTGTCCACAGTCCCACCACTCTTTCTCGGAAAAACTCCACTTCTCACCTATCACACATTAACAGTTCCCATCACCAGATCACACATATAGCCGGCAGCTTTTGTTTTGGCCAAAACATTTTTTAAGCCACCAAAATGACAAGGTAGACACTTTTGGCCGGGCCCTACTCTGCTGTAACCTATTAAATATTTGTTAAAATATGCAATACAATTTAGGTATATTTTTATTTATTTTTAAATTTTTAAAATGACCTATAATACCACATACAAGGAACAAATACCACAGCACCATGACCAGACACCATATCACCACAGTGACCTATAATACTATCTACAAGGCACAAATACTGCCACACCATGACCAGATGACATATTACCACCACAGTGATCGAATAATATCAAATACAAGGAACAAATACCACAACATCATGACCAGACTACATATTACCACCACATAGTGACTGAATACTACAATACTGATCAATAATAAAAAAAAACCACAATACTATCACCATCAGTGCCATTATACACAGGAGATCTGTACTTAGTATGCAGTGTCTGTGTACAGGTAATACAGTGATCACCAGTGACATTATACACAGGAGCTCTGTATCAAGTGTATAGGTAATCCAGTGATCACTGGTGACATTATACAGAGGACCTCTGTATATAGTATACAGTGTATAGTGTCAGTGTATAGGTAACACACTGACTCACCAGTGACATCTCTAGGTGAAGTCCTTCATCTTTCATCCAGCACAGACTGCCATCACTTCATCCAGCCAGGACTCGTCTCTGCAGGAAATAACACCGTTATCTCGAGTTCCACTTGCAGAACACATTACTTAATTTTCCCAACTTCTACATTACACCACATGAAGAAGGCGACATAGTATCACTCTACACAGTAATAGGACCACCCCCCCATTTAGAACAGTATACTCAAAAAATAAAATAAATACATCACTGCAGTAATAATTGTTAGGGACTGGCGGAACGCACCAAGTACAAGATGAAATGGAACTAGGTGCGTTCGCAGTCCGAGTTCCACCGTGCAGGAAAAACCCTGCTGCTAGTAAGACGGACTATATGGCGGTACTACAAGTATACACGCACGGGTTAACTACACCCTGCGTGAAGGAAGCGATCCTGTTGCGTCACAGGACCGCGGTACCACACATAGAGCGCGAGCAAGGAGTCAGCGAACTCAAGCCCAACTAGGATTGAAGTCCGATTAGACACTTGCTAGCACAACACCGCAACTGGGTGTGTAAGGGAACTAAATAATAATATTAAGGCACAAGAGTGCGTGCGGTGCCGCACAGACGAACGCCACTAACCACCCAGGCTTGGGTCAGGAGAGCGCAGAGCAAGCGCACGGCGCCGTACAGGCGGACACAGCAACTGGTAGCTGTAATGTGTGTTACGTGCTGTTGGATAAGTCGGGCGCTAGATGGCAAACATACACCTTCCGCGAACAGACATTCAATAGGGAGGGTTATTTAAAGAGCGACTTTCACTCACAACACACACACATATTTACAAGACAATACTAGCGCATGGCCGTGCGTTCATGCGCAGTTTATATAGCTGCAGCACAGGAAACAGCTACAGAAGTTTTGCCCTTTCAGGACCTGCCAAAAGGACCAATGGGATGTGCTGCAGTACCTGAGCATGTGACCCTCGATCTCCAACAGGAGATCTTGCCCTGGGCATGCTCAGTGTGTGCAAATAAGGACTTAGATCCAGAAATCTCCACTCGCCGCTGCCCAGCACTGGCTTCAATGGCAGAAGCAGGAAAAGCAGCAGTAACTCTTCGCACAGAGTCAGACTGAGCGAGATGCTGGGATCGACGTCCCTGCTGAGCAGACTCCACTGCGGCTGGAGGAGAATTGGAGACCGCAGCGGAGACGGATCGAGATTCCTCCTGTGCAGCAGAGGAAACTCGACTCCTAACATTACCCCCCCCTCCTAGGGCCCCCCCTCCTTGGGCCTCGCTACGTTCGAAGGCAGCAATGAGCTGCGAGGCCCAAATGTGCTCAACAGGCTCCCAGGACCTGTCCTCGGGGCCATAACCCTTCCAGTCTACCAAATAAAATTTTTTGCCACGTACCACCTTGTACCCCAAAATAGCGTTCACCTCATAATCGTCCGTAGACGAACCCGATGTCCCAGCAGATGACTCGGAGAACCGGGACATATACACGGGTTTCAAGAGGGACACATGAAAGGTGTCAGTGATACCCAGGCGAGGCGGAAGGGCCAAACGATAGACCACAGGATTAACCTGTTCGAGGACCTTGAAGGGACCCAAGTAGCGAGGTGCAAACTTAGTGGACTCTACACGCAGCCTGATGTTCCGGGCGGAGAGCCACACTAAATCGCCAGGAGCAAAGGTCGGGGCAGGGCGCTGATGTGCATCGGCGGAGGACCTCATTCTCTCCTTAGAGGCCGAATGGCATCCTGAGTGCGGTCCCAAATGTCCCGTGCCTCCACTGCCCAGTCTGCCACCCTGGAGTCAGCAGAGGACACGGGCATAGGCACAGGAACCCGCGGATGCTGGCCGTAATTAAGGAGGAAAGGAGTCTGACCGGTGGAGTCAGCTACAGCGTTATTAAGGGTGAACTCTGCCCATGGTAATAAAGATGCCCAGTCATCCTGCCTGGCAGAAACAAAATGTCGTAGATATGTGACCAGAGTCTGATTGGCCCTCTCCACCAACCCATTTGTCTCGGGATGATATGCGGAAGAGAGATTTAACTCAATGCTGAGAAGACGACAAAGCTCTCTCCAAAACAGAGATGCAAACTGGGGACCCCGGTCACTGACAATTTTGTCTGGCATGCCGTGTAGGCGGAAGACGTGTCTTATGAACAACGCTGCCAAGGCCCGTGCAGAAGGTAACCGTGGGAGCGGCACCAAATGCACCATTTTCGAGAAATGATCGGTAACAACCCAAATGATGGTACAGCCGCGAGACTTGGGCAAACCCACCACAAAGTCCATCCCGACCATCTCCCAGGGCCTGTCTGCGACCGGCAAAGGATAGAGTAACCCAGACGGCCGTTGTCGAGGAGACTTATTTTTGGCGCATGAGACACACGCCAGAACGTAATCTCTGACATCTCGGAGCATATGCGGCCACCAGTACGTCCTCGCCAGCAGCTCAGATGTCCTTTTTGTCCCAAAGTGTCCACCCACCCTGGAGGAATGAGCCCAAGAGAGAACCTCCGGTCGCAAATTTATGGGCACAAAAGTCTTGCCCGGAGGCACAGACTCAAGCGACACCGGAGCCACAGTTCTCAAGCTCTCAGAAGGAACAATAAGCCGAGGCTCTCCTTCCTCCTCCTCAGATGACGCAACAGAGCGAGAAAGAGCATCAGCTCGAATGTTCTTCTCCCCAGCGAGATAATGGAGGGTGAAGTGGAATCGGGAGAAGAATAAGGACCATCTGGCCTGGCGAGAATTTAGCCGCTGGGCTGTTTGCAAATATAGCAAATTTTTGTGGTCTGTAAAAACTTGAAAGGGAAAACGAGCCCCCTCCAAGAGATGTCTCCACTCTGAGAAAGCCAATTTCATTGCTAGCAACTCCCTGTCCCCGATGGAATAATTCCTCTCCGCTGGTGTGAAGGTCTTGGAGATGAAGAAGCACGGATGCTTCCGACCTTGAGCATCCTTTTGGAAGAGGACTGCTCCAGCACCAATGGAAGAGGCATCCACCTCCATTATAAACGGCTTATCGACATCGGGATGATGTAGGATGGGAGCGCTAGCAAAATGAGACTTAGTAGAAGAAAAGGCCCTGGGGACCTCTTCAGACCACACTTTGGGATTTGCTCCCTTCTTGGTGAGGGCTACCAAAGGAGCTACCAGAGTTGAGAAGTGGGGAATGAACTGGCGGTAATAGTTTATGAACCCCATAAAGCGCTGCACCGCTTTAAGAGAATGGGGCTCTTGCCAGTCCATCACAGCCTGTAGTTTGGCAGGATCCATAGCCAATCCCTGGGCGGAGATGATATAGCCCAGGAAAGGTAAGGACTCCTGCTCAAACACACACTTCTCCAACTTCGCATAAAGAGAGTTTGCCCGTAGGAGGTCGAAGACTTTGCCAACATCTCTCCAGTGGGAGTCAATATCTGGAGAAAAGATGAGAATATCATCCAGATAGACTACAACCGAGGTGGAAAGCATATCCCGGAAGATGTCGTTGACAAAGTCTTGGAAAACGGCAGGTGCATTACAGAGCCCGAAGGGCATCACCAGATACTCATAGTGCCCATCTCTGGTGTTAAATGCCGTTTTCCACTCGTCCCCCTCACGGATGCGAATCAGGTTATAAGCACCCCGCAGATCTAGCTTAGTAAACACTCTAGCTCCCCGAAGCCTATCGAAATGCTCAGATATCAAAGGCAAAGGGTACTTGTTCTTAACTGTGATAGCATTAAGACCCCTGTAGTCTATGCATGGACGTAGTTCTCCATTCTTCTTCTGCACGAAAAAGAACCCTGCCCCAGCAGGTGACACTGACTTCCTGATGAACCCTCTTGCCAGATTCTCTTGAATGTACTGAGACATTGCCTCCGTTTCCAGGAGAGATAATGGATAGACTCGACCCCGGGGAGGCTTAGCACCAGGCAAGAGATCAATAGGACAGTCATAGGGGCGATGGGGCGGAAGGGTCTCCGCTGCCTTTTTGGAGAACACGTCTGCATAAGACCAATATTGCTTGGGGAGAGAGGAAAGATCTGCGGGTACCTCTGTAGTAGCAACTTGAACGCACTCTCGATGACACCTGTTCCCACAAGATTCACCCCATCCCAGAATTCTGCCTGAGGACCACTCGATGTGAGGAGAGTGGTACCGTAACCAGGTATCCCCAAGAGAACCTCATCAATTCCCTCAGGAATGACGAGTAGAGATACAGGTCCTTCTCAAAAAATTAGCATATAGTGTTAAATTTCATTATTTACCATAATGTAATGATTACAATTAAACTTTCATATATTATAGATTCATTATCCACCAACTGAAATTTGTCAGGTCTTTTATTGTTTTAATACTGATGATTTTGGCATACAACTCCTGATAACCCAAAAAACCTGTCTCAATAAATTAGCATATTTCACCCATCCAATCAAATAAAAGTGTTTTTTAATAACAAACAAAAAAACCAACAAATAATAATGTTCAGTTATGCACTCAATACTTGGTCGGGAATCCTTTGGCAGAAATGACTGCTTCAATGCGGCGTGGCATGGAGGCAATCAGCCTGTGACACTGCTGAGATGTTATGGAGGCCCAGGATGCTTCAATAGCGGCCTTAAGCTCATCCAGAGTGTTGGGTCTTGCGTCTCTCAACTTTCTCTTTACAATATCCCACAGATTCTCTATGGGGTTCAGGTCAGGAGAGTTGGCAGGCCAATTGAGCACAGTAATACCATGGTCAGTAAACCATTTACCAGTGGTTTTGGCACTGTGAGCAGGTGCCAGGTCGTGCTGAAAAATGAAATCTTCATCTCCATAAAGCATTTCAGCTGATGGAAGCATGAAGTGCTCCAAAATCTCCTGATAGCTAGCTGCATTGACCCTGCCCTTGATGAAACACAGTGGACCAACACCAGCAGCTGACATGGCACCCCACACCATCACTGACTGTGGGTACTTGACACTGGACTTCAGGCATTTTGGCATTTCCTTCTCGCCAGTCTTCCTCCAGACTCTGGCACCTTGATTTCCGAATGACATGCAAAATTTGCTTTCATCAGAAAAAAGTACTTGGGACCACTTAGCAACAGTCCAGTGCTGCTTCTCTGTAGCTCAGGTCAGGCGCCTCTGCCGCTGTTTATGGTTCAAAAGTGGCTTTACCTGGGGAATGCGGCACCTGTAGCCCATTTCCTGCACACGCCTGTGCACGGTGGCTCTGGATGTTTCCACACCAGACTCAGTCCACTGCTTCCTCAGGTTCCCCAAGGTCTGGAATCGGTCCTTCTCCACAATCTTCCTCAGGGTCCAGTCTCCTCTTCTCGTTGTACAGCGTTTTCTGCCACATTGTTTCCTTCCAACAGACTTACCATTGAGGTGCCTTGATACAGCACTCTGGGAACAGCCTATTTGTTGAGAAATTTCTTTCTGGGTCTTACCCTCTTGCTTGAGGGTGTCAATGATGGCCTTCTTGACATCTGTCAGGTCGCTAGTCTTACCCATGATGGGGGTTTTGAGTAATGAACCAGGCAGGGAGTTTATAAAAGCCTCAGGTACCTTTTGCATGTGTTTAGAGTTAATTAGTTGATTCAGAAGATTAGGGTAATAGGTCGTTTAGAGAACCTTTTCTTGATATGCTAATTTATTGAGACAGGTTTTTTGGGTTATCAGGAGTTGTATGCCAAAATCATCAGTATTAAAACAATAAAAGACCTGACAAATTTCAGTTGGTGGATAATGAATCTATAATATATGAAAGTTTAATTGTAATCATTACATTATGGTAAATAATGAAATTTAACACTATATGCTAATTTTTTGAGAAGGACCTGTATAACCTCCTGATGAGATGGTGACATGGACAGAGTAAAAGGGATAGTTTGATGTGTAATCTGTGCGGGCAGTGTCGACCCATTCACCACTCGTACCGTTACTGGTTGAGATAGCATGACCAGAGGAATTGCATGACGCTGGGCGAAGGCTGAAGACATAAAATTGCCCTCCGCCCCAGAATCCACGCAGAGTTCTACCGAGTGAGAGGATGTTATTGTCCCCTTAAAGGACAATTTGGAGGCAAACGTCGCCGTGTCTAGTGCACCTCCACCAACTACCACTAGACGCTGACGTTTCCTCGACCGCTGGAGACATCTGGAGGCAAGATGTCCAGACTGTTGGCAAAGTTGACAAATCTGGAGTGCACGAGCGGTCCGGGACTTGGATCCCGCTCGTGACTCTACCACAGACTCATGGAGCTCAGGAGCCTGGTCTGGAGATTCCAAAGGTTTGGCGAAGGTGGGAGCCAGCCGAAACCTCTGCCTACACTGGGCTCGCTCTAACCTCCGCTCGTGGAAACGGAGATCAATACGAGTGGATAGAGTTATTAATTCCTCCAGTGTGGCGGGAATCTCCCTAGTGGCCAGGGCGTCCTTAACGTGGTCAGCCAGCCCCCTCCAAAATATTGGAATGAGGGCTTTATCCGACCACTCCAGCTCAGATGCTAAGGTGCGGAAGTGGACGGCAAAATGACTGACCAAGGACGAGCCCTGAGTCAATGCCAACAATTGGAGCGCCGTATCATGGGTGACACGAGGTCCTAGAAAGACCTGTTTCAGACTGCTCAGAAACAACGGAGAACTCTGCACCACATGATCGCTACGCTCCCATAGCGGCGTAGCCCACTGCAACGCCCTGTCCGAAAGAAGAGACACTATAAATCCCACCTTAGCCCGCTCTGTAGGGAAACGAGAGGCCAGAAGCTCGAGATGGATAGAGCACTGACTCACAAAACCCCTACAAGACTTACTGTCACCAGAGAATTTCTCTGGAAGCGGGAGGCGAGTTAGAGTCGGGACAGGAGCGGCAGTGGACAAGGTGGCTGCAGCAACACTAGCAGCCTGAACAGCGACAGCAGTGACATCCACAGCTGAGGTTGAACGCTCAAGAGCCGCCAACCTTCCCTCCAGCTGCTGGATGTACCGCTGTGAACACTGATCGTCCATCATTTACTAGCCAGACCTTGGCGCTAGTATTATGTTAGGGACTGGCGGAACGCACCAAGTACAAGATGAAATGGAACTAGGTGCGTTCGCAGTCCGAGGTCCACCGTGCAGGAAAAACCCTGCTGCTAGTAAGACGGACTATATGGCGGTACTACAAGTATACACGCACGGGTTAACTACACCCTGCGTGAAGGAAGCGATCCTGTTGCGTCACAGGACCGCGGTACCGCACATAGAGCGCGAGCAAGGTGTCAGCGAACTCAAGCCCAACTAGGATTGAAGTACGATTAGACACTTGCTAGCACAACACCGCAACTGGGTGTGTAAGGAGACTAAATAATAATATTAAGGCACAAGAGTGCGTGCGGTGCCGCACAGACGAACGCCACTAACCACCCAGGCTTGGGTCAGGAAAGCGCAGAGCAAGCGCACGGCGCCGTACAGGCGGACACAGCAACTGGTAGCTGTAATGTGTGTTACGTGCTGTTGGATAAGTCGGGCACTAGATGGCAAACATACACCTTCCGCGAACAGACATTCAATAGGGAGGGTTATTTAAAGAGTGACTTTCACTCACAACACACACACATATTTACAAGACAATACTAGCACATGGCCGTGCGGTCATGCGCAGTTTATATAGCTGCAGCACAGGAAACAGCTACAGAAGTTTTGCCCTTTCAGGACCTGCCAAAAGGACCAATGGGATGTGCTGCAGTACCTGAGCATGTGACCCTCGATCTCCAACAGGAGATCTTGCCCTGGGCATGCTCAGTGTGTGCAAATAAGGACTTAGATCCAGAAATCTCCACTCGCCGCTGCCCAGCACTGGCTTCAATGGCAGAAGCAGGAAAAGCAGCAGTAACTCTTCGCACAGAGTCAGACTGAGCGAGACGCTGGGATCGACTTCCCTTCTGAGCAGACTCCACTGCGGCTGGAGGAGAATGGGAGACCGCAGCGGAGACGGATCGAGATTCCCCCTGTGCAGCAGAGGAAACTCGACTCCTAACAATAATATCCCTTAATTAGCGCCTATGGTAATAATATTCGCCATCCTAGCCCCCGTGTGTCTCATTCCTGGCGTCAGCCATATGTTCTCCCATCCTGCCCTAATGAGTATCCATCCTGCCCCATATGATCTCCCCATCCTGCCCCATCTGTCTCCATCGTATCCATCCTGCCCCATGATCCTGTCCCATCTGTCTCCAATCCTGCCTCCAGTGTCTCCAATCATGCCCGTATCACCATTCTGCCCCATCTCCAATCATGCCCCATCTGTCTCCTGTCATGCCCCAGTGTCTCCAGTCATGCTGCCATGTCTGTCATCCTGCCCCCTGTGTCTCCAATCATGCCCCATTTCTCCATTCTGCCCCTGTGTCCAGCAATCTGCCCGTGTCCAGCTTTTTGCCCGTGTCCAGCTTTCTGCCCCTGTGTGCAGCTTTCTGACTGCCCATGTCCAGCGTTCTGCCCCTATGCGCAGCATTCTGCCCCTGTGCCCAGCTTTCTGCCCCTGTGCCCAGCTTTCTTCCCCCCTGTGTCCAGCTTTCTGCCCCCCTGTGTCCAGCTTTCTGCCCCCCCTGTGTCCAGCTTTCTGCCCCCCCTGTGTCCAGCTTTCTGCCCCCCCTATGTCCAGCTTTCTGCCCCCCCTGTGTCCAGCTTTCTGCCTCCCCTGTGTCCAGCTTTCTGCCCCCCCTGTGTCCAGCTTTCTGCCCCTGTGTCCAGCTTTCTGCCCCTGTGCCCAGCTTTCTGCCCATGTCCAGCTTTCTGCCCGTGTCCAGCTTTCTGCCCCTGTGTCCAGCTTTCTGCCCCTGTGTCCAGCTTTCTTCCCCTGTGTTCAGCTTTCTGCCCCTGTCCAGCGTTCTGCTCGTGTCCAGCGTTCTGCCCCTGTGCGCAGCTTTCTGCCTCTGTGCCCAGCTTTCTGCCCCCGTGTCCAGCTTTCTACCCCCCCTGTGTCCAGCTTTCTGCCCCCCCTGTGTCCAGCTTTCTGCCCCCCCGTGTCCAGCTTGTCCAGCTTTCTGCCCCCCCTGTGTCCAGCTTTCTGCCCCCCTGTGTCCAGCTTTCTGCCCCCCCTGTGTCCAGCTTTCTGCCTCCGTGTCCAGCTTTCTGCCCCCCCTGTGTCCAGCTTTCTGCCCCCCCTCTGTGTCCAGCTCTCTGTCCCCCCTGTGTCCAGATTTCTGCCCCCCCGTGTCCAGCTTTCTGCCCCCTGTGTCCAGCTTTCTGCCCCCGTGTCCAGCTTTCTGCCCCTCCCTGTGTCCAGCTTTCTGCTCCACCTGTGTCCAGCTCTCTGCCCCCCCCCGTGTCCAGCTTTCTGCCCTCCTGTTTCCAGCTTCCTGCCCCCCCTGTGTCCAGCTTTCTGCCCCCCTGTGTCCAGCTTTCTGCCCCCCTGTGTCCAGCTTTCTGCCCCCCGTGTCCAGCTTTCTGCCCTCCTGTGTCCAGCTTCCTGCCCCCCTGTGTCCAGCTTTCTGCCCCCACTGTGTCCAGCTTTCTGCCCCCCCTGTGTCCAGCTTTCTGCCCCCCTGTGTCCAGCTTTCTGCCCCCCGTGTCCAGCTTTCTGCCCCCCCCGTGTCCAGCTTTCTGCCCCACCTGTGTCCAGCTCTCTGCCCCCCCCGTGTCCAACTTTCTGCCCTCCTGTGTCCAGCTTCCTGCCCCACCCTGTGTCCAGCTTTCTGCCCCCCCTGTGTCCAGCTTTCTGCCCCCTGTGTCCAGCTTTTTGCCCCCCCCCGTGTCCAGCTTTCTGCCCCCCCGTGTCCAGCTTTCTGCCCCCCATGTCCATCTTTCTGCCCCCCGTGTCCAGCTTTCTGCCCCCCCGTGTCCAGCTTTCTGCCCCCCCGTGTCCAGCTTTCTGCCCCCCGTGTCCAGCTTTCTGCCTCCCCGTGTCCAGCTTTGTGCCCTCCCCGTGTCCAGCATTCTGCCCCCGTGTTCAGCTTTCTGCCCCCCCCTGTGTCCAGCTTTCTGCCCCCCCTTTGTCCAGCTTTCCGCCCCCCTATGCCCAGCTTTCTGCCCCCCCTATGTCCAGCTTTCTGCCTCCCCCCGTGTCCAGCTTTCTGCCCACCCTGTGTCCAGCTTTCTGCCCCCCCCCCCTGTGTCCAGCTTTCTGCCCCCCCTGTGTCCAGCTTTCTGCCCCCCCCCCGTGTCCAGCTTTCTGCCCCCCCCCTCTGTGTCCAGCTTTACTGCCCTGGGCCCCCCCCCGGATTGCCGCTCTCAATAAAAAAACAAAAAAACAAGTTCTGCTTACCTGCCGTGCTCCTGCTCTCTCCACGGAGCTGCAGCGTGCATTCGCCGGTGACTGACAATGACGTCAGACGCCGACGACCTGCACGCTGCGGCTGACATCAGCTGCCAGCCTCAGATTGGCTGGCGGCTGTTAACTATTGACGTGCGGGCCCGCGCCCGCACATCAATAGCGTTAACCCCTTTCTGGCATCGGACGTACTATCCGGTCCATGTGGGGTGGGCCCCTATGACCATGGACGGGATAGTACGTCCAGCGCGATCGGCGGCGCTCACGGGGGGAGCGCCGCCGATTGCAGCCGGGTGTCAGCTGCCTATCGCAGCTGACATCCGGCACTATGTGCCAGGAGCGGTCACGGACCGCCCCCGGCACATTAACTCCTGGCACACCGCGATCAAAGATGATCGCGATGTGCCGGCGGTGCAGGGAAGCATCGCGCAGGGAGGGGGTTCCCTGCGGGCTTCCCTGAGCCCCCCGCAGCAACGCGATGTGATCGCGTTGCTGCGAGGGTCTTACCTCCCTCCCTCCCTGTTCCAGACCCGGATCCAAGATGGCCGCACTGATGAGTGCTGTGCAAACTGGCAGATCACCGATCTGTATTGTCCCCCCCTGGGACAAAGTAAAAAAGTAAGAAAAAAATTTTTTCAAATGTGTAAAAAAAATAAATAAAAATATTCCAAAATAATGAAAAAATATATATATATTATTCCCATAAATACATTTCTTTATCTAAATAAAAAAAAAAAACAATAAAAGTACATATATTTAGTATCGCCGCGTCCGTAATGGCCCGACTTATAAAACTGGCCCACTAGTTAACCCCTTCAGTAAACACTAGAGTTGAGCGACCTTGACCTTTTTAGAGTCGAGCCGGGTTTTGCGAAACCCGACTATGTCCAAAGTCGGGTCGAGTGAAATCGGCCGATTATGACGTAAAGTCGGGATCGACCGAAACACGAAACCCAATGCAAGTCAATGGGGCAGCATAGTCGGCAGTGAGTGGGGGCCAGGAAAACACCTAGAGTGGCCATTTTAATGTCAAAACCATCCATTCTTCTTAATGAAGCTTGTCAAGCGTAATTTACCTTATAATAATTGGAAGGCATTTGAAATTGGGGGTCATTTGGCTAAAGTTGTGGGGGGTAGGGCTGGTTCAAGTAATTAGTGGGCCCAGGAAATCTGGACCACGTCACGGCAGTGGAGCAGGGAGAGGTAAGTATTTCAACTTTGCAAGTGCTGTGAACCTGAGCAAGCAGGGGGGGCCCACTCGTTGGCATTGGCACTGGCACAGGGCCCCTCAAAGTACAGCGGTGTGTTTGCACGGCGGGGGCGCCTCCCACCGGCAGCAACACTTTTGCGTACTATGAGAGGCCCTGTGCCAGTGACGTCGCCAACTAGTATTCCTCCCCCCACCTGATGAAGGAACCTGCACTTTCATCTGCACCTTCCTCTTTGTCCCCGTGTAAGGTGGTATGGTATGCGGGAAGAGCAACCTGACTTTCAGCAGGGTCACAATGTTGTTGTGTAGCGTGCACGGGGAATGTTGCGTTATGGGTCAATGTACCAGCAGACTCATCTATCACTGGCTGGGCAATGGGCACGATGAAGTGGAAACACAGATATAGGCCCAAAGAAGAAAGTGGGCTAAATGCAGTTCAAAATTGGTAACACAGGAATAACCAGGGGGCATTGCAGTGGAGGACAACTGGAATGAGAGGCTGACACAGAGAGTAGGGCCAAATCAGTAAGTAGTCGAAATGCAGTTCAAAATTGGCAACCGTAGTAAACAGGCGGCACAGCTTTGTTCAGTGGAGGAGAACAGCAAGGAGTGGCAGACACCGATAGTAGGCCCCAAACCAACTAGTACGCCAAATGCAGTTGTTCCATTTAACCACAATTTAATGAGAGCCTGAAGATAGAAGCTCAGGAAAGGCAACCTGGGGAACACCTTGGAGTGTAACACACCATCTCTCTCCACCCCATACCCATTTTGTATGGCCTAATGCAGTGTACTTTTCTACAACTACTAAACGAGAGTCGGAAGACCGAAGCAATGGCAAGGAAACCTGGGGAACACCTTAGAGTGTAACACACCCTCTCTCTACACCCCATACCCAATTTGAAGGCCTAATGCAGTGTAGTTTCCAAGAACTACTAAACGAGAGCCGGAAGATCGAAGCTCAGGAAAGGCAACCTGGGGAACACCTTGGAGTGTAACACACCCTCTCGCTACACCCCATACCCAATTTGAAGGCCTAATGCAGCGTAGTTTCCAACAACTACTAAACGAGAGCCGGAAGATCGAAGCTCAGGAAAGGCAACCTGGGGAACACCTTGGAGTGTAACAAACCCTCTCTCTACACCCCATACCCAATTTGTAGGCCTAATGCAGCGTAGTTTCCGACAACTACTAAACGAGAGCATGAAGATCGAAGCTCAGGAAAGGCAACCTGGGGAACACCTTGGAGTGTAACACACCCTCTCTCTACACCCCATACCCAATTTGTAGGCCTAATGCAGCGTAGTTTCCGACAACTACTAAACGAGAGCCGGAATATCGAAGCTCAGGAAAGGCAACCTGGGGAACACCTTGGAGTGTAACACACCCTCTCTCTACGCCCCATACCCAATTTGTAGGCCTAATGCAGCGTAGTTTCCGACAACTACTAAACGAGAGCCGGAATATCGAAGCTCAGGAAAGGCAACCTGGGGAACACCTTGGAGTGTAACACACCCTCTCTCTACACCCCATACCCAATTTGAAGGCCTAATGCAGTGTAGTTTCCAAGAACTACTAAACGAGAGCCGGAAGATCGAAGCTCAGGAAAGGCAACCTGGGGAACACCTTGGAGTGTAACACACCCTCTCGCTACACCCCATACCCAATTTGAAGGCCTAATGCAGCGTAGTTTCCAACAACTACTAAACGAGAGCCGGAAGATCGAAGCTCAGGAAAGGCAACCTGGGGAACACCTTGGAGTGGAACACACCATCTCTCTACACCCCATACCCAATTTGAAGGCCTAATGCAGAGTAGTTTCCAAGAACTACTAAACGAGAGCCGGAAGATCGAAGCTCAGGAAAGGCAACCTGGGGAACACCTTGGAGTGTAACACAACGTCTCTCTACACGACGGAAGGGCTGATTCTTAGGAAGGAAGGCTGTTGGAAATAAGCATTGCGCGTCCGAGGGTGATTATATTCTTATTAGGTATATACTCACCCTCGGACGCGCCCTGCTTCTTTATTTGGAATGAATGTTTATTTGCAATGTGGTGTTGACTTTCTCTATTATTTTGGTAATTAATGATTTTATTATTTTCATTATTTTGCATCTTCTCGGCAATAATATAAAGAAGACGCGACAGGACAACACTCGGTGGATGCCATATGTGTGTTTTCAATTTAAAAAAACTTTCAGTTAACTACTTGCAGGAGAAAGTAATTGTAGCTGGTGGCCATTTTTAGTACTGTACCAGATTAGAGTTGTGTGTTTGTTTTTAATGTTAAAATGTCTGCATTTGATATCTCACCAGTATTTTCTTTTTTATAAGCAAAATACTTATTTTTATATTTTCTGATGTTGGTTCCAGGGGTACACGGCCAGCAGTGCCCTGGTCAGTGTAGTAGTAGTTGAAAGAATGGACCGCAGACAGGCATCGAAGGCCTAAAATAATAACACATGGCTGTAGGCAATTTTAAATTGGTTCCAGGGGTACACGGACAGCAGTGGTGTGGTCAGTGGAGGCCTAGTGGAAGGAGTGACCGCAGACAGGCATCGAAGGCCTAAAATAATAACACATGGCTGTAGGCAATTTTAAATTGGTTCCAGGGGTACACGGGCAGCAGTGACCTGGTCAGTGTAGTAGTAGTTGAAAGAATGGACCGCAGACAGGCATCGAAGGCCTAAAATAAAAAAATTGGGCTGGCTGTAGGCAATTTTAAATTGGTTCCAGGGGTACACGGGCAGCAGTGGTGTGGTCAGTGGAGGCCTAGTGGAAGGAGTGACCGCAGACAGGCATCGAAGGCCTAAAATAATAACACATGGCTGTAGGCAATTTTAAATTGGTTCCAGGGGTACACGGGCAGCAGTGACCTGGTCAGTGTAGTAGTAGTTGAAAAAATGGACCGCAGACAGGCATCGAATGCCTAAAATAATAACACATGGCTGTAGGCAATTTTAAATTGGTTACAGGGGTACACGGACAGCAGTGACCTGGTCAGTGTAGTAGTAGTTGAAAGAATGGACCGCAGACAGGCATCGAAGGCCTAAAATAAAAAAATTGGGCTGGCTGTAGGCAATTTTAAATTGGTTCCAGTGGTACACGGACAGCAGTGGTGTGGTCAGTGGAGGCCTAGTGGAAGGAGTGACCGCAGACAGGCATCGAAGGCCTAAAATAATAACACATGGCTGTAGGCAATTTTAAATTGGTTCCAGGGGTACACGGACAGCAGTGGTGTGGTCAGTGGAGGCCTAGTGGAAGGAGTGACCGCAGACAGGCATCGAAGGCCTAAAATAATAACACATGGCTGTAGGCAATTTTAAATTGGTTCCAGGGGTACACGGACAGCAGTGACCTGGTCAGTGTAGTAGTAGTTGAAAGAATGGACCGCAGACAGGCATCGAAGGCCTAAAATAAAAAAATTGGGCTGGCTGTAGGCAATTTTAAATTGGTTCCAGGGGTACACGGGCAGCAGTGGTGTGGTCAGTGGAGGCCTAGTGGAAGGAGTGACCGCAGACAGGCATCGAAGGCCTAAAATAATAACACATGGCTGTAGGCAATTTTAAATTGGTTCCAGGGGTACACGGACAGCAGTGGTGTGGTCAGTGGAGGCCTAGTGGAAGGAGTGACCGCAGACAGGCATCGAAGGCCTAAAATAATAACACATGGCTGTAGGCAATTTTAAATTGGTTCCAGGGGTACACGGACAGCAGTGACCTGGTCAGTGTAGTAGTAGTTGAAAGAATGGACCGCAGACAGGCATCGAAGGCCTAAAATAAAAAAATTGGGCTGGCTGTAGGCAATTTTAAATTGGTTCCAGGGGTACACGGACAGCAGTGGTGTGGTCAGTGGAGGCCTAGTGGAAGGAGTGACCGCAGACAGGCATCGAAGGCCTAAAATAATAACACATGGCTGTAGGCAATTTTAAATTGGTTCCAGGGGTACACGGACAGCAGTGGTGTGGTCAGTGGAGGCCTAGTGGAAGGAGTGACCGCAGACAGGCATCGAAGGCCTAAAATAATAACACATGGCTGTAGGCAATTTTAAATTGGTTCCAGGGGTACACGGACAGCAGTGACCTGGTCAGTGTAGTAGTAGTTGAAAGAATGGACCGCAGACAGGCATCGAAGGCCTAAAATAAAAAAATTGGGCTGGCTGTAGGCAATTTTAAATTGGTTCCAGGGGTACACGGGCAGCAGTGGTGTGGTCAGTGGAGGCCTAGTGGAAGGAGTGACCGCAGACAGGCATCGAAGGCCTAAAATAATAACACATGGCTGTAGGCAATTTTAAATTGGTTCCAGGGGTACACGGACAGCAGTGGTGTGGTCAGTGGAGGCCTAGTGGAAGGAGTGACCGCAGACAGGCATCGAAGGCCTAAAATAATAACACATGGCTGTAGGCAATTTTAAATTGGTTCCAGGGGTACACGGACAGCAGTGACCTGGTCAGTGTAGTAGTAGTTGAAAGAATGGACCGCAGACAGGCATCGAAGGCCTAAAATAAAAAAATTGGGCTGGCTGTAGGCAATTTTAAATTGGTTCCAGGGGTACACGGACAGCAGTGGTGTGGTCAGTGGAGGCCTAGTGGAAGGAGTGACCGCAGACAGGCATCGAAGGCCTAAAATAATAACACATGGCTGTAGGCAATTTTAAATTGGTTCCAGGGGTACACGGACAGCAGTGGTGTGGTCAGTGGAGGCCTAGTGGAAGGAGTGACCGCAGACAGGCATCGAAGGCCTAAAATAATAACACATGGCTGTAGGCAATTTTAAATTGGTTCCAGGGGTACACGGACAGCAGTGACCTGGTCAGTGTAGTAGTAGTTGAAAGAATGGACCGCAGACAGGCATCGAAGGCCTAAAATAAAAAAATTGGGCTGGCTGTAGGCAATTTTAAATTGGTTACAGGGGTACACGGACAGCAGTGGTGTGGTCAGTGGAGGCCTAGTGGAAGGAGTGACCGCAGACAGGCATCGAAGGCCTAAAATAATAACACATGGCTGTAGGCAATTTTAAATTGGTTCCAGGGGTACACGGACAGCAGTGGTGTGGTCAGTGGAGGCCTAGTGGAAGGAGTGACCGCAGACAGGCATCGAAGGCCTAAAATAATAACACATGGCTGTAGGCAATTTTAAATTGGTTCCAGGGGTACACGGACAGCAGTGACCTGGTCAGTGTAGTAGTAGTTGAAAGAATGGACCGCAGACAGGCATCGAAGGCCTAAAATAAAAAAATTGGGCTGGCTGTAGGCAATTTTAAATTGGTTCCAGGGGTACACGGGCAGCAGTGACCTGGTCAGTGTAGTAGTAGTTGAAAGAATGGACCGCAGACAGGCTTAGAAGGCCTAACATAACAAACTTGGGCTGGCTGTAGGCACTTTTAAATTGGTTCCAGGGGTACACGGGCAGCAGTGGTCTGGTCAGTGGAAGTCTAGTGGAAGGAGTGACCGCAGACAGGCTTCCAAGGCCTAACATAACAAACTTGGGCTGGCTGTAGGCACTTTTAAATTGGTTCCAGGGGTACACGGGCAGCAGTGGTCTGGTCAGTGGAAGTCTAGTGGAAGGAGTGACCGCAGACAGGCTTCCAAGGCCTAACATAACAAACTTGGGCTGGCTGTAGGCACTTTTAAATTGGTTCCAGGGGTACACGGGCAGCAGTGGTCTGGTCAGTGGAAGTCTAGTGGAAGGAGTGACCGCAGACAGGCTTCCAAGGCCTAACATAACAAACTTGGGCTGGCTGTAGGCACTTTTAAATTGGTTCCAGGGGTACACGGGCAGCAGTGGTCTGGTCAGTGGAAGTCTAGTGGAAGGAGTGACCGCAGACAGGCTTCCAAGGCCTAACATAACAAACTTGGGCTGGCTGTAGGCACTTTTAAATTGGTTCCAGGGGTACACGGGCAGCAGTGGTCTGGTCAGTGGAAGTCTAGTGGAAGGAGTGACCGCAGACAGGCTTCCAAGGCCTAACATAACAAACTTGGGCTGGCTGTAGGCACTTTTAAATTGGTTCCAGGGGTACACGGGCAGCAGTGGTCTGGTCAGTGGAAGTCTAGTGGAAGGAGTGACCGCAGACAGGCTTCGAAGGCCTAACATAACAAAATTGGGCTGGCTGTAGGCACTTTAAATTGGTTCCAGGGGTACATGGGCAGCAGTGTATGGTCAGTGGAAGTCTAGTGGAAGGAGTGACGGCAGACAGTCTTCGAAGGCCTAACATAACAAAATTGGGCTGACTGTAGGCACTTTTAAATTGGTTCCAGGGTAACACGGCCAGCAGTGGCCTGGTCAGTGTAGTTGTTGTAGAAAGAAGGGACCGCAGACAGGCTTCGAAGGCCTAACATAACAAAAATGTCAAAACAATGGTATTGTCAGTGCCAGGCATTGAAGGATGTCAGCGGCTAGACTACACATTGGTGAAGCTGTGAGAGATAATTTTGCTAGTGGTAGAGCACTGTTTGAGCTGGGGGGGGAACTGTCTTGTGGCCGGCGGTACAGGCACAGGGCCCCTCATATTACAACGGTGTGTCTGACGTTGGGTGCGCACCACCACCGCCAGAGACACTTTATTGTACTATGAGGGACCCAGTGGCAGTGCCGTCGACCAAAAGCGGCCACACCCACCTCTTCAGACAAACAGCACTCTCAAGGGTCCAAGCGCAAAGTGGCGATAGCACGGCCCCGTGTGGGGAGTTTGGCCATTTCGTGAGGTGGAAACATGTCGTATGCTGGACAATCAGGTGAAGAAAATTACGAGATTGGAAAAGTCATTCAGAATAGTCCACAGGCAAGACCTTTTCATAGGAAAGCTAGGTGTCAGCCGGGCAGGGTGGGGCAAAAGATTTTGAAATCCAGTTGTGGTTCATTTTAATGAAGGTTAGATCATCTACATTTTGGGTAGCCAGACGAGTCCTTTTTTCTGTTAGTATTGAACCTGCAGCACTGAATACTCTTTCTGATAGGACACTAGCTGCCGGGCAAGCAAGCTCCTGCAATGCATATTCTGCCAATTCTGGCCAGGTGTCTAATTTGGATGCCCAGTAATCAAATGGGAATGACGGTTGAGGGAGAACGTCGATAAGGGATGAAAAATAGTTTGTAACCATACTGGACAAATGTTGTCTCCTGTCACTTTGAATTGATGCTGCAGTACCTGTCCTGTCTGCGGTCATAGAAAAATCACTCCACAACCTGGTCAGAAAACCCCTCTGTCCAACGCCACTTCTGATTTCTGCCCCTCTAACACCTCTGGTCTGCTGGCCCCTGGAGCTCGTGTGAGAACGATCACGGGCGCTGTGTGCAGGGAATGCCAGAAGCAAACGGTCAACAAGAGTTGATTGTTTTGTTGCTAATATTAGTTCCAAGTTCTCATGTGGCATAATATTTTGCAATTTGCCTTTATAGCGAGGATCAAGGAGGCAGGCCAACCAGTAATCGTCATCGTTCATCATTTTTGTAATGCGTGTGTCCCTTTTGAGGATACGCAAGGCATAATCCGCCATGTGGGCCAAAGTTCCCGTTGTCAAATCTGCGGTTGTGCTTGGTTGAGGGGCAGTTGCAGGCAAATCTACGTCACTTGTGTCCCTCAAAAAACCAGAACCCGGCCTTGCCACGCCACCAATTTCCCGTGCCCCCGGGAAAGCTTCCTCATTAAAAATATACTCATCCCCATCATCCTCCTCATCCTCCACCTCCTCTTCGCCCGGTACCTCGTCATGTACACTGCCCTGACCAGACAATCGCTGACTGTCATCAAGGCTTTCCTCTTCCTCTGGTGCAGACGCCTGATCCTTTATGTGCGTCAAACTTTGCATCAGCAGACGCATTAGGGGGATGCTCATGCTTATTATGGCGTTGTCTGCACTAACCAGCCGTGTGCATTCCTCAAAACACTGAAGGACTTGACACATGTCTTGAATCTTCGACCACTGCACACCTGACAACTCCATGTCTGCCATCCTACTGCCTGCCCGTGTATGTGTATCCTCCCACAAAAACATAACAGCCCGCCTCTGTTCGCACAGTCTCTGAAGCATGTGCAGTGTTGAGTTCCACCTTGTTGCAACGTCTATGATTAGGCGATGCTGGGGAAGGTTCAAAGAACGCTGATAGGTCTGCATACGGCTGGAGTGTACAGGCGAACGGCGGATATGTGCGCAAAGTCCACGCACTTTGAGGAGCAGGTCGGATAACCCCGGATAACTTTTCAGGAAGCACTGCACCACCAGGTTTAAGGTGTGAGCCAGGCAAGGAATGTGTTTCAGTTGGGAAAGGGAGATGGCAGCCATGAAATTCCTTCCGTTATCACTCACTACCTTGCCTGCCTCAAGATCTACAGTGCCCAGCCACGACTGCGTTTCTTGCTGCAAGAACTCGGACAGAACTTCCGCGGTGTGTCTATTGTCGCCCAAACACTTCATAGCCAATACAGCCTGCTGACGTATGCCAGTAGCTGCCCCATAATGGGAGACCTGGTGTGCAACAGTGGCAGGTGCGGATGGAGTGTTTGTGCGACTGCGGTCTGTGGACGAGCTCTTGCTTCTGCAGGAGGACGAGGAGGAGGAGGAGGAGGGGGTGCGAACGGCTACAGACAACTGTTTACTAGACCGTGGGCTAGGCAGAACTGTCCCAAACTTGCTGTCCCCTGTGGACCCTGAATCCACCACATTTACCCAGTGTGCCGTGATGGACACGTAACGTCCCTGGCCATGCCTACTGGTCCATGCATCTGTTGTCAGGTGCACCTTTGTGCTCACAGATTGCCTGAGTGCATGGACGATGCGCTCTTTAACATGCTGGTGGAGGGCTGGGATGGCTTTTCTGGAAAAAAAGTGTCGACTGGGTAGCTCGTAGCGTGGTACAGCGTAGTCCATCAGGTCTTTGAAAGCTTCGCTTTCAACTAACCGGTAGGGCATCATCTCTAACGAGATTAGTCTAGCTATGTGGGCGTTCAAACCCTGTGTACGCGGATGCGAGGCTAAGTATTTCCTTTTTCTAACCATAGTCTCATGTAGGGTGAGCTGGACTGGAGAGCTGGAGATCGTGGAACTAGCGGGGGTGCCGGTGGACATGGCAGACTGAGAGACGGTGGGAGATGGTATTGTTGCCGCCGGTGCCCTAGATGCAGTGTTTCCTACTACGAAACTGGTGATTCCCTGACCCTGACTGCTTTGGCCTGGCAAAGATACCTGCACAGATACAGCAGGTGGTGCGCTAAATGGTGGTCCTACACTGCCGGAAGGGATGTTGCGTTGATGACTAGCTTCATTGGCCGAGGGTGCAACAACCTTAAGGGACGTTTGGTAGTTAGTCCAAGCTTTCAAATGCATGGTGGTTAAATGTCTATGCATGCAACTAGTATTGAGACTTTTCAGATTCTGACCTCTGCTTAAGGAAGTAGAACATTTTTGACAGATGACTTTGCGCTGATCAATTGGATGTTGTTTAAAAAAATGCCAGACTGCACTCTTTCTAGCATCGGATACCTTTTCAGGCATTGCAGACTGAGCTTTAACCGGATGGCCACGCTGTCCTCCACCAGGTTTTGGCTTTGCCACGCGTTTTGGGCAAGATACGGGCCCGGCAGATGGAACCTGTGGCGATGTTGATGCCTGCTGCGGCCCCTCCTCCTCCTCTGCTTCAGAACTGCTGCCGCCTGCACCCTGTTCCCCCAATGGCTGCCAATCGGGGTCAAGAACTGGGTCATCTAATAACTCTTCTTGTACCTCCTGCGCAACTTCGTCTGTGTCACCGTGTCGTTCGGTGGTATAGCGTTCGTGATGGGGCAACATAGTCTCATCAGGGTCTGATTCTTGATCAGCACCCTGCGAGGGCAATGTTGTGGTCTGAGTCAAAGGACCAGCATAGTAGTCTGGCTGTGGCTGTGCGTCAGTGCACTCCATGTCAGATTCAATTTGTAATGGGCATGGACTGTTAACTGCTTCACTTTCTAAGCCAGGGACGGTATGTGTAAAGAGCTCCATGGAGTAACCCGTTGTGTCGCCTGCTGCATTCTTCTCTGTTGTTGTTTTTGCTGAAGAGGACAAGGAAGTGACTTGTCCCTGACCGTGAACATCCACTAACGACGCGCTGCTTTTACTTTTACCAGTTTCACGAGATGAGGCAAAAGAGCTAGAGGCTGAGTCAGCAAGATAAGCCAAAACTTGCTCTTGCTGCTCCGGCTTTAAAAGCGGTTTTCCTAATCCCAGAAAAGGGAGCGTTCGAGGCCTTGTGTAGCCGGACGACGAACCTGGCTCCACAGCTCCAGACTTAGGTGCAATATTTTTTCCCCCACGACCACCTGATGCTCCACCACTACCACTACCCTCATTACCAGCTGACAATGAACGCCCCCGGCCACGACCTCTTCCACTAGACTTCCTCATTGTTTTAAAAACGTAACCAAACTAACGTTATTTGTTGCAGTCACACAACTTACACGGTGAGCTATAACTTCAGTATGATTTAGCTACCCCTTTACAGGTTGGTGAGACCACAGCGAAAATCAGGCCCAATGTTACACACTCTTTTTTTGGTGGCTGCAAATTAGAGAGATGCCCCACACGCAGGACTGTCACTGAAGCACAAATGTTAATATTAATGTCACACTATTATTTTTTTTTTATTTTTATTTTTTTCAGGAACACTTTAGAAACCCCCCAAAAAAAAAAAAATAGATTTTTGCAGGGAGAATTTAGAAAACAAATGTAACAAACTATATGCTTTCTATGGGCCACTGAGTGAGAGATGACGCACACAGGAATCAGGAGTGGCACACAAGCCCAGAGGCCAATATTTTTCTACCAATGATTGATGGAGTTATTTTCTCTGGTAGATTTTGGAACCCAAATCAAGGAAAAAAAATGTAGGCTTTCTATGGACCACAATTGGAGAGAGAGAGAGAGAGAGATGGCACACCCAGGAGTCAAGACTGGCACACAAGCAGAAAGGCCAATATTAATCTCCCACTGTTTTTTTTTTTTTTTTTTTTTTTTTTTTTTTTTTCAGGGAGACTTTAGAAAAAAAAATAATAAAAAAAATATGATTTTATCAGGAAGAATTTAGAAACCAAATAAAATAAAATGATTTTTTCAGGGAGAATTTATAAAACAAATAAAAACAAAAATAGGCGTTCTATGGCCCACTGACTGAGAGATGACGCACACAGGAGTCAGGAGTGGCACACAAACCCAGAGGCCAATATTTTTCTACCAATGATTGATGTAGTTATTTTCTCTGGTAGATTTTAGAACCCAAATCAAGGAAAAAAAATATAGGCTTTCTATGGACCACAATTGGAGAGAGAGAGAGAGAGAGAGAGAGAGAGAGAGAGAGATGGCACACCCAGGAGTCAAGACTGGCACACAAGCAGAAAGGCCAATATTAATCTCCCACTGTTTTTTTTGGTTGTTTTTTTTTTTTTTTTTTTCAGGGAGACTTTAGAAAAAAAAATAATAAAAAAAATATGATTTTATCAGGAAGAATTTAGAAACCAAATAAAATAAAATGATTTTTTCAGGGAGAATTTATAAAACAAATAAAACCAAAAATAGGCGTTCTATGGCCCACTGACTGAGAGATGACGCACCCAGGAGTCAAGACTGGCACACAAGCAGAAAGGCCAATATTAATCTCCCACTGTTTTTTTTGGTTGTTTTTTTTTTTTTTTTTTCAGGGAGACTTTAGAAAAAAAAATAATAAAAAAAATATGATTTTATCAGGAAGAATTTAGAAACCAAATAAAATAAAATGATTTTTTCAGGGAGAATTTATAAAACAAATAAAACCAAAAATAGGCGTTCTATGGCCCACTGACTGAGAGATGACGCACCCAGGAGTCAAGACTGGCACACAAGCAGAAAGGCCAATATTAATCTCCCACTGTTTTTTTTGGTTGTTTTTTTTTTTTTTTTTTCAGGGAGACTTTAGAAAAAAAAATAATAAAAAAAATATGATTTTATCAGGAAGAATTTAGAAACCAAATAAAATAAAATGATTTTTTCAGGGAGAATTTATAAAACAAATAAAACCAAAAATAGGCGTTCTATGGCCCACTGACTGAGAGATGACGCACCCAGGAGTCAAGACTGGCACACAAGCAGAAAGGCCAATATTAATCTCCCACTGTTTTTTTTGGTTGTTTTTTTTTTTTTTTTTTCAGGGAGACTTTAGAAAAAAAAATAATAAAAAAAATATGATTTTATCAGGAAGAATTTAGAAACCAAATAAAATAAAATGATTTTTTCAGGGAGAATTTATAAAACAAATAAAACCAAAAATAGGCGTTCTATGGCCCACTGACTGAGAGATGACGCACCCAGGAGTCAAGACTGGCACACAAGCAGAAAGGCCAATATTAATCTCCCACTGTTTTTTTTTTTTTTTTTCAGGGAGACTTTAGAAAAAAAAATAATAAAAAAAATATGATTTTATCAGGAAGAATTTAGAAACCAAATAAAATAAAATGATTTTTTCAGGGAGAATTTAGAAAACAAATAAAACCAAAAATAGGCGTTCTATGGCCCACTGACTGAGAGATGACGCACACAGGAGTCAGGAGTGGCACACAAACCCAGAGGCCAATATTTTTCTACCAATGATTGATGTAGTTATTTTCTCTGGTAGATTTTAGAACCCAAATCAAGGAAAAAAAATATAGGCTTTCTATGGACCACAATTGGAGAGAGAGAGAGAGAGAGAGAGAGAGAGAGAGAGAGAGAGATGGCACACCCAGGAGTCAAGACTGGCACACAAGCAGAAAGGCCAATATTAATCTCCCACTGTTTTTTTGGTTGTTTTTTTTTTTTTTTTTTCAGGGAGACTTTAGAAATAAAAATAATAAAAAAAATATGATTTTATCAGGAAGAATTTAGAAACCAAATAAAATAAAATGATTTTTTCAGGGAGAATTTAGAAAACAAATAAAACCAAAAATATGCGTTCTATGGCCCACTGACTGAGAGAGAGAGAGAGATGGAACGCTTAGTACTGGCACACAAGCCCAAAGGGCAATATTAATCTCCCTTTTTTTTTCCAGGGAGAATTTCTGAAACCCAAAAAAAAAATAAAATAGGCTTTCTATGGCCCACTATTTGTGAGAGAGATGGGACGCTCAGGACTGGCACAGATGGCACGCTCAGGACTGGCACAGAAGCCCAGAGGCCAATATTAATCTCCCTTTTTTTCTGGGAGAATTTATAAAACCAAAAAAATATTTAAATAGGCTTTCTATGGCCCACTATTTGTGAGAGAGATGGCACGCTCAGGACTGGCACAGATGGCACGCTCACAACTGGCACACAAGCCCAGAGGCCAATATTAATCTCCCTTTTTTCAGGGAGAATTTCTAAAACCCAAAAAAAAAATAAAATAGGCTTTCTATGGCCCACTATTTGTGAGAGAGATGGGACGCTCAGGACTGGCACAGATGGCACGCTCAGGACTGGCACAGAAGCCCAGAGGCCAATATTAATCTCCCTTTTTTTCTGGGAGAATTTATAAAACCAAAAAAATATTTAAATAGGCTTTCTATGGCCCACTATTTGTGAGAGAGATGGCACGCTCAGGACTGGCACAGATGGCACGCTCACAACTGGCACACAAGCCCAGAGGCCAATATTAATCTCCCTTTTTTCAGGGAAAATTGATAAAACAAAAAAAAAAATTAAATAGGCTTTCTATGGCCCACTATTTGTGAGAGAGATGGCACGCTCAGGGCTGGCTGGCACAGATGGCACGCTCAGGACTGGCACACAAGCCCAGAGGCCAATATTAATCTCCCTTTTTTTCTGGGAGAATTTATAAAACCAAAAAAATATTTAAATAGGCTTTCTATGGCCCACTATTTGTGAGAGAGATGGCACGCTCAGGACTGGCACAGATGGCACGCTCACAACTGGCACACAAGCCCAGAGGCCAATATTAATCTCCCTTTTTTCAGGGAAAATTTATAAAACAAAAAAAAAAATTAAATAGGCTTTCTATGGCCCACTATTTGTGAGAGAGATGGCACGCTCAGGGCTGGCACAGATGGCACGCTCAGGACTGGCACACAAGCCCAGAGGCCAATATTAATCTCCCTTTTTTTCAGGGAGAATTTATAAAACCAAAAAAAAAAAAAAATAGGCTTTCTATGGCCCACTATTTGTGAGAGAGATGGCACACTCAGGACTGGCACACAAGCCCAAAGGCCAATATTAATCTCCCACTGTATTTTTATCAGGGAGAATTTATACACCCCACAAAAAAAAATACAGAAAAATGAAAAGGCTTTCTATGGCCCACTATGTGAGAGAGATGGCACACACAGGGATGGCACTCTAGCAGAAATGCCAAATTGCCAATCTTAATCTCCCACCAAAAAAAAAAAAAAAAAAAAAAAACAGGGAATGTCCTACAATTACTATCTCCCTGCCTGCAGTAATCTCAGCCAGGTATGGCAGGCAGCTACTATCTCCCTGCCTGCAGTAATCTCAGCCAGGTATGGCAGGCAGCAATAAGGAGTGGACTGATGCACAAATGAAATAAAAAGTGTGGACAAACAAAAAAGATAGCTGTGCAGAAAGGAAGGAACAAGAGGATTTGTGCTTTGAAAAAAGCAGTTGGTTTGCACAGCGGCGTACACACAGCAATGCAGCTATCAGGGAGCCTTCTAGGGCAGCCCAATGAGCTACAGCGCTGAGGGGAAAAAAAAAAAAAAAAAAACTTCCACTGTCCCTGCACACCGAGGGTGGTGTTGGACAGTGCAAATCGCTGCAGCACAAGCGGTTTTGTGGTTAATGGACCCTGCCTAACGCTATCCCTGCTTCTGACAAAGCGGCAGCAACCTCTCCCTAAGCTCAGATCAGCAGCAGTAAGATGGCGGTCGGCGGGAACGCCTCTTTATAGCCCCTGTGACGTCGCAGACAGCAAGCCAATCACTGCAATGCCCTTCTCTAAGATGGTGGGGACCAGGACCTATGTCATCACGCTGCCCACACTCTGCGTTTACCTTCATTGGCTGAGAAATGGCGCTTTTCGCGTCATTGAAACGCGACTTTGGCGCGAAAGTCGCGTACCGCATGGCCGACCCCGCACAGGGGTCGGATCGGGTTTCATGAAACCCCGACTTAGCCAAAAGTCGGCGACTTTTGAAAATGTTCGACCCGTTTCGCTCAACCCTAGTAAACACCGTAAGAAAAAAAAAAAAAACGAGGCAAAAAACAACGCTTTATTATCATACCGCTGAACAAAAAGTGGAATAACACGCGATCAAAAAGACAGATATAAATAACCATGGTACCACTGAAAGCGTCATCTTGTCCCGCAAAAAACGAGCCACCATACAGCATCATCAGCAAAAAAATAAAAAAGTTATAGTCCTGAGAATAAAGCGATGCAAAAATAATTATTTTTTCTATAAAATAGTTTTTATCGTATAAAAGCGCCAAAACATAAAAAAAGATAAATGAGGTGTCGCTGTAATCGTACTGACCTGAAGAATAAAACTGCTTTATCAATTTTACCAAACGCAGAACGGTATAAACGCCTCCCCCAAAAGAAATTCACGAATAGCTGGTTTTTGGTCATTCTGCCTCACAAAAATCGGAATAAAAAGCGATCAAAAAAATGTCACGTGCCCGAAAATGTTACCAATAAAAACGTCAACTCGTCCCGCAAAAAACCAGACCTCACATGACTCTGTGGACCAAAATATGGAAAAATTATAGCTCTCAAAATGTGGTAACGCAAAAAATATTTCAGTGTGTGACGGCTGCCAATCATAAAAATCCGCTAAAAAACCCACTATAAAAGTAAATCAAACCCCCCTTCATCACCCCCTTAGTTAGGGAAAAATTAAAAAAATGTA
The DNA here is from genome assembly GCF_032444005.1 of Ranitomeya imitator. Lineage (NCBI taxonomy): Eukaryota > Metazoa > Chordata > Amphibia > Anura > Dendrobatidae > Ranitomeya > Ranitomeya imitator. The sequence continues at coordinate 418,192,540 of NC_091285.1, read as the reverse complement.
TTTATTTCCATTTTCCCATTAGGGCTAGGGTTAGGGTTAGGGCTAGGGTTAGGGCTAGGGTTAGGGCTAGGGCTAGGGCTAGGGTTAGGGCTAGGGTTAGGGCTAGGGTTAGGGCTAGGGTTAGGGTTAGGGCTAGGGCTAGGGTTAGGGCTAGGGCTAGGGCTAGGGTTAGGGCTAGGTTTAGGGCTAGGGTTAGGGCTAGGGTTAGGGTTAGGGCTAGGGTTAGGACTAGGGTTAGGGTTAGGGCTACAGTTTGGGTTGGGGCTAAAGTTAGGGTTCGGGTTTGGGCTAAAGTTACAGTTAGGGTTTAGATTACATTTACAGTTGGGAATAGGTTTGGGATTAGGGTTAGGGGTGTGTCAGGGTTAGAGGTGTGGTTAGGGTTACTATTGGGATTAGGGTTAGGGATGTGTTTAGATTAGGGTTTCCACTGTTTAGGCACATCAGGGGCTCTCCAAACGCGACATGGCGTCCGATCTCAATTCCAGCCAATTCTGCGTTGAAAAAGTAAAACAGTGCTTCTTCCCTTCCGAGCTCTCCCGTGTGCCCAAACAGGGGTTTACCCCAACATATGGGGTATCAGCGTACTCAGGACAAATAGGACAACAACGTTTGGGGTCCAATTTCTCCTGTTACCCTTGGGAAAATACAAAACTGGGGGCTAAAAAATATTTTTTGTGGGAAAAAAAAAGATTTTTTATTTTCACGGCTCTGCGTTATAAACTGTAGTGAAACACTTGGGGGTTCAAAGTTCTCACAACACATCTAGATTAGTTCCCTGGGGGGTCTAGTTTCCAATATGGGGTCACTTGTGGGGGGTTTCTACTGTTTAGGTACATTAGGGGTTCTGCAAACGCAATGTGACATCTGCAGACCATTCCATCTAAGTCAGCATTCCAAATGGCGCTCCTTCCCTTCCGAGCTCTGCCATGCGCTCAAACGGTGGTTCCCCCCAACATACGGGGTATCAGCGTACTTAGGACAAATTGGACAACAACTTTTGGGGTCGAATTTCTCCTCTTACCCTCGGGAAAATACAAAACTGGGGGCTAAAAAATAATTTTGGGGGGAAAGATTTTTTTTTTTAATTTTCACGGCTCTGCGTTACAAACTGTAGTGAAACACTTGGGGGTTCAAAGCTATCACAACACATCTAGATGAGTTCCTTAGGCGGTCTAGTTTCCAAAATGGTGTCACTTGTGGGAGGTTTCTACTGTTTAGGTACATTAGGGGCTCTGCAAATGCAATGTGACAACTGCAGACCATTCCATCTAAGTCCTCATTCCAAAGGGAGCTCCTTCCCTTCCGAGCTCTCCCATGCACCCAAACAGTGGTTCCCCCCCCCCACATATGGGGTATCAGCGCACTCAGGACAAATTGGACAACAAATTGTGGGGTCGAATTTCTCCTGTTAACCTCGGGAAAATACAAAACTGAGGGCTAAAAAATAATTTTTGTGGGAAAAAATTTTTGTTTTATTTTTACGGCTCTCCATTATAAACTTCTGTGAAGCCCTTGGTGGGTCAAAGCGCTCAGCATACATCTAGATAAGTTCCTAAGGGGGTCTACTTTCCAAAATGGTGTCACTTGTGGGGGGTTTCTACTGTTTAGGTACATTAGGGGTTCTGCAAACGCAATGTGACACCTGCAGACCATTCCATCTAAGTCTGCATTCAAATGGCACTCCTTCCCTTCCGAGCCCTCCCATGTGCCCAAATAGTGGTTCCCCCCACATATGGTGTATCATCGCACTCAGGACAAATTGGGCAACAAATTTTGGGGTCCAATTTCTCTTGTTACCCTCGGGAAAATACAAAACTGGGGGCTAAAAAATTAATTTTTGTGGGAAAAAAATTTTGTTTTATTTTTACGGCTCTGCATTATAAACTTCTGTGAAGCACTTGGTGGGTCAAATTGCTCACCACACCTGAAGATAAGTTCCTTAGGGGGTCTACTTTCCAAAATGGTGTCACTTGTGGGGGGTTTCAATGTTTAGGCACATCAGTGGCTCTTCAAACGCAACATGGCGTCCCATCTCAATTCCTGTCAATTTTGCATTGAAAAGTCAAACGGCGCTCCTTCCCTTCCGAGCTCTCCCATCCGCCCAAACAGTGGTTTACCCCCACATATGGGCTATCAGCGTACTCAGGACAAATTGTACAACAACTTTTGGGGTCCAATTTCTTCTCTTTCCCTTGGGAAAATAAAAAAATTGGGGGCGAAAATATAATTTGTGTGAAAAAATATGATTTTTTATTTTTACGGTTCTACATTATAAACTTCTGTGAAGCACTTGGTGGGTCAAAGTGCTCACCACACCTCTAGATAAGTTCCTTAGGGGGTCTACTTTCCAAAATGGTGTCACTTGTGGGGGGTTTCAATGTTTAGGCACATCAGGGGCTCTCCAAACGAAACATGGCATCCCATCTCAATTCCAGTCAATTTTGCATTGAAAAGTCAAATGGCGCTCCTTCGCTTCCGAGCTCTGCCATGCGCCCAACAGTGGTTTACCCCCACATGTGGGGTATTGGCATACTCAGGACAAATTGTAGAACAATGTTTGGGGTCCATTTTCTCCTGTTACCCTTGGTAAAATAAAACAAATTGGAGCTGAATTAAATTTTTTGTGAAAAAAAGTTAAATGTTCATTTTTATTTAAACATTCAAAAAATTCCTGTGAAGCACCAGAAGGGTTAATAAACTTTTTGAATATGGTTTTGAGCACCTTGAGGGGTGTAGATTTTAGAATGGTGTCACACTTGGGTATTTTCTATCATATTGACCCCTCAAAATGACTTCAAATGAGATGTGGTCCCTAAAAAAAATGGTGTTGTAGAAATGAGAAATTGCTGGTCAACTTTTAACCCTTATAACTCCCTAACAAAAAAAAATTTTGGTTCCAAAATTGTGCTGATGTAAAGTAGACATGTGGGAAATGTTACTTATTAAGTATTTTGTGTGACATATCTCTGTGATTTAATTGCATAAAAATTCAAAGTTGGAAAATTGCAAAATTTTCATAATTTTCGCCAAATTTCCGTTTTTTTCACAAATAAACGCAGGTACTATCAAAGAATTTTTACCATTGTCATGAAGTACAATATGTCACAAGAAAACAATGTTAGAATCACTGGGATCCGTTGAAGCGTTCCAGAGTTATAACCTCATAAAGGGACAGTGGTCAGAATTGTAAAAATTGGCCCGGTCATTAACGTGCAAACCACCCTTGGGGGTAAAGGGGTTAAACAGCTGCAGTGCCTGCCACCGCTAAGGGCCAGGTTCAGCCTGCGGCTGCCGGTAGGGGCCCGGTGAGCAGATAAGACGGGGCCCGATGCGGGCCCCCTCTGCTCACCGGGCCCCATACGCCAGTCACGGCTGTAATGCCCTGATGGCGGCCCTGCCTTCAGCACAATCTCTCCTTAGCAGCAGTATTAATATGTATTATAACTAGCCCTAAGAAGGACTTTTGTTCTACTTCACAGAAATATAAATGTGATTGAATCCGTAGCTAATACGCAGCTACAATTCTTTCTCTCCCTCACCAGCACCTCTCCCTACGCTGCCTGTGTCCGGGGTACAGTGTGTCAAGCATGTCATCACAGGTCTTATATGCAGCCAGCCAACCACAGTACTGCCACAACATAGATGGCGGCGGCATTACAGTGACTGGCAGGCAATCTTCACATGTTCATTGGCTGTCTAAAAAGTGCCAAACATGCAGGGCAGGGACTCAAGCATTTAAAAAATACTCACCGAGTAACGAGCATCCCGAGTACACTGAAGCTCAAACGAGTAACGAGTAGAGACAAGCACACTTTGCTCATCACTAATTGAAACTTATCATTTATCTCTTACAAAAAAATCAACTAGAAGAATTTTTTTTTAGTGTAGTATGTTCCTTATCTTCCAGAGTGTTTTCCGTTGGGGGAATATGTGACAGAACAGAAAGAGCCATCATTTTTTTATGAAATTCAGTGTTTATGAAAGTGGAGAAGGATGACCGAGCAAAACACTCACTCAAGGTGATGGTGTCACTGTCAGAGGTTACATCATACTGCTGTGTTTGAGGTTAAACAAAAAATTGAGCTGGGATATACATACAAAACCCACTGTGGTCATTTAGCTGACACCACCTAAGATAGAAATAAAATGAGCATATAGTCTGCTGTAAGTAAAAAGTAGTACATATAAAGAACATAAGGTACATAGTAAACATTGTTTTTGATTTAAAAAAAAGTGTAAAAGTCATCCCACGAAGACAAGATGTACCCCACAGTCGGGATGGTCCTATCCTCTAATATTAAAACCTCACATTGTGTTTACTAACTACTCTATTTTATTTATATTTACTATTACTTTTTACTTACAGCAAGATAAGTATTTATTTTGTTTCTTTCTTTGGTTGTGTCTGCTAAATGGCTACATGCTTCCATGTGTTGCATGTATACCAACTGTGGTAGAGTAGCTCACTCGGCTGGAGACAGAGGTATAAACGGAACATTGTCTCTTTAACAACGTGCTTGGTTTATTGAAGGCAGCATAAACCAAGCTGGCAAAAATAAACAGCAAAAAAAAAAAAAAAACACAGACCTTTTCCTAGAGGGGTCCACGGTACAGGTCCTTAACATACCACACTGACACAAATACTTTCCTGGAGTGTTTCCTCTCCAGGTACACTGCCCACTGAAACCTTTGGGAAGTCAGCAATTTAAGCCCCGGACCATGTGACTGATCACATGATTGTGACATTACCAAGGTCCTGTCAGCATAAGGCTCTATAGGGGAGCATAAGGTAGACATTGTCACACCCTACCTATGAATGTCCACAGAAAGACCAGACCATAATATAACTTAGCTTATCCCTCGCAACACTTAGGCTACTTTCACACTAGCGTCGGAATCTCCCCGTCGCAATGCGTCGGGCAGAGATTCCGACGCTAGCGTTTGACGCTCTGCACAACGGGTGCAGCGGATGCATTTCTCCGGCGCATCCGCTGCCCCATTGTAAGGTGCGGGGAGGCGGGGGCGGAGTTCCGGCCGCGCATGTGCGGTCGGAAAAAGCGGTCCGTCAGGAGCAAAAAACGTTACATGTAAGGTTTTTTGCTCCCAGCGGTCCGCCACAACACAGCGCAACCGTCACACGACGGTTGCGACGTGTGGCAAAGCGTCACAATGCGTCCCTAATGTTAATCTATGGGGCAAAAACGCATCCTGCAAACAACTTTGCAGGATACGTTTTTTGCCATAAACGACGCATTGCGACGTCTGGCAAAAAATGCCAGTGTGAAAGTAGCCTTACTGTCTTGGAAGAAAAACTCTGGCTCCTCCTTTTTGAGCTAGGTATTTCATTTATATAATTTTACTATGGCTGGGTGTCTGAACGGTTGGGCTCCAGTCATGCTTTGCCCCTTCTACATTGATATTGCCTGACACAAGATGAGGTTTTAATATTATAGGACAGGACCATCTTGATTGGGGTACATCTTGACACAGTGAGATAAATCTTTCCCATGTTTTGTTTATTAACCAAAAACAGTCTTCAATAAGTACCTTATGTTATTTATATGTAATATTACTTTTTACATGCTTACGGCATGGTATATCCTATTTTTGTTTCTATCTTAGGTTTTGTCTGCTAAATGGCCACAGTGTGAACATGCTTCTACATGTTGCATGTACACCAATTTACAATCTGGCTCATTTTTTTGGGTTTGCTTTAGTTTTTTGTACTCTGTACGAACTGAGTCGTGCCTCCCCCTTTCTGGATATCTGATAATATGTCAGAGAAGGAGGAAAATTAGAAGTGTGGATCATGATGATGACAAAAAACAGTTATTTCCTGAGGATGCAGACTGTCTACCAGAAAGACAAGTGCAAGGAGAAGGATTGGGATGACAACTTGAGTCTTGCTCATATTTCTTCAAGTTCTGATGAAGAGTCATAGTTCTTAGACTATTTCAGCCAATATATCCACATCTTATTTTCCTCCTGCAGTGGTTACATTTTGTAAAAAATTTGACTGTCAGCGATATTAAAAATATTTTTTTTCTTTCAGCAATATTGTTGGCTTGCTTCTACCTGGAGAATTAAAAAAAGTGTGATCGGAATTTAGTAGATGCAGCACTGCAAGCTGCACTAGGATTTTATCACTGTTGGAATCAATCACTATTACCAGATCTCCTCTCTTTCTCACTCTCCTCAGTTGAAACACTGCATTTTTTTCTTTACTTCATTATTGCTGTTGTGTAACACACCAATTGTAAAATCCATCTACTGTTTTATGGATTTCTTTCCCACCTCTATTGTTAAGCTGTGAGCTGTCCTCTCATTATGCAGATTAATAATAATAATAATCTTTATTTTTATATAGCGCTAACAAATTCCGCAGCGCTTTACAGTTTTGCACACATTATCATCACTGTCCCCGATTGGGCTCACAATCTAGAATTCCTATCAGTATGTCTTTGGAATGTGGGAGGAAACCGGAGTGCCCGGAGGAAACCCACGCAAACACGGAGAGAACATACAAACTCTTTGCAGATGTTGTCCTGGGTGGGATTAGAACCCAGGACCCCAGCGCTGCAAGGCTGTAGTGCTAACCACTGCGCCACCGTGCTGCCCACTCCGCAAATGGATGCTGGATTTCCTGCCTCTGTGTTTTTACCGGCTTTTAAGGGAACCTGTCACCTGAATTTGGCGGGACCGGTTTTGGGTCATATGGGCAGAGTTGCGCAGGTGTATACTACGGAGGACAGAAAATGAACTTCAATCCAATATTTTGGCCAGCATGTAGCCAGCGGGTAAGGAAAGGGTGAATCAAACACCCAAAAACTCCGCCCATATGACCCGAAACCGGTCCTGCCATATTCAGGTGACAGGTTCCCTTTAAGACTTCCTCCTTATTGGCTGTGCTATACCATGTGAAGTGATAACAGCAAGATATTATGTGGAAGCCCATCCAGAGGTCATTTAAGCATTCTTTGGCTAATACAGTCTTATTCATTTTGTAAAATGACAGTGGGCATTTTTCGAGACTCCCTCAAAGCAAATCACACATTGTTAAGCTTCACTGCAAATCTACTGTAGTGAATTCCCAAACATTCGACATGAATTGAATTAGCAATAAATTGATTTACCTGTCACTGCTCATTTCATAGCACTATGAAATTGTTATGTTGTGAAAAACTGGAAATCTGCCATGACACATTTAGACCGGTTTTACACATCAGGGCCTCCGGTACATGTAGTGACAGTTTTCTCATGTACTGGAGGCACTGACACACGTAGACCCATTCAAATGAAGTCTATATGTTTTGACCGACCATGTGTCTGTGTACAAAACATGCAGATATGTCCGTTTTCACCCGGACACACGGCCTGCACACGTGCACACGGAGAAAAGTGTACACTGTCCTCCATGCACACGGACGGCCATGGGGGAAGCAGCACTACTGTAAGCCACTGTTCCCCTGTATATGGTGCTCAACCTGGCTTTCATCCAGCGCGAGCAGGGGAAAATGAATGAAAGAAAAAAACGATGTGGGGTCCCCCTATATTTTACAACCAACCCGTCAAAACTCTCAGGTGCGGGCTGCTATTCTCAGTCTGGTAAGGGGCCATGGATATGGCCCCCCAGCCTAAAAAAGCAGCCCACAGCTGCCTAGAAAGGACGCATCTATTAGATGATCCAATTCTTGAGCATTGCTCAGTTCTTCCCACTTGCTCTGTAGCAGTGGCAAGTTGGATAATGAGGGGCTAATGTCACCTTCCTATTGTAAGGTGACATTAAGCCTGCTTAGAAATGGAGAGGTGTCAATAAGACACCTATCCATTTCTAATCCTATACTTAAAGGGTTAATCAAACACACCACATAGTTAGAAAAAAAGTCTTTTAATGGAGTAAAATAATATACACATTAGTCTGACATTCCAAGCAAAGCCCTCGATCTCCTGGAAAAAATGTTAAAATAATAAACCAACAATATACCATACCTGTCCAGTGTATAATCAGTCCCACCAGTAATCCATATCTAGGGGAATGTACAGTTTACAACCAGTAGCGCTGCTAATGTGACCACTCCTGGCTGTAAACTACTGTGGAATGAATGAAATGCAGGGAGTGGACTTTGGTGAATAGCGGTGACGTCACCAAAGCTGCGTTCCCTGCCAGCCTAAACTAAAATGAACTCTACAATGTGGGAAACTGCCAGCTGAAGAGTTTATTATTTTGACATTTTTTCCAGGAGATCAAGGGCTTCGCTTGGAATGGCAGACTAATAAATATGGAAAAAATGGGTATATTGTTTTATTTAATTAAAAGGCTTTTTTCTAACTGTGAGGTGTGTTTGATTAACCCTTTAACCCCTTACCGACCTCCACCGTACTATTACTGCGGAGGTCGGTACCCCGGTTTTGATGCGGGCTGCGGCGGTGAGCCCTCATCAAAGCCTGGACAAGTCAGCTGCTTTGAACAGCTGACATGTGCCCACAAAAGCAATGGGTGGAATCGCTATTCACCCGCCACTATTAACTAGATAAATTCCGCTGTCAAACGCTGACAGCAGCATTTAACCGGCACTTCCAGTCATCGGGCTGGAAATGAGCGCAAAGCCGACCCCGTCACATGATCGGCGGTCAGCGATGCATCGGCATAGCAAACAGGTCTCCTTGAGACCTCCATGGTTGCTGATGCCGACTTGCTGTGAGCGCCACCCTGTGGTCGGCGCTCATAGCAAGCCTGCAATTCAGCTACATAGAAGCGATCTGATGATCGCTGCTGTGTAGAATAGCCGATCAGTTTATGCCAGCTTCTAGCCTCCCATGGCTATTGTAGCATGGCAAAAGTAAAAAAAAAGTTTAAAAAAATATGAAAAAGATAAAAGCCTGATTGCTAAACAACATAGCGAGAAAATATTTAGAAATTACAGAATTACATTTTTTTACTGTATCCATGGCTCCATACCAGCCTGAGAATAGCAGCCCGCACCTGTGAGTTTTGTCGTGTTGGTTGTAAAATATAGGTGGACCCCACGTCGTTTTTTTCTTTCATTTTTTCCATTCGGCGAGCAGGGGAGAACGGATGACAGCCGGTTTCAGCACCACACGCAGAGCTTACTGTAGCGCTACTTCCCGTGTCCGTCTGTGTGGTCCTAATGCAGCTCACACATGGTTGCCACACGTGTGCCCCACAGATGTATTACTTGGACACACGGACACGGATATCTCCAATATCGTGTTTACCAGTACCGGAAATATCAGGACGTGTGAAACAAGCCTTAGGTATATTTTGAATAAAGTTAAAAGGTAAGGAAGGATTGTGCAAATTAACCCACCCCCACCAAAAATCCTACTATTTCCTGTGAGCAAAATGTCCTCAAAAGAACTACAAGTATATTAAAGGGACACTGTCACCTGAATTTGGAGGGAACAATCTTCAGCCAGGGAGGCGGGGTTTTGGGGTGTTTGATTCACCCTTTCCTTACCCACTGGCTCCATGCTGGCTGCAATATTGGATTGAAGTTTATTCTCTGTCCTCCATAGTACAGTCATGGACAAAAATTTTGAGAATGAGACAAATATTAATTTTTCCAAAGTCTACTGCTTCATTTTTTCTAATGGCAATTTTCATATACTCCTGAATGTCAGAGTGATCAGCTTAACAGCAATTACTGTACTTGCAAAGTCAATATTTGCCCAGAAAATGAACTTTAACCCCCAAAACACATTTCAACATCATTGCAGTCCTGCCTTAAAAGGAGTAGCTAACATCGTTTTAGTGATTGATCCATTAACACAGGTGTGGGTGTTGATGAGGACAGGGCTGGCGATCAATCAGTCATGATTAAGTAAGAATGACATCACCGGACACTTTAAAAGGAGGCTAGTGCTTGGTATCATTGTTTCTCTTTAGTTAACCATGGTTATCTCTACAGAAACACGTGCAGCCATCATTGCACTGCACAAAAATGGCCTAACAGGGAAGAGTATCGCAGCTACAAAGATTGCTCCTCAGTCAACAATCTATCGCATCATCAAGAACTTCAAGGAGAGAGCTTCCATTGTTGTCAAAAAGGCTCCAGGGCGCCCAAGAAAGACCAGCAAGCGCCAGTACCATATCTTAAAACTGTTTCAGCTGCGGGATCGGACTACCAGCAGTACCGAGCTTGCTCAGGAATGGCAGCAGGCTGGTGTGAGTGCTTCTGCACGCACTGTGAGGCGGAGACTCTTTGAGCAATGCCTGGTTTCAAGGAGGGCAGCAAAGAAGCCACTTCTCTCCAGAAAAAAACATCAGGGACCGACTGATATTCTGCAAAAGGTACAGGGAGTGGACTGCTGAGGACTGGGGCAAAGTCATTTTCTCTGATGAATCCCCTTTTCGATTGTTTGGGACATCTGGAAAATAGCTTATTCGGAGAAGAGGAGGTGAGCGCTACCACCAGTCTTGTCTCATGCCAACTGTAAAGCATCCTGAAAGCATTCATGTGTGGGGTTGCTTCGCAGCCAAGGAAATCGGCTCACTCACAGTCTTGCCTAAAAACACAGCCATGAATAAAGAATGGTACCAGAATGTCCTCCAAGAGCAACTTCTCCCAACTGTCCAAGAGCAGTTTGGCGCCCAACAATGCCTTTTCCAGCATGATGGAGCACCTTGCCATAACGCAAAGGTGATAACTAAATGGCTCATGGAACAAAACATAGAGATTTTGGGTCCATGGCCTGGAAACTCCCCAGATCTTAATCCCATTGAGAACTTGTGGTCAATCATCAAGAGACAGGTGGACAAACAAAAACCAACAAATTCTGGCAAAATGCAAGCATTGATTATGCAAGAATGGACTGCTATCAGTCAGGATTTGGTCCAGAAGTTGATTGAGAGCATGCCAAGGAGAATTGCAGAGGTCTTGAAGAAGAAGGGTCAACACTGCAAATATTGACTTGCTGCATTAACTCATTCTAACTGTCAATATAACCTATTGGTACTCATAATATGATTGCAATTATATTTCTGTATGTGATATAAAGATCAGACAAACACTAATAAAAACCAGAGGGCAGCAGATCATGTGAAAATATAATTTTGGTGTCATTCTCAAAAATTTTGGCCATGACTGTACATGCCTGCACAAGGCAAGATTGCCTTATGCAGGCATGTACTACAGAGGACAGAGAATGAACTTCAATCCAATATTGCAGCCAGCATGCAGCCAGCGGGTAAGGAAACGGTGAATCAAACACCCCAAAACCCCGCCTCCCTGGCTGAAGATTGTTCCCTCCAAATTCAGGTGACAGAGTCCCTTTAAGCAATCCATGTATTTTGTCTGAAATGTATAACAAATTTATGATTTTACACTGCACCTTTTCATTTTATAATTAAAATAAAGTCCACTGTAAAGACAAAATGTCATTACAGTATAAATATGTATGACATTTTACTTACATTACTGATTTTTTTTTGTACTTGGCAAAATTAAGAGCATGGAAAAATGCTTTGCTAAAAGGAACTTGTGGCACCTTTGCATTAAGTATAGCATCTATGGAAAATATATTCTTCTTCTGCTTCATTTTTATTAACAAAATTGAGACATAGTTAACTTAATTGGACTATTTTTATAGCCATCAACAGAAAGACACTCTTTAATGTCAAAGTGAAAAATAAATCTCTTCAAAGTGATCCAGATTCCTTACAATTATAAAATAAGTGGATGCATAAATATTCACTTTTTGTTATGATATACCCTAAATCATGACTGGAACAGCCAATTAGCTAAATAAAAATGACAACAAAAATCCTAACAGTTCTATGATCACAATCTAGGTAAAAAAAAAAGTTCAAATTCTGACTATCCCAAGAATGGGACACAAATGTAGACCTTTATACAGCCAGCAATTATCAAAAACTTCTAAGAATAAAATTATTAGAGACGAAGAAGTCACAAATATCCAGGAGTGAACTGGAAGACAATTGGAAATTTCTGTGTGAGTGTCAAAAAGAAAGTTTCTGCTGAAAATATAATCTCTTGGATGCAATTTGTCAAAAGACATGCAATAGAGTTTTTATTCTATAGGAACATTAACTTCTGTGGCACTGTGCATTTCGAATACCTAGAGAGGTTTAAATACTAAATAGTGTAATAGAATGACTCAGGACTTTCTTTAACCTTTCCAAGACCAATGATGTATATTTACTTCATCGGCCAATGTCCCTGCTGTTGATGCACGCTCCGACGCTTAGCCCACATCTTACCTCACATTTAAAGACTGATTTAATCCATGCATGTGCCTCTAACAGCCTTTTAACCAGTCTGTTAACAGCCTATTATCTAGATAAATACCATCAGTGGCAATTATCAAGCACCAGATGGAAGTGTGTCACCGATCCTGCCCATCAGGGCCACTTTCAAGCGTCGATCGGCTGTCTTGTCTCATAGGAGATCGTGATTTTGCTATACATATGCTATGCTGTGCTATGTGTAGTAGGGGATGGGGCAATCCAGTGTCAAGTTTCCTAAGAGGACTACTAAATGCAGTAAAAACAAAGTTTAAAAAATATTGAAAAGATTAAAAAACACAAAAAATCAAATAACCCCCATTAAAAATAAAACAAATAAAAAATACACTTTTGGTATCTCTGCATTCAGAAATTTCTGATCTATCAAAAGGCAAAGTAAATTAATTTGCTCTGTAAACGGCATAACGAGAAAAAGAATCGAAACACCAGAATTAGTTTTTTTGGGTTGCCACAACTTACCAATAAAATTCAATAAAAGGCGATCAAAACATCACATCTATTCCAAAATGGGCATATTTAAAAATGTCAGCTCGAGGTGCAAAAATAAGCCCTCACCCAGTCTCACATCCCCAAAAATGAACATGCTACGTGGAAAATGGCGAAGAACCTGTTCACGTTTGGCATCTGTGTACTTGCACTGATCTGGAGAATCGTATTGCCAGGTCAGTTTTGCAGTATAATGAACATGTAAAATTAAAAAAAACACAATTGTGGAATTGCATTTTCTTTTGCAATGTCACCACACTTGTATTTTTAAATGTCATCATTAAATTTACCACATAGTGTACTGGAAAACAGGAATAAAAATCCAAATACAACTCGTTCCCAAAAAAGCAAGGTCAATATGGCTATAATGAGAGAAAAATAAAAAAGTGATGGCCCTTGGAAGAAGGGGAGAAAAAAAACGAACATCAGAAAACCACCCACGAGTGAAGGGGTTAAAGATAATTTGTCAGCAGGCTTTTGCTATGTAATCTGAAGACAGCATACTGTAAGAATTAAAACACAGATTTCAGTAATGCTTCTCTTATCATGCTGTGTTTGCAATGGCTGTCTTAGTACATGGACCTTATAATTGCTTGGACACAGAAGCAGATGCCTCCTGGTCCAACTCCGCCCCCATCTGTGATAAGCCACTCACTGTCTATAGCCTTTGTGTAAAGAGAGCCTGGTGTGGGCGGAGTTAGCTTTCTTAGCTCTGCTGCATTGTGAAATCTAAAGACTCTTATTGTGTCAGAAAGGCTGCAAAATGCTGTACTCTGTTGAGGTAGCAAAAACCTGCAGGCAGATTCCCTTTAAAGGGGTTGTCTATTACTTTACCATTGATGATTTATCCTTAGGATAGGTCTTCAATATCTGGTTGATGGGGTTGCTACAACTGTTTCTGATGCAATCAGCTGTTCTTGGTGTCAACAGCCAGAACTGCTCAGTTACAGAGCTGCATGGCACAGCTATATGGACAGAATAGTGGCCACAGCCAGACAGTGGCGTATCTGGGGGGGGGGGCAGCCGGGGCATGTGTCCCGGGCGCAGCCTAAAGCAGCGGTCCGCAGTGTCTCCCCTGGTGGCTGCATTCTGCCGCCCCCCGCACTGGGAGTCGGCTGTTCTCTGTGCCGACTGTCAAGCTGACAGCCGGCACAGAGAAGCTGCAGCGCGCCAGCTCCCAGTGTTCAATTGTACTGCATCTGAGATGCGAGTACAATTTAAGCTCTGACTCCTGGGCAAAGCGACGCCAGCAGCGTGATCAGGTCATGTGATCACACTGCTGACGTCACTCACCCGCGCTGCAGAGCAGAGGCACTGAGACGCAGATCGGTGGTAAGTGCTCCAGTGGAGCTGAAGACACCGAAGCAGCCAGATACTGCACATCCTCCCTATACTGATTGCAGAGATAGAGGAACCACCGGGCAAAGACCTGCAATGCCCATTGGACTCTACTGGGCCAGTTAGCATACAGCACAGGAAAATTATAACACAAAAAGGACAAGAAGGAAGAAAAGTTACTATTGTTGTGCACATTTCTTAAAAAAAGGGATAGGTCATCTAAAAGGGAATGGTAAATCAAATTTACTATTATGTCAAACAAAAAATCTGCCATACGTTGTAGAAAAAAATAAAAAAGTGTTCTTAGCTAAACACAACGGAAGCTCATAAGTGAAATGCATTTTGCTTTCTGGTATACAGACAGCCCAAAGATACACCAAGTTTATTAAGAGGCACATGCCTTTTAATAAATTTGGCGCATTTTGTTCCAGGGGGTTTATGGCTTAAGACTGGAATATGAGATGCCAGTCATGATAAATTCCACCCTCTCTCCCCTGATTGTTGTGAAAAAGTTTTAATGAAACACTTTGCGCTTGAAACATGGAAAATGTAGGCAGTGCGGTTGTGAGTATTTCACACTTAGCTCACAGTGTGTTTATGTCTGCGTAAAATATTGTACAAACTGACATTGAAGTACACTTTCAAGCTGCTTGAAAGGAACATGACTGTGCTGCTGAATAGTATGTTCTTTTCCAAAGTAACTAATTGACCACTACTATGTTAGCCACGGTAAACTAAAGTCTCTAAATGTATCAACAGTCTAAACGATAGCCGGCACTCACATCTTCTTAAAAGAATTGCTTTATTGATCCAGTAGTATAAAAGGCACAAAAAATGGTTGAACACAAACATAACAGCACAAAAATAATAAAGGCAGAAAATAAATATCTGCAGCACTCTAAATTTACAATGCATTCAGGCAAGTTCTCAGAGGTCTTCTCACTGAGACACATAATACTGGATTACGTTTTTTTTTTCATATACATTTGCATGTTATTAGATCACACTTTTCTAAATAAACAATATCTATTTGTATGTTTTGAAAATGATGGACCCTTGGGAATTATATCAATATCAATGAGAGCGGTGTTTTCTCTTCATGTTGGGCTTCAATATAAAGCAATCTGGAGGAGAAGATAAGCTCGACATGAGAGATTCAAACTAACACGTATGTTTTCTCTCCAATCTCTAGACGCACATGCGAAGATTTGCTGTTAACCTTCATGCATAATCATTTTGCACTTTATATTCCTTCCAATGCATGAACCAATATTTCATTTACTCTAAAAGTTAAATGGATTTCAGAAGCTAAAATGGTCAGAAAAGCTTTGGAGCTTTCGTAAAATCCACACATCATTCCAGGGTAGTTTAGAAAACTTCTGGAAATAAGTTTTATCTGGGCATTATAGCACTTTCTTCTGTATTATTTGCAATTCCAAACCATGTCTCAGTTAGTCTTTAGTGGATATGAAAACTCCCTGTTATTTCCATTTTTTAGATGCAGTGTGCTCTTCTGGGCGCAATTCATTCTGGAGGCGTCTTTAGGGCAATATTGCTATGTATACATATTTATGTATAAATCTGTCTCTGGTGTTGATAATATATATGCATGCATGAATAGCTCAGAATACATTCAAAAGCATAAAATATTCACAAAGGTATTATGTTATTGGAAAGGAGAATTATTGGCAGATTAAATGCCTGCTGGTTGTGATTCAATATTTAAAATATGACAGAACATCTTTTTGACGTTATTATGCATCTTATAATGTGTACTGTTGTGATAATGGTGCAATAATATATAACAGTAAACAGGAATACTAATGTTAAAGAGAGTTGTATCATTATCTATATTTAGGAGTGGTCCATTCTTATAGCTCTCAGCTTCCAGCATGCCTGATTTATTCACAATTCGGACTAGAAGCATCATTGCACTATTGGCCTGAAATGTGCATTCGGCAAATCAGTAAAACAGTCAGCTTCAAAGCAGTAGAGAATGTCATTTGATGGGAAATCTCATAAAGTAAAAGATCAAATATATACCTTACTCAAATAGATATATGAAGCACTTCATCAATTTATGAGGGACATTGCCACCCTTTTTTTGGGTCATCTGATGAACCCTGAGAACCAAAGGGAGAAACGTGTCGGGAAATGAACTTGACTGACGGCTGAAAAATATTATGATTGGGAATGAGCTTGACTGACAGCTGATAAGTATCATGCTTTCTCATAAATTTCAGATTGATGTAAGTGATTATTTGTTGCCTTTGATTAGTAGTACACTTGCTGATTATTTAAACCGGTGTATATAGTTGCATTTTCTCTGCTGACTAATGCCTAGTATCTTGGATACATCACTGCACCTTGTCTTCTGATATTTATGTTGACCAGTATCTGAGGTAAGAGATGTACCCTTGTTAATGACATTCGATAAGGTATCTCATATGTCTAGCATATGAAGTAGTAACTAATCCAGGCTTTACAATAATCTATTTTTTGTATGGACCGTATTTGGCCATGCCCTTATCTGCCCTGATTTTATCTTATGCAACACCATTTTTAGAAGTTTATTGTGGGTAATATACTTTTAACCAATTAATAAAAATGAGTGATGGACAAGCACTAAAATGCTCCGGTTCTCGTTGCTTGGGTCGAGCTAATTGGAATGCTTGGGTGCTCGACCCAAACAACAAGCCCAATGTAAGTCTCTGGGAAACAAGAGCATTTTTCCAGCGCCCCCCACCTCCCCTTCCCCCGGCGGTCTGAAGAGGGACTAGAATTTGTGGAAATCGATGGAAACAGTGCTCAAATGACATGGGAACAGCATAGGTAAGATCCCTGGAAGCATTTCTGACTCCCAGGTCACTGCTGTGAACAATGTTGTTAGAGTCTTATGCAACTTTTACAGACTCAAAATAAAACATACAAAAACACAACCTAAATGGGTTTTCCTTGTAAATATGTTAAGGATCATCCATTTCAGCGTAATGACTTTTTATATAAGGCAAGATAAATAACAAAAAACAAAAATGCTTCTCCACACCTTGGGCTATGTTCACACGTAGCTTTTTTGATGTGTTTTTGAAGTTTAGCATTGCTTTCAACCAAGTCAAATGCATTCACTGGCAAATGTTATTTTAACATTTTACAACCTTATCTGGCCATGTGGTGTGTGACACATCATCAGACACATCCTGTTTCATTTATGAAGGAGGGACTCTGAAAGTCACAAAGCCTATTTTTATAGGGCCATCAGGAGGCTTTTACTATTCTTAAAGGGCCAGAAATCGGCCCTCACTATTCTTAGAAAGCCATCAGCTGGCTATGCTTTGTTGTTCCCATTATTAAAAAGTGGGTGGCCTATACTGTTATTGCATATGCAGTGAGTGGCAGGGCTGCCCAAAATTTGAAGAGACGTACAAGATGGCCTCCTGAAAACAATGTTCCCATTATTAGGAACAATAATTTGGAGGCACTCCAGTGCCTCTTTGAAGAAACATAGAGGAGGGCCTCATGAAAAAAATGTTCCCATTATTAGTAATTGGGTCTCCCATAGTGTTTGCCTATGCAGTGAAGCAACAGCTGGCAAAAATTTGGAGGCACTCCAATGCCCCTTGGAAGAGACATTGAGGTCAGAGGACCTCCTGAAAACAATGTTTCTATTATTAGGAAGTGGGTCTCCCTGTTAGGTGTCAAGATCCTGCCTCTGCACAGGGGGAATCTCAAACCATCTCCGCTGCAGTCTCCCATTCTTCTCCAGCCACACTGGAGTCTGCTCAGCAGAGACGTCGGTCCCAGCGTCTAGCTCAGGCTGACACTGGATGACTGGTTACTGCTTCCTTTCCAGCTTCTGCCATTGTAGCCAGTACTGGGCAGCGGCGAGCAGACGTTTTTGGGACTGAGTCCTGCTCTTCCCTTTCTGAGCATGCCCAGGGCAAGATCTCTCATTGGAGATCAAGGGTCGCATGCTTAGATACTGCAGCAAATCCCATTGGTCCTTTAGGAAGGTCCTGAAGGTGTTCTTCTTCTGTGACTGACTCCCATTGGTCCTTCTGGGAAGGTCCTGTTCTTGCTGCAGCTATAAAAGGTTTGCATGGCCGCACGGCCATGCACTAGTGTACATTTTGAATCGTGTGTGTGTTGATGAGTGCAAGTTATTCTTTAAAATCCCCTCCCTTGTGTATAACTGTTCACAAAAGGTGGATGCTTGCTGTCTAGTGCCCGACTAAGCTGTCAACATAAAGACACACGATACAGCATCTATTGCTGTAACCACCAGAGCGGCGCCGTGCGCTTATAGAACGCTTTCCTATCCTAGGTCTGGTTGGTTAGTGACGTCCGCCAAAGCGGCACAGCACGCACTCTTGTGCTTTAAGTTATATTTTCTGTTACTTTGACACCCCAGTTGCGGTGTTGAGCGCAAGTGGTCTGAACATACTCTAACCCTGTGTCTTGGAATAGAGTCCTGAGACTCCTTGCTTGCGCTCTTGGTGCAGTACCGCAGCCATGTGATGCAACAGGGTTTGCTTCCTTCACACAGGGTGAAGTTAACCCGTGTGTGTATCCACGTTGTACCACCATATAGTCCGTCATTACTCAGCAGCAGGTTCCATCACTGCATGGTGGACCCTGGGCTGCGAACGCACCTTATACCATCTCTCTTATAATTTGGTGTGTTCCACTAGCCCTAACACTCCCATTGTGTTTTCTTATGCAGTGAATGCAAGGGCTGCCAAAAATTTGGAGGCACTCCATTGCTCTTGGAAGAGACATGGAGGAGGGCTTCATAAAAAATGTTCCCATTAGAAAGGTGCGGGTCTCCTATACATGTAATGCCCATGCACTAAATATATGGGCTGACAAATATTTATCCTTGGGAGGCGTACATGAACATAGTGTCTAACAAATTGTTTTTACAGGCTTCATAAACACCATTAAAAAAATTATGTGGGTGTTGCATCATGGACCACGGTCACCCTGGTAATATGGTGGTGGAGGATGAGGATGAGGAGAATTAGGAGGGCAACAGCAAATACCCAAAATCAGGAAGCGTATGCCCCTTTGTGGGTGTGAAGATGTTCATGGGAACGGATCTCCCAAAAAAAGACACTGGATTTGATTTTATGTTACGCTGCTATCATTCGGTGATGTTGAGAAATCTGGCCAAATCCAACCCTTGTTCATTTTTATAAGAGTCAGCCTGTCAGCATTTTTAGTTGACAGGCGGATGCTCTTATCAGTTATAATTCCTCTAGTGGCACTAAAAACCCACTCTGACAAAGCACTAGCAGCGGGGCAGGCCAGGATCTCCAAGTCAAAGAGAGCCTGTTCATGGCACGTGTCCAGCTTGGATGCCCAATAATTATAAAGGAATCACGGATGACGTTGATACAGTCAGCAAGTTACTCCCTCAGCATCTTCCCAAACTTTGCAGTCCTTGTTAGAGTATCCCACGCCTCAGGGCCTGTGTGAAGGGAGGGTCTGAGAAAACTCTCCCAGAACTTTGACAGTGGTCCCCTGCATCTGCTGGATAGAAGTTGTGTCTCTCTCACCTGTACTCCTTGGTTGTCCAATGAACTGTGACCTCTGCCACCAATATTTTCAGATGGGAATTTATTTAATAATTCCGCAACAAGAGCCTCATGGTACTGCCCCATTTTAGTAGACCTATCCACCTCAGGAATAAGAGATAGAAAGTTCTCCTTGTAGCGTGGGTCTAGAAGTGTCACCAACCAATAATGACTGTCACCCAAAAATTTTGAGAATGTGATGGTCACGAGAAACGCAGCATAACAAACTCAACCATGCATGACAGACTGCTAACAGGCAAGACTTCCGTGTCCTCACCAAGAGGACGACTGACCATGCTCTCCTCCTCTTCCTCTCTGTCCTCAGTCCATTCATGCTGAACAGACGGTATGTCAGTTGTGCAGGTATTACTGTCCATAGCGCATGAAACAAGCTCCTCTTCTTCCTCATCACCCAACCCACGTTGGGATGAGATGAGGCAGGGCTGTGTGTAATCACCCTGCATTGTTGAAGGCACGGCTAATGTTGTGGGCCACATGCTTGTGTAATGCAGGGATGGCACATTGGGAGAAATAGTGGTGGCTGGGGACCGAGTACCGAGGGATGGCCTCCGCCATCAGGTTGTGGAAAGCTTCCATCTCCACAAGCCTAAAAGGCAATATTTTGAGCACAAGCAGTTGCAAAATATGTGAATTTAATAGTGCGACCTGTGGGGCGTTGCACTATTGTTCCAAGGACTGGGATATGGACAACTGAGCACTGTGCTGGGACAAGGACGTAGATGTGCTTGCTGATGGTGCTAGTTGAATGTGTGCAACGACAGGTGCAGGGAAGGGGGCATCTTCACATGCACCATGGATAGGAGAGTGGTTTGCACGCACAACAGAGGGAGAAGCAGTGGTGTCACCCACAGACACTGTTCCTGGACTCTGGGGTTCGGCCTACAATTTCGAGTGCTTTGCTGCCATGTTCCTGATCATGCTAGTGATGGTCAGGCTGGTAGTTTTGCTACTCCTGCTGCCCCTGCTGATGCTGGCCTGGTAGGTAATGCAAATGGCCTTTTTAGGGTTATTGGCAGAGTCTTTAAAAAAACAACCAGACTCGGGAAGACCTATCATTTGGACTGGCAACTTCCATAATGTTGGTGTTTTGGGGAACGGTTGCCTGCCTTCTGTCTGCGGCCACCACACTGCTTCTTCCTGCCTGTTGGGGTGCTACACCTCCCTCCCCGTGTGTGCTGCTGTCCTCGCTGTCCATGTCCTCCTGCCAGCTTGGGTCAGTTACTATATCATCAACCAACTCGTCTTCCACTTCTGCACACTGGTCCTCCTCCTGACTTTCTGGCAATTGTGTCTCATCATTATCCACCTCTTGTGACACTTTCCCACCATCATCGCCTTCATGTGACCATGGCTGATCAAATATTTGGGCATCGCTACATGCGATCTCCTCTTGCCCCGCTTTAGTCTATGTTCACATTAGCGTCTTTTGGCGCAGCGTCGTCGACGCAACGCAAAACGCATGTAAAACAGCATACACGACGTAGCGTTTTTAGATGCATGCGTTGAACGCATGCATCGAGAAACGCTGCGTTTTGTGACAACGCTTGCGTTTTTTGACGCATGCGTTGCCCTAAAATGTAAAAAAAAAAAAAAAAACGCCCCAAAAAGTGTCTAGACAGTAGATAAAGACCACCAATGGACAGTAGAGGGTGGGTGTAATGGAATTTGTGTATATATACCTTGCAGAGATGAATTCCTCCCATTTTGCTTGTGTTTCCAGCATCAAGATGGAGCGTCCCATGGAGAGTATCCACATGAATATGGAGTTGGATTTTGCCTTGGCTAATGCTTATGCTATTGCCTATTACGAACAAAGGAAAAGAGAAAAACGGAGAAGGAGTCATCGGCGCTTTTGGCTACTCCCTATAGTTGAAGTCCGGGAGAGCCGTGGAGCCTACCATTGCTTGTTTGGCGAGCTGAATGACAATCTTGAAAAATATTTCAAATTTACCAGGATGTCTCAAGACTAGTGTTGAGCGATACCTTCCGATATCGGAAAGTATCGGTATCGGATTGGATCAGCCGATATTCGAAAAATATCAGATATCGCCAATACCGATACCCGATACCAATGCAAGTGAATGGGACCAAAATATCGGAATTAAAATAAACCCTTTCTTTCCTTGTAGGTTCATTCTACATGAAGGAAAACAACAAAAAATAATGTAGGATGTATTGGGGGAGGTGGCGGAGACATTAAAGGCATAGAGGTTTAGCCCAAATAGAATAGCAGGAATTTTTTTTTTTTTAAGACGCTCGGCGTTACAAAGATATTGACTATGTTAAGATATTTTTTATTTTGGCAGATATTGATGTTTCACTACTTCCATGCCCTTCACTTTTTTTTTTTTACTTTTCCCACACTTTCTTCTTCATCATCATCAGCATCTTTGACATCAACTTCTTCTTCACCTTATTCATCTTCTTCATCTTCTACCTATGTTTTTGTGACATTCTTCATATTCTTTTTATTCAACTATTATTATTCTTCATATTCTACTTCTTCATCATATTCTTATTTGTGACAGGCATTCCCGTAGTTGTTATCTATAAAAGTTTGAAGATTACACCTTCAGTTCTGCCTGTCACAAAAGAGTTACATTTGTCCGCGTTCAGTTTGGCCTGCAGCATCAGGCTTTATCCAGCGGCACCACGAGGAGGAACGGACTCACCCCCATACACTGCTTAGTCTTCTTCTGCATATAATTTAGATAAAATCTTTTGCTCTGATATTAAGTGTTATGCTCAATGTTCTTCTGCTCTTTGTTCTGCAACCTCTTGTTCTTCTGCTTCTCGGTCTTCCATGTCGTCGTGTCCAGGGTCGTCGTCTCCGGAGTCGTCGTCGTCATCGTCGTTGTCGTCGTCATCGGGGTGGTCTTCAGGGTCGTCGTCTCCAGGGTCGTCGTCATCTCAGTGGTTGTCGTCTCTGGTGTCGTCGTCATCTTAGGGGTGGTCTTCCGGGTCATCGTCTTTAGGGTCTTGAACTTGGGAATGTAGCAGAAGGTACAAGAAGGCTGAGAAAATGCCGAGAACCAGCTGATGGAACTGGAACTCGGATGGCTACCCGAAGGTCCAAGAGCCAATGGAACTACCGAGGACCAGCTGACGTTACTAGAACCCGGTTACTAAGCAGGAGGTACCCATGCCAGAAATCACTACCAAGGACCACCTGATGTTGGTGGAACTCGGATACCCAGAAGGAGGCACCTAAGCCAAAGGCTCTGCCCAGAACCAGCTAATGGTACTGGAACAAGGATGGGTAGCTGAAGGTCCAAGAGCCAATGGAACTACCGAGGACCAGCTGACGTTACTGGAACCCGGTTGCTAAGCAGGAGGTACCCGTGCCTGAAAGCACTACCAAGGACCACCTGATGTTGGTGGAACTCGGATACCCAGAACGAGACACCTAAGCCAAAGGCTCTGCCCGGAACCAGCTGACGGCACTGGAACCAGGATGGGGAGCAGAAGGTACAAGAGCCAAAGACACTGCCGAGAACCAGCTGACAGTACTGGAACCCGGATGCGTTGGCCAAGTGTGCAAGAGCCAATGGCACGACCGAGGACCAGCTGACGGTGCTGGAACCCGGTTACTAAGCAGGAGGTACCCGTGCTAAAAAGCACTACCAAGGACCGCCTGACGTTGGTGGAACTCGGATACCCAGAAGGAGGCACCTAAGCCAAAGGCTCTGCCCGGAACCAGCTGACGGTGCTGGAACCAGGATGTGGACCAGAAGGTCCACAGGAGAGGAGAGAACAGCTAGAATGCGAGGCTGCCGCAGTTACCGAACACCAACAGTCCTACAGGGGGAGCTTGGCCTACTGGCACTACAGAACCAGCCTTGATTGCCAATTCCTGTAGCCCACATAGGAAACTCCTAAACTGGAGGCACCATGGAGTTGGCTAACCCGACCGCAACATGACGGGACAACGTATAGGCGTGTAAGTGACCTTGACACTACCCAGAACCAGCTGACGGTTCTGGAACCAGGCTGGGCAAGAGAGAGTACCCGTGACAAAGACACTGCCGAGAACCAGCTGACGGTACTGGAACCCGGATGCGTTGGCCAAGTATGCAAGAGCCAATGGCACGACCGAGGACCAGCTGACGGTGCTGGAACCCGGTTGCTAAGCAGGAGGTACCCGTGCTAAAAAGCACTACCAAGGACCGCCTGACATTGGCGGAACTCGGATACCCAGAAAGAGGCTCCTAAGCCAAAGGCTCTGCCCGGAACCAGCTGACGGTGCTGGAACCAGGATGTGGACCAGAAGGTCCACAGGAGAGGAGAGAACAGCTAGGCTGCGAGGCTGCCGCAGTTACCGAACACCAACAGTCCTACAGGGGGAGCTTCGCCTACTGGCACTACAGAACCAGCCTTGATTGCCAATTCCCGCAGCCCACATAGGAAGCTCCTAAACTGGAGGCACCATGAAGTTGGCTAACCCGACCGCAACACGACGGGACAATGTATAGGCGTGTAAGTGACCTTGACAATACCCGGAACCAGCTGACGGTGCTGGAACCAGGATGCGGACCTATTGAAGATTGTCTTCCTAGAGCCCCAACTAGCGGTGTTGGAGCAAAGGGTCAGCAGGGGGAGCAGATTGTAGGCCGAAGCCTGCACTGGAGGCAGCTTTGTGTCTGCATTGCGTTTGCAGGACACGTTGCTGGCTACACAGCAGGGGAACAGCTGGCGTTGCTGAACCCCACTGACTCATTGGCAGGTGTTTTTCTCTGTGCAACTAGCACTTCCGGGCACCAACTGGCGGTGTTAGAGCCCAGGGTCAGCAGGAGGAGCAGAGTATAGGCCAAAGCCTAATTGAATCATTTTCAAAGGTAACCTTTAACACCCCCTCAGGTGTTACAAAGTAGAAGAGCCACACCTTGTGCAGCAGAATTGCTGAACAAGTAAAAGGTTGCTCTTTAAATTTTGCTCCTTGCACACGCTGAATGAAACACGTATACAATTTAGCCCATTATACAGTCTAACTGTATTGGAGGCGTGACTTGCCTTTTTAATGAGACGCAACACAGGTGTCAAAAATAACACCTTGGTGCTGGGCGCAGCCTCCTGAACGTCGCTATTTGCTGTACAGGAGTCTGCGCTCTTGTGTTCTCCCTTGGCCATGCGCTGTTAGCGCTGCCCGTCTTCTGACCTCATTTCATGTCGGCCGGTGTGGTTAGCGATGCCCATGAATCTCAGCCCCGCAGTGTCTTTTGAATAATTCACGCTGCGGGGCTGGGATTCATGGCCTTGCGCAGTAAATATGTTCGCCTCTCACACATGTCCATACACCTGCTTCAGACTGGGCGGCCTCAGCTGATCCCTTATCGCATGCCACGGCCATGAGGTCGCACAGTCTGAAGAAGGCGGAAGGAGATGAGTGAAGACAGGCGAAGATATGCACTGCTCATGCCCATCAATCACACCCTCCCAGTCAAAATAAATAAGACACTGAGGGGCGTTGTGTCGGGCAGGGCGGACGCACAGGCACAGCCAGCCAAACAATGATGTCAGAAGACGGACAGCGCTACCAAGGGGGTTGCTGCTTGTCATTACAAAGGAAAGTCACACCTCAGGGACGGGGGACACATTTTAGACGTGTTGAGTTCGACGTGTGCAAGGAGAATATCTTAATGAGCCACCTTGTACAAATGCAGCATTAGTGCTGTACAAGGTGGCTGTTATATATTCTAACGCCTGGTGGGGGGGGGACAGGTTCCCTTTAATTTCAGTTCTGGTGTCTGCGTGGCATTTGCAGGACACGATGCCGGCTACACAGCAGGGGAACAACTGGTGTTGCTGAACTCCACTGACACATTGGCTGGTGTTTTTCTCTGTGCAGCTAGCACTTCCGGGCAAAAACTGGCGGTGTTAGAGCCCAGGGTCAGCAGGAGGAGGAGAGGAGCAGAGTGTAGGCCGAAGCCTGCACTGGAGGCAGCTTTGTGTCTGCGTGGCGTTTGCAGGACACGATGCCGGCTGCACAGCAGGGGAACAGCTGGCGTTGCTGAACCCCTCTGACACATTGGCTGGTGTTTTTCTCTGTGCAGCTAGCACTTCCGGGCACCAACTGGCGGTGTTAGAGTCCAGGGTCAGCAGGAGGAGGAGAGGAGCAGAGTGTAGACCGAAGCCTGCACTGGAGGCAGCTTTGTGTCTGCGTGGCGTTTGCAGGACACGATGCCGGCTACACAGCAGGGGAACAGCTGGCGTTGCTGAACCCTACTGACACATTGGCTGGTGTTTTTCTCTGTGCTGCTAGCATTTCCGAGCAAAAACTGGCGGTGTTAGAGCCCAGGGTATGCAGGAGGAGCAGAGTGTAGGCTGAAGCCTAATTGAACCAATTTCAAAGGTAACCTTTAACTCACCCTCAGGTGTTAAAAACTAAAAGAGCCACACCTTGTGCAGCAGTAATGCTGCACAAGTAAAAGGTTGCTCTTTAAATTTTGCTCATTGCACACGCAGAATGAAACACGTATAAAATATAGTCCCTTATACAGTCAAACTGTCTATGAAGGCGTGACTTGCCTTCGTAATGAGACGCAGCACAGCTGTCACAAATCCCACCTTGGTGCTGGGCGTAGCCTCCTGAGCATCGTTATTTGCTGTACAGGAGTCTGCGCTGCTGTGTTATCCCTTGGCCATGCGCTGTTAGCGCTGCCCGTCTTCTGACCTCATTTCATGTCGGCCGGTGCGGCTAGCGATGCCCATGAATCCCAGCCCCGCAGTGTCTTTTCATAAATACACACTGCGGGGCTGGGATTCATGGCCTTGCACAGTAAATAGGTTTGCCTGTCACTCTTGTCCTTACACCTGCTTCAGACTGGGCGGCCTCCGCTGATCCCTTATCGCATGCCACGGCCATGAGGCCGCACAGTCTGAAGAAGGCGGAAGGAGATGAGTGAAGACAGGCATAGCTATGCACTGCTCATGACCATCAATCACACCCTCGTAGTCAAAATAAATAAGACACCGAGGGGCGTTGTGTCGGGCAGGGCAGACGCACAGGCGCAGCCAGCCAAACAATGATGTCAGAAGACGGGCAGCGCTACCAAGGGGGTTGCTGCGTGTCATTACAAAGGAAAGTCACACCTCAGGGATGGGGGACACATTTTAGACGTGTTGAGTTCGACGTGTGCAAGGAGAATAACTTAATGAGCCACCTTGTACAAATGCAGCATTACTGCTGTACAAGGTGGCTGTTATATATTCTAATGCCTGGTGGGGGGGACAGGTTCCCTTTAATTTCAGTTCTGGTGTCTGCGTGGCGTTTGAAGGACACAATGCCGGCTACACAGCAGGGGAACAGCTGGCGTTGCTGAACCCCACTGACACATTGGCTGGTGTTTTTCTCTGTGCAGCTAGCACTTCCGGGCAAAAACAGGCGGTGTTAGAGCCCAGGGTATGCAGGAGGAGCAGAGTGTAGGCCGAAGCCTAATTGAACCAATTTCAAAGGTAACCTTTAACCCACCCTCAGGTGTTACAAACTAAAAGAGCCACACCTTGTGCAGCAGTAATGCTGCACAAGTAAAAGGTTGCTCTTTAAATTTTGCTCATTGCACACGCAGAATAAAACACGTATAAAATTTAGTCCCTTATACAGTCAAACTGTCTATGAAGGCGTGACTTGCCTTCGTAATGAGACGCAGCACAGCTGTCACAAATCCCACCTTCGTGCTGGGCGCAGCCTCCTGAGCGTCGTTATTTGCTGTACAGGAGTCTGCGCTGCTGTGTTATCCCTTGGCCATGCGCTGTTAGCGCTGCCCGTCTTCTGACCTCATTTCATGTCGGCCGTTGCGGCTAGAGATGCCCATGAATCCCAGCCCCGCAGTGTCTTTTCATAAATTCACACTGCGGGGCTGGGATTCATGGCCTTGCGCAGTAAATAGGTTTGCCTGTCACTCATGTCCTTACACCTGCTTCAGACTGGGCGGCCTCCGCTGATCCCTTATCGCATGCCACGGCCATGAGGCCGCACAGTCTGAAGAAGGCGGAAATAGATGAGTGAAGACAGGCGAAAATATGCACTGCTCATGACCATCAATCAAACCCTCGCAGTCAAAATAAATAAGACACCGAGGGGCGTTGTGTCGGGCAGGGCGGACGCACAGGCGCAGCCAGCCAAACAATGATGTCAGAAGACGGGCAGCGCTACCAAGGGGGTTGCTGCGTGTCATTACAAAGGAAAGTCACACCTCAGGGACGGGGGACACATTTTAGACGTGTTGAGTTCAACGTGTGCAAGGAGAATAACTTAATGAGCCACCTTGTACAAATGCAGCATTACTGCTGTACAAGGTGGCTGTTATATATTCTAAAGCCTGGTGGGGGGGACAGGTTCCCTTTAATTTCAGTTCTGGTGTCTGCGTGGCGTTTGCAGGATACGATGCCGGCTACACAGCAGGGGAACAGCTGGCGTTGCTGAACCCCACTGACACATTGGCTGGTGTTTTTCTCTGTGCAGCTAGCATTTCCAGGCAAAAACTGGCGGTGTTAGAGCCCAGGGTCAGCAGGAGGAGGAGAGGAGCAGAGTGTAGGCCGAAGCCTGCACTGGAGGCAGCTTTGTGTCTGCGTGGCGTTTGCAGGACACGATGCTGGCCACACAGCAGGGGAACAGCTGGCGGTGCTGAACCCCACTGACACATTGGCTGGTGTTTTTCTCTGTGCAGCTAGCACTTCCAGGCACCAACTGGCGGTGTTAGAGCCCAGGGTCAGCAGGAGGAGGAGAGGAGCAGAGTGTAGGCCGAAGCCTGCACTGGAGGCAGCTTTGTGTCTGCGTGGCGTTTGCAGGACACGATGCCGGCTACACAACAGGGGAACAGCTGGCATTGCTGCAGCACTAATGCTGCAAAAGGAAAAGGTGGCTCTTTTAATTATGCTCCTTGCAAACGCTGAACTAAACACTCATGTAATGTGTCCCCTCACACCGTAAAACCGTCCCGGAGGTGGGACTTTCCTTTGTAATGTGACGCAGCACAGCCGTCATTCCTACCCCCTTGGTGCCGTGTGACGCCTCCTTAGCGTTGTTTTAATCTGTCCTGGAGCCTGCGCTGTAATGTTATCCCTTGGCCATGCACACTTAGCGCTGCCCGTCTTCTGACATCATTTGGTGTCAGGCTGGCTGCGCCTTTGCGTCCACGCTGCCCGAGATCCCACCTCGCAGTGTCGTCTAATGTAATCCCACTGTGGGCCTAGGATCCATGGGCATGCGCAGTGCATATCCTCGCCTCTCACTCCCCTCCTTCCGGCTTCTTCAGACTGTGCGGCGTCACGGCCGTGGCATGCTATTAGGGATCAGCTGACGCTGCACAGTCTGAAGAGGCCGGAAGGAGGGGAGTGAGAGGCGAGGATATGCACTGCGCATGCCCATGGATCCCAGGCCCGCAGATGGATTAAATTAGACGACACTGCGAGGTGGGATCTCAGGCAGCGAGGACGCACAGGCGCAGCCAGCCCAACATCAAATGATGTCAGAAGACGGGCAGCGCAAACTTTGCATGGCCAAGGGATGACTGTTATGATCTGGTGGTTTAGGAGCAACATGGGACGAGCTCTGAAGGAGGTGGTACCTGTACTGACTGCAGTCCCTAAGCTCAACACAACACTAGAAGTAGCCGTGGGATGCTCCTGTCACTCCCTAGGCACCTCATCACAGACTGAGAACTAACTACCCCTAAAGATAGAAACAGGAAAACTATCTTGCCTCAGAGAAAATCCCCAAAGGATAGATAGCCCCCCACAAGTAATGACTGTGAGTGGAGAGGGAAAAGACATACACAGAATGAAACCAGGATGTAGCACAGGAGGCCAGTCTGTCTAGATAAGACAGGATAGATTACTGTGCGGTCAGTATTAAAACTACAAAAATCCACACAGAGTTTACAAAAATCTCCACACCTGACTAAAGGTGTGGAGGGTAAATCTGCTTCCCAGAGCTTCCAGCTTAACAGAATTAATCAATACTAACAAGCTGGACAAAACATAGAATGCACAGAACGAATAAGTCCACAACATGTGGACAGAAAAGAGCAAAGTAAGGACTTAACTTTGCAGGACTGGTCAGGATATCAGGGAAATCCAAGAGAGATGTGAATCCAACCAGGAACCATTGACAAGTGGCACTGGCTGAAGGGAAAAGCCAGGCATAAATAGCCGAACAGAAAGACAATCAGTGGAAGCAGCTGCAGACCGCTAAATCCAAGGAGCAGCCATACCACTTAAAACCACCGGAGGGAGCCCAAGAGCAGAACTCACAAAAGTGCCACTTACAACCACCGGAGGGAGCCCAAGAGCGGAATTCACAACAGATAACATAACAGCGCAGGGTCCATGACAGAATCAAACAACGCTGAGGAGGCGGCACACAGAGCCAAGGGGGTAGGAATGACGGCTGTGCTGCGTCACATAACAAAGGAAAGTCACACCTCCCGGATGGTTTAACTGTGTGAGGAGACACATTTCATAAGTGTTAGGTTCAGCGTGTGCAAGGAGCACAACGAAAATAGTCACCTTTTCCTTGTGCAGCATTACTGCTGCACAAGGTGGCTCTTTCAGTAACAAACGCCTGGGGGGGGGACACAGGTTCCCTTACATTTTAGTTGTGCCAGCGTGGCGGTCGCATGACACGTTGCCGGATACACAGCAGGGGAGCAGCAGGCGTGACTGAACCTCACTAACACATTGACGAGGTGTTTTGCTCTGTGCAAACAGCACTTCCGGGCAGCAACCAGCAGTGTTGGAGCCCAGGGACAGCAGGAGGAGCAGAGTGTAGGCCGAAGCCTGCACTGTAGGCATGTCAATGTCTGTTAGTATGCCAGCGTGTCAGTTGCATGACACATTGCCGGATACACAGCTGGGAATCAGCTGACGTTACTGAAACCCAATAACATGGCAGCAAGTGTTAACTGTGCAGCCAGCACTTCCAGGCACCAACTGGCGGTGTTAGATCCCAGGGATAGCAGGAGGAGCAGATTGGAGGTATTGTCGCACACACAGCTGGGGAACAGCTGACGTTACTGAACCCCAATAACAGAGGAGCGACTGTTGACTGTGCGGACAGCACTTCCAGGCACCAACTGGCAGTGTTAGAGCCCATGGAGAGCAGGAGGAGCAGATTGGAGGTATTGCCGCACACACAGCTGGGGAACAGCTGATGTTACTGAACCCCAATAACAGAGGAGCAACTGTTAACTGTGCGGACAGCACTTCCAGGCACCAACTGGTGGTGTTAGAGCCCAGGGACAGCTGGAGGATCAGATTGGAGGTTTTGCCAGATACACAGCTGGGAATCAGCAGACGTTACTGAAACCCAAGAACCCGGCAGCAAGTGTTAACTGTGCATCCAGCACTTCCAGGCACCAACTGGCAGTGTTAGAGCCCAGGGACAGCAGGAGGAGCAGATTGGAGGTATTGTCGCACATACAGCTGGGGAACAGCTGACGTTACTGAACCCCAATAACAGTGGAGCGACTGTTGACTGTGCGGACAGCACTTCCAGGCACCAACTGGCGGTGTTAGAGCCCAGGGACAGCAGGAGGAGCAGAGGAACAGAGTGTAGGCCGAAGCCTGATTTGGAGCAAGTTGAAAGGGAACCTTTAACCCCCCCAAGGCTTTTGTAGCTGAAAGAGCCATCTTGTGCAGCACTAAGGATGCAAAAGGAAAAGGTTGCTCTTTTAATTATGTTCCTTGCAAACACAGAACTAAACACTTATAAAATGTGTCCCCTGATACCGTGAAACCGCCCCGGAGGTAGGAATTTCCTTCATAATGGGACACAGCAGAGCTGTCATTCCTACCCCCTTGGTGCCGTGCGCCGCCTCCTCAGCGTAGTTTGAAGCTGTCACAGAACCTGCGCTGTAATGTTATCCCTTGGCCATGCACACTTAGCACTGCCCGTCTTCTGACATTATTTAGGTGTCAGGCTGTCAGTGCCTGTGCGTCCACGCTGCCCGAGATCCCACCTCGCAGTGTCGTCTAATGTAATCCCACTGCGGGCCTGGGATCCATGGGCATGCGCAGTGCATATCCTCGCCTCTCACTCCCCTCCTTCCAGCTTCTTCAGACTGTGCGACATCACGGCCGTGGCATGCAATTAGGGATCAGCTGACGGCGCACAGTTTAAAGAAGGCGGAGGGAGATGAGCGAGAGCCTGGGGTGAAGATATGCACTCCGCATGCCCATGGATCCCAGGCCCGCAGTGTGATTAAATCAAAAGACACTGCGAGGCGGGATCTCGGGCAGCGTGGCAGCACAGGCGCAGCCAGCCTGACACCAAATTATGTCAGAAGACAGGCAGCGCTAAGTGTGCATGGCCAAGGGATAACAGAACAGCGCAGGCTCCGTGACAGCTTAAAACAACGCTGAGGAGGCGTCGCACGGCACCAAGGGGGTAGGAATGACGGCTGTGCTGCGTCACATTGCGAAGGAAAGTCCCACCTCCGGGACGGTTTAACGGTATCAGTGCACACATTATATAAGTGTTAAGTTCTGCGTGTGCAAGGAGATAAACTAAAAGAGCTACCTTTTCCTTGTGCAGAATTACTGCTGCACAAGGTGGCTCTTTCAGTAACAAACGCCTGGGGGGGGACAGGTTCCCTTACATTTCAGTTGTTGTGTCAGCGTGGCGGTCGCAGGACACATTGCCGGCTACACAGCTGGGGATCAGCTGACGTTACTGAAACCCAATAACACTGGGTCGTATGTTTTGACTGTGCAGCCTGCACTTCTGAGCCTCAACTGGCGGTGTTGTAGCCCAGGAATTACAGTTCAGGTGGTAGAAAGATGAACACATCAGGAGACCTGGATGACACCTAATTATTTAATCAGGCAGAGGAGTGGCAAATTCCTGCGAGATCCAGGCCTGGTTCATTTTCAGAAAAGTAAGCCGGTTAACATTATTGGAGGATAGTCGCATGCGACGGTCTGTTAGTACACCACCTGCGGCACTAAAGACGCGTTCCGATAAGACACTAGCCGCAGGGCAAGCCAGCACCTCCAATGCATACTGGCTTAGCTCTGGCCATGTATCCAGCTTAGAGACCCAAAACTTGAAAGGAGAAGAGCCGTCTGGGAGTACAGTAAGAGGGCAAGACATGTAGTCTGTCACCATCTGACGGAACCGTTGCCTCCTGCTGACTGGAGCCGCCGGTGATGGTGTAGACATTTGGGGCGGGCACACAAAACTGTGCCACAGTTGGGCCATACTGGTCTTGCCTTGGGCAGAGGCACTGCTTCTGCTCCCTCTTTGTGCAAAGCCTCCTCCACTGCCTCGACGCACTGAGCAGCTTTGTAAAGCACTAGCAGCACTCCTCTCAGTTGGACTGGAGAAGATGATGGAATTCACCAGTGTGTCTTGGTACTCCCGCATTTTATGCTCTCGGTTCAACTGTGTGATGAGGTTTTGGACGTTGTCCCGGTAGCGAGGATCGAGGAGGGTGTACACCCAATAATCAGGCATGTTGAGAATGTGGTCGATGCGGCGGTTGTTTCTCAGGCACTGCAGCATGAAATCAACCATATGCTGCAGACTGCCAACTGGCCAAGAAACGCTGTCCCCTGCTTCAGGCGTGATCTCTGCCCGCTCTTCATCACCCCACCCTCGCTGTACACACTGACCACTGGACAATTGTGTAACTCCCTCCTCTGGAGGGACGTCTTCCTCGCCCATTGACTCCTCATCCTCCTCACAAAGTGTCCCTTGCCTACGACTTTGTGAGGAACCATGTGGCGCTGACTGTCCAGAAGCTGATGGAAGTGGTGACTCCTCATCCCCCACCTCTTCCACAACATCATACTTAGCGCTTGCAGTGTTTGTTGAAGCAGGCAGATAAGGGGGACAGTCATGCTGACTAGTGCATCATCTGCACTCGCCATCCGCATGGAATAATCGAAGGGATGCAAAACCTGGCAGACGTCCTTCATAGTGGCCCACTCTGTGGTTGTGAAGTCTGAACGGCGTGGAGTGCGACTTCTTTGCGCCTGATGCAGCTGGTACTCCATTACTGCTTGCTGCTGCTCACACAACTGCTCCAACATATGTAACATGGAATTCCACCAGGTAGGTAGGTCACATATGATGCGATGTTCCGGATGGCGGAATCGGCGCTGCAGACCTGCAATGCGCGATCTTGCCGTGCTGGAACGCCGCAAGTGAGCACACTCTAGGCGGACCTTGTGCAGCAGTGCATCAAGATCCGGGTAGTCCCTCAGAAAACTCTGCACAACTAAATTGAGCACATGTGCCAGACATGGGATGTGAGTGAGGTTGCCAAAGGCCAAAGCTGCCACCAGATTTCGGCCATTGTCACACACTACCATGCCTGGCTGGAGATTCGCTGGCACAAACCACACATCGCTCTCCTGCTTGATGGCATTCCAGAGCTCCTGCGCTGTGTGGCTTCGATTCCCCAAAGAAACTAATTTCAAGATGGCCTGTTGACGTTTGGCCACGGCTGTGCTCATGTCGATCGTAACAGGTAAACATTCACGGGTCCATGTGGAGGTGGACTGTGATGGCTCCTACAGCGATGATTCTGAGGAACTTGTGTATGAGGAGGAGTCAATGCGTACAGACTGGATTCCTGCAATCCTTGGAGTGGGCAGGACACGTCCTGCGCCACTCGCACAATCTGTACCCGGCTCAACAACATTAACCCAATGGGCAGTGAGGGAAAGGTATCGCCCCTGTCCATGTTGACTGGTTCACGCATCGGTGGTGAGGTGGACCTTGCTACTGACGGCGTTCAGTAGCGCGTGTTTTATGTGTCCCTCCACATGCTTGTGCAGGGCAGGGACAGCTTGGCTGCTGAAATAAAAGCGGCTGGGCACATTGTACTGTGGGACTGCCAATGCAATCAAGTCATGGAAGCTGTCAGTCTCCACCAGCCTGAATGAGAGCATTTCCAGTGACAGAAGTTTGGCAATACCTGCATTCAGAGCCTGTGCTCGGGGGTGGTTTGCTGAGAATGGCCGCCTTTTCTCCCATGCCTGTACTACCGATGGCTGTAGACTGGGCTGGGAGTGTGAGGATGACTGGGAACGTGGTGCTGTGGGTGGAATTACAGTGGGTCTCTGGACAACAGTGCCAGAGGTTCTTCCATGGCGATCCTGGGAGGAAGAGGCAACACGAGCTGAAGAGGTGGTAGCTGCCGCTGTTGGCTGGCCTAGGTCTTCAGTGTGTTTTTGTAACTCCACCGTGTGCCTGTTCGGCACATGTTTCCACATATTTGTGGTATTTAGGTTGCTGACACTTTTCCCTCTTTTGACATTCTGATTACACAGCTTGCATTTGACAAAGCAAATGTCATCTGCAACTGTGTCAAAAAAGGACCAGGCACTGCAAGTCTTGGGAGCACCCTTTTTGGCTTTTGGAAGAGACAAGCTCCTAACGGGTGCCAAAGTGGAGGCTACAGGCTCTGCAGTCGTCCCCCTCCCTCTCCCTCTTTGGCCCGTTCGGGGAATCTCTTCCTCAGAGCTGCTCTCACATCCTTCCTGTACCTCACGCCACGTTGGGTCAAGGACCTCATCATCTACACTACCCTCTGCCACCAACTGCTCCTCCTGGGTAGTCTCGGCAGCACAGTACGCATCATAAAGCGGCACCTGAGTTTCATCATCAGATGCGTACTGCGCTGTGGTGACCAGAGGCACTGACCCACCCGCCTCTTCAGAGTCAGAGAGACAAAGCTGTTGGGCATCACTGCACACTGCCTCTTCTTCCATTTCTCCAATGCTGCTTGGCTGGCCCCCTGTTTCCAAGCCAAGAGATTCAGAGAACAGAAGTAGAGACGGCTCCTGTCCTGGGCTCTCTGACTGCCTGGCCAATTTGGCAGGTGGGGAAGAGACAGATGGCTGCTCTCCAGTGCTCGGTGCCTGAGAGGATGTGGCACTAATTGAAGTCAATGCGTTAGCTGCCATCCATCCGACAACGGCTTCAATTTTATCTTTACGCAGCAGCGGTGTACGGCGCTTTCCGACAAAGCTGCGCATGACGGACTGTTCCCTGCTGAAACTGGGTAATGATGAGTCACCGGTGCCCGCAGCAGGCACAGAATCACCACGTCCTCTCCCTGCTCCATGCCCACGCCCACGTGCCTTACTCCCTGCCCTCTTCATCTTGGTTGACAGATAAAGATAAGCAGAAAAGTACTAAAGGCTTAGTGTGCTTATTCCTGAACAGCTCCTCCTAACAGGTATAAGAAACACTAATTTTCTAAAGTGTGGACTAGACTTTATTATAAGCTAATGTGGCCTACACAACTGTGAAGTGGTGTGTTTGGTGAACTTTACTTTTTTTTGTTTTTTTGGGCAGATCTGACTACAGAGCGAGTTTCACTCACACGGAGACCGTGCAGATAGCCGTAAACGGCGCTGCAAGGCCCAAAAAAACTCCTCTATGTTATCCTATGTAGTGTTTTTTCACTATTTTGCTGGATACGGGTGGAAAGCCACTAATAGGAAATTTTTGAAAAAATGTGCACCAGGATGCACTATATTAGCAAAAAAGGACAATGTATTTTACGGTATGAGTCAGTAACGCACCCTGAGCTGAATACAACCGGCTGTGGCTGCACACAGACTACAGGGCGAGCTGCACTCACACGGAGACCGTGCAGACAGCCGTAAACGGCGCTTCAAGGCCCAAAAAACCTCCTCTATGTGATCCTAGTGTTTTTCCACAATTTAGCTGCATACGGGTTGAAAGCCACTAATAGGAAATATTTGAAAAAATGTGCAGCAGGCTGCACTATTAGCAAAAAAGGACAATGTATTTTACGGCATGAGGCAGTGACACACCCTGAGCTGAATACAACCGACTGTGGCTGCACACAGACTACAGGGCGAGCTGCACTCACACCGAGACCGTGCAGACAGCCGTAAACGGCGCTGCAAGGCCCAAAAACCCTCCTCTATGTTATCCTATGTAGTGTTTTTCCACAATTTAGCTGGATACGGGTGGAAAGCCACTAATAGGAAATTTTTGAAAAAATGTGCAGCAGGCTGCACTATTAGCAAAAAAGGACAATGG
Organism: Ranitomeya imitator; assembly: GCF_032444005.1. Taxonomy (NCBI): domain Eukaryota; kingdom Metazoa; phylum Chordata; class Amphibia; order Anura; family Dendrobatidae; genus Ranitomeya; species Ranitomeya imitator. The sequence goes on along the minus strand of NC_091285.1, from coordinate 418,155,810 downwards.
ATAGAACAGTATGAGGCAGTGTGAACCCCCCTGAGCTGAATACAACCGGCTATGGCTGCACACAGACTACAGAGTGAGCTGCACACACACACACACACACACACACAGAGACCTTGCAGAACGCTGTTAAAACAGCGCTGCAAGGCAAGAGCAAGGTGAACACACAGCGGTTGCTAAATTAGCCTGGGAAAAGCGCAATGAAGTAATTCGCTATCTCAACTGGCCCTCAGTTAGAACACAGCGTCCTGTCCCTAACTGAAATCACAGCAGAGTGAGCGCAAAATGGCAGCAGCGTTTTTTATAGTGCATCATGACATCATTTTGGCAGCCAATCACAGCCTTGCCAGTAGTTACATGCCCACGATGCTGAACAGGATGTGCCCACACTTGCAATCAATCCTCATTGGATGAATTTGTGCAGTTTGAATTCTGGGGCCTGGGCACTTCCGATTCCTGTATCCGATATGCGGTAAATATCGGAACTCGGTATCGGAATTCAGATACCGCAAATATCGGCCGATACCCGATACTTGCGGTATCGGAATGCTCAACACTACTCAAGACAGCTTCCGCTATCTGCTGCGTCTTGTGGAAGGAGCCATTACCAGGCAGGACACACAGCTCCAGAGATCAATTTCTGCCGAGGAACGGCTGCTGGTGACTCTACAGTACGTTATATTTGCAATGTTAACGCCTGTCATATGTTCAGCAATGTAATTTTTTTTTTTTTTTTACTTTTGTGTTTTTTTTTCAATGTACTTAATTTAATTTTTGAATTTATCTGTTTGGCAGTTTCCTGGCTACCGAAGAGACCTTAAGATCCCTGCATTTTCAATTTAGGATTGGAATCTCCACACTTCCAGGAATTGTTGCCGACACATGCCGTGCTTTGTGGGACAATCTCCGGGATGAATTTTTACCTCTCCCAACAACTAAATTATGGGAGGCTAACACCAAAAAATTTGATCAACTTTGTTCTTTCCCAAACTGCATTGGAGCTGTGGATGGGAAGCACAACAAAGGGGACAAGCAATATATTTAGTAGATACAACACAATAATATAGAAGTGTATTTGTCCACTTGTTTCCGGTAACAGGTTGCGTGATGAGATGTTCATAATTGGCATAGGGTCCGATGAAAAAACGCATACCATACCATTCTCAATCTCAGAACACGTTTTCAAAACAGAGGGTACAGTAACAGATGTATAAAGAGAGGATACGACAGAGCAAGGAAGACCCTTCGTAGTAATCTTTTATATCCACGCAAAGGCGAAACAAAAACTGGTAGCAACAGCCAGAAAATTCATTTTATTTCTACATTCAATCATGAATGGTATAACATGAGAGATATTTTAGCCAAACATTGGGCTATTCTTAGCGCCGAGTCCTCCCTGGGTCCCGCCATCGGCGATTTCCCACTAATGACATCAAGGAGATCTAAAAATCTGAATGATCTCCTTGTTAATAGTCATTACGTACCAAAAACAGCTAACCCATTTGGCACTAAGGGTCCTACCCCAGGCTGTTCCCCCTGCGGCCACTGTCTTGCCTGCTCAAATGTCCTGCGCTGCTCTTCTTTTCAATCCTCCGATGGGTTAAAACAATTTCAAATAAGATATCGAATATCCTGCATTAGTACTAATGTCGTATATTACGCTACTTGCGGATGTTCTAAAATATACATAGGTCTTAACTCCAGGGAACTACGCATTCGCGTACATGAGCATGTGCGGGACATTTGCGCATCCAAGACAGTGGCCGACCCCTCTGAACTAAAAACCATTCCCCGCCACTTCAGGGCACATCACAATTGTGATGCTAAAACACTGAAAGTCAGAGGGATAGTTGTCATTCATTTAGGTATCAGATGGGGGAATTACAAAAAGATACTGGCCCAAAGAGAAGCCAAATGGATCGTAATGCTAGATACTATGGCTCCTGGGGGCCTCAACGAGTCTCTGAACTTTGCCTCATTTTTATGAAGAGTTAACTCTCTTTTTCTCCTGAATTGCGCCCATTTACGTATTGTATATATTTCCCCTTGATGGTTTCTCTTGGTGTGTTTTTTATTGTTATTTTAGTAACAAAGTAACATAGTAACATAGTTAGTAAGGCCGAAAAAAGACATTTGTCCATCCAGTTCAGCCTATATTCCATCATCATAAATCCCCAGATCTACGTCCTTCTACAGAACCTAATAATTGTATGATACAATATTGTTCTGCTCCAGGAAGACATCCAGGCCTCTCTTGAACCCCTCGACTGAGTTCGCCATCACCACCTCCTCAGGCAGGCAATTCCAGATTCTCACCGCCCTAACAGCAAAGAATCCTCTTCTATGTTGGTGGAAAAAACCTTCTATCCTCCAGACGCAAAGAATGCACCCTTGTGCCCGTCACCTTCCTTGGTATAAACAGATCCTCAGCGAGATATTTGTATTGTCCCCTTATATACTTATACATGGTTATTAGATCGCCCCTCAGTCGTCTTTTTTCTAGACTAAATAATCCTAATTTCGCTAATCTATCTGGGTATTGTAGTTCTCCCATCCCCTTTATTAATTTTGTTGCCCTCCTTTGTACTCTCTCTAGTTCCATTATATCCTTCCTGAGCACCGCTGCCCAAAACTGGACACAGTACTCCATGTGCGGTCTAACTAGGGATTTGTACAGAGGCAGTATAATGCTCTCATCATGTGTATCCAGACCTCTTTTAATGCACCCCATGATCCTGTTTGCCTTGGCAGCTGCTGCCTGGCACTGGCTGCTCCAGGTAAGTTTATCATTAACTAGGATCCCCAAGTCCTTCTCCCTGTCAGATTTACCCAGTGGTTTCCCGTTCAGTGGTTTTAATATTTTCTTTTCTTATATTGTTTATAGTTTTGCACATTTTTCATATGGCTATGCATTTTTTCATCGGACCCTATGCCAACTATGAATATCTCGTCGCGCAACCTGTTACCGGAAACAAGTGGACAAATACACTCCTATATTATTGTGTTATATCTACTAAATATATTGCTTGTCCCCTTTGTTTCATGATGGCTATGTTGTACCACCGTAGACTGTGATGATATATCTTTTATATATTTTACTAGATTGTGGCCCGATTCTAATGCATCGGGTATTCTAGAATATGCATGTCCCCGTAGTATATGGACAATGATGATTCCAGAATTCGCGGCAGACTGTGCCCGTCGCTGATTGGTCGAGGCAACCTTTATGACATCATCGTCGCCATGGCAACCATTATGACATCTACATCGATACTGTGCCCGTCGCTGAATCAGAAACGTGAGATGTCTGCGTCCTTTATGACATCATTGCCGCTGTGCCCGTTGCTGATTGGTCGAGGCCTGGTGGCCTCGACCAATCAGAGATGCGGGATGTCTACGTCCTTTATGACATCATCGTCGCTGTGCCCGTTGCTGATTGGTCGAGGCCTTGTGGCCTCGACCAATCAGAGACGCGGGATTTCCAGGACAGACAGACAGACAGACAGAAAGAAAGAAAGACAGACAGACAGACAGAAAGACAGACAGACGGAAAAACCCTTAGACAATTATATATATAGATTATGGCTAAATCTTAGGTTACTCATACTTATCATGTTTTCCGGTACTTTTCTGCATACATACACGGCCGTATGCATGCGCGCTGCTGTCTTCCACGTCCAGCATGCAATTGGGTGTCTTTGTTTGCCTCTTGCGCATGACCCGGGCAATATTATCGCCGGCGCATGCGCAGTGATGCCTGATGCTCAGTTTCCATGCTAGGACCTGCCTGACGCACTGCGCATGTGTCGACAGTGCAGTTTACCATTGGGTAATTACGATCATGTGATACACCTCGGGACCTGTTTCTATGGCAATATAAGGTCCTTTTCCTCACACTGGCATTACACCCCCTGAGGAAGTGTCTAGTGTAGACACAAAACGCGTGTCGGGGCCACCTGCCATCATTTGGGGCTGATAGCCACCTTGTTGGTTTTGTGCACAAGCTTTGGTAAGTCCTGCCTTTAATTTATTATATAGCCCTCTCTGTTGTGCGGGCAATTATACTTGTATACTTCACCAGGCTTGACTTACCTCGCAACTTGTTAGCATCTGGTTAAAATCCTGGGTAGATGCATTACTCTATGATCTGCTGCTATGTGCACATTACTATTATGTATAATCCTATGTGTCCATTCTGTCTGGCAATTTTATAGTGTGTTCTTTATTGATCTTTAATAAAACTTGCACTTTTTTTTCTCTTTAATTGGTTACTCCAATTTTTCTCCTACTTATAAAATTATCTTATGGAGTTTATATAATATTGTAACTCTGGGTTGATACTACTTAGTATCCCCACTTCTGGCATTTAATATGCAACTGGGTCTTCCTTTTCTGTGTTTACTCAATTATACTTGCATCCTTCAGGTGCGAGTACAATTGAAGCTCTGACTGCCGCCCTTGAAAAGTCAGCAGCGTGATGAGGTCAGATGATCACGCTGCTGACATTATACTTGCACCACAAAGGAGTAAGAGCTCCTCCTGCACTGAAGATGAGGTAAACACTCCAGTGGAGCTGAAGATACAGAGCAGTTTTATATGTGGGGACTTGTGAGGGGACAGTATGGGGTGGAATGTGAAAGGAAACTGTGGTGAGGTGATTGGATATTACATGAGAAATGTATAAGGGAACAGTATGGGTGGGTTAAAGTATGAAGGGGCACTTTATAGAGACTGGGTAGTGATGGGGCAGTATAGAGAGGGGGCAGCAAGAAGGTGACAGTATGCAGAGGAGAGTGTGTGAGGAGGGTGCACATTAAAGAGACTGGGCAGTAAAAAGGAGACACAGTGTGAAAGGGCAGTGTGAAGTAGAAGTCTAGTATGGAACGGAAAGGTGGCATCATTGGAGAGAACATCTAAAGGGAACTTATGTCCCCAAATGACATTAACATGCAGATACAGGGTTAATCTGGGGATTTGATGCTGAGATCACATTTTTTCCAGCACATGACAGCTGACTGGATCAGCTGTCATGTGCCACTAACAGCCATGAGTGGAATCGCAATCTATCCACGGCTGTTAACTCTTTGAAATAAGCCGAACAATTCCAGAGAATTTGACCCTTTTATTTAGTGATAATTTTTATGGTCGTTATCAAGAGGGCATTGCTTACAAGCATTCTAAATGCATGACCCCAGGGAATCCTGTGAGCACTAGCCCCTGCCCTACAAAATGATAATTGCTAATTGAAGACTTTGTCCTGAGTATAATGTAAGTACATTTTCTTCTATACATTTTGGTTATGTAATAACTTAAAACATATTTGTATGTTGCTATTGACCTATTGACTTTCACCTTCATATTAAGGTTATATTTTTTAAGTAACACCAACAAAAAAAATATTGGATTATGAAGGTGGGTATTCAAATACAGAAATGCCATACATGTTCATTATAAAGGATACACTAAAATATCACCATTAATAGGTAGCTAAATTTTATGACAAGGTAATATTGTCAAGCTGTGATCAGACACAGTTCCACGAGCTGTTGATGAATATCCTGGTTAATATTAATTTCTTAATAAAAGATGAAAGTGTAAATGCTTGTATGCATATTGAAATAAATTACCATCAGCATCAGATGCTAAGTTCTGACCAAAGGTTTAAAGTTGTCAAGTAAATTTAGAGTTATTGCTGAAACGATAGGGAGTGTGCTTCCTGAAACAAAGTCTGACAATGAACATGAAACATATAGAACACAGTTAAAGTGTCTCTTTGTAGTCTAAGTACCTGAGGAGCTTTTTTTCCACTATGATGACAATTTCCATTGAACTCTGGTATAAGATCAAAACAAAGACAAGCTGATGATGCAAAGATCTGAGGCTCCTGTGTGACTTAATAGTTCAGTGTTCCTAAGAGGATACTACACAAAAGATATTTCAATAGTGAAAATGTTGAAAACCAACAAAAATGACATTACCTGAACTTGGACAAATTCTTTAAAGTTTTAAAGGCAATTTTCATCTCCGCCAATAACAAACAGATAACAATATGTGTTCAGCTTAGATAACACAAATAATACATCAAAACATCTTACATTTTGCTGCACGCATATTGTTTCGGGAACAACAACTATCTAGGGATGGAGCTTAGATCAGAACGTTGATTGCAGTAAGTGTGGTGCCTTCAGCTCTTCTATGTATGAGCCACATCTGGGAACTACTAGACAGAAGTGAAGAACCATAAGGTGACAACTCCATAAGGATAACTTGGCTTTTCATGCAGGAGAATTATGTGCAGTCACCATTTCTATTTGTCCTTTTTTTCTATTTTTCAAAGAGATTCTCAGTGAATTAGATCTTTCCCTGTCTCCAGAAACCACATCCGAAGAAGAGTGGATACAAATTGGCTTTCGTTAACTTGATAAGTCCATTTCTACTAAATTACTATTGTCATAATACTTACCCTTATGTGAATCAGGTTTGTCAGTGAATCATGATGAATTTATACAGTTGTTTTATAGGTTCCACATTTTGTCCCTTTAAGAGAAACTACTGTAGCTATTTTTTGCAGCCATGGGGCTAGAAAAGATTACTATTACTATTTTTTTTATTATTTTATTACTATTACTATTAGTATTTTTGTGAAAATGTCACTCTGCAGTATAGCAGGTGCAAGCAAATGAAATGATGAAACCTGAGTTCATGCTGCAGATGCTGAACTTGATTCATGTCCTTACAGAAAAGAAGCTGTTTTAGATATACCCATGCTAATGAAACCATGTCCTCTTCAATAAAACGTGTTCATTTTAATACTTATAATGAAAGAGTCAGAATGCTATTTTATTAGTGTTATTTAATGTGCACTTATATGTTAGGAGCTCTCAGGCTTCCTTATTTCCTGGCACATCCTGAGGTAAATGGCACAATTTATAAATCTTTCCTCGGAATCACGTAAACCATTATTCTACACTGTAATAAACACTGAGCTTGGTCCAAGCACCTACCAAAATTATATTCTCTGCTTGTGAAGACTGTATTAGATGATAAGATCGTGATCAGTTGCTACTAGAGTTGAGCGACTTTTACTTTTTTAGGATCGAGTCGGGTTTTGCGAAACCCGACTTTCTCAAAAGTCGGGTCGGGTGAAATCGGCCGATTATTGCGAAAAGTCGGGGGCCGACTGAAACATGAAACCCAATGCAAGTCAATGGGGAATCAAAGTCGGCAGTGAGTGGAGGACAGGAAAACACCTACAGTGCCAATTTTAATGCCAAAAACATCAATTCGAATTACTGAAGCTTGTTAATCTTAATTTACTTTATAATAATAGTTAGGCATTGAAAACAGGGGGTCATTTGGCTAAAGTTGTGGGGGGGTAGAGCTGGCTCAAGATTTTCGTGGGCCCAGGAAACGCAGAATACATCATGGCAGTGGAGAAGAGAGAGGTAAGTATTTCAACTTTGCAAGTGCTGTGATCCTGAGCAAGCAGGGAGGGGCAACTAGTTGGCATTGGCACAGGGCCCCTCATAGTACAGCGGTGTGTTTGACGGCGGGCGGCGCTTCCCACTGCCAGAGACACTTTTGCATACTATGAGGGGCCCTGTGCCAGTGCCAACAAGTATGCCCCCCCACCTGATGAAGGAACCTGCACTTTCATCTGCACCTTCCTCTTTGTTCCCGTGTAAGGTGGTATAGTATGCGGGAAGGGGAACCTGACTTTCAGCAGGGTCAGAGGCTGTGTAGAGTGCAAGGGAAATGTAGTGGTCTGGGTCAATGTACCAGCAGACTCATCTAGCAGTGGCTGGGCAATGGGCAGGATGAGGAGGAAACACAGATATAGGCCCAAAATAAAAAAGTAGGCTAAATGCAGTTCAAAATTGGTAACAGGAGTACACAGGCGGCATTGCTTTTTTCAGTGGAGGACAACTGTAAGGAGTGCTGACACAGTTACTAGGCCCAAATAAGTAAGTAGGCTAAATGCAGTTCAAAATTGGTAAGAGGAGTACACAGGCGGCATAGCTTTGTTCAGCGGAGGAGGACAACTGTAATGAAAGGCTGACACAGTTACTAGGCCCAAATAAGTAAGTAGAATAAATGCAGTTCAAAATTGGTAAGAGGAGTACACAGGCGGCATAGCTTTGTTCAGTGGAGGACAACTGTAATGAGAGGCTCACACAGTTACTAGGCCCAAATAAGTAAGTAGGTTAAATGCAGTTCAAAATTGGTAAGAGGAGTACACAGGCGGCATAGCTTTGTTCAGTGGAGCACAACTGTAATGAGAGGCTCACACAGTTACTAGGCCCAAATAAGTAAGTAGGCTAAATGCAGTTCAAAATTGGTAAGAGGAGTACACAGGCGGAATTGCTTTGTTCAGTGGAGGACAACTGTAATAAGTGGCACAGTTATTAGGCTCAAATAAATAAGTAGGCTAAATGCAGTTCTAAATTGGTAACAGGAGTAGACAGGTGGCATTGCTTTGTTCAGTGGAGGTCAACTGTAATAAGTGGCTCAGACAGACTGAGTAGGCCTAAAATAAAAAAGTAGGCTAAATGCAGTTCAAAATTGGTAAGAGGAGTACACAGGTGGCATTGCTTTGTTCAGTAGATGACAACTGCAGTAAGTAGCTGACACAGTTAGTAGGCCAAAATAATAAAGTGGGCTAAATGTCTGCCAAAAAATCATTCATAAATAAACTGGTGGCATATCTAGGTACAGGGGTGGGCACCTCTGCTGAGTAGCAGACAGTGGTAGTTTAATGCCAAAAAAATCAATTCGAATTACTGAAGCTTGTCAATGTTAATTTACTTTATAATAATAGTTAGGCATTGAAAACAGGGGGTCATTTGGCTAAAGTTGTGGGGGGGTAGAGCTGGCTCAAGATTTTCGTGGGCCCAGGAAACGCGGAATACATCACGGCAGTGGAGCAGAGAGAGGTAAGTATTTCAACTTTGCAAGTGCTGTGATCCTGAGCAAGCAGGGAGGGGCAACTAGTTGGCATTGGCACAGGGCCCCTCATAGTACAGCAGTGTGTTTGACGGCGGGCGGCGCCTCCCACTGCCAGAGACACTTTTGCATACTATGAGGGGCCCTGTGCCAGTGCCAACAAGTATGCCCCCCTACCTGATGAAGGAACCTGCACTTTCATCTGCACCTTCCTCTTTGTCCCCGTGTAAGGTGGTATAGTATGCGGGAAGGGGAACCTGACTTTCAGCAGGGTCAGAGGCTGTGTAGAGTGCAAGGGGAATGTAGTGGTCTGGGTCAATGTACCAGCAGACTCATCTAGCAGTGGCTGGGCAATGGGCAGGATGAGGAGGATGTTGGCATATGCAACAGATTAGAACTTATTATAAGTGAAAGGAGGACTTTATACTAACAAGACAGCAGATGGCGATAGTGTGTAAAGTTATATACTTGCTGTAATGTAAGGAGGGAAGCTCTCAGTGGTTGGTTGTTTTTCTTACTTTCGGTTTTGCTTTTCTTCATGAATGTGTTGTCTTCAGTGCACGGACTGTGTGACACTGAATTGTATCTCATGTTTATCCAGTATGAAGTAAATACTGTTTACTCAAGATATCTTGCTGATTGAAGCTCTCCTAAGTACAGCGGTGACTGCAAGAAGACGCACTCTGCAACAGGTTATGGGCCCAGGCATCCCAGATAATCCCAGGCACCCCAGATAACCCAGGCACTCCAGACACTACAGGTCTGCACTACAAGCTCAGGCAGAAGGATCCTGGTTTATAGCCCAGATAACGGAGCACACAGATAAGCTCTGTAAACAGAAGGAACTAAGGGTACCGTCACACAGTGCAATTTTCATCGCTACAACGGTACGATCCGTGACGCTCCAGCGTCGTAACAATATCGCTCCAGCGTCGTAGACTGCTGTCACACTTTGCAATCTACGACGCTGGAGCGATAATATCATGACGTATGTGCGATGTAGAAGCCGTTGGTTACTATGCGCACATCGTATACGATATATGTTACACCATGCAATCATGCCGCCACAGCGGGACACTAGACGACGAAAGAAAGTTTCAAACGATCTGCTACGACGTACGATTCTCAGCGGGGTCCCTGATCGCAGGAGCGTGTCAGACACTGCGATCTCGTAACTATATCGCTCGAACGTCACGAATCGTGCCGTCGTAGCGATCAAAATTGCACTGTGTGACGGTACCCTTAATCCAGATACAGAGTGACAGAGGAATTCAGCATCCCAGGAGCTGGATATAATTGCAGAGAATTCACAGGACATACAGGAGAATATCTTCAGTACAACTCTCTAAACAAGTAAGACTATATAAAGATGATGAGTAACACAGAACTGAAATTTACAGTAGCTATAAAAAAAAAAAAAAAAAAGTTCCTCGCATCATGTTCTCATACACTTTATGCAGTATTAGCCCTCTGTGTCTGTACTGCTACATACTTAGGCAGTTAACTGGTTCATGCAGCTTTACATGAACACCTGAGCCTTACACTATGGCCGGTCCGAATAACTAAAGCAATTGTTACCATCCACCTCTCGTGTCTCCCCTTTTCCCCATAGTTTGTAAGCTTGCGAGCAGGGCCCTCACTCCTCCTGGTATCTGTTTTGAACTGTATTTCTGTTATGCTGTAATGTCTATTGTCTGTACAAGTCCCCTCTATAATTTGTAAAGCGCTGCGGAATATGTTGGCGCTATATAAATAAAAATTATTATTATTATTATATAGTGAAAATTATCAGTTATGGAAATTCAAAGTAGAGATGTTGTTATCTAAGGATGATCTATGGGAAGTAATTGTTACAGCAAGACCAGATCAAGATAATCAGACATGGGATAAGAAGGATATAAAAGCTAGAGCCACCATTAGCTTATTAGTGGATGATGCTCAATTAATACATATAAGAAATAAAGAAACAGCTAAGGGAATGTGGGAAGCATTAAGAAAACTGTATGAAAGACCTAGCTTGAATCACAAGTTGTTTTTATTAAGAAAGCTGTACAGTATGAGATTGAGTGCAAATGTCGATATGCAGAAGCACATATTCTCAATGATGGAAGTGATATCACAGCTAAGATCTATTGGTGAAGATATTAAAGAAAGTCATGTAGCAGCTATATTGTTGTGCAGTTTACCAGATTCATATACAGCCTTGATAAATGCCCTTGAGACGAGACCAGAAACTGACATTATATTAGATTTTGTGAAAACAAGACTAATAGATGAATATCAGAGAAGAAAAGAACAAAGAAATGATTCTTCTACTGAAAAGGAGAGTGAAAACGCTCTTAAAGCTACAGAATTCAAAAAACCCTATAATAAAGAGACAAGAGAATGCTTCAGATGTAAGAAAAAAGGTCATTTAAAGAAAGACTGTACCATATGGAAAGCAGAACAACAAAAATTACAACATAAAAAGCATACAGAGAAAGTAAAAAACACAATTTCCGATTCATGTGAGAATAATTGGAATGGCACATTTAAAGTAACAGACAAGAAATCATCACTTGGTTGGTTTATTGATTCAGGAGCAACGAGTCATATGACAAGTGACAAGAATTTCTTTACTGATCTTGATTTAGATAAGAAAGAAGCCATTTATCTCGCAGATGGAAGCAAAATAACTGCAGAAGGTATCGGACAAGGTATGCTAAATTGTTCAAACAAGTTCGGGCAAGATTCAAAGATACTTGTACAAGATGTGTTGTATGTTCCAAAATTGGAAGGCGGATAATTATCTGTGAAACGTTTAACAGCAAAAGGACTTACAGTGAAATTCAAAGACAATGAGTGTGCAATTATTGCAGGAAACAAGGTGATAACCAAAGTCAAGGCAGATGAACAATTATATCATTTTGACACACCAAAGGAACAGATGAAGGTATGTACACATGATCACAAAAACTGTATTCACATGTGGCATAGACGTCTAGGACATAGACACCCTGACAGTATAAGGGAACTACAGAGAAAAGAATTGACAAAAGATTTAATGATACCAGATTGCTCAATTACCATAAGATGTGATTGTTGTATAAAATCCAAAGCCACAAGGATATCTATTCCAAAAGAAAGTGAGATGAAAAGCGAAAGACCACTTGATTTGGTGCATACTGACGTATGTGGACCCATGAAAGTGACTACATCAGGAGGCAATAGATACATGTTGACTTTTATAGATGATTACTCAAGATACACAGTCACATACTTAATTAAAAACAAAAGTGAAGTTTTTGATAAACTTGTAGACTATGTAACAAGATCAAGTAACAAATTTCTAAGGAAACCAATTGTCATCAGAAGTGATAATGGAGGTGAATTTACAAGTCACAGAATAGAAGACTACTTAAGACAAAATGGAATAGAACACCAGAAAACGGTTCCATACACACCTGAACAAAATGGAGTAGCAGAAAGGAAAAACAGAACTCTAACAGAGATGATAAGATGTATGCTGACGGATTCCAAACTACCAGAGAAATATTGGGGTGAGGCAGCAATGACAGCTACTTACCTACAGAACAGACTTTTTTCCAGAAAACTGACGAAAACTCCATATGAACTGTGGCAAGGTATGAAACCAAGTGTCAATCATTTAAAAGTTTTTGGATGTAAAGTTTTCATATTCATTCCAACAGAAAAACGTTCCAAACTTCAAAACAGATCCATGGAAGGAATATTTGTTAGATATAGTGAAAATTGCAAAGGATACAGAATCCTAGATCCCAAAACAGACAGAGTTACAGTGAGTAACAGTGTGACATTCATTGAAGATTTGAATGAAGATATTATGATTTCAGTTGAAACTAAAAATGAGAAAACCAATAATGACACAACTGAAGAAATATCTGCTGAGAAAGAAGCAGAAATTAATGAAGAACAAAATACTGAAAGTGAAGAATCACAACTACAAACAGACACAGAACCAAGACGTTCAATGAGAGAGAACAAAGGAAAACCACCAAAACGTCTCTCATACAAGACAAGCACAAGAAAAATCTATGAGCCTACTTCTTGGGAGGAAATATCTAAACTTCCAGTGGAAGAAGCTAATAAATGGATAGAAGCAACAGAAACAGAAATTAAATCCATGCAAGATTCAAATACATGGACATTAACAGATTTACCAGAAGGAAGAAAAAACCATAGGATGTAAATGGATTTTTAAAGTTAAATACCAAACAGATGGCACAGCTGAAAGATACCGAGCAAGACTCGTAGCTAAAGGGTATTCTCAAAAATAGGAGAAGACTATGATGAGACATTTGCTCCAGTTGACAAACACACTACAATAAGAGCTTTACTTACAGTTGCAGCAATGAAACAGATGCAACTGAGACATCTGGATGTAAAGACAGCTTTTCTGAATGGAGATTTAACAGAAGACATTTATATGGAACAACCTCCAGGATTCAAAGATGAAAGAAATCCAAACAAAGTTTGTAAACTACAGAAAAGCATATATGGTTTAAAGCAAGCAGCTAAAGTGTGGAATGACAAAATCACGGAAGTACTTACAAATGAAAAATTTCAAAGAAGCAAAGCTGATCCATGCTTATACACAAAAAGGCTGATTAATAGATGGATTTATCTACTCATATATGTAGACGACATTTTGATTTATTTTGAACAAGAAAGGGATAACGAAAACATTCTAAAAATCCTGAAGCAACATTTTGAAATCAAAGACTTGGGAAATGTAAAACAATATCTAGGAATACAAGTAGAAAGAGAAGAAGATGGAAGTTTCATACTGAATCAAAATCATATGATTCAAGACATAACAGAAAAATTTGGATTAAAGGATGCAAAAACAGTAAAGTCTCCAATGGAAACTAATTATCTCAAAGAGATGAACAGTGAACAAAATATGCTACCAAATAATGAAGAATACAGAACAGCAATAGGAAAACTACTGTATCTAGCAACCGTTACAAGACCAGACATCGCAGCAGCAGTAGGAATCCTGAGTAGAAAGGTATCAAAACCAAATAAAGCTGATTGGAATGCCGTGAAGAGAGTAATGCGTTATTTGAAAGGAACTAGCAATGTTAAGCTGAAATTACCCACAAGCGATGATTGCATTTTAACAGGATATGTTGATGCAGATTGGGCTGGAGATCCAACTGACAGAAGATCTACCAGTGGACATATTTTTTTCCTCTCAGGTGGACCAATAAGTTGGACAAGTAAGAAACAGTCAATTGTGACACTATCTTCAACAGAAGCAGAATATGTTGCCGCAGCACATGCGAGTCAAGAAGTACTGTGGTTAAGACAATTGTTGACAGAATTAGGACAACCACAGTTGGCACCAACAAAACTAAAAGAGGACAATCAAGGATGTCTTGTTCTTGCTCAGATGGAAAGAGTCAATCCAAGAACCAAACATATTGATGTGAAATATCATTTCTTGAGAGATCATCAGGAACAAGGAGTCTTGAAGTTAGAGTACTGTCCTACTGAAGAAATGACAGCAGACATTATCACGAAGGCGTTGAATGCTGATAAACATCAGAGACTGATAAAAAAGTTGGGTTTGATTGAATAAGTCCTTACTGTTGAGAAAGGGTGTTGGCATATGCAACAGATTAGAACTTATTATACGTGAAAGGAGGACTTTATACTAACAAGACAGCAGATGGCGATAGTGTGTAAAGTTATATACTTGCTGTAATGTAAGGAGGGATGCTCTCAGTGGTTGGTTGTTTTTCTTACTTTCGGTTTTGCTTTTCTTCATGAATGTGTTGTCTTCAGTGCACGGACAGCTGGGACCAGCTGCTTGGAAAGCATCACCAAACCAGGGATTCAAGCTTGAGGAGGCTAATTTGCATATTCCAGGTGCCTTCTGGGAAAACCGAAGTCTCCCTAAGTTAGAAGATCGTTGGGTACAGCCGGGACCAGCTGCTTGGAAAGCATCACCAAACCAGGGATTCAAGCTTGAGGAGGCTAATTTGCATATTCCAGGTGCCTTCTGGGAAAACCGAAGTCTCCCTAAGCTAGAAGATCGTTGGGTACAGCCGGGACCAGCTGCTTGGAAAGCATCACCAAACCAGGGATTCAAGCTTGAGGAGGCTAATTTGCATATTCCAGGTGCCTTCTGGGAAAACCGAAGTCTCCCTAAGCTAGAAGATCGTTGGGTACAGCCGGGACCAGCTGCTTGGAAAGCATCACCAAACCAGGGATTCAAGCTTGAGGAGGCTAATTTGCATATTCCAGGTGCCTTCTGGGAAAACCGAAGTATCCCTAAGCTAGAAGATCATTGGGTACAGCCGGGACCAGCTGCTTGGAAAGCATCACCAAACCAGGGATTCAAGCTTGAGGAGGCTAATTTGCATATTCCAGGTGCCTTCTGGGAAAACCGAAGTCTCCCTAAGCTAGAAGATCGTTGGGTACAGCCGGGACCAGCTGCTTGGAAAGCATCACCAAACCAGGGATTCAAGCTTGAGGAGGCTAATTTGCATATTCCAGGTGCCTTCTGGGAAAACCGAAGTCTCCCTAAGCTAGAAGATCGTTGGGTACAGCCGGGACCAGCTGCTTGGAAAGCATCACCAAACCAGGGATTCAAGCTTGAGGAGGCTAATTTGCATATTCCAGGTGCCTTCTGGGAAAACCGAAGTCTCCCTAAGCTAGAAGATCGTTGGGTACAGCCGGGACCAGCTGCTTGGAAAGCATCACCAAACCAGGGATTCAAGCTTGAGGAGGCTAATTTGCATATTCCAGGTGCCTTCTGGGAAAACCGAAGTCTCCCTAAGCTAGAAGATCGTTGGGTACAGCCGGGACCAGCTGCTTGGAAAGCATCACCAAACCAGGGATTCAAGCTTGAGTAGGCTAATTTGCATATTCCAGGTGCCTTCTGGGAAAACCGAAGTCTCCCTAAGCTAGAAGATCGTTGGGTACAGCCGGGACCAGCTGCTTGGAAAGCATCACCAAACCAGGGATTCAAGCTTGAGGAGGCTAATTTGCATATTCCAGGTGCCTTCTGGGAAAACCGAAGTCTCCCTAAGCTAGAAGATCGTTGGGTACAGCCGGGACCAGCTGCTTGGAAAGCATCACCAAACCAGGGATTCAAGCTTGAGGAGGCTAATTTGCATATTCCAGGTGCCTTCTGGGAAAACCGAAGTCTCCCTAAGCTAGAAGATCGTTGGGTACAGCCGGGACCAGCTGCTTGGAAAGCATCACCAAACCAGGGATTCAAGCTTGAGGAGGCTAATTTGCATATTCCAGGTGCCTTCTGGGAAAACCGAAGTCTCCCTAAGCTAGAAGATCGTTGGGTACAGCCGGGACCAGCTGCTTGGAAAGCATCACCAAACCGCGCGCCTTACGGCGTGCAAATTTTTGCCTGTAGGATGTTATTGCAAGAGAGCTTGGCTGAGTAGATTACACAAGAAGGAAAACACACAGCAAGTCAGCAGGATCTAGGAGCAACATGGCAGATGTGACAACCTACATGGTGAGCTGCAGCATGTGCTACATGTTCACAGATCGACCAGAAGAAGAATCAAATTTCACCTGTCAGAAGTGTAGACTAGTGGCCCTTTTAGAAGAAAAGGTGCGGGGTCTGGAAGAAAGAATAGCAACTTTGAAACTCATCAAAGAGAATGAAGACTTTCTAGACAGAACAGAAGCATCTCTACTGGTCACAGAAGGTGAAAAAAATGTCAGAGAACCTCCAAAAGCAGATGAGTGGAAGCATGTGACCAAAAGAAGCAAGAATACCATGGAGAAATCACCAACCACACAACTGAAGAACCGATATCAAATCTTTGTAGAGGATGAAGATGGCACACCTAAGGATGAAGCAATACCAGCAAGCAAAAAAGAAAAGGGCACACAGCAACAAGTGACAGCAAAAAGTACAGCCAAGAAGCAACGAAGAGTGGTGGTGGTGGGAGACTCACTACTGAGAGGCACAGAAGCAGCCATCTGCAGACCGGACATAACTGCAAGAGAAGTATGCTGCCTTCCAGGTGCGATGATCAAGGATGTGACCGATAGGATACCAAAGCTCTTCAGCTCCAAGGACGTCCACCCATTTCTTCTGATACATGTTGGCACCAATGACACGGCAAGGAAGGACCTACCGACAATCTGCAAAGACTTTGAAGAGTTGGGGAAGATAGTAAAGGAACTGGATGCACAGGTAGTTTTTTCTTCTATCCTTCCAGTAGACGGGCATGGCACCAGGAGATGGAACAGGATCCTTGATGCAAACAACTGGCTAAGACAATGGTGCAGACAACAAGGATTCGGATTCCTGGACCACGGTGTGAATTACTGGTACGATGGACTCCTCGCCAGAGACGGACTACACCTCAACAAACCTGGGAAACACACATTCGCCAGAAGACTCGCTAAACTCATCAGGAGGACGTTAAACTAGAAGAAGAGGGGACGGGAAGAAAAACATTAGACTTGAACAAAGAAGACCCAGGAAAACATACTCAGATGGGAGGTAAGAACATTTCTAAAACAATCCACAGCGAGGAGATTGGAACAAAACAAAATCCTCTAAACTGCATGCTCGCAAACGCCAGAAGCCTGACAAACAAGATGGAAGAACTAGAAGCAGAAATATCTACAGGTAACTTTGACATAGTGGGAATAACCGAGACATGGTTAGATGAAAGCTATGACTGGGCAGTTAACTTACAGGGTTACAGTCTGTTTAGAAAGGATCGTAAAAATCGGAGAGGAGGAGGGGTTTGTCTCTATGTAAAGTCTTGTCTAAAGTCCACTTTAAGGGAGGATATTAGCGAAGGAAATGAGGATGTTGAGTCCATATGGGTCGAAATTCATGGAGGGAAAAATGGTAACAAAATTCTCATTGGGGTCTGTTACAAACCCCCAAATATAACAGAAACCATGGAAAGTCTACTTCTAAAGCAGATAGATGAAGCTGCAACCCATAATGAGGTCCTGGTTATGGGGGACTTTAACTACCCGGATATTAACTGGGAAACAGAAACCTGTGAAACCCATAAAGGCAACAGGTTTCTGCTAATAACCAAGAAAAATTATCTTTCACAATTGGTGCAGAATCCAACCAGAGGAGCAGCACTTTTAGACCTAATACTATCTAATAGACCTGACAGAATAACAAATCTGCAGGTGGTTGGGCATCTAGGAAATAGCGACCACAATATTGTGCAGTTTCACCTGTCTTTCACTAGGGGGACTTGTCAGGGAGTCACAAAAACACTGAACTTTAGGAAGGCAAAGTTTGACCAGCTTAGAGATGCCCTTAATCTGGTAGACTGGGACAATATCCTCAGAAATAAGAATACAGATATTAAATGGAAAATGTTTAAGAACATCCTAAATAGGCACTGTAAGCGGTTTATACCTTGTGGGAATAAAAGGACTAGAAATAGGAAAAACCCAATGTGGCTAAACAAAGAAGTAAGACAGGCAATTAACAGTAAAAAGAAAGCATTTGCACTACTAAAGCAGGATGGCACCATTGAAGCTCTAAAAAACTATAGGGAGAAAAATACTTTATCTAAAAAATTAATTAAAGCTGCCAAAAAGGAAACAGAGAAGCACATTGCTAAGGAGAGTAAAACTAATCCCAAACTGTTCTTCAACTATATCAATAGTAAAAGAATAAAAACTGAAAATGTAGGCCCCTTAAAAAATAGTGAGGAAAGAATGGTTGTAGATGACGAGGAAAAAGCTAACATATTAAACACCTTCTTCTCCACGGTATTCACGGTGGAAAATGAAATGCTAGGTGAAATCCCAAGAAACAATGAAAACCCTATATTAAGGGTCACCAATCTAACCCAAGAAGAGGTGCGAAACCGGCTAAATAAGATTAAAATAGATAAATCTCCAGGTCCGGATGGCATACACCCACGAGTACTAAGAGAACTAAGTAATGTAATAGATAAACCATTATTTCTTATTTTTAGGGACTCTATAGCGACAGGGTCTGTTCCGCAGGACTGGCGCATAGCAAATGTGGTGCCAATATTCAAAAAGGGCTCTAAAAGTGAACCTGGAAATTATAGGCCAGTAAGTCTAACCTCTATTGTTGGTAAAATATTTGAAGGGTTTCTGAGGGATGTTATTCTGGATTATCTCAATGAGAATAACTCTTTAACTCCATATCAGCATGGGTTTATGAGAAATCGCTCCTGTCAAACCAATCTAATCAGTTTTTATGAAGAGGTAAGCTATAGGCTGGACCACGGTGAGTCATTGGACGTGGTATATCTCGATTTTTCCAAAGCGTTTGATACCGTGCCGCACAAGAGGTTGGTACACAAAATGAGAATGCTTGGTCTGGGGGAAAATGTGTGTAAATGGGTTAGTAACTGGCTTAGTGATAGAAAGCAGAGGGTGGTTATAAATGGTATAGTCTCTAACTGGGTCGCTGTGACCAGTGGGGTACCGCAGGGGTCAGTATTGGGACCTGTTCTCTTCAACATATTCATTAATGATCTGGTAGAAGGTTTACACAGTAAAATATCGATATTTGCAGATGATACAAAACTATGTAAAGCAGTTAATACAAGAGAAGATAGTATTCTGCTACAGATGGATCTGGATAAGTTGGAAACTTGGGCTGAAAGGTGGCAGATGAGGTTTAACAATGATAAATGTAAGGTTATACACATGGGAAGAAGGAATCAATATCACCATTACACACTGAATGGGAAACCACTGGGTAAATCTGACAGGGAGAAGGACTTGGGGATCCTAGTTAATGATAAACTTACCTGGAGCAGCCAGTGCCAGGCAGCAGCTGCCAAGGCAAACAGGATCATGGGGTGCATTAAAAGAGGTCTGGATACACATGATGAGAGCATTATACTGCCTCTGTACAAATCCCTAGTTAGACCGCACATGGAGTACTGTGTCCAGTTTTGGGCAGCGGTGCTCAGGAAGGATATAATGGAACTAGAGAGAGTACAAAGGAGGGCAACAAAATTAATAAAGGGGATGGGAGAACTACAATACCCAGATAGATTAGCGAAATTAGGATTATTTAGTCTAGAAAAAAGACGACTGAGGGGCGATCTAATAACCATGTATAAGTATATAAGGGGACAATACAAATATCTCGCTGAGGATCTGTTTATACCAAGGAAGGTGATGGGCACAGGGGGGCATTCTTTGCGTCTGGAGGAGAGAAGGTTTTTCCACCAACATAGAAGAGGATTCTTTACTGTTAGGGCAGTGAGAATCTGGAATTGCTTGCCTGAGGAGGTGGTGATGGCGAACTCAGTCGAGGGGTTCAAGAGAGGCCTGGATGTCTTCCTGGAGCAGAACAATATTGTATCATACAATTATTAGGTTCTGTAGAAGGACGTAGATCTGGGGATTTATTATGATGGAATATAGGCTGAACTGGATGGACAAATGTCTTTTTTCGGCCTTACTAACTATGTTACTATGTTACTATGTATGTTTATCCAGTATGAAGTAAATACTTTTTACTCAAGATATCTTGCTGATTGAAGCTCTCCTAAGTACATCGGTGACTGCAAGAAGACGCTGTTAGGGGTCGAGTTCCCGCTTCTGCACAGGGGGAATCTCGAGCCACCTCCGCTGCGGTCTCCCATTCTTGTCCAGCCGCAGTGGAGTCTGCTCAGCAAAGACGTCGGTCCCAGCGTCTTGCTCATTCTCACTCTGTTCTGAGAGTTACTGCTGCTTCTCCAGTCTCTGCCATTAAAGTCAGTGCTGGTCAGCAGCGAGCGGACTTCTCTGGGACTAAGTCCTTGTCTGCACGTACTGAGCATGCCCGGGGTAAGATCTCCCGTTGGAGATCGAGGGTCATGTGCTCAGGCTCTGCAGCACATTCCATTGGTCCTCTTGGCAGGTCTTGGAAGGGCAAAAGTGCTGTAACCACTTCCTGTGCTGCAACTATATAAACTGCGCATGACCGCACGGCCATGCGCTAGTATTGTCTAACAATTGCTAATGTGTGTATGTTGTGAGTGCAAGTTGTCCTTGGACACCCCTACCCTATTGAATGTCTGTTCGCGGAAGGTGTATGGTTGCTATCTAGCGACCGACTTATCCTACAGCACAAATCACACATTACAGCGTCCAGTTGCTGTGACCGCCAGTACGGCGCCGTGCACTTCCTCTGTGCTTTCCTTACCCAAGCCTGGGTGGTTAGTGGCGTTCGTCAGTGCGGCACTGCATGCACTCTTGTGCCTTAATATTGTTAATCAGTTTCCTTACACACCCAGTTGCAGTGTTGTGCCAGCAAGGGTCTAATCGGACTTCAATCCTAGTTGGGGTTGAGTTCGCTGACTACTTGCTCGCGCTTTAGGTGCGGTACCGCGGTCCTGTGACTTAACAGGATTGCTTCTTTCACGCTGGGTGAGGTTTAACCCACGCGTGTATACTTTAGTGTACCGCCATATAGTCTGCAAATTGCTAGCAGCAGGTTTTCACCTGCACGGTGGACCCCGGACTGCGAACGCATCTATAACATCTGTCTTGGTGCGTTCCGCCAGTCCTAACAGAATACTAGCGCCAGGGTCTGGCTAGTAAAATGGTGGACGACCAGCGTTTACAGAGGTACATCCAGCAGCTAGAGGGAAGGTTGGTGGCTCTTGAGCGTACAACCTCAGCTGTGGATGTCACTGCTGTAGCTGTGCAGGCTGTAAGTGTAGCCGCAGCCAGTTTGTCCGCTGCCACCCCTGCTCCGACTTTATCCCGTCTCCCGCTTCCTGACAAGTTTGCTGGCGACAGTAAACATTGTCGCGGATTCGTGAGCCAGTGCTCTATACATCTTGAGCTCCTGGCGTCACGTTTTCCTACGGAGCGGGTGAGAGTGGGATTTATCCTGTCTCTCTTGTCGGGCAGGGTGTTGGAGTGGGCAACGCCACTCTGGGAGCGAGATGATCGTGTGGTACAGAGTGCTCCTCTCTTCTTGGACACTCTGAAGCAGGTCTTTTTAGGGCCTCGGGTTACCCACGACACCGCACTCCAATTGTTGTCTATTACGCAGGGTACGTCCGTGGTCAGCCAGTTTGCCATCCAGTTCCGGACTCTAGCTTCAGAGTTAGAGTGGCCAGACAAAGTTCTTATTCCGGTGTTCTGGAGGGGACTGGCAGACCATGTGAAGGACGCCTTGGCCACTAGGGAGATACCGGCCACACTGGAGGAACTTATTTCTGTGTCTACCCGCATCGACCTCCGTTTTCACGAGCGGAGGTTGGAGCGGACCCAGTGTAGGCAGAGGTTTCGGCTTGCTCCAACTTTCGCCAGACCTCTGGAATCCCCTGTCTTGGCATCAGATTCCCATGAGGCCATGGAGGTTTCTCGAGCGGGACCAAAGTCTCTAGCCGCTCGAGTACCCGTGGTTTGTAATAACTGTCAACAACATGGACATTACGCCAATAAATGTCCGCGGCGGTCGGGAAACGATCGCGTCTAGTAACCATTGGGGGAGGTTCACTAGACACAGCAGCATTCTCCTCCAAACTGTCCTTTAAAGGGACAATCCTGTTAGGCTCCTCCACTCTAACAGTCGAGCTTTGTGTGGATTCAGGAGCAGAGGGAAACTTCATGTCCTCTGCTTTTGCTACACGTCATGCTATACCACTAGTCATGCTCGCCAAACCAATAACGGTTAGAGTTGTGAATGGGGCGACACTCCCACTGCAAATCACACACCAGACAGTTCCGTTCTCGCTGTCCATATCTCCTTCCCACCAGGAGATTATTTCCCTTCTTGTCCTTCCTGAGGGAATGGATGAGATTTTGCTGGGAATACCCTGGCTCCGTTTCCACTCCCCACATATTGAGTGGTCCTCAGGGAGAATATTGGGTTGGAGTAAGTCTTGTTTGGGCAGGTGTGTGAGTGAGTGTGTACAGGTCTCTACTACCGAGGTACCCGCAGATCTTTCATCACTTCCCAGGTATTATTGGTGTTATGCAGACGTGTTCTCTAAAAAGGCTGCTGAGACTCTACCGCCCCATCGCCCTTACGACTGTCCTATCGACCTCTTGCCTGGAGCCGAACCTCCACGGGGAAGGGTATATCCCCTCTCTCTCCCTGAGACAGAGGCTATGTCTCAATACATTCAGGAGAATTTGGCAAAAGGGTTTATAAGGAAGTCAGTGTCTCCGGCAAGAGCGGGATTCTTCTTCGTGCAAAAGAAGAACGGGGAGTTACGTCCTTGCATCGATTACAGGGGTCTCAATGCTATCACTATTAAGAACAAATACCCGTTGCCCCTGATATCGGAGCTCTTTGACAGATTAAGGGGAGCTAAGATATTCACCAATTTAGGTCTGCGGGGTGCCTACAATCTGATTCGCATCCGTGAGGGGGACAAATGGAAAACGGCTTTCAATACCAGGGATGGGCACTATGAGTACCTGGTGATGCCTTTCGGGCTCTGTAATGCCCCAACCGTTTTTCAGGACTTTGTCAACGATATCTTCCGGGATATGCTTTCTACCTCGGTCGTAGTCTATCTGGATGATATTCTCATCTTCTCTCCAGATATTGACTCCCACCGGAGAGATGTTGGCAGAGTTTTCGAACTCTTATGGGCGAATTCCTTATATGCAAAGTTGGAGAAGTGTGTGTTTGAGCAGGAGTCCTTGCCTTTCCTGGGCTATATCATCTCGGCCCAGAGATTGGCTATGGATCCTGCCAAACTACAAGCAGTGATGGACTGGCAGGAACCCCATTCTCTTAAAGCGGTGCAGCGCTTTATGGGGTTCATAAATTACTATCGCCAGTTCATTCCCCACTTCTCAACTTTGGTAGCTCCCTTGGTATCCCTCACCAAGAAGGGAGCGAATCCCAAATCGTGGTCCAAAGGGGTCTCCAAGGCCTTCACTTCTATAAAGTCCCATTTTGCTAGCGCTTCCATCTTACATCATCCCGATGTGGGTAAGCCATTCCTTTTGGAAGTGGATGCCTCATCCGTTGGTGCAGGAGCAGTCCTCTATCAAAAGGATGCTCAGGGTCGGAAGCACCCATGCTTCTTTTTCTCAAAGACCTTCACACCAGCAGAGAGAAATTACTCCATCGGGGATAGGGAGTTGCTGGCAATGAAGTTGGCCTTTTCGGAGTGGAGATATCTCTTGGAGGGTGCTCGGTTCCCATTCCAAGTGTTCACGGATCACAAGAATTTGGTCTATTTACAAACAGCCCAGCGGCTGAATTCTCGTCAGGCCAGATGGTCCTTGTTTTTCTCCCGGTTCCACTTTACCCTACATTATCTCGCCGGGGAGAAGAACATTCGTGCTGACGCTCTCTCTCGCTCCTTCGTGTCAGCTGAGGAGGAGGAGGACGAGCCTCGGCTCATTGTCCCTTCGGAGAGTCTGAGAACTGTAGCTCCGGTTTCGCTAGAGTCTGTGCCCCCGGGCAAGACTTTTGTTCCCATCAATTTGCGTCCGGAGGTTCTCTCTTGGGCTCATTCGTCCAGAGTGGGTGGACACTTTGGGGCAAAAAGGACATCTGAGTTGCTGGCGAGAATGTACTGGTGGCCACATATGGTTCGTGACGTCGAAGACTACGTTCAGGCATGTGTCTCTTGTGCCAAGAGTAAGTCTTCCCGACAACGGCTGGCTGGTTTGTTATACCCTCTGCCGGTGGCAGACAGGCCCTGGGAGATGGTCGGGATGGATTTTGTTGTGGGTCTGCCCAAGTCTCGTGGCTGTACCATTATTTGGGTAATCACCGACCATTTTTCTAAAATGGTGCATTTGGTGCCGCTTCCCCGGTTACCTTCTGCACGGGCCTTGGCAGCGTTGTTTGTCAAACACATCTTTCGTCTTCACGGTATGCCGGACAAAATTGTCAGTGACCGAGGTCCCCAGTTTGCATCTCGGTTCTGGAGAGAGCTTTGTCGTCTTCTCAGTATTGAGTTGAATCTCTCTTCGGCTTATCATCCCGAGACGAATGGGTTGGTAGAGAGAGCCAACCAGACCTTGGTCACATTTCTGCGACATTTTGTTTCTGCTAAGCAGGATGACTGGGCATCTTTGCTACCGTGGGTGGAGTTTGCTCTTAACAATGCTGTCGCTGATTCCACTGGACAGACTCCATTCCTCCTTAACTATGGTCAGCATCCGCGGTTACCTGTGCCCATGCCCGTGTCTTCCGCCGATTCCAGGGTGGCAGACTGGGCTGTGGAGGCACGGGACATTTGGGATCGCACTCAGGATGCCATTCAGGCTTCCAAGGAGAGAATGAGGTCCTCCGCTGACGCACATCGGCGCCCTGCTCCAACCTTTGCTCCTGGCGACTTAGTGTGGCTCTCCGCCCGTAACATCAGGCTGCGAGTTGAGTCTACCAAGTTTGCACCTCGCTACTTGGGTCCTTTTAAGGTCCTCGAACAGGTTAATCCTGTGGTTTACCGTCTGGCCCTTCCTCCACGCCTAGGTATCACATGTCCCGGTTTTCTGAATCATCTACTGGGACGTCGGGTTCGTCTACGGACGATTACGAGGTGAACGCTATCTTGGGGTACAAGGTGTTTCGTGGCAAAAAAATTTATTTGGTGGACTGGAGGGGTTACGGTCCTGAGGATAGATCCTGGGAGCCTGCTGAGCACATTCGGGCTCCACAGCTTATTGCTGCCTTCAAACGTAGCGAGGCCCAAGGAGGGGGGGGCCCTAGGAGGGGGGGTAATGTTAGGGGTCGAGTTCCCGCTTCTGCACAGGGGGAATCTCGAGCCACCTCCGCTGCGGTCTCCCATTCTTGTCCAGCCGCAGTGGATTCTGCTCAGCAAAGATGTCGGTCCCAGCGTCTTGCTCATTCTCTCTCTGTTCTGAGAGTTACTGCTGCTTCTCCAGTCTCTGCCATTAAAGTCAGTGCTGGTCAGCAGCGAGCGGACTTCTCTGGGACTAAGTCCTTGTCTGCACGTACTGAGCATGCCCAGGGTAAGATCTCCCGTTGGAGATCGAGGGTCATGTGCTCAGGCTCTGCAGCACATTCCATTGGTCCTCTTGGCAGGTCTTGGAAGGGCAAAAGTGCTGTAACCACTTCCTGTGCTGCAACTATATAAACTGCGCATGACCGCACGGCCATGCGCTAGTATTGTCTAACAATTGCTAATGTGTGTATGTTGTGAGTGCAAGTCATCCTTGGATACCCCTACCCTATTGAATGTCTGTTCGCGGAAGGTGTATGGTTGCTATCTAGCGCCCGACTTATCCTACAGCGCGAATCACACATTACAGCGTCCAGTTGCTGTGACCGCCAGTACGGCGCCGTGCACTTCCTCTGTGCTTTCCTTACCCAAGCCTGGGTGGTTAGTGGCGTTCGTCAGTGCCGCACCGCATGCACTCTTGTGCCTTAAAATTGTTATTGAGTTTCCTTACACACCCAGTTGCGGTGTTGTGCCAGCAAGGGTCTAATCGGACTTCAATCCTAGTTGGGGTTGATTTCGCTGACTACTTGCTCGCGCTTTAGGTGCGGTACCGCGGTCCTGTGACTTAACAAGATTGCTTCTTTCACGCTGGGTGAGGTTTAACCCACGCGTGTATACTTTAGTGTACCGCCATATAGTCTGCAAATTGCTAGCAGCAGGTTTTCACCTGCACGGTGGACCCCGGACTGCGAACGCATCTATATCATCTGTCTTGGTGCGTTCCGCCAGTCCTAACAGACGCACTCTGCAACAGAGGAAACACAGATATAGGCCCAAAATAAAAAAGTAGGCTAAATGCAGTTCAAAATTGGTAACAGAAGTACACAGGCGGCATTGCTTTTTTCAGTGGAGGACAACTGTAAGGAGTGGCTGACACAGTTACTAGGCCCAAATAAGTAAGTAGGCTAAATGCAGTTCAAAATTAGTAACAGGAGTACACAGGCGGCATTGCTTTGTTCAGTGGAGGACAACTGTAATAAGTGGCTCAGACAGACTTAGCAGGCCTAAAATAAAAAAGTAGGCTAAATGCAGTTCAAAATTGGTAACAGGAGGACACAGGTGGCATAGCTTTGTTCAGCGGAGGAGGACAACTGTAATGAGAGGCTGACACAGTTACTAGGCCCAAATAAGTAAGTAGACTAAATGCAGTTCAAAATTGGTAAGGGGAGTACACAGGCATAGCTTTGTTCAGCAGAGGAGGACAACAGTAATGAGAGGCTGACACAGTTACTAGGCCCAAATAAGTAAGTAGGTTAAATGCAGTTCAAAATTGGTAAGAGGAGTACACAGGCGGCATAGCTTTGTTCAGTGGAGCACAACTGTAATGAGAGGCTCACACAGTTACTAGGCCCAAATAAGTAAGTAGGCTAAATGCAGTTCAAAATTGGTAAGAGGAGTACACAGGCGGAATTGCTTTGTTCAGTGGAGGACAACTGTAATAAGTGGCTCAGACAGACTGAGTAGGCCTAAAATAAAAAAGTAGGCTAAATGCAGTTCAAAATTGGTAAGAGGAGTACACAGGCGGCATAGCTTTGTTCAGCGGAGGAGGACAACAGTAATGAGAGGCTGACACAGTTACTAGGCCCAAATAAGTAAGTAGACTAAATGCAGTTCAAAATTGGTAAGAGGAGTACACAGGCGGCATAGCTTTGTTCAGTGGAGCACAACTGTAATGAGAGGCTCACACAGTTACTAGGCCCAAATAAGTAAGTAGGCTAAATGCAGTTCAAAATTGGTAAGAGAAGTACACAGGCGGAATTGCTTTGTTCAGTGGAGGACAACTGTAATAAGTGGCACAGTTACTAGGCTCAAATAAGTAAGTAGGCTAAATGCAGTTCTAAATTGGTAACAGGAGTAGACAGGTGGCATTGCTTTGTTCAGTGGAGGACAACTGTAATAAGTGGCTCAGACAGACTGAGTAGGCCTAAAATAAAAAAGTAGGCTAAATGCAGTTCAAAATTGGTAAGAGGAGTACACAGGTGGCATTGCTTTGTTCAGTAGATGACAACTGCAGTAAGTGGCTGACACACTTAGTAGGCCAAAATAATAAAGTGGGCTAAATGTCTGCCAAAAAATCATTCATAAATAAACTGGTGGCATAGCTAGGTACAGGGGTGGGCACCTCTGCTGAATAGCAGACAGTGGTAGTTTAATGCCAAAAAAATCAATTCGAATTACTGAAGCTTGTCAATCTTAATTTACTTTATAATAATAGTTAGGCATTGAAAACAGGGGGTCATTTGGCTAAAGTTGTGGGGGGGTAGAGCTGGCTCAAGATTTTCGTGGGCCCAGGAAACGCGGAATACATCATGGCAGTGGAGCAGAGAGAGGTAAGTATTTCAACTTTGCAAGTGCTGTGATCCTGAGCAAGCAGGGAGGGGCAACTAGTTGGCATTGGCACAGGGCCCCTCATAATACAGCGGTGTGTTTGACGGCGGGCGGCGCCTCCCACTGCCAGAGACACTTTTGCATACTATGAGGGGCCCTGTGCCAGTGCCAACAAGTATGCCCCCCCACCTGATGAAGGAACCTGCACTTTCATCTGCACCTTCCTCTTTGTCCCCGTGTAAGGTGGTATAGTATGCGGGAAGGGGAACCTGACTTTCAGCAGGGTCAGAGGCTGTGTAGAGTGCAAGGGGAATGTAGTGGTCTGGGTCAATGTACCAGCAGACTCATCTAGCAGTGGCTGGGCAATGGGCAGGATGAGGAGGAAACACAGATATAGGCCCAAAATAAAAAAGTAGGCTAAATGCAGTTCAAAATTGGTAACAGGAGTACACAGGCGGCATTGCTTTTTTCAGTGGAGGAAAACTGTAAGGAGTGGCTGACACAGTTACTAGGCCCAAATAAGTAAGTAGACTAAATGCAGTTCAAAATTGGTAAGAGGAGTACACAGGCGGCATAGCTTTGTTCAGTGGAGGACAACTGTAATGAGAGGCTCACACAGTTACTAGGCCCAAATAAGTAAGTAGGTTAAATGCAGTTCAAAATTGGTAAGAGGAGTACACAGGCGGCATAGCTTTGTTCAGTGGAGCACAACTGTAATGAGAGGCTCACACAGTTACTAGGCCCAAATAAGTAAGTAGGCTAAATGCAGTTCAAAATTGGTAAGAGGAGTACACAGGCGGAATTGCTTTGTTCAGTGGAGGACAACTGTAATAAGTGGCTCAGACAGACTTAGTAGGCCTAAAATAAAAAAGTTGGCTAAATGCAGTTCAAAATTGGTAACAGTACACAGGTGGCATTGCTTTGTTCAGTGGAGGACAACTGTAATAAGTGGCTCAGACAGAATTAGTAGGCCTAAAATAAAAAAGTAGACTAAATGCAGTTCAAAATTAGTAACAGGAGTACACAGGCGGCATTGCTTTGTTCAGTGGAGGAGGACAACTGTAATAAGTGGCTCAGACAGACTAAGTAGGTCTAAAATAAAAACGTAGGCTAAATGCAGTTCAAACTTGGTAACAGGAGTACACAGGTGGCATTGCTTTGCTCAGTGGAGGACAACTGTAAGGAGTGGCTGACACAGTTACTAGGCCCAAATAAGTAAGTAGGCTAAATGCAGTTCAAAATTGGTAACAGGAGTACACAGGCGGCATTGCTTTGTTCAGTGGAGGACAACTGTAATAAGTGGCTCAGACAGACTTAGCAGGCCTAAAATAAAAAAGTAGGCTAAATGCAGTTCAAAATTGGTAACAGGAGTACACAGGCGGCATTGCTTTTTTCAGTGGAGGACAACTGTAAGGAGTGGCTGACACAGTTACTAGGCCCAAATAAGTAAGTAGGCTAAATGCAGTTCAAAATTGGTAACAGGAGTACACAGGCGGCATTGCTTTGTTCAGTGGAGGACAACTGTAATAAGTGGCTCAGACAGACTTAGCAGGCCTAAAATAAAAAAGTAGGCTAAATGCAGTTCAAAATTGGTAACAGGAGGACACAGGTGGCATAGCTTTGTTCAGCGGAGGAGGACAACTGTAATGAGAGGCTGACACAATTACTAGGCCCAAATAAGTAAGTAGACTAAATGCAGTTCAAAATTGGTAAGGGGAGTACACAGGCATAGCTTTGTTCAGCGGAGGAGGACAACAGTAATGAGAGACTGACACAGTTACTAGGCCCAAATAAGTAAGTAGACTAAATGCAGTTCAAAATTGGTAAGGGGAGTACACAGGCATAGCTTTGTTCAGCGGAGGAGGACAACAGTAATGAGAGGCTGACACAGTTACTAGGCCCAAATAAGTAAGTACCGTATATACTCGAGTATAAGCCGACCCGAGTATAAGCCGACCCCCCTAATTTTGCCACAAAAAACTGGGAAAACTTATTGACTCGAGTATAAGCCTAGGGTGGAAATGCAGCATTTACCGGTGAATTTCAAAAATAAAAATAGATCATTATTTCCCCATTGCTGTGCCATATAGTGCTCTGCACCGTTCATATTTCCCCATAGGTGTGAACCATATAGTGCTCTGCACCGTTCATTGTGCCCCCTAGCTGTGCCATATACGGTGCTCTGAACCGTTCATTGTGCCCCATAGATGTGCCATATACGGTGCTCTGCACCGTTCACTGTGCCCCATAGCTGTGCTGTGCCATATACGGTGCTCTGCACCGTTCACTGTGCCCCATAGCTGTGCCATATACGGTGCTCTGCACCGTTCACTGTGCCCCATAGCTGTGCTGTGCCATATACGGTGCTCTGCACCGTTCACTGTGCCCCATACATAGCTGTGCTGTGCCATATACGGTGCTCTGCACCGTTCACTGTGCCCCATAGCTGTGCTGTGCCATATACGGTGCTCTGCACCGTTCACTGTGCCCCATACATAGCTGTGCTGTGCCATATACGGTGCTCTGCACCGTTCACTGTGCCCCATAGCTGTGCTGTGCCATATACGGTGCTCTGCACCGTTCACTGTGCCCCATAGCTGTGCTGTGCCATATACGGTGCTCTGCACCGTTCACTGTGCCCCATAGCTGTGCTGTGCCATATACGGTGCTCTGCACCGTTCACTGTGCCCCATAGCTGTGCTGTGCCATATACGGTGCTCTGCACCGTTCACTGTGCCCCATAGATGTTCCACATAAATTTGTGCCGCCGCTGCTGCTGCCGCAATAAAGAAAAAAAACCACATACTCACCTCCCTTGATTGCAGCTCCCGGCGTCTCGTTCCGGCGCCTCCATCTTCCCGGCGTCTCTGCTCTGACTGATCAGGCAGAGGGCGCCGCGCACACTATATGCGTCATCGCGCCCTCTGCCTGATCAGTCAGAGAGCGCAGACGCCGGGAAGATGGAGGCGCCGGCCGGGAAGATGGAGCGGCGCCCGGCGGCTGGAACGAGGACAGGTGAATATGCTATACTTACCTAGTCCTGGCGATCCTCGCGCTGTCCCCTCCTGTCTTCGGTGCCGCAGCTTCTTTCTCTATCAGCGGTCACCGGCACCGCTGATTAGAGAAATGAATAAGCGGCTCCGCCCCTATGGGAGGTGGAGCCGCTTATTCATTTCTGTAATGAGCGGTCCCACGTGACCGCTGAAGAGGGGAAGAAGCTGCAGCGCCGAAGCCCGTGGGACGGCAGGGACAGCGCGAGGATCGCTGGGACTAGGTAAGTATACCCCAGCGCCCTCACCCCCTCACCCGCCGACCCCACCGCTACCGTGACTCGAGTATAAGCCGAGGGGGGCACTTTCAGCCCAAAAATTTGGGCTGAAAATCTCGGCTTATACTCGAGTATATACGGTAGGTTAAATGCAGTTCAAAATTGGTAAGAGGAGTACACAGGCGGCATAGCTTTGTTCAGTGGAGCACAACTGTAATGAGAGGCTCACACAGTTACTAGGCCCAAATAAGTAAGTAGGCTAAATGCAGTTCAAAATTGGTAAGAGGAGTACACAGGCGGAATTGCTTTGTTCAGTGGAGGACAACTGTAATAAGTGGCTCAGACAGACTGAGTAGGCCTAAAATAAAAAAGTAGGCTAAATGCAGTTCAAAATTGGTAAGAGGAGTACACAGGCGGCATAGCTTTGTTCAGCGGAGGAGGACAACTGTAATGAGAGGCTGACACAGTTACTAGGCCCAAATAAGTAAGTAGACTAAATGCAGTTCAAAATTGGTAAGGGGAGTACACAGGCATAGCTTTGTTCAGCGGAGGAGGACAACAGTAATGAGAGGCTGACACAGTTACTAGGCCCAAATAAGTAAGTAGACTAAATGCAGTTCAAAATTGGTAAGAGGAGTACACAGGCGGCATAGCTTTGTTCAGTGGAGCACAACTGTAATGAGAGGCTCACACAGTTACTAGGCCCAAATAAGTAAGTAGGCTAAATGCAGTTCAAAATTGGTAAGAGAAGTACACAGGCGGAATTGCTTTGTTCAGTGGAGGACAACTGTAATAAGTGGCACAGTTACTAGGCTCAAATAAGTAAGTAGGCTAAATGCAGTTCTAAATTGGTAACAGGAGTAGACAGGTGGCATTGCTTTGTTCAGTGGAGGACAACTGTAATAAGTGGCTCAGACAGACTGAGTAGGCCTAAAATAAAAAAGTAGGCTAAATGCAGTTCAAAATTGGTAAGAGGAGTACACAGGTGGCATTGCTTTGTTCAGTAGATGACAACTGCAGTAAGTGGCTGACACACTTAGTAGGCCAAAATAATAAAGTGGGCTAAATGTCTGCCAAAAAATCATTCATAAATAAACTGGTGGCATAGCTAGGTACAGGGGTGGGCACCTCTGCTGAGTAGCAGACAGTGGTAGTTTAATGCCAAAAAAATCAATTCGAATTACTGAAGCTTGTCAATCTTAATTTACTTTATAATAATAGTTAGGCATTGAAAACAGGGGGTCATTTGGCTAAAGTTGTGGGGGGGTAGAGCTGGCTCAAGATTTTCGTGGGCCCAGGAAACGCGGAATACATCATGGCAGTGGAGCAGAGAGAGGTAAGTATTTCAACTTTGCAAGTGCTGTGATCCTGAGCAAGCAGGGAGGGGCAACTAGTTGGCATTGGCACAGGGCCCCTCATAATACAGCGGTGTGTTTGACGGCGGGCGGCGCCTCCCACTGCCAGAGACACTTTTGCATACTATGAGGGGCCCTGTGCCAGTGCCAACAAGTATGCCCCCCCACCTGATGAAGGAACCTGCACTTTCATCTGCACCTTCCTCTTTGTCCCCGTGTAAGGTGGTATAGTATGCGGGAAGGGGAACCTGACTTTCAGCAGGGTCAGAGGCTGTGTAGAGTGCAAGGGGAATGTAGTGGTCTGGGTCAATGTACCAGCAGACTCATCTAGCAGTGGCTGGGCAATGGGCAGGATGAGGAGGAAACACAGATATAGGCCCCAAATAAAAAAGTAGGCTAAATGCAGTTCAAAATTGGTAACAGGAGTACACAGGCGGCATTGCTTTTTTCAGTGGAGGACAACTGTAAGGAGTGGCTGACACAGTTACTAGGCCCAAATAAGTAAGTAGACTAAATGCAGTTCAAAATTGGTAAGAGGAGTACACAGGCGGCATAGCTTTGTTCAGTGGAGGACAACTGTAATGAGAGGCTCACACAGTTACTAGGCCCAAATAAGTAAGTAGGTTAAATGCAGTTCAAAATTGGTAAGAGAAGTACACAGGCGGCATAGCTTTGTTCAGTGGAGCACAACTGTAATGAGAGGCTCACA
Source organism: Ranitomeya imitator (assembly GCF_032444005.1). Taxonomy (NCBI): domain Eukaryota; kingdom Metazoa; phylum Chordata; class Amphibia; order Anura; family Dendrobatidae; genus Ranitomeya; species Ranitomeya imitator. The sequence goes on along the minus strand of NC_091285.1, from coordinate 418,122,303 downwards.
CAGTTACTAGGCCCAAATAAGTAAGTAGGCTAAATGCAGTTCAAAATTGGTAAGAGGAGTACACAGGCGGAATTGCTTTGTTCAGTGGAGGACAACTGTAATAAGTGGCTCAGACAGACTTAGTAGGCCTAAAATAAAAAAGTTGGCTAAATGCAGTTCAAAATTGGTAACAGTACACAGGTGGCATTGCTTTGTTCAGTGGAGGACAACTGTAATAAGTGGCTCAGACAGAATTAGTAGGCCTAAAATAAAAAAGTAGACTAAATGCAGTTCAAAATTAGTAACAGGAGTACACAGGCGGCATTGCTTTGTTCAGTGGAGGAGGACAACTGTAATAAGTGGCTCAGACAGACTAAGTAGGTCTAAAATAAAAAAGTAGGCTAAATGCAGTTCAAACTTGGTAACAGGAGTACACAGGTGGCATTGCTTTGCTCAGTGGAGGACAACTGTAAGGAGTGGCTGACACAGTTACTAGGCCCAAATAAGTAAGTAGGCTAAATGCAGTTCTAAATTGGTAACAGGAGTACACAGGTGGCATTGTTTTGTTCAGTGGAGGACAACTGTAATAATAAAGAACGCTTACCACTAGCTGTTCCATAATGGGACACCTCATGTGCAACACTGGCAGCTGCGGATGGAGTGGTCTTGCGACTGCACTCTGTGGATGAGCTTTCACTTCTGGAGGAGGAGGGGTGGCGAACACTTACAGCAAACTGTTTCCTAGACCATGGGCTAGGCAAAACTGTCCCACTATGGCTGTCCCCTGTGGACCCTGCATCCACCACATTAACCCACTGCGCCGTGATGGACACGTAACATCCCTGGCCATGCCTACTGGTCCATGCATCTGTTGTGAGGTGCATCTTTCTACTGACTGATTGCCTCAGTGCATGGACAATGCGGTCTTTGACATGCTGGTGGAGGGCTGGGATGGCTTTTCTCACAAAGAATTGTCGACTGGGTAGGTCATAGCATGGTACTGCACAGGCCATCAGGGTTTTGAAAGCTTCACTTTCAACCAACCGGTAGGGCATCATCTCTAACGAGATTAGTCTAGCAATGTGGGCGTTCAAACCCTGTGTACGCGGATGACAGCATGAGTACTTCCTTTTCCTAACGAGAGTCTCTTGTAGGGTGAGCTGGACAGGAGAGCTGCATATGGTGGAACTAGCGGGGGTGGTAGTGGACATGGCAGATTGAGAGAGGGTTGGTGATGGTATTCTTGATGTTGGCCTACCTACAGTGTTTCCTACCAAGAACCTTGTGATTCCCTGACTGCTTTGGTCTTGCGACGATACCTCCACATTTGCTGGTGGTGTCCTGTTATGACCTGGTGGTCAGGACAATAATGGACCTGGTGGTTAAGAGCACACGGAATGACCTGATAGTTACTGATAATAAGGACGAGCTCTGGGACATGGGAACTCTGCTGACCGCAATCCCTAAACCTATCAAACACACTAGAAATAGCCGTGGATTGCGCCTAACGCTCCCTATGCAACTCGGCACAGCCTAAGAAACTAGCTAGCACTGAAGATAGAAAAATAAAGCCTACCTTGCCTCAGAGAAATTCCCCAAAGGAAAAGGCAGCCCCCCACATATAATGACTGAGTAAAGATGAAAATACAAACACAGAGATGAAATAGATTTCGCAAAGTGAGGCCCGACTTACTGAACAGACCGAGGATAGGAAAGGTTACTTTGCGGTGAGCACAAAAACCTACAAAAAGACCACGCAGAGGGCGCAAAAAGACCCTCCGCACCGACTCACGGTGCGAAGGCGCTCCCTCTGCGTCCCAGAGCTTCCAGCAAGCAAGACAACAAATTAAATAGCAAGCTGGACAGAAAAATAGAAAACCAAAGAAATACAAGCTGGAACTTAGCTTCTGATGGGAAGACAGGTCACAAGAACGATCCAGGAGTGAACTAAACCAATACTGGAACATTGACAGGTGGCATAGAGCAAAGATCTAAGTGGAGTTAAATAGAGCAGCAGCCAACGAATCAACCTAGTCACCTGTGAAACTCAGAAACACCCACCAGAGGAAGTCCATGGACAGAACCAGCCGTAATACCATTCATGACCACAGGAGGGAGCCCGACAACAGAATTCACAACAGTGTCCTAACCGGTGGGCTTACAGTGAGGGAAGCAATGTAGCGTTGCTGACTACCTTCATTCTAAGCAGGTGCACCAACGGTACAAGACGTTTGGTAGTTAGTCCAGGCTTGCAAGTGCATGCTGGTTAAATGTCTATGCATGCACATTTTATTTAAATTTAAGAGATTCTTCCCTCTGCTAAAGGTCTTTGAGCACTTCTTACAGGTAACTTTGCACTGATCATTTGGATCTTGGTTAAAAAATTCCCACAATGCACTCTTCCTACAATGGATTACCTTTTCAGGCATTGCACGCTATGCTACTTTCACCGGATGGCCACGCTGTCCTAAAACTGTTTTTGGTTTGACAAACATTTTTGGCCAGATACGGGCCTGCCAGATGAAAGCTGTTGCAATGTAGATGGCTGCTGCGGATCATCCTCCTCTGCTTCCGAGCTACTGGCAGCGGCACCCTCTTCCCCCAATGGCTGCCAATCTGGGTCAACAACTGGGTCATCTATCACCTCCTCTTCAATGTCATGTGCACCTTCCTCTGTGTCACCATGTAAGGTGCTATAGCGTTCGTGACGGGGCACCATAGTCCCATCAGGGTCAGATTCTGGCTCAGTACACTGCGAGGCCAATGTAGTGATCTGAGTCAATGGAACAGCATAATAGTCTAGCTGTGGCTGGGCATCTGTGCACTCCATGTCAAATTCATCTTGTAATGGGATTTTAACAATTTCCCTCTCTAACCCAGGCACGGTAAGTGTAAAGAGCTCCATGGAGTAAACTGTAGTGTCACCTGCCACATCCTTCACTTTTGGTTTGGGTGAAGGACACAAGGAAGCAACTTGTTCCTGACCGGGAGCATCCACTGACGACTCGCTGCTTTTAGATTTCGAACCTTCTGAAGAGGAGGCGAAAGAGCTAGAGGCTGAGTCAGCAAGGAAAGCCAAAACTTTTTCCTGCTGCTCCGGCTTTAAAAGCTGTTTCCTATTCCCAGATAAGGGAGCCTTCAAGGCCGTGTGTAGCCAGACGATGACGCTGGCTCAACACCTCAAGCCTTTGGTGCTATTTTGCTTTTCCCACTACCACCAGATGCTCCACCACCACCATCAGTACCAGCTGGCAATGACCGCCCACGGCCTCTTCCACCAGACTTCCTCATTTTTGGAAAAATCTAACCAAAATAACAATCGTTAAATGGTACTGTAAAACAAGGTAGAAGGTGTATATAAACTTTTTGAGAATTTAAATCTCCCTTTTTTTTTTGGGGGGGGGGGGGAGAAAGAAACAAAACTCAGGCCCAGTGTATTACACTACACAATGTAAGTGGCAGAATGTGGCTGGGACGTGTACGACAAACTAACAGAACTGTGACGTAGATCTACTTAGTGCAAAATTAAATTTCCCTTTTTTGGGGGGGAGACTGCAACAAAACTCAGGCCCTGTTTATTACACTACACAATGTAAGTGGCAGAACGTGGCTGGAAGATGTATGACAAACTAACAGAACTGTGACGTAGATCCACTTAATGCCAATTTAAATCTCTCTTTTTTGGGGGGGAGACTGCAACAAAAATCAGGCCCAGTGTATTACACTACACAATGTAAGTGGTAGAACGTGGCTGGAAGATATACGACAAACTAACAGAACTGAAGTAGATCTACTTAGTGCCAATTTAAATCTCCCTTTTTTGGGGGGAGACTGCAACAAAACTCAGGCCCTGTTTATTACACTACACAATGTAAGTGGCAGAACGTGGCTGGAAGATGTACGACAAACTAACAGAACTGTGACATCGATCCACTTAGGCTACGTTCACATTAGCGTTCCGCTAATGTGCGTCGCTGTTGCGTCGGCGACGCAGCGGCGACGCGCCCCTATGTTTAACATGGGGGACGCGTGCGTTTTTTTTGTTGCGTTTTCCGACACGTGCGTCGTTTCCGACGCTATCGTCGGACGCAAGAAAATGCAACAAGTTGCATTTTTCGTGCGTCCGATTTTCGTCAAAAAACGACGCACGCATCGCAAAACGCAGCGTTTTTGCGTGCGTCGTGCGTTGCGTCGCTGACGCAGCGGCGCGCAACGCTAATGTGAACGTAGCCTTAGTGACAATTTAAATCTCACTTGTTTTGGGGGGCAGATTTCAAAAAACCTCAGGCCCTTTTTATTATACTACACGATGTAAGTGGCAGAACGTGACTGGAAGATATACGACAAACTAACAGAACTGTGACGTTGATCCAATTAGTGCCAGTTTAAATCTCCCTTTTTTTGGGGGGGAGACTGCAAAAAAACTCAGGCCCAGTGTATTACACTAAACAACGTAAGTGGCAGAACGTGGCTGGAAGATATACGTCAAACTAACAGAACTGTGACGTAGATCCACTTAGTGCCAATTTAAATCTAAAGGGGAGAAGCCAGCGCTGCTAGTGGTCAGAACGCAATACTAAAAATGCACATGCACATATTAATTTCTGACTGTATATCAAAATGAGACATTTAGCAAACAATTGATCAATTCTTTGAGCCACCCCGCCACGTCACGGCATTCTCTTGGGGCAGTCCTGCTCTACGATTTTTATATTCACTGTGCCATTATGGCCTCCTTAATATGTTAGTAGAAAGACCACATTAGTCCCACTCTACGGTTTTTTGTTTTATTCACTGTGCCATTACGGCCTCCTAAATGTGTTAGAAGCAGGACCATATAGAATGCAAACCGTACCTGTAGCTTTTCTGAATCACTCCCATGGCGCCAGAAAGGGTATGCGACAATAATGGTCGACCAGGTCCAAGCATGGACATTTTAGATCTGACCTCCACAATGCCTGACCAGAACCATGGATAAAGAGAGAGACAAGCCCAGGCACAGGTGCACTAATTAAAACAGAGCCCGGGGCAGGACAGGGCTGCTGCATGTGTGTACAGCAGCCTAGATCAATCACAATGAAAACAGAAAGAATGGCGTAAATGACCAAGCGCGAACGGCAACAGTGGTGGTCAGCCACAAACCAATACAAAAACAAAAGGGGAGAAGCCAGCGCTGCTAGTGGTCAGAACGCAATACTAAGGCTTCATTCACACTAGCGTCGGGCTCGGCCCGTCGCAGGGCGTCGGGCCGAGGTTACCGACGCTAGCGTTGTAAGCGCCGCACAACGGCGCATCCGCTGCCCCATTGTGAGGTGCGGGGAGGTGGGGGAGGAGCGTTTTTTTTGTGCCGACGGTCCGCCAAAGCACGACGCATCCGTCGCACGACGGATGTGACGTGTGGCAATCCGTCGCAATGCGTCATCAATACAAGTCTATGGGGAAAAAATGCATCCTGCAAGCACTTTTGCAGGATGCGTTTTTTCTGCAAAATGAAGCATTGTGACGGATTGCAGTTAAAGTAGTGAGTGTAAAGTGTGAAAGTAGCCTTAGGCTGTGTGCACACGATGCAGATTTGGTGCAGAATTTTCTGCATAAAATCTGCACTAAATCTGCATTTCCTGGCAGAATTCGCAGGTGCGTTTTTTATGCATTTTTTTGTGTGTTTTTTGTGCGTTTTTGATGCATTTTTTATGCGTTTTTTGTGCAGATTTTACCAATGGATTTCCATTATGGAGGGGTGCAGAAACGCTGCAGAACTGCACAAAAGAAGTGACATGCACTTCTTTGAAATCTGCAGCGTTTCTGCGCAGATTTTTCTGCACCATATGCACAGCTTTTTTTTTTCACATTGATTTACATTGTACTGTAAATCACAGTCCAGTTCTGTAGCGTTTCTGCTGCAGAAAAATCTGCTGCAGTTCTGCACTAAATCTGCATCGTGTACACATACCCTAAGAATGCACATGCACATATTAATTTCTGACTGTATATAAAAATGAGACATTTAGCAAACAATTGATCAATTCTTTGAGCCACCCCGTAAATAAAATATGTAGAATAGGGCTGCCCCATTATGAGAATGCCGTGAAGTGGCGGGGTAGCTCAAAGAATTGATCAATTGTTTGCTAAATGTCTCATATTTGAAATACAGTTAGAATTTATTATGTGCATGTGCACTTCAGTTATTGCGTTCTGACCATAAGCAGTGCTGGCTTCTCCCCTTTTTTTTGCTTTGCTTTGGTATGTGGCTGACCACCACTGTTGCCGCGCATGCTGGGTCATGTGCGCCATTCTTTCTGTGTTCACTGTGATTGATAGGCTGCTGTGCACACACACAGCAGCCCTGCCCTGCCTCAGGCTCCAGTTAATTGTGCACCTGTGTCTCAGCCTGTCTCACCCTTCAACTTTGATGCTGGTTTGGCAGTGTGGAAGCCAGATCTGAAATGTCTGCACTGGACCTGATCGGCCTTTACCTGCGCTTGCCTTTCCTGGCACCAAGGGAGTGATTCTGAAAATGCTCCAGGTACAGTTCGCATGTAATGTGGTCTTTCTTTTTATACTCTTTATACATTCAGGAGGCCATAATGGCACAATGTAAATAAAATACGTAGAATAGGACTGCCCCATTATGAGAATGCCGTGAAGTGGCGGGGTAGCTCAAAGAATTGATCAATTGTTTGCTAAATGTCTCATATTTGAAATACAGTTAGAATGTATTATGTGCATGTGCACTTCAGTTATTGCGTTCTGACCATAAGCAGTGCTGGCTTCTCCCCCATTTTTTCCAATTTAAATCCCCCTTTTTTGGGGGGGAGACTGCAACAAAACTCAGACCCAGTGTATTACACTACACAATGTAAGTGGCAGAACGTTGCTGGAAGATGTACGACAAACTAACAGATCTGTGACGTAGATCCACTTAGTGCCAATTTAAATCTCCCTTTTTTTGAGGGGAGACTGCAACAAAACTCAGGCCCTGTTTATTACTCTACACAATGTAAGTGGCAGAACGTGGCTGGAAGATGTACGACAAACTAACAGAACTGTGACGTAGATCCACTTAGTGCCAATTTAAATCTCCCTTTTTTTGGGGGGAGACTGCAACAAAACTCAGGCCCTGTGTATTACAAAACACAATATAAGTGGCAGAACATGGCTGGAAGATATATCAAAAAATACAAGGGCTGTAGTACAATTTCAATCTCCCTACAATGATCTCAGGACAAGTATGGCAGCAATAAAAAGGACTGCTGCACACAAAAGTGTGGACAAATAAACAAGAGAACTGTCCAGAAAGGAGCAACAGGATTTTTGCTTTAAAGAAAGCAGTTGGTTTGCACAGCGGCTTACAAACAGCAATGCAGCTATCAGGGAGCCTTATAAGGCAGCCTAATAAGCTACAGCGCTGATGCACAAAAATATAAACTCCACTGTCCCTGCAAAGAAAAGGTGGTGTTGGACAATGGAAATCGCTACAGAACAAGCAGTTTGGGGGTTAATCTTCCCTCCCTACCTATATACCTTCTTCTGATGAATCTGCAGCAACCTCTCCCTATGCTAAGATCGGCAGAAGTAAGATGGCGGTCGGCGTGCACGCCCCTTTATAGCCCCTGTGACGCCGCAGAAAGCAAGCCAATCACTGTCATGGCCTTCTCTAAGATGGTGGGGACCGAGACCTATGTCATCACGCTGCCCACACTTTGCGTCCTCCTTCATTGGATGAAAAATGGCACTGAAAACGTCATACGAGATGCGACTTTGGCGCGCTGATCGCCGACCTCATGGCCAATCCCACACTAGGATCGGGTCGGGTTTCATGAAACCCGACTTTGCCAAAAGTCTGCGATTTTTCAATTTGTCCAATCCGTTTCGCTAAACCCTAGTTGCTACTATATACCATGTTGCTAAATCACAATCCACCATGAAGAGAAAAAACTCATGAAATAGCAGTAAGAATACTTCTTGGGTATATAACCAGCACTAACTAGCACTACGGTTGAGCGACTTTTACTTTTATAGGATCGGGTCAGGTTTCACGAAACCCGACTTTTTCAAAAGTCGGGTCGAGTGAAATCGGCCGATCCTATAAAAAAGTCGGGGTCGTTCGAAACTCGAAACCCAATGCAGTGCACTGGGTTTCCAATGGTTCCCAGGGTCTGAAGGAGAGGAAACTCTCCTTCAGGCCCTGCGATCCATATTTAAGTGTAAAATAAAGAATTAAAATAAAAAATATCGCTATACTCACCCTCGGACGCGCCCTGGTACTAACCGGGAACCTTCCTTCCTTCGAATCAGCGCTTGCAGGACCTTGCGGTGACGTCGCAGCTTGTGATTGGTCGCGCGACCGCCCATGTGACAGCTCGCGCGACCAATCACAAGCCGCGACGTCACCGCAAGGTCCTGCAAGCGCTAATTCTTAGGAAGGAAGGCTGCCGGAAAGAAGCAGGGCGCGTCCAAGGGTGAGTATATTCCTATTAGGTATATACTCACCCTCGGACGCGCCCTGCTTCTTTCCGGCAGCCTTCCTTCCTAAGAATCAGTGCTTGCAGGACCTTGCGGTGACATCGCGGCTTGTGATTGGTCACGCGAGCGGTCACATGGGCGGTCGCACGACCAATCACAAGCCGCGACGTCACTGCAAGGTCCTGCAAGCGCTGATTCGAAGGAAGAAAGGCTGCCGGTTAGTACCAGGGCGCGTCAGAGGGTAAGTATAGCGATATATTTATTTTAATTCTTTATTTTACACTTAAATATGGATTCCGATACCGATTTCCGATATAGCAAACATATCGGAACTCGGGATCGGAATTCCGATACCAGATTCAGAAGATCGCCGACTTCATGGCCGACCCCACACAGGGGCCGGGTCGGGTTTCATGAAACCCGACTTTGCCAAAAGTCGGCGACTTCTGAAAATGGCCGACCCGTTTCGCTCAACCCTAACTAGCACTAACCATGTCACATCTCCACCAGGATTTGTTCCTGCAACTTCTGCTTCTGTCACCAGGCGCTGTTGTATTCACTCTGAAGATGGTGCTGGAGATGGAAATGTCAGAATCAGAAGCTCTGAACAGCAGGCTCTGTCCAGCAACTAAAGTTAGAGTGGCTGGGAGCTGTAGTACCATCAGTCTGGCAATATGGGTGTGTGTGCTTTCAACTAAAGTTATCAGCTCTCTGCTCCGGCCAATTGGAGAGCGCCACAACCTACTAAGGCTTCCAGCTGAATCACTTATAACAGAGATTTAAATGGAAACTGCCATGTAAGCGCTCATTGTAGAGTGCAGGATAAATGTGAGCTGGGCCTCACTGTGATCTTTGGGAGGCAGATGGAACAGTTCAGTAGTAGGTCAATAATTGTTTTTATGTATTTTTTTACTCCTTTTCTTGTGAGGTATAAGTTATTAGACAACTTTATTCTTCAGTTTTGTGCAATTGCAGTGACACCAGATTTACAGTGCCTTGCGAAAGTATTTGGCTCCCTGGAACTTTTCAACCTTTTCCCACATATCATATTTCAAACATAAAGATACCAAATGTAAATTTTTGGTGAAGAATCAACAACAAGTGGAACACAATTGTGAAGTTGAACGAAATTTATTGGTTATTTTAAATATTTTGGGAAATTTAAAAACTGAAAAGTGGGGCGTGCAATATTATTCGGCCCCTTTACTTTCAGTGCAGCAAATTCACTCCAGAAGTTCATTGTGGATCTTTGAATGATCCAATGTTGTCCTAAATGCCTAATGATGATAAATATAATCCACCTGTGTGTAATGGAGTCTCCGTATAAATGCACCTGCTATGTGATAGTCTCAGGGTTCTATTTGAAGCACAGAGAGCATCATGAAAACCAAGAAACACAACAGGCAGGTCCGTGATACTGTTGTGGAGAAGTATAAAGCTGGATTTGGATACAAAATGATTTCCGAAACTTTAAACATCCCAAGGAGCACTGTGCAATAGATCATATTGAAATGGAAGGAGTATCATACCACTGCAAATCTACCAAGACCCGGCCGTCCCTCTAAACGTTTGTCTCAATCAAGGACAAGACTGATCAGAGATGCAGCCAAGAGGCCCATGATCACCCTCGATGAATTGCATAGATCTACAGCTGAGGTGGGACAGTCTGTCCATAGGAAAACAATCAGTCGTACACTGCACAAATCTGGCCTTTATGGAACAGTGGCGAGAAGAAAGCCATTTCTCAAAGATATCCATAAAAAGTGTTGTTTACACTTTGCAACAAGCCACCTGGGAGACACACCAAACATGTGGAAGAAGGTGCTCTGGTCAGATAAAACCAAAATCGAACTTTTTGGCAGCAATGCCAAATGATATGTTTGGCATAAAGGCAACACAGCTCATCACCCTGAACACATCATCCCCACTGTCAAACATGGTGGTGGCAGCATCATGGTTTGGGCCTGCTTTTCTTCAGCAGGGACAGAAAAGATGGTTAAAATTGATGGGAAGATGGAGAAAGCCAAATACAGGACCATTCTTGAAGAAAACCTGTTGGAGTCTGCAAAAAGACCTGAGACTGGGACAGAGATTTGTCTTCCAACAAGACAATGTTCCCAAACATAAAGCAAAATTTACAATGGAATGGTTCACAAATAAACGTATCCAGGTGTTAGAATGGCCAAGTCAGTGCAGACCACAATCCAATCAAGAATCTGTGGAAAGAGCTGAAAAGTGCTGTTCACAAACGATCTCCATCAAACCTCACTGAGCTCCAGCTTTTTGCCAAGGAAGAATAGGCAAGAATTTCAGTCTCTCGATGTACAAAACTGATAGAGACATACCCCAAGCGACTTGCACCTGTAATCGCAGCAAAAGGTGGCACAGCAAAGTATTAAGTTAAAGGGGCCGAATAATATTGCACGCCCCACTTTTCAGTTTTTTATTTTCCACAAAAATTTAAAATAACCAATAAATTTTGTTCAACTTCACAATTGTGTTCCACTTGTTGTTGATTCTTCACCAAAAATTTACATTTGGTATATTTATGTTTGAAGCATAATATGTGGGAAAAGGTTGAAGTTCCAGGGAGCCGAATACTTTCGCAAGGCACTGTATATAAGTTTTTTTATGTTTGGCTGCTGTCACACACTAAAAGACACTTTTTATTACAAAAATTAGTTTTTGCATCCCCATATAATTTTTCTATATTTCTGTAGACAGAGTTACGTGAGGGCTTGATTTTTGATTGATGAGTTGATGTTTTTAATGGCACTATTTTCAGGCACATATTATTTCTTTATTCCAATTTTTGGAGGCAGGGTTGGGGGTTTATTTTTTTATGCCATTCACCATGTAGGAAATATGATATGGCAGCTTTATTTTTCGGGTCAGTATGATTAAAGCAGTTCCAAGTTTGTCATTTTTTTATGTTTTGGATCTTTTACACGATAAAATCGTTTATAGAAAAAATAACTATTTTTGCTTCGCTTTATTGTGAGACCTATAACGTTTTAATTTCTCCACTTATAGAGCTTGTTATTTACAGGACAAGATGACCTTGTCAGCCATACCATTTTTATGTACATTTGTCTTTTTCATAGCATATTATGCCACTTATTTCCAGTGGTATGATGAAAACCATAGGTTGCCAACATTTTTATTTTTTTTATGATGTTCGATTAACTACTGTGACAGTTTTATAGATCGGGTCTTTCCATTTTTTATTATTATTATAATTATTATTTAATTTAAAAAATATATATATTTGACATTTCTTGAAAACTATTCTTTTAACTTTCTCACTTATTCCCCCTGTTTTACGTTAATCTCAGGTATAACTCATTGCAATGCATTATATCTGTAGAGAAGCTTCTTAGATCATGCTCTGAGCATGGTCTAAGAAGCTTTCAGTAACTTTGTTACTCGGGGGTCATCATGATGACCCGAAGAAATGATGGAAATGATTGGGCCCCCGCAATGATGTTGCGGGGGTGCTGATCTGAAGGTAGAGTGTACTCCCTCATCTCGATCACAGCATTTTGAGGGTTAATTGTGAATAAGGAGTACAAAAGGTAGTCCAAAAGGATAACAATACTTTATTAAATTACATGTGTTTTTGCAAAGTACAAACAGTAACCACGCTATAGTATCAAAAATACAGTGCTTAAGGATGATTAAAACAATACATGAGTGGGTATCCCCCGTTGTGCATTGTCTATGGGGCCAATGTGCAAACCAGTAATAGAAGCGTACTGCTATAGGTGCATATATGTAAATGTACCGGTGAGTAAGCAGTGCCCAGTGGCATAAAAATAAGAGATTTTGCAGAGCAGCACTTACCAATGCAAGGCACCAGGACAAGGCACACCAGATGGGATCCACCAATGCAAACCCGACGCGCTTTTCGCCCACAGATATAGTAGCTTTATCTCCCCTTGATAATTGTGGGGAGAGGGTTGTCAATCGGAATGACATCGGCAGTCATCCATGATCAACAGAGCAGCTTGAAAGAAGGACAGCTGCTTTGTTAATGTGGAGCAGCTGAATCGACAGCAAGAGTGGTCAGTGACCGCTTTGAGCTTGTGCTCAGTAGAGCAGGCAAGTAGTGGCCTCTGTTAGCAAATACATGCTTGTTAGTTTCAAGGCACATAGTAAAAAAATAAAGTTGTCCTCGAGAACCCCTTTAATACATGAGACTTCAGGAACAATGGTCAATGTTCTTTTTATCTTAACATTTCAGTACAGCAATATCTTCACCCAGTGGTAAGAGTGGAAATATTATTCTCTTCACCACACAGAACTATGCAATTACATGAACATGTTCTGGTGTGTCTCAGCAATCCATTTCTGTACTATGCTGACTCTAGTGTTTTTCTAAGTGTATGAGATTATGATATTCATTTTACAATTATTGAATAATAATAAAATGCATATTTGCATAATGCTGTTTTGGATTCTAGCCACAATTCCTTTCATAATATTTCAGCTATGTATATTTTAAATGCCTGTGTGTGCATAAGACTGTAATGAAGTTCTTATCACCATGTATTTCTGCACAATTAGCTCAGTGAATGCATTGCTAATCAGATTTCACGACATTTATGGAATGAGCATTAAGATTCCCAAAAGAACGCACACTACATTTTAGCGAGACAGTAATGACAACATCATGAATAGTTGGCAAACCATTGTTTTCACTTTCTATCAGGTGTATTATCTACTAGCTAGACCTGAATATAATGTATTTCAGGCTGAATGAAATATAGCTGTAGCCAAGAAAGCTAATTGGAAGTTCTTTTATTCTGCAGTCCCTAATCAATTAAATATTTTCATAGCTTGCATTGACCTTATCGACAATAAATAGGCTGTCTGATTTGTTTTCAAAGTCTACCCTATGTTCTAATAAAAATCTTAAATGATGTCAACCAAAATTCCCCTTTCAAATGCAGTTTACCTGTACTGGTACAGATTTTCACAATATAAAAGATGCAATTATACTTAATTCCGATCCTTAAAGGTACTCATACACCACAGATAGCTGTCTCACAACATTGAATTGCATGAATGGGAGACTTGTGTTAGGTGTCAAGTTCCCACATCTGCACAGGGGGAATCTTGAACCATCTCCGCTGTGGTCTCTCATTCTTCTCCAGCCACAGTGGAGCCTGCTCAGCGGAGACATCGGTCCCAGCATCTGACTCAGGCTGATATTGGGTGACTGGTTACTACTGTTTTTCCAGGCTCTGCCTTTGTAGCCAGCGCTGATCAGCAGCGAGCAGATCTTTCTGGGAGTAAGTCCTGCTTTTCCCATACTGGGCATGCCCACGGGACAACCTCCCATTGGAGGTCGGGGGTCACATGTGCAGGTCCTGAAGCGGTTTCTGTTGGACCACTAGGAAGGTCCTTGAATGCTAAAACTATAAAAGGTTCGCATGGCCACACGGCCATGCGCTAGTATCAGACCAATGTTAAAGAGCTCAGCGCCAGTGTGTTCATGCTTGTATGTGGTCAGGGTTTGGCTGAAATAAGCCCCTAGAATACCGGCATGACCACAGTTTTGCTCTATTTGGTAGCTGTGTTCCTCTGTAAGGTTAACAGGGCACAGCATTTTGTTATTCTAGCGAATCTGTGAAGTAACAGCGTTCGCTAATACCGCCATATAGTACCGCCTATTACTAGCAGCAAGTTTCTCTCCTGCACGGTGGACCCCGAGTTTTAAACGCACCAACTGTCTCATATACATACAGTTAGGTCCATATATATTTGGACAGAGACAACATTTTTCTAATTTTGGTTATAGACATTACCACAATGAATTTTAAACAAAACAATCCAGATGCAGTTGAAGTTCAGACTTTCAGCTTTCATTTGAGGGTATCCACATTAAAATTGGATGAAGAGTTTAGGAGTTTCAGCTCCGTAACATGTGTCACCCTGTTTTTAAAGGGACCAAAAGTAATTGGACATATTAAATAATTTTAACTAAAATGTTCATTTTTAGTGCTTGTTTGAAAACCCTTTGTTGGCAATGACTGCCTGAAGTCTTGAACTCATGGACATCACCAGACGCTGTGTTTCCTCCTTTTTGAAGCTCTGCCAGGCCTTCACTGCGGTGGTTTTCAGTTGCTGTTTGTTTGTGGGCCTTTCTGTCTGAAGTTTAGTCTTTAACAAGTGAAATGCATGCTCAATTGGATTCAGATCAGGTGACTGACTTGGCCATTCAAGAATATTCCACTTCTTTGCTTTAATAAACTCCTGGGTTGCATTGGCTTTATGTTTTGGGTCATTGTCCATCTGTAGTATGAAACGAGGACCAATCAGTTTGGCTGTATTTGGCTGGATCTGAGCACACAGTTTGGCGGCTCTGAATACCTCAGAATTCATTCGGCTGCTTCTGTCCTGTGTCACATCATCAATAAACACTAGTGACCCAGTGCCACTGGCAGTCATGCATGCCCAAGCAATCACACTGCCTCCGCCGTGTTTTACCAATGATGTGGTATGCTTTGAATCATGAGCTCTACCACGCCTTCGCCATACTTTTCTCTTTCCATCATTCTGGTAGAGGTTGATCTTGGTTTCATCTGTCCAAAGAATGTTCTTCCAGAACTGGGCTGGCTTTTTTAGATGTTTTTTAGCAAATTCCAGTCTAGCCTTTTTATTCTTGATGCTTATGAGTGGCTTGCACCATGCAGTGAACCCTCTGTATTTACTTTTGTGCAGTCTTCTCTTTATGGTAGATTTGGATATTGATACGCCTACCTCCTGGAGAGTTTTGTTCACTTGGTTGGCTGTTATGAAGGGGTTTCTCTTCACCATGGAGATTATTCTGCGATCATCCACCTCTGTTGTATTCCGTGGGCGCCCAGGTCTTTTTGCATTGATGAGTTCACCAGTGCTTTCTTTCTTTCTCAGGATGTACCGAACTGTAGATTTTGCCACTCCTAATATTGTAGCAATTTGTCAGATGGGCTTTTTCTGTTTTCGCAGCTTAAGGATGGCTCGTTTCACCTGCATGGATAGCTCCTTTGACCGCATGTTGACTCCACAGCAAAAAATTCCAAATGCAAGCACCATACCTCAAATCAACTCCAGGCCTTTTATCTGCTTAATTGAGAATGACATAACGAAGGGATTGCCCACACCTGTTCATGAAATAGCCTTGGAGTCAATTGTCCAATTACTTTTGGTCCCTTTTTAACCAGGGTGGCACATGTTAAGGAGCTGAAACTCCTAAACCCTTCGTCCAATTTTAATGTGGATACGCTCAAATGAAAGGTGAAAGTCTGAACTTCAACTGCATCTGAATTGTTTTGTTTAAAATTCATTGTGGTAATGTCTATAACCAAAATTAGAAAAATGTTGTCTCTGTCCAAATATATATGGACCTAACTGTATATTCAGTGCATTCCGCCAACCCTAACAACTTGCATGAGCGCTATTGTGTTCTCCATGGAAAGAGCAGAGTAAGCAGCTACCGGACAGTATTGGCAATGGCTTGTTTACGGGAGAACAGGAAGACTGGGCATTTTAATTCAAACTGTCTGATCTTTATCTACCCATCATTATCTGAGGTAAAAGTTGGGCGGCCACCATACACATCAGATGGTAATCACGCTGAAATCAATCAGTTCAGTTAAGTGATTTTAGTCTAAAGGTCCGTTTATACTGTTCAATTCTCATGAATGACCATTCCTAGGAAAGCTTGTTTCCCGATAATCGTGCAGTCTAAACAGGTTGATAATCTCTCAACATGAAAGCATTCTTTCTGTGAAATGATCTTTTGGGTTGCACAAAAGATAAACATTCTGGGCAGCTCATCGTCCTGTGTAAATGAACAGGACTCATGTTGCCAAGAACAATGGCAGCATATGAACACTGAACTATTTCTTAGGCTAGGGTCACACTTGCGAGTGCAATGCGAGAAACCAGCGTGAGTCTCTTTCATCAATACCCGGCACTCGGGATCAGAGCATGCAGCTGCATAGAAATACATGCACCTGTGCCGAGTGCCAGCGGCAGTGTCGGGTATTGATGCGTGAGTTTCTCGCATTGCACACGCAAGTGTGACCCCGGCCTTCCAGATTGCTGTGTGCGAACCTGAAGGCTCATAACGCCTTCATGACTCGCCTATTTTCAGTGGTTTCATTTTATCTTCCAAGAGCCATATTGTTTTTATTTTACTATCCTCAAATTTGTATGAAAAATAGTTTTTTGCAGGATGAGTTGTACTTTTGAATGACACCTTTCATTTTATCATGTGATGCACTGGAAAGTGGAAAAAAATTTCTTGTGCGTTGTAATTGAAAAAAAAAAATTTCCACAATTGTTTTTTTTTATGTACTATGGTCTCTATATGGTAAAACTGACCTGCCAATACGATTCTCCAGGTCAGTACTATTATACAAAAAAAATGTATAGATTTTTTTAAATTTAGGGCTCATTTTTTGCGACCTAAGCTGATGCTTTTACTGATACCATTTTGGGGTAGATACGATGTTTTGATTGCCTCTTATTGCATTTTATTGCAATGTTGTGGATGTAAAAAAAAAACCTAATTCTGACAGTGTTAGGACTGGCGGAACGCACCAAGACAGATGATAAAGGTGCGTTCGCAGTCCGGGGTCCACCGTGCAGGTGAGAACCTGCTGCTAGCAATTAGCAGACAATATGGCGGTACACTAAAGTATACACGCGTGGGTTAAACCTCACCCAGCGTGAAGAAAGCAATCCTGTTAATTCACAGGACCGCAGTACCGCACTAGTGCGCGAGCAAGTGGTCAGCGGACTTAACCCCAGAAGGGATTGGAGCCCGATTAGACCCTTGCTGGCGTAACACCGCAACTGGGTGTGTAGAGAACCTTAAGCAATCTATGTGCACAAGAGTGCGAGCGATGCCGCACTAACGGACGCCACTAACCACCCAGACTCGGGTATGGAAAGCGCAAGGCAGGCGCACGGCGCCGTACTGGCAGGCACAGCTACAGGACGCTGTGATGTGTGTTAGTGCTGTAGGCTAAGTCGGGCGCTAGGTAGCAGCCATACACCTTCCGCGAACAGACATTCAATAGGGTAGGGGTTTCCAAGGACGACTTGCACTCACAACATACACACATAAGCAATTGTAAAACAATACTAGCGCATGGCCGTGCGGTCATGCGCAGTTTATATAGCAGCAGCACAGGAAGTGGCCACAGCACTTTTGCCCTTCTAGGACCTGCCAAGAGGACCAATGGAATGTGCTGCAGAGCCTGAGCACATGACCCTCGATCTCCAACGGGAGACCTTACGCTGGGCATGCTCAGTACATGCAGACAAGGACTTAGTCCCAGAGAAGTCCGCTCGCTGCTGACCAGCACTGACTTTAAAGGCAGAGACTGGAGAAGCAGCACTAACTCTCAGAACAGAGTGAGAATGAGCAAGACGCTGGGACCGACGTCCTTGCTGAGCAGGCTCCACTGCGGCTGGACAAGAATGGGAGACCGCAGTGGAAGTGGCTCGAGATTCCCCCTGTGCAGAAGTGGGAACTCGACCCCTAACAGACAGTTTGATTTTTTTTTTTTTGTTATGCCGTTACCTATTGGATTATTTTATTTTATATTAAATAGATTGGACTTTTCTCAACATGGTGATACCAAACATGCGTAGCTTTTTAACATGTGGGTAGTCTGAACTTTTGTATTTTTTCATTTATGTATTTATTTTCATTTTTTGAAAAACACTTTTTTTTCTCACTTTTTACTGAACTTGTTAATCCTTTAGGGGACCTGAAGCTGTCATCATCCACTAGCTTAAACTATGCATAGCCGTGCTTCAGCACAAACTCATGAACTCCTATGAAGACTAGCTGATCGCTGGCTTTCATAGGAGTGTCATAATGAAAGGCACGGGGGCCTTCAGCAGTCCCATGGCTGTTATGGCAGCCCATCAGTGCCCTGCAAACACTTCATGGGCACATCGATGGACAGTGGAATGACGTGGTCAACTGCCAGCACATGCTAAATGCCAGTGTAAGAGATTGACAGTTGCATTTAACATGTTAACAGCTGCCGTTAGAGCTCAGCTCCACCTTTGGCTGTTAGAGGCACATAATAGCTGATTAAATCAGCCATCATCAGCTGATATATATGTCAGCTCAGCTTGTGAGCCCGCATCCAAGACAGGGACACTATATATGACATAACTGTCATGTCCTTGAGTAGTTAACCAACAGACTGTTGGTAAATATTTACAGAACGGCAGTTGTGTTTTTGCCACAGAATTGGCTATTGGAAATGTACCATTATGTTTCTATGCGGGCTTTTGATCCTTATTTTGTTTTCTACAAGTATAAGATTAAAGACAACAACTAGTGATAAGTGAGTGTCCTTGCCACTGCTCGTTACTCGATCATGCATCAGGGTGCTCGGGTACGTTCGCTAGTCGATTGAATATCGCGGTTGCTCAAGTGCTATGCTGAAGTCCCCACCCATCATGTTTTGCAGTTGTTAGACAGCCCATAAACATTGGGGATTGCCTGACATACACCGTAATGCCTTAGCCATTACTGTGATTGGCTGGCTGCATCTCGCCATCGAGTCTTATATAATGCCGCGAACCCATGATCAGGATTAGTAGCATTGTGGATGCAGCGTATTTTTGCTTTTTCCAAAATGTTGCTTTGTACAGTACAAGCACCATGGATTGGATTAATAGAAATGCCATGCCAACTGTGGTGTGGATCTACAAATTACAGCATGTCAATTTCTCTTGTGAGAACGCTCAGTCTTCTGTGTGTAATTTTCCCATAGACTTGCATTAGATGCAATAAGTACGCAGTTAAACAAAGCACATGCGTTGTAGGTGTGTTTACGCAGGTGTTTTTATCTTGGTTTTAGATAATTAAATAAATTTAAAAAATGAAGTGTGGTCCCCTCTATTTTTGATATCCAGCCAAGGTAAAGCAGACAGCTGTTGGGCTTATATAATCAGGCTGGGGAGGTCACTGGTTATTGGGCCCATAGTCAAAAATTGCAGCTGCTATCAACCAAAGTAGGCCAGAAAAGGACATTTCCAAAAATGTTGCCATGCAGGTCCAATGTAGTCTGTGAATAGTGGTAACTTTACTGCTATTCATAGATGCTGCAGACAAATTCAAGTAACATGGACTATTTCAGAACTGTGTGGCAACATTTTGGGTAATACACTGGTGAATGAGGGAGTGTCTATTGTCTTTATTTCTGTCCTTTTTATGTTTTTCAGGTATCCAGAGGACAAGGCCATGGGCCAGATGAAACTGTGCCTGCTGCGGAAGCACAACAAAAACGCTCATCCACAAGACCTAAATTATTGTCCCACTTAGCAGGGGCGCAGGACACCATTCTTAAAGTCAGAACATTTCAAACAAAGGTCAATTGGATGGCAGATTATGCTTCCAATATGTTTCCCAGCACAACCCTGTCTTCCAGATGGTCCAGACTCACTAGCTAGGACTCGAGTCTGGACCACATAATCTTCGCCCTGATCCTCCTTCCTTTTACCATGGTGAGTCCCAGCAGACAAGTATTCCCACACTGTGAAGAGCTCTTTACATTCCCATTTATTGATTCTGGCCTTTCGCCTTGCATGTTTAAAGAAGGACATGAGGAGATTGCATATAGTGATGCCCAAATACTTGAGCAACCACAGTCAGAAGAAGATAACTGTAGGGAACGGCAATTAGTGTTTTAAGAGGTAGAAGATAACAAAACACAGTATATGAGGCCCTCCTTTATGTCTAATACTTGCTTTGTCTGCATAGACTTTGTGAATTCCAGAGTCCCTTTTTCATAAATTATCTGCCCATGTCACCAGATGTCCAGGTAAGGTAGCAAAATGTTAAAATTACATTTACCAGTGACTAGGGTTGAGCGAAATGGGTCGAAAATTTTCAAAAGTCGCCGACTTTTGGCAAGGTCGGGTTTCATGAAACCCGACCCGACCCCTGTGTGGGGTCGGCCATGAAGTCGGCGATCTTTTGAATCTAGAATCGGAATTCCGATACCGATTCCCGATATGTTTAAGATATCGGGAATTGGTATCGGAATTCAGATTTAAGTGTAAAATAAAGAATTAAAATAAAAAATATCGCAATACTTACCCTCTGACGCGCCCTGGTACTAACCGGGTACCTTCCTTCCTTAGAATCAGCCTTCCAGGACCTTGCGGTGACGTCGCGGTGACGTCGCGGCTTGTGATTGGCCGCGCGGCAGCCCATGTGACCGCTCGCGCGACCAATCACAAGCCACGACGTCACCGCGACGTCACCGAAGGTCCTGGAAGGGCTGATTCTTAGGAAGGAAGGCTGCCGGAAAGAAGCAGGGCGCGTCCGAGGGTGAGTATATACCTAATAGGAATATACCTAATAGGAATATACTCACCCTCGGACGTGCCCTGCTTCTTTCCGGCAGCCTTCCTTCCTAAGAATCAGCCCTTCCAGGACCTTCGGTGACGTCGCGGTGATGTCGCGGCTTGTGATTGGTCGCGCGAGCGGTCACATGGGCGGCCGCGCGGCCAATCACAAGCCGCGACGTCACCGCGACGTCACCGCAAGGTCCTGGAAGGCTGATTCTAAGGAAGGAAGGTTCCCGGTTAGTACCAGGGCGCGTCAGAGGGTAAGTATTGCGATATTTTTTATTTTAATTCTTTATTTTACACTAAAATATGGATCGCAGGGCCTGAAGGAGAGTTTCCGCTCCTTCAGACCCTGGGAACCATGGAAACCCAATGCACTGCATTGGGTTTCAGGTTTCGGCCGACCCCGACTTTTTTATAGGATCGGCCGATTTCACTCGACCCGACTTTTGAAAAAGTCGGGTTTCGTGAAACCCGACCCGATCCTATAAAAGTAAAGGTCGCTCAACCCTACCAGTGACTACTGGAGGATGTAGTTTTATTTCTCCCTCTACTATGTCATCCATTATAGTCATTGGTGAAGGGGAAATATGGTGAGAGATGGCACAACTCTTAGAGGGTGTAGGAGGTGGGATTTTTTTCTCTTTTTAATTTTGTCTTATATAGAAGTCATTAAACAGAAAAGAACGTTTCCTAACATTTTTTCCTGTAAAATCCATTTTATCTTCAGGTTTTGTATATTTTATTGTTACTCCATAAAAGTGGCGTAATACTCTGACAACAATGTTCCCAGCAGCGACCTGGGAGTCAGAGATGCATCCAGACATCTTCCTCATGCTGTTGCTATTTCATTTGAGCGCTGTTTCCATTCATTTCAGCGATTTTCTTGCCTCCTCAGCCGTCCTGTTAGGATTTCCCATTAACATCCATTATACTCGGTACTCGAGTCAAGCCCACCCTAGCGTCTGACCTGCTTGGTTCGGTTACTGAGCCCTCAAGCATTTCACTGCGTGATCATCACTAATAATAACTAAAGTCAAATAACAGTAGAACAAATATTATATATACATACTGAATAAGGAAAATACTGGTAGATTTAAAAAAGTCAGAAAATGGCAAGGAAAGATAAATATATAAATAAAAACGAAGTTAGCTACTGTATAAGATAGATATCAAAATGAGTAATTATACACCTGGATATTAGACAAGTTATAAGCAAGCTTTATATCCATTGTTAAATCTTTATTGTTGGATATGGTGGTAAATATGTGTTCACATACAGAGCTACTGACAAGGACAGTTCTTCTTCCACGGAAAATAGATAAGGACATATTTGAATTTAATGAGTATAAAACACAGAAACCATTACAACTTGTAACCACTATTATGTTTCAGTGATTGCTTTGGAAAACTAATTCAGTAAAGGTGCAGGATACGGTAAACTGTGCAGTAAGATAGCACAGAATAACAAGCATCACATAGCAGGATAAATGCATTGAAATGATGGAAGATGAGCACTGTCAGATGTGTCACCAATAAGAATGAAATGAAATATGCTTCCTACTACCTGATCATCAGAAAGCAAAAAGCATTTTCTAGGTCAGTGATTATAGATGGCCTAAACATCACTACAAGTATAATCTCACAAAATATAACCGACAATATAAAGCAACATCAGTAGGTCAGTAATAGCAGCTACAGTCCAGTTCGCTTATGAAAACCTTTCCATACGTCCTGCTGTGATAATGCTGACACATCGCACTCAATATCTATGTGACGCATCTACTAACACTAGCACATATCTTAAGGAAGATGTGAACTGACTGGGCATAGCATGATCGGATTGGATAGAGACATGCCTTATTAGACACTTACAGAGAGGCAGTATATTTGGAAGTATAAAAAAGGCCGAGATTCCTACAAGCTGACCAAACATTTGTTGTGAATAGTGATGAGCGAGTGTACTCGTTGCTCGGGTTTTCCCGAGCATGCTCGGGTGATCTCCGAGTATTTGTTAGTGCTCGGAGATTTAGTTTTTGTCGCCTCAGCTGCATGATTTACGGCTGCTGGACAGCCTGAATACATGTGGGAATTCCCTAACAAACATGCATTCCTCACATGTATTCAGCATGTCTAGCAGCCGCAAATCATGCAGCTGCGGTGACAAAAAGTAAATCTCCGAGCACTAACAAATACTCGGAGATCACCAAAGCATGCTCGGGAAAACCTGAACAACGAGTATACTCACTCATCACTAGTTGTGAACCTTAAATTACAGCGCCTTGAAAATGTATTCACACCCTGTAAACTTTTCCTCATTTTTCCAAGTTATATTAACAAACTTAATGTGAACCTCTCAGGTCGCCCAGTCCCTCCAACACAGCAGCATTGACTTATTTTTGAGTAAATTCCCTGCCTAACTATCCTTGTTTTTGTGTACAAATGAGGTTAAAAAAAGCATTTATACTGACCCCGTTTGCTATATTAATAAGGCTTTGACTAGTCGGTAAAGCATTAGTTCCCGAGACTAGTCAGCCCTCTTTTCATGTTATTACGTCCCTGTGGGCATGATAACATAATTTCAACGAACGGCGTCATTGCCTCTCATGCAAATCTCAAGCATGGGCGCCGGTCATTCCGGCAGAGTCACTGCGTCTTTGAAGCCGGGTGTACTCTTCCCGGATTCAGAGGCGCCCACTGCGCATGACTGAAAGCCAGCTTCTAAACTTCCTGACATGCGCAGTGTGCCTCTGAAGCTGGGTGTATGCTTCCTGGCTTCAGAGTAACGCACCGCGCATGTCCGGAAGTTTAGAATTTGGCTTCCGTTCATGCGCAGTAATGCAATGACAATGCGTTTTTAACACCGCATTCGTAAAAAAACCATTATACAGGGCAGGGGATATAATTATAAATAAGTGAATGCTGCTAGTTTGGAGGGCATGTTAAACCTGACATTTTCCCTTTAAATGTTTTTTTATAGGGAGTTTATGTGATATACAAACACAAAGTAGCAAGGATTTGTGAAGGGTAAAGGAAATGATACATGGTATTCTAAATATTTTAAAAATATTAATCTGAAAATTGTGAAGTTCATTTGCAATCAGCCTCTCTGAATCAATACTTTGTGGGACTATTTTTCGCTGCAATTACTGCTTTGAGTCTTTTAGGGTAAGTCTCTACCAGTATGTATACAGCAAAAAGTACCTTAAAATATTACTTTTAATTTGACCAAATAAATCACACAACCGGGTGTCAGACAACACATACATGACTACAAAAGCAAATATATAAAAGTGCCCACAATATAACCAGTGCAAGTATAAAATTGGAAGAATCTCACCCACATCTTGAAACCCCTGCTCATGGAAGCACCGCATTGGAGAAAAGTGGGAAGTAATGAAATTGTACAGTACAAACCAAAAGTTTGGACACACCTTCTCATTTAAAGATTTTTTTTTCATGACTATGAAAATTGTACATCCACACTGAAGGCATCAAAACTATGAATTAACACATGTGGAATTATATACTTAACAAAAAAGTGTGAAACAACTGAAATTATGTCTTATATTCTACAGTAGGTTCTTCAAAGTAGCAACCTTTTGTTTTGATGACTGCTTTGCACACTCTTGGCATTCTCTTGATGAGCTTCAAGATGTAGTCAACGGGAAAGGTTTTCACTTCACAGGTGTGCCCTGTCAGTTTTAATAAGTGGGATTTCTTGCCTTATAAATGGTGTTGGGACCATCAGTTGTGTTGTGCAGAAGTCTGGTGGATACACAGCTGATAATCCTACTGAATAGACTGTTAGAATTTGTATTATGGCAAGAAAGAAGCAGCTAAGTAAAGAAAAACGAGTGGCCATCATTACTTTAAGAAATGAAGGTCAGTCAGTCCGAAAAATTGGGCAAACTTTGAAAGTGTCCCCAAGTGTAGTGGCAAAAACCATCAAGCACTACAAAGAAACTGGCTCACATGAGGACCGCCCCAGGAAAGGAAGCCCAAGAGTCACCTCTGCTTCTGAGGATAAGTTTATCTGAGTCACCAGCCTCAGAAATCGCAAGTTAACAGCAGCTCAGATTAGAGACCAGGTCAATGCCACACAGAGTTCTATCAGCAGACACATCTCTACAACAACTGTAAAGAAGAGACTGTGCAGCAGGCCTTCATGGTAAAATAGCTGCTAGGAAACCACTGGTAAGGACAGGCAACAAGCAGAAGAGACGTTTTTGGGCTAAAGAATACAAGGAATGGACATTAGATGAGTGGAAATCTGTGCTTTGGTCTGATGAGTCCAAATTTGAGATCTTTGGTTCAAACTACCATGTCTGTGTGCGACGCAGAAAAGGTGAACGGATGGACTCTTCATGCCTGGTTCCCACCGTGAAGCATGGAGGAGGAGGTGTGATGGTGTGGGTGTGCTTTGCTGGTGACACTGTTGGGGATTTATTGAAAATTGAAGGCATACTGAACCAGCATGGCTACCACAGCATCTTGCAGCGGCATACTATTCCATCCAGTTTGCATTTAGTTGGACCATCATTTATTTTTCAACAGGACAATGACCCCAAACACACCTCCAGGATATGTAAGGGCTATTTGACCAAGAAGGAAAGGGATGGGGGGCTACGCCAGATGACCTTGCCTCCACAGTCACCAGACCTGAACCCAATCGAGATGGTTTGGGGTGAGCTGGACCGCAGAGTGAAGGCAAAAGGGCCAAGAAGTGCTAAGCATCTCTGGGAACTCCTTCAAGATTGTTGGAAGACCATTCCCAGTGACTAACTCTTGAAGCTCATTAAGAGAATGTCAAGAGTGTGCAAAGCAGTCATCAAAGCAAAAGGTGGCTACTTTGAAGAACCTAGAATATAAGACATGGTGGATACACAGCTGTTAGTCCTACTGAATAGACTGTTAGAATTTGTATTATGGCATGAAAAAAGCAGCTAACTAAAGAAAAACGAGTGGCCATCATTACTTTAAGAAATGAAGGTCAGTCAGTCCGAAAAATTTGGCAAACTTTGAAATTGTCCCGAAGTGCAGTGACAAATTCAAAAATCGCCGACTTTCGGCAAAGTTGGGTTTCGTGAAACCGACCCGATCCTAGTGTGGGATTCGCCATGAGGTCGGCGATCAGCGCGCCAAAGTCGCGTTTCGTATGACATTTTCAGCGCCATTTTTCAGTTAATGAAGGAGGACGCAGAGTTTGGGCAGCGTGATGACATAGGTCTTGGTCCCCACCATCTTAGAGAAGGGCATGACAGTGATTGGCTTGCTTTCTGCGGTGTCACAGGGGCTATAATCGGGCATGCATGCCAACCGCCATCTTACTTCTGCTGATCGTAGCATAGGGAGAGGTTGCTGCAGCTGCATCAGAAGAAGGGATATAGTTAGGGAGGGAAGATTAAGCCCTGAAACTGTTTGTGTTGTAGTGATTTCCACTGTCCAACACCAACTTTTCTTTGCAAGGACAGTGGAGTTTATATTTTTGTGCATCAGCGCTGTAGCTTATTAGGCTGCCTCATAAGGCTCCCTGATAGCTGCATTGCTGTTTGTACGCCGCTGTGCAAACCAACTGCTTTTTATAAAGCAAAAATCTGGTTGCTCCTTTCTGCACAGTTATCTTGTTTATTTGTCCACACTTTTGTGTGCAGCAGTCCTTTTTATTGCTGCCATACTTGTCCTGAGATCATTGTAGGGAGATTGAAATTGTACTACAGCCCTTGTATTTTTTGATACATCTTCCAGCCACGTTCTGCCACTTACATTGTGTAGTGTAATACAATGGGCCTGAGTTTTGTGGCAGTCTCCCCCCCCCCCACAAAAGGAAGATTTAAATTGGCACTAAGTGGATCTACGTCAGTTCTGTTAGTTTGTTGTATATCTTCCAGCCACGTCCTGCAACTTACATTGTGTAGTGTAATACACCGGGCCTAAGTTTTGTTGCAGTCTCCCCCCCCAAAAAGGAGATTTAAATTGGCACTAAGTGGATCTACGTCAGTTCTGTTAGTTTGTTGTATATCTTCCAGCCACGTTCTGCCACTTACATTGTGTAGCGTAATACACTGGGCCTGAGTTTTGGTGCAGTCTTCCCCCCAAAAAGGGAGATTTAAAATGGCACTAAGTGGATCTATGTCAGTTCTGTAAGTTTGTCGTATATCTTCCAGCCACGTTCTGCCACTTACATTGTGTTGTGTAATACACTGGGCCTTAGTTTTGGTGCAGTCTCCCCCCAAAAAAGGGAGATTTAAATTGGCACTAAGTGGATCTACATAAGTTCTGTTAGTTTGTCGTATATCTTCCAGCCACGTTCTGCCACTTACATTGTGTAGTGTAATACACTGGGCATGAAATTTGGTGCAGTCTCCCCCCCCCAAAAAGGAGATATATATTGGCAGTAAGTGGATCTACATCACAGTTCTGTTAGTTTGTCATATATCTTCCAGCCACGTTCTACCTTTTACATTGTGTAGTTGAATACACTAGGCCTGAGTTTTGGTGCAGTCTCTGCCCCAAAAAAGGGAGATTTAAATTGGCACTAAGTGGATCTACATAAGTTCTGTTAGTTTGTCGTATATCTTCCAGCCACGTTCTGCCTCTTACATTGTGTCATGTAATACACTGGGCCTGAGTTTTGTTGCAGTCTCCCCCCCAAAAAAGGGAGATTTAAATTGGCACTAAGTGGATCTACGTCAGTTCTGTTAGTTTGTCGTATATCTTCCAGCCACGTTCTGCCACTTACATTGTGTAGTGTAATACACTGGGCCTGAATTTTGGTGCAGTCTCCCCCCCCAAAAAAGGAGATATATATTGGCAGTAAGTGGATCTACATCACAGTTCTGTTAGTTTGTCGTATATCTTCCAGCCACGTTCTGCCACTTACATTGTGTAGTGTAATACACTGGGCCTGAGTTTTGGTGCAGTCTTCCCCCCAAAAAGGGAGATTTAAAATGGCACTAAGTGGATCTATGTCAGTTCTGTTAGTTTGTCGTATATCTTCCAGCCACGTTCTGCCACTTACATTGTGTAGTGTAATACACTGGGCCTGAATTTTGGTGCAGTCTCCCCCCCCCAAAAAGGAGATATATATTGGCAGTAAGTGGATCTACATCACAGTTCTGTTAGTTTGTCATATATCTTCCAGCCACGTTCTACCTTTTACATTGTGTAGTTGAATACACTAGGCCTGAGTTTTGGTGCAGTCTCTGCCCCAAAAAAGGGAGATTTAAATTCTCAACAAGTTTATATGCACCTTCTACCTTGTTTTACAGTACCATATAACGGTTATTATTTTGGTCAGATTTTTCCAAAAATGAGGAAGTCTGGTGGAAGAGGCTGTGGGCGGTCGTTGCCAGCTGGTACTGATTGTGGTGGTGGTGGAGCATCTGGTGGTAGTGGGAAAAGCAAAATAGCACCAAAGGCTCGAGGTGTTGAGCCAGCGTCATCGTCTGGCTATACAAAGCTTCAAAGGCTCCCTTATCTGGGAGTAGGAAAACAGCTTTTAAAGCCGGAGCAGCAGGAAAAAGTTTTGGCTTTCCTTGCTGACTCAGCCTCTAGCTCTTTCGCCTCCTCTTCAGAAAGTTCAAAATATAAAAGCAGCGAGTCGTCAGTGGATGCTCCCAGTCAGGAGCATCCACTGGGTCCTTCACCCAAACCAAAAGTGAAGGATGCTGTATGGAGCTCTTTACACATACTCTGGCACCCCTCCAATCCATCCTACACTCTGCTGCGCGACTAATCTACCTGTCTCCCCGCTATTCCCCAGCCTCTCCCCTATGTCAAACCCTTCACTGGCTTCCTATCGCCCAGAGACTCCAGTTCAGAACCATCACAATGACATACAAAGCCATCCACAACCTGTCTCTTCCATACTTCTGTAACATGGTCTCCCGGTACCTACCTACACGCAACCTCCGATCCTCTCAAGACTTCCTTCTCTACTCCCTTCTCATCCCACAACTCCATCCAAGACTTCTCCCGTGCTTCCCCCATACTCTGGAACTCTCTACCTCAACACATCAGACTCTCACCTACCATAGAAACCTTAAAAAAGAACCTGAAGACTCACCTCTTCCGACAAGCCTACAGCCTGCAGTGATCCTGAACTTACTGAACCGCCGCACAACCTGCCATACCCTCCCCTAGTGTTTCATCACCCATCCCCTGCAGACTGTGAGCCCTCGCGGGCAGGGTCCTCCCTCCTTATGTACCCGTGTGCCTTGTTATTTGCTCATGTTTAATGTACTTGTCTATATTTGCCCCATATTCACATGTAAAGCGCCATGGAATAAATGGCGCTATAAAAATGTATAATAATAAATAATAAATACCTTGCCTGGGTTAGTACGGGAAATTGTTAACTGCCCATTACAAGATGAATCGGACATGGAGTGCACTGATGCACAGCCACAGCTAGATTATAATGCTGTTCCATTGACTCAGATCACTACATTGCCCTCACAGTGTACTGAGCCAGAATCTGACCCTGATGAGACTATGGTGCCCCGTCCTGAACCCTATAGCACCTTACACGGTGACACAGAGGAAGGTGCACATGACATTGAAGAGGAGGTGATAGATGATCCAGTTGTTGACCCAGATTGGCAGCCATTGGAGGAAGAGGGTGCCGCTGCCAGTAGCTCAGAAGCGGAGGAGGATGATCCGCAGCAGCCATCTACATCGCAACAGCTGTCATCTGGCAGGCTTGTATCAGGCCAAAAACGTTTGTCAAAACCAAACACAGTTTTATGACAGCGTGGCCATCCAGTGAAAGTAGCACAGCGTGCAATGCCTGAAAAGGTATTCCATAGTAGGAAGAGTGCAGTGTGGCAATTTTTTAACCAAGATCCGAATGATCAGTCAAAAGTTATCTGTAAGAAATGCTCAAAGACCTTTAGCAGAGGGAAGAATCTTAAAAATTTAAATACAACGTGCATGCTTAGACATGCTTAGACATTTAACCAGCATGCACTTGCAAACCTGGACTAACTGCCAAACATCCCGTACTGTTGGTGCACCTGCTCAGAATGAAGGTAGTCAGCAACGCCACATTGCTTCCCTCACTGTAAGCCCTCCAGTTAGGACACCACCAGCAGCAAATATGGAGGTATCGTAAGGCCAAAGCAGTCAGGGAATCACAAGGGTTTTGGTAGGAAACACTGTATGTAGGCCAACTGTTATGAACAGGTAATTCAGAACCACAATGGACCTTGAAGTTCAGAGCACACAAAGTGACCTGATAATTACCAAAAACATAGGACGAGCTCTGAGACGTGGGAACTCTGCTGACCGCAATCCCTAATCCTATCCAACCACACTAGAGGTAGCCGTGGAGCGCTCCTGACCAGTCCTATGCGTCTCGAGCACAGCCTGAGAAACTAGCTAGCCCTAAGAAAGAAAAATAAGCCTAGCTTGCCTCAGAGAAATACCCCAAAGGAAAAGGCAGCCCCCCACATACAACGACTGTGAGTTGAGATGAAAATACAAACGCAGAGATGAAATAAATTTAGCAAAGTGAGGCCCAACTTACTGAACAGACCGAAGATAGGAAAGATTGCTTTGCGGTCAACACAAAACCCTACAAACAACCACGCAGAGGGGGCAAAAAGACCCTCCGCACCGACTAACGGTACGGAGGTGCTCCCTCTGCGTCCCAGAGCTTCCAGCAAGAAAGAAAAACCAATATAGCAAGCTGGACAGAAAAAATAGCAAACAAAAATAACACAAGCAAAACTTAGCTTATGCAGGATAGACAGGCCACAGGAACGATCCAGGAGAAAGCAAGACCAATACTAGAACATTGACTGGAGGCCAGGATCAAAGCACTAGGTGGAGTTAAATAGAGCAGCACCTAACGACTTAACCTCATCACCTGAGGAAGGAAACTCAGAAGCCGCAGTACCACTCTCATCCACCAAAGGAAGCTCATAGACAGAACCAGCCGAAGTACCACTCACGACCACAGGAGGGAGCTTGGCCACAGAATTCACAACAGTACCCCCCCCTTGAGGAGGGGTCACCGAACCCTCACCAGAGCCCCCAGGCCGACCAGGATGAGCCACATGAAAGGCACGAACCAGATCGGCAGCATGGACATCAGAGGCAAAGACCCAGGAATTATCTTCCTGACCATAGCCTTTCCACTTAACCAGATACTGGAGTTTCCGTCTCGAAACACGAGAATCCAAAATCTTCTCCACTATATACTCCAACTCCCCTTCAACCAAAACCGGAGCAGGAGGATCAACAGATGGAACCACAGGTGCCACGTATCTCCGCAAAAATGACCTATGGAACACGTTATGAATGGAAAAAGAAGCTGGAAGAGTCAAACGAAAAGACACAGGATTAAGAACCTCAGAAATCTTATACGGACCAATGAAACGAGGCTTAAACTTAGGAGAGGAAACCTTCATAGGAATATAACGCGATGACAACCAAACCAAATCCCCAACACGAAGTCGGGGACCCACACAGCGCCTGCGGTTAGCAAAACGTTGAGCCTTCTCCTGGGACAAAGTCAAATTGTCCACTACATGAGTCCAAATCTGCTGCAACCTATCCACCACAGTATCCACACCAGGACAGTCCGAAGACTCAACCTGCCCTGAAGAGAAACGAGGGTGGAACCCAGAATTGCAGAAAAACGGCGAAACCAAAGTAGCCGAGCTGGCCCGATTATTAAGGGCGAACTCAGCCAAAGGCAAAAAGGACACCCAATCATCCTGATCAGCAGAAACAAAACATCTCAGATATGTTTCCAAGGTCTGATTGGTTCGTTCAGTCTGGCCATTAGTCTGAGGATGGAAAGCCGAGGAAAAAGACAAATCAATGCCCATCCTAGCACAAAAGGCTCGCCAAAACCTCGAAACAAACTGGGAACCTCTGTCAGAAACGATGTTCTCTGGAATGCCATGTAAACGAACCACATGCTGGAAAAACAATGGCACCAAATCAGAGGAGGAAGGCAATTTAGACAAGGGCACCAAATGGACCATCTTAGAGAAGCGATCACAAACCACCCAAATGACCGACATTCTTTGAGAGACGGGGAGATCCGAAATAAAATCCATAGAGATATGTGTCCAAGGCCTCTTCGGGACCGGCAAGGGCAAAAGCAACCCACTGGCACGAGAACAGCAGGGCTTAGCCCGAGCACAAATCCCACAGGACTGCACAAAAGAACGTACATCCCGCGACAGAGACGGCCACCAAAAGGATCTAGCCACCAAATCTCTGGTACCAAAGATTCCAGGAAGACCAGCCAACACCGAACAATGAACCTCAGAGATAACTTTATTCGTCGACCTATCAGGGACAAACAGTTTCTCCGCTGGGCAACGGTCAGGTTTATTAGCCTGAAATTTTTGCAGCACCCGCCGCAAATCAGGGGAGATGGCAGACAAAATTACCCCCTCTTTGAGAATACCCGCCGGCTCAGGCAAACCCGGAGAATCGGGCACAAAACTCCTAGACAGGGCATCCGCCTTCAAATTTTTAGAGCCCGGAAGGTACGAAGCCACAAAGTCAAAATGGGAGAAAAACAGCGACCAACGAGCCTGTCTAGGATTCAACCGTTTGGCAGACTCGAGATAAGTCAAGTTCTTGTGATCAGTCAAGACCACCACGCGATGCTTAGCTCCTTCAAGCCAATGACGCCAATCCTCGAATGCCCACTTCATGGCTAGCAACTCTCGATTGCCAACATCATAATTTCGCTCAGCAGGCGATAATTTCCTGGAAAAGAAGGCGCATGGTTTCATCACCGAGCAATCAGAACTTCTCTGCGACAAAACAGCCCCTGCTCCAATTTCAGAAGCATCAACCTCGACCTGGAACGGAAGCGAAACATCTTGTTGGCACAACACAGGGGCAGAAGAAAAACGACGCTTCAACTCCTGAAAAGCTTCCACAGCAGCAGAAGACCAATTGACCACATCAGCACCCTTCTTGGTTAAATCGGTCAACGGTTTAGCAATACTAGAAAAATTATTGATGAAGCGACGATAAAAATTAGCAAAGCCCAGGAACTTCTGCAGACTCTTCAGAGATGTTGGCTGAGTCCAATCATAAATGGCCTGAACTTTAACAGGGTCCATCTCGATAGTAGAAGGAGAAAAAATGAACCCCAAAAATGAAACCTTCTGAACACCAAAGAGACACTTTGACCCCTTCACAAACAAAGAATTTGCACGCAGGACCTGGAACACCATTCTGACCTGCTTCACATGAGTCTCCCAATCATCCGAGAAGACCAAAATATCATCCAAGTATACAATCAGGAATTTATCCAGGTACTCTCGGAAGATGTCATGCATAAAGGACTGAAACACTGATGGAGCATTAGAAAGCCCGAATGGCATAACCAGGTACTCAAAATGGCCTTCGGGTGTATTAAATGCTGTTTTCCATTCATCGCCCCGTTTAATACGCACAAGATTATATGCACCACGAAGATCTATCTTGGTGAACCAACTAGCCCCCTTAATCCGAGCAAACAAATCAGACAGCAGCGGTAAGGGGTACTGAAATTTGACCGTAATTTTATTTAGAAGGCGGTAATCAATACAAGGTCTCAGCGAACCATCCTTCTTGGCCACAAAAAAGAACCCCGCTCCCAATGGTGACGATGACGGGCGAATATGACCCTTCTCCAAGGACTCCTTCACGTAACTCCGCATAGCGGCGTGCTCAGGTACAGATAAATTAAACAGTCGACCCTTAGGAAACTTACTACCAGGAATCAAATCGATAGCACAATCACAATCCCTATGCGGAGGTAGGGCATTGGACTTGGGCTCATCGAATACATCCCGGTAATCAGACAAGAACTCTGGGACCTCAGAAGGGGTGGATGATGAGATAGACAGAAATGGAACATCACCATGTACCCCCTGACAACCCCAGCTGGACACAGACATTGATTTCCAATCTAATACTGGGTTATGGACTTGTAGCCATGGCAACCCCAACACGACCATATCATGCAGATTATGCAACACCAGAAAGCGAATATCCTCCTGGTGCGCAGGAGCCATGCACATGGTCAGCTGGGTCCAATACTGAGGCTTATTCTTGGCCAAAGGCGTAGCATCAATTCCTCTCAATGGAATAGGACACTGCAAGGGCTCCAAGACAAACCCACAGTGCCTAGCATACTCCAAATCCATCAAATTCAGGGCAGCGCCTGAATCCACAAATGCCATGACAGAATAGGAAGTCAAAGAGCAGATCAAAGTAACGGACAAAAGAAATTTCGACTGTACCGTACCAATGGTGGCAGACCTAGCGAACCGCTTAGTGCGCTTAGGACAATCGGAGATAGCATGAGTGGAATCACCACAGTAGAAACACAGCCCATTCTGACGTCTGTGTTCTTGCCTTTAACCCCTTCCCGACCTTTGACGCCACGTAGGCGTCATGAAAGTCGGTGCCATTCCGACCCATGACGCCTATGCGGCGTCATGGAAAGATCGCGTCCCTGCAGATCGGGTGAAAGGGTTAACTCCCATTTCACCCGATCTGCAGGGACAGGGGGAGTGGTAGTTTAGCCCAGGGGGGGTGGCTTCACCCCCTCGTGGCTACGATCGCTCTGATTGGCTGTTGAAAGTGAAACTGCCAATCAGAGCGATTTGTAATATTTCACCCATTATAACGGGTGAAATATTACAATCCAGCCATGGCCGATGCTGAAATATCATCGGCCATGGCTGGAAATACTAGTGTGCCCCCACCCCACCCCTCCGATCGCCCCCCCACCCCCCCGATCTGGCCGGTACACTGCTCCGGCTCCCCTCCGTCCAGTGCTCCGCTCCCCCCCGTGCTCGTGTCCGCTCCCCCCGTGCTCCAATCACCCCCCCGTGCTCCAATCACCCCCCCTGCACTCCGATCCACCCCCCCCCGTGCTCCGTTCCACCCCCCCGTGCTCCATTCCAGCCCCCCCGTGCTCCGTTCCACGCCCCCCGCGCTCCGTTCCACCCCTCCCGCGCTCCGATTCCCCCCCCGTGCTCCGATCCCCCCCCCGTGGTCCCCCCCCACCCTATCATACTTACCGATCCAGCCGTGGTCCCGTCCGTCTTCTCCCGGGCGCCGCCATCTTCCAAAATGGCGGGCGCATGCGCAGTGCGCCCGCCGAATCTGCCGGCCGGCAGATTCGTTCCAAAGTGCATTTTGATCACTGAGATATAATCTATCTCAGTGATCAAAATAAAAAAAATAATAAATGACCCCCCCCCTTTGTCACCCCCATAGGTAGGGACAATAAAAAAATAAAGAAATTTTTTTTTTCCACTAATGTTAGAATAGGGTTAGGGTTAGGGGTAGGGTTAGGGTTAGGGGTAGGGTTAGGGCTAGGGTTAGGGTTAGGGTTAGGAATGTGCACACGTATTCTGGTCCTCTGCGGATTTTTCCGCTGCGGATTTGATAAATCCGCAGTGCTAAACCGCTGCGGATTTATGGCGGATTTACCGCGTTTTTTTCTGCGCATTTCACTGCGGTTTTACAATTGCGATTTTCTATTGGAGCAGTTGTAAAACCGCTGCGGAATCCGCACAAAGAAGTGACATGCTGCGGAATGTAAACCGCTGCGTTTCCGTGCAGTTTTTCCGCAGCATGTGTACAGCAATTTTTGTTTCCCATAGGTTTACATTGAACTGTACACTCATGGGAAACTGCTGCGGATCCGCAGCGTGTGCACATACCTTTAGAATTAGGCTATGTGTGTTAGGGGTCGAGTTCCCGCTTCTGCACAGGGGGAATCTCGAGCCGCCTCCGCTGCGGTCTCCCATTCTTGTCCAGCCGCAGTGGAGTCTGCTCAGCAAAGACGTCGGTCCCAGCGTCTTGCTCATCCTCACTCTGTTCTGAGAGTTACTGCTGCTTCTCCAGTCTCTGCCATTAAAGTCAATGCTGGTCAGCAGCGAGCGGACTTCCCTGGGACTAAGTCCTTGTCTGCACGTACTGAGCATGCCCAGCATAAGGTCTCCCGTTGGAGATCGAGGGTCATGTGCTCAGGCTCTGCAGCACATTCCATTGGTCCTCTTTGCAGGCCCTGGAAGGGCAAAGGTGCTGTGGCCTCTTCCTGTGCTGCTGCTATATAAACTGCGCATGACCGCACGGCCATGCGCTAGTATTATCTGACAATTGCTTATGTGTGTATGTTGTGAGTGCAAGTCGTCCTTGGAAACCCCTACCCTATTGAATGTCTGTTCGCGGAAGGTGTATGGCTGCTATCTAGCGCCCGACTTAGCCTACAGCACT
Source organism: Ranitomeya imitator (assembly GCF_032444005.1). NCBI lineage: Eukaryota > Metazoa > Chordata > Amphibia > Anura > Dendrobatidae > Ranitomeya > Ranitomeya imitator. The sequence goes on along the minus strand of NC_091285.1, from coordinate 418,086,231 downwards.
AAACACACATCTCAGCGTCCTGTAGCTGTGCCTGCCAGTACGGCGCCGTGCGCCTGCCTTGCGCTTTCCATACCCGAGTCTGGGTGGTTAGTGGCGTCCGTTAGTGCGGCATCGCTTGCACTCTTGTGCACTTATATTTCTTAAGGTTCTCTACACACCCAGTTGCGGTGTTACGCCAGCAAGGGTCTAATCGGGCTTCAATCCCTTCTGGGGTTAAGTCCGCTGACCACTTGCTCGCGCACTAGTGCGGTACTGCGGTCCTGTGAATTAACAGGATCGCTTCCTTCACGCTGGGTGAGGTTTAACCCACGCGTGTATACTTTAGTGTACCGCCATATTGTCTGCAAATTGCTAGCAGCAGGTTCTCACCTGCACGGTGGACCCCGGACTGCGAACGCACCTTTATCATTTGTCTAGGTGCGTTCCGCCAGTCCTAACAGAATACTAGCGCCAGGGTCTGGCTAGTAAAAATGGCGGACGACCAGCGTTTACAGCGGTACATCCAGCAGCTGGAGGGAAGGTTGGCGGCTCTTGAGCGTACAACCTCAGCTGTGGATGTCACTGCTGTAGCTGTGCAGGCTGCAAGTGTAGCCGCAGCCAGTTTGTCCACTGCCACCCCTGCTCCGACTTTATCCCGTCTCCCACTACCTGACAAGTTTGCTGGCGACAGCAAACATTGTCGTGGATTCGTGAGCCAGTGCTCTATACATCTTGAGCTCCTGGCGTCACGTTTTCCTACGGAGCGGGCGAGAGTGGGATTTATCCTATCTCTCTTGTCGGGCAGGGCGTTGGAGTGGGCAACGCCACTCTGGGAGCGAGATGATCGTGTGGTACAGAGTGCTCCTCTCTTCTTGGACACTCTGAAGCAGGTCTTTTTAGGGCCTCGGGTTACCCACGACACCGCACTCCAATTGTTGTCCATTACACAGGGTACCTCCGTGGTCAGCCAGTTTGCCATTCAGTTCCGGACTCTAGCTTCAGAGTTAGAGTGGCCAGACAAAGTTCTTATTCCGGTGTTCTGGAGGGGACTGGCAGACCACGTGAAAGACGCCTTGGCCACTAGGGAGATACCGGCCACACTGGAGGAACTTATTTCCGTGTCTACCCGCATCGACCTCCGTTTTCACGAGCGGAGGTTGGAGCGGACCCAGTGTAGGCAGAGGTTTCGGCTGGCTCCAACTTTCGCCAGACCTCTGGAATCTCCTGTCTTGGCGTCAGATTCTCATGAGGCCATGGAGGTTTCTCGAGCGGGACCTAAATCTCTAGCCGCTCGAGTACCCGTAGTTTGTAATAACTGTCGACAACATGGACATTACGCCAATAAATGTCCGCGGCGGTCGGGAAACGATCGCGTCTAGTGGCCATTGGGGGAGGTTCACTAGACACAGCAGCATTCTCCTCCAAACTGTCCTTTAAAGGGACAATCCTGTTAGGCTCCTCCACTCTTACAGTCGACCTTTGTGTGGATTCAGGAGCAGAGGGAAGTTTCATGTCCTCTGCTTTTGCTACACGTCATGCTATACCACTGGTCATGCTCGCCAAACCAATAACGGTTAGAGTTGTGAATGGGGCAACACTCCCACTGCAAATCACGCACCAGACAGTCCCGTTATCGCTGTCCATGTCTCCTTCCCACCAGGAGATTATTTCCCTTCTTGTCCTTCCTGAGGGAATGGATGAGATTTTGCTGGGAATACCCTGGCTCCGTTTCCACTCGCCACATATTGAGTGGTCCTCAGGGAAAATATTGGGCTGGAGTAAGTCATGTTTGGGCAGATGTGTGAGTGAGTGTGTACAGGTCTCTACTACCCAGGTACCCGCAGATCTCTCGTCGCTTCCCAGGTATTATTGGTGTTATGCAGACGTGTTCTCTAAAAAGGCTGCTGAGACTCTACCGCCCCATCGCCCTTACGACTGTCCTATCGACCTCTTGCCGGGAGCTGAACCTCCTAGGGGAAGGGTATATCCCCTCTCTCTCCCTGAGACGGAGGCTATGTCTCAATACATTCAGGAGAATTTAGCAAGAGGATTTATAAGGAAGTCAGTGTCTCCGGCAGGGGCGGGATTCTTCTTCGTGCAGAAGAAGAACGGAGAGTTACGTCCTTGCATCGATTACAGGGGTCTCAATGCTATCACCATTAAGAATAAATACCCGTTGCCCCTGATATCGGAGCTCTTTGACAGGTTAAGGGGAGCTAAAATATTCACCAAGTTAGATCTGCGGGGTGCCTACAATCTGATTCGTATCCGTGAGGGGGACGAGTGGAAGACGGCTTTCAATACCAGGGATGGGCACTATGAGTACCTGGTGATGCCTTTCGGGCTCTGTAATGCCCCAGCCGTTTTTCAGGACTTCGTCAACGATATCTTCCGGGATATGCTTTCTACCTCGGTCGTAGTCTATCTGGATGATATTCTCATCTTTTCTCCAGATATTGACTCCCACCGGAGAGATGTTGGCAGAGTCTTCGAACTCTTACGGGCAAATTCCTTGTATGCAAAGTTGGAGAAGTGTGTGTTTGAACAGGAGTCCTTGCCTTTCCTGGGCTATATTGTCTCGGCCCAGGGATTGGCTATGGATCCTGCCAAACTACAAGCAGTGATGGACTGGCAGGAACCCCATTCTCTTAAAGCGGTGCAGCGCTTTATGGGGTTCATAAATTACTATCGCCAGTTCATTCCCCACTTTTCAACTTTGGTAGCTCCCTTGGTATCCCTCACCAAGAAGGGAGCGAATCCCAAATTGTGGTCCGAAGGGGTCTCCAAGGCCTTCTCTTCTATAAAGACCCATTTTGCCAGCGCTCCTATCTTACATCGTCCCGATGTGGGTAAGCCATTCCTTTTGGAAGTGGATGCCTCATCCGTTGGTGCTGGAGCAGTCCTCTATCAAAAGGATGCTCAGGGTCGGAAGCATCCATGCTTCTTTTTCTCTAAGACCTTCACACCAGCGGAGAGAAATTACTCCATCGGGGATAGAGAGTTGTTGGCAATGAAGTTGGCCTTTTCTGAGTGGAGACATCTCTTGGAGGGTGCCCGATTCCCATTCCAGGTTTTCACGGATCACAAGAATTTGGTCTATTTACAAACAGCCCAGCGGCTGAATTCTCGTCAGGCCAGATGGTCCTTGTTTTTCTCCCGGTTCCACTTTACCCTACATTATCTCGCCGGGGAGAAGAACATTCGTGCCGACGCTCTCTCTCGCTCCTTCGTGTCAGCTGAGGAGGAGGAGGACGAGCCTCGGCTCATTGTCCCTTCGGAGAGTCTGAGAACTGTAGCTCCGGTTTCGCTGGAGTCTGTGCCCCCGGGCAAGACTTTTGTTCCCATCAATTTGCGTCCGGAGGTTCTCTCTTGGGCTCATTCGTCCAGAGTGGGTGGACACTTTGGGGCTAAAAGGACCTCTGAGCTACTGGCGAGGACGTACTGGTGGCCACATATGGTTCGTGACGTCGGAGACTACGTTCGGGCATGTGTCTCTTGTGCCAAGAATAAGTCTTCCCGACAACGGCCAGCTGGTTTGTTATACCCTCTGCCGGTGGCAGACAGGCCCTGGGAAATGGTCGGGATGGATTTTGTTGTGGGTTTGCCCAAGTCTCGTGGCTGTACCATTATTTGGGTAATCACCGACCATTTTTCTAAAATGGTGCATTTGGTGCCACTTCCCCGGTTACCTTCTGCACGGGCCTTGGCAGCGTTGTTTGTCAAACACATCTTTCGTCTTCACGGTATGCCAGACAAAATTGTCAGTGACCGAGGTCCCCAGTTTGCGTCTCGGTTCTGGAGAGAGCTTTGTCGTCTTCTCAGTATCGAGTTGAATCTCTCTTCGGCTTATCATCCCGAGACGAATGGGTTGGTAGAGAGAGCCAACCAGACCTTGGTCACATATCTGCGACATTTTGTTTCTGCTAAGCAGGATGACTGGGCATCTTTGCTACCGTGGGCGGAGTTTGCTCTTAACAATGCTGTCGCTGATTCCACTGGACAGACTCCATTCCTCCTTAACTATGGTCAGCATCCGAGGGTACCTGTGCCCATGCCCGTGTCTTCCGCCGATTCCAGGGTGGCAGACTGGGCTGTGGAGGCACGGGATATTTGGGATCGCACTCAGGATGCTATTCAGGCTTCCAAGGAGAGAATGAGGTCCTCCGCCGATGCACATCGGCGCCCCGCTCCAACCTTTGCTCCTGGCGACTTAGTGTGGCTCTCCGCCCGTAACATCAGGCTGCGAGTTGAGTCCACCAAGTTTGCACCTCGCTACTTAGGTCCTTTTAAGGTCCTCGAACAGGTTAATCCTGTGGTTTACCGTCTGGCCCTTCCTCCACGCCTGGGTATCACCGACACCTTTCACGTGTCCCTCCTTAAGCCCGTCTACATGTCCCGGTTTTCTGAGTCATCTACTGAGACGTCGGGTTCGTCTACGGACGATTACGAGGTGAACGCGATCTTGGGGTACAAGGTGGTTCGTGGCAAAAAACTTTATTTAGTGGACTGGAGGGGTTACGGCCCTGAGGATAGATCCTGGGAGCCTGCTGAGCACATTCGGGCTCCGCAGCTCATTGCTGCCTTCGAACGTAGCGAGGCCCAAGGAGGGGGGGGCCATGTTAGGGGTCGAGTTCCCGCTTCTGCACAGGGGGAATCTCGAGCCGCCTCCGCTGCGGTCTCCCATTCTTGTCCAGCCGCAGTGGAGTCTGCTCAGCAAAGACGTCGGTCCCAGCGTCTTGCTCATCCTCACTCTGTTCTGAGAGTTACTGCTGCTTCTCCAGTCTCTGCCATTAAAGTCAATGCTGGTCAGCAGCGAGCGGACTTCCCTGGGACTAAGTCCTTGTCTGCACGTACTGAGCATGCCCAGCATAAGGTCTCCCGTTGGAGATCGAGGGTCATGTGCTCAGGCTCTGCAGCACATTCCATTGGTCCTCTTTGCAGGCCCTGGAAGGGCAAAGGTGCTGTGGCCTCTTCCTGTGCTGCTGCTATATAAACTGCGCATGACCGCACGGCCATGCGCTAGTATTATCTGACAATTGCTTATGTGTGTATGTTGTGAGTGCAAGTCGTCCTTGGAAACCCCTACCCTATTGAATGTCTGTTCGCGGAAGGTGTATGGCTGCTATCTAGCGCCCGACTTAGCCTACAGCACTAAACACACATCTCAGCGTCCTGTAGCTGTGCCTGCCAGTACGGCGCCGTGCGCCTGCCTTGCGCTTTCCATACCCGAGTCTGGGTGGTTAGTGGCGTCCGTTAGTGCGGCATCGCTTGCACTCTTGTGCACTTATATTTCTTAAGGTTCTCTACACACCCAGTTGCGGTGTTACGCCAGCAAGGGTCTAATCGGGCTTCAATCCCTTCTGGGGTTAAGTCCGCTGACCACTTGCTCGCGCACTAGTGCGGTACTGCGGTCCTGTGAATTAACAGGATCGCTTTCTTCACGCTGGGTGAGGTTTAACCCACGCGTGTATACTTTAGTGTACCGCCATATTGTCTGCAAATTGCTAGCAGCAGGTTCTCACCTGCACGGTGGACCCCGGACTGCGAACGCACCTTTATCATTTGTCTAGGTGCGTTCCGCCAGTCCTAACAATGTGCACACGGTGCGGATTTGGCTGCGGATCCGCAGCAGTGTTCCATCAGGTTTACAGTACCATGTAAACATATGAAAAACCAAATCCGCTGTGCCCATGGTGCGGAAAATACCGCGCGGGAACGCTGCGTTGTATTTTCCGCAGCATGTCAATTCTTTGTGCGGATTCCGCAGCGTTTTACACCTGTTCCTCAATAGGAATCCGCAGGTGAAATCCGCACAAAAAACACTGGAAATCCGCGGAAAATCCGCAGGTAAAACACAGTGCCTTTTACCCGCAGATTTTTCAAAAATGGTGCGGAAATATCTCACACGAATCCGCAACGTGGGCACATAGCCTTAGGGTTAGGGTTGGAATTAGGGTTGTGGTTAGGGTTAGGGGTGTGTTGGGGTTAGTGTTGTGGTTAGGGGTGTGTTGGGGTTAGGGTTGTGATTAGGATTATGGCTACAGTTGGGATTAGGGTTAGGGGTGTGTTGGGGTTAGTGTTGGAGGTAGAATTGAGGGGTTACCACTGTTTAGGCACATCAGGGGTCTCCAAACGCAACATGGCGCCACCATTGATTCCAGCCAATCTCGAATTCAAAAAGTCAAATGGTGCTCCCTCACTTCCGAGCCCTGACGTGTGCCCAAACAGTGGTTTACCCCCACATATGGGGTACCAGCATACTCAGGACAAACTGCGCAACAATTACTGGGGTCCAATTTCTCCTGTTACCCTTGTGAATCTAAAAAAATGCTTGCTAAAACATAATTTTTGAGGAAAGAAAAATGATTTTTTATTTTCACGGCTCTGCGTTGTAAACGTCTGTGAAGCACTTGGGGGTTCAAAGTGCTCACCACATATCTAGATAAGTTCCTTGGGGGGTCTAGTTTCTAAAATGGGGTCACTTGTGGGGGGTCTCTACTGTTTAGGCACACCAGGGGCTCTGCAAACGCAACGTGACACCCGCAGACCATTCCATCAAAGTCTGCATTTCAAAAGTCACTACTTCCCTTCTGAGCCCCGACGTGTGCCCAAACAGTGGTTTACCCCCACATATGGGGTATCAGCGTACTCAGGAGAAACTGGACAACAACTTTTGGGGTCCAATTTCTCCTGTAACCCTTGGGAAAATAAAAAATTCTGGGCTAAATAATTATTTTTGAGGAAAGAAAACGTATTTATTATTTTCACGGCTCTGCATTATAAACTTCTATGAAGCACTTGGGGGTTCAAAGTGCTCACCACACATCTAGATAAGTTCCTTTCAGGGTCTAGTTTCCAAAATGGGGTCACTTGTGGGGGGTTTCTACTGTTTAGGCACATCAGGGGCTCTGCAAACGCAACGTGACGGCCGCAGAGCATTCCATCAAAGTCTGCATTTCAAAACGTCACTACTTCAATTCCAAGCCCCGGCATGTGCCCAAACAGTAGTTTACCCCCACATATGGGGTATCACCGTACTCAGGAGAAACTGGACAACAACTTTTGGGGTCAAATTTCTCCTGTTACCCTTGGGAAAATTAAAAAATTCTGGGCTAAATAATTATTTTTGAGGAAAGAAAACGTATTTATTATTTTCACGGCTCTGCATTATAAACTTCTATGAAGCACTTGGGGGTTCAAAGTGCTCACCACTAGTGTTGAGCATTCCGATACCGCAAGTATCGGGTATCGGCCGATACTTGCGGTATCGGAATTCCGATACCGAGATCCGATATTTTTGTGATATCGGGTATCGGTATCGGAAGTGTAAAATAAAGAATTAAAATAAAAAATATTGTTATATTCACCTCTCCGGCGGCCCCTGGACATCAGCGGGAGGATCCGGCGTCCGGCACGGCTTCTTTCTTCAAAATGCGCGCCTTCAGGACCTGTGGAATGACGTCCCGGCTTCTGATTGGTCGCGTGCCGCCCATGTGACCGCCACGCGACCAATCAGAAGCCGCGACGTCATTCCTCAGCTAAAGTCCTAGAATGAGCGCCTTCTAGGACCTGAGGAATGACGTCGCGGCTTCTGATTGGTCGCGTGGCGGTCACATGGGCGGCACGCGACCAATCAGAAGCCGGGACGTCATTCCACAGGTCCTGAAGGCGCGCATTTTGAAGAAAGAAGCCGTGCCGGACGCCGGATCCTCCCGCTGATGTCCAGGGGCCGCCGGAGAGGTGAATATAACAATATTTTTTATTTTAATTCTTTATTTTACACTTTAATATGGATCCCAGGGCCTGAAGGAGAGTTTCCTCTCCTTCAGACCCTGGGATCCATGAGGATACATTCCGATACTTGATGTCCCATTGACTTGTATTGGTATCGGATATCGGTATCGGCGATATCCGATATTTTTCGGGTATCGGCCGATACTATCCGATACCGATACTTTCAAGTATCGGACGGTATCGCTCAACACTACTCACCACACATCTAGATAAGTTCCTTTGGGGGTCTAGTTTCCAAAATGGGGTCACTTGTGGGGGGTTTCTACTGTTAAGCCACATCAGGGGCTCTGCAAACGCAACGTGACGCCCACAGAGCATTCCATCAAAGTCTGCATTTCAAAACGTCACTACTTCACTTCCGAGCCCCGGCATGTGCCCAAACAGTGATTTACCCCCACATATGGGGTATCAGCGTACTCAGGAGAAACTGGACAACAACTTTTGGGGTCAAATTTCTCCTGTTACCCTTGGGAAAATAAAAAATTGCAGGCTAAAAGATCATTTTTGAGAAAATAATTTTTTTTTTTATTTTCATGGCTCTGCGTTATAAACTTCTGTGAAGCACTTGGGGGTTCAAAGTCCTCACCACACATCTAGATTAGTTCCTTTGGGGGTCTAGTTTCCAAAATGGTGTCATTTCTGGGGGATCTCCAATGTTTAAGCACACAGGGGCTCTCCAAACGTGACATGGTGTCCGCTAATGATTGGAGCTAATTTTCCATTTAAAAAGCCAAATGGCGTGCCATCCCTTCCGAGCCCTGCCGTGCGCCCAAACAGTGGTTTACCCCCACATATGGGGTATCAGCGTACTCAGGACAAACTGGACAACAATATTTGGGGTCCAATTTCTCCCATTATCCTTGGCAAAATAGGAAATTCCAGGCTAAAAAATCATTTTTGAGGAAAGAAAAATTATTTTTTATTTTCATGGCTCTGCGTTATAAACTTCTGTGAAGCACCTGGGGGTTTAAAGTGCTCAATATGCATCTAGATAAGTTCCTTGGGGGGTCTAGTTTCCAAAATGGGGTCACTTGTGGGGGAGCTCCAATGTTTAGGCACACAGGGGGCTCTCCAAACGCGACATGGTGTCCGCTAACAATTGGAGCTAATTTTCCATTCAAAAAGTCAAATGGCGCGCCTTCCCTTCCGAGCCCTGCCGTGTGCCCAAACAGTGGTTTACCCCCACATATGAGGTATCGGCGTACTCGGGAGAAATTGCCCAACAAATTTTATGATCCATTTTATCCTACTGCCCATGTGAAAATGAAAAAATTGAGGCGAAAATAATTTTTTTGTGAAAAAAAAGTACTTTTTCATTTTTACAGATCAATTTGTGAAGCACCTGAGGGTTTAAAGTGCTCACTAGGCATCTAAATAAGTTCCTTGGGGGGTCTAGTTTCCAAAATGGGGTCACTTGTGGGGGAGCGCCAATGTTTAGGCACACAGGAGCTATCCAAACGCGACATGGTGTCCGCTAACGATGGAAATAATTTTTCATTCAAAAAGTCAAATGGCGCTCCTTCCCTTCCGAGCCTTACCATGTGCCCAAACAGTGGTTTACCCCCACATGTGAGGTATTGGTGTACTCAGGAGAAATTGCCCAACACATTTTAGGATCCATTTTATCCTGTTGCCCATGTGAAAATGAAAAAATTGAGGCTAAAAGAATTTTTTTGTGAAAAAAAAGTACTTTTTCATTTTTACGGATCAATTTGTGAAGCACCTGGGGGTTCAAAGTGCTCACTATGCATCTAGATAAGTTCCTTGGGGCGTCTAGTTTCCAAAATGGGGTCATTTGTGGGGGAGCTCCAATTTTTAGGCACACGGGGGCTCTCCAAACGTGACATGGTGTCCGCTAAAGAGTGGAGCCAATTTTTGATTCAAAAAGTCAAATGGCGCTCCTTCCCTTCCAAGCCCTGCCGTGCGCCCAAACAGTGGTTTACCCCCACATATGAGGTATCAGCGTACTCAGGACAAATTGGACAACAACTTTCGTGGTTCAGTTTCTCCTTTTACCATTGGGAAAATAAAAAAATTGTTGCTAAAAGATAATTTTTGTGACTAAAAAGTTAAATGTTCATTTTTTCCTTCCATGTTGCTTCTGCTGCTGTGAAGCACCTGAAGGGTTAATAAACTTCTTGAATGTGGTTTTGAGTACCTTGAGGGGTGCAGTTTTTAGAATGGTGTCACTTTTGGGTATTTTCAGCCATATAGACCCCTCAAACTGACTTCAAATGTGAGGTGGTCCCTAAAAAAATGGTTTTGTAAATTTCGTTGTAAAAATGACAAATCGCTGGTCAAATTTTAACCCTTATAACTTCCTAACAAAAAAAAATTTTGTTTCCAAAATTGTGCTGATGTAAAGTAAACATGTGGGAAATGTTATTTATTAACTATTTTGTGTCACATATCTCTCTGGTTTAACAGAATAAAAATTCAAAATGTGAAAATTGCGAAATTTTCAAAATTTTCGCCAAATTTCCGTGTTTATCACAAATAAATGCAGAATTTATTGACCTAAATTTACCACTAACATGAAGCCCAATATGTCACGAAAAAACAATCTCAGAACCGCTAGGATCCGTTGAAGCGTTCCTGAGTTATTACCTCATAAAGGGACACTGGTCAGAATTGCAAAAAACGGCAAGGTCTTTAAGGTCAAAATAGGCTGGGTCTTGAAGGGGTTAAGCTCTGGTCAAAGTCCTATCGCACTGCATAGGCTCAGGTTTATGCTCAGATAATACCGCCAAATGGTGCACAGATTTACGCTCACGCAAGCGTCGACCGATCTGAATGGCCAAAGACATAGACTCATTCAGACCAGCAGGCATAGGAAATCCCACCATGACATCCTTAAGGGCTTCAGAGAGACCCTTTCTGAAAATAGCTGTCAGCGCACATTCATTCCATTGAGTGAGCACGGACCACTTTCTAAACTTCTGACAATAAATCTCTATCTCATCCTGACCCTGACACAGAGCCAGCAAATTTTTCTCTGCCTGATCCACTGAATTAGGTTCATCGTACAGCAATCCAAGCGCCAGAAAAAACGCATCAATATTACATAATGCAGGATCTCCTGGCGCAAGGGAAAATGCCCAGTCTTGAGGGTCGCCACGTAATAAAGAAATAATGATCTTAACTTGTTGAACTGGGTCACCAGCGGAGCGGGGTTTCAAAGCCAGAAATAGTTTACAATTATTTTTAAAATTCAAAAACTTAGCTCTATCTCCAGAAAATAACTCAGGAATAGGAATTTTAGGTTCTAAAATAGGATTCTGAACCACTAAATCTTGAATGTTCTGTACACTTATAGTGAGATTATCCATCAAAGAGGACAGACCATGAATGTCCATGTCCACACCTGTGTTCTGAACCACCCTGATGTAAAGGGGAAAAGAAAGACAGAACACAGTGCAAAGAAAAAAAAATGGTCTCAGAACTTCTCTTTTCCATCTATAGAGAAGCATTAGTACTTTGGGCCTCCAGTACTGTTATGAACAGGTAATTCAGAACCACAATGGACCTTGAAGTTCAGAGCACACAAAGTGACCTGACAATTACCAAAAACATAGGACGAGCTCTGAGACGTGGGAACTCTGCTGACCACAATCCCTAATCCTATTCAACCACACTAGAGGTAGCCGTGGAGCGCTCCTGACCAGTCCTATGCGCCTCGAGCACAGCCTGAGAAACTAGCTAGCCCTAAGAAAAATAAGCCTAGCTTGCCTCAGAGAAATACCCCACAGGAAAAGGCAGCCCCCCACATATAATGACTGTGAGTTGAGATGAAAATACAAACGCAGAGATGAAATAGATTTAGCAAAGTGAGGCCCAACTTACTGAACAGACCGAAGATAGGAAAGATTGCTTTGCGGTCAACACAAAACCCTACAAACAACCACACAGAGGGGGCAAAAAGACCCTCCGCACCGACTAACGGTACGGAGGTGCTCCCTCTGCGTCCCAGAGCTTCCAGCAAGCAAGAAAAACCAATATAGCAAGCTGGACAGAAAAAATAGCAAACAAAAATAACACAAGCAAAACTTAGCTTATGCAGGATAGACAGGCCACAGGAACGATCCAGGAGAAAGCAAGACCAATACTAGAACATTGACTGGAGGCCAGGATCAAAGCACTAGGTGGAGTTAAATAGAGCAGCACCTAACGACTTAACCTCATCACCTGGGGAAGGAAACTCAAAAGCCGCAGTACCACTCTCATCCACCAAAGGAAGCTCATAGACAGAACCAGCCGAAGTACCACTCACGACCACAGGAGGGAGCTTGGCCACAGAATTCACAACGGCCAACATCGAGAATACCATCACCAACCCTCTCTCAAACCACCATGTCCACCACCACCACCACCACCGCTAGTTCCACCATATGCACCTCTCCAGTCCAGCTCACCCTACAAGAGACTCTTGTTAGGAAAAGAAAGTACTCATCCTCTCATCCGCGTATACAGGGGTGGAACGCCCACATTGCTAGACTAATCTCGTTAGAGATGATGCCCTACTGGTTGGTTGAAAGCGAAGCTTTCAAATCCCTGTTGGCCTACGCAGTACCACGCTATGATCTACCTAGTCAACACTTCTTTGCGAGAAAAGCCATCCCAGCCCTCCACCAGCATGTCAAAGACCGCATTGTCCATGCACTGAGGCAATCAGTCAGTAGAAAGGTGCACCTCACAACAGATGCATGGACCAGTAGGCATAGCCAGGAATGTTATGTGTCCATCACGACACACTGGGTTAATGTGGTGGATGCAGGGTCCACAGGGGACAGCCATAGTGGGATAGTTCTACCTAGCCCACGGTCTAGGAAACAGTTGGCTGTAGGCGTTCGCCACCCCTCCTCCTCCTCCTCCAGAAGTGAAAGCTCGTCCACAGAGCGCAGTCGCACGACCACTCCATCCGCAGATGCCAGTGTTGCACACGAGGTGTCCCATTATCGAACAGCTGGAGGTAAGCGTCAGCAGGCTGTGTTAGAAATGAAGTGTTTGGGTGACAACAGACACACCGCGGAATTACTGGCTGAGTACTTGCAGCAACAAACTCAGTCATGGCTGGACAGTGTGAAGAACAGAACAAAAATGATTACCTCAATGAACAAAAATAAAAAAAAAGAATTTGTGATAAATATTGACCTGTCCATTCAAGGACATTTTAGCTATAGCATGAAATCCTGTTTTTCTTGTCTGTGGAATTGCCTTTGTACTGTTTGTTGTGAAACTGCTGCCCACGAAACTGTTTTCTTTTCTTTTCTTTCTTTCCTGTTTTGTCTCTTTGTTTAAACATGCAAAACTTGTATAACCACTAAACCTACAACTATATAAAGAAGGGATAGCACCTTGAAGGCAGGCGTGCTTCAGAGACTTCCCAGTGATACACTATACAAGACGTGTCTTGTGTATTATTTCTGGTGATTCCCCACTTCCAAAGGCTGCTCCAACTGAGTGTGATCCCGACATTTCCTGGCGCCTGAACAGGGACCCGAGGTCTGTGTATTCCTTCAAGAACACCGGCAGAATACGAACAAAAAGAGAATCTGGGATAATGGACGGCAGATGAACAAAAACCTGGCCAGGTAAGAGACACTGTTAGATCTCTTATATCTGCCCTGCACTGTCCGTAAGATTTTCTGTGTCGTGTTCTTTAGCGGGTAGTTCTAGTAGAGGAGGATACCTATAGCTCGGGTTCTTGAACTATTTAGGAATTGATCACCTCACGGAGTACGGCATTGAATGAGAGTGAATGTGAATAGAAGGTGTGTGGAAGTTGGGAATAGCCCTATAAGCCGCCCAGGGGGTTGAAACAGAAGAAGTGACTGTCCCACTGGGCAACGTGGTTGCGTCCTTTCGGGGAGACCTCCGCGCCTATGTTCAATCTCTGATCCTGTCTTTGACAAAAACCTGGTGACGGATAAGTGTATGATAGTATGAGCCCAGGACAGATAAATTAGCCTGGGACAAGAATACGTTGTATGTGATAGTATAAGCCCAGGACAGATAAATTAGCCTGGGACAAGATACGTTGTATGTTCTTTTTCTTTTTCTGTCTGGTTGCATTTGTGTTGTTTGCTATAGGTGTAGGAATCAGGATTTTCTTACATCAACACAGTTTAAACATCCTAGCTCCTTAGGAAGAAGGTAACGAGGTATTCTCATACCCAAACGCCACCTAGGGCAAGAAAGCTCAGGATAAGAAAATGGGGAATATGCAAACAAAGTCGGAACCAGAAGAATTAGATATCTATACTATCATAAAGGAGAGAAGTGGTGAAGATACCACTAAGGGGCTGAAAAAGATTTTTAGTAAGTTTGGAGTTACTAGGGCAGAAGCTTTTAGTAGAAAACTATGGGAAGGAATTCAGGAAAGGAAAAAAGGCATAATCAGAGACAAGAAATGGATAGATCAGATCCAAGCATTGATTGATGTCTCTAGGGTAGCAGAAAATGAGGGATGGACATATAATCAACAGAGTAAAAAGTGGTGTATTAGACCCACAGGCTGTGGAGAAAAACAAAATGTGGAATCTAAAAATACCCCACCCCCATACCTTAACCCACATGCCCCATCTTTTCTCCAAACACCACCTCAAAGTTTAGCCGGACCAGGAGGATGGGTATGTCCGCACTGTGGACAACAAAATCCAGACTGGAGAAATGATTGCCTAGCCTCTGGTACACCTAGACATGGCGCTGTACTTGCCCCTGTTAGGGTAGTACCAAGACCCTTTAGGGAACCTGGTGCTGACGGAGTAATGGGAACTAGATATCACCAAACTCGACAATATTTCCCTTGGTCCCCCGCTGAAGGCATGTCTCTCTTGCATAACGCACCAGATCCCACCCAGTGTCCAGTTAGATTTGCACAATATATACAGCAAATTATGCAGACTCACGCTGGAGTTTGGGCAGATGGAGAAGAATTATGTAGAATGAAAATGACTCCTGGACTCTTCCAGGAGCTATTAGCAAATCTACAGGTACATAGGCCCCAAGCAGGAGATGGTGCCTTACAAACGATAGAATCAGGTACACAATTTGTAGATCAATTAATGGTTTTCATGAGGGAGAGACAGAGGCAGAGAGGAACAACGGGAGTGGTGGCTCAGAAATCTGGACAATCAGTAGACGAATATTATCTAAGTGTAGAAAATAATTTCAGAGATGAAGGCATGGATCTAACCGCTCCAGGAATGATGAGGTTAGTTACAAAAACCTTTATAGATGGATTGTCTCCAAAAGTGAAGGAAAAGCTTAAGGCCGCAACCCCTGATTGGAGAACCTTGGAAGACCCACACCTGGCTAGACAGAAAGCTGTAGGGATAGAAATGGACTTAAGAGAAAATTCTAAGCCAGTAAGAATTGCACAGGCTAATACTGGCTCTGCTAATCAAAAGTTTGCTTGTCATTACTGTAAGAAGCCAGGAGGACATTTCCAAAGGGAATGTAGGAAGAGAAAAGCAGATATAGATTCAGGAACCTTTGTACCCAAAAATAGGATAAATAACCCAGTGCCTGATCAAACAGACAGCTCAGAATGACTGAAAGTTATGCAGGTCTCTCTTCCTTCTAGAAGACCAATAATACAAGTTGAAGTTGAGGGTAAAAATGTACCTTTTCTGATAGATACGGGAGCAACATCCTCCATTTTAAATCAGGACTTTTTACCATATCCTGACAATATATCCTCAAAGGTTACATATGCAGAAGGGTATGATGGTAAAATTCAGGCGTTGCCCTTTACAAAACCTTTAAATGTGAGCTTTGGCCCTAAAACTTTTGTATCCAAATTTTTATTTGCTAAAGGTGCACCTACCTGCTTGTTGGGTACTGATGTCTTAAGTAAAATGCATGCAAACATCCAATTTAGAGAAGATGGCACAGTTATGCTGACCATCCCTGAAGATGCAGAAACTCTGGAACCATATGTTAGAATACAGGCAATGGAAGATTTTCCCGAAATTTACACTCAACAAGCAAAAATTGACTTGTCTCGGGTTCCTGACAGCCTATGGGCAAAAGGAGACACTGATGTAGGATTTTTATCAGTAGCTCCTATACTGTTAGAAACTGCCCCGGGAACCATATTACCTCAGCTTAGGCAATACCCCATCAGCGCCCAGCAAGAACAGGCGATTTCTCAACAAATTCAGGATTATGTGTTACAAGGTGTTTTGGTAGAAATCAGGTCACCCGCCAATACACCCTTATATCCTGTTAAAAAGAAAGTGTCCTCCAAATAAACTATGGTGAAATATCGCATGGTGCACGACTTACGGGAAATCAATAAGGTTTTGGCACCGGTCACCCCTGTGGTACCGAATCCTCATACCTTACTGTCTCAAATTCCCAGCACTGCTGCATATTTTACGGTAATTGACTTATCAAACGCATTTTTTTCTGTGCCACTACATAAGAACTGTTGGCATTTGTTTGCCTTTACATTCAAGGGTAAACAATTAGCATGGACAAGATTGCCACAAGGTATGGTACACTCACCAACTTTGTACTCTGAAGCAATGCAGACCGTGCTAAAAAATTTCATCCCAGAACCAGGAGTAGTCATTCTACAGTATGTAGATGACTTACTTATTTGTTGCCCTGATGAGCAGACGGCAGTTACCTCAACTGTTAATTTTTTAATTTTCCTAGCGCAAGAAGGCTGTAAAGTAAATAGACAGAAACTCCAGGCTTGTCAACAAACAGTCGTGTTTTTAGGTCACTGCATATCACAGGGCATCAGACACCTCACACCTCAACGTACGGAAGCCATACGTAACATGCTTGAACCCAGGAATCACAAACAGCTGCGTGCTTTCCTAGGTATTGTTTCACACTGTAGACAGTGGATCATACATGCAAGTCAACTCATGCAGCCTTTATATGACTGTATTGCCAACACACCATATTCACTCAGTGAAGAGGCTAAACAGTCATTTTCCTCTTTGAAAACAGCACTGGTATCAGCTCCGGCTTTGGGACTCCCAGACTACACTAAACCTTTTCAATTGATGGCAGCTGAGATATCCTCACATGCTACAGGGGTGCTCACACAAAAACATGGAAACAAACAGAGACCTGTGGCATACATATCAGCTCATCTGGACCCTGTAGCTAGAGCCGCACCTTCTTGTGTAAGAGTAGTAGCCGCAATTTCACTGTTATTAGATAAAGCTTCTGAGATTGTTCTTGATCACCCACTTCTAGTTCAGACCACTCATGATGTACATGGCATTCTTAACCAGGTCCAACCTAAACATATTTCAATGGCCAGACACCTCCGTCTCCAATGTTCCCTACTACTGCCGCCCAACATTTCCTTTGCCAGGATTCAGACTCTTAATCTCGCGTCTTTGCTCCCTTTAGAGTCTGAGGGGGGTACCATACCTGAGGAAACTGCACTCTCCAACTCCTTTGACCCATCAAAGTCAATGCATGATTGTGTACAATTAATGGAACAAGAGACTCAGGGCTTATGTAATGTACGTGACAAGCCACTCTGTAATGCTACATTTGAACTTTTCATAGATGGCAGTAGATATGCAGATATGAATGGACAATTTCATACAGGTTATGCGGTAGTAACTCAGCATGAAGTGCTGAAAGCAGAACCTCTCCCTGTTAATCAGTCTGCACAAGAAGCAGAACTTGCGGCATTAGTTGAAGCTCTAAAAATAGCCAAAGATCAGACAGCAAACATATACACTGATTCTAGATATGCACATGGCATTATTTTCGATTTTGGCGTAATATGGAGAGCCAGAGGTTATATGACTGCTTCAGGCCAACCTGTTAAACATGCCTCCCTCATTAGACAGATTCTGGAGGCAGCACAAGAAACTAAAGAAATAGCGGTGATAAAGGTAGCTGCACATGTGAGACTCGACACCGAGGAAGCCAGGGGTAACGATAAAGCCGATAAGGCAGCAAAAGAGGCAGCACGTAAACCCTTACATCATGCCCACACACTAGATAGCTCTGAAGATGATGAGGAAAGATTGAAGGAAGCTCAGAAACAGGTAGACGACGAAGAACGAGGGCAGTGGCAGAAAAAAGGGGCAGAAGATCAGCAAGGATTATGGAAAAAAGGAACTTTGTTGTGTTTACCCAGAGCCTGGTACCCCGCAGTGGCAAGTGACCTCCACCTACCCACGCATGTGTCGGCAAATGGTATGACGCTCAAGGTAAAAGAAAGGTGGTTGGCTCCAGGCTTTGGTAATTTTGCTCGGAACATGTGTGCTGCATGCGCTATATGCCTGGCACACGATCCAGGTCAGGCCATTAAAACCCCAACCAAGCATCATGTAAGACCACTGTATCCCTTTCAAAGACTCCAGATCGACTACATCCAACTTCCTAGGTACAATGGATACGAATATGTGCTTGTGTGTGTGGACATGTTCTCAGGGTGGCCAGAGGCTTATCCAGTTCGTAAAGCCTCAGCAAAAACTACTGCCATTAAAATAGCACATGAACTGATACCCCGTTACGGCATGCCTGAGGTGATCGAGTCAGATAGGGGTACCCATTTTACTGGGGAAATATTCCAGAATGTTATGAAAATGTTGGGAGTAGAAAACCAGTTTCACACTCCATATCATCCACAGAGTTCAGGTAAAGTGGAAAGATTAAATGGGACAATAAAATTAAAAATCCAGAAGGCCATGGCAGAAACAGGAAAGCCTTGGACCGAGTGTCTACCACTTGCCCTGTATTCCATCCGAAACACCCCAAGGGGGAAGGCTAAGCTGTCACCACATGAGATTCTTTTTGGTAGAGCAGCAAATTTGGGTTGTTATTTTCCACAACAACTGATGTTGAATACTGAGACTTTAACTGCTTATGTACAAGAATTACAAAAACGTTTAACTAAAGTGCATTCGCAAGTTTTTGCTTCCCTTCCAGATCCAGAAAATCTCGAAGGAGGCCACAAGTTGGAACCTGGTGATCAAGTCTACGTGAAAAGACACACCAGAAAGACTCTGGAACCGAGATTTGACGGACCTTTCCAAGTCCTGTTAACAACTCCAACAGCAGTCAAGCTTGAAGGAAAGGCATCATGGATACATGCAAGCCATTGCAAAAAAGCAGTATAAGACTCATGATATTGATGTTAATAATGTTAACCTCAACGGAGGCATGGGAAAGACTGAATTCTCTAGCCCCTTTGAACAATAGATTCGTACAACATCATAGAAAATTAGTGCATGACTTGTTAAATAATACGCAACCCCTGGCAGATTGTTGGATCTGTACCCATTCACCAGTATCAGCCACAAGTATACCTTTTCTAGCAGTTCCCGTGTCAGCTGAAGAAATATTCGCTTGGCCTAATTGTTCAGACAACCTGGCCAACAACCAACCTGGCAATACTAGACTATGGAATACTACAATCGCCATACCAATTGTGGGATGGGTAGAATTTCCTTGGTGGCAGGGCAATCTTACAGGAAAAATAGACAACTTACAATATTTAGCATTCAAGGGAGGAAAATGGGTACCTAGGAATAAGACTGGATTAACTGATTTAGGACAGGTCCCCACTGAAAATCTACAGCTCAGTTTCAGTACAACCACCCCTTCCTCTGATGCTTTCAAACCTACAGTATTGGAAAGATACATACATAATAGAAAATGGGAACATTCTGAGTTGTTCCCCCAAGGTGATGCAAACAGTTGTACAAGTAAGCCGGGGAACCTGGTTTGTAATGAATCCAATGAGTATGTCAACGGAATGCATGTATGTGGGAATCCCGCAGCCGGGTACTGTAGCCCCTTGGGACAAAAACCCTATTGGTGTATGCTTCAGAATGTATCTTGTTTTGTGGATTTGGCTCACAGATTGGTATTGCAGCACTCAGCTTTGTGGGATCTGCCTGAGGGTACATTTTGGATATGCGGAGAAGGAGCATATAAATGGCTTCCCGTAGGTATAAAGGGTACTTGTACATTAGGACGCCTAACCCCGGCTACTTTCATAATTTCAAATAAACAAGTGAATATGCAAGCCGTGCCCAAGCACACACTGTATAAAAGAGCTGCAGATAACTCACCACGTCCCTCGGGGAGGCCGCATATAGTACAAATGGGAATTCCCAACAAAATTGCTAGTACCATTTTTATTTATCCTATGTTAACACAAATGTGGGATAAATTAGTTAGAGCCATGGATTATCTAGATGATCAGATTTGGGATATATTGGACATATTAAATACTAGTATAGCTGTACAGAATCAGCTTATAATAGTCACTAACCAACATACCCTGGTATTGGATTACCTAACTGCCTCACAAGGGGGTATGTGTCAAATCATCGGACCCACCTGCTGTCATTATATAGACCCGAATAGTACTATGAGTATGAGATTTAAATTAAAAGACGTACAACGACTCAGGGATCAGTATGACAAAGACAATGACCAAAATAAGGATAGCTGGTGGTCAGATACCTTTTCTTTTCTTAACCCGGCCAATTGGTTCAGAGGGATCGGTGGGTGGGTTACCGGGATTATGCAAAGCCTAATACATACAGTTATGGTTATTGTAATTATATATGTATTATTCAAGGTTGTACTCAAGGGTATCTCGGTATGCACAAATAAATTTTGTGTAATGGATGCGAGAATATAAAGTTTTTTTTTTGTAATATCACAAAAAGAATGACTAAAATGATCGACAAGGTTTTGAATGGAATATGTCAAAGGGGGGATTGTGAAGAGCAGAACAAAAATGATTACCTCAATGAACAAAAATAAAAAAAAAGAATTTGTGATAAATATTGACCTGTCCATTCAAGGACATTTTAGCTATAGTATGAAATCCTGTTTTTCTTGTCTGTGGAATTGCCTTTGTACTGTTTGTTGTGAAACTGCCGCCCACGAAACTGTTTTCTTTTCTTTTCTTTCTTTCCTGTTTTGTCTCTTTGTTTAAACATGCAAAACTTGTATAACCACTAAACCTACAACTATATAAAGAAGGGATAGCACCTTGAAGGCAGGCGTGCTTCAGAGACTTCCCAGTGATACACTATACAAGACGTGTCTTGTGTATTATTTCTGGTGATTCCCCACTTCCAAAGTCTGCTCCGACTGAGTGTGATCCCGACAACAGTGTACATCTTGAGGCAGGCAAGGTAGTCAGTGATAATGGAAGGAATTTTATGGCTGCCATAGCCCATTCAGAACTTAAACACATACCTTGCCTGGCTCACACCTTGAACCTGGTGGTGCAGTGCTTCCTCAAAAATTAGGAGGAGGATGATGGGGATGAGTATTTATGGGAGGAGGATGCTTCACAGGGAGCAATAGAAACTGGTGGCATTGCAAGGTCAGGTACAGGGTTTTTGTGGGACACAAGTGATGTTGATTTGCAAGAAAGTGCTCCTCAACCCAACACAAGCAGTGAACTGACACCTGGAACATTGGCCCACATGGCTGAGTATGCCTTGCGTATCCTAAAAAGGGACCCCCGTATTATAAAAATGATGACCGATGACGATTACTGGTTGGCCTGACTTCTGGATCCATGATATAAAGGAAAATTACAAAATATCATGCCACATGAGAACATTGAGCAAATATTGGCTACCAAACAAGCAACTCTTGTAGACTGTTTGGTTCAGGCATTCCCAGCACACAGCGGCGGTTATGATTCTCACATGAGCCGTAGGGGGCAACATGGCAGAGGTGTTAGAGGTGCACAAATCCGAAGTGGCATTGGACAGAGGAGTTTTATGACCAGGTTGTGGAGTGATTTTGCAATGACCACTGACACGACAGGTAGTGCTGCATCGATTCAAAGTGACAGGACACAGCATTTGTCCAGTATGGTTGCAAACTACTTTTCCTCCCTTATCGATGTTCTCCCTCACAGGTCATTCCTCTTTCATTACTGGGCATCTAAACTAGACACCTGGCCCGAATTAGCAGAATATGCATTACAGGAGCTCGCTTGACCTGCTTCTAGTATGCTATCAGAAAGAGTCTTCAGTGCTGCTGGTTCAATACTGACCGAAAAAAGGACACGTCTGGCTACCCAGAATGTTGATGCTCTAACCTTCATTAAAATGAACCAATCATGGATTTCAAATCATTTTGCCCAACCTTCTCCTGCTGACACGTAGCTTGCCTGAAAAATGTCTTGCTTTTGGCCTCCTCTTCCTGACTTCTCCAATTCCACCAATTGCAGCTGCTGAATGTCCACCATAGGCCATTTTTATACCTCTCTAAATGGGCTAACTCCCCCCACAGGGCCGTGGTCACCACCTGGCGCAAGCACCCGTGCGAGTGCCATTTGCCTGGACAGGTGGGTGTGCCCACTCTTGGGCGACGGCACTGCCACAGGGTCCCTCATAGTAAAATGAAGTGTCTCTGACGGTGGTGGTGCACAACCAATGTCAGACACACAGTCGTAATATGAAGGGCCTTGTGCCAGTACCGCTGCCCACGAGAGAGTATTCCCCACCAGCTCTACCACTTGCTCTACCACTTGCAATACTTACCTCTCCCTGCTCCACCACTGTGTAGTCTGTGCTGTTAAATCCTTCAATGGCACTGCCAATACAAATTTGTTGAAATGATAGATGATAGTTAAAATATACAGGGACCCTGGCCTCCATTTAGACAAGTTAATACTTTGCGCCTACTACCACTGTCTGCTACTCAGCAGAGGAGCCCACCCCAGTACCTAGCTATGCCACCTGTTTATTCCTGTTACCAATTTTGAACTGCTTTTAGCCTACTTTTGTATTTGGGCCTACTAACCGTGTCTGCGCCACTCATTACAGTTGTCCTCCAATGAACAAAGCTAGGCCGCCTGTTTAGTCCTGTTACCAATTTTGAACTGCATTTAGCCTACTTTTTTTATTGTGGGCCTACAAACTGTGTCTGCGCCACTCATTACAGTTGTCCTCCACTGAACAAAGCAATGCCGCCTGTTTAGTCCTGTTACAAATTTTGAACTGCATTTAGCCTACTTGTGTATTTGGGCCTACTAACTGTGTCTGCGCCACTCATTACAGTTGTCCTCCACTGAACAAAGCTATGCCGCCTGTTTAGTCCTGTTACCAATTTTGAACTGCATTTGGCCTGCATTGGGTTTCGTGTTTCAGTCGGCCCCCGACTTTTCGCAATAATCGGCCGATTTCACCCGCTCCGACTTTTGACAAAGTTGGGTTTCGCTCAACTCTTGTAATTACCTGTGTTTCATCTCCCCTATATATAGTATATATCTGTGTGTCATATCCCCTGTATATAGTATATATCTGTGTCATCTCCTCCTGTATTAGACCTCGTTCACACGTTTTTTGCTCAGTATTTTTACCTCAGTATTTGTAAGCTAAATTGGTAGCTTGATAAATCCCCAGCCAACAGGAAGCCCTCCCCCCTGGCAGTATATATTAGCTCACACATACACATAATAGACAGGTCATGTGACTGACAGCTGCCAAATTTCATATATGGTACAGTTTTTGCTCTTGTAGTTTGTCTGCTTATTAATCAGATTTTAATTTTTGAAGGATAATACCAGACTTGTGTGTGTTTTAGGGCGAGTTTGATGTGTCAAGTTTTGTGTCTTGAGTTGCATGTGGCGACATGCATGTAGCGACTTTTGTGAGCTGAGTTTTGTGTGACGACAAGCGAGTAGCAACTTTTTGTGTCGAGTTGCATGTGACAGGTTAGTGTAGCAAGATGTGTGCAGCAAGTTTTGCGCATGGTGAGTTTTGCGCATTGCGAGTTTTATGTGTGGTGCGTTTTGAGTATGTGCAAATTTTGTGTGAGGCAACTTTTGCATGTGTTGCAACTTTTGTGCATGTGGCAATTTTTCCGCGTGTGCATGTTTTGCGTGTAGTGAGTTTTCCATGAGGTGAGTTTTGCACATGTGGCGAGTTTTGCGTGAGCCTAGTTTTGCATGTGGCGAGTTTTGAGTGGCGACTTTTGTGTTTCGACTTTTATGTGGTGAGGTTGGTGTATGTGTGGTGAAATGTGTGCTGAGGGTGATATGTTTTCAAGCACGTGGTAGTTTGTGGTGCATTTTTGTGTGTGTGTTCATATCCCGTGTGTGGTGAGTATCCCATGTCGGGGCCCCACCTTAGCAACTGTACCGTATATACTCTTTGGCGCCATCGCTCTCACTCTTTAAGTCCCCCTTGTTTAGAACTGGCAGCTTTCAATTTGCCTCCAACACTTTTCCTTTCACTTTTTCCCCATTATGTAGATAGGGGAAAAATTGTTTGGTGAATTGGAACGCGCAGGATTAAAGTTTGACCTCACAACATAGCCTATGACGCTCTCGGGGTCCAGACGTGTGACTGTGCAAAATTTTGTGGCTGTGGCTGTAGCTGCGACGGTGCAGATGCCAATCCGGGACATACACACATACGCACACACATTCAGCTTTATATATTAGATGGGTGCGTGTGTGCGAAGCACAAACTAGGCACAATGTATTGACACTAAGCTGGTATTATGCAATTTTCCAGAAAAAAAGGCATTGCAGAATGAGTACACCTGTAGAACCAATATAGTCATAGAACCATAGCAGTCATAGATGAATACTTAGACAGTTGTAATTTCTAAAATTGGATCACTTTTGAGGAACCTTGGGAGTTCTGGAAAACCTATGCTCCAAATGCTAAATAGCT
Organism: Ranitomeya imitator; assembly: GCF_032444005.1. Lineage (NCBI taxonomy): Eukaryota > Metazoa > Chordata > Amphibia > Anura > Dendrobatidae > Ranitomeya > Ranitomeya imitator. The sequence continues at coordinate 418,061,803 of NC_091285.1, read as the reverse complement.
CTTCTTCCCTGCATTTGGCAGAAATTACACAACAAATTCCGGGATCATTCTAACCAGCTAATACATTTTTTTTTTACTTCTAAAATGATTTCCAGTATTCTCAATGTTATAAAATTCTTACTTCACTCTGAATGAATTTTAAATTCCTTACACAGTGAAGTTTCCAAAACGGGGTTATTGGTCATTTATTTATTTATTTATTTGCTGTTTTGGCACCTCAGGGGCTTTGCTAATTGTATCCACAATCTATTAAAATACAAACTATATTTCATTAGTCAAATAGTGCTCCTTCTCTTCCAATCTCTTTGATTTGCTTAAACAGTAGTGTACAATGACATTTCGACACTATAAGTACATTAGGTAAAAATTGCATAACAAATTATGGTGTCCATTTTCCCCTATTAACCCTTGTGTGTGTAAAGGAGTTGCAGAGCTGTCAGCATTCCTTATGAAGACCGTTGTATCAATATAATGCATTAACCTGTTTTAAAAGCTGTTTTATCTTCTTTAGGACCAGTGGCATTTAGTTAGCCTGGAGATAGTGTTAACTATAGGACCAGCCCATGATGGGAGTAATGAGCATACGGTGCTGAGTTACTGTTTTGTTGTAGAGTTGGAGAGAAGTTACTGAAGGAGTAGTGATAATTCCAGAGGAATTAATGATAGCAAGTTCGAGACCAAAGTGATCCGCTATCCAATGTCTCTCATATGTTCGGAATGTGGAGATTGAATGAATACTTAGAAGGAATCTATCTGCAGTGAGTATGACTGGTATTAATTAGAGCTATAGAAAGAGAGGACTAAAGTGAACTAGGAAGGAGTGGGCTACAGAGCACCGTTTTAGCCAGTCCTGGAACATTAGAGTAATCTAATTCTGACGAGAGGACCCAACAGACTACTGCAGTCATTAATAAAGCAATTGAAGACCAGAGGAGGATAGATTGAAAAGTACTCCGTTACCTGTGTAGTAATCCAGTATAGTCGCCACGCTATATATATCTAAAGAGCCTCTGTATTATGCAGAAGAGATATTGGAAAAGTATTGTACTCGCTATCAATCGTTGAAAGTTTATTTAAAGAATTCCTGTAAAAATGTCTACACTTTTTATATTGTACTCTAGTGCCTGATTCATCATATATTGTCAAGGTCCCCATTCGATCTATCCACTTGTGGCCGAAAAAGAGGTAATCTAAAAACACTTAGAACATTTGTTCACACTCTAGGATCCGTTTCACTAGTGTCTGTTGTGGGCTAAAAATGCTCACCACACTCATAGATTAATTCTTTGTGGGGCCTATTTTCTCAAATGGAGTAATTTGTGGGTGTTTTTGCTCCAAAAAGTAATTTTTCACTTTCACATTTAAATGTTTTAAAGTTCTGGGAGGCTCCATTGGTTTAAACATTGTCCATAAACCAGTAGCTGAATTACTGGAGGAGGTACAGTTTCTAAAAGGTGGTCATGGTTTCTGCTGTTTTGGCATGTCAGCTGCTCTGCAAATGCAAAATAACAACTGAAGAGTGTAGAAGGATCATCCTTATTCTCATTTACACATAGAAACACAAGAAGCAATGGAATGAAACCAAAAGGGAGACTATACAGATTAGATATTAGAAAAAACTTTTTGACAGTGAATGAGATCAATGAGTGGAACAAGCTGCCATGAGAGGTGGTGAGTTTTCCTTCAATATAAGTCTTCAAAGAGGGGCTGGACAGACATCTGTCTGAGATGGTTTAGTGAATCCTGCATTGAGCACGAGGTTGGACACGATGACCCTGGATGTCCCTTCCAACTCTAACATTCTATGGTTCTACCATTCTAAGATCCACAACCTGTTCCAGGCAACTATGGCTCCAAAAATCAAATAGCGCTCTTTCCTTTCTAAGTCCTTCCATGTACCAAAATATTGTTTTCTGGCAACAGATAGAGTAGTAGAGTGTTCAGGAGAAACCAAGTAGCAAACTATAAGGTTGTGCTCCTATTAACTTTTGTGATCATTAGAAACGTGGGGCTAAACCAACATTTTCCAGGAAAAATGTAATTTTTTCGTTTTCAAATCCAAATGCTAAAAAGTTCTGTGAAGTACCCATGGGTTCAAAATGGCCAACATACCCCTAGATGAGTTTCTTAAGGGTTCATATGTGGAGGATTTGGCTGTTTTGGTACCTCAGGAACTCCTCAAATAACACAAGGTGTCTTCAATCTATTCTTCAAAAATTTACGCTAAAAATCCATAACATTTATTTCCTTTTATGTACTGTCATGTGCATAAATATCAGTTTTTGACCTTATGCAAAGAATAAATTGCGTATGAAATTTTGTGGATTAATCTTCGTCTTTTACTCCGATTAGGAAATGAAAGATTTGAAAGTAAAGCAATATTTTATTTGAAAGTATTTAATTTTTAATTTCACTTTGCCTTAATTACTGCGTAGCACCTGAAGGGTTAGCACATTTCCTAACAGCAGTTTAAAATAATTTGAGTGGTGCAGTTTTTAAAATAGTATCACTTTTTCTAAAATATAGGCAACACAAAGTCACTTCAAGACTGAATAGAAATGTAAAATATTAGAATTGTAGATTTTCTTGAAAAAAAGAAAAATTACTGTTAATTTTTTTATAACATCATATCAAAATAAAAGGACATTTGCAAAATGATACTGATGAACAGTAGACATATATTTAAAATATTATCTATTATGTTGTGTAATCTGTCTATCTTTTCATCAAATTTCACTTATTTTCATCAAAAATTTACAACGTATTGACCTACATTTACCAATAAAATAAAGAACAACGTGTCACGAACAATGAGTCTGACAAACACTAGGATATGTTTAAGCATTCAAAAGTTATTACCAGATACTGTATTGTGACTCATGTCAGAATTTAAGAAAGGGGCTCTGTCATTAAGGTCGAAATTGGCCGTGTCACTAAGGGGTTAAATTGCCCGCTTGGTGGGCAAATGAGTGTATGAAGATTTTTAAAAATTCTGTCAATCAGGGGATGTTACTGCAGTATTTCACAGATCAATGAATTCCCAGTCAGACTAGCTATACAGTATCAATATCAATAACAGTTCAATATCTCCATTGAACCTTTGGATTATTTTTCATAGACTTGCACTTCCATTTTCAATGTGCTGCACTAGTGCAGTAGTTCACTACAATCCAATTTTTGGACTTTTGTGTCCCTATTTGGAAGGAGTTGTGCTCTCCGGCCCTAATCCCTATGCTGTTAAAGCATAAAATGATGCTGCTTGGCTAGCCACTATCTTTTATATTGGTTGTGATAGTCACCCCCAGATTGGCTGCGTAAAATCATGTGATATAATATCTGCAGAGCATTATGAGAAAGTCCATCATTAGCCCGTTCTGTGACTTTAGCAGTGTCTGAAATTTTGGCAGTGTTCAATTTTTTTTTTGCTGATCAAACTGAATGGATTCACCAAAAATTCGAATTTGTGAGGGCCTGCAAATTTAATGAAATTTGACCATATGTTTTAGTTCCCTTAGGTGATTGAACCTGAGATCATGTGATTGATTGTGTTATACACAGTAATACTAAAATATTGCTATCTGTAGAAAAAATCATGGCTTCCTATAAACGCCTACCACGGGCTGGTTTTCTCAGAATTCTGTCATAACAGGCACATGGGTTTTCAGCAGGCCCTTGATCGACATTGGCAACCTTTCAGCGTGCTACAATCATGTCACAGCCACGCTGATGGGTGCATAGAACAGTGCACCACCCTCACGACATGCTGTAAATGTCGGTGTCACAAATGACAGCAGCATTTGCAGGATAAACACCCACTGCTATTACAGGCAGATGATGGCTGATTATCATAGCCATCATCTGATGGCTAAGATGCGGGCTTGGCTCGAGAGCTGACATCAAAGGCAGGGAGATGGTGAAGTGGCTAATAGTCACGTAGACGATGGGAGGTATGTGTCACAGAGTTGGCTGGTCTTTGTGATGTAACCCAGAGTATTTTCTCTAGTGCAGGAAAACACTAAGAGGTTTGTTTGTTGCACCTGGGACCGGGTTGTTGGTAGCCATGAGAGAAGGGCTGGTCTAGCTACCCACATACCTCATCTCTGGGTGTGGTTAGCAGCCTATGTAATGGAGGCTGTTGTTTGGCACATTGTCTGTATGTTGCGAGGGAGAAGGCCTCTGTATGTATTTGTTTCCAGACCAAGCCTGAATACTGGACGCTACCCTAGCCTGTGTGCCATACATGCCTGGCAGAGCAGAAACCTGAAAATGTTAAGGGCCTGTTTTCCTTGTTTGCCTGATTTAAAGGCTATTTGTTTTTCTGTTTGGCTTCTGGGTTTATAAAGCAATAAACCCACATCAATTTTGAAAGGAACAAGCCTCCTGTTTTCCTTCTGTCGCACCCAAGTGAGAAAAGCCCTTACATTGTGTTGTTAAGGGGTTAAAGCTATCGGAACAAATGAACACAATATGTTACAAGCCCTTTTTGTGAAGTTCGCTGTTTTCACATGCAACATTCTAGGATTATTTTTAAATAACCAAGGTAAGTTGAAGGTAGTTCATCTATGCTCTTACATCTACTTTGCTTGCACTTAGTGATTTGAATAAAGCTTTCAGCATTCAACCTATAAAATAAACATGCAGTGACGGGTTTAACTTAGGTCTCTATTATCTAGAATTATTCGGTGTGCTGATATGGGGGCTCAGACTTGGCTTCCTACTGTGGATAATTAACTTTCTGTCTGGCTGCTGTTCAATTAATTTTCATTGGGCGGTTTGCGTGAGCATATTGCATTCTTTGGTAAATAAGAATGATAAAGCTGCCATAGTGAATTCAACATCTTCTTCCCGTGTTTCCAGAAGGACAAACACATGACCTCAAAGCTGGCGCAAGTTTTCTAGTAGTATGGACACTGAATCGCTTTATTAAGGTGTGTTTTGTAGAGAGACCAGGACAAGATTGAGAAGAATGAACAAAGCTTAGAGCATTGGAGGGCTGCAGGCAGCTCCTTGATTCATTATCTTATTATTTTCAGCAAATATTAAGAAATGTAACCCATTAGATCACATATTTTTGTCAACATTTGTTGTAGACTGGAGGACAGATCAAGCATCAATAACACTGCTCTGAAGGCAAACTGGATCAGACACGAAAACAGTTTAAATAACTAATTTTGTGGTGCTGAAAAGGAATATGATGCTTAAATTTGTGATTGACACTAACTTTCAAGATCTAGAGATGGTTGCAGTTATAATTTGAGAAGTAAAAGTTCTAGCTAGTCTTATTCTTGATGTACAATATATTGAATTTTTACTAGACGCTTATTAATAAGTCTATCAACACAAATTGACTGTTCAAACCAAGGACCGGTGTTGGCGCACTTTTGGTGGTGCAGAGCAGTCCAGTGCAAATTCCCACCTACTTATTTTCCATCAATCCTTGCCCTCCTCTTTCCTTAAATGATGGCTTTACGTATGCCTGGGGAAGGCAGAAACTGATGGAAAACAAGCTCAACGGTTGGTGCACTGAACTATTCGGCCACGCACCAAACTCCTGTGTTTCATTTTAACAGTCATTTTGTGCTGACTGGTTACCTATAAGATTTACTGTACATGTAATATGCACAATATTTCCCTTGAAAGTTAAATTTAAAATAAAGAGAAATTGATTAAATTAATTCACACTGTGGAATCCCTCGGAAATCAGGGGCAGCGGGTACTTATTCTTAACAGTGATGGCGTTGAGTCCCCTGTAATCTATGCAAGGATGTAATTCATCATTCTTTTTCTGCATGAAGAAGAACCCTGCCCCTGCAGGTGACACTCACTTCCTAATGAACCCTCTTGCCAAATTCTCCTGGATGAGAGAGGGGATAGACCTGTCCCTGAAGAGGATCTGCTCCAGGCAAGAGATCAATAGGACAGTCATAGGGGCAGTGAGGCAAAAGGGTCTCCGCAGCCTTTTTGGAGAAGACGTCCGCATAGGACCAATAGCATTTGGGAAGAGAAGAAAAATCTGCGGGTATCTCGGTGGTGGAAACCTGAACGCACTCTCTCACACATCTGCCTTTACATGATTCACTCCAACCCAAAATCCTCCCAGAGGTCCACTCAATATGTGGGGAGTGGAAACGGAGCCAGGATATTCCCAGCAGAATCTTGTCCATTCCCTTGGGAAGGACAAGAAGGGAAATAATCTCCTGGTGGGAAGGTGACATGGATAACGTGAAAGGGACAGTCTGGTGTGTGATTTGTGAAGGAAGTGTCGACCCAGTCACTACTCCAACAGTTACCGGTTTGGCGAGCATCACCAGAGGTATTGCATGGCGCAGAGCAAAAGCAGACGACATGAAATTCCCCTCTGCTCCAGAATCCACACAAAGCTCGACTGTTAGAGAGGATGAGCCTAACATGATTGTCCCTTTGAAGGACAGCTTGGAGGAAAACGTCGCTGTGTCTAGTGAACCTCCTCCAATGGTTACTAGACGCGATCGTTTCCCGACCGCCGTGGACATTGGCGTAATGTCCTAGATGTTGGCAATTTTTACAAACCACGGGTACTTGAGCGGGATCTAACCTTCATGGCCTCATGGGAGTCAGATGCCTGAACAGGAGATTCTAGAGGGCTGGAGAAGGTAGGAGCCAGCCGAATCCTTTGCCTACACTGGGTCTGCTCTAACCTCTGCTAGTTAAAACGGAGGTTGATGCGGGTAGATATTGAAATGAGCTCCTGCAGTGTGGCGGGAATCTCTCTGGTGGCCAAGGCGTCCTTCACTTGGTCTGCCAGTCCTTTCCAGAACACCGGAATAAGGACTTTGTCCGGCCACTCCAGCTCAGAGACCAGAGTCCAGAATTGGATGGCGAACTGGCTGACCATGGACGAACCCTGTGTTATTGCCAACAATTGGAGCACGGTATCGTGGGTGACATGAGGTCCCAAAAAGACCTGTTTCAGAGCGTCCAGGAAGAGAGGAGCACTCTGCACCACATGATCATTACGCTCCCATAGCAGCGTTGCCCACTCCAACACTCTGCCTGACAAAAGGGATAAAATAAATCCCACTTTCGCCCATTTCGTAGGAAAACGTGCAGCCAGGAGCTCTAGATGTACGGAGCACTGACTCATAGCCTACTGTCCCCGACATAGCCTACTGTCACCAGCAAACTTGTCTGGAAGTGGGACACGGGATAAAGTCGGAGCAGGGGTGGCAGAGGACAAACTGGCTGCAGCTACACTTGCAGCCTGAACAGCAACTGCGGTAACATCCACAGCTGAGGTTGTGCGCTCAAGAGCCGCCAACCTACCCTCCAGCTGCTGGATGTACCGCTGTAAATGCTGATCGTCCACCATTTACTAACCAGACCCTGGCCCTAGTATTCTATTAGGGCTTGCGGAATGCACCGAGTAAATAGAGATGTTATTTGGTGCGTTCGCAGCCCGGGGTCCACTTTGCAGGAGAGAACCTGCTGCTGGCAAATGGTGGCCCTATATGGCGGTACAAGCAAACTCTGCTACTTCAAAGAGTCGCCTAAAGAAAGCACTGTGTCCTGTTTAACTTCACAGGAGTACACTGTAACTGCCGAGCAGATAGCAGTTTGTGGTAACGCAATCATACAATCTCCTCACTCGGGGAGCCGGTATTCTAGGGGTTTATTTCAGCCGGGTCCCTGAACACATAAACACGTAACCACACTGGTGCAAAGCACATCACTTAGATTTGATACTAATGCATGGCCGTGTGGCCATGCAAACCTTTTATAGCTGCAGCAAGTACAGGACCTTTCTAGAAGGACCAAGGAGAGGCTGCCACAGAGCTTGAGCAACTTCAGGACCTTCCTGGAGAACCAATGAGTTTTGCTGCAGTATCTAAGCATGTGACACTCGATCTCCAAAGAGAGATCTTACCCCGGGCATGCCCAGAAGGGGAAAAGCAGGACTTAGTCCCAAAAGCGTCTGCTCGCCACTAGAGTTGAGCGACCTTGACCTTTTTAGAGTCGAGCCGGATTTCGCGAAACCCGACTATCTCAAAAGTCGGGTCGAGTGAAATCGGCCGATTATGACGTAAAGTCGGGATCGATCGAAACACGAAACCCAATGCAAGTCAATGGGGCAGCATAGTCGGCAGTGAGTGGGGGCAAGGAAAACACCTAGAGTGCCCATTTTAATGTCAAAACCATCCATTCTTCTTAATGAAGCTTGTCAAGCGTAATTTACCTTATAATAATTGGAAGGCATTTGAAATTGGGGGTCATTTGGCTAAAGTTGTGGTGGGTAGGGCTGGTTCAAGTAATTAGTGGGCCCAGGAAATCTGGACCACGTCACGGCAGTGGAGCAGGGAGAGGTAAGTATTTCAACTTTGCAAGTGCTGTGAACCTGAGCAAGCAGGGGTGGCCCACTCGTTGGCATTGGCACTGGCACAGGGCCCCTCAAAGTACAGCGGTGTGTTTGCACGGCGGGGGCGCCTCCCACCGGCAGCAACACTTTTGCGTACTATGAGAGGCCCTGTGCCAGTGACATCGCCAACTAGTATTCCTCCCCCCACCTGATGAAGGAACCTGCACTTTCATCTGCACCTTCCTCTTTGTCCCCGTGTAAGGTGGTATGGTATGCGGGAAGAGCAACCTGACTTTCAGCAGGGTCACAATGTTGTTGTGTAGCGTGCACGGGGAATGTTGCGTTATGGGTCAATGTACCAGCAGACTCATCTATCACTGGCTGGGCAATGGGCAGGATGAGGAGGAAACACAGATATAGGCCCAAAGAATAAAGTTGGCTAAATGCAGTTCAAAATTGGTAACACAGGAATAACCAGGGAGCATTGCAGTGGAGGACAACTGGAATGAGAGGCTGACACAGAGAGTAGGCCCAAATCAGTAAGTAGTCGAAATGCAGTTCAAAATTGGCAACCGTAGTAAACAGGCGGCACAGCTTTGTTCAGTGGAGGAGAACAGCAAGGAGTGGCAGACACCGATAGTAGGCCCCAACCCAACTAGTAGGCCAAATGCAGTCTAACATTAACAACTACTTAACGAGCGCCTGAAAACGGAATTTCAGGACAGGAAACCAGGAGAACAGCAAGGAGTGGCAGACACCGATAGTAGGCCCCAAACCAACTAGTACGCCAAATGCAGTTGTTCCGTTTAACCACAATTTAATGAGAGCCTGAAGATAGAAGTTCAGGAAAGGCAACCTGGAGAACACCTTGGAGTGGAACACACCATCTCTCTACACCCCATACCCAATTTGTAGGCCTAATGCAGTGTAGTTTCCAAGAACTACTAAACGAGAGCCGGAAGATCGAAGCTCAGGAAAGGCAACCTGGAGAACACCTTGGAGTGGAACACACCATCTCTCTACACCCCATACCCAATTTGTAGGCCTAATGCAGTGTAGTTTCCAAGAACTACTAAACGAGAGCCGGAAGATCGAAGCTCAGGAAAGGCAACCTGGAGAACACCTTGGAGTGGAACACACCATCTCTCTACACCCCATACCCAATTTGTAGGCCTAATGCAGTGTAGTTTCCAAGAACTACTAAACGAGAGCCGGAAGATCGAAGCTCAGGAAAGGCAACCTGGAGAACACCTTGGAGTGGAACACACCATCTCTCTACACCCCATACCCAATTTGTAGGCCTAATGCAGTGTAGTTTCCAACAACTACTAAACGAGAGCATTAAGATTGAAGCAATGGAGAGGAAACCTGGGGAACACCTTGGAGTGGAACACACCGTCTCTACACCCCATACCCAATTTGTAGGCCTAATGCAGTGTAGTTTCCAACAACTACTAAACGAGAGCATTAAGATTGAAGCAATGGAGAGGAAACCTGGGGAACACCTTGGAGTGGAACACACCGTCTCTCTACACCCCATACCCAATTTGTAGGCCTAATGCAGTGTAGTTTCCAACAACTACTAAACGAGAGCATTAAGATTGAAGCAATGGAGAGGAAACCTGGAGAACACCTTGGAGTGGAACACACCATCTCTCTACACCCCATACCCAATTTGTAGGCCTAATGCAGTGTAGTTTCCAAGAACTACTAAACGAGAGCCGGAAGATCGAAGCTCAGGAAAGGCAACCTGGAGAACACCTTGGAGTGGAACACACCATCTCTCTACACCCCATACCCAATTTATAGGCCTAATGCAGTGTAGTTTCCAACAACTACTAAACGAGAGCCGGAAGATCGAAGCTCAGGAAATGCAACCTGGAGAACACCTTGGAGTGGAACACACCATCTCTCTACACCCCATACCCAATTTGTAGGCCCAATGCAGTGTAGTTTCCAAGAACTACTAAACGAGAGCCGGAAGATCGAAGCTCAGGAAAGGCAACCTGGAGAACACCTTGGAGTGGAACACACCATCTCTCTACACCCCATACCCAATTTGTAGGCCTAATGCAGTGTAGTTTCCAAGAACTACTAAACGAGAGCCGGAAGATCGAAGCTCAGGAAAGGCAACCTGGAGAACACCTTGGAGTGGAACACACCATCTCTCTACACCCCATACCCAATTTGTAGGCCTAATGCAGTGTAGTTTCCAACAACTACTAAACGAGAGCCGGAAGATCGAAGCTCAGGAAAGGCAACCTGGAGAACACCTTGGAGTGGAACACACCATCTCTCTACACCCCATACCCAATTTGTAGGCCTAATGCAGTGTAGCTTCCAAGAACAACTAAACGAGAGCCGGAAGATCGAAGCTCAGGAAAGGCAACCTGGAGAACACCTTGGAGTGGAACACACCATCTCTCTACACCCCATACCCAATTTGTAGGCCTAATGCAGTGTAGTTTCCAAGAACTACTAAACGAGAGCCGGAAGATCGAAGCTCAGGAAAGGCAACCTGGAGAACACCTTGGAGTGGAACACACCATCTCTCTACACCCCATACCCAATTTGTAGGCCTAATGCAGTGTAGTTTCCAACAACTACTAAACGAGAGCCGGAAGATCGAAGCTCAGGAAAGGCAACCTGGAGAACACCTTGGAGTGGAACACACCATCTCTCTACACCCCATACCCAATTTGTAGGCCTAATGCAGTGTAGTTTCCAACAACTACTAAATGAGAGCCGGAAGATCGAAGCTCAGGAAAGGCAACCTGGAGAACACCTTGGAGTGGAACACACCATCTCTCTACACCCCATACCCAATTTGTAGGCCTAATGCAGTGTAGTTTCCAACAACTACTAAACGAGAGCCGGAAGATCGAAGCTCAGGAAAGGCAACCTGGAGAACACCTTGGAGTGGAACACACCATCTCTCTCCACCCCATACCCAATTTGTAGGCCTAATGCAGCCTAATTTCCGACAACTACTAAACGAGAGCATGAAGATCGAAGCTCAGGACAGGCAACCTGGGGAACACCTTGGAGTGTAACAAACCCTCTCTCTACACCATGGAAGGGCTGATTCTTAGGAAGGAAGGCTGTCGGAAAGAAGCAGGGCGCGTCCGAGGGTGATTATATTCTTATTAGGTATATACTCACCCTCGGACGCGCCCTGCTTCTTTATTTGTAATGAATGTTTATTTGCAATGTGGTTTTGACTTACTCTATTTTTTTGGTAAATAATGATTTTATTATTTTCATTGTTTTGCATCTTCTTGGCAATAATATAAAGAAGACGCGACAGGACAACACTCGGTGGATGCCATATCTGTGTTTTAAATTGAAAAAAACTTTCAGTTAACTACTTGCAGGAGAAAGTTATTGTAGCTGGTGGCCATTTTTAGTACTGTACCAGATTTTTGTTGTATGTGTTTGTTTTTAATGTTAAAATGTCTGCATTTGATATCTCTCCAGTATTTTCTTTTTTATAAGCAAAATACTTATTTTTATATTTTCTGATGTTGGTTCCAGGGGTACACGGGCAGCAGTGGTGTGGTCAGTGGAGGCCTAGTGGAAGGAGTGACCGCAGACAGGCATCGAAGGCCTAAAATAATAACACATGGCTGTAGGCAATTTTAAATTGGTTCCAGGGGTACACGGGCAGCAGTGGTGTGGTCAGTGGAGGCCTGGTGGAAGGAGTGACCGCAGACAGGCATCGAAGGCCTAAAGTAAAAAAATTGGGCTGGCTGTAGGCAATTTTAAATTGGTTCCAGGGGTACACGGGCAGCAGTGGTGTGGTCAGTGGAGGCCTAGTGGAAGGAGTGACCGCAGACAGGCATCGAAGGCCTAAAATAATAACACATGGCTGTAGGCAATTGTAAATTGGTTCCAGGGGTACACGGGCAGCAGTGGCCTGGTCAGTGTAGTAGTAGTAGAAAGAACGGACCGCAGACAGGCATCGAAGGCCTAAAATAAAAAAATTGGGCTGGCTGTAGGCAATTTTAAATTGGTTCCAGGGGTACACGGTCAGCAGTGGTGTGGTCAGTGGAGGCATATTGTAAGGAGTGACCGCAGACAGGCATCGAAGGCCTAAAATAATAACACATGGCTGTAGGCAATTTTAAATTGGTTCCAGGGGTACACGGGCAGCAGTGGTGTGGTCAGTGGAGGCGTAGTGGAAGGAGTGACCGCAGACAGGCATCGAAGGCCTAAAATAATAACACATGGCTGTAGGCAATTTTAAATTGGTTCCAGGGGTACACGGGCAGCAGTGGTGTGGTCAGTGGAGGCATATTGTAAGGAGTGACCGCAGACAGGCATCGAAGGCCTAAAATAATAACACATGGCTGTAGGCAATTTTAAATTGGTTCCAGGGGTACACGGGCAGCAGTGGCCTGGTCAGTGTAGTAGTAGTGGAAAGAATGGACCGCAGACAGGCATCGAAGGCCTAGATTAAAAAAATTGGGCTGGCTGTAGGCAATTTTAAATTGGTTCCAGGGGTACACGGGCAGCAGTGGTGTGGTCAGTGGAGGCATATTGTAAGGAGTGACCGCAGACAGGCATCGAAGGCCTAAAATAATAACACATGGCTGTAGGCAATTTTAAATTGGTTCCAGGGGTACACGGGCAGCAGTGGCCTGGTCAGTGTAGTAGTAGTAGAAAGAACGGACCGCAGACAGGCATCGAAGGCCTAAAATAAAAAAATTGGGCTGGCTGTAGGCAATTTTAAATTGGTTCCAGGGGTACACGGGCAGCAGTGGTGTGGTCAGTGGAGGCGTAGTGGAAGGAGTGACCGCAGACAGGCTTCGAAGGCCTAACATAACAAAAATGTCAATACAATGGTATTGTCAGTGGCAGGCATTGAAGGATGTCAGCGCATAGACTAAACATTGGTGGAGCTGTGAGATAATTTTGCAAGTGGTAGAGCACTGTTTGAGCTGGGGGGGGGAACTGTCTTGTGGCCGGCAGTACAGGCCCAGGGCCCCTCATATTACAACGGTGTGTCTGACGTTGGGTGCGCACCACCACCGCCAGAGACACTTTATTGTACTAGGAGGGACCCAGTGGCAGTGCCGTCGACCAAAAGCCGGCACACCCACCTCTTCAGACAAACAGCACTCTCACGGGTGCTGTCGCCAAGTGTCGATACCACGGCCCCGTGTGGGGAGTTTGGCCATTTAGTGAGGTGTAAACATGTCGTATGCTGGACAATCAGGTGCAGAAAATTACGAGATTGGAAAAGGCATTCAGAATAGTCCACAGGCAAGACCTTTTCATAGGAAAGCTAGGTGTCGGCCGGGCAAGGTGGGGCAAAAGATTTCGAAATCCAGTTGTGGTTCATTTTAATGAAGGTTAGATCATCTACATTTTGGGTAGCCAGACGAGTCCTTTTTTCTGTTAGTATTGAACCTGCAGCACTGAATACTCTTTCTGATAGGACACTAGCTGCCGGGCAAGCAAGCTCCTGCAATGCATATTCTGCCAATTCTGGCCAGGTGTCTAATTTTGATGCCCAGTAATCAAATGGGAATGATGGTTGAGGGAGAACATCGATAAGGGATGAAAAATAGTTTGTAACCATACTGGACAAATGTTGTCTCCTGTCACTTTGAATTGATGCTGCAGTACCTGTCCTGTCTGCGGTCATAGCAAAATCACTCCACAACCTGGTCAGAAAACCCCTCTGGCCAACGCCACTTCTGATTTCTGCCCCTCTAACTCCTCTGGTCTGCTGGCCCCTGCAGCTCGTGTGAGAACGATCACAGGCGCTGTGTGCAGGGAATGCCAGAAGCAAACGGTCAACAAGAGTTGATTGTTTGGTTGCTAATATTAGTTCCAAGTTCTCATGTGGCATTATATTTTGCAATTTGCCTTTATAGCGAGGATCAAGGAGGCAGGCCAACCAGTAATCGTCATCGTTCATCATTTTAGTTATGCGTGTGTCCCTTTTGAGGATACGTAAGGCATAATCCGCCATGTGGGCCAAAGTTCCAGTTCTCAAATCTGCGGTTGTGCTTGGTTGAGGGGCAGTTTCAGGCAAATCCACGTCACTTGTGTCCCTCCAAAAACCAGAACCCGGCCTTGCCGCGCCACCAATTTCCAGTGGCCCCGGAAAAGCTTCCTCATTAAAAATATAATCATCCCCATCATCCTCCTCCTCCTCTTTGCCCACTAACTCGTCCTGTACACTGCCCTGGCCAGACAATGGCTGACTGTCATCAAGGCTTTCCTCTTCCTCAGCTGCAGACGCCTGATCCTTTATGTGCGTCAAACTTTGCATCAGCAGACGCATTAGGGGGATGCTCATGCTTATTATGGCGTTGTCTGCACTAACCAGCCGTGTGCATTCCTCAAAACACTGAAGGACTTGACACATGTCTTGAATCTTCGACCACTGCACACCTGACAACTCCATGTCTGCCATCCTACTGCCTGCCCGTGTATGTGTATCCTCCCACAAAAACATAACAGCCCGCCTCTGTTCGCACAGTCTCTGAAGCATGTGCAGTGTTGAGTTCCACCTTGTTGCAACGTCTATGATTAGGCGATGCTGGGGAAGGTTCAAAGAACGCTGATAGGTCTGCATACGGGTGGAGTGTACGGGCGAACGGCGGATATGTGAGCAAAGTCCACGCACTTTGAGGAGCAGGTCGGATAACCCCGGATAACTTTTCAGGAAGCACTGCACCACCAGGTTTAAGGTGTGAGCCAGGCAAGGAATGTGTTTCAGTTGGGAAAGGGAGATGGCAGCCATGAAATTCCTTCCGTTATCACTCACTACCTTGCCTGCCTCAAGATCTACAGTGCCCAGCCACGACTGCGTTTCTTTCTGCAAGAACTCGGACAGAACTTCCGCGGTGTGTCTGTTGTCGCCCAAACACTTCATAGCCAATACAGCCTGCTGACGTTTGCCAGTAGCTGCCCCATAATGGGAGACCTGGTGTGCAACAGTGGCAGCTGCGGATGGAGTGGTTGTGCGACTGCGGTCTGTGGACGAGCTCTCGCTTCTGCAGGAGGACGAAGAGGAGGAGGAGGGGGTGCGAACGGCTACAGCCAACTGTTTCCTAGACCGTGGGCTATGCAGAACTGTCCCAAACTTGCTGTCCCCTGTGGACCCTGCATCCACCACATTTACCCAGTGTGCCGTGATGGACACGTAACGTCCCTGGCCATGCCTACTGGTCCATGCATCTGTTGTCAGGTGCACCTTTGTGCTCACAGATTGCCTGAGTGCATGGACGATGCGCTCTTTAACATGCTGGTGGAGGGCTGGGATGGCTTTTCTGGAAAAAAAGTGTCGACTGGGTAGCTCGTAGCGTGGTACAGCGTAGTCCATCAGGGCTTTGAAAGCTTCGCTTTCAACTAACCGGTAGGGCATCATCTCTAACGAGATTAGTCTAGCTATGTGGGCGTTCAAACCCTGTGTACGCGGATGCGAGGCTAAGTACTTCCTTTTTCTAACCATAGTCTCATGTAGGGTGAGCTGGACTGGAGAGCTGGAGATCGTGGAACTAGCGGGGGTGCCGGTGGACATGGCAGACTGAGAGACGGTGGGAGATGGTATTGTTGCCGCCGGTGCCCTAGATGCAGTGTTTCCTACTACAAAACTGGTGATTCCCTGACCCTGACTGCTTTGGCCTGGCAAAGAAACCTGCACAGATACTGCAGGTGGTGCGGAAAATGGTGGCCCTACACTGCCGGAAGGGATGTTGCGTTGCTGACTAGCTTCATTGGCCGAGGGTGCTACAACCTTAAGGGACGTTTGGTAGTTAGTCCAGGCTTGCAAATGCATGGTGGTTAAATGTCTATGCATGCAACTTGTATTGAGACTTTTCAGATTCTGTCCTCTGCTTAAGGTAGTTGAACATTTTTGACAGACGACTTTGCGCTGATCAATTGGATGTTGTTTAAAAAAATGCCAGACTGCACTCTTTCTAGCATCGGATACCTTTTCAGGCATTGCAGACTGAGCTTTAACCGGATGGCCACGCTGTCCTCCAACAGGTTTTGGCTTTGCCACGCGTTTTGGGCAAGATACGGGCCCGGCAGATGGAACCTGTTGCGATGTTGATGCCTGCTGCGGCCCCTCCTCCTCCGCTTCAGAACTGCTGCCGCCTGCACCCTGTTCCCCCAATGGCTGCCAATCGGGGTCATCTATTACCTCTTCTTGTAGCTCGTGTGCAACTTCGTCTGTGTCACCATGTCGGTCGGTGGTATAGCGTTCGTGATGGGGCAACATAGTCTCATCAGGGTCTGATTCTTGATCATTACCCTGCGAGGGCAATGTTGTGGTCTGAGTCAAAGGACCAGCATAGTAGTCTGGCTGTGGCTGTGCATCAGTGCACTCCATGTCAGATTCAACTTGTAATGGGCATGGACTGTTAACTGCTTCACTTTCTAAGCCAGGGACGGTATGTGTAAAGAGCTCCATGGAGTAACCCGTTGTGTCGCCTGCTGCATTCTTCTCTGTTGTTGTTTTTGCTGAAGAGGACAAGGAAGCGACTTGTCCCTGACCGTGAACATCCACTAACGACGCGCTGCTTTGACATTTACCAGTTTCACGAGAGGAGGCAAAAGAGCTAGAGGCTGAGTCAGCAAGATAAGCCAAAACTTGCTCTTGCTGCTCCGGCTTTAAAAGCGGTTTTCCTACTCCCAGAAAAGGGAGCGTTCGAGGCCTTGTATAGCCAGACGACGAACCTGGCTCCACAGCTCCAGACTTAGGTGCAATATTTTTTTTCCCACGACCAGCTGATGCTCCACCACTACCACTACCCTCATTACCAGCTGACAATGAACGCCCCCGGCCACGACCTCTTCCACCAGACTTCCTCATTGTTTTAAAAACGTAAACACACTAACGGTATTTGTTGCTGTCACACAAATTACACGGTGAGCTATAACTTCAGTATGATTTAGCTACCCCTTTACAGGTGAGTGAGACCACAACGAAAATCAGGCACAATGTTACACACTCTGTTGTTGGTGGCAACAAATGAGAGAGATGCCACACACGCAGGACTGTCACTGAAGCACAAATGTAAATATTAATCTCCCACTGTTTTTTTTTTTTTTTTTTTTTTCAGGGAGACTTTAGGAAAAAAAAATAATAGAACAAAATGATTTTTTCAGGAAGAATTTAGAAACCAAATAAAATAAAATGATTTTTTCAGGGAGAATTTAGAAAACAAATAAAACAAAAAAAGGCTTTCTATGGCCCACTGAGTGAGAGATGACGCACACAGGAGTCAGGAGTGGCACACAAGCCCTGAGGCCAATATTTATCTCCCACTGATTGATGTAGTGATTTTTTCAGGTAGATTTTGGAACCCAAATCAAGCTAAAAAAATAATAGGCTTTCTATGGCCCACAATTGGAGAGAGAGAGAGAGAGAGATGGCACACCCAGGAGTCAAGACTGGCACACAAGCAGAAAGGGCAATATTAATCTCCCACTGATTTGTTTGTTTGTTTTTTCAGGGAGACTTTAGGAAAAAAAATAATAGAATAAAATGATTTTTTCAGGAAGAATTTAGAAACCAAATAAAATAAAATGATTTTTTCAGGGAGAATTTAGAAAACAAATAAAACAAAAAAAGGCTTTCTATGGCCCACTGAGTGAGAGATGACGCACACAGGAGTCAGGAGTGGCACACAAGCCCAGAGGCCAATATTTATCTCCCACTGATTGATGTAGTGATTTTTTCAGGTAGATTTTGGAACCCAAATCAAGCTAAAAAAATAATAGGCTTTCTATGGCCCACAATTGGAGAGAGAGAGAGAGAGAGATGGCACACCCAGGAGTCAAGACTGGCACACAAGCAGAAAGGGCAATATTAATCTCCCACTGATTTGTTTTTTTTTTTTTTTTCAGGGAGACTTTAGGAAAAAAAATAATAGAATAAAATGATTTTTTCAGGAAGAATTTAGAAACCAAATAAAATAAAATGATTTTTTCAGGGAGAATTTAGAAAACAAATAAAACAAAAAAAGGCTTTCTATGGCCCACTGAGTGAGAGATGACGCACACAGGAGTCAGGAGTGGCACACAAGCCCAGAGGCCAATATTTATCTCCCACTGATTGATGTAGTGATTTTTTCAGGTAGATTTTGGAACCCAAATCAAGCTAAAAAAAAAAAAAGCTTTCTATGGCCCACAATTTGAGAGAGAGAGAGAGATGGCACACCCAGGAGTCAAGACTGGCACACAAGCAGAAAGGGCAATATTAATCTCCCACTGATTTGTTTTTTTTGTTTTTTTTCAGGGAGACTTTAGGAAAAAAAATAATAGAATAAAATGAGTTTTTCAGGAAGAATTTAGAAACCAAATAAAATAAAATGATTTTTTCAGGGAGAATTTAGAAAACAAATAAAACAAAAAAAGGCTTTCTATGGCCCACTGAGTGAGAGATGACGCACACAGGAGTCAGGAGTGGCACACAAGCCCAGAGGCCAATATTTATCTCCCACTGATTGATGTAGTGATTTTTTCAGGTAGATTTTGGAACCCAAATCAAGCTAAAAAAATAATAGGCTTTCTATGGCCCACAATTGGAGAGAGAGAGAGAGATGGCACACCCAGGAGTCAAGACTGGCACACAAGCAGAAAGGGCAATATTAATCTCCCACTGATTGATTTATTGATTTTTTCAGGTAGAATTTAGAACCCAAATAAAGCAAAAAAAAAAAAAAAAGGGCTTTCTATGGCCCACTGAGTGAGTGATGATGCACACAGGAGTCAGGAGTGGCACACAAGCCCTGAGGCCAATATTTTTCTCCCACTGATTGATGTAGTGATTTTTTCAGGTACATT
Organism: Ranitomeya imitator; assembly: GCF_032444005.1. Classification (NCBI taxonomy): domain Eukaryota; kingdom Metazoa; phylum Chordata; class Amphibia; order Anura; family Dendrobatidae; genus Ranitomeya; species Ranitomeya imitator. Next base: position 418,042,659 of record NC_091285.1, on the reverse strand, counting down.
TTATAACCCAAATCAAGCAAAAAAATTAATAGGCTTTCTATGGCCCACTATTTGTGAGAGAGATGGCACGCTCAGGACTGGCACACATGCCCAGAGGCCAATATTAATCTCCCACTTTTTTTTTTTTTTGTTCCAGGGAAAATTTATAAACCCAATAAAAAAAAATAATAAATAGGCTTTCTATTGCCCACTATCTGAGAGAGAGAGATGGCACGCTTAGGACTGGCACACAAGCCCAAAGGCCAATATTAATCTCCCACTGATTGATTTATTGATTTTTTCAGGTAGAATTTAGAACCCAAATAAAGCAAAAAAAAAAAAAAAAGGGCTTTCTATGGCCCACTGAGTGAGTGATGATGCACACAGGAGTCAGGAGTGGCACACAAGCCCTGAGGCCAATATTTTTCTCCCACTGATTGATGTAGTGATTTTTTCAGGTACATTTTATAACCCAAATCAAGCAAAAAAATAAATAGGCTTTCTATGGCCCACTATTTGTGAGAGAGATGGCACGCTCAGGACTGGCACACATGCCCAGAGGCCAATATTAATCTCCCACTTTTTTTTTTTTTTGTTCCAGGGAAAATTTATAAACCCAATAAAAAAAAATAATAAATAGGCTTTCTATTGCCCACTATCTGAGAGAGAGAGATGGCACGCTTAGGACTGGCACACAAGCCCAAAGGCCAATATTAATCTCCCACTGATTGATTTATTGATTTTTTCAGGTAGAATTTAGAACCCAAATAAAGCAAAAAAAAAAATGGGCTTTATATGGCCCACTGAGTGAGTGATGATGCACACATGAGTCAGGAGTGGCACACAAGCCCTGAGGCCAATATTTTTCTCCCACTGATTGATGTAGTGATTTTTTCAGGTAGATTTTGGAACCCAAATCAAGCTAAAAAAATAATAGGCTTTCTATGGCCCACAATTGGAGAGAGAGAGAGAGAGAGATGGCACACCCAGGAGTCAAGACTGGCACACAAGCAGAAAGGGCAATATTAATCTCCCACTGATTTGTTTGTTTGTTTTTTCAGGGAGACTTTAGGAAAAAAAATAATAGAATAAAATGATTTTTTCAGGAAGAATTTAGAAACCAAATAAAATAAAATGATTTTTTCAGGGAGAATTTAGAAAACAAATAAAACAAAAAAAGGCTTTCTATGGCCCACTGAGTGAGAGATGACGCACACAGGAGTCAGGAGTGGCACACAAGCCCAGAGGCCAATATTTATCTCCCACTGATTGATGTAGTGATTTTTTCAGGTAGATTTTGGAACCCAAATCAAGCTAAAAAAATAATAGGCTTTCTATGGCCCACAATTGGAGAGAGAGAGAGAGAAGGCACACCCAGGAGTCAAGACTGGCACACAAGCAGAAAGGGCAATATTAATCTCCCACTGATTTGTTTTTGTTTTTTTTTTCAGGGAGACTTTAGGAAAAAAAATAATAGAATAAAATGATTTTTTCAGGAAGAATTTAGAAACCAAATAAAATAAAATGATTTTTTTAGGGAGAATTTAGAAAACAAATTAAACAAAAAAAGGCTTTCTATGGCCCACTGAGTGAGAGATGACGCACACAGGAGTCAGGAGTGGCACACAAGCCCAGAGGCCAATATTTATCTCCCACTGATTGATGTAGTGATTTTTTCAGGTAGATTTTGGAACCCAAATCAAGCTAAAAAAATAATAGGCTTTCTATGGCCCACAATTGGAGAGAGAAAGAGAGATGGCACACCCAGGAGTAAAGACTGGCACACAAGCAGAAAGGGCAATATTAATCTCCCACTGATTTGTTTTTTGTTTTTTTTTCAGGGAGACTTTAGGAAAAAAAATAATAGAATAAAATGATTTTTTCAGGAAGAATTTAGAAACCAAATAAAATAAAATGTTTTTTTCAGGGAGAATTTAGAAAACAAATAAAACAAAAAAAGGCTTTCTATGGCCCACTGAGTGAGAGATGACGCACACAGGAGTCAGGAGTGGCACACAAGCCCAGAGGCCAATATTTATCTCCCACTGATTGATGTAGTGATTTTTTCAGGTAGATTTTGGAACCCAAATCAAGCTAAAAAAATAATAGGCTTTCTATGGCCCACAATTGGAGAGAGAGAGAGAGATGGCACACCCAGGAGTCAAGACTGGCACACAAGCAGAAAGGGCAATATTAATCTCCCACTGATTTGTTTTTTTTTGTTTTTTCAGGGAGACTTTAGGAAAAAAAATAATAGAATAAAATGATTTTTTCAGGAAGAATTTAGAAACCAAATAAAATAAAATGATTTTTTCAGGGAGAATTTAGAAAACAAATAAAACAAAAAAAGGCTTTCTATGGCCCACTGATTGAGAGATGACGCACACAGGAGTCAGGAGTGGCACACAAGCCCAGAGGCCAATATTTATCTCCCACTGATTGATGTAGTGATTTTTTCAGGTAGATTTTGGAACCCAAATCAAGCTAAAAAAATAATAGGCTTGCTATGGCCCACAATTTGAGAGAGAGAGAGAGATGGCACACCCAGGAGTCAAGACTGGCACACAAGCAGAAAGGGCAATATTAATCTCCCACTGATTGATTTATTGATTTTTTCAGGTAGAATTTAGAACCCAAATAAAGCAAAAAAAAAATGGGCTTTCTATGGCCCACTGAGTGAGTGATGATGCACACAGGAGTCAGGAGTGGCACACAAGCCCTGAGGCCAATATTTTTCTCCCACTGATTGATGTAGTGATTTTTTCAGGTACATTTTATAACCCAAATCAAGCAAAAAAATAAATAGGCTTTCTATGGCCCACTATTTGTGAGAGAGATGGCACGCTCAGGACTGGCACACATGCCCAGAGGCCAATATTAATCTCCCACTTTTTTTTTTTTTTTGTTCCAGGGAAAATTTATAAACCCAATAAAAAAAAATAATAAATAGGCTTTCTATGGCCCACTATCTGAGAGAGAGAGATGGCACGCTTAGGACTGGCACACAAGCCCAAAGGCCAATATTAATCTCCCACTGATTGATTTATTGATTTTTTCAGGTAGAATTTAGAACCCAAATAAAGCAAAAAAAAAAAAAAATGGGCTTTCTATGGCCCACTGAGTGAGTGATGATGCACACAGTAGTCAGGAGTGGCACACAAGCCCTGAGGCCAATATTTTTCTCCCACTGATTGATGTAGTGATTTTTTCAGGTAGATTTTAGAACCAAAATCAAGCAAAAAAATTAATAGGCTTTCTATGGCCCACTGACTGAGAGATGGCACACACAGGAGTCAAGAGTGGCACACAAGCCCTGAGGCCAATATTTTTCTCCCACTGATTGATGTAGTGATTTTTTCAGGTAGATTTTATAACCCAAATCAAGCAAAAAAATAAATAGGCTTTCTATGGCCCACTATTTGTGAGAGAGATGGCACGCTCAGGACTGGCACACAAGCCCAGAGGCCAATATTAATCTCCCACTTTTTTTTTTTTTTTGTTCCAGGGAAAATTTATAAACCCAATAAAAAAAATAATAAATAGGCTTGCTATGGCCCACAATTTGAGAGAGAGAGAGAGATGGCACACCCAGGAGTCAAGACTGGCACACAAGCAGAAAGGGCAATATTAATCTCCCACTGATTGATTTATTGATTTTTTCAGGTAGAATTTAGAACCCAAATAAAGCAAAAAAAAAATGGGCTTTCTATGGCCCACTGAGTGAGTGATGATGCACACAGGAGTCAGGAGTGGCACACAAGCCCTGAGGCCAATATTTTTCTCCCACTGATTGATGTAGTGATTTTTTCAGGTAGATTTTGGAACCCAAATCAAGCTAAAAAAATAATAGGCTTTCTATGGCCCACAATTGGAGAGAGAGAGAGAGAGAGATGGCACACCCAGGAGTCAAGACTGGCACACAAGCAGAAAGGGCAATATTAATCTCCCACTGATTTGTTTGTTTGTTTTTTCAGGGAGACTTTAGGAAAAAAAATAATAGAATAAAATGATTTTTTCAGGAAGAATTTAGAAACCAAATAAAATAAAATGATTTTTTCAGGGAGAATTTAGAAAACAAATAAAACAAAAAAAGGCTTTCTATGGCCCACTGAGTGAGAGATGACGCACACAGGAGTCAGGAGTGGCACACAAGCCCAGAGGCCAATATTTATCTCCCACTGATTGATGTAGTGATTTTTTCAGGTAGATTTTGGAACCCAAATCAAGCTAAAAAAATAATAGGCTTTCTATGGCCCACAATTGGAGAGAGAGAGAGAGAAGGCACACCCAGGAGTCAAGACTGGCACACAAGCAGAAAGGGCAATATTAATCTCCCACTGATTTGTTTTTGTTTTTTTTTTCAGGGAGACTTTAGGAAAAAAAATAATAGAATAAAATGATTTTTTCAGGAAGAATTTAGAAACCAAATAAAATAAAATGATTTTTTTAGGGAGAATTTAGAAAACAAATAAAACAAAAAAAGGCTTTCTATGGCCCACTGAGTGAGAGATGACGCACACAGGAGTCAGGAGTGGCACACAAGCCCAGAGGCCAATATTTATCTCCCACTGATTGATGTAGTGATTTTTTCAGGTAGATTTTGGAACCCAAATCAAGCTAAAAAAATAATAGGCTTTCTATGGCCCACAATTGGAGAGAGAAAGAGAGATGGCACACCCAGGAGTAAAGACTGGCACACAAGCAGAAAGGGCAATATTAATCTCCCACTGATTTGTTTTTTGTTTTTTTTCAGGGAGACTTTAGGAAAAAAAATAATAGAATAAAATGATTTTTTCAGGAAGAATTTAGAAACCAAATAAAATAAAATGTTTTTTTCAGGGAGAATTTAGAAAACAAATAAAACAAAAAAAGGCTTTCTATGGCCCACTGAGTGAGAGATGACGCACACAGGAGTCAGGAGTGGCAGACAAGCCCAGAGGCCAATATTTATCTCCCACTGATTGATGTAGTGATTTTTTCAGGTAGATTTTGGAACCCAAATCAAGCTAAAAAAATAATAGGCTTTCTATGGCCCACAATTGGAGAGAGAGAGAGAGATGGCACACCCAGGAGTCAAGACTGGCACACAAGCAGAAAGGGCAATATTAATCTCCCACTGATTTGTTTTTTTTTGTTTTTTCAGGGAGACTTTAGGAAAAAAAATAATAGAATAAAATGATTTTTTCAGGAAGAATTTAGAAACCAAATAAAATAAAATGATTTTTTCAGGGAGAATTTAGAAAACAAATAAAACAAAAAAAGGCTTTCTATGGCCCACTGATTGAGAGATGACGCACACAGGAGTCAGGAGTGGCACACAAGCCCAGAGGCCAATATTTATCTCCCACTGATTGATGTAGTGATTTTTTCAGGTAGATTTTGGAACCCAAATCAAGCTAAAAAAATAATAGGCTTGCTATGGCCCACAATTTGAGAGAGAGAGAGAGATGGCACACCCAGGAGTCAAGACTGGCACACAAGCAGAAAGGGCAATATTAATCTCCCACTGATTGATTTATTGATTTTTTCAGGTAGAATTTAGAACCCAAATAAAGCAAAAAAAAAATGGGCTTTCTATGGCCCACTGAGTGAGTGATGATGCACACAGGAGTCAGGAGTGGCACACAAGCCCTGAGGCCAATATTTTTCTCCCACTGATTGATGTAGTGATTTTTTCAGGTACATTTTATAACCCAAATCAAGCAAAAAAATAAATAGGCTTTCTATGGCCCACTATTTGTGAGAGAGATGGCACGCTCAGGACTGGCACACATGCCCAGAGGCCAATATTAATCTCCCACTTTTTTTTTTTTTTTGTTCCAGGGAAAATTTATAAACCCAATAAAAAAAAATAATAAATAGGCTTTCTATGGCCCACTATCTGAGAGAGAGAGATGGCACGCTTAGGACTGGCACACAAGCCCAAAGGCCAATATTAATCTCCCACTGATTGATTTATTGATTTTTTCAGGTAGAATTTAGAACCCAAATAAAGCAAAAAAAAAAAAAAATGGGCTTTCTATGGCCCACTGAGTGAGTGATGATGCACACAGTAGTCAGGAGTGGCACACAAGCCCTGAGGCCAATATTTTTCTCCCACTGATTGATGTAGTGATTTTTTCAGGTAGATTTTAGAACCAAAATCAAGCAAAAAAATTAATAGGCTTTCTATGGCCCACTGACTGAGAGATGGCACACACAGGAGTCAAGAGTGGCACACAAGCCCTGAGGCCAATATTTTTCTCCCACTGATTGATGTAGTGATTTTTTCAGGTAGATTTTATAACCCAAATCAAGCAAAAAAATAAATAGGCTTTCTATGGCCCACTATTTGTGAGAGAGATGGCACGCTCAGGACTGGCACACAAGCCCAGAGGCCAATATTAATCTCCCACTTTTTTTTTTTTGTTCCAGGGAAAATTTATAAACCCAATAAAAAAAATAATAAATAGGCTTTCTATGGCCCACTATCTGAGAGAGAGAGATGGCACGCTTAGGACTGGCACACAAGCCCAAAGGCCAATATTAATCTCCCACTGATTGATTTATTGATTTTTTCAGGTAGAATTTAGAACCCAAATAAAGCAAAAAAAAGAAAAGGGCTTTCTATGGCCCACTGAGTGAGTGATGATGCACACAGGAGTCAGGAGTGGCACACAAGCCCTGAGGCCAATATTTTTCTCCCACTGATTGATGTAGAGATTTTTTCAGGTAGATTTTGGAACCCAAATCAAGCTAAAAAAATAATAGGCTTTCTATGGCCCACAATTGGAGAGAGAGAGAGAGATGGCACACCCAGGAGTCAAGACTGGCACACAAGCAGAAAAGGCAATATTAATCTCCCACTGATTTTTTTTTTTTTTTTTTCAGGGAGACTTTAGGAAAAAAAATAATAGAATAAAATGATTTTTTCAGGAAGAATTTAGAAACCAAATAAAATAAAATGATTTTTTCAGGGAGAATTTAGAAAACAAATAAAACAAAAAAAGGCTTTCTATGGCCCACTGAGTGAGAGATGACGCACACAGGAGTCAGGAGTGGCACACAAGCCCAGAGGCCAATATTTATCTCCCACTGATTGATGTAGTGATTTTTTCAGGTAGATTTTGGAACCCAAATCAAGCTAAAAAAATAATAGGCTTTCTATGGCCCACAATTGGAGAGAGAGAGAGAGATGGCACACCCAGGAGTCAAGACTGGCACACAAGCAGAAAGGGCAATATTAATCTCCCACTGATTGATTTATTGATTTTTTCAGGTAGAATTTAGAACCCAAATAAAGCAAAAAAAAAAAAAAAAAAATGGGCTTTCTATGGCCCACTGAGTGAGTGATGATGCACACAGGAGTCAGGAGTGGCACACAAGCCCTGAGGCCAATATTTTTCTCCCACTGATTGATGTAGTGATTTTTTCAGGTACATTTTATAACCCAAATCAAGCAAAAAAATAAATAGGCTTTCTATGGCCCACTATTTGTGAGAGAGATGGCACGCTTAGGACTGGCACACATGCCCAGAGGCCAATATTAATCTCCCACTTTTTTTTTTTTTTTGTTCCAGGGAAAATTTATAAACCCAATAAAAAAAATAATAAATAGGCTTTCTATGGCCCACTATCTGAGAGAGAGAGATGGCACGCTTAGGACTGGCACACAAGCCCAAAGGCCAATATTAATCTCCCACTGATTGATTTATTGATTTTTTCAGGTAGAATTTAGAACCCAAATAAAGCAAAAAAAAAAAAAAAGGGCTTTCTATGGCCCACTGAGTGAGTGATGATGCACACAGGAGTCAGGAGTGGCACAAGCCCTGAGGCCAATATTTTTCTCCCACTGATTGATGTAGTGATTTTTTCAGGTAGATTTTAGAACCAAAATCAAGCAAAAAAATTAATAGGCTTTCTATGGCCCACTGACTGAGAGATGGCACACACAGGAGTCAAGAGTGGCACACAAGCCCTGAGGCCAATATTTTTCTCCCACTGATTGATGTAGTGATTTTTTCAGGTAGATTTTATAACCCAAATCAAGCAAAAAAATAAATAGGCTTTCTATGGCCCACTATTTGTGAGAGAGATGGCACGCTCAGGACTGGCACACAAGCCCAGAGGCCAATATTAATCTCCCACTTTTTTTTTTTTTGTTCCAGGGAAAATTTATAAACCCAATAAAAAAAATAATAAATAGGCTTTCTATGGCCCACTATCTGAGAGAGAGAGAGAGATGGCACGCTTAGGACTGGCACACAAGCCCAAAGGCCAATATTAATCTCCCACTGATTGATTTATTGATTTTTTCAGGTAGAATTTAGAACCCAAATAAAGCAAAAAAAAAAAAAGGGCTTTCTATGGCCCACTGAGTGAGTGATGATGCACACAGGAGTCAGGAGTGGCACACAAGCCCTGAGGCCAATATTTTTCTCCCACTGATTGATGTAGTGATTTTTTCAGGTAGATTTTAGAACCAAAATCAAGCAAAAAAATAAATGGGCTTTCTATGGCCCACTGACTGAGAGATGGCACACACAGGGATGGCACTCTAGCAGAAATGTCAATCTTAATCTCCAACAAAAAAAAAAAAAAAAAAAAACAGGGAGTGTCCTTCAATTACTATCTCCCTGCAGTAATCTCAGCCAGGTATGGCAGGCAGCAATAAGGAGTGGACTGATGCACAAATTAAATAAAAAGTGTGTACAAACAAAAAAGATAGCTGTGCAGAAAGGAAGGAACAAGAGGATTTGTGCTTTGAAAAAAGCAGTTGGTTTGCACAGCGGCGTACACACAGCAATGCAGCTATCAGGGAGACTTCTAGGGCAGCCCAATGAGCTACAGCGCTGAGGGAAAAAAAAAAAAAATGTAGCTTCCACTGTCCCTGCACACCGAAGGTGGTGTTGGGCAGTGGAAATCGCTACAGCACAAGCGGTTTGGTGGTTAATGGACCCTGCCTAACGCTATCCCTGCTTCTGACGAAGCGGCAGCAACCTCTCCCTAAGCTCAGATCAGCAGCAGTATGTTAGGAGCCGAGTTTCCTCTGCTGCACAGGGGGAATCTCGATCCGTCTCCGCTGCGGTCTCCCATTCCCCTCCAGCCGCAGTGGAGTCTGCTCAGCAGGGACGTCGATCCCAGCGTCTCGCTCAGTCTGACTCTGTGAGAAGAGTTATTGCTGCTTCTCCAGCTTCTGCCTTTGAAGCCTATTCTGGTCAGCAGCGAGCGGACTTCTCTGGGACTAAGTCCTTATCTGCACACACTGAGCATGCCCAGGGCAAGATCTCCCGTTGGAGATCGAGGGTCATGTGCTCAGGCTCTGCGGCACATTCCATTGGTCCTCTTGGCAGGTCCTAGAAGGGCAAAAGTTCTGTAGTCATTTCCTGTGCTGCAGCTATATAAACTGCGCATGACCGCACGGCCATGCGCTAGTATTGTCTTACAATTGATATGTGTGTATGTGTGAGTGCAAGTCGTTCTTGGTTACCCCTTCCCTATTGAATGTCTGTTCGCGGAAGGTGTACGGCTGCTATCTAGCGCCCGACTTAGCCTACTACTAGTGTTGAGCGATACCTTCCGATATCGGAAAGTATCGGTATCGGTTTGGATCGGCCGATATTCAAAAAATATCGGATATCGCCGATACCGATACCCGATCCCAATGCAAGTCAATGGGACCAAAATATCGGAATTAAAATAAACCCTTTCTTTCCTTGTAGGTTCATTCTACATGAAGGAAAACAACTAAGAATAATGCCGGATGTATTTGGGGAGGTGGCGGAGACATTAAAGTCATAGAGGTTTATCCCAATCAAATAGAATAGCATGTTTTTTGTTTTTTTTTAAGACGTTCGGAGTGACAAAGATATTGACTATGTAAATTTTTTTTTTATTTTGTCAGATATTGATGTTTCACTATTCCACGCCCTTCCCCTTCTTTTTTTTCTTTTTTTTTTTCTTTTCCCACACTTTCATCTTCATCATCATCAGCATCTTTGACATCAACTTCTTCACCTTATTCATCTTCTTCTTCATCTTCTACCTATTTTTTTTTTTTTATTACATTCTTCATATTCATTTTATTCAACTATTATTATTCTTCTTATTCTACATATTCTTTTTATTCCACTGTTATTATTCTTCCTATTCTACTTCTTCATCATATTCTCATTTGTGACAGGCATTCCCGTAGTTGTTATCTATAAAAGTTTGAAGATTACACCTTCCGTTCTGCCAGTCACAAAAGTTACATTTGTCCGCGTTCAGTTTGGCCTGCAGCATCAGGCTTTATCCAGGGGCACCACGAGGAGGAACGGACTCACCCCCATACACTGCTTAGTCTTCTTCTGCATATAATTTAGATAATATCTTTTGCTCTGATATTAAGTCTTATGCTTAATGTTCTTCTGCTCTTTGTTCTGCAGCCTCTTGTTCTTCTGCTTCTCGGTCTTCCATGTTGTCGTCTCCAGGGTCGTCGTCTCCAGTGTCGTCATCTCCGCCGTCTCCGCCGTCGTCGTCGTCGTCATCGGGGTGGTCTTCCGTGTCGTCGTCATCGTGGTGGTCTTCCGGGTCGTCGACGTTAGGGTCTTCAACTTGGAAATGTAGCAGAAGGTACAAGAAGGCTGAGAAAATGCCAAGAACCAGCTGATGGAACTGGAACTCGGATGGCTACCCGAAGGTTCAAGAGCCTATGGAACTACCGAGGACCAGCTGACGTTACTGGAACCCGGTTACTAAGCAGGAGGTACCCGTGCTAAAAAGCACTACCAAGGACCGCCTGACGTTGACGGAACTCGGATACCCAGAAGGAGGCACCTAAGCCAAAGGCTCTGCCCGGAACCAGCTGACGTTACTGGAACCAGGATGGGGAGCAGAAGGTACAAGAGCAAAAGACACTGCCGAGAACCAGCTGACGGTACTGGAACCCGGATGGGTAGCCGAAGGTCCAAGAGCCAATGGAACTACCGAGGACCAGCTGACGTTACTGGAACCCGGTTACTAAGCAGGAGGTACCCGTGCCTGAAAGCACTACCAAGGACCACCTGACGTTGGTGGAACTTGGATACCCAGAAGGAGGCACCTAAGCCAAAGGCTCTGCCCGGAACCAGCTGACGGTACTGGAACCAGGATGGGGAGCAGAAGGTACAAGAGCAAAAGACACTGCCGAGAACCAGCTGACGGTGCTGGAACCAGGTGGTGGACCCGAAGGCCCACAGGAGAGGAGAGAACAGCTAGGCCGCGAGGCAGCCGCAGTTACCGAACCCCAACAGTCCTACAGGGGGAGCTGGGCCTACTGGCACTACATAACCAGCCTTGACTACCAGTTCACGCAGCCCACATAGGAAGCTCCTAAACTGGAGGCACCCTGGAGTTGGCTAACTCGACCGCACCACGACGGGGCAAGCATAGGCGTCTCAGTGAAGTTGACACAACCCGGAAACAGCTGACGGTGCTGAAACCAGGCTTGGCACGAGGGAGTACCTGTGACAAGAACACTGCCGAGAACCAGCTGGCGGTGCTGGAACCCGGATGCGTTGCCCCAGTGTGCAAGAGCCAATGGCACGACCGAGGACCAGCTGACGGTGCTGGAACCCGGTTACTAAGCTGTAGGTGCCCGCGCTTAAAAGCACTACCAAGGACCGCCTGGCGTTGGCGGAACTCGGATACCCAGGAGGAGGCACCTAAGCCAAAGGCTCGGCCCGGAACCAGCTGACGGTGCTGGAACCAGGTGGTGGACCCCAAGGCCCACAGGAGAGGAGAGAACAGCTAGGCCGCGAGGCAGCCGCAGTTACCGAACCCCAACAGTCCTACAGGGGGAGCTGGGCCTACTGGCACTACAGAACCAGCCTTGACTACCAGTTCACGCAGCCCACATAGGAAGCTCCTAAACTGGAGGCACCCTGGAGTTGGCTAACCCGACCGCACCACGACGAGGCAAGCATAGGTGTCTCAGTGAGCTTGACACAACCCGGAAACAGCTGACGGTGCTGAAACCAGGCTTGGCACGAGGGAGTACCTGTGACAAAAACACTGCCGAGAACCAGCTGGCGGTGCTGGAACCCGGATGCGTTGCCCCAGTGTGCAAGAGCCAATGGCACGACCGAGGACCAGCTGACGGTGCTGGAACCCGGTTACTAAGCTGTAGGTGCCCGCGCTTAAAAGCACTACCAAGGACCGCCTGGCGTTGGCGGAACTCGGATACCCAGGAGGAGGCACCTAAGCCAAAGGCTCGGCCCGGAACCAGCTGACGGTGCTGGAACCAGGTGGTGGACCCGAAGGTCCACAGGAGAGGAGAGAACAGCTAGGCCGCGAGGCAGCCGCAGTTACCGAACCCCAACAGTCCTACAGGGGGAGCTGGGCCTACTGGCACTACAGAACCAGCCTTGACTACCAGTTCACGCAGCCCACATAGGAAGCTCCTAAACTGGAGGCACCCTGGAGTTGGCTAACCCGACCGCACCACGACGAGGCAAGCATAGGTGTCTCAGTGAGCTTGACACAACCCGGAAACAGCTGACGGTGCTGAAACCAGGCTTGGCACGAGGGAGTACCTGTGACAAAAACACTGCCGAGAACCAGCTGGCGGTGCTGGAACCCGGATGCGTTGCCCCAGTGTGCAAGAGCCAATGGCACGACCGAGGACCAGCTGACGGTGCTGGAACCCGGTTACTAAGCTGTAGGTGCCCGCGCTTAAAAGCACTACCAAGGACCGCCTGGCGTTGGCGGAACTCGGATACCCAGGAGGAGGCACCTAAGCCAAAGGCTCGGCCCGGAACCAGCTGACGGTGCTGGAACCAGGTGGTGGACCCGAAGGTCCACAGGAGAGGAGAGAACAGCTAGGCCGCGAGGCAGCCGCAGTTACCGAACCCCAACAGTCCTACAGGGGGAGCTGGGCCTACTGGCACTACAGAACCAGCCTTGACTACCAGTTCACGCAGCCCACATAGGAAGCTCCTAAACTGGAGGCACCCTGGAGTTGGCTAACCCGACCGCACCACGACGAGGCAAGCATAGGTGTCTCAGTGAGCTTGACACAACCCGGAAACAGCTGACGGTGCTGAAACCAGGCTTGGCACGAGGGAGTACCTGTGACAAAAACACTGCCGAGAACCAGCTGGCGGTGCTGGAACCCGGATGCGTTGCCCCAGTGTGCAAGAGCCAATGGCACGACCGAGGACCAGCTGACGGTGCTGGAACCCGGTTACTAAGCTGTAGGTGCCCGCGCTTAAAAGCACTACCAAGGACCGCCTGGCGTTGGCGGAACTCGGATACCCAGGAGGAGGCACCTAAGCCAAAGGCTCGGCCCGGAACCAGCTGACGGTGCTGGAACCAGGTGGTGGACCCGAAGGTCCACAGGAGAGGAGAGAACAGCTAGGCCGCGAGGCAGCCGCAGTTACCGAACCCCAACAGTCCTACAGGGGGAGCTGGGCCTACTGGCACTACAGAACCAGCCTTGACTACCAGTTCACGCAGCCCACATAGGAAGCTCCTAAACTGGAGGCACCCTGGAGTTGGCTAACCCGACCGCACCACGACGAGGCAAGCATAGGTGTCTCAGTGAGCTTGACACAACCCGGAAACAGCTGACGGTGCTGAAACCAGGCTTGGCACGAGGGAGTACCTGTGACAAAAACACTGCCGAGAACCAGCTGGCGGTGCTGGAACCCGGATGCGTTGCCCCAGTGTGCAAGAGCCAATGGCACGACCGAGGACCAGCTGACGGTGCTGGAACCCGGTTACTAAGCTGTAGGTGCCCGCGCTTAAAAGCACTACCAAGGACCGCCTGGCGTTGGCGGAACTCGGATACCCAGGAGGAGGCACCTAAGCCAAAGGCTCGGCCCGGAACCAGCTGACGGTGCTGGAACCAGGTGGTGGACCCCAAGGCCCACAGGAGAGGAGAGAACAGCTAGGCCGCGAGGCAGCCGCAGTTACCGAACCCCAACAGTCCTACAGGGGGAGCTGGGCCTACTGGCACTACAGAACCAGCCTTGACTACCAGTTCACGCAGCCCACATAGGAAGCTCCTAAACTGGAGGCACCCTGGAGTTGGCTAACCCGACCGCACCACGACGAGGCAAGCATAGGTGTCTCAGTGAGCTTGACACAACCCGGAAACAGCTGACGGTGCTGAAACCAGGCTTGGCACGAGGGAGTACCTGTGACAAGAACACTGCCGAGAACCAGCTGGCGGTGCTGGAACCCGGATGCGTTGCCCCAGTGTGCAAGAGCCAATGGCACGACCGAGGACCAGCTGACGGTGCTGGAACCCGGTTACTAAGCTGTAGGTGCCCGCGCTTAAAAGCACTACCAAGGACCGCCTGGCGTTGGCGGAACTCGGATACCCAGGAGGAGGCACCTAAGCCAAAGGCTCGGCCCGGAACCAGCTGACGGTGCTGGAACCAGGTGGTGGACCCGAAGGTCCACAGGAGAGGAGAGAACAGCTAGGCCGCAAGGCAGCCGCAGTTACCGAACCCCAACAGTCCTACAGGGGGAGCTGGGCCTACTGGCACTACAGAACCAGCCTTGACTACCAGTTCACGCAGCCCACATAGGAAGCTCCTAAACTGGAGGCACCCTGGAGTTGGCTAACCCGACCGCACCACGACGAGGCAAGCATAGGTGTCTCAGTGAGCTTGACACAACCCGGAAACAGCTGACGGTGCTGAAACCAGGCTTGGCACGAGGGAGTACCTGTGACAAGAACACTGCCGAGAACCAGCTGGCGGTGCTGGAACCCGGATGCGTTGCCCCAGTGTGCAAGAGCCAATGGCACGACCGAGGACCAGCTGACGGTGCTGGAACCCGGTTACTAAGCTGTAGGTGCCCGCGCTTAAAAGCACTACCAAGGACCGCCTGGCGTTGGCGGAACTCGGATACCCAGGAGGAGGCACCTAAGCCAAAGGCTCGGCCCGGAACCAGCTGACGGTGCTGGAACCAGGTGGTGGACCCGAAGGTCCACAGGAGAGGAGAGAACAGCTAGGCCGCGAGGCAGCCGCAGTTACCGAACCCCAACAGTCCTACAGGGGGAGCTGGGCCTACTGGCACTACAGAACCAGCCTTGACTACCAGTTCACGCAGCCCACATAGGAAGCTCCTAAACTGGAGGCACCCTGGAGTTGGCTAACCCGACCGCACCACGACGAGGCAAGCATAGGTGTCTCAGTGAGCTTGACACAACCCGGAAACAGCTGACGGTGCTGAAACCAGGCTTGGCACGAGGGAGTACCTGTGACAAAAACACTGCCGAGAACCAGCTGGCGGTGCTGGAACCCGGATGCGTTGCCCCAGTGTGCAAGAGCCAATGGCACGACCGAGGACCAGCTGACGGTGCTGGAACCCGGTTACTAAGCTGTAGGTGCCCGCGCTTAAAAGCACTACCAAGGACCGCCTGGCGTTGGCGGAACTCGGATACCCAGGAGGAGGCACCTAAGCCAAAGGCTCGGCCCGGAACCAGCTGACGGTGCTGGAACCAGGTGGTGGACCCCAAGGCCCACAGGAGAGGAGAGAACAGCTAGGCCGCGAGGCAGCCGCAGTTACCGAACCCCAACAGTCCTACAGGGGGAGCTGGGCCTACTGGCACTACAGAACCAGCCTTGACTACCAGTTCACGCAGCCCACATAGGAAGCTCCTAAACTGGAGGCACCCTGGAGTTGGCTAACCCGACCGCACCACGACGAGGCAAGCATAGGTGTCTCAGTGAGCTTGACACAACCCGGAAACAGCTGACGGTGCTGAAACCAGGCTTGGCACGAGGGAGTACCTGTGACAAGAACACTGCCGAGAACCAGCTGGCGGTGCTGGAACCCGGATGCGTTGCCCCAGTGTGCAAGAGCCAATGGCACGACCGAGGACCAGCTGACGGTGCTGGAACCCGGTTACTAAGCTGTAGGTGCCCGCGCTTAAAAGCACTACCAAGGACCGCCTGGCGTTGGCGGAACTCGGATACCCAGGAGGAGGCACCTAAGCCAAAGGCTCGGCCCGGAACCAGCTGACGGTGCTGGAACCAGGTGGTGGACCCGAAGGTCCACAGGAGAGGAGAGAACAGCTAGGCCGCGAGGCAGCCGCAGTTACCGAACCCCAACAGTCCTACAGGGGGAGCTGGGCCTACTGGCACTACAGAACCAGCCTTGACTACCAGTTCACGCAGCCCACATAGGAAGCTCCTAAACTGGAGGCACCCTGGAGTTGGCTAACCCGACCGCACCACGACGAGGCAAGCATAGGTGTCTCAGTGAGCTTGACACAACCCGGAAACAGCTGACGGTGCTGAAACCAGGCTTGGCACGAGGGAGTACCTGTGACAAGAACACTGCCGAGAACCAGCTGGCGGTGCTGGAACCCGGATGCGTTGCCCCAGTGTGCAAGAGCCAATGGCACGACCGAGGACCAGCTGACGGTGCTGGAACCCGGTTACTAAGCTGTAGGTGCCCGCGCTTAAAAGCACTACCAAGGACCGCCTGGCGTTGGCGGAACTCGGATACCCAGGAGGAGGCACCTAAGCCAAAGGCTCGGCCCGGAACCAGCTGACGGTGCTGGAACCAGGTGGTGGACCCCAAGGCCCACAGGAGAGGAGAGAACAGCTAGGCCGCGAGGCAGCCGCAGTTACCGAACCCCAACAGTCCTACAGGGGGAGCTGGGCCTACTGGCACTACAGAACCAGCCTTGACTACCAGTTCACGCAGCCCACATAGGAAGCTCCTAAACTGGAGGCACCCTGGAGTTGGCTAACTCGACCGCACCACGACGGGGCAAGCATAGGCGTCTCAGTGAAGTTGACACAACCCGGAAACAGCTGACGGTGCTGAAACCAGGCTTGGCACGAGGGAGTACCTGTGACAAGAACACTGCCGAGAACCAGCTGGCGGTGCTGGAACACGGATGCGTTGCCTTGCCTATTAAAGATTGTCTTCCTAGAGCCCCAACTAGCGGTGTTGGAGCAAAGGGTAAGCAGGGGGAGATGAGTGTAGGCCGAAGCCTGCACTGGAGGCAGCTTTGTGTCTGCGTTGCGTTTGCAGGACACTTTGCCGGCTACACACTGGGGGAACAGCTGGCGTTGCTGAACCCCACTAACACAATGGCGTGTGTTTTTCTCTGTGCAGCTAGCACTTGCGGGCAAAAACTAGCGATGTTAGAGCCCGTGTTGAAGCAGGAGGAGGAGGAGAGGAGCAGAGTGTAGGCCGAAGCTTAGTTGAACCAATTTCAAAGGAAACCTTTAACCCCCCCCTCAGGTGTTACAAAGTACAAGAGACACACCTTGTGCAGTATTAATGCTGCACAAGTGAAAGGTTGCTCTATTAATTTGTCTACTTGCACACGCTGAATGAAAGACATACACAATTTACCCCATTCTACAGTCAAACTGTAGTGGATGCGTGACTTGGTTTTTTGATGAGACGCAGCACAGGTGTCCAAAATAACGCCTTGGTGCTTGGAGCAGCTTCCTGAGCGTTGTTATTTGCTGTACAGGAGTCTGCGCTCTTGTGTTATCCCTTGGCAATGCCCTGTTAGCGCTGCCCATCTTATGACATCATTTCATGTTGGCCGGTGCGGTTAACGATGGCCATAAATCCCAGACCCACAGTGTCTTTTCATAAAGCCACACTGCGGTGCTGGGATTCGTGGCCTTGAGCAGTAAATATTTTGGCCGCTCACACACGTCCTTACACCTGCTTCAGACTGGGCGGCCTCTGCTGATCCCTTCTCGCATGCCGCGGCCATGAGGCTGCACAGTCTGAAGAAGGCTGAAGGAGATGAGTTAAGACAGGCGAAGATATGCACTGCTCGTGCCCATCAATCACACCCTCGCAGTCAAAATAATTAAGACAACGAGGAGCATTTTATTCAGGCAGGGCGGACGAACAGGCGCAAGTAGCCAACCAATGATGTCAGAAGACGGGAAGCGCTACCAAGGGGGGTGCTGCGTATCATTAGAAAGGAAAGTCACACCTCAGGGACAGTGGAATGGTCTCAAAGAGACACATTTTGTACGTGTTGAGTTCCACGTGGGCAAGGAGAAAACATCAGCCACCTTGTACAAATGCAGCAGTACTGCTGTACAAGGTGGCTGTTATACATAGAAACACCTGGGGGTGGGGGCCAGGCTCCCTTCAATTTCAGTTCATGTGCCTGCGTGGCGTTTGCAGGTCACGTTGCAAGCTGCACAGCAGGGGAACAGCTGGCGGTGCTGAACCCCACTAACACATTGGCTGGTGTTTTTCTCTGTGCAGCTAGCATTTCCGGGCAAAAACTAGCGGTGTTTGAGCCCAGGGTCAGCAGGAGGAGGAGGAGAGGAGCAAAGTGTAGGCCGAAGCCTGCACTGGTGGCAGCTTTTGGTCGGTTGTGCCAGCGTGGCTTGTGCTGGACACGATGCCGGCTACACAGCGGGGGAACAGCTGGCGTTGCTGAACCCCACTAACACATTGGCTGGTGTTTTTCTCTGTGCAGCTAGCATTTCCGGGCAAAAACTAGCGGTGTTTGAGCCCAGGGTCAGCAGGAGGAGGAGGAGAGGAGCAAAGTGTAGGCCGAAGCCTGCACTGGTGGCAGCTTTTGGTCGGTTGTGCCAGCGTGGCTTGTGCTGGACACGATGCCGGCTACACAGCGGGGGAACAGCTGGCGTTGCTGAACCCCACTAACACATTGGCTGGTGTTTTTCTCTGTGCAGCTAGCATTTCCGGGCAAAAACTAGCGTTGTTAGAGCCCAGGGTCAGCAGGAGGAGGAGAGGAGCAGAGTGTAGGCCGAAGCCTAGTTGAACCAATTTCAAAGGTTACCTTTAACCCCCCCTCAGGTGTTACAAAGAACAAGAGCCACTCCTTCTGCAGCATTAATGCTGCACAAGTAAAAGGTTGCTCTATTAATTTGTCTACTTGCACAAGCTGAATGCAACACGTAGACTATTTAGCCCATTATACTGTTTAACAGTAGTGGAGGCGTGACTTGTCTTTTTAAAGAAAAGCAGCACAGGTGTCGAAAACAACACCTTTTTGCATGGGCGCAGCTTCCTGAGCGTTGTTAGTTGCTGTACAGGAGTCTGCGCTCTTGTGATCCTTTGGCCATGCGCTGTGAGCGCTTCCTGTCTTATGACCTCATTTCATGTTGGCCGTTGCGGTTAGCGATGGACATGAATCCCAGACCCACAGTGTGTTTTTAAAAAATCACACTGCGGTGCTGGGATTCGTGCCCTGGTGCAGTAAATATGTTTGCCGCTCACACATGTCCTTACACCTGCTTCAGACTGGACGGCCTCATCTGATCCCTTATCGCCTGCCGAGGCCATGAGGACACCCAGTCTGAAGAAGGCGGAAGGAGATGAGTGAACACAGGCAAACATATGCACTGCACATGCCCATCAATCACACCCTCGCTGTCCAAAAAAATAAGACACCGAGGGGCGTTGTTTCGAGCAGGGGAGATGCACAGGCGCAGCCAGCTAACCAATGATGTCAAAAGACGGGCAGCGCTAACAAGGGTGGTGCTGCGTGTCATTACAAAGGAAAGTCACACCTCAGGGACATTGTAATGGTCTCTAATGAGAAACATTTTCTACGTGTTGAGTTCCACGTGGGCAAGGAGAAAAAGTCAGCCACCTTGTACAAATGCAGCAGTACTGCTGTACAAGGTGGCTGTTATACATAGAAACACCTGTGGGTGGGGGGCAGGCTCCCTTCAATTTCAGTTCATGTGCCTGCGTGGCGTTTGCAGGTCACGTTGCAAGCTACACAGCAGGGGAACAGCTGGCGTTGCTGAACCCCACTGACACATTGACTGGTGTTTTTCTCTGTGCAGATTGCATGTCCGGGCAAAAACTAGCGGTGTTAGAGCCCAGGGTCAGCAGGAGGAGGAGGAGAGGAGCAAAGTGTAGGCCGAAGCCTGCACTGGTGGCAGCTTTTGGTCGGTTGTGCCAGCGTGGCTTGTGCTGGACACGATGCCGGCTACACAGCGGGGGAACAGCTGGCGGTGCTGAACCCCACTAACACATTGGCTGGTGTTTTTCTCTGTGCAGCTAGCATTTCCGGGCAAAAACTAGCGGTGTTTGAGCCCAGGGTCAGCAGGAGGAGTAGAGGAGCAGAGTGTAGGCCGAAGCCTAGTTGAACCAATTTCAAAGGTTACCTTTAACCCCCCCCCTCAGGTGTTGCAAGGTACAAGAGCCACACCTTGAACAGCATTAATGATGCACAAGTCAAAGGTTGCTCTATTTAATTTTGCTCCTTGCACACGCTGAATTAAACACGTACACTATTTAGCCCATTATACTGTCAAACAGTAGTGGAGGCGTGACTACTAGTCTTTTTAAGGTGACGCAGCACAGGTGTACAAATTTACACCTAGGTGCTGTGCGCAGATTCCTTACCGTTGTTATTTGCAGTACAGGAAACTGCGCTCTTGTGTTATCCCTTGGCAATACCCTGTTAGTGCAGGCCGTCTCATGACCTCATTTCATGTTGGCCGCTGCGGTTAACGATGGCCATAAATCCCAGACCCACAGTGGCTTTTCATAAAGTCACACTGCGGTGCTGGGATTCGTGGCCTTGTGCAGTAAATATGTTCGCCGCTCACACATGTCCTTACACCTGCTTCAGACTGGGCGGCCTCAGCTGATCCCTTATCGCATGCCGCGGCCATGAGGCCGCACAGTCAGAAGAAGGCGGAAGGAGGGGAGTGAAGACAGGGGAACATATGCACTGCTCGTGCCCATCAATCACACCCTCGCAGTCAAAATATATGAGACAACGGGGGGCGTTGTGTCGGGCAGGGGGACGCACAGGCACAGCCAGCCAACCAATGATGTCAGGAGACGGGCAGCGCTAACAATGGGGGTGCTGCGTGTCATTAAAAAGGAAAGTCACACCTCAGGGACATTGTAATGGTCTGTAATGAGACACATTTTGTACTTGTTGAGTTCCACGTGTGCAAGGAGAAAAAGTCAGCCACCTTGTACAAATGCAGCAGTACTGCTGTACAAGGTGGCTGTTATACATAGAAACACCTGGGGGGGTGGGGGGCAGGCTCCCTTCAATTTCAGTTCATGTGCCTGCGTGGCGTTTGCAGGACACGTTGCCAGCTACACAGCAGGGGAACAGCTGGCGGTGCTGAACCCCACTAACACATTGGCTGGTGTTTATCTCTGTGCAGCTAGCATGTCCGGGCAGAAACTGGCGTTGTTTGAGCCCAGGGTCAGCAGGAGGAGGAGAGGAGCAAAGTGTAGGCCGAAGCCTGCACTGGTGGCAGCTTTTGGTCAGTTGTGCCAGCGTGGCTTGTGCTGGACACGTTGCCGACTACACAGCAGGGGAACAGCTGGCGTTGCTGAACCCCACTAACACATTGACTGGTGTTTTTCTCTGTGCTGCTAGCAGTTCCGGGCAAAAACTAGCGGTGTTTGAGCCCAGGGTCAGCAGGAGGAGTAGAGGAGCAGAGTGTAGGCCGAAGCCTAGTTGAACCAATTTCAAAGGTTACCTTTAACCCCCCCCCTCAGGTGTTGCAAGGTACAAGAGCCACACCTTGAACAGCATTAATGATGCACAAGTCAAAGGTTGCTCTATTTAATTTTGCTCCTTGCACACGCTGAATTAAACACGTACACTATTTAGCCCATTATACTGTCAAACAGTAGTGGAGGCGTGACTACTAGTCTTTTTAAGGAGACGCAGCACAGGTGTACAAATTTACACCTAGGTGCTGTGCGCAGATTCCTTACCGTTGTTATTTGCAGTACAGGAAACTGCGCTCTTGTGTTATCCCTTGGCAATACCCTGTTAGTGCAGGCCGTCTCATGACCTCATTTCATGTTGGCCGGTGCGGTTAACGATGGCCATAAATCCCAGACCCACAGTGGCTTTTCCTAAAGTCACACTGCGGTGCTGGGATTCGTGGCCTTGTGCAGTAAATATGTTCGCCGCTCACACATGTCCTTACACCTGCTTCAGACTGGGCGGCCTCAGCTGATCCCTTATCGCATGCCGCGGCCATGAGGCCGCACAGTCAGAAGAAGGCGGAAGGAGGGGAGTGAAAACAGGGGAACATATGCACTGCTCGTGCCCATCAATCACACCCTCGCAGTCAAAATATATGAGACAACGGGGGGCGTTGTGTCGGGCAGGGGGGACGCACAGGCACAGCCAGCCAACCAATGATGTCAGGAGACGGGCAGCGCTAACAATGGGGGTGCTGCGTGTCATTAAAAAGGAAAGTCACACCTCAGGGACATTGTAATGGTCTGTAATGAGACACATTTTGTACGTGTTGAGTTCCACGTGGGCAAGGAGAAAAAGTCAGCCACCTTGTACAAATGCAGCAGTACTGCTGTACAAGGTGGCTGATATACATAGAAACACCTGTGGGTGGGGGGCAGGCTCCCTTCAATTTCAGTTCATGTGCCTGCGTGGCGTTTGCAGGTCACGTTGCAAGCTACACAGCAGGGGAACAGCTGGCGTTGCTGAACCCCACTGACACATTGACTGGTGTTTTTCTCTGTGCAGATTGCATGTCCGGGCAAAAACTAGCGGTGTTAGAGCCCAGGGTCAGCAGGAGGAGGAGGAGAGGAGCAAAGTGTAGGCCGAAGCCTGCACTGGTGGCAGCTTTTGGTCGGTTGTGCCAGCGTGGCTTGTGCTGGACACGATGCTGGCTACACAGCGGGGGAACAGCAGGCGGTGCTGAACCCCACTAACACATTGGCTGGTGTTTTTCTCTGTGCAGCTAGCATGTCCGGGCAGAAACTGGCGTTGTTAGAGCCCAGGGTCAGCAGGAGGAGGAGAGGAGCAAAGTGTAGGCCGAAGCCTGCACTGGTGGCAGCTTTTGTTCTGTTGTGCCAGCGTGGCTTGTGCTGGACACGTTGCCGACTACACAGCAGGGGAACAGCTGGCGGTGCTGAACCCCACTAACACATTGGCTGGTGTTTTTCTCTGTGCAGCTAGCATTTCCTGGCAAAAACTAGCGGTGTTTGAGCCCAGGGTCAGCAGGAGGAGTAGAGGAGCAGAGTGTAGGCCGAAGCCTAGTTGAACCAATTTCAAAGGTTACCTTTAACCCCCCCCTCAGGTGTTGCAAGGTACAAGAGCCACACCTTGTGCAGCATTAATGCTGCACAAGTGAAAGGTTGCTCTATTTGTTTTGCTCCTTGCACACGCTGACTAAAACACGTACACTATTTAGCCCATTATACTGTCAAACAGTTGTGGAGGCGTGACTTGTCTTTTTAACGAGACGCAGCACAGGTGTCAAAATTTGCACCTAGGTACTGGGCGCAGATTCCTGAGCGTTGTTATTTGCTGTACAGGAGTCTGCGCTATTGTGATCCCTTGGCCATGCGCTGTGAGCGCTTCCTGTCTTCTGACCTCATTTCATGTCGGCCGTTGCGGTTAGCGATGGACATGAATCCCAGACCCACAGTGTGTTTTCAAAAAATCACACTGCGTGGCTGGGATTCGTGGCCTTGTGCAGTAAATAGGTTTGCCGCTTACACATGTCCTTACACCTGCTCCAGACTGGGCGGCCTCAGCTGATCCCTTATCGCCTACCACGGCCAGGAGGCCGCACAGTCTGAAGAAGGCGGAAGGAGATGAGTGAACACAGGCAAACATATGCACTGCACATGCCCATCAATCACACCCTCGCTGTCCAAAAAAATAAGACACCGAGGGCCGTTGTTTCGAGCAGGGGAGATGCACAGGCGCAGCCAGCTAACCAATGATGTCAAAAGACGGGCAGCGCTAACAAGGGTGGTGCTGCGTGTCATTACAAAGGAAAGTCACACCTCAGGGACATTGTAATGGTCTGTAATGAGACACATTTTGTACGTGTTGAGTTCCACGTGGGCAAGGAGAAAAAGTCAGCCACCTTGTACAAATGCAGCAGTACTGCTGTACAAGGTGGCTGATATACATAGAAACACCTGTGGGTGGGGGGCAGGCTCCCTTCAATTTCAGTTCATGTGCCTGCGTGGCGTTTGCAGGTCACGTTGCAAGCTACACAGCAGGGGAACAGCTGGCGTTGCTGAACCCCACTGACACATTGACTGGTGTTTTTCTCTGTGCAGATTGCATGTCCGGGCAAAAACTAGCGGTGTTAGAGCCCAGGGTCAGCAGGAGGAGGAGGAGAGGAGCAAAGTGTAGGCCGAAGCCTGCACTGGTGGCAGCTTTTGGTCGGTTGTGCCAGCGTGGCTTGTGCTGGACACGATGCCGGCTACACAGCGGGGGAACAGCAGGCGGTGCTGAACCCCACTAACACATTGGCTGGTGTTTTTCTCTGTGCAGCTAGCATGTCCGGGCAGAAACTGGCGTTGTTTGAGCCCAGGGTCAGCAGGAGGAGGAGAGGAGCAAAGTGTAGGCCGAAGCCTGCACTGGTGGCAGCTTTTGTTCTGTTGTGCCAGCGTGGCTTGTGCTGGACACGTTGCCGACTACACAGCAGGGGAACAGCTGGCGGTGCTGAACCCCACTAACACATTGGCTGGTGTTTTTCTCTGTGCAGCTAGCATTTCCGGGCAAAAACTAGCGGTGTTTGAGCCCAGGGTCAGCAGGAGGAGTAGAGGAGCAGAGTGTAGGCCGAAGCCTAGTTGAACCAATTTCAAAGGTTACCTTTAACCCCCCCCTCAGGTGTTGCAAGGTACAAGAGCCACACCTTGTGCAGCATTAATGCTGCACAAGTAAAAGGTTGCTCTATTTGTTTTGCTCCTTGCACACGCTGACTAAAACACGTACACTATTTAGCCCATTATACTGTCAAACAGTTGTGGAGGCGTGACTTGTCTTTTTAACGAGACGCAGCACAGGTGTCAAAATTTGCACCTAGGTACTGGGCGCAGATTCCTGAGCGTTGTTATTTGCTGTACAGGAGTCTGCGCTATTGTGATCCCTTGGCCATGCGCTGTGAGCGCTTCCTGTCTTCTGACCTCATTTCATGTCGGCCGTTGCGGTTAGCGATGGACATGAATCCCAGACCCACAGTGTGTTTTCAAAAAATCACACTGCGTGGCTGGGATTCGTGGCCTTGTGCAGTAAATAGGTTTGCCGCTTACACATGTCCTTACACCTGCTCCAGACTGGGCGGCCTCAGCTGATCCCTTATCGCCTACCACGGCCAGGAGGCCGCACAGTCTGAAGAAGGCGGAAGGAGATGAGTTAAGACAGGCGAACATATGCACTGCTCGTGCCCATAAACCACACCCTCGCTGACAAAATAAATATGACAACGAGGGGCGTTGTTTCTAGCAGGGCGGATGCACAGGCGCAGCCAGCTAACCATGATGACAAAAGACGGGAAACGCTACCAAGGGGGGTGCTGCGTATCATTACAAAGGAAAGTCACACCTCAGGGACAGTGGAATGGTCTCAATGAGACACATTTTGTACGTGTTGAGTTCCACGTGGGCAAGGAGAAAAAGTCAGCCACCTTGTACAAATGCAGCAGTACTGCTGTACTAGGTGGCTGTTATACATAGAAACACCTGGGGGGGTGGGGCCAGGTTCCCTTTTAATTTCAGTTCCTGTGCCTGCATGGCGTTTGCAGGTCACGTTGCCGGCTACACAGCAGGGGAACAGCTGGCGTTGCTGAACCCCACTAACACATTGGCTGGTGTTTTTCTCTGTGCAGCTAGCACTTCCGGGCAAAAACTAGCGGTGTTTGAGCCCAGGGTCAGCAGGAGGAGGAGAGGAGCAGAGTGTAGGCCGAAGCCTGCACTGGTGGCAGCTTTTGTTCTGTTGTGCCAGCGTGGCTTGTGCTGGACACGTTGCCGACTACACAGCAGGGGAACAGCTGGCGGTGCTGAACCCCACTGACACATCACCTAGTGTTTTTTTCTGTGTAGACAACACTTCCAGGTGGCAACTGACAGTGTTGAAACCCAGGGAATCAAAGAGGAGCAGAGTGTAGGCCGAAGCCTGCAGTGGAGCAAGTTGAAAGGGAACCTTTAACCCCCCCCCCCAGGCATTTGTTGCTGAAAGAGCCATCTTGTACAGCAGTAATACTGCACATGGAAAATGGTGGCTCCGAAAATTATGCTCCTTGCAAACGCTGAAGTACACACTCATATAATGTGTCCCCTCACACCGTCAAACCATCCCGGAAGTGGGACTTTCCTTTGTAATGTGACACAGCACAGCCGTCATTCCAACCCCCTTGGTGCCGGGCACCACCTCCTCAACGTTGTTTGGTTCTGTCACGGAGCCCGCACTGTAATGTTATCCCTTGGCCATGCACAGTTAGCGGTGCCCGTCTTCTGACATCATGTAGGTGTCAGGCTGGCAGTGCCTGTGCGTCCAAGCTGCCCGAGATCCAACCTTGCAGTGTCATCTAATGTAGTCCCACTGCGGGCCAGGGATCCATGGGCATGCGCAGTGCATATCATCGCCTCTCACTCACCTCCTTCCTGCTTCTTCAGACTGTGCGGCGTCACGGCCGTGGCATGCTATTAGGGATCAGCTGACGCCGCCTAGTCTGAAGAAGCGTGAAGAAGGGGAGTGAGAGGCTAGTATATGCACTGCGCATGGCCATGGATACCAGGCCCACTGTGGGATCACATTAGACGACACTGCGAGGTGTGATTTCGGGCAGCGTGGACGCACAGGCGCAGCCAGGACGACAACAAATGATGTCAGAGGACGGGCAGCGCAAACTGTGCATGGCCAAGGGATAACATAACAGCGCAGGGTCCATGACGGAATCAAACAACGCTAAGGAGGCAGCGCACGGTGCCAAGGGGGTAGCAATGACGGCTGTGCTGTGTCACATTACAAAGGAAAGTCCCACCTCCGGGACGGTTGGACGGTGTGAGGGGACACATTACATGAGTGTGTAGTTCAGCGTTTGCAAGGAGCATAATTTCAAGAGCGACCTTTCCCTTGTGCAGTATTAGTGCTGCACATGGTGGCTCTTTCAGTAACAAACGCCTAGGGGGGGGGGGGGACAGGTCCCCTTACATTTTAGTTGTGCCAGCGTGGCGGTCGCATGACACGTTGCCGGATACACAGCTGGGGATCAGCTGACGTTACTGAACCCCAATAACAGAGGAGCGACTGTTGACTGTGCACACAGCACTTCCAGGCACCAACTGGCGGTGTTAGAGCCCAGGGACAGCAGGAGGAGCAGATTGGAGGTATTGCCGCACACACAGCTGGGGATCAGCTGACGTTACTGAACCCCAATAACAGAGGAGCGACTGTTGACTGTGCACACAGCACTTCCAGGCACCAACTGGCGGTGTTAGAGCCCAGGGACAGCAGGAGGAGCAGAGGAACAGAGTGTAGGCCGAAGCCTGATTGGAGCAAGTTGAAAGGAAACCTTTAACCCCCCCCCCCAAGACGTTTGTAGCTGAAAGAGCCATGTTGTGCAGCACTAAGGATGCAAAAGGAAAAGGTTGCTCTTTTAATTATGCTCCTTGCAAACACCGAAGTAAACACTAAAAATGTGTCCCTTTATACCGTTAAACCGTTCCGGAGGTGCGAATTTCCTTCGTAATGGGACACAGCACAGCTGTCATTCCTATCCCCTTGATGCCGTGCGCTGCCTCCTCAGCGTTGTTTTAAGCTGCCACGGAGCCTGCGCTGTTCTGTTAGCCCTTGGCCATGCCCAATTAGCGCTGCCTGTCTTCTGACATAATTTGGTGTCAGGCTGTCAGTGCCTGTGCGTCCACGCTGCTCCAGATCCCACCTCGCAGTCTCATCTAACGTAATCCCACTGCGGGCCTTGGAACCATGGGCATGCACAGTGCATAACCTCGACTCTCACTCCCCTCCTTCCCTCTTCTTCAGACTGTGCGGTGTCACGGCCGTGGCATGCTAGGGATCAGCTGACGGCGCACAGTCTAAAGAAGGCGGAGGGAAATGAGCGAGAGCCCGAGGGGAAGATATGCACTGCGCATGCCCATGGATCCCAGGCCCGCAGTGTGACTCAATCAGAAGACACTGCGAGGCGGGATCTCGGGCACCGCGGCCGCACAGGCGCAGCCAGCCTGACACCAAATTATGTCAGAAGACAGGCAGCGCAAATAGGGCATGCCCAAGGGATAACAGAACAGCGCAGGCTCCGTGACAGCTTAAAACAACGCTGAGGAGGCAGCGCATGGCACCAAGGGGGTAGGAATGACGGCTGTGCTGCGTCACATTACGAAGGAAAGTCCCAGCTCCGGGACGGTATAACGGTATCAGTGAACACATTTTATAAGTGTTAAGTTCTGCGTGTGCAAAGAGCTAAAAAAAAAGAGCTACCTTTTCCTTGTGCAGCATTACTGCTGCACAAGATGGCTCTTTCAGTAACAAACGACGGGGGGGGGGGGGGGGGACAGGTTCCCTTACATTTAGGTTGTTGTGCCAGCGTGGCGGTCGCAGGACACATTGCCGGCTACACAGCTGGGGATCAGCTGACGTTACTGAAACCCAATAACACTGGGTCGTATGTTTTTACTGTGCAGCCTGCACTTCTGAGCCGCAACTGGCGGTGTTGGAGCCCAGGAATAGCAGTTCAGGTGGTAGAAAGATGAACACAGCAGGAGACCTGGATGACACCCAATTACTTAATCAGGCAGAGGAGTGGCAAATTCCTGCGAGATCCAGGCCTGGTTCATTTTCAGGAAAGTAAGCCGGTCAACGTTATCGGAGGATAGTCGCATGCGACGGTCTGTTAGTACACCACCTGCGGCACTAAAGACACGTTCCGATAAGACACTAGCCGCAGGGCAAGCCAGCACCTCCAATGCATACTGGCTTAGCTCTGGCCATGTATCCAGCTTAGAGACCCAAAACTTGAACGGGGAAGAGCCGTCTGGGAGTACAGTAAGAGGGCAAGCCATGTAGTCTGTCACCATCTGACGGAACCGTTGCCTCCTGCTGACTGGAGCCGCCGGTGATGGTGTAGACATTTGGGGCGGGCACACAAAAGTGTGCCAGAGTTGTGCCATACTGGGCTTGCCTTGGGCAGAGGCACTGCTTCTGCTCCCTCTTTGGGCAGAGCCTCCCCCACTGCCTCGACGCACTGAGCTGCTTTGTAAAGCACTAGCAGCACTCCTCTCAGTTGGACAGGAGAAGATGATGGAATTCACCAGTGTGTCGTGGTACTCCCGCAATTTACGCTCCCGGGTCAACGCAGGGATGAGGTTTTGGACGTTGTCCCGGTAGCGAGGATCGAGGAGGGTGAACACCCAATAATCAGGCATGTTGAGAATGTGGTCGATGCGGCGGTCGTTTCTCAGGCACTGCAGCATGAAATCCACCATGTGCTGCAGAGTGCCAACCGGCCCAGAAACGCTGTCCCCTGCTTGAGACATGATCTCTGCCCGCTCGTCATCACCCCACCCTCGCTGTACACACTGACCACTGGACAATTGTGTCGCTCCCTCCTCTGGACGGAGCTCTTCCTCCTCCATTGACTCCTCCTCATCCTCCTCACAAATTGGCCCCTGCGTACCCCTTTGTGAGGAACCACGTGGCGCTGACTCTCCAGAAGCTGATGGAAAAGGTGACTCCTCATCCTCCACCTCTTCCACCACATCATCCCTTAACCCTTGCAAAGTTTGCTGAAGCAGGCAGATAAGGGGGACAGTCATGCTGACTAGTGCATCATCTGCACTTGCCATCCGCGTGGAATAATCAAAAGGACGCAAAACCTGGCAGACGTCCTTCATAGTGGCCCACTCTGTGGTTGTGAAGTCTGATCGGCGCTGACTGCGACTTCTTTGCGCCTGATGCAGCTGGTACTCCATAACTGCTTGCTGCTGCTCACACAACCGCTCCAACATATGTAACGTGGAATTCCACCGGGTAGGTAGGTCACATATGATGCGGTGTTCCGGAAGGCGGAATCGGCGCTGCAGAGCAGCAATGCGGGATCTGGCCAAGCTGGAACGCCGCAAGTGAGCACACTCTAGGCGGACCTTGTGCAGCAGGGCATCAAGATCCGGATAGTCCCTCAGAAAACTCTGCACAACCAAATTGAGCACATGTGCCAGACATGGGATGTGAGTGAGGTTGCCAAGGGCCAAAGCTGCCACCAGATTTCGGCCATTGTCACACACTACCATGCCTGGCTGGAGATTCGCTGGCAGTAACCACACATCGCTCTCCTGCTTTATGGCATTCCAGAGCTCCTGCGCTGTGTGGCTTCGATGCCCCAATGAAACTAGTTTCAAGACGGCCTGCTGACGTTTGGCCACGGCTGTGCTCATGTCGGTCATAGGTAAACGTTCACGGGTCCATGTGGGGGTGGACTGTGACGGATCCTGCAGAGAGGAATCAGAGGAACTGGTGTAAGAGGAGGAGTCGATGCGTACAGACTGGATTCCTGCAATCCTTGGAGTGGGCAGGACACGTCCTGCGCCACTCGCACGATCTGTACCTGGCTCAACAACATTAACCCAATGGGCAGTGAGGGAAACATATCGCCCCTGTCCATGCTGACTGGTCCACGCATCGGTGGTGAGGTGGACCTTGCTACTGACGGCGTTCAGTAGCGCATGTTTTATGTTTGCCTCAACATGCCTGTGCAGGGCAGGGACAGCCTGCCTGCTGAAGTAAAAGCGGCTGGGCACCTTGTACTGTGGGACTGCCAATGCCATCAAGTCACGGAAGCTGTCAGTCTCCACCAGCCTGAACGAGAGCATTTCCAGGGACAACAGTTTGGCAATGCCTGCATTCAGAGCCTGTGCTCGGGGGTGGTTGGCCGAGAATGCCCGCCTTTTCTCCCATGCCTGTACTACCGATGGCTGTAGAGTAGACTGGGAGTGTGAGGATGACTGGGAAGGTGGTGCTGTGGGTGGAATTACACAAGGTCTCTGGGAGGAAGCCAAACCAGCTGTGCGTGAGCTGGAGGAAGAGGCAACACGAGCTGAAGAGGTGGTAGCTGCCGCTGTTGGTTGGCCTACATCTTCAGTGTGTTTCTGTAACTCCACCGCGTGCCTGGTCCGCACATGTTTCCACATATTTGTGGTATTGAGGTTGCTGACATTTTTCCCTCTTTTTACTTTATGATGACACAGCTTGCATTTGACAAAACAAATGTCATCTGCAACTGTGTCAAAAAAGGACCAGGCACTGCAAGTCTTGGGAGCGCCCTTTTTGGCTTTGGAAAGAGACAGGCTCCTAACGGGTGCCAAAGTGGAGGCTACAGGCTCCGCAGTCTTCCCCCTCCCTCTCCCTCTTTGGCCCGTAAGAGGAAGCTCTTCCTCTGAGCTGCTCCCACCACCTTCCTGTTCCTCACGCCACGATGGGTCAAGGACCTCATCATCTCCACTACCCTCTGCCACCAACTGCTCCTCCTGGGTAGTCTCAGCAGCACAGTACGCACGAGAAAGCGGCACCTGAGTTTCATCATCAGATGCGTACTGCGCTGTGGTCACCGGAGGCACTGGCCCACCTGCCTCTTCAGAGTCAGAGAGAAAAAGGTGTTGGGCATCACTGCACACTGCCTCTTCTTCCATTTCTCCAATGCTGCTTGGCTGGCCCCCTGTTTCCAAGCCAAGAGATTCAGAGAACAGAAGTAGAGACGGCTCCTGTCCTGGGCTCTCTGACTGCCTGGCCAATTTGGCAGGTGGTGAAGAGACAGATGGCTGCTCTCCAGTGCTCTGTGCCTGAGAGGATGTGGCACTAACTGAAGTCGATGCCGAGGCGTTAGCTGCCATCCACCCGACAACGGCTTCAATTTGGTCTTCACGCAGCAGCGGTGCACGGCGCTCTCCGACAAAGCTGCGCATGAAGGACTGTTCCCTGCTGAAACTGAGTGACGACGAGTCACCGGCGCCCGCAGCAGGCACAGAATCACCACGTCCTCTCCCTGCTCCTCTCCCTGCTCCGCGCCCACGCCCACGTGCCTTACTCCCTGCCCTCTTCATCTTGGTTGACAGATAAAGATAAGCAGAAAAGTACTAAGGCCTTAGTGTGCTTATTCCTGTAATGCTCCTCCTAACAGGTGTAAGAAACACTAATGTTGTAAATTGTGGACTAAACTTTATTATTTTTCAAATGTGGCCTACACAAGTGTAAGTTGTGTTTGGTGAACTTAACCTTTTTTTTGGTGCAGATCGGGCTACAGAGCTAGTTTAAATCACACGGAGACCGTGCAGACAGCCGTAAACGGCGCTGCAAGGCCAAGAAACCCTCCTCTAGGTTATCCTATATAGTGTTTTTCCACTATTTAGCTGGATACAAGTGGAAAGACACTAATAGGAATTTTTTTTTTCAAATTTTAAACTGGCTGCACTATTTGAAAAAAAGGAAATTGTTTTTCAAGGTATGAGGCAGTAACGCACCCTGAGCTGAATCCAACCGGCTATGGCTGCACACAGACTACAGGGCGAGCTGGGCTCACACGGAGACCGTGCAGACAGCCGTAAACGGCGCTGCAAGGCCAAAAAACCCTCCTCTAGGTTATCCTATATAGTGTTTTTCCACTATTTAGCTGGATACGAGTGGAAAGACACTAATAGGAATTTTTTTTTTCAAATTTTAAACAGGCTGCACTATTTGAAAAAAAGGAAAATTTTTCTCAAGGTATGAGCCAGTAACGAACCCTGAGCTGAATCCAACCGGCTATGGCTGCACACAGACTACAGGGCGAGCTGGGCTCACACGGAGACCGTGCAGACAGCCGTAAACGGCGCTGCAAGGCCAAAAAACCCTCCTCTAGGTTATCCTATATAGTGTTTTTCCACTATTTAGCTGGATACGAGTGGAAAGACACTAATAGGAATTTTTTTTTTCAAATTTTAAACAGGCTGCACTATTTGAAAAAAAGGAAAATTTTTCTCAAGGTATGAGCCAGTAACGAACCCTGAGCTGAATCCAACCGGCTATGGCTGCACACAGACTACAGGGCGAGCTGGGCTCACACGGAGACCGTGCAGACAGCCGTAAACGGCGCTGCAAGGCCAAAAAACCCTCCTCTAGGTTATCCTATATAGTGTTTTTCCACTATTTAGCTGGATACGAGTGGAAAGACACTAATAGGAATTTTTTTTTTCAAATTTTAAACAGGCTGCACTATTTGAAAAAAAGGAAAATTTTTCTCAAGGTATGAGCCAGTAACGAACCCTGAGCTGAATCCAACCGGCTATGGCTGCACACAGACTACAGGGCGAGCTGGGCTCACACGGAGACCGTGCAGACAGCCGTAAACGGCGCTGCAAGGCCAAAAAACCCTCCTCTAGGTTATCCTATATAGTGTTTTTCCACTATTTAGCTGGATACGAGTGGAAAGACACTAATAGGAATTTTTTTTTTCAAATTTTAAACAGGCTGCACTATTTGAAAAAAAGGAAAATTTTTCTCAAGGTATGAGCCAGTAACGAACCCTGAGCTGAATCCAACCGGCTATGGCTGCACACAGACTACAGGGCGAGCTGGGCTCACACGGAGACCGTGCAGACAGCCGTAAACGGCGCTGCAAGGCCCAAAAACCCCCCTCTAGGTTATCCTATGTAGTGTTTTTCCACAATAGAGCTGGAGACTGGTGGAAAAACACTAATAGGAAATTTGAGAAAAAATGTGCAGCAGGCTGCACTAAGAGCAAAAAAGAACAACTGTGTGAGGCAGTGTGAACCCCCCCTGAGCTGAATACAACCGGGTATATGGCTGCACACAGACTACAGAGTGAGCTGCACACACACACACACACACAGACCTTGCAGAACGCTGTTAAAACAGCGCTGCAAGGCAAGAGCAAGGTGAACAGTGAAGAACACACAGCGTTTTGCTAAATTAGCCTTTGGAAAGGAAAATAAAGCAATTAGCTAGCTCAACTGGCCCTCAGTTAGAACACAGCGTCCTGTCCCTAACTGAAATCACAGCAGAGTGAGCGCAAAATGGCGGCAGCGCTTTTTTATAGTGCAGAGTGACATCATTTCAGCAGCCAATCCAAGCCTTGCCAGTACTTACATGCCCACCATGCTAAACAGGATGTGCCCACACTTTCATTCATTCCTCATTGGCTGCTGCGTTCAATTTGAATTCTGGGAACTTCCGATTCCGGTATCCGATACGCGGGAAGTATCGGAATTCAGTATCGGAATTCCGATACCGCAAATATCGGCCGATACCCGATACTTGCGGTATCGGAATGCTCAACACTACCTACTACACTAAACACACATCACAGCGTCCTGTAGCTGTGCCTGCCAGTACGGCGCCGTGCGCATGCCTTGCGCTTTCCATACCCAAGTCTGGGTGGTTAGTGGCGTCCGTTAGTGCGGCATCGCTCGCGCACTTGTGCGCTTATTTTTCTGAAGGTTCTCTACACACCCAGTTGCGGTGTTGTGCCAGCAAGGGCCTAATCGGGCTTCAATCCCTTCTGGGGTTAAGTCCGCTGGCCACTTGCTCGCTCTCTAGTGCGGTATTGCGGTCCTGTGAATTAACAGGATCGCTTTCCTCACGCTGGGTGAGGTTTAACCCACGCGTGTTTACTTTAGTGTACCGCTATAGAGTCTGCAAATTGCTAGCAGCAGGTTCTCACCTGCACGGTGGACCCCGGACTGCGAACGCATCTTCGTCACCTGTCTTGGTGCGTTCCGCCAGTCCTAACATAATACTAGCGCCAGGGTCTGGCTAGTAAATGGCAGACGGTCAGCGTCTACAGCAGTACATCCAGCAGCTGGAGGGTAGGTTGGCGGCTCTCGAGCGCACAACCTCAGCTGTGGACGTTACTGCTGTCGCTGTTCAGGCTGCAAGTGCAGCTGCAGCCAGTTTGTCCGCTGCCACCCCTGCTCCGACCTTATCCCGTCTCCCGCTTCCAGACAAGTTTGCTGGTGACAGTAAGCCATGTCGGGGATTCGTGAGCCAGTGCTCCATACATCTCGAGCTGCTGGCTGCACGTTTTCCTACGGAACGGGCGAAAGTGGGATTCATTATATCTCTCTTGTCGGGCAGGGCGTTGGAGTGGGCAACGCCGCTTTGGGAACGTGGTGATCGTGTGGTGCAGAGTGCTCCTATCTTCCTGGACGCTCTGAGGCAGGTCTTTCTGGGACCTCGTGTCACCCACGATACCGCGCTCCAATTGTTGGCAATTACTCAGGCTTCGTCCATGGTCAGCCAGTTTGCCATCCTATTCCGGACTCTAGCTTCTGAGCTGGAATGGCCGGATAAAGTCCTTATTCCGGTGTTCTGGAAAGGACTGGCAGATCATGTGAAGGACGCCTTGGCCACCAGGGAGATTCCCGCCACACTGGAGGAGCTTATTTCTATAGCTACCCGCATCGATCTCCGTTTTAACGAGCGGAGGTTGGAGCGGACCCAGTGTAGGCAGAGGTTTCGGCTGGCTCCCATCTTTGCCAAACCTCTAGAATCTCCTGTTATGGCGTCCGACTCCCATGAGGCCATGGAGGTTTCTCGAGCGGGATCTAGGTCTCAGACCGCTCGAGTACCTGTGCTATGTAAAAATTGCCAGCAACCGGGACATTTCGCTAATAAATGTCCACGGCGGTCGGGAAAACGATCGCGTCTAGTGTCCATTGGAGGAGGTTCACTGGACACCGCGGCATTTTCCTCAAAATTGTCCTTTAAAGGGACAATCCTGTTAGGCATATCCACTCTTACAGTAGAGCTTTGTGTGGATTCAGGAGCAGAGGGAAATTTTATGTCTTCTGCTTTTGCTCAGCGCCACGCAATACCTCTGGCTATGCTAGCCAAACCAGTAACCGTGAGAGTGGTGAATGGGTCGACACTTCCATTACAGATCACACATCAGACTGTCCCTTTCACGTTAGCCATGTCCCCATCCCACCAGGAGACTATTTCCCTTCTTGTCCTTCCCGAGGGAATGGATGAGATTCTGCTGGGAATGCCCTGGCTTCGTTTCCACTCCCCACATATTGAGTGGACCTCTGGGAGGATATTGGGTTGGAGTGAATCCTGTAAGGGCAGATGTGTGAAAGAGTGCGTTCAGGTTTCCACCACTGAGATACCCGCAGATCTCTCTACTCTCCCCAAACACTATTGGTCTTATGCAGACGTCTTTTCCAAAAAAGCCGCGGAGACCCTTCCGCCTCACCGTCCCTATGACTGTCCTATAGATCTCTTGCCTGGAGCAGAACCTCCTCGGGGACGTGTCTATCCCCTCTCTCTCCCGGAAACGGAGGCTATGTCCCAATACATCCAGGAGAATTTGGCAAGAGGATTTATTAGGAAGTCAGTGTCACCAGCTGGGGCAGGG
Organism: Ranitomeya imitator; assembly: GCF_032444005.1. Taxonomy (NCBI): domain Eukaryota; kingdom Metazoa; phylum Chordata; class Amphibia; order Anura; family Dendrobatidae; genus Ranitomeya; species Ranitomeya imitator. The sequence goes on along the minus strand of NC_091285.1, from coordinate 418,006,582 downwards.
TTCTTCTTCGTACAGAAGAAGAATGGAGAGTTGCGTCCTTGCATAGACTACAGGGGTCTTAACGCCATCACCGTTAAAAATAAGTACCCGCTGCCCCTGATTTCTGAGCTTTTTGATAGGCTACGGGGAGCTAAGGTATTTACCAAATTAGACCTGCGGGGAGCTTATAACCTGATTCGCATTCGTGAGGGGGACGAATGGAAGACGGCGTTTAACACCAGAGATGGGCATTATGAGTATCTGGTGATGCCCTTCGGGCTCTGTAATGCCCCAGCCGTTTTCCAAGACTTTGTCAACGACATCTTCCGGGATATGCTTTCCACCTCGGTCGTAGTCTATCTGGATGATATTCTCATCTTCTCTCCAGATATTGACTCCCACCGGAGAGATGTTGGCAGAGTCTTCGACCTCTTACGGGCAAACTCTCTTTACGCAAAGTTGGAGAAGTGTGTGTTTGAGCAGGAGTCTTTACCTTTCTTGGGCTATATCATCTCTGCCCAAGGATTGGCTATGGATCCTGCCAAACTACAGGCTGTGATGGACTGGCAAGAACCCCATTCACTTAAAGCGGTGCAGCGCTTTATGGGGTTCATTAATTATTACCGCCAGTTCATTCCCCATTTCTCAACTTTGGTAGCTCCCTTGGTAGCCCTCACCAAGAAGGGAGCAAATCCCAAAGTGTGGTCTGAAGAGGTCTCCAGGGCCTTTTCTTCTACTAAGTCTCATTTTGCTAGCGCTCCCATCCTACATCGTCCCGATGTCGATAAGCCGTTAATAATGGAGGTGGATGCCTCTTCCGTTGGTGCTGGAGCAGTCCTCTTCCAGAAGGATGCTCAAGGTCGGAAGCATCCGTGCTTTTTCTTCTCCAAGACCTTCACACCAGCGGAGAGGAATTATTCCATCGGGGACAGGGAGTTGCTAGCGATGAAATTGGCTTTCTCTGAGTGGAGACATCTCTTGGAGGGGGCTCGTTTTCCCTTTCAAGTTTTTACAGACCATAAAAATTTGCTATATTTGCAAACAGCCCAGAGGCTAAATTCTCGCCAGGCCAGATGGTCCTTATTCTTCTCCCGATTCCACTTCACCCTCCATTATGTCGCTGGGGAGAAGAACATTCGAGCTGATGCTCTTTCTCGCTCTGTTGTGTCATCTGAGGAGGAGGAAGGAGAGCCTCGGCTTATTGTTCCTTCTGAGAGCTTGAGAACCGTGGCTCCGGTGTCGCTTGAGTCTGTGCCTCCAGGCAAGACTTTTGTGCCCATAAATTTGCGACCGGAGGTTCTCTCTTGGGCTCATTCCTCCAGGGTGGGTGGACACTTTGGGACTAAAAGGACATCTGAGCTGCTGGCGAGGACGTACTGGTGGCCGCATATGCTGCGAGATGTCAGGGATTACGTTCTGGCGTGTGTCTCATGCGCCAAAAATAAGTCTCCTCGACAACGGCCGTCTGGGTTACTCTATCCCTTGCCGGTGGCAGACAGGCCCTGGGAGATGGTCGGGATGGACTTTGTAGTGGGTTTGCCCAAGTCTCGCGGCTGTACCGTCATTTGGGTAATTACCGATCATTTCTCGAAAATGGTGCACTTGGTGCCGCTCCCACGGTTACCTTCTGCACGGGCCTTGGCAGCGTTGTTCATAAGACACATCTTCCGCCTACACGGCATGCCAGACAAAATTGTCAGTGACCGGGGTCCCCAGTTTGCGTCTCGGTTCTGGAGAGAGCTTTGTCGTCTTCTCAGCATTGAGTTAAATCTCTCTTCCGCATATCATCCCGAGACGAATGGGTTGGTAGAGAGGGCAAATCAGACTCTGGTCACATATCTGCGACATTTTGTTTCTGCCAGGCAGGATGACTGGGCATCTTTATTACCATGGGCAGAGTTCGCCCTTAATAACGCTGTAGCCGATTCCACCGGTCAGACTCCTTTCCTCCTTAATTACGGCCAGCATCCGCGGGTTCCTGTGCCTATGCCCGTGTCCTCTGCTGACTCCAGGGTGGCAGACTGGGCAGTGGAGGCACGGGACATTTGGGACCGCACTCAGGATGCCATTCGGGCCTCGAAGGAGAGAATGAGGTCCTCCGCCGATGCACATCGGCGCCCTGCCCCGGCCTTTGCTCCTGGCGACTTGGTGTGGCTCTCCGCCCGTAACATCAGGCTGCGAGTTGAGTCCACTAAGTTTGCTCCTCGCTACTTGGGCCCATTCAAGGTCCTCGAGCAGGTTAATCCCGTGGTCTACCGCCTGGCTCTTCCTCCACGCTTGGGTATCACCGACACCTTTCATGTGTCCCTCTTGAAACCCGTATACATGTCCCGGTTTTCCGAGTCATCTGCCGGGACATCGGGTTCGTCTACGGACGATTACGAGGTGAACGCTATTTTAGGGTGCAAGGTGGTACGCGGCAAAAAGTTTTATTTGGTGGATTGGAAGGGTTATGGTCCAGAGGACAGGTCTTGGGAGCCTGCTGAAAACATTCGGGCCCCACAGCTCATTGCTGCCTTCGAGCGTAGCGAGGCCCAAGGAGGGGGGGCCCTAGGAGGGGGGGTAATGTTAGGAGCCGAGTTTCCTCTGCTGCACAGGGGGAATCTCGATCCGTCTCCGCTGCGGTCTCCCATTCCCCTCCAGCCGCAGTGGAGTCTGCTCAGCAGGGACGTCGATCCCAGCGTCTCGCTCAGTCTGACTCTGTGAGAAGAGTTATTGCTGCTTCTCCAGCTTCTGCCTTTGAAGCCTATTCTGGTCAGCAGCGAGCGGACTTCTCTGGGACTAAGTCCTTATCTGCACACACTGAGCATGCCCAGGGCAAGATCTCCCGTTGGAGATCGAGGGTCATGTGCTCAGGCTCTGCGGCACATTCCATTGGTCCTCTTGGCAGGTCCTAGAAGGGCAAAAGTTCTGTAGTCATTTCCTGTGCTGCAGCTATATAAACTGCGCATGACCGCACGGCCATGCGCTAGTATTGTCTTACAATTGATATGTGTGTATGTGTGAGTGCAAGTCGTTCTTGGTTACCCCTTCCCTATTGAATGTCTGTTCGCGGAAGGTGTACGGCTGCTATCTAGCGCCCGACTTAGCCTACTACACTAAACACACATCACAGCGTCCTGTAGCTGTGCCTGCCAGTACGGCGCCGTGCGCATGCCTTGCGCTTTCCATACCCAAGTCTGGGTGGTTAGTGGCGTCCGTTAGTGCGGCATCGCTCGCGCACTTGTGCGCTTATTTTTCTGAAGGTTCTCTACACACCCAGTTGCGGTGTTGTGCCAGCAAGGGCCTAATCGGGCTTCAATCCCTTCTGGGGTTAAGTCCGCTGGCCACTTGCTCGCTCTCTAGTGCGGTATTGCGGTCCTGTGAATTAACAGGATCGCTTTCCTCACGCTGGGTGAGGTTTAACCCACGCGTGTTTACTTTAGTGTACCGCTATAGAGTCTGCAAATTGCTAGCAGCAGGTTCTCACCTGCACGGTGGACCCCGGACTGCGAACGCATCTTCGTCACCTGTCTTGGTGCGTTCCGCCAGTCCTAACACAGTAAGATGGCGGTCGGCGGGAACGCCCCTTTATAGCCCCTGTGACGCCTCAGACAGCAAGCCAATCACTGCAATGCCCTTCTCTAAGATGGTGGGGACCAGGACCTATGTCATCACGCTGCCCTCACTCTGCGTTTACCTTCATTGGCTGAGAAATGGCGCTTTTCGCATCATTGAAACGCGACTTTGGCGCGAAAGTCGCGTACCGCATGGCCGACCCCGCACAGGGGTCGGATCGGGTTTCATGAAACCCGACTTTGCCAAAAGTCGGCGACTTTTGAAAATGAACGACCCGTTTCGCTCAACCCTACTCGCCACTGCCCAGCACTGGCTTCAATGGCAGAAGCTGGAAAAGCAGCAGTAACCCTTTGCACAGAGTGAGACTGAGCAAGACGCTGGGACCGACGTCTCCGCTGAGCAGGCTCCATTGCGGCAGGAGAAGAATAGGAGACCGCAGCGGAGATGGCCCGAGGTTCCCCCCATGCAGAGGCGGGAACTTGACTCCTAACATCAAGCTGCTCAAAACCACATTCAATATGTTTAGTAACTCTTCAGGTGCTTCCTCTCATCCCCTGAGGAAGGACTTTACCGAAACGCGCATCAGGGTGGGCTGGAGCTGGCGTGATTCCCCATCTAATAGTGGTATGTTCACATTCTTATTATCTGTATCTATACACGTCTGAGGTTTGCCACCTTTTATTATTTATAGCATGGTCTTGATACAATTATTAGACAGTGTTATAGGTCTATATGTGAGCCCACTATGCTTTATATATGATGTACCATTTATGGCTCTACTTATTGACTCTTATTTGGGGATCACTGCCTTACTCCTAGGTTCCATGAGGTTTGTTGTCTCACGTTCCCTACCTTGCTGACTTTGTTCGTTGTTGTATTTATTTAATAAACTTTTTCTACGCATTTGGACTATGGCACTATTTTTTAGTGGTTTAGCTTATCAGCAATAGTGTGTCCCACACCTTTCCATGCATTGGCTAATTATATTATGTGATCATATTTGATATTATGATTGTACAATCTTATAACAGCCTCCAGTGTTTGCCTTGTTTTCTATGCTGGCAAATAGCGGCGCTGTATGGCGGTATAAGCGAACTCTGTTAACTCCACAGATTTGCTAGAAACAAGATGCTGTGCCCTGTTAACCTCACAGAGGTACACAGCTATCCAACAGAGCAAAACTGTGGTCATGCAGTCAGAGAAAAAGACAAACAACTCCTCACCGGAGGTGCCGGTATTCTAGGGGCTTAATTCAGCCAAACCCTAACCACATACAGACATGACCACACTGGTGCTGAGCTTATAGACTTTGGTTTGATATTAGCGCATGGCCGTGCAGCCATGCAAACCTTTTATAGCTGTCGCAGACAAGGACCTTCCAAGTGGTCCGATAGGGGCTGCTACAGGGCCTGAGCGTATGACCCCTGACCTCCAATGAGAGGTCCTCCTGTGGGCATGCTCAGTGTGTGCAAAGCAGGACTTAGTCCCAGAAAAGCCTGCACACCGCTGTCCAGTGCTGGCTACAAAAGCAGAACCTGGAAAGGCAGCAGTAACCCTTTGCACAGTATCAGGCTGAGCGAGATACTGGGACCGATGTCTCTGCTGAGCAGGCTCCACTGCGGCTGAAGCAGAATGGGAGACAGCAGCAGACATGGTTCGAGATTCCTCCTGTGCAGTGATGGGAACTCGACTCCTAACACTACACCTTTCAAAAAATTGTCCTAGGTTTTCAGTGATCATTTTGACAACAATTGTGTGTCACAGAATTTTATACCTTTGGGCTGTGAAGAAAAAATAACGGCATTTTCACCACCAAAATTTTGTATTAGCCCCAGATTTTACATTTTCACACAAGACGTGGGTAAAAATGGCACCATTATGTGTCCCACAATTTCTATTGAATGTGGCAATACACCATATGTGGCTGTACAGTACTGCTTAGCCATACGGTGAGACTCCGGAGGGACAGAGCGATATTTGACTCCTGGAGGGCAGATTTTCCTAGAATAGTTTGCAGACTCCATATACAGAGCCCCTAATTGGCAGAAGAGCAGAATATCCCTTCAAGTGAACCCATTTTGGAAATTATACTCCTTTGGTAATTTATCTACACGTGTAGTGACAATTTTGACTCCATGGGTGTTTTTCAGAAACAAGCAGCAGTGGATGTTGCCAAGTGAAAATTATAAACTGCCGTTGTAGTGACCAGTACATTGTAGTGACCATTACGTTATGCCCAGCTCATGATTCTGGAGACATGCACTCATAAGTTAGGCAGGCTCTCATCACTACAGAAATGCCAAATGTGGAATTTATATGTGGTTTAGGTACACTGTAGCACTTAGAAGTGAGGGGGCATTTGGATTTGGGAGCACAGAATTTTCTGAATTTCTTTTGAGGAGTTAGGAGTCATTTTGCTTTTTCAGAACCTTTGTGCTACCAGTAATGAAGAAGCCCCCTATATTTCCATTAACAGATGATGGACCTGAGTGGAGACTTGCATTTTTTTGTGGATTGAGTTGAAGTCTTTGTGAGGAACATTTTACATAACATTTAGGATCACATTTATCCAGCACTCTACGCTGAGCACTTACTTTGGGGTTTCTATCTAAATCTTCGAGTGATGTGACGTATGTCTATATCTTAGGGCACTCTCACACATCCAGATAATTCCGGTACTGGAAAAATCGGTACCGGAATTATCCGTGTCCATGTGCCGGTGCGTTTCTGTGGCACATCCGTGTGGCAGAAGTGCGGCACACGTGTGCCGCCCGTGTGCCCACTGGGTACCACACGCACCGTGCAGGAGACAGCGCTAAAGTTTCATATCTTCTCTGCAGCAGCGTTTGCTGTAGAGAAGATATGAATAATCGTGTTTAAAATAAAGATCCATGACCTCCCTATGGAAGGTGGAGCCGCATATTCATGATTGTAATGGGCGGCCCCACGTGACCGCTCATACAGTAGAAGGTGCGGCCTAGACAGGAAGTAGCGCCAGCCAGCGAGGGAGCCGGGTGAGTATTTTAATAACAGCAAGGGGGCGCACAGGGGGTGGGAGGGGGATGGGGTCATGGATCTTTATTTTAAACACGATTATTCATATCTTCTCTACAGCAAACGCTGCTGCAGGGAAGATATGAATCGCGGCTTCAGCACCAGTGGGGGGACAGCACTTACAGTAGCGCTGTCTCCTGCACGGCACACGGACTGCACACGGACAATGTCCGTGTGCGGTACATGTTTTACACGGACCCATTGACTTTAATTGGGCCGTGTAATCCGTGCGCTCCCACGAACACTGACATGTCTCTGTGTTTGGCACACGGAGACACGGTCCGCAAAAAATCAATGACATCTGCACAGATGCATTGATTTCACTGTGTCTACGTGTGTCAGTGGCTCCGGTACGTGAGGAAACTGTCACCTCACGTACCGGAGGGAGCCACTGACGTGTGAAACCGGCCTAAGGTGGGAAAAGGTTTAGAGGTGCCAGTTTTTGCTCTTATTTGATTTCTACTACTCTCCTGAATATTCAGATTTTGTATTCTACGCACAATGAAAAGATATGCTCCTTTTTAATTTGTGCTGATTGTTAGGGCCTTTACCATGGGGGCTTAGCTCACAGAGTAAATATGCAGAGCAAGATTTAAACATTCCCCCAGGTAATCCTAAATGCAATGCCCCCTTAGCAAAGGCAAAAAAGATTAGTACTTAATAAAAAGGCAAATATCTCTGGGACCGCATGGGGGATTTAAAAAATGCAAAAACTGGAATACTAAGGGGAACAGTAAGAATAAAGTAAGAGCAAGAATTGGCCACTTTTGACACAGTGATAAATTTTCAGAACCTGTCACTGCATTTGACTTATCTAAACTATTAATATTGGCACACAGGTTATAAACTGTTAAAAACAGTCACCCTGTGTGTCTTATATAAGCAGTGTTGTTGCTGAGAAATCATCTTTTATCACTTTATGTAAGTGACCTTTTCCAGGCTACGGGCAGATGGAGTCTAGAGATAACTCTGCCCCCAGTGCTTGTTTTAAATATAAAGGGGAGTTGCCATTGTGATCTGTAATGGCCGCTCTGCTCTCCTGGTAACTGACACATCTGCAGCTTCCTATCAGCTTCAGCTTCCACCTCACAGGCAGACAGGGCTGAAATATTGCCACAATACAGCAGAGCTGAAAGAGAAGCAAAATGTGTTTGCAAATTTCATTTCTTCTGTTCAGTGTTAGTTACTTGTCTCACACTGGGATTGTCTCCTTCATGTAAGATAAGCTCTAGGGGCAGAGTTATCTTCAGGCACCATCTGCCCAGTGTCTGGAAGAGGTCACTTACAAGTGCTTCTCACTAAATTAGAATATCATCAAAAAGTTCATTTATTTCAGTTCTTCAATACAAAAAGTGAATCTCTTATATTATATAGAGTCATTACAGAATGTTCTATTTTGGTTAATGTTGATGGTTATGGCTTACCACCAATGAAAACCCAAAAGTCATTATCTCAGTAAATTAGAAAATTAACAAGAAACACCTGCCTTTTTAAAATGCTCCTTAGTCTGTTTCAGTAGGCTTCACAATCATGGGGAAGACTGTTGACTTGACAGAAGGCAATCGTTGACACGCTCCACAAGGAGGGTAAGCCACAAAAGCTCATGCTTCCCTCTGTCGACAAGCTTTTTAGAGATGGAAATTTCAATCTCCAGCAGGACGTGGCAACTGTCCACACTGCCAAAGTATCAACACCTGGTTTAAAAAACAACAGTATCACTGTGCTAGATTGGCCAGCAAACTCACCTGACCTTGTTAAGAGGAAGATGAGAGACACCAAACCCAACAATGCAAACGAGTTGAAGGCTGTTGTCAAAGCAACCTGGGCTTCCATAACACCTCAGCAGCTCCACAGGCTGATCGCTTCCATGCCACGCAGCATTGATGCAGTAATTGATGCAAAAGGAACCCCAACCAAGTATTGAGTGCATTTACTGAACATGCATTTAGTAGGCCATCATTTCGGAATTTAAAATCATTTTTCAAGATAGTTTTATAAATAGTGATGGGCGATCACTACAATGCTCGGGTGCTCATTGCTAGGGTCGAGCAAATTGGAATACTCGGGTACTCTGCCAGAACAACGAGCCCAATGTAAGTCTATGGGGGACCCGAGTATTTTTACCGCGATCCCCCCGGGGGTCCTTTTAAGGTCTAAAAACATCTGAAAGTGATGGAAACACTGCTCAAATGACACTGGAACCTCATGGGGATCGCCCCTAGAAGCATTCCTGACTCCTATTTCACAGCTTTAATAATTTTTTTCTGAGATTCATGCCATTTTTCCCGGTGCCACAAAAAACATTCAAATGAAACAAAAACTGGTTTTGCTTGGAAATATGTCAAGGTACATCCTTTACAGGTTAATGACTTGCCTGTAAGGCCAAATATTTCACCCCAGACCAAAAATTTCCTCTCCCACTTAGGCTTAGTTCAGATGCAGCGTTTTTGAAGCGTTTTTCAACTTTAACATTGCTTTCAACCACTACAAATGCATTCACTGGGAAATGTCATTGTAACATTTAACACCCCTAGCTGGCCATGTGGTGTGTGACACATAAGCAGACCTATCTTGTTTCATTTAGGAAGGAGGGACTCTTAAAGTCACAGAGCCTATTTTTACTGGTGCATCAGGCGGCATTAATCTTCTTAAAGGGCCATTATGATACAGTGGGTCTCCTAAGCGGTTGTAGCCTATGCTGTGAGTGGATGGGCTGCCAAGAATTATGATGCACCACAATACCCCTGTCACAAGATGTCCAGAGGGGACTCCTGAAAAAGTGTTGCATTGAATTCAAAGCCTGACCTGCTACCAATTCATATGCACCCCAATAAGCCTTTGAACTAGCATAGTGGATGGGTCCATGAAAATCCACTTGACAATATGCATTTTGTACTCCTGTACTCCTTGGTTTTACACATTGGCGGCAAGGCCAGCCCTGCTGCATAGTCATATACACCCCATTAGGCCTTGGAACCCACATAGTGGATGTGCCCATGAAAATCCACTTCACAATATGCATTTTGCACTCCCATACTCTTCGGTTTTACACATCGGCAGCAAGGCCAGCCCTGCTGCATAGTCATATAAACCCCATTAGGCCTTGAAACCCAAATAGTGGATGTGCACATGAAAATCCACTTCATAATATGCATTTTGTACTCCCGTACGCCTTTGTTTTACACATTGGCAGGAAGGCGAGCCCTGCTGCATAGTCATATGCACCCCATTAGGCCTTGGAACCCACATACTGGATGGGCCCATAAAAATCCACTCGCATTTTTTAATGGTATGATGGTTCCCTCTTTGCAGAATTATTTACAGGAGAATTTGGCAATTGTGTTTGCCATGTTTTTAACACAAAGGTTCAGATATGGCTTTAAAAAAGGCTATTCCTTGCAATACTAAGCAACTTCATTGCAAACTACAAAATTCAAGGAATATTAAGATTGAATAGTGTGAGTGCGTATATTTTTGTATATGTTAACAATAACATACAAAGGTTAATAAGTAAAGACAAAGCCAGGCAACATATTGAAAATCACAGGGAAATTAAAGCACTCAATAGTGCCATAAGAACCCACAACCAAAGGGGCAAACTAACTCCATATAAGCCATTAAAACAAAGGAGTACCAGCGGAGCAAAGAAGTAGTGCAAAATGTAATTATTTATTAATTTTACAAGCAAGTAGTGCATGATACATAATACAAAATACAAAAGGATGGTTAAAAAAGAGCAAGTCCCCACCGGTGCAAAGCTGCTAATTATCAATATCCCATGTATAAGGTTATAGCAGAAAAGCAACCGAACATGTGTGCCAAATTTCATCTATGGGTAACCAATATATCCCACGGTATCTAATGCAAATAACAAAATGGCGCTTGCCAATAGATTGTGTGGAAGCAGTGTGCACCAGGCGGGATTCAGTCCAGAGATGTCCCCAGTGATATAGTGGTTCTGGATGAGGATAAGGAGGAAGGTAAGAACATACAGACCAAATCTGGAAGTGTATACCCATGTGTGGTTGTGAAGAGGTGCATGAGAATACACCTCCCCAAAATAGAGAATGTATTTGAGGTTATGTTTCGCTGTTTTCACTTGGTGGTGTACAGCAGTCTTTACCTATCCAGGCCTTGTTCATTTTTATGAGATAAAGAACAAACGAACCGGGATAGGAAACAAATAACGGTATAAATAATATATTATATGCAAATAAAGCTAAAAAAATAAGAAGAATAAAGTTGCCTTTATTTAGTGTTTGGCGGCTGGCACTACAACATATGCCTGTACTTGGGGTAATTAAAAATATATAAAATAATTTTTCAACATAGAAAATAATAAATATCAGGACGGACAATGGTATATGCCAACTTGTGTAAGACTCAGAAAAAGCAGCACAATATACCCACAGAAAGAAGGATAATTATAAATATATGTAGCTGTATATAACTATATCTCATAGGTACACAGTCATGTGGAAAAAACGCAAATTTGCAAAATGTAAGAAGACAAAAATGTATAGTGACAAAAATCTATGAACTTGGAAAAAAGCACAGTATACCCACAATAAATAAATAAATAAATATGTATATATACACATATAGCTAGACAACATATGGGAACCTCAGTCCGAATTAACCACCGAGCCCCAAAAAGAGAACCAAAGGATACCGAAACATGTCTTATTTTATTGACAAAGATTAAAAGATAAAAGGCATGATACATAAAATGCAAAAAATACCCAAGGGAGACCAGAATAACACCCGAAATCACATTGCATGAATATGTGCCTGAGATCACAGCAAAAATAAAAGCATAATGCTTATTGGGGTGAGCTTGTGCTATTATATACTAAGACATTACCAGATATGCCAGGTATGTGAGGTGGAAATTAACTATTTATTATTATTATTATTATACATTTTTATAGCGCCATTTATTCCATGGCGCTTTACATGTGAATACGGGGCAAATATAGACAAATACATTAAATATGAGCAGATAACAAGGCACTCGAGTACATAAGGAGGGAGGACCCTGCCCGCGAGGGCTCACAGTCTGCAGGGGATGGGTGAGGATACACTAGGAGAGGGAAGAGCTGGCTGTGCGGCTGTTCAGTAGGTTGAGGATCACTGCAGGCTGTAGGCTTGTCGGAATAGATGAGTCTTCAGGTTCTTTTTGAAGGTTTCTATGGTAGGCGCGAGTCTGATGTGTTGGGGTAGAGAGTTCCAGAGTATGGAGGAAGCACGGGAGAAGTCTTGGATGCGGTTATGGGAAGAAGCGATGAGAGGGGAGTAGAGAAGGAGTTCTTGAGAGGATCGGAGGTTGCGTGTAGGTAGGTACCGGGAGACCATGTCACAGATGTATGGAGGAGACAGGTTGTGGATGGCTTTGTATGTCAGTGTGAGGGTTTTGAACTGGAGTCTCTGGGCGATAGGAAGCCAGTGAAGGGCTTGACACAGGGGAGAGGCTGGGGAATAGCGGGGGGACAGGTGGATTAGTCGGGCAGCAGAGTGTAGGATGGATTGGAGTGGTGCCAGAGTGCTAGAAGGGAGTCCAGAGAGTAGGAGGTTGCAGTAGTCGAGGCGGGAGATGATAAGGGCATGCACTAGCGTTTTTGCAGTGTTGCGGTCAAGGAAAGCACGGATTCGGGAAATATTTTTGAGTTTGAGACGACAGGAGGAGGCAAGGGCTTGGATATGTGGCTTGAAGGAGAGGGCAGAGTCGAGGATCACCCCGAGGCACCGGGCGTGTGGGACTGGGGATAGTGAGCAGCCATTGACATTGATGGATAGGTCTGGTGGAGGGGTAGAGTGAGATGGGGGAAAGATGATGAATTCTGTTTTGTCCATGTTCAGTTGTAGAAAGCGAGCAGAAAAGAAGGCTGAAATGGCAGACAGGCAGTGCGGGATTTTGGTAAGTAAGGAGGAGAGGTCAGGTCCCGAGAGGTAGATCTGCGTGTCATCAGCGTAGAGATGGTACTGCAAACCGTGGGATTCTATGAGCTGTCCCAGGTCGAAAGTGTAGATGGAGAAGAGTAGGGGTCCTAGAACAGAGCCTTGAGGAACACCGACTGACAAGGGGCGAAGTGAGGAGGTGGTGTGGGGGAGGGAGACACTGAATGTTCGGTCTGTCTGATATGACGAGATTCAGGAAAGGGCCAAGTCTGTGATGCCAAGAGATGAGAGGATTTGTAGCAAAAGGGAGTTGTCTACAGTGTCAAAGGCAGAAGACAGGTCCAGGAGAAGGAAGACAGAGTAGTGTCGCTTGCTCCTGGCAGTTAGTAGGTCATTGGTGACTTTAGTTAGGGCAGCTTCAGTTGAGTGATGGGAACGGAAGCCTGATTGTAACCGATCAAAGAGGGAGCAGGAGGAGAAGTGGGAGGACAGGGCAAGCTTGAAGGACCTTTCGATGACGTCGCGGCTTGTGATTGGTCGCGTGAGCGGTCACATGGGCGTCACGCGACCAATCACAAGCCGCGATGTCATCGAAAGGTCCTTCAAGCGCTGATTCTTAGGAAGGAAGGCTGCGGGTTAGAACCAGGGCGCGTCCGAGGGTGAGTATATTCCTAATAGGTATATACTCACCCTCGGACGCGCCCTGGTTCTAACCCGCAGCCTTCCTTCCTAAGAATCAGCGCTTGAAGGACCTTTCGATGACGTCGCGGCTTGTGATTGGTCGCGTGACGCCCATGTGACCGCTCACGCGACCAATCACAAGCCGCGACGTCTTCGAAAGGTCCTTCAGGCGCTCATTCTTAGGAAGGAAGACTCCCGGTTACAACCAGGGCACGTCCAAGGGTGAGTATAGCAATATTTTTTATTTTTATTCTTTATTTTACACTTAAATCTGAATTCCGATACCGATTCCCGATATCTTAAACATAATGGGAATCGGTATCGGAATTCCGATTCCAGATTCAGAAGATCGCCGACCTCATGGCCGACCCCACACAGGGGTCGGGTCGGGTTTCATGAAACCCGACTTTGCCAAAAGTCGGCGACTTCTGAATCTGGCCGACCCGTTTCGCTCAACCCTAATTATATATTATATATTTTTTTTATTTTTATACACTTTTTTAATTCTATTTACCTATTCCTTTTTATTTTCTGATTATTATTATTTTTTATTTATTTTCCAATTATCACCTTTTTCTCTTTTATTGCACATTTTATTTTTTACTTACCTTTTGTGTTATATTATTAATCACATGACCTCCTTCCTGCATTCTAGTACACTTTATTTCACCATTCACACACACACATAATATGAATCACTTTCCTCCATAGCCAGGTCTCTTTCGCCTAGTTGAGGTTTGCTGTGGTGGTGCTCGTGCATAGTCTGCATCCCGGTGAGTGGACATCCCACATCTGTGTTGCCACTGCAGCAGCTCCTTTCTGCTGTCGGGTAGCGTGACGCGGGCTCTGTTCACTTCCTGGTCCTCCTGACGGTGCATGCGCCGCTAACGTCCCTGCTTCCTCTCATCGGCGTCCATCATACAGGCATATAAAGCCTCCGGTCCCACACGTACATCACCCCCTGACAAAGGATTTAATCCGAAACGCGCCTCAGGATGCTCTGTACTTAGAGGGACGGACTTTATCAGGTATAAATATCATTTGATTACTTGTTTCATTTATACTTGATAACAAAGCAAAATCTATGTAATAAATACAATAAATAATCCTATAAATAATCCCAATACAGCAAAAAGGACTGATAAAGGCTTGACAGCATAGAGGGCAGCAGGACTTTATGTCCCTCTACTTTAATATTTAGGCACTCCTTCTCTACAAGCAAGCATGTCCCCTGAAGAGTTGTCTTGGACGAAACGCGTAGGGACGAATTTATAAGGGAGAGTGCAGGGCTTCCTATGTATAGGGGTAGTTGTGGACTGCCCTTGTAAGGGCAGGAGCTTTGGGGGATAGACTATTTATAGCCCCATAGGGATTGATATAGGGACTGTCATCCCTTCGTATCCTGGATGTCTACCTAACAGGGGATTATCTGGTGCTCCGTTGCCCTCGCTTTGGAATTGGTGAGACCGTTCCTTATTTATATGTATATTTATTAAACACCAGCAAGTATTATTTACAATATATGCTAGGACTGTTTTGTCTGGTCTTATGTGACTGAGTGCAGTAGATTTGCTGTGTCCACATATAAACATTGGTGGCACAGCTTTGTCATATTCACTGCCTCAGCAATCAGGATTCGGGCTGTTGTTATTGCAGTCGAGTTCTGTTTTATCCTATAGAGGGCTCACTAGTCTCTATGGACCATTACGTTATATGGTAGAGACATAGCCCCTGTTATGGTTTATTTTTCACTTGGGTGATTTGTGTGTTTTTTTAGGTTACTTTTTGAGTATTAAAAGTTACGTTTTATTAGTCCTTTTTGCTGTATTGGGGTTTCATTTATACTTGGCACAATGTTCTTGTGGGACATTGGCCCATTACAATCGCTTTCCCTTTACTGCATTGTCTCCTATCATACTCTCCTCATTTACCTGTTCCGCAGCACACGATTACACGTCCCTTACGCTCGGTTACATATCGCACTACTTTCACTCTCATGATATAGGTTAGATTCCCTCACATATTGTTTTTGGTACATTACACATATAAAATAGGGCAGTGTATACCGCTCATACACATAGATATATTATTTACTCCCCTTCCGTCGTTAGTCAGCTACCAGCCCAAGGTTGTTTTATCACCCTTATTTATTTTTATTTGTTCACATTAGCACATTGTCCCTTGTTTCTATCACCTCCACACATTGTTTGGCATTGTACACCCTTGGCTTTTTTGTATTATTGCACATTTGCGTTTTTTTCACATGGCTGTGTACTTATCAGATATAGCTATATACAGCTATATGTATATATATACATATTTATTTATTTTTTGTGGGTATACTGTGCTTTTTTCCAAGTTCAAATATTGTTGGCACTATACACTTTTGTCTTCTTACATTTTGCAAATTTCCGTTTTTTCCACATGACTATGTACCTATGAGATGTAGTTATATACAGCTACATATATGTATAATTATCCATCTTTCTGTGGGTATATTGTGCTGCTTTTTCCGAGTCTTTCACAAGTTGGCATACAACATTGTCCATCCTGATATTTATTATTTTCTATGTTGAAAAATTATTTTATATATTTTTAATTACCCCAAGTACAGGCACATGTAGTGCGAGCCACCAAAAACTAAATAAAGGCAATTTTATTCTTATATATTTCTTTGGCTTTATTTGCATATAATATATTATTTATACCGTTATTTGTTTCCTATCCCGGTTCATTTGTTGTTTATCTCATAAATACTCCCAGTGGTTTGCCACTCACTTCCTGTGTATCAGTAACCCCTCTCCCACTCTATCCTTTTTATAAATTTTAATTTTAAAATGATTTACTCATAGTGGGTTGTTTTTTTTTACTGCGTACATTTATTTCACTTGTTCATTTTTATAAGAGTCAGCCTGTCAGCATTTTCAGTTGACAGGCGGATGCGCTTATCTGTTATAATTCCAGCAGTGGCACTAAAACCCCTCTCTGACTGAGGGCTAACAGCAGGGCAGGGCAGGACCTCCAAGGCATAGGGAGACAGTTCATGCCACGTGTCCAGCTTGGATACCCAATAATTAAAAGGCACAGAGGAATCACGGAGGATGTTTGTACAATCTGTAATGTTCTCCCTCACAATCTTCTCAAACATTGCACTTCTTGTGACAGCACCCCTTGCCTCTGTGCCGCCACGATGAGAGGATCTGATAAAACTGTCCCAGAACTTGGCCATTGTTCCCTTGCCTGAGCTGGATTGTACTTCTGTCTCTCTCGCTTGGACTCCTTGATTGTACAACAAACTCTGACGTCTGCTGCCAGCATTCTCACATGGGAATATTCTAAGTAATTCCGCTACAAGGGCCCTGTGGTTCTGCAACATTTTAGTACACCTCTCTGCCTCAGGCAGAAGAGATGGAAAGTTCTCCTTGTAGCGTGGGTCTAGATGTGTCACGAAATAGTAATGAGTGTCACCCAAAATTTTGATAATCTGAGGGTCATGTGAAATGCAAGGCAACATAAAGTCAGCAATGTGTGCCAGACTGCTAACAGACAAGACTTCTGTGTCCTCACCAACAGGACGACTGACCATGCTGTCCTCCTCCTCCTCATCCTCCTCCTCCCTGCCCTCAGGTCATCCCCGCGGAACAGAAGCTAATACAGATGTGTTTGTAGTACTGTCTACAGCACATGAAAGTAGCTCCTATTCTTCCTCCTCCTCATTGCCTACCAATCCACGTTGAGAAGACTTGAGGCTGGGCTGAGTGTAATCCCCCGGTGTTTCCTTGCTCCATGTCCTCGTGCTCCGCCTGCAATGCATCCTCTTTGATTGTGAGCACAGAATTTTTCAGAATGCTGAAAAGCGGGATGGTGAGGCTAATTATGGTGCCATCCCCGCTCACCATCTTGGTGCAGTCCTCAAAGTTTTGGAGGATGTTACATATGTCTGACATCCATGTCCACTCCTGAGGTTTTATGTGTGGAGTCTGACCTGAAATTCGATGGCCTTGTTGATGTTGGTAGTCAACAACAGCCCTCTTCTGCTCACAAATCCTTTCCAACATATGCAGTGTAGAGTTCCAGTGCGTGGGGACATCACACAACAGTTGTTGAGCTGGAAGCTGAAAACGCTGCTGAAGCACGGCAAGGGTGGCTGAAGCTGTAGCTGACTTTCTAAAATGGACAGACAGACGGCGTACTTTCACTAGCAGATCAGGCAGCTCCGGGTAGCTTTTCAGAAAACGTTGAACCATGAGGTTAACGACATGGGCCAAGCAAGGTATGTGTGTGAGCTGACCTTGCCTCAGAGCTGCCACCAGGTTATGGCCTTTGTCACACACGACTATGCATGGCTGTAGGTTCAGCAGTGTCATCCAAATATCTGACTGCTCTTTCAGCGCTGTCCGTAACTCTTCATTGTAAGGTTTGTCACCTATGCAGATTAGCTTCAGCACAGCCTGTTGCCACTTGGCTGAGGCAGTGCTGCAGTGTTTCCAGCTTCTGACTGATGTGTTGATTTCAGAGATGGAGGATGAAGAGGAGGAGGTGCAGGAGCTCTAGACTGTGGGAGCAACCCTGATTAATGTAGGGCCAACAATCCTCAACATGGGGAGGATGTGTTCCATCCCAAGGTCCGACTTGGTCCTAGCTTCCACTCCACTATGTTAACCCAGTGTGCCTTCATTGAGATGTACCGTCCCTGCCCACAAGCACTTGTCCACACGTACGTGGTTAGGTGGACTTTCCTGTAACAGCATTGTTGAGGGCACGGCTAATGTTGTGGGACACATGCTGGTGTAATGCTGGTATGGCACACCGGGAGAAATAGTGGCGACTAGGGACTGAGTACCTTGGGACGGCCACCGCCATCAGGTTGCAGAAAGCTTCCATCTCAACAAGCCTAAAAAGCAGCATTTCTAGCGCAAGCAGAAGAGAAATATTAGAATGGAGGACTGTGGCCTGTGGGGCGTTGGCTGGGTATTTCCGCTTGTTTTCCAAAGACTGGGTTATAGACAACTGAACGCTGTACTGGGACAAGGACGTGGATGGGCTTGCTGATGGTGCTGCTTGACTGTGAGCCACAACAGGTGCAGGGCTTGAGGCATCTTCACATGCACGGTCTACTGGAGATTGGCTTCTACGCAAAACAGTGGAAGATGCAGTGGTGTGACCAGCAGGCAGTGGTCCTGGAGCCTGGGGTTCGGCACACAAAGTCGGGTGCTTTGCTTGCATGTGCCTGATCATGCTGGTGGTGGTAAGGCTTGTTGTTTTGCTACCCCGGCTGATGCGGGCAGGTGCTGCAAATGGCCTGTTTGGGGTTGTCAGCAGTGTCTTTAAACAATAGCCAGACTTGGGAAGATCTCAATGGCAATTGTGGATCATCGTCCACCTCTTGTGACACTTTCCACCATCGCCTTCATGTGAGCGGGGCTGGTCAAAGCTTTGGGCAGCTCTACATGCGATCTCATTTTTCCCCACTTCAAGTTGACCGGCAGAGATTTCTGAATCTTGAAATGGAAAACAGTTTTTCAGAGTGTCCATGTTTGGGATCAGTTGTCTCAGGGCACTCGGCATGGTGGGAGGAAGGAGGATCAGGGTGAGTAATATCCTAGCCACACTCACGGCTACTCAGACTTGACCGTGTGGAAGACAAGGTGGTGGTGGTGGCTAAGTGACTGGAAGCATTATCCGCTATCCAACCAACAATCGTTTCACACTGCTCTGGCTTCAATAGTGGTGTGCTGCGGTCCCCTAGAAACTGGGACAGGAAGGTCGAGCAAGAAAATGTGGGTGTTTGTTGTTGCCCACTTTCACCTTGCCCACGGCCTCATCCTCTGGATGCACCATCAGCATCACATCCACTTTCCCATCCCTTGCCCCTTGCCTTGCCCATTTTAAATGGACTATTGCATTATTTCAAATGCTCAACACAAATGTCTTTATTAGTAGCGAAATAATATGTGATCAGTATGCCTGCAAATGTACTATTTTTCAAACCCAAACACCAGGCAGGCCTCAGCCTGACCTAACAGACTGTATTCAATACTTGTTTTTTTTTCTTTTGTAAAGTTATTTTATGCGAAATAGTGCTGTATAGAATTTGAGTATCACACAGCCAAAAAATAAGGTCACCGGTCTTCAATGCCCAAACTTGGATCAGAAATATATGAGAGCTCTCACAGAAATACCGCACTGGCAAATCTGTGGCCTTTAAATTTTTTTATGCTAAATAGTGCTGTATAGAATTTGAGTATCACACGGCCAAAAAATAAGTACACCGGCCTCCAATGCCCAAACTTGGAGCACAGAGATATATGACTGCTGTAACGGAAATACCACACTGGCTAATCTGTGGCCTTGGAATTTTTTTTATGTGAAATAGTGCTGTATAGAATTTGAGTATCAGACAGCCAAAAAATAAGTACACCGGCCTCCAATGAACAAACTTGGAGCACGCAGATATATGAGGCCTTTTTCAGTGAATTTAAAACACCAAAAAAATAAAAGGGGCAAAAGGGTAGCACACACATCTATGCTACATATGCCTGACAAACTATAACTTTTCAACAGGCCTCAGGTAAATAAGCTGCAGCAGCAGGCAGTTATGGAGCTTTGGGAAGGATGCAGTGGGAGCAATGGACACACATACAGTGCCTGCAGGTCTTGCACTGATGTGGATATGTTGTGCCCTGCCTACCCAGCGCTGCAATATCGGGACTCACAAATTAGCCCTAAAAAGGAATTTGGTTTCTGAGTAGTTGTGGATGTAACAGTTGCAGACCTACACTAACTCTGAAACCACGATTCGGACCCTATCTCAGCAGCAGCTCTCCCTACTCTCGCTGAAACAGGAACAGAACGCGGCGAACATGGCAGCGCCAGGTCTCTTATACTCGGGATGATGCTGTACGGCCCAGCCAATCACTGCACGACCACAACAAAGATGGCTGTGGTGTTTCATGACCTGGCAGGCAATCCCTGCACCGTGATTGGGTCTCTAAAGTCCGCCAAAACTGCTGGGTGGAGACTGCAGTTACCGCCGAATAATACCGGAAATGCTCGCTGCTCGCCGAGTACGCCGAGCATAGCAATACTCAGGCGAGTAACGAATTGTGGCGAGCACATTCGCTCATCGCTAGTTATAAAGTATTCAAATTTACTGAGATGAGTTTGGGGTTTTCATTGGCTATAAGTCATAATCATCAACAGTAACAGAAATAAACACTTGAGATAGATCACTCTGTTTGTAATGACTCTACATATGAGAGTCACTTTTTGTATTGAAGAACTGAAATAAATTACCTTTTTGATGATATTATAATTTAGTGAGAAGCACTTGTATATAAAGTGTTAAAAATGGATTTCTCAGCAACAACACAGCTGAAATCAGACGTACAGGGATGACTTTTATCAGCATTCTATAACCTGTATGGCCATATTAATAGTTTAGATAGGTCAAATGCAGTGACAGTTTTCCTTTAAGATATATGATATAAAAGCTGTAATAAGCCATTTGTATAAAGTTACAATAGGTGTTAGCGATTTCTTCCTAAATCTGTTCCTCTGCTGTTACCCTACATCCCTTCTTATTCATTCTGCTTACTTTAGACCAAATGTATTTTTAATAATATTTTTCTAATTATGGAGATTCAATCTGATAGGCAATGGCATGGACACAGTAAAGAGGCACACATAGACATTCAGTCCAAGCTCAGTGTTTTATTCACACTGACAGCAAGAAAAAAAACATTCTTACATCAGACAAAACAAAAATCCAGCTTGTTTTCCACAAAATCGGTTAGGACCCATACATGCCAGTCTGTTCAGGTCTGATGCCACTACAACTCATCCCTCACCTATTTTCCATCCACCAACACACACTAAGGAATTCTGGCTGTCTATGCTGTCCTCAGACCTGCACCTGTGCAGTCCGGGCTTTGTCCCTAAAACCCGGAATAACAGAGAAGGTCCAAACCAGGTCTTGACCTCCTTCCCTGCTGTTTACCAGTGTGAAAAGCACTTGCTGGAAGGAATATATCTCCCATCCAGCCCATACCCCTCACTGTGTCGCATAACATTCACAATGTATGAAGCAACAGGATGTCAGTTGAGGAAGATGGCATTTTCTCCAAACAATTCAGCAAAGTTATATGTATTTAAATATGACACTAATTTATTCAAATGTATGCAGGTTTCCCACAGTTCATCGCTAAAATAATTTGAGCATCATTGATTCAAACAAATTGTCTATGATGTTTTTTCTAGTAACAGCACCACTTTTTTCCCAAGCCTGTATCTATTTTTCAGCTCAGCCCCATTCAATGGACCAAAAAACAGTTACATCAGAATTCTGGCATAAATACCCCAAAATGTGTGCACAATGAGAGGCTGTTCTTACCTTACAAAAAATACAGAAATTAGCAACTACCCACTGGATAGAAAATAAATACATGATGAATTGTTGCCATACTCTAGGTTCTCCTTTATTACTTGGGGGTCCTTCTTTCATGGTTTTGGAGAAGCCCTGGAGATGCATGCACACTATTGATCCATTAATTCAAATTAAATTGAATGAAATAGTAATGCACATAGAAGGCCAAGGCTCCATTCCAAATACTGAAGAATAAGGGGTTGATGATCTCAAACCCTCATACTATGGTACTAAAGAATCCCAGCAGTAGGGCCTCCAGTAATCATACGTCTATCAGCTATGATGCTTTCATAAACTAACCCTAAACTAACTCACCTAACTACAATCTTTAATCTCTCACTCTTTTCAGGCATTTTCCCGTCCTCCCTTAAACACTCTATCATTACTCCGTTACTAAAGAAACCCACCCTCGACCCATCCTGCACAAACAGCTACAGACCGGTCTCCAATCTCCCCTTCATCTCTAAACTCTTGGAGCGCCTAGTCTACTCCCGCCTTACCCGTTACCTCTCCATTCACTCCCTCCTAGACCCTTCACAGTCCAGCTTCCGCCCCCTACACTCGACAGAAACTGCACTCATCAAAGTGACCAATGACCTTCTGACAGCAAAATGTAATGGTGACCACTCTCTGCTCATTCTTCTCAATCTTTCTGCAGTTTTCAACACTGTTGACCACCCTCTCTTACTCTCTAGGCTCCAGTCACTTGGCATTAAGGACACTGCTCTCTCCTGGTTCTCCTCCTATCTTTCTGACCGCTCCTTCAGTGTTCTGTTCTCTGGCTCCACTTCATCTTCTCTTCCTCTCACTGTCGGGGTACCTCAGGGCTCAGTCCTTGGCCCCCTTCTCTTCTCCGTCTACATGGCAGATTTGGCTTTCAGTACCATCTTTATGCCGATGACACACAACTATATATGTCATCCCCTGGCCTTACTCCTGCTGTACTACAGAACACCACTGACTGTCTGTCCGCAGTCTCTGACATCATGTCCGCTCTCTATTTGAAACTCAACCTCTCCAAAACTGAACTTCTTCTGCCACCACCATCTCCTAACCTCCCTAAACCTGACGTTTCCCTCTCCATGGGTGGCACCATAATACCACCCCGGCAGCAGGCACGCTGTCTGGGTGTTATGTTTGACTCTGAACTCTCGTTCGAATCCCATATACAATCTCTTGCCCGCTCATGCCGCTTACATGTAAAGAACATCTCTAGAATCCACCCTTTTCTCACCATGGAAACAACAAAAACCCTCACTGTTGCCCTGATCCACTCCCACCTGGACTACTGCAAAGCTCTATTAATTGGCCTCCCACTTACTCATCTTTCCCCTCTCTAATCTATCTTCAATGCAGCAGCCAGGGTTGTCCATCTGGCTAATCGTTACTCAGATGCATTCGCTCTTCGCCAGTCATTACACTGGCTGACTATTCATTACAGGATACAATTCAAAGTACTTGTTCTCACCCACAAAGCTATCCACGGTGCCACACCCCCTTACATCTCCTCCCTCATTTCTGTCTATTGGCCTAACCGACTGCTGCGCTCTGCAAATGACTTTCGACTAACCTCTGCACTTATCCGTACCTCCCACTTGTGACTACAAGACTTCTCCCGTGCTGCGCCAATCCTCTGGAATGCTCTACCCCAAGAAATTAGGACCATCCACAATTTGCATAGGTTTAGGCGCTCCCTCAAAAAACATTTGTTCAGAGCGGCCTATCATGTTCCCTAATCAGTTATTTTGTTTGTGTGTAGCCCATTCACTACTTTCATCCCCCACTCCCTGAAGATGGCTGGACCATCATTGTAAATACATCATTGTAAATACACACCTGTACTTTGTATCTCCCCCACCTCATTGTAGATTGTAAGCTCTCACGAGCAGGGTCTTCTTGTGTTGCTTTAATTATTGTATTGTTAACGTTGTTACTTATGACTGTTGTGTTTGAAGCTGTTAAACTGTAAAGCGCTGTGGAATATGTTGGCGCTATATAAATAAAGTTTATTATTATTATTATTAACCCATTTCACATAAACTTGCACACACAAGTCCATCATACTGAATGGTGTGCTGAGCTATATCATGTTTCTACAGAACTATTTGATAAGGCTGTGTTCACATGTTCAGCTGTCAACCATTTATAACAGATTAAATGTTAAAAAAAAACCTGGATTAGTTACAAATGGAGCAAAAGTGGATGGACACTTTGGCTTCTGCTTTGCATCCTTTTATTATTCCATTTGTAACAGGCCTGTTTTTACAAGAGATAGTTCTGAAAATCTGTATTATTCTGGGCCTGCACAGTGCTTAGTAAACGGATCTGTTACCGTCCAACATAAGAGATGACAGTCCTTTATAATCCACTTTTCATAAATGTTAATGTTAAAAACAACGGATCCAGGTGCTATCTTTTTTTGGCTGGACAAAAAGTAGTTTTTTGATCCAGCTAAAAAATGGATTGTAGACAGATTTTTGTCACATGGAAGACATATTTGAATATTTTTATCCCCATTAAATTGATTGTATCCCGCACTGGATCATTTTATTTAGATTTTTGTTATCCTAAAACAGGTCCTAAAATGGAAATAATTACAGGACATGTGAACATAACCTCAGAGTCACTGATGGAGAAAAGCAAGGGTTGTATACTGTAATTGTCTATAAAAAAAAATCTGACAATATTGCAATTACTTTTACCAAGGATAGATAAACCTTGAATGTGGCTATCTTTTGTAATGCATTGTTATGTTTTCACACAGTGAAAGTGTCTTTTTCTACCTAGTGCTGCAAGTAAATGAATCATTGTTCATCAGATTGAGTGCTCAAACCTTTCGGAAGAGGTGAGTCACAGATTGCATGCATGCCTAATAGCTTGACTAACCTCTTCAGCACCCAAAGGGGCTTGCGAAGCAATTTGTAGATTCTGTGTAAGTTGTGAGAACGAACTAATGAACAATTGAAAAAAACATATCTTAAGGCAGAATGTGTGCCCTGAAACTGCTGAGTGGTTTACTGTGGGCTGTGTGTGTTTATGTCTCTGTTTATCAAGGAAAACTTTTCTTTGACTTGATGCATAGCTGATAAAACACAACAACCATATTTTATGACGCCAAAACAAAATATTTTTTTACTAACTGTAAACCTAAGAAATATTTCACAACTACAGCATTTTACTCATGTTGGAAAAAGTCAGGACGGAAATTACAAATAGCCTTAATAATAGCACACTCTAGAAGACATCCCCTATTCTTAGATGCAGACAACACAGCGAGCAAAGGTGACAAGGCTACTATCAGCAATTTATCTACGTACAAGAGGCTTGAGAGAAAGTATAAATTAATTACATATTGCTTATCTATAGTCGATAGTAGGAATAGTTAAAGGTCTGTACACCATGAGAAGAGATCAGTCATCCTGGCAGTGTTAGACGTCTCTGTTTTAAAGGATTTTTTTTTTATCTACGGATAAATCCCATAAAATGACAGAAAGCTGGATTATGGATAACATAAGCAATGATCCTATATAACCAATACACATAAGGCAAAGAAGACTTTGAAATCTTGGTTGTAATGTTAAAACCGGCAATACACCAGAAATTTTATGCCAAAATTGCTCACTAAAACTAGATTCACATTTGTGATGAATATGTCAAAAACATATGCAAGTGTGTGTCATGCATTTAACTATGTCTATGTGTACTTTGCGATATCTGTCCTTCTATGAACATTTATGTCAAGGGTAGAGACCATTTAGTCCAATGTAATCTGCTACAGCTTTAAGGCAAATGCTTGGGTCTCTAGCCCTTTAAATGTTCTGTAGAGCGTTCACACATGCACATGGATTTTACTACTGAAGGCCGCTGCAGAGCACGCAAAGTTGGAGTACATCTGACCAAGAACAGAACCTGCATCAGGATGTTCTTTGTGGGAAGAGTTAGCTCTCTTTGCTTGACTGCTGCCTCCTATGCAGCAGCTAAGGTACCGTTACACTAAACGACTTACCAACGATCATGACCAGCGATACGACCTGGCCGTGATCGTTGGTAAGTCGTTGTGTGGTCGCTGGGGAGCTGTCACACAGACAGCTCTCTCCAGCAACCAATGATCAGGGGAACGACTTCGGCATCGTTGAAACTGTCTTATGAGGAGAGAATCTTGAGTTGAATGGGTTAAATGTCAAATAAACCATTAGTAGAATACTAATACTAATTGTTTATTTGACATTTAACCCATTCAACTCAAGATTCTCTCCTCATAAATAATCCACTTTGGTTTGGACTCCTACTACATCGTTGTCATGCCGTCTGATATTTATTATGTTTTCACCCCTCTAGCGTTATATAATAGGGATATTGCGTTATACCTTGTATTTTTTTCATTCATTCATTTCCTCCACCTACCTGTTGCCTTGTAACTCTATCATGCCTATAACACCGGTCTACTACATGACTCATCACCCTTATACAGCTCCGCTATGCATTAGGGCTTGACACTTAGACTACACAGCAGTATCCCCCACAGAGCGCAGGCGCCGTCTATTGTCCCTTCTACGCAAGCGCCTGGATTGTTGCTGCCGCCGCATATTTGGCAGGCCCTGCTCTCTCCTGGTGCATACTGCGCATGCGCCGGTTCTTCTCCTCAGCGCACAAGCGCCAGACATACACGCTCCTTACAGGACGTTTGCGCAGGCACCGGCATTCGTTCCTTTTTTCGGTCACATGACCGGTCATGGCCACATATAAAGCAACGCCGCTGAGACAGGGCGCCACCGCTCTCCCCGCCAAGACACTGGCTGTGTCGGCGCTCCTCACTGGACCACCAATGCGGATTCCATGATCCCTGATCGCGCCCCCACTGCGCCACCAATTGCTGTGAGACTATGGCCACATTACCAGATAAGTTCCTCTGATCCATTACTGTACACTATATAATATATTTCTGTTCAGAATCCTTACCAGGCATATGTATCCTTTACTAAGGTGACAGACACGGCGCTGAGGAAATAAAATTTTTTTTGCCTTCACTACCTTTCCTCTGTTGGGACTTTCGGGTTCACAGGATCGTATAAAAGATAGGAATAATTAAGGTAGCAATTAGTGTTGAGCGATACCGTCCGATACTTGAAAGTATTGGTATCGGATAGTATCGGCCGATACCCAAAAAGTATCGGATATCGCCGATACCGATATCCGATACCAATACAAGTCAATGGGACACCAAGTATCGGAAGGTATCCTGATGGTTCCCAGGGTCTGAAGGAGAGGAAACTCTCCTTCAGGCCCTGGGATCCATATTAATGTGTAAAATAAAGAATTAAAATAAAAAATATTGATATAATTACCTCTCCGGCGGCCCCTGGACATCACCGCGGGTAACCGGCAGGCTTCTTTGTTTAAAATGAGCGCGTTTAGGACCTGAGAATGATGTCGCGGCTTCTGATTGGTCGCGTGCCGCTCATGTGACCGCCACGCTACCACAAAAGTATCGGAACTCGGTATCGGAATTCCTATACCGCAAGTATCGGAATGCTCAACACTAGTAGCAATCCTCATGCCATACATGGTCTGCTGTTCGACCCTATAACTCCAACACTATATACATCCTATACTATTTGTATTACAGCCAGCCTGACCCTTTACTGATGTTTCAAAACCACTGGTGGACTGTCCTTGACAGTTACTATTGAAAATTAAGACACTATATCCACTATCTGGGTAAATACTTTCATTTATGTATATGCCGTGAGCCTGTATACACAATCCCCTAGATCTTATGTTTCTCTGTACACATTTAAGTTCATTACATCTCTTAATTTGTTATATAGCTATACCGCTACATATTCTCCTATGTATTCCTAACAGGGTATAACTGGACTACCTCTACCTTGAATATATAAAAAATCCCTATTTTTCTCATGACGCGTCACGTACAGTTACTAAGGGTATGTCAATTCATCTTTACCTCCTATATTGTCTCTTTCTAGATAGATATAAAAAACTCTAGAAACCCATCTTTTTTCTTTTTGTCCGTGGATTCAAGATGAGTTGCAGGATTATAAGAACCTTTACCTTCTTTCTATGTTGCATGACATGTGTCCCATCCCTCTATTATCTTTGTAAATAGTCTTGTACATATTTTGAACACTGTATATATGTTATGTTCATACACTGTTTTTTTTATTTTTTGTTATAGCACCATTTGTGATCAAGGCCACTGAGTGGCCGAAACGTTAAACTTGTTGCCTTACTGTTTCGTCTCTGCCTTCACATCTCCAATAAATACACTCACTTTAGCAAATTTGAACTGGATGAGTGCAGTGTTTTGACTTTCTTCTGATATTTGGGGGTCTCCGGATCCCGATCAC
Source organism: Ranitomeya imitator (assembly GCF_032444005.1). NCBI lineage: Eukaryota > Metazoa > Chordata > Amphibia > Anura > Dendrobatidae > Ranitomeya > Ranitomeya imitator. Next base: position 417,978,619 of record NC_091285.1, on the reverse strand, counting down.
TGGCACCATCAAAACTCCACCCATTTGTCGAGTTCTAGCTCTTTGGTTTATTCTAGTGTCACAAGCAAAACACCCCCACACTATCACACCTCCTACTCCATGCTTCACGGTGGGAACCAGACATGTAGAGTCCATCCGTTCACCTTTTCTGCATCGCACAAAGACACGGTGGTTGGAACCAAAGATCTCAAATTTGTACTTGTCGGACCAAAGCACAGATTTCCACTGGTCTAATGTCAATTCCTTGTTCTTTAGCCCAAACAAGTCTCTTCTGCTTGTTGCCTGTCCTTAGCAGTGGTTTCCTAGCAGCTATTTTACCATGAATGCCTGCTGCACAAAGTCTCCTCTTAACAGTTGTTGTAGAGATGTGTCTGCTGCTAGAACTCTGTGTGGCATTGACCTGGTCTCTAATCTGGGCTACTGTTATCCTGCGATTTCTGAGTCTGGTGACTCGGATAAACTTATCCTCAGAAGCAAGAAAAATCAAAGAAAAAAAGTCAGACGCACAATCAGCTCCGACACACCTGTGCTTCCACCTCCAGGCAACTGAGCGTTATGTTTGCCACAACAGAATTGGGTGCTCGTGGAAAACAGAAAAAGATATCTTTAACAGCAAAAATAACAAGAAAACGAGCACTCACCATCTGTGCAAAAAAGTATTTCCTTTATTGAGGCTTCATGTTAAAAAAGCAGGATGTAACAGGGAGAACCTGAGGTTCCAGATGACGACGATTGTTTTGCACTGCTGAGCTTCTACGGGTTATCCTCAGAAGCAGATGTGACTCTTGGTCTTCCTTTCCTGGGGCTGTCCTCATGTGAACCAGTTTCTTTGTAGCGCTTGATGGTTTTTGCAACTGCACTTGGGATCACTTTCACAGTTTTCCCAATTTTTCGGCCTGACTGACCTTCATTTCTTAAAGTAATGATGGCCACTCGTTTTTCTTTACTTAACTGCTTTTTTCTTGCCATAATACAAATTCTAACAGTCTATTCAGTAGGACTATCTGCTGTGTATCCACCAGACTTCTGCTCAACAGAGTCAACACAAATGATGGTCCCAACCCCATTTATAAGGCAAGAAATCCCACTTATTAAGCCTGACAGGGCACACCTGTGAAGTGAAAATCATTTTCAGTGACTACCTCTTGAAGCTCATCAGGAGAATGCCAAGAGTGTGCAAATCAGTCATCAAAGCAAAAGTTGGCTGCTTTGAAAAACCTAGAATATAAGACATATTTTCAGTTGTTTCACATTTTTTTGTTAAGTATATAATTCCACATGTGTTGATTCATAGTTTTGATGCCTTCAGTGTGAATTTACAATTTTCATAGTCATGAAAATACAGAAAAATCTTTAAATGAGAAGATGTGTCCAAACTTTTGGTATGTACTGTATGTTCAGTAAATGCACTCAACACTTGGTCGTGGCTCATTTTACATCAGTTACTGCATCAATGCGGCGTGGCATGGTGGCGATCGGCCTGTGGCACTGCTGAGGTATTATGGAAGCCAAGGTTGCTTTGATAGCAGCCTTCAACTCATCTGCATTGTTGGATCTTGTGTCTCTTATATTCCTCTTGACAATACCCCATAGATTCTCTATGGGGTTAAAGGTACCGTTACACTAAACGACTTACCAACGATCACGACCAGCGATACGACCTGGCCGTGATTGTTGGTAAGTCGTTGTGTGGTCCTGGGGAGCTGTCACACAGACAGCTCTCTCCAGCAACCAACGATCCGGGGAAAGACTTTGGCATCATTGAAACTGTCTTCAACGATGCCGAAGTCCCCGGGTAACCAGGGTGAACATCGGGTTACTAAGTGCAGGGCCGCGCTTAGTAACCCGATATTGACCCTGGTTACCATTGTAAAAGTTAAAAAAAAAACACGACATACTTACATTCCGATGTCTGTCACGTCCACCGCCGTCAGCTTCCCTGCACTGACTGTGTCAGTGCCGGCCGTAAAGCAGAGCACAGTGGTGACGTCACCGCTGTGCTCTGCTTTACAGCCGGCGGCGCTGACAGTCAGTGAAGGGAAGCTGACGGCGGGGGACGTGACAGACATCGGAATGTGAGTATGTACTGTTTTTTTTTTAAACTTTTACAATGGTAACCAGGGTAAATATCAGGTTACTAAGCGCGGCCCTGCGCTAAGTAACCCGATGTTTACCCTGGTTACAAGTGAACACATCGCTGGATTGGCATCACACACGTCGATCCAGCGATGACAGCGGGTGATCAGCGACCAAAAAATGGTCCTGATCATTCCCCACGACCAACGATCTCCCAGCAGGGGCCTGATCATTGGTCGCTGTCACACATAAGGAGATCCTTAGCGAGATCGTTGCTACGTCACAAAAAAGTGTGACGTTGCAACAATATCGTTAACGATATCGTTATGTGTGAAGGTACCTTAAGGTTAGGCGAGTTTGCTGGCCAATGAAGCACGGTGATACTATTGTTTTTAAACAAGGTATTGGTACTTTTGGCTGTGCCAAGTTCTGCTGCAGAATGAAATTTTCATCTCCAAAACGCTTGTCAGCAGAGGGAAGCATGAAGTGCTCTATAATTTCCTGGTAGACGGTTGTGCTGACTTTGGCCTTGATAAAACACTGGACCTACACCAGTAAATGACATGGCTCCCCAAACAATCACTGAAAATTCACACTAGACCTCAAGCAGCTTGGGTTGTGTGCCTCTTGACTCTTCCTCCAGACTCTGGGACCTTGATTTCCAAATGAAATGCAAAATGTAATTTCATCTGGACCAGTCAGCAACATTCCAGTTCTTTTTCTCTTCAGCCCAGGTAAGACGCTTCTGGCTTTGTCTATTGGTCATGGGTGGCTTGACACAAGGAATGCAATACTTTTTGCCCATGTCCTGAATACGACTGTGTGTGGTGACTCTTGAAGCAATGACTCCAGCAGCAGTCCACTCATTATGAATATCCCCCAAATTTTTTAATGGCCTTTTCTTAACAATCCTTTCAAGCCTGTAGTTATCCCTGTCCCTTGTGCACCTTTTTCACCACACATTTTCCTTTTTCCGCTCAACTTTCCATTAACCCTGCTGTTCTGTTCGGTCTGGGGAGAACTATTTTGAACTTTGGTATTTTTTGGGGTGTTCAAGATGCGGTTCTGAAACTTGTGGTTGATTGACTTAAATGAGGATGGGTCGGTCGGCCACGGGTTTCAGAGCCGCATCTTGAATATTTTAAAGAATATTGAAGTTCAAAGTCGGTCATTTTTGACCAACAGAACAGCAGGGTTAATATGCTTGCATACAGCACAATGTGAACAGCCAGTTTCTTTAGCAATGACCTTTTGTGGCTTACCCCCCTTGTGGAGTGTGTCAATTACTGGCTTTTGGACATCTGTCACATTAGCAGCCTTCTCAGTGACTGTGGAGCCTACAGAAACAGACTAAGGGACCTTTCTAAATGCTTAGGAAGCCTTTGCAGGTGTTTTTTGTTAATTATTCTAATTTACTGAGATATCTTACCAAGAGAAATGTAGTGCAAATCCAAAATAGTATAAAAACATAAATTTATTATAAAATTACATCCGACAATTAACATTACGTAAACAACTCATCATAAATACATGTCATGCTCAGCGAGGAAATACAAGATGGACACAGACCATGTGGCCGCCTAGCACTGCAAACTATATAAAATACAGTGCCAAGTGATACATAACTAAATAGGATAAGGGAACACTGTAGGACATATTGATTAGTGTATCACACATATTAAATCCATAAAACAGACTACAATCATAGGTATTTCATGAGCCAAAATGCAAGTTCAGTCCAAAGGTCCCTTACCCATATTGCAGTGACAGGAGATTCACACGGTGCAGCCCCAATGCGTGTTTCGCGTCGGCTTCGTCAGGTGGTGGTGCTGCAGTGTGTTTGTGGCGTGGTCTTATGAGGCCCCTACTTACCCCTAATGAGCCACAATCAACGGCGCATGTATCTCCTACATGTCTTTTATGGAAGCAATACGGTGGCGTGATATCGTGGGAAGGACCCCCAGTATATTACCCCTGACTTTTTACCTTGGATGCAACAATAGATGCGACTGGAATCTTATTTTCACATTGCTTTCACTTATAATTGTGTTGTCTCTTTTTTTCACTATGTGTTAACTTTTAAAGGATATAGGTATGCTGTATGGATTATGTTTGTTCTGTTTAGGAATAAATATATGGATGTATTGTTATGAAAATTCACATGTCTTATATAATGTTTACTTATGTGCACATACAATTATTGAGTTATGATGGTATTTCTGTCTTTACTTTATTTCCCTGAGTTGCCTCAATCACATTGATTCACTATGAGGCACGGGTTTTATATTATTTGTTATATCGCTTACACTTGTTTTGTATTCCTCTGAACGACACTGACTTCTGGTTGCACAGAACCACACTGCCCATGTCGACTGTGGCCTGCTATCCAGGGCATTGCGGACGGCGCCCGGAAATGATGTTTGCGGTCCACTGATGTCATCGCGACATTGCTGTGGACCGCGGTGTCATGGTGGACACCTGAAGGGATGCAGCTCCCGGCGCGGCCAATGGAAAACATGCGCCGTTGATTGTGGCTCTTTAGGGGTAAGTGGGGGCCTTGTAAGACTGCACCACAAACACACTGCAGCACCGCCCCCTGACGAAGCCGATGTAAAACGCGCATTGGGGCTGCACTGTGTGAATCTCCTGTCACTGCAATATGAGTAAGGGACCTTTGGACTGAACTTGCATTTTGGCTAATGAAATACCTATGATTGTGGTCTGTTTTATGGATTTAACATGTGTGATACACTAATCAATATGTCCAACAGTGTTCCTTTATCATATTTACTTATACAGCACTTGGCACTTTATTTTATATACTTTGTAGTGCTAGGTGGCCACATGGTCTGTGTCCATCTTGTTTTTCCTCACTGAGCATGACATGTATTTTTGATGAGTTTTTTATGTAATATGAATTGTCGAATGTAATTTTGTAAAAAAATTATATTTTTATACTAATTTGCACTCCATTTCTCTTGGTAAGATGTGTTGCAATTTGAAGTATCCTATTTTTGTGATGTGGTCTCTATCATTAGCTCAGACACTTCAGTTTGAGCATGATTAAGAAGGTTAATGTGTCCACAGTGGGATGTATTTACTATGTTATATTCTGTTTTTTCACAGTAACCATAGTAGAACAAATGGACTTCCGCGAACGTGAAAAAGCATGGCTGTCTCCGCTTAATAAAGTGTTCAGTGAGGATGCAAGTGGCACTATTGATTTTAAAACTGGAGACACTACTGGTTTAGCAACTAAATATAAGGAACTGTTGAATAAACGTACCAGTCTGTGGTGGAATAAGGCCTTTTTGGAGATGTATTTGGGTTGTGGTCTTATTCCTAGAGGACTGTGTGTCCAAGTCTTCCCCTCATTTATAGTTAATGACACAGACTTTGTAAAGCAATGGGAGGATGCAGCATCCACATGTTCTAAGAAATTTATGGAACTACTCTCAAGGTCCGATGAGAAACATCTAAAAGAATTGGATGCGGAATTAAATAACATCCAGGATGATATATTAATATGCCTTACAGGAGATATGGTGGTAAAATTTAAAAATGTGCTGGATTTGGCTTTAAAAAAATGGGAGACTAAATTGGTACAAAGTAAGACTAAGAAATATCAATGTGATATGGCCGACCACCAGCAAGATCGCATTTACAGATGGCGTAGGCGACATCCACCAAGCAAAACATATTCTAGAATTTGCTCCACCTCCATTTCTTCCATGTCCTCGGCAGAGGATAGGACACAGAATGTATATAACCTCAGATCTTTGTGTGATAGAAGAAATCATGTGAAAAATGATTGGAGGAGTGGAAGATCAAACGACAAACGTAAGATAACAACATCTCCTCGTATTGACAAAAAAACAAAAACAAATACCCTTGAGGTAATCAATTTGTCCACACATGTTCTCTCTGAACCACTAAAAGAGGTCCTGGGTTTGGGATTATCATTCCCCCCATGTAATAATTTCAACTTCTTTTCAGCATTAAAGGACCTTCACCTTTTCTCAAGAAAGATCATTCTTAAGAGGCTTCACCATCGGCCTAATTCTGCCCCTGAAATGACCCCATTGAGTTGGAAACATTATTGAATTTGTAGGAATTGGAACAGGAAGCTAATTCTGCCGGGGTAAGTGCCTCTCCACCTTCCATCTCTGCTAGGTGTACCACCTTTCCCCCTTGTCTTTATTGCCACAGGTTGAAATCTTCCCAAAACTAGTGATGGAGGATTTCAAAAGTATGAACAATTATAAAAAGAAGGATAACCTAAGTGCCCCCCAATGACAGGCATTAGATGAGATAAAAATGTGGGATGATGTGGTTATAAAGCCGGCAGACAAGGGGGGAAACGTGGTCATCTGGCAGTGGAGAGGTGCGAAAAGGAAGCCTTTAGGCAACTGCCAAATAAAGAGATGTACACTTAACTGCAGCAGAATATCCTCCCAAAATTCCAGAGCCAATTGAATAACATCCTTGAAATAGCATTTGAAAGAGGTATTATTACCAAAAAAATCTTGGGCGGACTTTTGGTTCAGCATTCGGTAATTCCCACCTTTTACCTCCTCCCCAAGATCCATAAGGATCCAACTTCTCCCACGGGGCATCCTATTGTCTCTGGCATGGGAGGGATATGCGATGTAACATACAAATTTATTGAACACTATTTGTGGCCACAGGTGGAAACGTTGCCCTCCTATGTCAGAGACACTACTGACGTCCTGAGGAGGGTTGATGGCCTTGTTGTGGAGGATGACATGTGTTATGAATAGGTAATTCAGAACCACAATGGACCTTGAAGTTCAGAGCACACAAAGTGACCTGACAATAATCAAAAAACATAGGACGAGCTCTGAGACGTGGGAACTCTGCTGACCGCAATCCCTAAACCTATCACACCACACTAGAGGTAGCCGTGGATTGCGCCTAACGCTCCCTATGCAACTCGGCACAGCCTGAGAAACTAGCTAGCCCTGAAGATAGAAAAATAAGCCTACCTTGCCTCAGAGAAATTCCCCAAAGGAAAAGGCAGCCCCCCACATATAATGACTGTGAGAAAGATGAAAATACAAACACAGAGAAGAAATAGATTTAGCAAAGTGAGGCCCGACTTACTGAATAGACCGAGGATAGGAAAGATAGCTTTGCGGTCAACACAAAAACCTACAAACAACCACGCAGAGGGGCAAAAAGACCCTCCGCACCGACTAACGGTACGGAGGTGCTCCCTCTGCGTCTCAGAGCTTCCAGCAAGCAAGAAAAACCAACATAGCAAGCTGGACAGAAAATATAGCAAACAAAAGTAACACAAGCAGAACTTAGCTTATGCTGAGCAGACAGGCCACAGGAACGATCCAGGAGGAAGCAAGACCAATACTAGAACATTGACTGGAGGCCAGGATCAAAGCACTAGGTGGAGTTAAATAGAGCAGCACCTAACGACTTAACCTCATCACCTGAGGAAGGAAACTCAGAAGCCACAGTACCACTCACATCCACCAACGGAAGCCCATAGACAGAATCAGCCGAAGTACCACTTGTGACCACAGGAGGGAGCTCGACCACAGAATTCACAACAGTACCCCCCCCTTGAGGAGGGGTCACCGAACCCTCACCAGAGCCCCCAGGCCGACCAGGATGAGCCATATGAAAGGCACGAACAAAATCGGCAGCATGGACATCAGAGGCAACGACCCAGGAATTATCTTCCTGACCATAACCCTTCCACTTAACCAGATACTGGAGTTTCCGTCTTGAAACACGAGAATCCAAAATCTTCTCCACTATATACTCCAATTCCCCCTCCACCAAAACCGGGGCAGGAGGATCAACAGATGGAACCATAGGAGCCACGTATCTCCGCAACAATGACCTATGGAATACGTTATGTATGGAAAAAGAATCTGGAAGGGTCAAACGAAAAGACACAGGATTAAGAACCTCAGAAATCCTATACGGACCAATGAAACGAGGATTAAACTTAGGAGAGGAAACCTTCATAGGAATATAACGAGATGACAACCAAACCAAATCCCCAACACAAAGTCGGGGACTCACACAGCATCTGCAATTAGCGAAACGTTGAGCCTTCTCCTGGGACAAGGTCAAATTGTCCATTACATGAGTCCAAATCCGCTGCAACCTGTCCACCACAGTATCCACACCAGGACAGTCCGAAGACTCAACCTGCCCTGAAGAGAAACGAGGATGGAACCCAGAATTGCAGAAAAACAGCGAAACCAAGGTAGCCGAGCTGGCCCGATTATTAAGGGCAAACTCAGCCAACGGCAAAAAGGACACCCAATCATCCTGATCAGCAGAAACAAAACATCTCAGATATGTTTCCAAGGTCTGATTGGTTCGTTCAGTCTGGCCATTTGTCAAGGGATGGAAAGCCGAGGAAAAAGACAAATCAATGCCCATCCTAGCACAAAAGGCTCGCCAAAACCTCGAAACAAACTGGGAACCTCTGTCAGAAACGATGTTCTCTGGAATGCCATGTAAATGAACCACATGCTGGAAGAACAATGGCACCAAATCAGAGGAGGAAGGTAATTTAGACAAGGGTACCAAATGGATCATCTTAGAGAAGCGATCACAAACTACCCAAATGACCGACATTTTCTGAGAGACGGGGAGATCCGAAATAAAATCCATAGAGATATGTGTCCAAGGCCTCTTCGGGACCGGCAAGGGCAAAAGCAACCCACTGGCACGAGAACAGCAGGGCTTAGCCCGAGCACAAATCCCACAGGACTGCACAAAAGAACGCACATCCCGCGACAGAGACGGCCACCAAAAGGATCTAGCCACTAAATCTCTGGTACCAAAGATTCCAGGATGACCAGCCAACACCGAACAATGAACCTCAGAGATAACTTTATTCGTCCACCTATCAGGGACAAACAGTTTCTCCGCTGGGCAACGATCAGGTTTATTAGCCTGAATTTTTTGCAGCACCCGCCGCAAATCAGGGGAGATGGCAGACACAATTACTCCCTCTTTGAGAATACCCGCCGGCTCAGGCAAACCCGGAGAGACGGGCACAAAACTCCTAGACAGGGCATCCGCCTTCACATTTTTTGGGCCCGGAAGGTACGAAACCACAAAGTCAAAACGGGAGAAAAACAGCGACCAACGAGCCTGTCTAGGATTCAACCGTTTGGCAGACTCGAGATAAGTCAAGTTCTTGTGATCACCAAAGAAGAAAAGAGAGCAGCATCCACGTCAGGTGAAAGAAATGTCCAAAAGGTGCTTTATTCTGTCATGGCAGAATAAAACACCTTTTGGACATTTCTTTCACCTGACGTGGATGCTGCTCTCTTTTCTTCTTTGGTGTTTTCCTGGTCTAATTGGATCCTTGGACTTTGGAGCGTGCATCCTTCAAGCTGAGTGCTGACGGTTGAATTTACTGGCCTAAGTTCTTGTGATCAGTCAAGACCACCACGCGATGCTTAGCTCCTTCAAGCCAATGACGCCACTCCTCGAATGCCCACTTCATGGCCAGCAACTCTCGATTGCCAACATCATAATTTCGCTCAGCAGGCAAGAAAAACCAACATAGCAAGCTGGACAGAAAATATAGCAAACAAAAGTAACACAAGCAGAACTTAGCTTATGCTGAGCAGACAGGCCACAGGAACGATCCAGGAGGAAGCAAGACCAATACTAGAACATTGACTGAAGGCCAGGATCAAAGCACTAGGTGGAGTTAAATAGAGCAGCACCTAACGACTTAACCTCATCACCTGAGGAAGGAAACTCAGAAGCCACAGTACCACTCACATCCACCAACGGAAGCCCATAGACAAAATCAGCCGAAGTACCACTTGTGACCACAGGAGGGAGCTCGACCACAGAATTCACAACAGACATGATCTTAGTAACGGCTGACGTTGAGTCACTTTATACCAGCATTCGCCATGTGGATGGGCTGAGAGCGACAAGATTTTTTCTAGAGTCTAGTAACCTGGAGGCGGATGTATGTGAGCTGGTATTGGAGTTATTGGATTTTGTCCTTACCCATAACTTTTTTGTTTTTAAGCACCGCTTTTTTCTTCAGAGACAGGGCACTGCAATGGGGGCGACCTGTGCGCCCTCATATGCAAATCTTTTTTGGGGATATTGGGAGAGGGGTATACTGTTTGATGGTGCACAGGCCTCCCCTCAAATCCTTGGATGGTACAGGTACATTGATGATGTCCTGTTCATCTGGCAAGGCTCTGTCTCTGAATTACAATTGTTTATGGTTGAGCTTAATCGTAATGACTCCAATATCAGGCTCACATATGCATACCATCAAAAAGAAGTTTCCTTCCTGGATACCACACTTCAAGTGCAGGAGAGTGGATATATCTATACTGACATGAACCAGAAGGAAACTTCTGTTAATGCCTTACTACATGCCTCATCCTCACATCCACAATCCATGACATGAGCCATCCCTATTGGACAGTTTCTCCGGGCATGAAGGATATGCACCTCGGATGCTATGTTCGAAGGGCAAGCTGTGGATTTTGGGGGAACGCTTTAGTCAGCGTGGCTATAGTAGACGCTCTATAAAGTGGGGATATATAAGGGCTAAAAAGACATGTAGAAGTGATCTTCTGGGAATGAATATGGAGAAAAAGAAAAACATGAGGGATAGTCAAGTTAGATTTATCTCTACCTATAATCACAGATGGGACGTGATGAGAGATATTCTAAAGAAACATTTGCCGATTCTCAAAACTGACTCAATTTTGCAGAGATGCCTTTCCGATTTGCATCTGCTGATGGCATGAAAGAGTAGCAACATTCGAGATATGCTGGTACATAGTCACTATGTTGCCAGGACCCCAGATCCCTTTAAATCCGGAAGGTAAAAAAATGGATTTTTTCCATGTGGCCATTGCCTGGCCTGCAAATATTTGGTCAGGGCCACATTCTTCATGTCATCTGACGGCAAAAAAGATTTTCAAATCAGAGAATATATCACTTGTAGCATGACTTTTGTGATTTATTACGCAATTTGCTCGTGCAATCTGATTTATATTGGTTTGAGAATTACGTGTACGTACCCAGGAACACATTAGGGACATTGTGGCAGCACGTGATATGGAGGAAGTGGCAGTTCTTCAACCTATTCCGAAACATTTTGGTTACATCACAAGCACAATCCGAAAGATCTAAGGATCTGGGGTATTGACAAAATTTGTGCTGGCATTAGAGGGGGTAATTTAAAAAGCAAATTGCCACAGCGAGAATGTCACTGGATTACGATATTGAATATCCTTGTTCTAGCAGGCCTGAATGAACAATTAAGTTTCAGCTGCTTTTTGTAGCGATATGTCTCAGGTTTTAAATTTTATACACCTGTTCTGTTTTGTGTTTTTAATTGTGTTTCCTTTCTTTTTATTTTATATTATTTTAGTAATGTTCGTTTTTTCATAATCTGCATGTGATGACGGCAATATTGATATGGAAACGATACGGTGGCGTGATATCGTGGGAAGGACCCCCAGTATATTACCCCGGAGTTTTAACCTTGGATGCGACAATAGATGCAACTGGAATCTTATATTTATATTGCTTTCACTTATAATTGTGTTGTCTCTTTTTTCACTATGTGTTACCTTTTAGAGGATATAGGTATACTGTATGAATTATGCTTGTTCTGTTTAGGAATAAACAGCTGGATGTATTGTTATGAAGATTCACATATCTAATATAATATTTACTTTTGTGCACATACAATTATTGAGTTATGACGGTATTTCTGTCTTTACTTTATTTCCCTGAGTTGCCTCAATCACATTGATTCACTATGAGGCACGAGTAAGGGGTTTTATATTATTTGTTATATCACTTACACTTATTTTGTATTCCTCTGTACGACACTGAACCACAGTGCGCATGTCAACTGTGGCTTGCTATCCGGAGGGAATGAAGTTTGTGGTCCACTGACGTCATCGCGACGTTGCTGTGGACCGCGGTGTCATGGTGGACGCCTGAAGGGATGCAGCCCCCGCCGCGGCCAACAGCAAACATGTGCCGTTAATTGTGGCTCATTAGGGGTAAGTGGGGGCCTTTAAAGACCGTGCCACAAACACACTGCAGCACCGCACCCTGACGAAGCCGACGCGAAATGCGCTTTGGGGCTGCACTGTGTGGATCTCCTGTCACTGCAATATGGGTAAGGACCTTTGGACTGAATTGCATTTTGGCTGATGAAATACCTATGATTGTGGTTTGTTTTATGGTTTTAACATGTGTGATACACTAATCAATATGTCCCACAGTGTGTTAGGGTTGGCGGAACGCACCAAATATATAGTTTATTAGATGGAATTGGTGCGTTCGCAACCCGGGATCCACCGTGCAGGAAAGTACCTGCTGCTAAGTAAGACGGACTATATGGCGGTACTATAAGTATACATACAAGGGTTAACTTCACCCTGCGTGAAGGAAGCGATCCTGTTGCGTCACAGGACCGTGGTACCGCACATAGAGCGCGAGCAATAAGTCAGCGAACACAACCCCAACTAGGATTGAAGTCCGATTAGACCACTGCTGGCACAACACCGCAACTGGGTGTGTAAGGAAACTATTGAAATAGTAAATAAAGGCACGAGAGTGCGTGCGGTGCCGCACTGACGGACGCCAATAACCACCCAGGCTTGGGTAAGGAAAGCGCAGAGGAAGCGCACGGCGCCGTACTGGCGGACACAGCAACTGGACGCTGTGATGTGTGTTACGTGCTGTTGGATAAGTCGGGGGCTAGATAGCAAACATACACCTTCCGCGAACAGACATTCAATAGGGAGGGTTATTTAACCCCTTACCGGCATCGGACGTACTATACCGTCCGATGCCGACTCCCCTGCTTTGATGCAGGGCTCCGCAGTGAGCCCGCACCAAAGCCGGGACATGTCAGCTGTTTTGAACAGCTGACATGTGCCCGTAATAGGTGCGGCAGAATCGCGATCTGCCCGCACCTATTAACTAGTTAAATGCCGCTGTCAAACGCAGACAGCGGCATTTAACTACCGCTTCCGCCGGGCGGCCGGAAATGACGTCATCGCCGACCCCCGTCACATGATCGGGGGTCGGCGATGCTTGTGAATGGTAACCATAGAGGTCCTTGAGACCTCTATGGTTACTGATTGCCCGTCGCTGTGAGCGCCACCCTGTGGTCGGCGCTCACAGCACACTTGCAGTTCTGCTACATAGCAGCGATCAGCAGATCGCTGCTATGTAGCAGAGCCGATCGTGCTATGCCTGCTTCTAGCCTCCCATGGAGGCTATTGAAGCATGGCAAAAGTTAAAAAAAAAAAGTTTAAAAAAATGTGAAAAAAATAAAAAAAACATAAAAGTTTAAATCACCCCCCTTTTGCCCCAATCAAAATAAATCAATAAAAAAAATATCAAATCTACGCATATTTGGTATCGCCGCGCTCAGAATCGCCCGATCTATCAATTAAAAAAAAGTATTAACCTGATCGCTAAACAGTGTAGCGGGAAAAAAATTCGAAACGCCAGAATTACGTTTTTTTGGTCGCCGCGACATTGCATTAAAATGCAATAACGGACGATCAAAAGAACGTATCTGCACCGAAATGCTATCATTAAAAACGTCATCTCGGCATGCAAAAAATAAGCCCTCAACCGACCCCAGATCATGAAAAGTGGAGACGCTACGAGTATCGGAAAATGGCGCAATTTTTTTTTTTTTTTTTTAGCAAAGTTTGGAATTTTTTTTCACCACTTAGATAAAAAATAACCTAGTCATGTTTGGTGTCTATGAACTCGTAATGACCTGGAGAATCATAATGGCAGGTCATTTTTAGCATTTAGTGAACATAGCAAAAAAGCCAAACAAAAAACAAGTGTGTGATTGCACTTTTTTTGCAATTTCACCGCACTTGGAATTTTTTTCCCGTTTTCTAGTACACGACATGCTAAAACCAATGATGTCGTTCAAAAGTACAACTCGTCCCGCAAAAAATAAGCCCTCACATGGCCAAATTGACAGAAAAATAAAAAAGTTATGGCTCTGGGAAGGAGGGGAGCGAAAAATGAACACGGAAAAACGAAAAATCCCCCGGTCATGAAGGGGTTAAAGAGCGACTTTCACTCACAACACACACACATATTTACAAGACAATACTAGCGCATGGCCGTGCGGTCATGCGCAGTTTATATAGCTGCAGCACAGGAAGCTGCTACTGAAGTTTTTGCCCTTTCAGGACCTTCCAGAAGGACCAATGGAAAGTGCTGCAGTACCTGAGCATGTTTTGCCCTTTCAGGACCTTCCAGGAGGACCAATGGAATGTACTGCAGCACCTGAGCATGTGACCGAACATGTGGCCCTCGACCTCCAATGGGAGACCCTGCCATGGGCATGCTCAGTGTGAGTAAACAAGGACTTAGTCCCAGAGAGGCTTGCTCGCCGCAGATCAGTGCAGGGTACCATAGGAAAGCCAGAAAAGGCAGTAGTGACCCTATGCACCGAATCAGCCTCAGCGAGACGCTGGGAGCGACGTCTCCGCTGAGCAGAGCCCACTGCGGCCGATACCGAATGGGAGACCGCAGCAGACACGGATCGAGATTCCCCCTGTGCAGCAGAGGAAACTCGACTCCTAACATTACCCCCCCCTCCTAGGGCCCCCCCCCTTGAGCCTCACTACGCTCAAAAGCTGCGATAAGCAGCGGAGCCCGAATGTGCTCCACAGGCTCCCAGGTTCTATCCTCTGGGCCGTGACCCTTCCAGTCCACCAGATAAAATTTCTTGCCACATACCACCTTGCACCCCACAATAGCATTCACCTCAAACTCATCCGTGGATGAACCCGATGTCCCAGCAGATGACTCAGAAAACCGGGACAAACGAACGGGCTTTAAGAGGGAAACGTGAAAAGTATCAGTGATACCAAGGCATGGAGGAATAGCCAAACGGTAGACCACAGGGTTGACCTGTTCCAGAACCTTAAACGGGCCAATGTAGCGAGGAGCAAACTTAGTGGACTCAACTCGCAGCCTGATGTTACGGGCGGAGAGCCACACTAAGTCGCCAGGAGCAAAGACCGGAGCGGGGCGCCGGTGTGTATCAGCCGAAACCCTCATTCTCTCCTTGGAGGCCCGGATGGCATCCTGTGTGCGGTCCCAGATGTCACGTGCCTCCACCGCCCAGTCTGCCACCCTAGAATCGGTGGATGACACGGGCATGGGCACAGGGACACGCGGATGCTGGCCGTAATTAAGGAGAAATGAAGTTTGACCAGTGGAATCGGCTACGGCGTTGTTCAAGGCAAATTCCGCCCAAGGTAGCAAAGATGCCCAGTCATCCTGCCTAGCAGAGACGAAATGTCGCAAATATGTCACCAGAGTCTGGTTGGTTCTCTCCACCAACCCATTCGTCTCGGGATGGTATGCAGAGGAGAGGTTTAACTCTATGCTGAGTAAACGGCAGAGCTCTCTCTAAATCTGAGATGCGAACTGGGGACCCCGATCGCTGACAATCTTATCAGGCATACCATGCAATCGGAAAATGTGTTTAATGAACAACACCGCCAAGGCCCATGCTGAGGGTAACCGAGGAAGCGGCTCCAAATGCACCATCTTGGAGAAATGGTCGGTGACAACCCAAATAATGGAGCAGCCACGCAACTTGGGTAGACCCACCACAAAGTCCATCCCGACCATCTCCCAGGGCCTGTCTGCCACCGGTAGAGGGTAAAGCAACCCAGCAGGCCGTTGCCGAGGAGACCGATTCTGGGCGCAAGAAACGCACGCCTGAATATAGTCCTTGACATCTCGGGCCATTTGCGGCCACCAGTATGTTCTCGCCAGAAGCTCAGATGTCCTCTTGGTCCCAAAATGCCCACCCACTCTGGAGGAGTGAGCCCAAGAGAGAACCTCCGGTCGCAAGTTAGCTGGTACGAAAGTCTTGCCCGGGGGCACAGACTCTAGCGAAACCGGAGCTACAGTTCTCAGGCTCTCAGAAAGGACAATAAGCCGAGGCTCCTCCTCCTCTTCCTCCGATGACACCACGGAGCGGGAGAGAGCGTCAGCACGAACGTTCTTCTCCCTGGAGAGGAAATGGAGAGTAAAATGGAACCGGGAGAAGAACAGGGACCATCTAGCCTGGCGAGAATTCAGCCGCTGGGCCGTTTGCAGATACAACAGGTTCTTGTGGTCAGTGAAGACTTGGAAGGGAAAGCGAGCTCCCTCCAAGAGATGTCTCCACTCCGAAAAAGCCAACTTCATGGCCAGCAACTCCCTGTCCCCGATGGAATAATTCCTCTCCGCTGGTGTGAAGGTCTTGGAGAAGAAGAAGCAAGGATGCTTCCGACCTTGAGCATCCTTTTGGAAAAGGACTGCTCCAGCACCAACGGATGAGGCATCCACCTCCAAGATAAATGGCTTATCAACATCGGGGCGATGTAGGATGGGAGCGCTAGCGAAGTGTGACTTGACCGAGAGAAAGGCTTTGGAGACCTCCTCTGACCACAACTTGGGATTTGCTCCCTTCTTGGTGAGGGCAACCAAGGGAGCTGCCAAAGTTGAGAAGTGTGGAATGAACTGGCGATAATAATTAATGAACCCCATGAAGCGCTGCACCGCTTTAAGAGAATGGGGTTCCTGCCAGTCCATTACAGCCTGTAGCTTGGCAGGATCCATAGCCAAACCCTGGGCAGAGATGATATAACCAAGGAAAGGCAAGGACTCCTGCTCAAACACACACTTCTCCAACTTGGCGTAGAGGGAGTTTGCCTGTAAGAGGTCGAAGACTTTGCGAACATCTCTCCGATGGGAGTCAATATCTGGAGAGAAGATGAGAATATCATCCAGATAGACTACGACCGAGGTGGTGAGCATATCCCAGAAGATGTCGTTCACAAAGTCTTGGAAAACGGCTGGGGCATTACAGAGCCCAAAGGGCATCACCAGATATTCATAGTGCCCATCCCTGGTGTTAAAAGCCGTCTTCCATTCATCCCCCTCACGGATGCGAATCAGGTTGTAGGCACCCCGCAGATCTAACTTCGTAAATACCCTCGCTCCCCGCAGCCTATCAAACAGCTCAGATATCAGGGGTAATGGGTACTTGTTCTTAACGGTGATGGCGTTAAGACCCCTGTAGTCTATGCATGGACGTAAGTCTCCAGTCTTCTTCTGTACGAAGAAGAACCCAGCCCCTGCCGGTGACACTGACTTCCTAATGAATCCTCTTGCCAGATTCTCTTGGATGTACTGAGACATTGCCTCCGTCTCCGGGAGAGATAACGGATAGACTCGACCCCGGGGAGGCTCAGGACCAGGCAAGAGGTCAATAGGACAGTCATATGGGCGGTGAGGCGGAAGGGTCTCCGCAGCTCTTTTGGAGAACACGTCTGCATAGGGCCAATAGTGCTTGGGGAGAGAGGAAAGATCTGCGGGTACCTGTGTAGTAGCAACCTGAATGCACTCCCTCTGACATCTACCCTCGCAGGATTTACTCCATCCCAAAATTCTCCCAGAGGACCACTCAATATGAGGAGAATGGTAGCGAAGCCATGGTATCTCCAACAGGACCTCATCAATTCCCTCAGGAATGACTAATAGGGAGATTATCTCCTGATGTGATGGAGACACAGATAGCGTGAAAGGAATGGTTTGGTGGGTAATCTGTGAGGGTAGTGTTGACCCATTTACCACTCGAACGGTCACAGGCTTGGCGAGCATCACCAAGGGTATTGCGTGACGCTGGGCAAAAGAGGAAGACATAAAATTACCCTCTGCCCCAGAATCCACGCATAGCTCGACCATAAGAGTGGATGGGCCTATGGTAATTGTCCCCTTAAAGGACAACTTTGAGGTAAACGTCGCCGTGTCTAGTGTACCTCCTCCAACTGCCACTAAACGCTGACGTTTCCCCGACCGCTGAGGACCCTTGGAGGCAAGATGTCCTGACTGCCGGTAAACATGACGGACCTTATGTGCACGGGCGGACTGAGACTCGGATCCCGCTCATGTCACCTCTAAGGCCTCATGTGACTCGGACGCCTGGACTGGAGATTCCAAAGGTTTGGCGAAGGTGGGAGCCAGCTGAAACCTCTGCCTACACTGGGCTCGCTCCAACCTTCGCTCGTGAAAACGAAGGTCTATGCGAGTAGATATGGCTATGAGCTCCTCCAGCATGGCGGGAATCTCACTAGTGGCCAAAGCGTCTTTCACATGGTCAGCCAGCCCCCTCCAAAATACGGGAATGAGGGTTTTATCTGACCATTCCAACTCAGACGCTAATGTCCGGAAGAGAACAGCAAAATGGCTGTCCATGGTTGAACCCTGAGTCAAAGCCAGCAGCTGGAGCGCTATATCATGGGTGACTTGAGGTCCTAAAAAGACTTGTTTCAGAGAGTCCAGAAACCGAGGAACACTCCGCACCACATGATCGTTGCGCTCCCACAGCGGCGTAGCCCACTCCAACACTCTGTCAGACAAGAGGGAGATTATGAATCCCACCTTTGCCCGCTCAGTAGGGAAACGTGCAGCCAGGAGCTTGAGGTGTATACCACATTGGCTCACGAAAACCCTACAGGACTTACTGTCCCCAGAGTATCTCTCAGGCAAAGGAAGGTGAGATAGGGTCGGAACAGAGGTGGCAGTGGGTAAAGCTGCTGCAGCCACGCTAGCAGCCTGAACAGCTATTGCGGTAACATCCACCGCCGAGGTTGCACGCTCAAGAGACGCCAACCGGCCCTCCAGCAGCTGGATGTACCCCTGCAATCGCTGTTCATCCGCCATTACTTAGCCAGATCCTGGCGCTAGTATACTGTTAGGGTTGGCGGAACGCACCAAATATATAGTTTATTAGATGGAATTGGTGCGTTCGCAACCCGGGATCCACCGTGCAGGAAAGTACCTGCTGCTAAGTAAGACGGACTATATGGCAGTACTATAAGTATACATACAAGGGTTAACTTCACCCTGCGTGAAGGAAGCGATCCTGTTGCGTCACAGGACCGCGGTACCGCACATAGAGCGCGAGCAATAAGTCAGCGAACACAACCCCAACTAGGATTGAAGTCCGATTAGACCACTGCTGGCACAACACCGCAACTGGGTGTGTAAGGAAACTATTGAAATAGTAAATAAAGGCACGAGAGTGCGTGCGGTGCCGCACTGACGGACGCCACTAACCACCCAGGCTTGGGTAAGGAAAGCGCAGAGGAAGCGCACGGCGCCGTACTGGCGGACACAGCAACTGGACGCTGTGATGTGTGTTACGTGCTGTTGGATAAGTCGGGCGCTAGATAGCAAACATACACCTTCCGCGAACAGACATTCAATAGGGAGGGTTATTTAAAGAGCGACTTTCACTCACAACACACACACATATTTACAAGACAATACTAACGCATGGCCGTGCGGTCATGCGCAGTTTATATAGTTGCAGCACAGGAAGCTGCTACTGAAGTTTTTGCCCTTTCAGGACCTTCCAGAAGGACCAATGGAAAGTGCTGCAGTACCTGAGCATGTTTTGCCCTTTCAGGACCTTCCAGGAGGACCAATGGAATGTACTGCAGCACCTGAGCATGTGACCGAACATGTGGCCCTCGACCTCCAATGGGAGACCCTGCCATGGGCATGCTCAGTGTGAGTAAACAAGGACTTAGTCCCAGAGAGGCTTGCTCGCCGCAGATCAGTGCAGGGTACCATAGGAAAGCCAGAAAAGGCAGTAGTGACCCTATGCACCGAATCAGCCTCAGCGAGACGCTGGGAGCGACGTCTCCGCTGAGCAGAGCCCACTGCGGCCGATACCGAATGGGAGACCGCAGCAGACACGGATCGAGATTCCCCCTGTGCAGCAGAGGAAACTCGACTCCTAACACAGTGTTCCTTTATCCTATTTACTTATATAGCACTTGGCACTTTATTTTATATACTTTGCAGTGCTAGGCGGCCACATTGTCTGTGTCCATCTTGTTTTTCCTCACTGAGCATGACATGTATTTTTGATGAGTTGTTTATGTAATATGAATTGTCGGATGTAATTTTGTAATAAATTTATATTTTCATACTATTTTGAATTTGCACTCCATTTCTCTTGGTAATATGTGTTGCAATTTGGAGTATTTTTGTGATGTGGTCTCTCTATCATTAGCTCAGACACTTCCGTTTGAGCATGATTAAGAGGGTTAATGTGTCCACAGTGGGATGTATTTACTAATTTACTGAGACAATGACTTTTGGGTTTTTATTGGCTGTAAGCCATAATTATCAACATTAACAGATGTAAACAATTGAAATAGATCACTCTGTTATGGCTGAATATAATATGCTAGTTTCACTTTTTGTATTGAAGAACTGAAATAAATTAACGTTTTGATGATATTCTAATTTTGTGAGACGTCTGAAGTAGCCTTAAGATGGCCCAACAGCATTGCAAGGCTGTTAACCTGCAGATGCTTATAGCTGCAGGTTATTTGCTTTTGGGTACATGATATATTCCCTTTAAACTTCTCACTGACTGGTGACGATAGACTCTACACAAATCTATCACTTCAGTGTAATTTTTATTCTATGACACTTGCTTTTTTAATTTACATTCCTTTGCAAACTGTTACAGAAAGATGTATCACAGCTGTGCTTTGCAAAAATATTGTTCATCTCCAAACAGCTTTTGTGTCTGGGAGGTAATTAAGGGTGGTACTGGTATACTGTGGAGAGTTTATCTCTGCCTGAAGGGACACAATGGTCACAGAAATAACAATAATTCAGAGTAGCTTTAGGTAAAGCATAAACACAGTAAGAAAGAACATGTAGGAAATAAATGTTTATCACAATCTTGTGTGGTCAAACATGGCTTCAATTGGAATAAAACGAAAATTATCTTTATATAGTATTAATAGTATATATTTGGACCAAGATCATTATGCATCAGTTGAAGTGCTCTTTGTGTCACATTTTTCAAAGTGGTGAATTGAGTTCGTGAATTTGGTCAAACATGGTCTTTATTTCGTTAACATTTTTGTAACTCTTATTAGTGCACAAAGGTGCACTTTTTGCAAAATGGTGGAATCATTTGACCTAAATAGTTTGTGTCCAAAAAAATACTTTGAGCAAGGGGACTGGTGTACATTTGTGACAAATTTTATGACTTTTAAAAAGTTGCACTTGCAATTTCAAACCCCAAACTCCGCTTGCAATGGAGAATATAAGGAAAAACAGACAAATACGTAGAAATCAGACATAAAAGAAGACATAAATTAAAAGAAGAATTGGAGGCAAATGAAAAACAAATGAAAATAACCACAAAATAAAGGCAAAAATTGCATAGTGAATTGGGCCCATAGTGCTTAATAGGTTATCGTAGACTAAGACGATTTAACAGATATATATATATATATATATATATATATATATAAATATCATATATAAATATGTTAAAAATGAGTGGATTAGGCCAAATTTGAATTCACCTGTTCTGTATCTCCAGACCCCAGCGCATAATAAACATAACATGTAAAGGAAATATAACAATCTATATACTCAACATGCCACTCACGTCTCCGGCCCCTTTCCATTTTGGAAAGTAGACCCATCAAGGAATGTATTTTGATGCATGGTGAGCACCTTGAACACCCAGGTGCTTCACAGAAGTTTATAACATTGAGCCACGAAAATAAAAAAAAAAATCACATTTTCCCCACAAAAATGTTATTGTGGCCCCAAATTTTGCATTTCATAAGGTTAACAGAAGAAATTGCACCATACAGTTTGTTGTGCAATGTCTCCTTAGTATGCCGATACCCCATATGTGGGAGAATACTACTTTTGAGGCAAAGTGCAAAGCTCAGAAGAGAAGAGGCACCATATTGGATGTCAGATTTTGCTGGAATGGCTTGAGGGCACCATGTCATAATGGCAGAGCCCTGAGGTGCCAGAACAACAGAAACTCCCTATGTGTGAACTCATTTTGCTAAATACACTCCCCTATTAGTTCAATTAGTGGTGCAGTGATCATATTGACACCACATGTGCCTCATAGAATTTTATACCACTGAGCGGTGAAGAAAAATAAATTACATTTTTACCACTAAAATGTTGTTTTAGCCCCAGATTTTACATTTTCACTCAAAAAGTGGGTAAAAATGGCACCATAATTTACCCCACCATTTTTGCTGAACGTGGCAATACCCCATATGTGGATGTACAGTGCTAGTTAGCCATCTGGAGCACAGATTTTCCTAGAACAGTTTGTGGACTCTATATACAGAGCCCCTAACTGTTAGAAGAGGAGAATCCCCAATCAATTGACCCCATTTTGGAAATTATACGCCTTGGGGAATTTTTCTACAAGTGTAGTGATGATTTTGACTCCATGGGTATTTTCCACAAACAAGCAGCAATGAATGTTGGCGAGTGAAAATTGCAAACTGCCATTGCAGTGACCAGTATGTTGTACTGACCAGTATGTTGTAGTCACCAGTATGTTATGCCCAGCCCGTGCTTCTGGAGGCATGCACCCGTAAGTTAGGTGGGCTCTTATCGCTTCAAAAATGCCAAATGTGGACACAATATGTGTTTTAGGTACACTGTGGGGCTCAGAAGGGAGGGGGCATTTGGATTTGAGAGAGGAGAATTTGTAGAATTTCTTTTGTTGGGTGAGGAGCCTTTGTACTACCACTAACGTGGAAGCCCCCTATATTTCCATCAACAGATGACAGACTTGAGTGGGGACTTGCTTTTTTGTGGATTGAGTTGAAATTTTTTGGGGAACATTTTACATAGCATTTGGAATCACATTTTTCTGGCGCTCTACGCTGACCACTTACTTTGGGTTTCCATCTAAATCTCTGACTCAGATGAATCCCCCTAGGGATCCATTTACTATAGTGAGGCAGCAGAGTTACTATTGACTCCGTCTGGCCACTGCTCAGCGGTGTCCTTTTCAAAAGTGCACAAAACTGTGGCCGACTGCACTTTCATGCCACCCTAAAAAGACAGACACCGCTGGATCACAGATTCTGACGGGCGATCGCGCAGGCGTAATAATCCGTCCCTGGTAAAATAGGCCCAGGTCACATGGATGGATTATTAAGTCCATTATAAGAAAGGGGTTAAAATTGCTTTTGGGAGAAGGCACCCTTCAAATATGAGAGATCTGGAGAAGTTTGCAGAAGAATAGGGGTCCAAAAGTCCAGTTGAGAGATGAAAGAAACGTGTTGATGGTTATAGGAAGCAATTTATTGCAGATATTTATTCCAAAATTTGTGCAACCAAATATTAAGTTGAGGGTGCCAAAAATTTAGCCTATTTTGGGGGTTTTGTGTGAAATTATTTTATTTGACTTTTTCCCTGTTTTTTTGTGTTGTTACAATACACAAATAAAATACACATGTGTATAACAAAAACTGTAATTGCATAATTTTCTAGAAGAAATTATTCATTTTCTGGAACAATTTCAAGGGTGTCAACACTTTCGTCCATGACTTTATATAAAACCCCTATCCATATATATTATATTTGAGGATCCATATGTTTTGATGAGTACCATCAGTTGTGTGTATGTGGCCCAATAATGGTAATATAAGGAATGGAGCCTCGTGTACATTCTCCATTAAACAATAATGAAATGATATAACATACTTAGCTCAACTCTCACTTGCATCCTGTTTAAAGGATGTTGGAAGTGAAGAACAATTACATTCACTAGTTTAAGTTTAATAAATTACAATTAGGGACATATTTGCCACAAGGCATCAATGTGCAGGTGCCGAGGGCAGCAGTGTGTAGAGGGTGGCAGATTTATGATAATTTTTATTTACCATATTTATATTATTTTAAACTTACTAAACAATAAACACTTAAAATGTTTATATTTGATTAGACAGCAAGTTAGTTGCAAGTGAATGCAGCTCTCCGCCCATAGAGTTAATTTCGGTAGGAGTGTGAAGTAAGCTCCACCAATCAGGTTTTATTATTGAGATGTGCTGATTTGCTCAGAATAATCACAGTAAGTCTTCAAGTTTAACAGCACATGCAGCACAGCGCACCATGATAGCATCCATACTGGTAGCCCCATAGAGGAATCAAGAATATTAGCTCCAAACTGTTCCATCATGCATTGTTGAGAAAGTCAGAAGATATGAGTGAGTTGCTTGTACATAACTCTCCAAACTAACAAGAGGTAGGTGAAGGGGGTTTAATTATGTAGTGCCGGTGTCTCTTCCCCTTTCCTCTAGCAGAAATGCCAGTATACTCACTACCGCAGTTCCCATCCTTCTCTGTCTCCTCCATCCGGGTCAGTAGCCGCCCAGGGCGCGTGTGATATGTGCAGATCCCCGGGCATTGTCTTTAAGGCGCACATGTCCACTTCCCCTCTCTTAAAGGTGTCGCACGCATTCTCTTAAAGTGTCCATAGTCAATTGCTGAAGGAAACATACTATTTAAGTCACCTCATCCAGCATAGAGGTGCCTGTGCAATGTAGTAAGTTTGCTCCTAAACACTCTTGTTAGTTCTCTGGTGCCAGTGCCCATATTCATGTATACCTGCCTATCAGCCATGCTCACCTGTTGTCTATCAGCCATGCCAGCTGATCTGAACATCATTTGGTCCAGTCTGCACCTGCCAGTGCTCATCTGTATATCAACTGGTCCATTCTACCACTGCCAGTGCTCATCTGTATATCTGCCGGTCCAGTCTGAATTTGTGGTTCCCATGTTCCCAGAGTGCCTGCCTGCATATACTGTTCCTTCCTTCAGGTCGTCCTGGATGCCTATCACTAGGGGGTCGACAGCCATCTTCCCGAGGTCAGTCTGGAGTAGCACCTGGTCACACCTCCTTAGTCTCTCCTCATATCATGGTATCATCAGCCACCGTGTATCAAGGTTGGATTCGGTGAGGTATCTAATTTATCCCCTCCAGGCTTTCCTTGGTCCATGATCCAGTGGTTCCATCACCCAGCCCATTACAGTTTGCACAGGCCATGCAAACCCCTACATCCCAGAGTTCCCCTTTCTCCGACCTATACTTGGAGGTCTCCTGCCAGAAGGAGCATCAGGATAATATGCTCTCCTACCTGCAGACTGTAACTACCCATCCGGATGCACCCGCACCAACTAAAGCTGCGACAATCTCGGGTGTGAGCAAACAGCCTGCCAGTCATGTGCCCAATTGTGGACCCCTTCTGTTTACACCACCACACTTTGAGAAAGACCCAGCCCTATGTCGGGGGTTTACTAATCACTGCACACTGTACTTTGAACTCCTGGCTCATCAGTTCAACACCGACTGGGCCAAAGTGGCTTTTGTCATGTCCTATTTCTCTGGCGAGGCTTACGGTAGAGCCGGGATCCCATTGTATTGAATCCCCAGTCCTACCTAGAGGCCTTCATGAAGGTTTTCGATGAACCTGAACATGTGTCCTCAGCGGCCTCTTCTTCGTCTGCATCAGAGAAACCTCACAATGGGCCAGTACACTGTACAGCATGTTTTCTCGTTTTCTCACATTCTCATCTCAACTTGTCTGGATTAACAAAGCTCTATAGGCTGACTTCTGGGAAGGCCTTTCTGAGTGAATCAAAGATGAGCAGGCCAGTCACGGCATACCCTCCTCACTGAATGAACTGGTGTCTCTGGCTACACAAATTAACATCAGGTTCCTGGAGCGCTTCAGGGAGGTGACCCTTGAGAGAAGACCCTTACACATGGCAACTACCTTCTAAAGGCTTGTCTTGAAGCAAGCCTCAGCCTCGGCATCCTCCACAGAGTCTATGCAAGTGGACCAGGTGAAAATGGCCAAGTATCGCCAAGAGGTCTGTCGTACTGAGGGTAGGTGCTTCTGCTGTGGCAGTTCCTGACCTGATGGATCGAGAAACATCAGAGCCTAGCATCTGTTTGGGAGGCCACTCAAGGCAAGAATGACCCCTCTCCTTCACTCTCTCTGACAGTATCTGTTTCTTGTGGCAATATCCATTTTGTTGAATCAGCCTTCCTGGACTCTGGTTCTGCAGGTAATTTCATCCAACAGACCCTCGTGGAGCAATATAAGATCATGACCCAATCTCTACAGGATTTCTTGGTGTTTTCATCTGTGGATAGATGATCCCTCTCCCAGGACATTCTTTCCATTACCAAACCAGTGTAACGTTTGGGTAGGAATGCTGCACTCAGAAAATACTCCTCTTTATGTACTGTCCAATCTGTTTCACCCTCTGCTTCTAGGTCTGCCATGGCTGCAGAAACACAAGCCAGTCTTGGACTGGAAGACTGGCAAAGTACTCCTCTGGGGTATAGTTCGTCATGAGAGTTGCCTTGCTCCCATTTGTCCTGCCTGACCTCCAACTTCCCCCGCTAATTTGCCTGGTTTGCCTGCAGTCTATTAGACATACGTGGATGTCTTTGATAAAAAAGGAGGCTGAGACTTTGCCACTTCATAGGCCGTATGACTGTCCGTTTGACCTTCAGCCTTGCGATTCGCCTCCATGAGGCCGAATCTATCCTCTGTCACAGGCTGAGACTTGTGCCATGTCCAAAAATATAGAAGATAACCTTGCCAGGGGATTTATCTGGAAATCTTCCTTTCCAGCTGGAGCAGGGTTCTTTGTTTAGGAGGACGGATTACTGCAACCCTGCATGGACTATATGGGACTCAACCAAATCACGGTTAAGAATCAGTATCCTCGGTCTCTCATCTCTGAGCCATTTGATTTCCTTAAAGGTTCCAGAGTCTTCACAAAACTCGACCTATATATACAGTGGGGAAATAAGTATTTGATCCCTTACTGATTCTGAAAGTTTGCCCACTGACAAAGACATGAACAGTCTTATTTTATGGGTGGGTTAATTTCAACATTGAGCGATAGTGTCAGGGACCCCGTGACCGACCTGTCCACAAATGGGACAAACAATTTATCTTTTGGCTTGAAAGCAGGGGCCAAAAACTGAGCGCCCACAATCTCTCATTCCAACTCAGACAAGATCCCTGCTACCACCACCCCGGGGCGAAGAATGGAGAACGGTGGCTCAGGGGGAGACACAGGCTCAAAACTTCAGGACTAGGCATCGGCTTTAACATTCTAAGAACCAGGACTAAAAGCAATAGAAAACAGAAACCGGGAAAAAAAAAGCGAGCAACGAGCTTGTCTAGGTGTCAATCTTTTTGCCAACTCAATATATGCCAAACTTTTATGATCCGTGATCACAGTAATCGGGTGAGCCGCCTCTTCCTAAAAGTGCCTCCATTCTTTGAATGCCAACTTAACCTCAAGAAGTTCCTTATTGCCCACATCATAATTTCTCTCAGCAGAAGAGAACTTCTTGGAAAAGAAGGCACATGGCTTGAGATTAGTCAAAGTGGCAGGTCCCTGGGAAAACACTGCTCTCACCCCCACCTCAGAAGCATCCACCTCCACAATACAAGGTTTGGAAGAATCAGGTTGTACCAAAGTCGGAGCGGATATGAAACTTTTTTAATGCCAAAAAAGACTCCTTGGCAGCCCCTAACCAACCTTTTACATCCGCCCCCTTGTGGGTAAGATCATTAAAGGGTTTAACCACCTGCGAAAAATCCCTAATAAATTTACTATAATAGTTGGCAAATCCCAGGAAGCACTGGAGCCCTTTAAGCTCTCGATGTTGAACCCAATCAGTGATTGCCTGCACCTTCCTGGAATTCATATGAAACCCCTCAAAGGACGCAATCAGACCCCAAAAAAAATTCTCTAATTTAGTAAATAACTGATTTTCCCTCAGTCTTTGGAGAACAGTTCGTAGATGCTGCAAATGAGTCTGACTGTCCGGGGATAACACCAAAATATCATCCAAATAAATAATGACAAAATATCCTATAAGGTCAGCAAATACCACATTAATGAAATTCTGAAAAACAGTGGGAGCATTAGTAAGTCTAAACGGCATGACCAGGTTTTCAAAAAGTTCCTCTGATATGAGAAACGCCGTTTTCCACTTGTCCCCCTCACAAACACTTATCAGATTATAAGCCCCCCGCAGGTCTAATTTGGAGGACCATTTTGCCCATGATAATTGGTTACATAAATCTGGGATAAAGGGAAGAGGGTATGTGTTTCTCACCGTTATTTTGTTAAGTTCCCGAAAGTCGAGGCAAGGACGCAAGCCACCATTTTTTTTTACGAAAAAAAAAACCCACAGCCACAGGAGAGACGGAAGGCTGTATATGCCCCTTCAAAGACTTTCAGCAATATACTTCTTCATGGCCAAACGCTCAAGACCGGACAAATTAAATAAATGTGCTTTAGGTAGCTTAGCCCCTGGGACTAACTCAATGGCACAATCAAGGGGTCTATGTGGCGGTAAAACCTCAGCCTCGCTTTCGAAGTCCTTCAGGTTCTCTGGAATACCCGCCAGACCGACAGACGACACAGAGACAGATTTCACAGGTTCAGATAATAATTCAGATCCACAACCATGGTCCACACAAATAGGGCCCCATTGAACAATCTCCCCCATCACCCAATTGATGATAGGGTTATGGCATTGCAAAAAGGGCATTCCCAAAACCCACCCAGGCAAATTCTCCAAGACAAAACAACTTATCTCTTCAACATGATCACAGCATACTTTGAAGGAAAAGACCTCTGAGATTAAACAAATTCCTCCTTTAGTGAGGGTAGAGGAGTCAATGGCCACCACTTTAATCGGAGTCTGGAGTCTAACTGTCCCTATCTTGCATTGAAAAATCAGGTGAGGACTGACCAAGTTGATAGACGAACCACAGTCCATAGAAGCTGTAGAAAAATAAGAACAACCATCCACCAACAGTTCCACTGGAAGCATGGAAGCAAATGAGGAAAATGTACCTTAGGGTCTGGATGGCTTCCTCTACCACCACCCAGACCTAGTCGTTTCCCGCCGTCTTGAATGGTGAAGAGCAGGAAGGGAAATCCCTCTTCCAGTGTCCCAACTCTCCTCAATAGAAACACCGCTGCTTCTCAAGACGACGTCTTCTCTCTTTCTCTTTCAAAATGATGGCGCCCACCTCCATAGCCTCAGAAGTAGCCACGGCTTCATCTCCACAGTGATGTTTCCATTAGCATAACACCTCTTGCCCATAACCTGCGATCCATATGAACCGCTTAGGTAATGGCATCTTTCAGGGAATCAGGTGGGGGATGAATCGCCAGGGCATCCTTCAGACATTTTGACAGGCCTCTATGGAACAAGCCCCAGAAAGCAGCATCATCCCACGAAACCTTTGCAGCCCAAAATCTAAATTCTGAGCAAAACCACTTGGCCAAGTGATTCCCCTGACAAACACTCAACATCATATCCTCCGCCAGACGCACTCTATCAGGCTCATCATAAATGAGCCCTAGTACCTCAAAAAATGTATCCACCGACACTTTCTCAGGGGCCGTAGAGGGGAGAGAGAATGCCCAGACTTGCGGAGCCCCCCTAATCAGAGACATGACAATACCCACCCTCTGACTTTCATCTCCAGAGGAGCGGGGTCTTAAAGAGAAGAAGAGCTTGCAGCCCTCCTTAAATACTCTAAACTCTTTTTTGTTACTGGAAAAGTGCCCACCCCCTGAATTCCCGAGGAGAGAGCCCCCTGAACCATGTCCATCACCTGCTGTTGGGACTGGGACAGGGCATGCTGCTCTAGGTTCAGTTTCTGCAGCATCTGAGACAGGTGCTTCACCTTCTCAGACAGGGTGCGCATCGAGTCCATATTGCACCCTAACCACAAAAGTCTACTGTTACGGTCAGTTATAATGTTAGGGACCCTGAGACTGACCTTTCCAGGTCCAGACATGAGCCCCGCACTGCGCAGAATGGGACGGGTTGACAGCACCTGCATACACAGAACGGCACGATCTCAGGCATGCAGGACCTGCAGCACATGATCGCAGGAGGAGGAGCTGGGGCAGGGCAAGCCACCGAAGCTCCCAGAGCGATCAGCGGAGCACCAAGGGTACAACTGGGGGGTGACCGGCTGGAGAGCCGACAAGTGAATAAACAGAGGAGTAACCTGGCACAAGCAGGTGTCAGAGAGCTGAGCAGGTAGAATAAGAGCCGAGGGAACAACCGAAAGGGAAGTCAGAAACCAAGCCGGGGTCAGTAAACCAAATAATCAAAGACAGAACCTAATTGACAGGTAAGTGCGACGTGGGGGACAGGCCAGATCAGAAACGGGAAGTAAACTCACAATGCAGGCAAAAGGCACAGAACACATAAGCCTATAGGGCTCACTTAACTCAGCCGAGGGCAGAAGTATAACTGACAAGGATGCAAGCCTCCCACGCGTCACGACACCTGGGTATTGCTGCTGCAGGGGAAACTGCACCCAGCAGCAACAGAGCTGGACTAGTCGCCGAGTATTAACCTGATCACCAACGGGACTTTAAACATGTGACAGAGTGATCAGGTAAAGCAACAGGACCTTAGGCCATGTGACCCTGAGAATAGTGAATGTGCCTGTCCAACTTTGTTTGTTCCTAAACACTCTTGCTAGTTCTCAGGTCCCAGTGCTCATAATCCTGTGTACCTGCCTGTCTATCAGCTGCTGTGCCTGTGCCATTTCATCTGTACAGCAGTCAATCTAGTTTGCACTTGCTACTGCTCATCTGTATATCAGCCAGTCCAATCCGCACTTTCCAGTGCTCTTTTAATCATCAGCCTATCATATCCACACACGCCAGTGCTCAACTGTATGTTCACTGGTCCAGTCCAAACTTATGGTTCATGTGTTCCTTTATGGCCTTCTTCTTCTACTGTTCCTTTCTTTGGGCACTCCTGGCTGCCCGTCACCAGGGGGTTTTCTGTCATCTTCCCGAGGTGAGTCATGGATTAGTACCTGGTTACACTTCGTTAGTCTCTCCTCAGATCACGCTATCGTCAGCCTCCGTGTGTCTGAGGTTAGATTTGGTGAAGCACATAGTTATGCCCCTCCAGGCTTTCTTTGTTCCACGGCACAATGGTTCCACCACCCAGTCCCTTACAAATTAACTCTTTGTGAATCAAATAACTTTTAGGAATAGTATAGATATATTGTTAATGTTGGGTTTAGCATTTTCAGTTTCCATAAAAGGAACCTATCACATGAAAAAATGCTACTAACTTGCAGATATGGGGCTAATCTGCAGGTTAATAGAGTTCAGAACCTTCATGTAACCAACACAGAGAGCCCCGCTGCCAGGAGGAAATTAACTTTATTCCTCCCGACACCATTTGGGTTTTAGTTACGGGAGTGGTGCTGGCGTGAGTTCAGTCACTGCTCTGTGTACAGTGAGCAGCAGTTATAACCACGTCAACAGCACTGGCTAACAGCTGGCCATAATGCTGAACTGCTGCTGCACCTTATTCACAGAGTGGTGACTGAAACAATGGTGCCACCTCCATGAATGAAACCCGAATGCTTCGTGGAGAAGAAAGTTAATTTTCTCCTGACAGCAGTGGTCTAAATGCCAGAGCCGGGCACGTTCAGAACACTATTCTAGGGCAATGATCTGTTGCAGAATTTTTTGGCAGTATTTCTACCTTTTGGCATTTTTTACATGGTTCTTTTTTGACCAAGGTGAATTCATGTGTTTTAACCCAAAATTTGTAAATAAAGTATTAGAGTAAATCGAGACATTTACAGTGGGAAAAAAGTATTTAGTCAGCCATTAATTGTGCAAGTTCTCCCACTTAAAAAGATGAGAGAGGCCTGTAATTGAAATCATAGGTAGACCACAACTATGAGAGTCAAAATTGAAAAAACAAATCCAGAAAGTCACTTTGACTGTTTTGGCATGATTTATTTTTCAAATTATAGTGGAAAATAAGTATTTGGTCACCTAAAAACATGCAAGATTGCTGGCTCTAAAAGACCTGTAACTTCTTCTTTAAGAGGCTCCTCAGTCTTCCACTCATTACCTGTAGTACTTGTTATCAAGTAAAAGACACCTGTCCACAACCTCAAATAGTCACACTCCAAACTCCACTATGGTGACGACCAAAGAGCTGTAGAAGGATACCAGAAACAAAATTGTAGCCCAGCACCAGGCTGGGAAGACTGAATCTGCAATAGGCAAGCACCTCGGTGTGATGAAATCAACTGTGGGAGCAATAATAAGAAAATGAAAGACATACAAGACCACTGATAATCTCCCTTGGTCTGGGGCTCCACGCCAGATCTCACCCCATGGGGTCAAAATGATCACAAGAATGGTGAGAAAAAATCAAAGAACCACACGGGGACCTAGTGAATGACCTGCATAGAGCTTGGACCACCATAACAAAGGCTACCATCAGTAACACACTACGCTGACAGGGACCCAGATCCTGCAGTGCCAGATGTGTCCCCCTGCTTAAGCCAGTACATGTCCAGACCCATCTGATGTTTGCTAGAGAGTTTTTTGATTATCCATAAGAGTATTTGGAGAATGTCATATGGTCTCATGAAAACTCATCATGTTTAGAGGAGACAGAATGCTGAGTTGCATCCAAAGAACACCATACCTACTGTGAAGCATGGGGGTGACAACATCATGCTTTGTGGCTCTTTCTCTGCAAAGGGACCAGGACAACTGATCCGTGTACATGAAAGAATGAATGTGGCCGTGTATCGTGCGATTTTGAGTGCAAACTTCCTTCCATCAGCAAGGGCATTGAAGATGAAATGTGGATGAGTCTTTCAGCATGATAATGATTCCAAGCACACCACCAAGATGACGAAGGAATGGCTTCGTAAGAAGCATATGAAAGTCCTGGAGTGGCCTAGCTAGTCTACAGATCTCAACCCCATAGAAAATCTTTGGAGGGAGTTGAAAGTCTGAGTTGCCCAGCGACAGGTCCAAGACATCACTGCTCTAGAGGAGATCTGCATGTAATAATGGGCCAACATACCACCAACAGTGTGTGCCAACCTTGTGAAGACTTACAGAAAATCTTTAACCCCTGTCATTGCCAACCGAGGATATATAACAAAATATTGAGCTGAACTTTTGGTAATGACCATATACCTATTTTCCACCATAAATTGAAAAATAAATCTGGCCAAAGCAGACAGGGTGATTTTCTGGATTTGTTTTCTCAGTTTTGACGCTCATAGTTATGGTCTATCTATGATGTCAATTACAGGCCTCTCTCATCTTTCTAAGTGGGAGAACTTGCACAATTGGTGGCTGACTAAATACTTTTTTTCCCCACTGTATCTATGCAGATCTGTTTTGCCATACCTGTTTAAACTGTGAATTGAAGACAAAGTTTAGAAACAAATTATACCTTATCCTTGTTTCCAAAATTTATGATAAACCGGAACATGGCTAAGGCAATAGAGGTGGTAGAATGATAGAAAAAATAACTAATATCACAAATAAGATTCTAACACACTATCACTGCTGTCAGCATACATCATGGCAGTACTAATAACAGACACAAGTCACATTTAGCCTCCTTTGCCTCAGGCAAACATATTAGTGGGGAGGAAGTGGAGGGTTATCATTTATCTCAATCACTGCTGAATAATTTAGCCTGTGACAGGGACGCCATCAACTGCAGTCAGCATTCTGGTGAGTCCATACACTAAATCCACTGCCATAACACTTATATAAATGTACCGCTGAGTTTCCAATCCGTTAATAACACCTGTTTGTTTCTCCCCACAGATCTCTAACTCACTGCACCCTGAAGGCTAAGGAACATGTCACACAAGCAAAACTGCTTCCAGTTGATTTTTTGGAAGAGAAAGTCAGCTTTTGTTCGGTATATTAAGTGATACAACATGCTCATTTGGTAAAGTCAAGCCAGTCAGCAATCAGATCAAGTCTCAATGTGTCCTCCTCCTTCCCGTTTTCATGATGCTCATCTTTCTGTCAGCAAAGTCACATTAAGGTTCATTAAGTTGTGCTTGGTAGCTTGGTAGGTGTCATTACCTCAATCATCATTGTCATCCACCTCTGCTTCGTGTCTTAGGCCGGGGTCACACTACCATAGAATAGGCACAAGTGCTATGCGAGAAGATATTGCATAGCACACGGACCACTGTTAATCTATAGGGCACATCACTTTTTTTTTTCCTCCGGTGTATTCAGAGTGCGAGTGAAATCGCAGCATGTGTATATTATACAAGTCTCGCCAATGCAAGTCTACGGGTGGGACAAAAAATCAGACACCACACGGACCATCAGTGTAGCAGTGTAGAAATAAGCAGCCATTTTCCAGGTGACAGGAAATTGCCTTATCCATTATCAGGAACCTTTAGCACCCTCTCAAAAAGCCCGGAACATGCCTCCATGGATACCATCAACATGGCCAGAAACATTAATGTGGAGATGCTGATAGTTCTGGTGCAGAAGAGGCCGGAAATATGGGACCAACGTGACGCAGATTATTCGGACCGCCATCGAAAGGATGCAGCTTGGAGAAGAATATGCAGCCAGATGCTCCCTAATTATGATGAAAGCCCATGTGAGGTGGGCTTTTAGTAAGTAATATAAGTGTACTTAGTAGTAAGTAAAATAAAAAATACACAAAGGTATGGTGACTATACCTTTAAGTGCCGCTGGCCTTGATAACACGCACCCCGACGCGTGTTTCGGAATGGAGATTCCTTTGTCATACTGGCATAGTATGATGTAAAATTGATTTTCTTACACCAGTATTGTTTTAATTTGCTACACATTTGGCACATATTGTTGGTGCTTTACTAACACATGTTAGAAATTATGCTTCTTATTAAAAAAAAAAAATTTCTGGAGTTTTTTAATTTTTATGTGGATTTGTGACATATACCGTATCCGCTGAATGCAAACTGGTCTTTTATATATTCATTTTTATAATTATTTACCCTTTGCAATTTTTTACCTTGATACATGCACATCAATTATATGTTGTTTTTGTCAATTTAAGTTTATACTTAAATAAATTAAGCGATATATTTTTTAAAATTTCCTGCCTTGGTGATCTCTGACCTTTTAACCAGTCTGGTGCATTGATTAGCTCTCTATCTTGAGTGGGTTCCACTTGTTTTTCCTTGCACATTGGTATTTCCATGGTATTTATTGATATTTGGAAATTGGTTTTAATCTCTTGTTATTTTTATTATTTTTATCTTGGATAATATCCTTTGTGTTACTACAATTATGATTAAGTAATAAGGCAGCAACAAACTAACATAACATCATCATATGTGATGTTCTTTTTGTTCTTTGCAATATCCTGCCCTTTTTCTCAAATTACTCATGGCAAGTAGCATGCCACTTTACACTTTAAGCTATATTTTGAAATGCAAACACAGTGATCAAATTAATAAACATTTATTGTGTTAATTTGCAGTGTGTGATGTCACTAGATGGATGGTGCAGCTGCCGTGATCAGTACCGCCGTCACTGCCAGCAACGGACCAGGAGCGGTGCAGCGGCCACTAAAAAGCGCAAATATATCTATTATGACTGATTAAATTTTGTTGCTCCCATTATGGATCTACATTCGCAAGTGCATGCGTGAGCCCACATTTTACACATGGCCTTAAGGTCCAAGATTATTTCTTTTATCTTTTTCAACTTTGTGAAAATCAACAGAACTGATTCCAACCTTACTGTACGAGAAACAGCATCTGACTCAGAGGTGAACTTGGAACCTGTTGTTGAAGTTGAAGATGTGGCTGGACCTTCTTCTGCAGCATGATCAACAAACCAACCACCACCACCTGCATGACCTTCTGCTGGACATGAGAACAATCAAGAAGAAGAGGAATGTGGACATAGTACTAGTCCTATGCTACCCCTGGATACTTCACCACAGGCTGTGGCTATCCCAAGCCAGGACCAGTGCAGAAGGGAGCTTTGCGCAACTGGTAACAGGTGCCAAGTAGACCCTGGTGTTTTGGATTATCTATCACGCACAGTCGATGATGGTAAGGAAGCATATGCACAGAGTCTTGCACGGTATCTGTGCACAATGCCCTGTGAGGTGAAGCTGCAGGCCAGAGGTGCCATACAAATTTTGATAGATTCATGCACTGAACCTAATAATCCAAACCAGGTGTTCTTGTACATATCAAGATGGCAAATTTTCTGTGACAACCACCTGCACATGCCTGGAAGCCAGGATGACCATGCAATAGCACTCACAGAGCCACCTCCACCATGTATCCCATCACCACAGCCACATCAAATCCCATACCAACAACGCCCACAACATGTGCATTTTACAACTCTAGCTGCACCTGCCCAATATAGCCACTTGAACCTACCCACTGTAGGAGAATGGTCACAACATGGGTATGCACGACATGACCATTCTGGGGGGTTTATACAAAAGGCCAATGCCAATTCACATGAGTATGGAAATCCTTACCAATGTGGACAGTACCGTGTTCCACAACAGGGCCCTCCCTTGTTCCATAATCCAGCCTCATCCACCTCCCTGGTTCACAATCAGTTAGGGCAACAAAATACCCAAACCACTCATGCTGACCTCCCGCCAGTAAAAAAAAAATACATAGTAATCTATTTTTGTTTAAGTTGACGTTTGCCCTATAGGAGTTGCCACATTTGCCATATGTTTTCAATATGGCTTTTTTTGTGTGCAACAAATCTGTTATGAGTAAAAAAAAATTACTTAAATGTGTGGTTTGTGCTTTAGCAAATATACAGGTGATGTGCTTAATTAACCATTTAGAAAATTGTTACGCAAAAACATCACACACTTAATTAACATAGGTTTATTTATGAACCAAAAATAAAATACTATCATAATATAGACCATGCATTGTCTTGCCATGGAGTATATCGATCTGGTGAAACAAAATAAGAGTAAACAAATCCCTCACTGAGGGCTGATAACGTGGTTGATGTACATGTATAGTAGCCATGCCATTATTTCGATCCGCACCATCATCTCCATAATTTAATGTAAAGTCATGGATTCTGGTGAAGTTGTGAAGTATGACACAGGCTTTTATTACCACATTCACATTCCTAAGTATATAACGAGAGGAGAAAGTAGGCCTTACAAATGGGAGTCACCGCCAAACAAGTACAAAGAGCACAGCTTTATTGAACAACAAAATATACAAAAGGCAAAACACACTAAAAACATTTAAAAAATAGATATAAAGTAACCCCATACACACTGAAGCCCGAAATAGGGCAAAAAACTTCACACACCTGAACAGGGTAAAATACACATTCCCATGAAATAAAGTGGCCTGGATGACGACAGAATAACACAATCAAGCCGACCCAGCCAACCCCATAAGTACAAGCACGTAAATAAGCATTATACGAACCTGAGGGGGCACAAAGACATGACCAGGTAACCACCATACACTAAGTGTGACATAATAGACACTGATAAGCACTGATAAAATGGTGCTGTAAAGTAAGTGCCGGTCATAGATATATGCCCAAATGAGGCTGGGATCACAAATATAAGCCTGTGTGAGTTGTTCACTACCCACCTATGATAAGACCATGCGCCCAAGATAAGAGAACTACATAAAGTGCAAAGATAGCAGCATTCCATAGGGACCGGTCAGCAATAGGATAAACAGGAGCTGTGTGCCCTGTAAAGGGAGCGGCATTCCATAGGCACCGGTAAGAGGTAAAATAAAGAGGGGATGTGTGCCCTGTAGAGGGAGCGTGCAGGCTGCAGACACCCAACGCGTGTCGCCACGCTCTGGTGGCTTCGTCAGGGGTAGTGTCTGCCCAGATGGCCTCTTGCTTAAATATAAAGTCATCAGCGACTTACCCAATATCAGCTGTGCAGCGGCTAGAGACGCCGCATGTAGCGCGCATCAATGGCGATTGTACCTGCCGGGCCCGGCGTGCATGTAATACGCATGCGCCGGCGTCCCAGAGTGGAAGTACATACTCCGCTCTCGGTCGTCGAGGCAGCGCATACACAAAGTGAAGTGCGCCTGCGCGGGGAGAGAAGGAAGCGATGACAGACAATAGGTCCGGACAGTGAGGGGCGGTAACGATGCGCCCAAAAAGACCGGGGGGTAAAATACACCCCACAGACAGGAGGCAAGGAGTGTTTTTTCTTATACTGAGCAGCAATACTGTCAGACCCAGTGTAAAAGACAGTAGGGCACAGACAATGCGCCTGAGCTGAGAATAGAGGCAATAAATATGAAAAAGATGTATGAGCACCTATGTGTGGACAAAATGAAAAATAAGAGAAATAAACAAATAAAAGGAAAAACAAAAACAAAAAACAAAAAATGCAAAAAACACAGAAAAGCAAGATTATATCACCCGATGCAAATAATATGCACGGGGCAAAAAACTCTCAAAAAACCTGTAAATTATAAAAAACACAAAATACAAAATAACCAAATATAGGAAACAAAAGGAGAAATAATTAAACATATTAGGTAAGAAAATATAGACCCACACAGATGCAGGTACTCCAGCAAAAAGCAGGAGTGCCGAGTTTCCGTGGTGACCAACTATGGTCATACTGTCAGTCCAAATATATGATCCATAAAGTGGCATAGAACACTACAGAGCCATATAAACACCCCACTCCAAGGGTGGGTGTATAGGGGGACAAATGAGATGGACAGTATATCTCTGGCCAAATTGTCAAAAACCTGTTACGCGCACTACTCATTGCTTGTAGAAGCCAGTAAAGAGTAGGTCTTCGTTAATGCCCAAGGGAGCAACACAATTCAAATCGAAGATCCACTTGGATTCCCGTTTTAGGAGTTCAAGGGTGACATTTCCACTTCTAATGTTCATTTGTATTGCTTCAAGTCCCAGTATCTTCGTGCCAGCCCATTGTGAATTCTGTTCAGCCAAAAAATGCTCTGCCACTGAAGTAAGAGTTTTTCCTTTTATCTTGTCCCTTCTGGCTGTTGAGATAGTAGAGAAGTGTTGCTGTATGCGTCTCCTGAGTTCCTGCGTGGTTTGACCCACATACTCTTTCGGGCATGGACACACCAACGCATAGACCACATTCCGTGACCTGCAGTTGAAATAAGCCTTAGTGGGCGTCTGTGAAAACAAAGAAGGCACCATGATTTTTTCATCACCATTGGTGAAGGGGCAAATACTGCAGTTTCCACAAGGGAAAGAGGCTGGGAAGAGAGCCGGCCCGTGATGAGAGTAACACAGCCGCATTATCAGATGCATCTTCCAGTGACGGTTTTTTATCTTCCGAACTAAGCGACATCGACAGCGCAGGAGGAGGGGCCGGAGGAGGAGGAGACGTATCCCAGAAGAGGCGCACTCGGAACCGCAAAGCATGGTCACCTCGGTATATGCGGGAGACGCGGCAGAACAGGAGACGCTAGTATTGGAGCCATCACAAGCCACTGGTAAGTTGCAAATCATCAATCTCTCTAATTATGTTTTATCAGAACGTGAAATCTCTTTATTAGAAAAGGGTCTTTCCTTTTGCCCTACCAGTGGGCTAGATAAATTTACTTTTATCAAAGACTATTTGTTCTGCAGACAGCTCACTTTTAAACTGCTCTATCATCGTCCCTCAGCCCTAGATGAACTGCCCTTGGCCGACAGACTTGTCTTGAGGGATCTTCTGGATCTTTTGGATGAAGGTGACGAGTGCCAGCCCAGAAGAAAATTTACCGGTAGGCTTCCCTCTCAAGCCACTCCCCCGTTTACCTTGTTCCCTGCGATACAGAGTTTTTTCAACGCTGTGTGCAGGGAGGTTCACGATCTTAAGCTTGATCCTACCAGGGGGAGGAATATTAGCCAGAAGGATCAGGTTATTCTGGCCAAATTAGGGTCTAACAGGGATTTTGTCATCCGAGAAGCGGATAAGGGGGGCAACTTGGTCATTTGGCCGGTTGACCTCTATACACAAGAGGCCATGCGCCAATTGGGCAACACAGAATGTTATCAAGTACTCCCCTCTGATCCCACTTGTGTTTTTCAGGGCAAGTTGAGTCATTTACTGGAGGCTGCATACACACGCAACATCATTAATAAACGGGAACAAGATTTTCTAACTAACCACCATCCCAGGATTCCCACCTTCTATATGCTCCCCAAGGTGCATAAGTCACTACAGGCCCCTCCAGGTAGGCCTATAGTTTCCGGGATTGGTGGGCTACTTGAACGGCCTTGTGTTTATATTGATTTTTTTCTCCAGCCTCTAGTTGTGTCTCTTAAGTCGTATGTCAAGGATTCCACATTTCTCATCTTACAACTCCAGGATCTGGAGATTCCGCAAGGGGCGTGGCATGTTACTCTTGATGTGGAGTCCTTGTACACGTGCATTGGGCATGAATTGGGCATACGTGCTGTATCATTCTTTTTGGATTCTAACACTACGGGAGACAGAGGACACGATTCATTTATCTTGGATTTGTTGCTGTTCATTTTGGATCAGAATTACTTTATCTTCGATCGTGTCTTCTATAGGCAAGTGAGGGGTACTGCTATGGGGGCTCGTTGTGCCCCCTCGTACGCCAACCTCTTTTTGGGTTGGTGGGAGGTCACAAGGGTGTTCTGTCTGGACCACTTTTCTAAACATGTCAGTAGGTGGTTCCGATATATTGATGATGTTGTGTTTATCTGGACAGGCACCCTGGCACAGTGTAAGGACTTTGTGGGCATATTGAACGATAACTGTTATGACCTGGTGGTTAGGACAATAATGGACCTGGTGGCTAAGAGCACACGGAATGACCTGATAGTTACTGATAATAAGGACGAGCTTTGGGACGTGGGAACTCTGCTGACTGCAATCCCTAAACCTATCAAACACACTAGAAATAGCCGTGGATTGCGCCTAACGCTCCCTATGCAACTCGGCACAGCCTAAGAAACTAGCTAGCCCTGAAGATAGAAAAATAAAGCCTACCTTGCCTCAGAGAAATTCCCCAAAGGAAAAGGCAGCCCCCCACATATAATGACTGTGAGTAAAGATGAAAATACAAACACAGAGATGAAATAGATTTAGCAAAGTGAGGCCCGACTTACTGAACAGACCGAGGATAGAAAAGGTTACTTTGCGGTCAGCACAAAAACCTACAAAAAGACCACGCAGAGGGCGCAAAAAGACCTTCCGCACCAACTCACGGTGCGGAGGCGCTCCCTCTGCATCCCAGAGCTTCCAGCAAGCAAGACAACAAAATAAATAGCAAGCTGGACAGAAAAATAGCAAACCAAAGAAATACAAGCTGGAACTTAGCTTCTGATGGGAAGACAGGTCACAAGAATGATCCAGGAGTGAACTAGACCAATACTGGAACATTGACAGGTGGCATGGAGCAAAGATCTAAGTGGAGTTAAATAGAGCAGCAGCTAACGAAACAACCTCGTCACCTGTGAAACTCAGAAACACCCATCAGAGGAAGTCCATGGACAGAACCAGCCGAAGTACCATTCATGACCACAGGAGGGAGCCCGACAACCGAATTCACAACAGTACCCCCCCCTTGAGGAGGGGTCACCGAACCCTCACCAGAGCTCCCAGGCCGACCAGCATGAGCCAAATGAAAGGCACGAACCAGATCGGCAGCATGAACATCAGAGGCCAAAACCCAGGAATTATCTTCCTGACCATAACCCTTCCACTTGACCAGGTACTGGAGTTTCCGTCTCGAAACACGAGAATCCAAAATCTTCTCCACCACATACTCCAACTCCCCCTCAACTAACACCGGGGCAGGAGGATCAACGGATGGAACCACAGGCGCCACGTATCTCCGCAATAACGACCTATGGAACACATTATGGATGGCAAAAGAAGCAGGAAGGGCCAAATGAAATGACACAGGATTGATAACCTCAGAAATCTTATACGGACCAATGAAACGAGGCTTAAACTTAGGAGAGGAAACCTTCATAGGAACATAACGAGACGACAACCAAACCAAATCCCCAACACGAAGTCGGGGACCCACACAGCGCCGGCGGTTAGCGAAACGTTGAGCCTTCTCCTGGGACAATGTCAAATTGTCCACCACATGAGTCCAAATCTGCTGCAACCTATCCACCACAGTATCTACACCAGGACAGTCTGAAGACTCAACCTGCCCTGAAGAGAAACGAGGATGGAAACCAGAATTGCAGAAAAACGGCGAAACCAAAGTAGCCGAGCTGGCCCGATTATTAAGGGCGAACTCAGCCAACGGCAAAAAGGACACCCAATCATCCTGATCAGCAGAAACAAAGCATCTCAGATATGTTTCCAAAGTTTGATAAGTTCGTTCGGTTTGGCCATTTGTCTGAGGATGGAAAGCCGAAGAAAAAGACAAATCAATGCCCATCCTAGCACAAAAAGATCGCCAAAACCTTGAAACAAACTGGGAACCTCTGTCAGAAACGATGTTCTCCGGGATACCATGTAAACGAACCACATGCTGGAAAAATAATGGCACCAAATCAGAGGAGGAAGGCAATTAAGACAAAGGTACCAAATGGACCATCTTAGAAAAGCGATCACAAACCACCCAAATGACCGACATCTTTTGAGAGACGGGGAGATCCAAAATAAAATCCATAGAAATATGCGTCCAGGGCCTCTTCGGGACCGGCAAGGGCAAAAGCAACCCACTGGCACGAGAAGAGCAGGGCTTAGCCCGAGCACAAGTCCCACAGGACTGCAAAAAAGAACGCACATCCCGCGACAAAGACGGCCACCAGAAGGATCTAGCCACCAAATCTCTGGTACCAAAGATTCCAGGATGCCCAGCCAACACTGAACAATGAATCTCAGAGATAACTCTACTAGTCCATCTATCAGGGACAAACAGTTTTTCCGCTGGGCAACGGTCAGGTCTATCAGCCTGAAATTTTTGCAGCACCCGCCGCAAATCAGGGGAGATGGCAGACAAAATTACCCCCTCTTTGAGAATACCCGCCGGCTCAGGAACACCCGGAGAGTCAGGCACAAAACTACTTGACAGGGCATCAGCTGTTAGGACTGGCGGAACGCACCAAGTACAAGATGAAATGGAACTAGGTGCGTTCGCAGTCCGAGGTCCACCGTGCAGGTAAAAACCCTGCTGCTAGTAAGACGGACTATATGGCGGTACTACAAGTATACACGCACGGGTTAACTGCACCCTGCGTGAAGGAAGCGATCCTGTTGCATCACAGGACCGCGGTACCGCACATATAGCGCGAGCAATAAGTCAGCAAACTCAACCCCAACTAGGATTGAAGTCCGATTAGACACTTGCTGGCACAACACCGCAACTGGGTGTGTAAGGAAACTAAATAATAATATAAAGGCACAAGAGTGCGTGCGGTGTCGCACAGATGGACGCCACTAACCACCCAGGCTTGGGTCAGGAAAGTGCAGAGCAAGCGCACGGCGCCGTACAGGCGGACACAGCAACTGTTAGCGGTAATATCTGTTACGTGCTGTTGGATAAGTCGGGCGCTAGATAGCAAACATACACCTTCCGCGAACAGATATTCAATAGGGAGGGTATTTAAAGAGCGACGTTCACTCACAACACACACACATATTTACAAGACAATACTAGCGCATGGCCGTGCTGTCATGCGCAGTTTATATAGCTGCAGCACAGGAAACAGCTACAGAAGTTTTGCCCTTTCAGGACCTGCCAAAAGGACCAATGGGATGTGCTGCAGTACCTGAGCATGTGACCCTCGATCTCCAACAGGAGATCTTGCCCTGGGCATGCTCAGTGTGTGCAAATAAGGACTTAGATCCAGAAACGTCCACTCGCCGCTGCCCAGCACTGGCTTCAATGGCAGAAGCAGGAAAAGCAGCAGTAACTCTTCGCACAGAGTCAGACTGAGCGAGACGCTGGGAACGATGTCCCTGCTGAGCAGACTCCACTGCGGCTGGAGGAGAATGGGAGACCGCAGCGGAGACGGATCGAGATTCCCCCTGTGCAGCAGAGGAAACTTGACTCCTAACATGAGCCTTCACATTCTTAGAGCCCGGAAGGTACGAAACCACAAAATCAAAACGGGAGAAAAATAACGACCATCGACCATCGAGCCTGTCTCGGATTCAACCGTGCAGCAGAGGAAACTCGACTCCTAACATTACCCCCCCTCCTAGGGTCCCCCCTCCTTGGGCCTCCCTACATTCGAAGGCAGCAATGAGCTGCGGGGCCTGAATGTGCTCAACAGGCTCCCAGGACCTGTCCTCGGGGCCATAACCCTTCCAGTCTACCAAATAAAATTTTATGCCACGTACCACCTTGCACCCCAAAATAGCGTTCACCTCATAATCGTCCGTAGACGAACCCGATGTCCCAGCAGATGACTCGGAGAACCGGGACATATACACGGGTTTCAAGAGGGACACATGAAAGGTGTCGGTGATACCCAGGCGTGGCGGAAGGGCCAAACGATAGACCACAGGATTAACCTGCTTGAGGACCTTGAATGGGCCCAAGTAGCGAGGAGCAAATTTAGTGGACTCAACTCGCAGCCTGATGTTACGGGCGGAGAGGCACACCAAGTCGCCAGGAGCAAAGGTCGGAGCGGGGCGCCAATGAACATCGGCGGAGGACCTCATTCTCTCCTTGGAGGCCCGAATGGCATCCTGCGTGCGGTCCCAAATGTCCCGTGCCTCCACAGCCCAGTCTGCCACCCTGGAGTCAGCAGAAGACACAGGCATGGGCACAGGAACACGCGGATGCTGGCCGTAATTTAGGAGGAATGGAGTCTGACCGGTGGAGTCGGCTACGGCATTGTTAAGTGCAAACTCTGCCCATGATAGCAAGGATGCCCAGTCATCCTGCCTGGCTGAAACAAAATGTCGCAGGTATGTGGCCAAGGTCTGGTTGGCCCTCTCTACCAACCCATTCGTCTCGGGATGATATGCAGAAGAGAGATTTAACTCAATGCAGAGAAGATGACAAAGCTCTCTCCAGAACCGAGACGCAAACTGGGGACCCCGGTCACTGACAATTTTGTCTGGCATGCCGTGTAGGCGGAAGATGTGTCTTATGAACAACGCTGCCAAGGCCCGTGCAGAAGGTAACCGTGGGAGCGGCACCAAATGCACCATTTT
The DNA here is from genome assembly GCF_032444005.1 of Ranitomeya imitator. Lineage (NCBI taxonomy): Eukaryota > Metazoa > Chordata > Amphibia > Anura > Dendrobatidae > Ranitomeya > Ranitomeya imitator. Next base: position 417,933,621 of record NC_091285.1, on the reverse strand, counting down.
CGAGAAATGATCGGTAATAACCCAAATGACGGTACAGCCGCGAGACTTGGGCAAACCCACTACAAAGTCCATCCCGACCATCTCCCAGGGCCTGTCTGCCACCGGCAAGGGATAGAGTAACCCAGATGGCCGTTGTCGAGGAGACTTTATTTTTGGTGCATGAGACACACGCCAGAACGTAATCTCTGACATCTCGGACCATATGCGGCCACCAGTACGTCCTCGCCAGTAGCTCAGATGTCCTCTTTGTCCCAAAGTGTCCACCCACCCTGGACGAATGAGCCCAAGAGAGAACCTCCGGTCGCAAATTAATGGGCACAAAAGTCTTGCCCGGAGGCACAGACTCTAGCGAAACCGGCGCTACGGTTCTCAGGCTCTCGGAAGGGACAATAAGCCGAGGCTCCTCTTCCTCCTCCTCAGTTGACATAAGGGAGCGAGAGAGAGCATCAGCACGGATATTGTTCTCCCCGGCGAGAAAATGAAGGGAAAAGTGGAACCAGGAGAAGAACAGGGACCATCTGGCCTGGCGAGAATTTAGCCGCTGGGCTGTCTGCAAATAGACCAAATTTTTGTGGTCCGTGTAAACTTGGAAGGGAAACCGCGCACCTTCCAGAAGGTGTCTCCACTCCGAAAAGGCCAACTTCATTGCTAGCAACTCCCTGTCCCCGATGGAGTAGTTTCTCTCCGCTGGCGTGAAGGTCTTAGAGAAGAAGAAGCATGGATGCTTCCGACCTTGAGCATCCTTTTGATAGAGGACTGCTCCAGCACCAACGGACGAGGCATCCACCTCCATTAGGAATGGCTTATCCACATCGGGACGATGTAAGATGGGAGCGCTAGCAAAGTGGGACTTAATAGAAGTGAAGGCCTTGGAAACCTCTTCCGACCACAATTTGGGATTCGCTCCCTTCTTGGTGAGGGCTACCAAGGGAGCTACCAGAGTTGAGAAGTGGGGAATGAACTGGCGGTAATAGTTTATGAACCCCATAAAGCGCTGCACCGCTTTAAGAGAATGGGGCTCTTGCCAGTCCATCACAGCCTGTAGTTTGGCAGGATCCATAGCCAATCCCTGGGCGGAGATGATATAGCCCAGGAAAGGTAAAGACTCCTGCTCAAACATACACTTCTCCAACTTTGCATAAAGAGAGTTTGCCCGTAGGAGGTCGAAGACTCTGCCAACATCTCTCCGGTGGGAGTCAATATCTGGAGAAAAGATGAGAATATCATCCAGATAGACTATAACTGAGGTGGAAAGCATATCCCGGAAGATGTCGTTGACAAAGTCTTGGAAAACGGCTGGGGCATTACAGAGCCCGAAGGGCATTACCAGATACTCATAGTGCCCATCTCTGGTGTTAAACGCCGTTTTCCAATCGTCCCCCTCACGGATGCGAATCAGGTTGTAAGCACCCCGCAGGTCTAGTTTAGTAAACACCCTTGCTCCCCGAAGCCTATCGAAAAGCTCAGATATCAAGGGCAAAGGATACTTGTTCTTAAAGGTGATAGCGTTAAGACCCCTGTAGTCTATGCATGGACGTAGTTCCCCATTCTTCTTCTGCACGAAAAAGAACCCTGCCCCAGCAGGTGACACCGACTTCCTGATGAACCCTCTTGCCAGATTCTCTTGAATGTACTGAGACATTGCCTCCGTCTCCGGGAGAGATAATGGATAGACTCGACCCTGGGGAGGCTCAGCACCAGGCAAGAGATCAATAGGACAGTCATAGGGGCGATGGGGCGGAAGGGTCTCTGCCGCCTTTTTGGAGAACACGTCTGCTTAAGACCAATATTGCTTGGGGAGAGGGGATAGATCTGCGGGTACCTCTGTAGTAGCAACCTGATCGCACTCTTGGTGACACCTACCCCCACAAGATTCACCCCATCCCAGAATTCTGCCTGAGGACCACTCAATGTGAGGAGAGTGGTACCGTAGCCAAGGTATCCCCAACAGGACCTCATCAATTCCCTCAGGAATGATGAGCAGAGATATAATCTCCTGATGGGATGGCGACATGGACAGAGTAAAAGGGATGGTCTGATGTGTTATCTGTGAGGGCAGTGTCGACCCATTCACCACTCGTACCGTTACTGGTTGAGGTAGCATAACCAGGGGTATTGCATGACGTTGGGCGAAGGCAGAAGACATAAAATTGCCCTCCGCCCCAGAATCCACGCAGGGCTCTACCAAGTGGGAGGATGAGCCTAATGTTATTGTCCCCTTAAAGGACAATTTGGAGGCAAACGTCGCCGTGTCTAGTGTACCTCCACCTACTACCACTAGACGCTGACGTTTCCTCGTCCACTGGGAACATCTGGTGGCAAGATGTCCTGACTGCTGGCACACATGACAAACCTGGAGTGCACGAGCGGTCCGGGACTTAGATCCCGCTCGTGACACTACCATAGGCTCATGGGACTCAGGGGCCTGGACTGGAGATTCCAAAGGTTTGGCGAAGGTGGGAGCCAGCCGAAACCTCTGCCTACACTAGGCTCGCTCTAACCTCCGCTCATGAAAACGGAGGTCAATACGAGTGGATACTGTTATTAATTCGTCCAGTGTGGCGGGAATCTCCCTAGTGGCCAGAGCGTCCTTAACGTGGTCAGCCAGCCCCCTCCAAAATATAGGAATAAGGGCTTTATCCGACCACTCCAGCTCAGATGCTAGGGTGCGGAAGTGTACAGCAAAATGGCTGACCAAGGACAAGCACTGAGTCAATGCCAACAGTTGGAGCGCCGTATCATGGGTGACACGAGGTCCTAAAAAGACCTGTTTCAGAGTGCTCAGGAATAACAGAGCACTCTGCACCACATGATCACCACGCTCCCACAGCGGCGTAGCCCACTGCAACGCCCTGTCCGACAGGAGAGACACGATAAACCCCACCTTTGCCCGTTCTTTAGGGAAATGAGAGGCCAGAAGCTCAAGATGTATAGAGCACTGACTCACGAAACCCCTACAAGACTTACTGTCACCAGAAAATTTTTCTGGTAGCGGGAGGCGAGATAGAGTCAGAACAGGGGTGGCAGTGGACAAGGTAGCTGCAGCCACTCTAGCAGCCTGAACAGCGACAGCAGTGACATCCACAGCTGAGGTTGAACGCTCTAGAGCCGCCAACCTTCCCTCCAGCTGCTGGATATACCGCTGTAAACGCTGATCGTCCGCCATTTACTAGCCAGACCTTGGCGCTAGTATTATGTTAGGACTGGCGGAACGCACCAAGTACAAGATGAAATGGAACTAGGTGCATTCGCAGTCCGAGGTCCACCGTGCAGGTAAAAACCCTGCTGCTAGTAAGACGGACTATATGGCGGTACTACAAGTATACTCGCACGGGTTAACTGCACCCTGCGTGAAGGAAGCGATCCTGTTGCGTCACAGGACCGCGGTACCGCACATAGAGCGCGAGCAATAAGACAGCGAACTCAACCCCAACAAGGATTGAAGTCCGATTAGACACTTGCTGGCACAACACCGCAACTGGGTGTGTAAGGAAACTAAATAATAATATAAAGGCACAAGAGTGCGTGCGGTGCCGCACAGACGGACGCCACTAACCACCCAGGCTTGGGTCAGGAAAGCGCAGAGGAAGCGCACGGCGCCGTACAGGCGGACACAGCAACTGGTAGCTGTAATGTGTGTTACGTGCTGTTGGATAAGTCGGGCGCTAGATAGCAAACATACACCTTCCGCGAACAGACATTCAATAGGGAGGGTATTTAAAGAGCGACTTTCACTCACAACACACACACATATTTACAAGACAATACTAGCGCATGGCCGTGCGGTCATACGCAGTTTATATAGCTGCAGCACAGGAAACCTCTACAGAAGTTTTGCCCTTTCAGAACCTGCCAAAAGGACCAATGGGATGTGCTGCAGTACCTGAGCATGTGACCCTCGATCTCCAACAGGAGATCTTGCCCTGGGCATGCTCAGTGTGTGCAAATAAGGACTTAGATCCAGAAACGTCCACTCGCCGCTGCCCAGCACTGGCTTCAATGGCAGAAGCAGGAAAAGCAGCAGTAACTCTTCGCACAGAGTCAGACTGAGCGAGACGCTGGGAACGACGTCCCTGCTGAGCAGACTCCACTGCGGCTGGAGGAGAATGGGAGACCGCAGCGGAGACGGATCGAGATTTCCCCTGTGCAGCAGAGGAAACTCGACTCCTAACATCAGCCTTCACATTCTTAGAGCCCGGAAGGTACGAAACCACAAAATCAAAACAGGAGAAAAATAACGACCATCGAGCCTGTCTCGGATTCAACCGTTTGGCAGACTCAAGATAAGTCAAATTCTTGTGATCTGTCACCACCACCACGCGATGCTTGGCTCCTTCAAGCCAATGACGCCACTCCTCGAATGCCCACTTCATGGCCAACAATTCACGATTGCCAACATCATAGTGACGCTCAGCAGGCGAAAACTTTCTAGAAAAGAAAGCACATGGCTTCATCACCGAGCCATCAGAACTTCTCTGTGACAAAACAGCCCCTGCTCCAATCTCAGAAGCATCAACCTCAACCTGAAACGGAAGCAAAACATCTGTCTGGCACAACACAGGGGCAGAAGAAAAACGGCGCTTCAACTCCTGAAAAGCCTCTACAGCCGCAGAAGACCAATTGACTACATCAGCACCCTTCTTGGTCAAATCAGTCAACGGTTTAGCAACAGTAGAAAAATTAGCGATGAAGCGCCGATAAAAATTAGCAAAGCCCAGGAACTTTTGCAGGTTCTTCACAGATGTCGGCTGAGTCCAATCGTAAATGGCCTGGACTTTAACAGGGTCCATCTCAATCGTAGAAGGGGAAAAAATGAACCCCAAAAATGAAACCTTCTGAACGCCAAAGAGACACTTTGACCCCTTCACAAACAAGGAATTCGCACGAAGGACCTGGAACACCATTCTGACCTGCTTCACATGAGACTCCCAATCATCCGAAAAGACCAAAATATCATCCCAATACACAATCAGGAATTTATCCAGGTACTCTCGGAAGATGTCATGCATAAAGGACTGAAATACTGATGGAGCATTGGAAAGCCCGAATGGCATAACCAGGTACTCAAAATGGCCCTCGGGCGTATTAAATGCTGTTTTTCATTCATCGCCTTGTTTAATACGCACAAGGTTATACGCCCCTCGAAGATCTATCTTGGTGAACCAACTAGCCCCTTTAATACGAGCAAACAAATCAGACAGCAACGGCAAAGGATACTGAAATTTGACTGTAATTTTATTAAGAAGGCGGTAATCAATACAAGGTCTCAAAGAACCATCCTTCTTGGCCACAAAAAAGAACCCTGCTCCTAACGGTGATGACGACGGGCAAATATGGCCTTTCTCCAAGGATTCCTTTATATAACTCCGCATAGCGGCGTGTTCTGGCACAGATAAATTGAACAATCGGCCCTTAGGAAACTTACTACCAGGAATCAAATTAATTGCACAATCGCAATCCCTATGAGGAGGTAGGGCACTGGCTTTGGGCTCATCAAATACATCCCGATAATCCGACAAAAACTCTGGAACTTCAGAAGGAGTGGAAGACGAAATAGACAAAAATGGAACATCACCATGTACCCTCTGGCAACCCCAGCTGGACACAGACATAGATTTCCAGTCCAATACTGGATTATGAACCTGTAGCCATGGCAACCCCAAAACGACCACATCATGCAGATTATGCAACACCAGAAAGCGGATATCCTCCTGATGTGCAGGAGCCATGCACATGGTCAATTGGGTCCAATACTGAGGCTTATTCTTGGCCAAAGGCGTAGCATCAATTCCTCTCAATGGAATAGGATACTGCAAGGGCTCCAAGAAAAAACCACAGCGCCTAGCATACTCCAAGTCCATCAAATTCAGGGCAGCGCCTGAATCCACAAATGCCATAACAGAATAGGATGACAAAGAGCAAATCAGAGTAACAGACAATAGAAATTTAGACTGTACCGTACCAATGGTGGCAGACCTAGCGAACCGCTTAGTGCGCTTAGGACAATCGGAGATAGCATGAGTGGAATCACCACAGTAAAAACATAGCCCATTCCGACGTCTGTGTTCTTGCCGTTCAGCTCTGGTCAAAGTCCTATCACATTGCATAGGCTCAGGCCCATGCTCAGATAGTACCGTCAAATGGTGCACAGCTTTACGCTCACGCAAGCATCGATCGATCTGAATGGCCAAGGACATAGACTCATTCAGACCAGCAGGCATGGGAAACCCCACCATGACATCCTTAAGGGCTTCAGAGAGACCCTTTCTGAAGATTGCTGCCAGGGCACATTCATTCCACTGAGTGAGCACAGACCACTTTCTAAACTTCTGACAATATATCTCCGCTTCATCCTGACCCTGACACAGAGCCAGCAAGATTTTCTCTGCCTGATCCACTGAATTAGGTTCGTCATAAAGCAATCCAAGCGCCAGGAAAAACGCATCAACATCACGCAATGCCGGATCTCCTGGCGCAAGGGAAAATGCCCAGTCTTGAGGGTCACCACGTAACAAAGAAATAATGATCTTTACTTGTTGAACAGGGTCACCTGAGGAGCGAGGTTTCAAGGCAAGAAACAATTTACAATTATTTTTGAAATTCAAGAACTTAGATCTATCACCAAAAAACAAATCAGGAATTGGAATCCTAGGCTCTGACATCGGATTCTGAACCACAAAATCTTGAATGTTTTGTATCCTTGTAGTGAGATTATCCATCCAAAAGGACAGACCTTGTGTTAGGAATCGAGTTTCCTCTGCTGCACAGGGGGAATCTCGATCCGTCTCCGCTGCGGTCTCCCATTCTCCTCCAGCTGCAGTGGAGTCTGCTCAGCAGGGACGTCGCTCCCAGTGTCTTGCTCGCTCTCACTCTGGAAAGAGAGTTACTGCTGCTTCTTCTGCTCCTGCCATTAAAGTCAGTGCTGGTCAGCGGCGAGCGGACTTCCCTGGGACTAAGTCCTTGTTTGCGCACACTGAGCATGCCCAGAGCAAGATCTCCCTTTGGAGATCGAGGGTCATGTGCTCTGGCTCTGCAGCGCATTCCATTGGTCCTCTTGGCAGGCCCTGGAAGGGCAAAGTTTCTGTGGCCACTTCCTGTCCTGCAATTATATAAACTGCGCATGACCGCACGGCCATGCGCTAGTGTACAATTGAATACGTGTGTTTGTTGTGAGTGCAAGTCGTTCATTAAATACCCCTACCCTATTGTATGACTGTTTGCGTATGGAGTATGGCTGCTATCTAGCGCCCGACAAATCACTCAATGTGTCACACACGTATCAGCGTCTATTGCTGTGACCGCCAGTGCGGCGCCACGCGCCAGTAGTGCGCTTCCTGACCCACGTCTGGGTGCTTAGTGGTGTCTGCCAGCACGGCACAGTTCGCACTTCGGTGCTCTAATTATAAGAGTTGCCTAACACACCCTGTTGCGGTGTTGTGTCAGCAAGTGGTCTAATCGGACTTCAATCCTAGTTGGGGTTAAGTTCGCTGACTGCTTGCTCGCCTTCTATGTGCGGTACCGCGATCCTGTGACGCAACAGGATCGCTTCCTTCACGTTGGGTGAAGTTTAACCCATGCGAGTATACTTATGAGTACCGCCATATAGTCCATCATTACTCAGCAGCAGGTTCCATCTCTGCACGGTGGACCCCGGGCTACGAACGCACCGTACACTATCAGTCTTATTATTTGGTGCGTTCCGCTAGCCCTAACACCTTGAATGTCCATGTTTACACCAGTGTCCTGAACCACCCAGGGGTAAAGGGGAAAATAGAGACAAAACACACTGCAAAGAAAAAAATATGGTCTCAGAACTTCTCTTATCCCTCTATTGAGATGCATTAGTACTTTGGGCCACCTGTACTGTTATGACCTGGTGGTTAGGACAATAATGGACCTGGTGGTTAAGAGCACACGGAATGACCTGATAGTTACTGATAATAAGGACGAGCTCTGGGACGTGGGAACTCTGCTGACCGCAATCCCTAAACCTATCAAACACACTAGAAATAGCCGTGGATTGCGCCTAACGCTCCCTATGCAACTCGGCACAGCCTAAGAAACCAGCTAGCCCTGAAGAAAGAAAAATAAAGCCTACCTTGCCTCAGAGAAATTCCCCAAAGGAAAAGGCAGCCCCCCACATATAATGACTGTGAGTAAAGATGAAAATACAAACACAGAGATGAAATAGATTTAGCAAAGTGAGGCCCGACTTACTGAACAGACCGAGGATAGGAAAGGTTACTTTGCGGTCAGCACAAAAACCTACAAAAAGACCATGCAGAGGGCGCAAAAAGACCCTCCGCACCGACTCACGGTGCGGAGGCGCTCCCTCTGCATCCCAGAGCTTCCAGCAAGCAAGACAACAAATTAAATAGCAGGCTGGACAGAAAAATAGCAAACCAAAGAAATACAAGCTGGAACTTAGCTTCTGATGGGAAGACAGGTCACAAGAACGATCCAGGAGTGAACTAGACCAATACTGGAACATTGACAGGTGGCATGGAGCAAAGATCTAAGTGGAGTTAAATAGAGCAGTAGCTAACGAAACAACCTCGTCACCTGTGAAACTCAGAAACACCCACCAGAGGAAGTCCATGGACAGAACCAGCCGAAGTACCATTCATGACCACAGGAGGGAGCCCGACAACCGAATTCACAACAGATAACCCCTGGAACATCAATTTAACATCACAATTCTCCCAGACGGATATTGAGTTTTTGGACATAAGATTGCAAGTGAGGGACTCCAGAATACTGACGACTTTATATCGGAAGCCCACGGCCACGAACAGTTTGCTGCATTTTGAGAGCTTCCACCTTCTGCACCTTAAAACAGGTATTCCAAAGCGTCAATTTTATAGGGTCAGGAGGAATTGCAGTGAACATGGAGATTTCACTACACAGTCCTAATCATTAGTGCGCAGCCACCGATCCATTATGGAAGAATTGAATACTCTGGAGTCTCCAGTTCTTCCATAGGCCCCAATATCTACAATTATAAACCTGTATGAGCTGTTGACCAGGGCCAACAGCACTACAGAAAAAACTTTATAATTATAATATTGGGACCCAGAGTTTGGCGACTTACAAACACGGATGTGATTCCCATCCAGTGATCCTATGCAGTTTGGAAACTGGCACGTATCCTCAAAGCCACGGGCTGTCCGCAGCCAATCTTTGTTGGGCTCAGGCATTACAGAATTATGCAGGCGAGACCATATTTCTTTATGAGTAGAATGGAGATGGTGGATTTCCCATCAAAAACTCCAGATGAAGTGTCACATAGGAGAGACCAGTGGATAGGAATCTACAAAAAATAAGAAAAAATTAAAATGTGAAAATGACATATCCATGCATCATATTAACAGTTTCAGACATCAAAAAAGTAATGGACATAGCAAACTAAGCCCTGCCTAAACAAGCGGCAACACACTTCAATGCATAAGGAAAAGATCCAAATTACAAACAGCAGGGAACGGAAAAGGCAAAATGTGATTAAGCAATTTAGCTATACAAAATGCTTAAAAAAATACAAAAGGAAAGGAACATTGTATTTAATAAAAGGCAAATAGAGGATGAATACATACCGTAATGTAAGTAAAAGGCGCTACTCTGCGGAAATACATATACGCATCTTGGTGTCCTTGAAGGTGATACCAGGGCGCACAGTCTCCAGAAAAATGCCAAATGTAGGCACGCTCATCCGATAATACTGGTAGCCTTCACGGCAGAGTGGCAAAGAAAAAGCCATATCTGAGACTGGCTAATTAAAGGAACAGATTAATATGGACAGAGGAAGATTGGAAAAAAAGTGTTATGGATAGACAAATCCAAGTTTGAGGTGTTTGGATCACGCAGAAGAACATTTGTGAGTTGCAAACAACTGAAAAGATGCTGGAAGAGTGCCTGACGCCATCTGTCAAGCATGGTGGAGGTAATGTGATGGTCTCAGGTTGCTTTGGTGCTGGTAAAGTGGGAGACTTGTACAAGATAAAAGGGAATTTGAATAAAGAAGGCTATCTCTCCATTTTGCCACCCCATGCCATACCCTGTGGACAGCGCTTGATTGGAGCCAATTTCATCCTACAACAGGACAAAGCAACCTCCAAATTATGCAAGAACTATTTAGGGAAGCATCAGGCAGCTGGCATTCTATCTGTAATGGAGTGGCCAGCACAGTCACCAGATCTCAACCCCATTGAGCTGTTGTGGGAGCAGCTTGACCGTATGGTACACAAAAAGTGCCCATCAAGCCAAGCCAACTTGTGGGAGGGATTCTGGAAGCATGGGGTGAAATTTCTCCAGATTATCTCTGCATATTAACTGCTAGAATGCCAAAGGTCTGCAATGCTGTAATTGCTGTAAAGGGAGCATTGTTTGACGAAAGCAAAGTTTGAAGGAGAAAATTATTATTTCAAATCAAAATCTTTTTTTCGAACCTTGTCAATGTCTGGACTAGATTTTAAATTCATTTGGCAACTCATTTGATTAATAAAAGTATGAGTTTTCATGGAAAACACAAAGTTGTCTGGGTGACCCTAAACTTTTGAACAGTAGTGTATGTATGTGAACTAATTACAGGTGTACTTTAGCTAACCTAGGTCAGATTGGATGGGATAATGGTACAAATTTAAATAGAGATATGAATGGAGAATCCATTCCAACAATATGCCAGAAGGGAAGGAATGCCTCTTAATATTTATTTGCTTGCCATATTTTCATTATTCGTTATTTAGGTGACCACTTTGACTGATTATCAGGTGATAATTTCTTTGTGTAATAATATTTTTGAAAAGTATGTCCTATTTCTGTTTATGCACATTGTTTAATAATTAATAATATTAATACTAATAAATACAGAATGTGCAGACAAGTATTTACTTGTATCTATACTTTTCTTTGTCTGGTCCTTTATTGACAAGTTACCATTCTAGGACAACAATTCAATCATGTACTATGTGGGCTTAGCTCTAGTAGATGCAAGGACCAGAGTTGATTTTCTGCTCTTCCACGAATATAGATGTCAGCTTTTTTCATTATGTTCCGTAGACATTGATAAGCACAATGGATGCTTTATGATACATTTAAATAGAGTATCCATCTTCACCACAATAGGAATTGACACTTGCACTGTGTAATGTGTATAGGCAATGCAACACACAGCACAAAGAAACATAAAATAATAGCAGAACATGAGTTTTAAGGTCCATAATGTCTACTCCTTCTTAAAGAACTATGAACACTCAGGCCTTTCCTTTGTCCATTTTTACCAGATCTTCACAATATTAATTAGCAGTTTTTAATATTTTACTCTGTGCATAATTATGTATTAAAGGGATTGGCCAATGAAAATGCAGAATGTGTGATAGCTTGCTGATTGGTTGGTGTTTCACAGCTGATACCCACACAGGCAGATAGGAAATTTTGTATCACCAACAAGGAACTTTTATCTCTATTATAACATTTCCTGACAAGTTGGATGCCCATCTGCTTGTCTGGAAAAAGCAGAGTGCAGCACTCAGTAGCCTTAAAAAATGGAACAATGGTTGAGTATGCACACTGCCACTCTGTTCTAAAGTGAATAAAAGTTATCCGTTCTTCTAATCGGTGGGGGTCTGAGAGGATTGCCCCCCATGATTAAGAGGTTATCATTAGAGTTGAATGAGCACTAAAATGCTCAGGTGCTCAGCAATTCCTAATACTCACATGCTCATTTCGAGTAACAAGTATAATGGGAGTCATTGGGAAAGCCAAGTTTTTTTTCCAGCAGATTCTACAAAGAGATCTGGGGGCAGTGAAAGTGTTCAAATGGATTGGAAAAGTGCTGAATGGAAGGAGATCAGCATGGGGGTGACCCCTGGAAGCATCTCTGACTCCCAGATCGATGCTAAGAATAATGGGGGTCACACTTTACTATACTTTAATGAGTGACAATAAAACATTCCACAACCGACAAAAAATTGCATTTTATAGGAATTTTTTTTTAAGAAACATGTTTTCTTGTATAATGACTTATATAGATAAGTATAACACATCAACATGGTAGTCAGAAAAATCTCTAGATCTTAATAAATATACTCAATATACAAAAGGATGTATATACCATGTAAACTACAAAAGAGGATTTGTAGAGCCTATCATCAAATACTACATGAACAGCGATACAACAGATGATCAGAAGGCCAAGTATAGCTAATAAAATCACAATTTTTATTGAAAGTTATCTTAAAACCATATACAACCAAGGTGTACACAGAGAGACGAACTACTACAAAAATCACAATCACCCATAGACACGCGCAGCCACGGGTAATAGAGTATATATAGAACTATCTGTTATATCTTGGGAAACAGCTAATACTCTAAATCAATAATGTGCACAATCATCCCCATAATAGGGCACTCCACACACATCCCCCTATAATGGGCAGGACATATGTCCCAAAGGATATGCAACCTATATGGGAAAACTCTATCACATCTCCCAGGCATAGACACATCCACCATGCATAATATAAATCATACCCGGCCAGAGGGCCACATAATATAAACAACCATGTAAACAAATTACCTTGGTAGGGTAGTGGGGGATGTAACTCTGATACCCGCAGCCGCGCGCGCGGGTATCAGAGTTACATCCCCCACTACCCTACCAAGGTAATTTGTTTACATGGTTGTTTATATTATGTGGCCCTCTGGCCGGGTATGATTTATATTATGCATGGTGGATGTGTCTATGCCTGGGAGATGTGATAGAGTTTTCCCATATAGGTTGCATATCCTTTGGGACATATGTCCTGCCCATTATAGGGGGATGTGTGTGGAGTGCCCTATTATGGGGATGATTGTGCACATTATTGATTTAGAGTATTAGCTGTTTCCCAAGATATAACAGATAGTTCTATATATACTCTATTACCCGTGGCTGCGCGTGTCTATGGGTGATTGTGATTTTTGTAGTAGTTCGTCTCTCTGTGTACACCTTGGTTGTATATGGTTTTAAGATAACTTTCAATAAAAATTGTGATTTTATTAGCTATACTTGGCCTTCTGATCATCTGTTGTATCGCTGTTCATGTTGTATAATGACTTGTATAGTAGGCAAAATGTAAAAATATATAATGTTAAGGACTGGCGGAACGCACCAAGTGTAAGATGATATGGAACTAGGTGCGTTCGCAGTCCGAGGTCCACCGTGCAGGTAAAAACCCTGCTGTTAGTAAAGACGAACTATATGGCGGTACTATAAGAATACACACACATGGGTTAACTCCACCCTGTGTGAAGGAAGCGACCCTGTTGCGTCACAGGACCGCAATACCGCACATAGAGCGCTAGCAAGGAGTCTCTAATCTCAAACCCGAGACTGAGGATTTGAGTTCAGAAGATCCCATGCGCTCGACACCGCAACTGGGGTGTCAGAGAAACATAAATAATAATATATAAGGCACGAGAGTGCGTGCGGTGCCGCACTGACGGACGCCACTAACCACCCAGGCTTGGGTAAGGAAAGCACAGAGAAAGCGCACGGCGCCGTACTGGCGGACACAGCAACTGGACGCTGTGATGTGTGTTACCCCTTCAGTAAACACCGTAAGAAAAAAAAAAAAACGAGGCAAAAAACAACGCTTTATTATCGTACCGCCGAACCAAAAGTGGAATAACACGCGATCAAAAAGACGGATATAAATAACCATGGTACCGCTGAAAGCGTCATCTTGTCCCGCAGAAAACGAGCCACCATACAGCAACATCAGCAAAAAAATAAAAAAGTTATAGTCCTCAGAATAAAGCGATGCAAAAATAATTATTTTTTCTATAAAATAGTTTTTATCGTATAAAAGCGCCAAAACATAAAAAAATGATATAAATGAGGTGTCGCTGTAATCGTACTGACCCGAAGAATAAAACTGATTTATCAATTTTACCAAACGCGGAACGGTATAAACGCCTCCCCCAAAAGAAATTCATGAATAGCTGGTTTTTAGTCATTCTGCCTCACAAAAATCGGAATAAAAAGCGATCAAAAAATGTCACTTGCCCGAAAATGTTACCAATAAAAACGTCAACTCGTCCCGCAAAAATGAGACCTCACATGACTCTGTGGACTCAAATATGGAAAAATTATAGCTCTCAAAATGTGGTAACGCAAAAAATATTTTTTGCAATAAAAAGCGTCTTTCAGTGTGTGACGGCTGCCAATCATAAAAATCCGCTAAAAAACCCGCTATAAAAGTAAATCAAACCCCCCTTCATCACCCCCTTAGTTAGGGAAAAATTAAAAAAATGTATTTATTTCCATTTTCCCATTAGGGTTAGGGCTAGGGTTAGGGCTAGGGTTAGGGTTAGGGCTAGGGCTAGGGTTAGGGCTAGGGTTAGGGCTAGGGTTAGGGTTAGGGCTAGGGTTAGGGTTGGGGCTAGGGTTGGGGCTAGGGCTAGGGTTAGGGCTAGGGTTGGGGCTAGGGTTAGGGTTAAGGCTACAGTTAGGGTTGGGGCTAAAGTTAGGGTTAGGGTTTGGATTACATTTGCGGTTGGGATTAGGATTAGGGGTGTGTCTGGGTTAGAGGTGTAGTTAGGGTTACCATTGGGATTAGGGTTAGGGGTGTGTTTGGATTAGGGTTTCAGTAATAATTGGGGGGTTTCCACTGTTTAGACACATCAGGGGCTCTCCAAACGCGACATGGCGACCGATCTCAATTCCATCCAATTCTGCATTGAAAAAGTAAAACAGTGCTCCTTCCCTTCCGAGCTCTCCCGTGTGCCCAAACAGGAGTTTACATATGGGGTGTCAGCGTACTCAGGACAAATTGGACAACAACTTTTGGGGTCCAATTTCTCCTGTTACCCTTGGGAAAATACAAAACTGGGGGCTAAAAAATAATTTTTGTGGGAAAAAAAGAGATTTTTTATTTTCACGGCTCTGCGTTATAAACTGTAGTGAAACACTTGGGAGCTCAAAGTTCTCACAACACATCTAGATAAGTTCGTGGGGGGTCTAGTTTCCAATATGGGGTCACTTGTGGGGGGTTTCTACTGTTTAGGTATATTAGGGGCTCTGCAAACGCAATGTGACGCCTGCAGACCATTCCATCTAAGTCTGCATTCCAAATGGCGCTCCTTCCCTTCCGAGCCCTCCCATGCGCCCAAACGCTGGTTCCCCCCCACATATGGGGTATCAACGCACTCAGGACAAATTGGACAACAACTTTTGGGGTCCAATTTCTCCTTTTACCCTCGAGAAAATACAAAACTGGGGGCTAAAAATTATTTTTGTGGGAAAAATTTTTTGTTTTATTTTTACGGCTCTGCATTATAAACTTCTGTGAAGCACTTGGTGGGTCAAAGTGCTCACCACACCTCTAGATAAGTTCCTTAGGGGGTCTACTTTCCAAAATGGTGTCACTTGTGGGGGGTTTCAATGTTTAGGCACATCAGTGGCTCTCCAAACGCAACATGGCGTCCCATCTCAATTCCTGTCAATTTTGCATTGAAAGGTCAAACGGCGCTCCTTCCCTTCCGAGCTCTCCCATGCACCCAAACAGTGGTTTACCCCCACATATGTGGTATCAGAGTACTCAGGACAAATTGTGCAACAACTTTTGTGGTCCAATTTCTTCTCTTACCATTGGGAAAATAAAAAATTGGGGGCGAAAATATAATTTTTGTGAAAAAAAAAGATTTTTTATTTTTACGGTTCTGCATTATAAACTTCTGTGAAGCACTTGGTTGGTCAAAGTGCTCACCACACCTCTAGATAAGTTCCTTAGGGGGTCTACTTTCCAAAATGGTGTCACTTGTGGGGGGTTTCAATGTTTAGGCACATCAGTGGCTCTCCAAACGCAACATGGCGTCCCATCTCAATTCCAGTCAATTTTGCATTGAAAAGTCAAATGGCGCTCCTTCCCTTCCGAGCTCTGCCATGCGCCCAAACTGTGGGTAACCCCCACATATGGAGTATCAGCGTACTCAGGACAAATTGTACAACAACGTTTGGGGTCCATTTTCTCCTGTTACCCTTGGTAAAATAAAACAAATTGGAGCTGAAGTTAATTTTTTGTGAAAAAAAGTTAAATGTTAATTTTTATTTAAACATTCCAAAAATTCCTGTGAAGCACCTGAAGGGTTAATAAACTTCTTGAATGTGGTTTTGAGAACCTTGAGGGGTGTAGTTTTTAGAATGGTGTCACACTTGGGTATTTTCTATCAAATAGACCCCTCAAAATGACTTCAAATGAGATGTGGTCCCTAAAATAAAATGGTGTTGTAAAAATGAGAAATTGCTGGTCAACTTTTAACCCTTATAACTCCCTCACAAAAAAAATTTTGGTTCCAAAATTGTGCTGATGTAAAGTAGACATGTGGGAAATGTTACTTATTAAGTATTTTGTGTGACACATCTCTGTGATTTAATTACATAAAAATTCAAAGTTGGAAAATTGCAAAATTTTCAAAATTTTCGCCAAATTTTCGTTTTTTTCACAAATAAACGCAGGTAATATCAAAGATATTTTACCACTATCATGAAGTACAATATGTCACGAGAAAACAGTGTCAGAATCACCGGGATCCATTGAAGCATTCCAGAGTTATAACCTCATAAAGGGACAGTGGTCAGAATTGGCCCGGTCCATAACGTGCAAACCACTCTTGGGGGTAAAGGGGTTAAGGAGAAAAGGAGTTTGACCAGTGGAATCGGCTACGGCGTTGTTCAAGGCAAATTCCGCCCAAGGTAGCAAAGATGCCCAGTCATCCTGCCTAGCAGAGACGAAATGTCGCAAATATGTCACCAGAGTCTGGTTGGTTCTCTCCACCAACCCATTCGTCTCGGGATGGTATGCAGAGGAGAGGTTTAACTCTATGCTGAGTAAACGGCAGAGCTCTCTCCAAAACCGAGATGCGAACGTGGGACCCCGATCGCTGACAATCTTATCAGGCATACCATGCAATCGGAAAACGTGCTTAATGAACAACACCGCCAAGGCCCGTGCTGAGGGTAACCGAGGAAGCGGCACCAAATGCACCATCTTAGAGAAATGGTCGGTGACAACCCAAATAATGGAGCAGCCACGCGACTTGGGTAAGGCCACCACAAAGTCCATCCCGACCATCTCCCAGGGCCTGTCTGCCACCGGTAGAGGGTAAAGCAACCCAGCAGGCCGTTGCCGAGGAGACCGATTCTGGGCGCAAGAAACGCACACCTGAATATAGTCCCTGACATCTCGGGCCATATGCGGCCACCAGTATGTTCTCGCCAAAAGCTCAGATGTCCTCTTGGTCCCAAAATGCCCACTCACTCTGGAGGAGTGAGCCCAAGAGAGAACCTCCGGTCGCAAGTTAGCTGGTACGAAAGTCTTGCCCGGGGGCACAGACTCTAGCGAAACCGGAGCTACAGTTCTCAGGCTCTCAGAAGGGACAATAAGCCGAGGCTCCTCCTCCTCCGATGACACTACGGAGTGGGAGAGAGCGTCAGCACGAACGTTCTTCTCCCCAGAGAGGAAATGGAGAGTAAAATGGAACCGGGAGAAGAACAGGGACCATCTAGCCTGGCGAGAATTGAGCCGCTGGGCCGTTTGTAGATATACCAAGTTCTTGTGGTCAGTGAAGACTTGGAAGGGAAAGCGAGCTCCCTCCAAGAGATGTCTCCACTCTGAAAAAGCCAACTTCATGGCTAGCAACTCCCTGTCCCCGATGGAATAATTCCTCTCCACTGGTGTGAAGGTCTTGGAGAAGAAGAAGCAAGGATGCTTCCTACCTTGAGCATCCTTTTGGAAAAGGACTGCTCCAGCACCAACGGATGAGGCATCCACCTCCAAGATAAATGGTTTATCAACATCGGGGCGATGTAGGATGGGAGCGCTAGCGAAGTGTGACTTGATCGAGAGAAAGGCTTTGGAGACCTCCTCTGACCACAACTTGGGATTTGCTCCCTTCTTGGTGAGGGCAACCAAGGGAGCTACCAAAGTTGAGAAGTGTGGAATGAGCTGGCGATAGTAATTAATGAACCCCATGAAGCGCTGCACCGCTTTAAGAGAATGGGGTTCCTGCCAGTCCATTACAGCCTGTAGCTTGGCAGGATCCATAGCCAAACCCTGGATAGAGATGATATAACCAAGGAAAGGCAAGGACTCCTGCTCAAACACACACTTCTCCAACTTGGCGTAGAGGGAGTTTGCCCGTAAGAGGTCGAAGACTTTGCGAACATCTCTCCGATGGGAGTCAATATCTGGAGAGAAGATGAGAATATCATCCAGATAGACTACGACCGAGGTGGTGAGCATATCCCGGAAGGTGTCGTTCACAAAGTCTTGGAAAACAGCTGGGGCATTACAGAGCCCGAAGGGCATCACCAGATATTCATAGTGCCCATCTCTGGTGTTAAAAGCCGTCTTCCATTCATCCCACTCACGGATGTGAATCAGGTTGTAAGCACCCCGCAGATCTAACTTTGTAAATACCCTCGCTCCCCGTAGCCTATCAAACAGCTCAGATATCAGGGGTAATGGGTACTTGTTCTTAACGGTGATGGCGTTAAGACCCCTGTAGTCTATGCATGGACGTAAGTCTCCAGTCTTCTTCTGTACGAAGAAGAACCCAGCCCCTGCCGGTGACACTGACTTCCTAATGAATCCTCTTGCCAGATTCTCTTGGATGTACTGAGACATTGCCTCCGTCTCCGGGAGAGATAACGGATAGACTCGACCCCGGGGAGGCTCAGCACCAGGCAAGAGGTCAATAGGACAGTCATAGGGGCGGTGAGGCGGAAGGGTCTCCGCAGCTCTTTTGGAGAACACGTCTGCATAGGGCCAATAGTGCATTGGAGAGAGGAAAGATCTGCGGGTACCTGTGTAGTAGCAACCTGAACGCACTCCCTCTGGCATCTACCCTCGCAGGATTTACTCCATCCCAAAATTCTCCCAGAGGACCACTCAATATGAGGAGAATGGTAGCGAAGCCATGGTATCCCCAACAGGACCTCATCAATTCCCTCAGGAATGACTAATAGGGAGATTATCTCCTGATGTGATGGAGACACAGAAAGCATGAAAGGAATGGTTTGGTGGGTAATCTGTGAGGGTAGTGTTGACTAGTGTTGAGCATTCCGATACCGCAAGTATCGGGTATCGGCCGATACTTGCGGTATCGGAATTCCGATACCGAGATCCGATATTTTTGTGATATCGGGTATCGGTATCGAATCAATAGGGATGTGTAAAATAAAGAATTAAAATAAAAAATATTGATATGCTCACCTCTCCGGCGGCCCCTGGACTTCACACTGCTAACCGGGAGGCTTCTTTGTTTAAAAAGCGCGCCTTTCGGACCTGTGAATGACGTCCCGGCTTCTGATTGGTCGCGTGCCGCCCATGTGACCGGCACGCGACCAATCAGAGGCCGCGACGTCATTCGCAGGTCCTCAATTCCTAGAATTAGCAGTTTTGTGAATGAGAATGAGATTGGCCGCGTGCCGCCCATGTGACCCTGGGCATGCTCAGTGTGTGTAAATAAGGACTTAGTCCCAGAGAAGCCTGCTCGCCGCAGATCAGTGCAGGGTACCATAGGAAAGCCAGAAAAGGCAGTAGTGACCCTATGCACAGAATCAGCTTCAGCGAGACGCTGGGAGCAGACCCCACTGCGGCCGATGCAGAATGGGAGACCGCAGCGAACACGGATCGAGATTCCCCCTGTGCAGCAGAGGAAACTCGACTCCTAACATATAAGTTATATTTAAGTATAACCTAAATTGATTTTTTTAAATTAAATAACAGGAAATTTCAAAGTAATTTATGATGGAAGCAAGAACTGCCAAAAATAATGGACTCTTATACAGGTCCTTCTCAAAAAATTAGCATATAGTGTTAAATTTCATTATTTACCATAATGTAATGATTACAATTAAACTTTCATATATTATAGATTCATTATCCACCAACTGAAATTTGTCAGGTCTTTTATTGTTTTAATACTGATGATTTTGGCATACAACTCCTGATAACCCAAAAAACCTGTCTCAATAAATTAGCATATCAAGAAAAGGTTCTCTAAACGACCTATTACCCTAATCTTCTGAATCAACTAATTAACTCTAAACACATGCAAAAGATACCTGAGGCTTATATAAACTCCCTGCCGGGTTCATTACTCAAAACCCCCATCATGGGTAAGACTAGCGACCTGACAGATGTCAAGAAGGCCATCATTGACACCCTCAAGCAAGAGGGTAAGACCCAGAAAGAAATTTCTCAACAAATAGGCTGTTCCCAGAGTGCTGTATCAAGGCACCTCAATGGTAAGTCTGTTGGAAGGAAACAATGTGGCAGAAAACGCTGTACAACGAGAAGAGGAGACCGGACCCTGAGGAAGATTGTGGAGAAGGACCGATTCCAGACCTTGGGGAACCTGAGGAAGCAGTGGACTGAGTCTGGTGTGGAAACATCCAGAGCCACCGTGCATAGGCGTGTGCAGGAAATGGGCTACAGGTGCCGCATTCCCCAGGTAAAGCCACTTTTGAACCATAAACAGCGGCAGAAGCGCCTGACCTGGGCTACAGAGAAGCAGCACTGGACTGTTGCTAAGTGGTCCCAAGTACTTTTTTCTGATGAAAGCAAATTTTGCATGTCATTCGGAAATCAAGGTGCCAGAGTCTGGAGGAAGACTGGGGAGAAGGAAATGCCAAAATGCCTGAAGTCCAGTGTCAAGTACCCACAGTCAGTGATGGTGTGGGGTGCCATGTCAGCTGCTGGTGTTGGTCCACTGTGTTTCATCAAGGGCAGGGTCAATGCTTTATGGTGATGAAGATTTCATTTTTTCAGCACGACCTGGCACCTGCTCACAGTGCCAAAACCACTGGTAAATGGTTTACGGACCATGGTATTACTGTGCTCAATTGGCCTGCCAACTCTCCTGACCTGAACCCCATAGAGAATCTGTGGGATATTGTGAAGAGAAAGTTGAGAGACGCAAGACCCAACACTCTGGTTGAGCTTAAGGCCGCTATTGAAGCATCCTGGGCCTCCATAACATCTCAGCAGTGTCACAGGCTGATTGCCTCCATGCCACGCCGCATTGAAGCAGTAATTTCTGCCAAAGGATTCCCGACCAAGTATTGAGTGCATAACTGAACATTATTATTTGATGGTTTTTTTGTTTGTTATTAAAAAACACTTTTATTTGATTGGATGGGTGAAATATGCTAATTTATTGAGACAGGTTTTTTGGGTTATCAGGAGTTGTATGCCAAAATCATCAGTATTAAAACAATAAAAGACCTGACAAATTTCAGTTGGTGGATAATGAATCTATAATATATGAAAGTTTAATTGTAATCATTACATTTTGGTAAATAATGAAATTTAACACTATATGCTAATTTTTTGAGAAGGACCTGTACATCATGTATTAGAAGTATAAAGTAGGGCCTCATACACATTCTATTCAAATTGTCATGTATTGACACTCCTAGACTCATAAAAGCTATACACTTTTGAGGGTTATATACTAACAAAATGTACCCCAGACCATGGAATAGTCTATGGATGAGCAGCATAATACAGATATGGGTATGTGCAGATGTTGAGAAAAATTTCTGCACCAGTACAGCCTCTCTTGGCATTAAAAACGCAGCTGCAAAAGAAGCATTTTTGGTGCGTTTTTGCTGTGTTTTTGGTGCGTTTTTCCTGCGTTTTTGATTAATTGGAGTGAAGTCAATAGTAAAAAAAACGCAGGGTAAAAACATACAGAGAATTTAAATGCAGCATATCATTTTCTGCACCAATCTCCAAGTCAAAAATGCTCAGATGATGTAATGTCCTATGGATGAGAAAGAAAATACTGATACATTTTTGAACCAGGTTTTTAAGATTTTTATAGCAACTAAATGTACCCTATGGGTAAGCAATATGATACTAATAAATTGAACAAGTTTTTTGAGGGTTATATACCAGCAAAATGTACTCCAGACCACTGAATAGTCTATTCGTGGGCATTATATTACCAATATTTTTGAACCATGTTTTGGGGGCTTTTCTAGCAGTGAAATATAACCAGACTATATAATGGCCCTCCCATTAGCCCCCAAACTGTATAACTGTATAATTGCCCCTCATGAAGGGAGGTAAGAACATTTCTAAAACAATCCACAGCGAGGAGATTGGAACAAAACAAAATCCTCTAAACTGCATGCTCGCAAACGAAAAAGAAAATCCAGCTCACCATAGTAACAGTTCAACTCGGAGTACGGAAAAGCTGTGTCAAGGCGTGGGGAATCCAAAAAGCAAAAAAAGAATATCCAGCTCAACGAGACAGTGAAAAGTAAAAACTTGGTACTTTATTCACTTCATGTAGAAGCAGAGGATAAAAACATCAGCACAATAAGGATAAGAACACTATCTATCACAGAAATATATCCCAGGTGTCACAACATTTTATTAATTTTCATCAATCCAATCTTGATTCCCTCAAAGTCTATGCAATTGAAAAAACACATAGACCCTTCAGAGGAGGGGACACTGAAGTGACCCTGAGAAACAGAGAAACATGGTGGATATTCAAATTGGGAACCAGAACACCTAATGCCCACCTAATGGTCTCAATAAGAGAAAAGACATCATGCTTTTTTATTAGTTACATCACTTCTTACATTTACCTTATCCCCTTGAATGTCTTCTCTATATTGGCACATCATGTGTTCTCGTGCTGGCCCGATCATGTATGACGTTGCACTGCCCAGCATACACGACTACCCAGTTTTGTTTTTTTTTTGTTTTTTTCATAGGTTATCGCTCTTGGGATGTACTCCAATAAATAAATATTTAGTAGCGCTACAGTCTGCAGGTTTTTCACCCTTCTCATGTAACTATTTGTCCATTGCTCCTGCAGGGTATCTGAGTTATTGTATGTATACATCGGAGCCTGCGAACTCTTTAGTTAGAAGACTATCCTATTGTATTGCATTGTCTTATTCGTTATGTCACTCTTATGCTTACGTCATGTTTATAGGTATATACTTTTTATAGTCATTTAGTTTCTCTGTTCACCAACCATATCATATTTGTGTTTGCATATATGCTTTTCAGATTTGTGTTTGTATATTATTTTTACAGGTTTTGGACTAGTTAATTATTTCGAGAAATTTGTTAGTTTAAAAAAATATATATATATTTTTTTTTTTTTTTTTTTTACCCTTTTCTCTTGTGATGGCATCTCCTAACACTGACTAAGGTGACATGCATGCTGATCATCCAATGAAGTCTTCCTCTTCGGATTCTGCTCAAGTTCTGCTTTTTTCCATCTCAAGAAAAATTTACCATCATGCAGTTTGCGTATTTATGCATTTTGGACATTTGTCGTTGCATAAGATCATTATTGTTACATTATTTAGTGACAAGATTTGTTGTGTTCCATATATTCTTGTATTATGTTCAGTTAAAGTACATATGTGTTTCTTTTTTTCTATTTCTGCCTATTCCGTGAACTTTTTGTTTCATGTGGCCAATTGCTGGTTCACATTTACCACCAGGTGTTTTCATTCTCAGTGGATTACTTTTCCACCTGACCATTGCACCGGTGTGTTCAATGGATTCTTACATAAAAAGCACGGAACAGGCTAGACACTAGATATCATGATTAAGGGTGCTTTGCCACCTGAAACGCGTAGATAGATAGTGTTCTTATCCTTATTGTGCTGATGTTTTTATCCTCTGCTTCTACATGAAGTGAATAAAGTACCAAGTTTTTACTTTTCACTGTCTCGTTGAGCTGGATATTCTTTTTTTGCTTTATGCTCGCAAACGCCAGAAGCCTGACAAACAAGATGGAAGAACTAGAAGCAGAAATATCTACAGGTAACTTTGACATAGTGGGAATAACCGAGACATGGTTAGATGAAAGCTATGACTGGGCAGTTAACTTACAGGGTTACAGTCTGTTTAGAAAGGATCGTAAAAATCGGAGAGGAGGAGGGGTTTGTCTCTTTGTAAAGTCTTGTCTAAAGTCCACTTTAACCCCTTAGTGACAGAGCCAATTTGGTACTTAATGACCAGGCCAATTTTTGCAATTCTGACCACTGTCACTTTATGAGGTTATAACTCTGGAACGCTTCAACGGATCCCGCTGATTCTGAGATTGTTTTTTTGTGACATATTGTACTTCATGTTAGTGGTAACATTTCTTCGATATTACTTGCGATTATTTATGAAAAAAACGGAAATATGGCGAAAATTTTTAAAATTTTGCAATTTTCAAACTTTGTATTTTTATGCCCTTAAATCAGAGAGATATGTCACGAAAAATAGTTAATAAATAACATTTCCCACATGTCTAATTTACATCAGCACAATTTTGGAAACAAAATTTTTTTTTTGTTAATAAGGGTTAAAAGTTGACCAGCAACTTCTCATTTTTACAACACCATTTTTTTTTAGGGACCACATCACATTTGAAGTCATTTTGAGGGGTCTATATGATAGAAAATAATGAAGTGTGACACCATTCTAAAAACTACACCCCTCAAGGTTCTCAAAACCACATTCAAGAAGTTTATTAACCCTTTACGTGCTTCACAGGAACTGAAACAATGTGGAAGGAAAAAATGAACATTTAACTTTCTTTTGCAAACATCTTAATTGAGAACCATTTTTTTTATTTTCACAAGTGTAAAAACAGAAATGTAACCATAAATTTTGTTATGCAATTTCTCCTGAATACGCCAATACCCCATATGTGGGGGTATACCACTGTTTGGGCGCACCGCAGAGCTTGGAAGTGAAGGAGTGCCGTTTGACTTTTTCAATGCAGAATTGGCTGGAATTGAGATCGGACGCCATGTCACGTTTAGAGAGCCCCTGATGTGCCTAAACAGTGGAAACTCCCCACAAGTGACACCATTTTGGAAACTAGACCCCTTAAGGAACTTATCTAGATGTGTGGTGAGCACTTTGAACCCCCAAGTGCTTCACAGAAGTTTATAACGTAGAGCCGTGAAAATAAAAAATCGCTTTTGTTTCCACAAAAATGATCTTTTCGCCCACAAATTCTTATTTCACAAGGGTAACAGGAGAAATTAGACCACAAAAGTTGTTGTGCGATTTCTCCTGAATACGTCGATACCCCATATGCGAGGGTAAACCACTGTTTGGGCGCACCGCAGAGCTTGGAAGTGAAGGAGCGCCGTTTTACTTTTTCAATGTAGAATTGGCTGGAATTGAGATTGGACGCCATGTCGCGTTTGGAGAGCCTCTGATGTGCCTAAACAGTGGAAACCCCTCACAAGTGACACCATTTTGGAAACTAGACCCCTTAAGGAACATATCTAGATGTGTGGTGAGCACTTTGAACCCCCATGTGCTTCACAGAAGTTTATAATGTAGAGCCGTGAAAAAAAAATCGCATTTTTTCTACAAAAATGATCTTTTTGCCCACAAATTTTTATTTTCACAAGGGTAACAGGAGAAATTAGACCACTAAAGTTGTTGTGCAATTTCTCCTGAGTACGTCGATACCCAATATGTGGGGGTAAACCACTGTTTGGGCGCACCGCAGAACTTGGAAGAGAAAGAGTGCCGTTTTACTTTTTCAATGTAGAATTGGCTGGAATTGAGATCGGACGCCATGTCGCGTTTGGAGAGCCCCTGATGTGCCTAAACAGTAGAAATCCCCCACAAGTGACCCCATTTTGGAAACTAGACCCCCCATGGAACTTATCTAGATGTGTGGTGAGAACCTTGAATGCCCAAGTGCTTCACAGAAGTTTATAATGCAGAGCCGTGAAAATAAAAAATATTTTTTTTTTCCACAAAAAAGATTTTTTAGCCCCCAAGTTTTTATTTTCACAAGGGTAACAAGAGAAATTGGACCCCAAAAGTTGTTGTTCAATTTGTCCTGAGTATGCTGGTATCCCATATGTGGGGGTAAACCACTGTTTGGGCGCACGGCAGAGCTCGGAAGGAAGGAGCGCCGTTTTGGAATGCAGACTTTGATAGAATGGTCTGCGGGTATTATGTTGCGTTTGCAGAGCCCCTGATGTACCTAACCAGTAGAAACCCTCCACAAGTGACCCCATTTTGGAAACCAGACCCCCCAAGGAACTTATCTAGATGTGTGGTGAGAACTTTGAATGCCCAAGTGCTTCACAGAAGTTTAGAATGCAGAGTCGTGAAAATAAAAAATATTTTTTTTTCCACAAAAAAGATATTGTAGCCCCCAAGTTTTTATTTTCACAAGGGTAACAGGAGAAATTGGACTGCAATAGTTATTGTCCAATTTATCCCGAGTACGCTGATGCGCCATATGTGGGGGTAAACCACTGTTTGGGCGCACGGCAGAGCTCAGAAGGGAAGGAGCGCCTTTTTGGAATGCAGACTTTGATAGAATGGTCTGTGGGCATTATGTTGCGATTGCAGAGCCCCTGATGTACCTAAACTGTAGTAACCCCCCACAAGTGACCCCATTTTGGAAACTAGACCCCCCAAGGAACTTATCTAGATGTGTGGTGAGAACTTTGAATGCCCAAGTGCTTCACAGAAGTTTAGAATGCAGAGTCGTGAAAATAAAAAATATTTTTTTTTCCACAAAAAAGATATTGTAGCCCCCAAGTTTTTATTTTCACAAGGGTAACAGGAGAAATTGGACTGCAATAGTTATTGTCCAATTTATCCCGAGTACGCTGATGCACCATATGTGGGGGTAAACCACTGTTTGGGCGCACGGCAGAGCTCGGAAGGGAAGGAGCGCCTTTTTGGAATGCAGACTTTGATAGAATGGTCTGTGGGCATTATGTTGCGATTGCAGAGCCCCTGATGTACCTAAACTGTAGTAACCCCCCACAAGTGACCCCATTTTGGAAACTAGACCCCCCAAGGAACTTATCTAGATGTGTGGTGAGAACTTTGAATGCCCAAGTGCTTCACAGAAGTTTAGAATGCAGAGTCGTGAAAATAAAAAATATTTTTTTTTCCACAAAAAAGATATTGTAGCCCCCAAGTTTTTATTTTCACAAGGGTAACAAGAGAAATTGGACCCCAGAAGTTGTTGTCCAATTTATCCCGAGTACGCTGATGCCCCATATGTGGGGGTAACCCACTGTTTGGGCGCACGGCAGAGCTCAGAAGGGAGGGAGCACCATTTGACTTTTTGAGCGCAAAATTGGCTGTCGTGTTTGGAGACCCCCTGATGTACCTAAACAGTGGAAACCCCCCAATTCTAGCTCCAACCCTAACCCAAACACACCCCTAACCCTAATCCCAACCTGATCCATAATCCTAATCACTAACCCTAACCATAATCACAACCCTTACCTCAAAACAACCCTAATGTCAACCCTAACCATAACCCTAATCAAAACCCTAAATCCAACACACCCCTAATCCTAATCTCAACCCTAACCTCAAACCTAACCCTAATCCCAATACACCCCTAATCACAACCCTAACCTTAACCCTAATCCCAAACCTAACCCTAATCCCAAGTGTAACCCTAATGCCAACCCTAACCCTAATACCAACCCTAATCCAAACCCTAACCCTAATCCCAGCTCTAACCCTAACTTTAGCCCCAACCCTAGCCCTAACTTTAGCCCCAACCCTAACCCTAGCCCTAAGGCTACTTTCACACTTGCGTCGTTTGGCATTCCGTCGCAATCTGTCGTTTTGGACAAGAAACGGATCCTGCAAATGTGCCCGCAGGATGCGTTTTTTGCCCATAGACTTGTATTGCCGACGGATCGTGACGGATGGCCACACGTCGCGTCCGTCGTGCACTGGATCAGTTGTGTTTTGGCGGAGCGTCGGCACAAAAAAACGTTCAATGAAACATTTTTTTTGTACGTCGCATCCGCCATTTCTGACCGCGCATGCGTGGCCGTAACTCCGCCCCCTCCTCCCCAGGACATAGATTGGGCAGCGGATGCTTTGAAAAACTACAGCTGCTGCCCACGCTGTGCACAATTTTCACAACGTGCGTCGGTATGTCGGGCCGACGCATTGCGACTGCTCCGTACCGACGTAAGTGTGAAAGAAGCCTAACCCCAAATTTAGCCCCAACCCTAACCCTAAATTTAGCCCCAACCCTAACCCTAAATTTAGCCCCAACCCTAGCCCTAACCCTAGCCCTACCCCTACCCCTAACCCTAACCCTACCCCTAACCCTAACCCTACCCCTAACCCTACCCCTAACCCTAACCCTAACCCTACCCCTAACCCTAACCCTACCCCTAACCCTACCCCTAACCCTAACCCTACCCCTAACCCTAACCCTACTTCTAACCCTAACCCTACCCCTAACCCTACCCCTAACCCTAACCCTACCCCTAACCCTACCCCTACCCCTAACCCTAACCCTAATTTTAGCCCCAACTGCTGTTCTCCTGCCGGCCGGCAGATGGAGACAGATGGCGGGCGCACTGGGCATGCGCCCGCCATTTTCTTCTGCCGGCGGCCAGGAGGAGCAGCAAGAGGATCCAGGGACCTAGGTGAGTATGCTAGGGTCCCCGAATCCCCCTATTTCTCTGTCCTCTGATGTGCGATCACATCAGAGGACAGAGAATTACACTTTACTTTTTTTTTTTTTTTTTTTTGCGGTCGCCGGTAAACAGTTAATTACCGGCGATCGCAAAACAGGGGTCGGTAATACCGACCCCGATCATGCTCTTTGGGGTCTCGGCTACCCCCGGCAGCCGAGACCCCAAAGATTCTCCCGGTGCCGGCCGGCGGGCGCACTGTGCATGCGCCCGCCATTTTGAAGATGGCGGCGCCCACCGGGAGACACGAGGAGCATCGGGGGAGCTAGGTGAGTATTGGGGGGCCACCTGGGACCCCTTTTCTCTGTCCTCCGATGTGCGATCACATCGGAGGACAGAGAAATTAACAAGAGATCGCGTTTTTTTTTTTTTTTTTGCGATCGCCGGTAAACGGTTAATTACCGGCGATCGCAAATGCGGGGAGGGTTAAAAACCCCCCGAATCATGTTCTCTGGGGTCTCGGCTACCCCCGGCAGCCGAGACCCCGGAGAAAATCGGCCTCTGGGGGGCGCTATGTACTTTTTCCACAGCGCCGTTAATTAACGGCGCTGTGGTTTAAGTACCCTTAGCGGCCGCCGTTAAAAGGCGTATCGGCGGTCGCTAAGGGGTTAAGGGAGGATATTAGCGAAGGAAATGAGGATGCCGATTCCATATGGGTCGAAATTCATGGAGGGAAAAATGGTAACAAAATTCTCATTGGGGTCTGTTACAAACCCCCAAATATAACAGAAACCATGGAAAGTCTACTTCTAAAGCAGATAGATGAAGCTGCAACCCACAATGAGGTCCTGGCTATGGGGGACTTTAACTACCCGGATATTAACTGGGAGACAGAAACCTGTGAAACCCATAAAGGCAACAGGTTTCTGCTAATAACCAAGAAAAATTATCTTTCACAATTGGTGCAGAATCCAACCAGAGGAGCAGCACTTTTAGACCTAATACTATCTAATAGACCTGACAGAATAACAAATCTGCAGGTGGTCGGGCATCTAGGAAATAGCGACAACAATAATGTACAGTTTCACCTGTCTTTCACTAGGGGGACTTGTCAGGGAGTCACAAAAACACTGAACTTTAGGAAGGCAAAGTTTGACCAGCTTAGAGATGCCCTTAATCTGGTAGACTGGGACAATATCCTCAGAAATAAGAATACAGATAATAAATGGGAAATGTTTAAGAACATCCTAAATAGGCAGTGTAAGCGGTTTATACCTTGTGGGAATAAAAGGACTAGAAATAGGAAAAACCCAATGTGGCTAAACAAAGAAGTAAGACAGGCAATTAACAGTAAAAAGAAAGCATTTGCACTACTAAAGCAGGATGGCACCATTGAAGCTCTAAAAAACTATATGGAGAAAAATACTTTATCTAAAAAACTAATTAAAGCTGCCAAAAAGGAAACAGAGAAGCACATTGCTAAGGAGAGTAAAACTAATCCCAAACTGTTCTTCAACTATATCAATAGTAAAAGAATAAAAACTGAAAATGTAGGCCCCTTAAAAAATAGTGAGGAAAGAATGGTTGTAGATGACGAGGAAAAAGCTAACATATTAAACACCTTCTTCTCCACGGTATTCACGGTGGAAAATGAAATGCTAGGTGAAATCCCAAGAAACAATGAAAACCCTATATTAAGGGTCACCAATCTAACCCAAGAAGAGGTGCGAAACCGGCTAAATAAGATTAAAATAGATAAATCTCCGGGTCCGGATGGCATACACCCACGAGTACTAAGAGAACTAAGTAATGTAATAGATAAACCATTATTTCTTATTTTTAGGGACTCAATAGCGACAGGGTCTGTTCCGCAGGACTGGCGCATAGCAAATGTGGTGCCAATATTCAAAAAGGGCTCTAAAAGTGAACCTGGAAATTATAGGCCAGTAAGTCTAACCTCTATTGTTGGTAAAATATTTGAAGGGTTTCTGAGGGATGTTATTCTGGATTATCTCAATGAGAATAACTGTTTAACTCCATATCAGCATGGGTTTATGAGAAATCGCTCCTGTCAAACCAATCTAATCAGTTTTTATGAAGAGGTAAGCTATAGGCTGGACCACGGTGAGTCATTGGACGTGGTATATCTCGATTTGTCCAAAGCGTTTGATACCGTGCCGCACAAGAGGTTGGTACACAAAATGAGAATGCTTGCTCTGGGGGAAAATGTGTGTAAATGGGTTAGTAACTGGCTTAGTGATAGAAAGCAGAGGGTGGTTATAAATGGTATAGTCTCTAACTGGGTCGCTGTGACCAGTGGGGTACCGCAGGGGTCAGTATTGGGACCTGTTCTCTTCAACATATTCATTAATGATCTGGTAGAAGGTTTACACAGTAAAATATCGATATTTGCAGATGATACAAAACTATGTAAAGCAGTTAATACAAGAGAAGATAGTATTCTGCTACAGATGGATCTGGATAAGTTGGAAACTTGGGCTGAAAGGTGGCAGATGAGGTTTAACAATGATAAATGTAAGGTTATACACATGGGAAGAAGGAATCAATATCACCATTACACACTGAATGGGAAACCACTGGGTAAATCTGACAGGGAGAAGGACTTGGGGATCCTAGTTAATGATAAACTTACCTGGAGCAGCCAGTGCCAGGCAGCAGCTGCCAAGGCAAACAGGATCATGGGATGCATTAAAAGAGGTCTGGATACACATGATGAGAGCATTATACTGCCTCTGTACAAATCCCTAGTTAGACCGCACATGGAGTACTGTGTCCAGTTTTGGGCACCGGTGCTCAGGAAGGATATAATGGAACTAGAGAGAGTACAAAGGAGGGCAACAAAATTAATAAAGGGGATGGGAGAACTACAATACCCAGATAGATTAGCGAAATTAGGATTATTTAGTCTAGAAAAAAGACGACTGAGTGGCGATCTAATAACCATGTATAAGTATATAAGGGGACAATACAAATATCTCGCTGAGGATCTGTTTATACCAAGGAAGGTGATGGGCACAAGGGGGCATTCTTTGCGTCTGGAGGAGAGAAGGTTTTTCCACCAACATAGAAGAGGATTCTTTACTGTTAGGGCAGTGAGAATCTGGAATTGCTTGCCTGAGGAGGTGGTGATGGCGAACTCAGTCGAGGGGTTCAAGAGAGGCCTGGATGTCTTCCTGGAGCAGAACAATATTGTATCATACAATTATTAGGTTCTGTAGAAGGACGTAGAACTGGGGATTTATTATGATGGAATATAGGCTGAACTGGATGGACAAATGTCTTTTTTCGGCCTTACTAACTATGTTACTATGTTACTATGTTATGATCTCCCATACTGCACATTGGCCCCCACAGTGGTCCTCATACTTTGTAATTGCCCCCACGGTAAGCTCCCATGCTATATAATAGCTCCCACATAGGTCAGGCTCGGACAGACCAATGCGCTGGTGTCATAGTGCCAATCGATACATAGAACATCAGATGGTGCACTATGCTTCCCAAAGAGAGCAATCAAATATTTTGAAGCTGTCAAAAAATGTCACCGGCAGTTTGAAGCTAGACTTGCTAAAAGTCTTGGATAGGACATTCAAAAGATAAATAATGAGGTAAACCAGGGATCATGCCCCTGAACACCCTCTCTCCTTTTAATGTAGGTGTAACACTACTCAGAAAAGACAGGGTGAGGGTAAAACAGTGTGGCAATAATTTATTGAACTACCAACACACAATAGCATATACAACAGTCCCAGCAAATACTTAACATGGTACAAATTGCAGGATCTCACCCTTCCGCTGACCTGCTGGGATAAGAGCAGCTGTGACTTCAGAGCTTCGAGAGCCAACTACCCCACCTGCAGCACACACAGAGAGAGGATGTAATGCTTAGGAAGATGACAGTCCATTGAGGTACAATGCCACAGGGTCACAATCTGGCATTACCGAACATCTCTATTTAGCCAGGTGACCGGCGGGTCTCATTCCTTGTTCACACAAATGTATCCATTAACCTCAGTCGACTGGTGGGTCCAAATTCTGACTAGTCCAAACATATCCATAGCGTCGCGATGGTCAATGGAGAAGATCTGTATTCTTCCTGTCGGGGCTGTGGTCCCCTAAGTTGGCATCCTGTAGAATGATAAATCTGTGTCTCTCTTGATAGAGCCATGACTTGGCAGCTGTCCTGTAGTGAGTCTCTGGTTCTTTAGAATGTTTGGATGTCTGGATGTCTTGACTGAATCTGTGTCTCATGTTACAGAAACATATAACCTCTTTTTATGGTTAGCAACTATCCTTTTTCAGCATTCACAGGTAAAGGGGAAGAATGATGATACGACCAAATTGCACTGTTTGATTATGTAATCTATTTGCATTGTTTTTCTTCCTTGTTTTGCAAGTCAACAAATTGGCTGGTCTGGACAATGTTTAACCCCTTCATGACCCAGCCTATTTTGACCTTAAAGACCTTGCCGTTTTTTGCAATTCTGACCAGTGTCCCTTTATGAGGTAATAACTCAGGAACGCTTCAACGGATCCTAGCGGTTCTGAGATTGTTTTTTCGTGACATATTGGGCTTCATGTTAGTGGTAAATTTAGGTCAATAAATTCTGCGTTTATTTGTGATAAAAACGGAAATTTGGCGAAAATTTTGAAAATTTCGCAATTTTCACATTTTGAATTTTTATTCTGTTAAACCAGAGAGATATGTGACACAAAATAGTTAATAAATAACATTTCCCACATGTTTACTTTACATCAGCATAATTTTGGAAACAAAATTTTTTTTTGTTAGGAAGTTATAAGGGTTAAAATTTGACCAGCGATTTGTCATTTTTACAACGAAATTTACAAAACCATTTTTTTTAGGGACCACCTCACATTTGAAGTCAGTTTGAGGGGTCTATATGGCTGAAAATACCCAAAAGTGACACCATTCTAAAAACTGCACCCCTCAAGGTACTCAAAACCACATTCAAGAAGTTTATTAACCCTTCAGGTGCTTCACAGCAGCAGAAGCAACATGGAAGGAAAAAATGAACATTTAACTTTTTAGTCACAAAAATTATCTTTTAGCAACAATTTTTTTATTTTCCCAATGGTAAAAGGAGAAACTGAACCACGAAAGTTATTGTCCAATTTGTCCTGAGTACGCTGATACCTCATATGTGGGGGTAAACCACTGTTTGGGCGCACGGCAGGGCTTGGAAGGGAAGGAGCGCCATTTGACTTTTTGAATCAAAAATTGGCTCCACTCTTTAGCGGACACCATGTCACGTTTGGAGAGCCCCCGTGTGCCTAAAAACTGGAGCTCCCCCACAAGTGACCCCATTTTGGAAACTAGACGCCCCAAGGAACTTATCTAGATGCATAGTGAGCACTTTGAACCCCCAGGTGCTTCACAAATTAATCCGTAAAAATGAAAAAGTACTTTTTTTTCACAAGAAAATTTTTTTAGCCTCAATTTTTTCATTTTCACATGGGCAACAGGATAAAATGGATCCTAAAATGTGTTGGGCAATTTCTCCTGAGTACACCAATACCTCACATGTGGGGGTAAACCACTGTTTGGGCACATGGTAAGGCTCGGAAGGGAAGGAGCGCCATTTGACTTTTTGAATGAAAAATTATTTCCATCGTTAGCGGACACCATGTCGCGTTTGGAGAGCTCCTGTGTGCCTAAACATTGGCGCTCCCCCACAAGTGACCCCATTTTGGAAACTAGACCCCCCAAGGAACTTATTTAGATGCCTAGTGAGCACTTTAAACCCTCAGGTGCTTCACAAATTGATCTGTAAAAATGAAAAAGTACTTTTTTTTCACAAAAAATTTCTTTTCGCCTCAATTTTTTATTTTTACATGGGCAGTAGGGTAAAATGGATCATAAAATTTGTTGGGCAATTTCTCCCGAGTACGTCGATACCTCATATGTGGGGGTAAACCACTGTTTGGGCACTCGGCAGGGCTCGGAAGGGAAGGCGCGCCATTTGACTTTTTGAATGGAAAATTAGCTCCAATTGTTAGCGGACACCATGTCGCGTTTGGAGAGCCCCTGTGTGCCTAAACATTGGAGCTCCCCCACAAGTGACCCCATTTTGGAAACTAGACCCCCCAAGGAACTTATCTAGATGCATATTGAGCACTTTAAACCCCCAGGTGCTTCACAGAAGTTTATAACGCAGAGCCATGAAAATAAAAAATAATTTTTCTTTCCTCAAAAATGATTTTTTAGCCTGGAATTTCCTATTTTGCCAAGGATAATAGGAGAAATTGGACCCCAAATATTGTTGTCCTGTTTGTCCTGAGTACGCAGATACCCAATATGTGGGGGTAAACCACTGTTTGGGCGCACGGCAGGGCTCGGAAGGGATGGCACGCCATTTGGCTTTTTAAATGGAAAATTAGCTCCAATCATTAGCGGACACCATGTCACGTTTGGAGAGCCCCTGTGTGCCTAAACATTGGAGATCCCCCAGAAATGACACCATTTTGGAAACTAGACCCCCAAAGGAACTAATCTAGATGTGTGGTGAGGACTTTGAACCCCCAAGTGCTTCACAGAAGTTTATAACGCAGAGCCATGAAAAAAAAAAAAAATTATTTTCTCAAAAATGATCTTTTAGCCTGCAATTTTTTATTTTCCCAAGGGTAACAGGAGAAATTTGACCCCAAAAGTTGTTGTCCAGTTTCTCCTGAGTATGCTGATACCCCATATGTGGGGGTAAATCACTGTTTGGGCACATGCCGGGGCTCGGAAGTGAAGTAGTGACGTTTTGAAATGCAGACTTTGATGGAATGCTCTGTGGGCGTCACGTTGCGTTTGCAGAGCCCCTGATGTGGCTTAACAGTAGAAACCCCCCACAAGTGACCCCATTTTGGAAACTAGACCCCCAAAGGAACTTATCTAGATGTGTGGTGAGCACTTTGAACCCCCAAGTGCTTCATAGAAGTTTATAATGCAGAGCCGTGAAAATAATAAATACGTTTTCTTTCCTCAAAAATAATTATTTAGCCCAGAATTTTTTATTTTCCCAAGGGTTACAGAAGAAACTGGACCCCAAAAGTTGTTGTCCAGTTTCTCCTGAGTACGCTGATACCCCATGAGTGGGGGTAAACCACTGTTTGGGCACACGTCGGGGCTCAGAAGGGAAGTAGTGACTTTTGAAATGCAGACTTTGATGGAATGGTCTGCGGGTGTCACGTTGCGTTTGCAGAGCCCCTGGTGTGCCTAAACAGTAGAAAGCCCCACAAGTGACCCCATTTTAGAAATTAGACCCCCCAAGGAACTTATCTAGATATGTGGTGAGCACTTTGAACCCCCAAGTGCTTCACAGACGTTTACAACGCAGAGCCGTGAAAATAAAAAATCATTTTTCTTTCCTCAAAAATTATGTTTTAGCAAGCATTTTTTTTGATTCACAAGGGTAACAGGAGAAATTGGACCCCAGTAATTGTTGCGCAGTTTGTCCTGAGTATGCTGGTACCCCATATGTGGGGGTAAACCACTGTTTGGGCACACGTCAGGGCTCGGAAGTGAGGGAGCACCATTTGACTTTTTGAATACGAGATTGGCTGGAATCAATGGTGGCGCCATGTTGCGTTTGGAGACCCCTGATGTGCCTAAACAGTGGTAACCCCTCAATTCTACCTCCAACACTAACCCCAACACACCCCTAACCCTAATCCCAACTGTAGCCATAACCCTAAACACAACCCTAACCGCAACACACCCCTAACCACAACCCTAACCCCAACACACCCCTAACCATAACCACAACCCTAATTCCAACCCTAACCCTAAGGCTATGTGCCCACGTTGCGGATTCGTGTGAGATATTTTCGCACCATTTTTGAAAAATCTGCGGGTAAAAGGCACTGCGTTTTACCTGCGGATTTTCCGCGGATTTCCAGTGTTTTTTGTGCGGATTTCACCTGCGGATTCCTATTGAGGAACAGGTGTAAAACGCTGCGGAATCCGCACAAAGAATTGACATGCTGCGGAAAATACAACGCAGCGTTTCCGCGTGGTATTTTCTGCACCATGGGCACAGCGGATTTGGTTTCCATATGTTTACATGGTACTGTAAACCTGATGGAACACTGCTGCGAATCCGCAGCCAAATCCGCACCGTGTGCACATAGCCTAATTCTAAAGGTATGTGCACACGCTGCGGAAAACGCTGCGGATCCGAAACAGTTTCCCATGAGTTTACAGTTCAATGTAAACCTACGGGAAACAAAAATCGCTGTGCCCATGCTGCGGAAAAACTGCACGGAAACGCAGCGGTTTACATTCCGCAGCATGTCACTTCTTTGTGCGGATTCCGCAGCGGTTTTACAACTGCTCAAATAGAAAATCGCAGTTGTAAAACCGCAGTGAAATGCGCAGAAAAACCGCGGTAAATCCGCCATAAATCCGCAGCGGTTTAGCACTGCGGATTTATCAAATACGCAGCGGAAAAATACGCAGAGGACCAGAATACGTGTGCACATACCGAAACCCTAACCCTAGCCCTAACCCTAACCCTACCCCTAGCCCTAACCCTAACCCTAACCCTACCCCTACCCCTAGCCCTAACCCTAACCCTACCCCTAGCCCTAACCCTAACCCTAACCCTACCCCTAACCCTACCCCTAACCCTAACCCTACCGCTAACCCTAACCCTAGCCCTACCCTTACCCCTAACCCTACCCCTAACCCTACCCCTAACCCTAACCCTATTCTAACATTAGTGGAAAAAAAAAATTTCTTGACTTTTTTATTGTCCCTACCTATGGGGGTGACAAAGGGGGGGGGGGTCATTTATTATTTTTTTTATTTTGATCACTGAGATAGATCAAAATGCACTTTGGAACGAATCTGCTGGCCGGCAGATTCGGCGGGCGCACTGCGCATGCGCCCGCCATTTTGGAAGATGGCGGCGCCCAGGGAGAAGACGGACGGGACCCCGGCTGGATCGGTAAGTATGATGGGGTGGGGGGGACCACGGGGGGGGGGATCGGAGCACGGGGGGGAATCGGAGTGCGGGAGGGGTGGAACGGAGCACGGGGGGCGTGGAACGGAGCACGGGGGGGCTGGAATGGAGCACGGGGGGGTGGAACGGAGCACCGGGGGGGGTGGATCGGAGTGCAGGGGGGGTGATTGGAGCACGGGGGGGTGATTGGAGCACGGGGGGAGCGGACAAGAGCACGGGGGGGAGCGGAGCACTGGACGGAGGGGAGCCGGAGCAGTGTACCGGCCAGATCGGAGGGCTGGGGGGGCGATCGGATGGGTGGGGTGGGGGCACATTAGTATTTCCAGCCATGGCCGATGATATTTCAGCATCGGCCATGGCTGGATTGTAATATTTCACCCGTTATAATGGGTGAAATATTACAAATCGCTCTGATTGGCAGTTTCACTTTGAACAGCCAATCAGAGCGATCGTAGCCACGAGGGGGTGAAGCCACCCCCCCTGGGCTAAACTACCACTCCCCCTGTCCCTGCAGATCGGGTGAAATGGGAGTTAACCCTTTCACCCGATCTGCAGGGACGCGATCTTTCCATGACGCCGCATAGGCGTCATGGGTCGGAATGGCACCGACTTTCATGACGCCTACGTGGCGTCAAAGGTCGGGAAGGGGTTAATCAATATATCAGCAAACATCATTGTTCCATGACCCTGTATCACTAGTCATCCAGGATGCGAGCACAATATGTTACAACAAATTGGCTTGGAGTAGCCTAGGCAGTCCTGGAGTGGTCTAGCCAGTCTCAAGATCTCAACCCCATAGAAAACCTTTGGAGGGAGTTGAAAGTTTGTGTTACCCAGCGACAGGCCCAAAATACCACTGCTCTAGAGGAGATCTGCATGGAGGAATGGGCCAACATACCACCAACAGTGTGTGCCAACCTTGTGGAGGCTTACAGGAAACGTTTGACCTCTGTCATTGCCAACCAAGGATATATAACAAAATATTGAGCTGAACTTTTGGTAATGACCAAATACTTATTTTCCACCATAAATTGAAAAATAAATCTTGCCAAATTAGACAGGGTGATTTTCTGGATTTGTTTTCTCAAATTTGACTATCATTGTTGTGGTGTACCTATGATGTCAATTATAGGCCTCTCTCATCTTTTTAAGTGGGAGAACTTTCACAATTGGTGGCTGACTAAATACTTTTTTCCCCACTGTATTGGTACCCAGAACTGAAATGCATAATCCAATGATGCTAGCAAGGTGCTGCATAAGATTAGCCAGCTGTGATTCGCCAGCGCAGCACCTTACTCAGCTTAAATAAAAGCCATATCACAAGTGCCACTGCCATCTGCTCTTGCCAGTGTAGGGAAAGGACACATTTGGAGTCAGGTACAGATAGTGACAGCGCACTCTGCAACCACAACGCTGTCTGTACTCTGCAACCCCTATTTGTGCTTTTTCGTGCTAAAAGCTTCTGTGCGTACTCTGCACCCCCGCCTGTGGGAGTTCTGTCCTTAAAGCCAGTTTGTGTACTCTGCATTTCTTCACCTGTGGGAGTACTGTCCTTAGAAGCTGCTTTGTGTTTCCTATTACTGTGATGAATAAATAATTGGCAATGCATCACTCATCTTATTGCTTTTAGTAGGCCCCAAAAATACATTTTCAGGCCTGGTGTGTCTAGTCTAGTAGTTTTGCAAATCAATATATTGCATCAGCCTTATCGTTGACATTTGTAACTGGTGTTCGTTTTCTAGTAGTTTTACAAATCAATATATCGCATCAGCTGTGTTGTTGCCATTTCTAGGCCCCAAAAATAAATTTTAAGGCCTTGTGTCTGTTTTCTAGTAGTTCTACAAATCAATACATTGCATCAGCCATGTTGTTGTCATTTCAAGGACCCAAAAATGCTTTTTTTTAGGCCTGGTGTCTGTTTTCTAGTAGTTTTGCAAATCAATATATCGCATCAGCCTTTTAGTTGGGATTTCTAGGCCCCCCCCCACCCAATTTTTTTTTCGGTCTGGCGTCTGTTTTCTAATAGTTGTGCAAATCAATATATTGCATCATGTGGAGCCTTGGTGATACTGGTTTAGCAGCCGATGCACCTACTACGTGCACAATTACAACACCTTTCTGTGGTGTACACAGGAGATTGAGTCCTTTCGTAGGCACTAGGGTTGAGCGAAACGGATCGGACAAATTCAAAAATCACAGACTTTCGGCAAAGTCGGGTTTCATGGAACCCGACCCAATCCTAGTGTGGGATCGGCCATGAGGTTGGCGATCTTCCCGCCAAAGTCGCGTTTCGTATGACGCTTTCAGCGCCATTTTTCAGCCAATGAAGGAGGACGCAGAGTGTGGGCAGCGTGATGACATAGGTTTCAGTCCCCACCATCTTAGAGAAAGCCATGACAGTGATTGGCTTGCTTTCTGCGGCGTCACAGGGGCTATAAAGGGGCATGCACACCGACCGCCATCTTACTTCTGATGATCGTAGCATAAGGAGAGATTGCCGCAGCTTCATCAGAAGAAGGGATATAGTTAGGGAGGGAAGATTAACCCCCGAAACTGCTTGTGCTGTAGCGATTTCCACTGTCCAATACCACCATTTGTTTGCAGGGACAGTGAATGCTACATTTTTGTGCATCAGCTCTGTAGCTTATTAGGCTGCCTTATAAGGCTCCCTTTGCTGTGCAAACAGACTGCTTTTTTAAAAGCAAAAATCCTGTTGCTCCTTTCTGCACAGTTATCTTGTTTATTTGTCCACACTTTTGTGTGCAGCAGTCCTTTTTATTGCTGCCATACTTTTCCTGAGATCATTGTAGGGAGATTGAAATTGTACTAGAGTCCTTGTATTTTTTCATATATCTTCCAGCCACTTTCTGCCACTTAGATTGCGTTGTTTTATACACTGTGCCTGAGTTTTGGGTCAGTCTCCCCCCAAAAAAGGGAGTTTCAAATTCTCACAAAGTGGATCTAATGCAGTCCTGTTAGTTTGGTGTATGTCAGCCAGCCACTTTCTGCCACTTAGATTGCGTTGTTTTATACACTGGGCCTGAGTTTTGGGTCAGTCTCCCCAAAAAAAGGGAGTTTCAAATTCTCACAAAGTGGATATACTTCAGTCCTGTTAGTTTGTCGTATATCAGTCAGCCACTTTCTGGCACTTGCATTGCGTTGTTTTATACACTGGGCCTGAGTTTTGGGTCAGTCTCCCCCAAAAAAGGGAGTTTCAAATTCTCACAAAGTGGATCTACTGCAGTCCTGTTAGTTTGGTGTATGTCAGCCAGCCACTTTCTGCCACTTTGATTGCGTTGTTTTATACACTGGGTCTGAGTTTTGGGTCAGTCTCCCCAAAAAAAGGGAGTTTCAAATTCTCACAAAGTGGATCTAATGCAGTCCTGTTAGTTTGGTGTATGT
Source organism: Ranitomeya imitator (assembly GCF_032444005.1). Taxonomy (NCBI): domain Eukaryota; kingdom Metazoa; phylum Chordata; class Amphibia; order Anura; family Dendrobatidae; genus Ranitomeya; species Ranitomeya imitator. The sequence continues at coordinate 417,892,776 of NC_091285.1, read as the reverse complement.
CAGCCAGCCACTTTCTGACACTTAGATTGCGTTGTTTTATACAGTGGGCCTGAGTTTTGGGTCAGTCTCCCCAAAAAAAGGGAGTTTCAAATTCTCACAAAGTGGATATACTTCAGTCCTGTTAGTTTGTCGTATATCAGTCAGCCACTTTCTGGCACTTACATTGCGTTGTTTTATACACTGGGCCTGAGTTTTGGGTCAGTCTCCCCAAAAAAAGGGAGTTTCAAATTCTCACAAAGTGGATCTACTGCAGTCCTGTTAGTTTGGTGTATGTCAGCCAGCCACTTTCTGCCACTTTGATTTCGTTGTTTTATACACTGGGTCTGAGTTTTGGGTCACTCTCCCCCCAAAAAAGGGAGATTCAAATTCTCAACAAGTTTATAAACACCTTGTTTTACAGTACCATATAATGGTTGTTATTTTGGTTAGATTTTCCAAAAAATGAGGAAGTCTCGTAGAAGAGGCCGTGGGCGGTGGTTGCCAGCTGGTACTGATGGTGGTGGTGGTGCATCTGGTGGTAGTGGCAAAAGCACAATAGCACCTAAGGCTGGAGGTGTTGAGCCAGCGTCATCGTCTGGCTACACAAGGCCTCGAAGGCTCCCTTATCTGGAAGTAGGAAAACGGCTTTTAAAGCCAGAGCAGCAGGAAAAAGTTTTGGCTTTCCTTGCTGACTCAGCCTCTAGCTCTTTTGCCTCCTCTTCAGATAGTTCCAAATATAAAAGCAGCGAGTTGTCAGTGGATGCTCCCGGTCAGGAACAAGATGTTTCCTTGTGTCCTTCACCCAAGCCAAAAGTGAAGGATGCGTCAGGCGACACTACAGGTTACTCCATGGAGCTCTTTACACATACCGTGCCTGGGTTAGAAAGGGAAATTGTTAACTGCACATTACAAGATGAATCGGACATGGAGTGCATTGATGCACAGCCACAGCTAGATGCTGTTCCATTGACTCAGATCACTACATTGCCCTCGCAGTGTACTGAGCCAGAATCTGACCCTGATGAGACCATGGTGCCGCGTCACGAACGCTATAGCACCTTACACGGTGACACAGAGGAAGGTGCACATGACTTTGAAGAGGAGGTGATAGATGACCCAGTTGTTGACCCAGATTGGCAGCCATTGGCGTAAGAGGGTGCCACTATCCAGTAGCTCTGAAGCGGAGGAGGATGATCCGCAGCATCCATCTACATCGCAACAGCTGTCATCTGGCAGGCCCGTATCAGGCCAAAAACGTTTGTCAAAAACAAAAACAGTTTTAGGACAGCATGGCCATCCAGTGAAAGTAGCACAGCGTGCAATGCCTAAAAAGATATTCCATAGTAGGAAGAGCGCAGTGTGGCAATTTTTTTTACCCAAGATCCGAATGATCAGTCAAAAGTTATCTGTAAGAAATACTCAAAGACCTTTAGCAGAGGGAAGAATCTTCAAAATTTAAATACAACGTGCATGCTTAGACATTTAACCAGCATGCACATGCAAGCCTAGACAAACTACCAAACATCCCATACCGTTGGTGCACCTGATCACAATGAAGGTAGTCAGCAACGCTACATTGCTTCCCTCACTGTAAGCCCACCGATTACGACACCACCAGCAGCAAATGTGGAGGTATCATCGCAAGGCCAAAGCAGTCAGGGAATCACAAGGTTATTGGTAGGAAACATTGTATGTAGGCCAACATTGAGAATACCATCACCAACCCTCTCTCAATCCACCATGTCCACCACCATCACCACCGCTAGATCCACCATATGCACCTCTCCAGTCCAGCTCACCGTACAAGAGACTCTCGTTAGGAAAGGAAAGTACTCATCCTGTCATCCGCGTACACAGAGTTTGAACGCCGACATTGTTAGACTAATCTCGTTAGAGATGATGCCCTACCGGTTGGTTGAAAGCGAAGCTTTCAAAGGCCTATTGGCCTACACAGTACCACGCTATGACCTACACAGTCGACACTTCTTTGCGAGAAAAACCATCCCAGTCCTCCACCAGCATGTCAAAGACCGCATTGTCCATGCACTGAGGCAATCAGTCAGTAGAAAGGTGCTCCTCACAACAGATGCATGGACCAGTAGACATGGCCAGGAACATTACGTGTCCATCATGGCACACTGGGTTAATGTGGTGGATGCAGGGTCCACAGGGGACAGCCATAGTGGGACAGTTCTGCCTAGCCCACGGTCTAGGAAACAGTTGGCTGTAGGTGTTTGCCACCCCACCTCCTCCTCCAGAAGCGAAAGCTCGTCCACAGAGCGCAGTCGCACGACCACTCCATCTGCAGCTGCCAGTGTTGCACACGAGGTGTCCCATTATCGAACAGCTAGTGGTAAGCGTCAGCAGGCTGTATTACAAATGAAGTGTTTGGGCGACAACAGACACATCGCGGAAGTACTGGCCGAGTACTTGCAGCAACAAACTCAGTCATGGCTGGGCAGTGTACATCTTGAGGCAGGCAAGGTAGTCAGTGATAACAGAAGGAATTTTATGGCTGCCATCGCCCTTTCAGAACTGAAGCACATACCTTGCCTGGCTCACACCTTGAACCTGGTGGTGCAGTGCTTCCTCAAAAATTATCTGGAGTTACCAGCCCTGCTCCTGAAGGTGCGAAGACTTTGCTTGCACATCCGCCGGTCGCCCATACACTCCAGCCATATGCTGAACCATCAGTGATTGCTGAATCTTCCCCAGCACCGCCTAATAATCGACGTTACAACAAGGTGGAACTCCACACTGCACATGGTTCAGAGGCTGTGCGAACAGAGGCGTGCTGTAATTAATTTGTGGGAGGATACACATACACGGGCAGGCAGTTGGATGGCAGACATGGAGTTGTCTGGTGTGCAGTGGTCGAAGCTCCAAGACCTCTGTCAAGTCCTTCAGTGTTTTGAGGAATGCACACGGCTGGTAACTGCAGACGACGCCATCATAAGCATGAGCATCCCACTAATGCATCTGCTGATGCAAAGTTTGACGCACATTAAGGAGCTGGCATTTGCAGCCGAGGAGGAGGGAAGCCTTGATGACAGTCAGCCATTGTCTGCTGAGGAAACTCTCCTGGAAGGTGGCCGATGAAGAGGAGGAGGAGTATGATGGGGATGAATATTTATGGGAGGAGGATGCTTCACAGGGGGCAATAGAAACTGTTGGCGTTGCAAGGTCAGGTACAGGGTTTTTGCGGGACATAAGTGATGTTGATTTGCAAGAAAGTGCTCCTCAACCCAGCACACGCAGTAAATTGACACCTGGAACATTGGCCCACATGGCCGAGTTTGCCTTGCGTATCCTAAAAAGGGACCCCCGCCTTATCAAAATGATGACCGATGACGATTACTGGTTGGCCTGCCTCCTGGATCCACGATATAAAGGAAAATTACAAAATATCATGCCGCATGAGAACCGTGAGTAAATATTGGCTACCAAACAAGCAACTCTTGTAGACCGTTTGATTCAGGCATTCCCAGCACACAGCGGCGGTGATGCTTCTCATACGAGCCGTAGGGGGCAACATGGCAGAGGTGTTAGAGGTGCACAAATCCAAAGTGGCATTGGACAGAGGGGTTTTATGACCAGGTTGTGGAGTGATTTTGCAATGACCGCTGACACGACAGGTATTGCTGCATCGATTTAAAGTGACAGGAGACAGCATTTGTCCAGTATGGTTATAAACTACTTTTCCTCCCTTATCGATGTTCTCCCTCACATGTCATTCCCCTTTGATTACTGGGCATCTAAAATAGACACCTGGCCTGAATTGGCAGATTATGCATTACAGGAGCTCGCTTGACCTGCTTCTAGTGTGCTATCAGAAAGAGTCTTCAGTGCTGCTGGTTCAATACTGACCGAAAAAAGGACACGTCTGGCTACCCAGAATGTTCATGATCTAACCTTCATTAAAATCAACCAATCATGGATTTCAAATTATTTTGCCCCACCTTCTCCTGCTGACACGTAGCTTGCCTGAAAAATGTCTTGCTTTTGGCCTCCTCTTACTGACTTCTCCAATTTCGCCATTTTTATACTTCCCTAAATGGGCTGACTCCCCCCACAGGGCCGTGGTCACCACCTGGCGCAAGCACCCGTGCAAATGCCATTTGCCTGGACAGGTGGGTGCGCCCACTCTTGGGCGACGGCACTGGCACAGGGTCTCTCATAGTACAATGAAGTGTCTCTGACGATGGTGGTGCACAACCAACATTAGACACACCGCCGTAATATGAGGGGCCCTGTGCCAGTACTGTTGCCCATGAGAAAGTGTTCCCCCCCAGCTCGAACAGTGCTCTACCACTTGCAATACTTACCTCTCCCTGCTCCACCACTGTGTAGTCTGTGCTGTTAAATCCATCAATGGCACTGCCAATACAAATTTGTTGAAATGATAGATGATAGTTAAAATATACAGGGGCCCTGTTCTCCATTTAGACCAGTTAATACATTGTGCCTACTACTACTGTCTGCTACTCAGCAGAGGAGCCCACCCCAGTACCTAGCTATGCTGCCTGTTTAGTCCTGTTACCAATTTTGAACTGCTTTTAGCCTACTTTTGTATTTTGGCATACTAACCGTGTCTGCGCCACTCATTACAGTTGTCCTCCACTGAACAAAGCTATGCCGCCTGTTTAGTCCTGTTACCAATTTTGAACTGCATTTAGCCTACTTTTTTATTGTGGGCCTACAAACTGTCTGCGCCACTCATTACACTTTTCCTCCACTGAACAAAGCTATGCCGCCTGTTTAGTCCTGTTACCAATTTTGAACTGCAATTTAGCCTACTTTTTTTATTTTGGGCCTACTAACTGTGTCTGCGCCACTCATTACACTTGTCCTCCACTGAACAAACCTATGCCGCCTGTTTAGTCCTGTTACCAATTTTGAACTGCAATTTAGCCTGCTTTTTTTATTTTGGGCCTACAAACTGTGTCTGTGCCACTCATTACATTTGTCCTCCACTGAACAAAGCAATGCTGCCTGTTTAGTCCTGTTACCAATTTTAAACTGCTTTTAGCCTACTTTTTTATTTTGGGCCTACTAACTGTCTGTGCCACTCATTACAGTTGTCCTCCACTGAACAAAGCTATGCTGCCTGTTTAGTCCTGTTACTAATTTTGAACTGCATTTAGCCTACTTTTTTATTGTGGGCCTACAAACTGTCTGCGCCACTCATTACACTTTTCCTCCACTGAACAAAGCTATGCCGCCTGTTTAGTCCTGTTACCAATTTTGAACTGCATTTAGCCTTCTTTTGTATTTGGGCCTACAAACTGTGTCTGCACCACTCATTAAAGTTGTCCTCCACTGAACAAAGCAGTGCCGCCTGTTTAGTCCTGTTACCAATTTTAAACTACTTTTAGCCTACTTTTTATTTTGGGCCTACTAACTGTGTCTGTGCCGCTCATTACAGTTGTCCTCCACTGAACAAAGCTATGCCGCCTGTTTAGTCCTCTTACCAATTTTGAACTGCTTTTAGCCTACTTTTTTATTTTGGGCCTACTAACTGTGTCTGTTCCACTCATTACAGTTGTCCTCCACTGAACAAAGCTAGGCCGCCTGTTTAGTCCTGTTACCAATTTTGAACTGCTTTTAGCCTACTTTTGCATTTGGGCCTAAAAACTGTGTCTGCGCCACTCATTACAGTTGTCCTCCACTGAACAAAGCAATGCTGCCTGTTTAGTCCTGTTACCAATTTTGAACTGCATTTAGTCTACTTTTTTATTATGGGCCTACAAACTGTGTCTTCGCCACTCATTACAGTTGTCCTCCATTGAACAAAGCAATGCCGCCTGTTTAGTCCTGTTACCAATTTTAAACTGCTTTTAGCCTACTTTTTTATTTTGGGCCTACTAACTGTGTCTGCGCCACTCATTACACTTGTCCTCCACTGAACAAACCTATGCCGCTTGTTTAGTCCTGTTACCAATTTTGAACTGCATTTAGACTACTTTTGTGTTTCGGCCTACAAACTGTGTCTGCGCCACTCATTACATTTGTCCTCCACTGAACAAAGCAATGCCGCCTGTTTAGTCCTGTTACCAATTTTAAACTGCTTTTAGCCTACTTTTTTTATTTTGGGCCTACTAACTGTGTCTGTGCCACTCATTACAGTTGTCCTCCACTGAACAAAGCTATGCCGCCTGTTTAGTCCTGTTACCAATTTTTAACTGCTTTTAGCCTACTTTTTTATTTTGGGCCTACTAACTGTGTCTGCGCCACTCATTACAGTTATCCTTCACTGAACAAATCTAGGCCGCCTGTTTAGTCCTGTTACCAATTTTGAACTGCACTTAGCCTACTTTTGTATTTGGGCCTACTAACTGTGTCTGCGCCACTCATTACAGTTGTCCTCCACTGAACAAAGCAATGCCGCCTGTTTAGTTCTGTTACCAGTTTTAAACTGGTTTTAGCCTACTTTTTTTATTTTGGGCCTACTAACTGTGTCTGTGCCACTCATTACAGTTGTCCTCCACTGAACAAAGCTATGCTGCCTGTTTAGTCCTGTTACCAATTTCGAACTGCATTTAGCCTACTTTATTATTTGGGCCTATATCTGTGTTTCCTCCTCATCCTGCCCATTGCCCTGCCACTGCTAGATGAGTCTGCTGGTACATTGACCCAGACCACTACATTCCCCTTGCACTCTACACAGCCTGAATCTGACCCTGCTGAAAGTCAGGTTCCCCTTCCCGCATACTATACCACCTTACACGGGGACAAAGAGGAAGGTGCAGATGAAAGTGCAGGTTCCTTCATCAGGTGGGGGGCATACTTGTTGGCAATGTCACTGGCACAGGGCCCCTCATAGTACGCAAAAGTGTCTCTTTGCAGTGGGAGGCACCACCCGCCGTCAACCATACCGCCGTACTATGAGGGGCCCTGTACCAGTGCCAAGTGCCAACGAGTGGGCCCCCCTGTTTGCCTAGGATCACAGCACTTGCAAAGTTGAAATACTTACCTCTCCCTGGTCCACCGCGGTGACGTATTCCGCGTTTCCGGGGCCCACGAAAATCTTGAGCCAGCCCTACCCCCCCACAACTTTAGCCAAATGACCCCCTGTTTTCAATGCCTAACTAATATTATAAGGTAAATTAAGATTGACAAGCTTCAGAAATAAGAATTGATGTTTTTGGCATTAAAATGGGCACTGTAGGTGTTTTCCTGTCCTCCACTCACTGCCGACTTTGATTCCACATTGACTTGCATTGGGTTTTGTGTTTCGGTCGGCCCCCGACTTTTCAAAATAATTGGCCGATTTCACCCGACTTGACTTTTGACAAAGTCGGGTTTCGCGAAACCCGACTCAATCCTAAAAAAGTATAAGTCGCTCAACTCTAGTGGTAATGTCTATAACCAAAATTAGAAAAAAAAATTCTCTGTCCAAATATATATGGACTTAACTTTACATACCACTTATATGCCTGCTGGAAAAAAACAATTCAGGCCATAATGAATAAGATGGTGTTACAGGAGGAAGAGGAGCAGAGCCAATTCACACGACCTGTCGTCCACACAGGGCTCAGAAGGTTGGTAACTGTCCCAACATCGGCAAGGTATCCAACTCTACAAGCAGGAGACAGTTTGTGAAGATGATGAGGAGGAGGAACAACCATTTTCACAGCAGTGTGGCACTGAAATTAGCTCACAGGCATCACTAGAATGTGGCTTGGGTGATACAGAGTATCCAGACGATATACCTCTCAAGGAGGACAGCTTGTCGCTGTCTCTGGGCAGACTAGCACACATGAGCCAATACATTCTGCAGTGCCTGTGGTATGACCGCCAAGTTGACCATATGGTGACCATTGCAGATTATTAGGTGACCACCCAGATAAATCCCTGCTAGAAATGCAACGTACCATCATTACGTCTGTCACTAGAGAGGTATCGCAATATGTGTGATTACAAGCACATGCTAGTAGAAAAATTACTAATGGCTTTCCCACCAAACAGTGGGGGCTCAGTGAAACAACAAGGCTGAGCAAGAAGTCGCCAACGCATCTGGGACATTGCCAGCACTTTTGAAGGCAGGGTTAGCATGGCCGAAATGTGGAAAAACTTTATGCCCACACCACAACATCAGGTAACACTGCATTTGCAGGAGGCAGAGTTACAAGAACATGGTGGAAAACTACTTGTCCATACATCTACACGTACTAACAGATGGGTCTGCTCCATTTAACTTCTGGGTCTCAAAATAGGACACATGGCCTGATCTTGCCCTTTATACTTTGTAGGTGGTGGCCTGCCCTGCAGCAAGTGTACTGCCGTAACTTGTGTTTAGCACGGCAGGGTGGTCATCACAGACAGACGCATACACCAGTCCACATCCAACGTGGCTAACCTAACATTCCTTAAAATAAACTAGGCATGGATCCCACAAGACTTGCCCTTACCTTTGGATGAATAGATGGCAATAACAGCCATACCCATTCAGTCTTTTTCTCCCTTGGTAGGTTGGTCTTTCCAGTATCTGGTACACTGCAAGGGTTACAGTCCTAAAGGGAGACTGTGGGTACTAGCCTCTGATGTTTATGTGATCACGTTGGTCCAGTCATTTCACGTGGCACACCCAGATAAACCTGGCCCTGAGGTTCCGTAAGTCCCTCTTAGAAGGGGGGTACTGTCAAGGGGATGCTGTGACAGAGAGGGACCAGAAGATAGCTGCGTCTGTCTTGATGAACTTCTGCACTGGTTAGAAGTACTTCACCATCTTATTAAACAATTCAGGTTGTTTCCTTGATGGCAGTACTAGAGTTAATCTGTTTACTTGAAGCTCCTGGAGCTTTCCTACCTGGATCGTCTCAGCTGTTCAGTGTTGGCCACTCTTCTCTGCAATATATGCTCACCTAGATATTGCCAGTGTTAGTTCTTACTGCCTGGTTTGGAGTTGGAGGTGTAGTTTATGTTTGGATTTGGCATTTGGAGATTTGTTTTCTTTTGTGTGTACATCCTCATACTCTCCTATTTGATTTGTCCTTCCTTACCTCCCCAGTATTGCTTGGTGAGTGTATTTTGCATAATTGTTATTTATGATTTATCCCTATGTGTCTTCCCTTGTTTGTCTGGTTAGTGACATCCTATACTTCAGCTTCCCATCTCCCTAGGTGGTAGAGGGGACAGATAAGGGTTGATTTAGAAGGAGCATATCAAGGCACAAGAATCTGGCGTCTCCATCTTCAGAGTTAATTCATGGGACAGGGAGAGACAAGGGTGCCCCTAGTTCTAGGGACCTTTTTAGCATCCACAATGCCAAGGCACTGCATGACATACTGGTTGTTAAATCGATATGGCAACAATATCCCATAGTTTTCATATGTCTGACCTGTGGTATAGGGTAGCAAGACAGAAGCCTTTTTTTCAAGGAAAAGAATCCAAGTGCTCCTATTTTTTGCTAAACTTACATAACATTTGCCAAAAGCATGTGGGAAAACATATTCTGGAATAATGAGACCAATATTGAACTTTTTGGCCATAATTCCAAAAGTTATTTTTGGCATAAAGCCAACACTGCACATCACCACATAACCACCATACCCACAGTGAAACATGGTGAAACCAGCATTATTCTTTGGGGCAGTTTTTTGGAAGCTGGAAGTTGGAACTAGAGCTTTAAGGATGGTGAAGGGAATTATGAAAATGTCCAAACATTGGTCAATTTTGCGGCAATTCTTCATGCCTGTGCATAAAAGCTGAAGATGAAGAAAAAATTAACCTTTAAGCATCATAAAAACTCTAAACTTACTTCCAAATCAACAAAGAATAGTTTTATCAGAAGAAGATAAAAGTTTTGAAATGGCTTAGCAAGAGCCCAGATCTGAATCCAATTGAAAATCTGTGTGTAAACCGAAAGAGAGGCCTCACAATCTGATAGATGGAAGCACTATTGCAAAAATAGTGGGCAAAGATTGCCAATTCGATATGTGTCATGCTGATAGACCGCTACCAAAAAAGTCTAAATGCTATCAACATATTATTAGTTTAAGTGTGTGCATATTTATGCAACCACATTATTTTTAGTTCTTCATTTTTTCCACCTAAAATGATTTCAACTTATTTTTAATGGAGGTGTACAGAAAATGGGTGACATTAAAAGTGGAAAAAGTTCTGAAGTGCTTCTTCTAGGTATGGTTGATTTTTTACATGATGAAAATCTGCCATTTTAACAAGGATATGTAGACTTTTTTTATCCAATGTATTTCATTTACAGTCTTGATATAACCCAATGACCATGGATGGATAATGCTGATCAGCAGGGAATGGTTAGGAATCACAATCTTTGGACTGACCACTACAGTCTCTGCATCAGGAGTGTGAAGAAAAAGGACTCTTAAGTTGCTTACTATTGATACTGATGCAAAAAAAAGCTTGATAGTAGTATAGAAAAATTCAACCAACTCTAAGATGCAATATTAATGAGTGGGCTCAAATAATCCCATACAGCTATTCTGACTGTGCAAACACCTCTGTCTATAGTGGTCCTAATTTATAATACTCTCAGAATTTCAGAAGTGCTTATTCTTTCTAGCGTCTGAGATGTGTATTTTCATGTGAAAATGATTCCCAGCGGAGGGAACATTTTTCTTTTGGAAGATTACCTTTTTCAGATCCCATCATTTCAGCAGAGGTCAGCAATAGTCTAATGTCTGCAGGGGCTGTCATCCTTCTTTGAGTATCTGTTCTTGGGGAACGATTGCTCTGAAAGCTCTGATTGTAATATTTTCATCCAGAAATGAATGGTGCCAGAAACATTTAATACAAAGATTTGTGGCTGCAGCAAACATTTATGGAGAAAAACCTTGAAGCATTCTAGTGTATTAAAGTATGAAACGTTTTCATATATAAGTGTGTATTGTGAGTATTGATTCCTTCTCTTCTATGCCCAGTAGAGGTGTTGCCAGGAACATTTAGACACTCAACTCTTACATGTCTATAGACATTAACAAGATGTACAGGTTCATAAGATGGCCAAGGAGGCTAATAGGCAATTAGGATACGTTTTATCCTGCAGTTGTCTTAAATTTACAGACAGATTTAAAATGATTAGCTGGGATTTAAAAAATTGGCATTTTTTTTAATTTTTAGTGAAAAGAATCTGTCAGCAGGTTTTTGCTATGTAATCTGACAACAGGATGATTTAGGACCAGAGACCTTGATTTCAAGCAATGTAGTTTGTTTACTGGGAGCAGCAGTTGTGATAGAATTACAGTTTTCTCAGATGCAGATCTAGCAGTGCTCAGAATGCTGAGCAGTGTATAACCCCGCCCATACAACTGATGGGTAGCTTACTAGCTTTCTGTATGTAGACGATAATCAAAGGTGGGGAGGAGGCTGGACCAGGAAGCACGAGACTTCTAGTCTTCTAATCTGTTGATAAAACGCTGATTTTATTGAAACAGCAAAACACAGCCCAGTAAGTGACTCATCGCTGCAATCAAGGTCTATGCCCTGATATTCTGCTCTCAGATTACATAGCAAAAGCCTGGTGTTGTTTCTAGAATAACAAATGCTGCCTTTTTCTAATCATGGACAACTTAATTAATAATAAAATTCAGCAATAACACTACTATAGTTACCTAAACTGATTACTGCTTGTTCATTACAAGTATAATGCTTCCTAGATTGTGTTTGTGCATAGATAATGAAGTTGCCTATGATCAAAGCGCACATGACAGCTTTAATAAAGGGTCACCTAGATGGTTAAAGGGGTTCCCCATAGGATGGGCCATTAATATAAGTTAGATGGGGGTCCGGCGCCTGGCTTCACCAGTCCTGCTGTTCCGAATTCCATAAGGGGCCAGATGTGAAAAATGTATGGAGTGGAAAAGCCCAGCTCCTTCACATGGTCCAGTGTCCTCTGCCAGGTACTGCAGGTCAGCTTCTAGTCAAATGAATAGTAGGAGCTTATGTGCAATATCCGACAGCAGCCACTGAACAGTGAGTGGAGCTGCTTTGTCCAACTCCATACGCTGTTTACATCCAGCTACTGGCGGAGTTGGAAATCATGGATCATTGATGTGACAAGTGTCGGACCCCCATCGATCTGATATTGATGGACTCTTAGCATTTTATTCTAGCGGGCACACATCCTCCTGAGTTTTTGGAGCTGTCAAACGTACACGATGGTTAGAAAAATTTGGATATCTGGTCATTGCAGTGTGAGGGAAACCTTGGCAGCTCATCAGCTCACGTCAACATGAGAAGAGAATTTTATATAGTAATCATACAAAATAATATTATGTATCGCATGTAGTGTTGAGCATTCCGATACTGCAAGTATCGGGTATCGGCCGATACTTGCGGTATCGGAATTCCGATACCGAGATCCGATACTTTTGTGGTATCGGGTATCGGTATCGGATCAATAGGGATGTGTAAAATAAAGAATTAAAATAAAAAATATTGATATATTCACCTCTCCGGCGGCCCCTGGACATCACGCTGGTAACCGGCCGGCTTCTTTGTTTAAAATGAGCGCCTTCAGGACCTGCGAATGACGTCGCGGGTTCTGATTGGTCGCGTGCCGCCCATGTGACCGGCACGCGACCAATCAGAAGCCGCGACGTCATTCTCATTCACAAAACTCCTAATTCTCGGAATTAAGGACCTGCGAATGACGTCGCGGCTTCTGATTGGTCGCGTGCTGGTCACATGGGCGGCACGCGACCAATCAGAACCCGCGACGTCATTCGCAGGTCCTGAAGGCGCTCATTTTAAACAAAGAAGCCGGCTGGTTACCAGCGTGATGTCCAGCGGCCGCCGGAGAGGTGAGCATATCAATATTTTTTATTTTAATTCTTTATTTTACACATCCCTATGGATCCCAGGGCCTGAAGGAGAGTTTCCTCTCCTTCAGACCCTGGGAACCATGAGAATACCTTCCGATACTTGATGTCCCATTGACTTGTATTGGTATCGGATATCGGTATCGGCGATATCCGATATTTTTTGGGTATCGGCCAATACTATCCGATACCGATACTTTCAAGTATCGGACGGTATCGCTCAACACTAATCGCATGTTATCATCAGAAGTCGCTAGGCATCCTGAGACTAAGAATTTGAAAGTACATTAGGAATATGTGCCTGTCCATATGTGGTGTTAACATGTTATGGCAGTAAAATCTAAAAATTTGTAAAGTTGAAATGATGTTAATTAGTCCTGGCATAAACATGTATAAACTTATATATTGTCACTGTAGTTCAATAATGTCTTGCGTGCAATGCATGTTTTGTGCTGCGATATGTGGCATCGTGATATAGTCATCCACATTGCTAGAATATATATATAGCAATAAACTAATTTAATGAAAATGAAAGACTGATGCTTCCGAATCTTTACAAAGAAAAAAAACAAGTTAATGTAATGCACGACCATAAGTGTCTCGCCTCACTCCCCTCTGCATATGTTCCTTGCACCCCTGGCTGCAGTCCTCCCTCTGAGCATTTTCATTCCAGCTGCCTCCTTGAGATGATGATTTAGCTTCATGCTGACGTCCCTGCAAACAATAGTCGCAGATGGGAGGCGGGTACCGGACACACCACCCAAAATGCCTATTATGTCAGGAAGCTTTTCTCTTCTCATCAGTTTCTTATGGCTATTAATATTGCCCATTTCTAGATGATTTATCCTCGAGGTGTCTTTGTTAACTCTGCGGATGCCATAACATTTGTAAGATGTTCTTTAGATACAATTAGACTGCACAGTAGAAACACTGAATACCTATGAACACTGCAATAATCATCATTCTTATTATTACAGAAAATACCCTGTGCTATGTGTGTACATGGTCATTGTATGTTTTGCCATATCTACGCATACAGTAGATGCATGTCCATACTGCAAGCTTATGTAATAGGCTTCATTACAGTTTGGAAATACAAGGGTAACATCATGTATTAAAGTGAATGTCACCAGTTTTTTTTCCACTATTCTGAGAGCAGCATAATGTAGAGACAAGGACCCTAATTCCAGCTATGTCTCTGTAACGTGGCTGGGAATGGTAGCCGTCCGACCATGCTACATGAATATGTGGGTGCTGTAATTAACTCAGCAATAAGCCTCTGAAGATTGCATGGTGCCCTTGTACTTGGCAGGCCAGGACCAAATGTTGTTTTATTGTACAGCAGTTTGATAAGAACTAAGTGTTAGGACAGGCGGAATGCACCAAATAATGATTAGCAATGATATAAGGTGCGTTCGCAGTCCAGGGTCCACCGTGCAGCTAAGACACCTGATGCTTGGTAATGACGGACTATATATAGTGTGAGTACACACACGGGTTAGCTTCACCCGGTATGAAGGAAGTGAATCCTGTTGCATCACAGGGCCGCTATACCGCACAGAGAGAGCAAGCACGGCGACACAGAACTCTGTCCCAAGACTCAGGGTAAAAGTCCCTCTAGATCTCTTGCGCTCGACACTTCTACTGTGGTGCCAGGGAATCAACTTAAACTAAATATTAACCGCACAAGAGTGCGTGCAGCGCCGCTCTGGCGGATGCCACTAACCACCCTGACAAAGGCCAGGAAAGCGCACTATCTGCGCACGGCGCCGCTCTGGCGGTCGCTGCTAACTAGAAACAGTATCTTGTGCTAATGTGCATGATGGCACTGTCAGGCGCTAGGTAGCTCTACCATTCGCGAGCAGGCAACAACACTAGGGATGGGAACGATTCGGAGCTTTCATCTATCGACAGGCATTCATCCACACACACAAGTTAAACAGTTTACAATAGCGCATGGCCGAGCGGCAATGCGAACCTTTTATAGTAGTAGCACTCCGGGACCTTCCTGATGGTCCAATAGGAGCTGCAACAGGACCTGAGCATGTGACCCCCGACCTCCAATGGGAGGTCGTCCCAAGGGCATGCTCAGTGTGGGAAAAGTAGTACTTAGTCCCTGAAACGCCTGCTCGCTGCTGACCAGTGCTGGCTACAAAGGCAGATCCTGGAAAGGCAGCAGTACACAAGCGCACAGTATCAGCTTGAGCCAGATGCTGGGATCGACGTCTCTGCTGAGCAGGCTCCACTGTGGCTGGAGGAGAATGGGAGCGGACATGGTTCGAGATTCCCCCTGGGCAGCGGCGGGAACTCGGCACCTAACACTAAGTATATCAGATAGTAGGCACAATATTTCATGAATGCTTCACTTGCAATATGCAGAAATAGTCACTTTTCAGTTACTTGTGATGATGCATTGCTTTTCTACATCTCACAACAGTCTTCAACCCATCAATGGATGTATTCCATCCTCCCTGTGAAGACCACACGGTTCAGGATGTAATGTTGTGGCTCTTCACAGCTACTCTCAGTTCCCAGTTGGCTAATGAAGACCCCATTGGCTGAGGTGCAATGGTATGACTCTTTACTAGTATTCTCAAAGTCATCTTGTTCAGAGACACAGGCTCTTTGCTGTGAAACTGTATCTTCATCTTCTCTGTAGGAGAACACATGTCCTAGGTTCTTCTCTTATAGACAATTTTTTGCTGAAGTCCTGTTTATGCAATTCCTTCTTTTCAATTCTCTTCAATTCGGTCTCCCCTGACCAAGGTCCTGTACCATCACAATGACCTCCATGGCCTACACCTAGCACTTCTTCCTTTCCTTCCATTGCTGCTCTGGCTCCTGCCTGAAATTCATCTTTCCACTGTTTCTTCACTTTCCTTGGAATCGTACTATCTCATGTCTCAAGTCTCCCTCTTGGCACATGAGCAGCCTTTAAATCCGGGTCTGCAAGTAGATATATCATTGGTCAGTAGTGTTGAGCATTCCGATACCGCAAGTATCGGGTATCGGCCGATACTTGCAGTATCGGAATTCCGATACCGAGATCCGATACTTTTGTGGTATCGGGTATCGGTATCGGATCAATAGGGATGTGTAAAATAAAGAATTAAAATAAAAAATATTGATATGCTCACCTCTCCGGCGGCCCTGGACATCACGCTGGTAACCGGCCGGCTTCTTTGTTTAAAATGAGCACCTTTAGGACCTGCAAATGACGTCGCGGCTTCTGATTGGTCGCGTGCCACCCATGTGACCGGCACGCGACCAATCAGAAACCGCGACGTCATTCTCATTCACAAAACTCCTAATTCTAGGAATTAAGGACCTGCGAATGACGTCGCGGCTTCTGATTGGTCGCGTGCCGGTCACATGGGCGGCACGTGACCAATCAGAAGACGCAATGTCATTCGCAGGTCCTAAAGGCACTCATTTTAAACAAAGAAGCCGGCCGGTTACCAGCGTGATGTCCAGGGGCCGCCAGAGAGGTGAGCATATCAATATTTTTTATTTTAATTCTTTATTTTACACCTCACTATGGATCCCAGGGCCTGAAGGAGAGTTTCCTCTCCTTCAGACCCTGGGAACCATCAGGATACATTCCGATACTTGATGTCCCATTGACTTGTATTGGTATCGGATATCGGTATCGGCGATATCCGATATTTTTCGGGTATCGGCCGATACTATCCGATACCGATACTTTCAAGTATCGGACGGTATCGCTCAACACTATTGGTCAGTACTTCTCAGTTGCTAAACCCTGTTTGAGTCATAACAAGAAATCTGCCTCAGCTAGTGCCCATATAACTCCTCCCATCTGACCCAGTACCAACTATTAACCCTGTATGCTACTAACTAACTGTTGCTGGGCTGAAAATGACTGCATTAGTATTTCAACTCATAGCAATGCAAATTACCAAATGAATAAAACAGTACAATGCATTATATAATCACAGATTGTTCAAGGAAGATTTCACAGCATTTCCAATTCCATACATATAATTTACTAGGCTGCTTACTGCATGTTTTGATAAAATCACTGTTCAATATCAGTAAGAGATTATCACGAGAGGACTAGTGAACCTGCTGCCATCTAGTCTCCCACATCAATGAGATTTGTATAACCCCACCACCAACACTAAGTGGTAGCTTTTTGCCTATGCAGAGCGGACAAAGAAAACAGCCAATCAGTGACGTAGGCAGGGTTATATGTACATTCAGAAAACTGAGAGATCTGCAGAAGATGAAACAGTGATAAAAAATATAATATGCAAGTAAGTGACCCTTAGCTGAAATCAGGGTTTTTGCCCCTACATTATCCTGCTCTCTGATCAAATAACAAAAATCTGATAACATCTTCCATTTAATGATATCAATGTAAATACTGACACTCATCTAACTTAAGATTTTTTGTGACTATGGCCACAAATCATCAAGGCTGGTGTTTTGCATTTCAGTCTTGATGAATAGTGCACTGGAGCGAAATGTGCCAAATTCATTAAGATTTTAATGAAATTTGCACACCTTACAGCTGCCGTGTGCTTGAGAAAAAAAAGTTTGAAAATTTTTAAAACAATTTTATGCCACAATTCTGTCGAAAACTGATGATTCGGGCCCTCAGTGTTCTTGAATTGCCTTACTCTGTCAAGCTTATGAAATGCTATGCTGACATTTTAGTAAATCTGTTTCCCCCCTCTGTTTTCCAAATGTCACAACCATTTTTGATCTTTTGCACGTTGTTGTTACCAGGTTTTCTAAATCTTTTGAGCAGCAGTTCTGCCTATGTATACAGCTAAGGAGAACAAAATGTAGGTCAATACATGACTGATGTAATGTAGACATATTTTTCAAAGGGGTTGTCTCAGGACCAACGCAAGTAATAGTGGTGAGACCCCAACCAGACCCTTATGGCTATTATAAAAGTAATTTGTCAGTATACATTGGATACACACTGGACATGCAGTTGTTTTATATATTTCTAATTAATTATATAATTCTCCTCCTCCTGTAAATTAGATTAATTTATGGGAAGTACATCTTTTAAAATAAACTAATTAAAGAATGCCAGTTAGATTTAATTGGAACTTTCCACATGTTCTCTGCATTAGCACCAACTATAATTTATGAAATAATTAGGTAATTTGTGAACATCGTGAATATTCTGCACAAATAGTGTGAGCCCTTTAACCAACTTCACAGTGACCTCGTTCAGGCAAGTCTCTTTACTAAGACTTCATTTATATAGTAAGAGTCTTGGCTCTCTCCCTCTGGTCTTAGCCTAGATACTGCAAATAGAACAGCAATGGATAAGTGGTTGGGGTGATCAGCCCAGATGGTACAACAGAGGGTACTGCTATTACTTGGGTAAATTATCATAATGATGTATTATTGCATGAGCAGGTTCGATGTCTTGAGATGTAGTATTTTAGCTGCATCGTGATGTCTGTACTTGTGCAGAGACATATTGGTATGTGCTGGTATATACCTTGTGGTGATATGCAGATTTTTGTTCTTGCATTTCTATTAACTGTGAGCTGAATTTGAATTTGTTCTCCAGACAATTTTGCTCCATTAGAAACCTTGGAGCTTGAAATGTATAAATGCTTGCGATGCAGTTTTTTTTAGGCAAACTTAACCTAAAGCACAAACTCTGTTTAAAAGTATTTTAGTGATATAGGCACATATGAATTTGTTGAGTGGAATTTACTGTAGTCTAAACAGTCCTCTCAATTCTTCCAAAGTAGAAGTCAGGGCTTGCAATATACATGACCTTCTGACTGTCTTTTTTCAATTAAAAGAATATGATATTTTGAAGGAAAATATGTATGATTCATTATAGTGCTATGATCTACCTACTAACAAAAGTGTTTTAATTACTGTATTTTTCTGACCATAAGACGCACTTTTTTCCTCCAAATTTGGGAGGAAAGTGTGGGTGCGCCTTATGGTACGGATGTAGCATGTGGGGATGGGGGCAGCAGTGAGTGGGATCCCACTGTTATCCCACTTCAGGATGTCCCTGCTGCCCAGAATCAGTGCTGGGGAAACCCTGTGGTGCCGATGATTAAGTGCAGTGAATATTCATTAGCTACTCCCCGCCCACCTATCAGCTGAGCTGTGAGTCTGGAGAGGCAAATGAATACTGCACTTAAGCAGGGACACACATGGCTTCCCCAGCGCTGATTCCTGCAGCAGCTGGGGAGATCCATGTGTCCGGGGCAGGAGGAGGCAGCAGCAGCAGGGTCCGGGAGAGAGGAGATCGCTGTACCTTCCTGGGCTGGAGCTGAGTGCTGTGCAATGTGCACAAGGAGGACATGTGATGATGTCAGAAGTGGGCGGGCTGGAGCATCACATGGCAGCACAGAGCCCCCCCTCTTCTTGACATCATCACAGGTCCTTCAGACTCCAACACTAGAATCTGCTGGCTTCCATTACCTGTGCTGTGGAAAGGCAACAAGAGGGAGGGCTCTGTGTGCAGTCATGGGATGCTTTTACCTCACCACAGTGTGGCTGGCTGCCACAATTAAGAGGTTAGTCTTTCCAAAACACAATAAAGCACTCTGCCACTTCTTTAGTGAACTATAACTCCTAGCATGTCATAGGATCTGCAGGACATGCTGGGAGTTATAGTTCTCCCATTGGATTTTAAAGCAGCACTCCAGTGTTATTTTGCAGTGCTGGAGTGGTGCTTTAAATATAAGCCCTGTGCCCCCATTCTTATACTCACCCTCCAGCATCTTCATATAGTACTGTACAGACACCACACTGGTCCCGCAGCTTCCAACATAATAACATACTATTATATGTGGTGTTATTATATACAATAGTATGTTATTAAATATTTTTACCACATTTTTTTGCTTCAAATATTTTTTTCCCTATTTTCCACCTCTAAAACCTGGGTGCGCCTTATAGTCCGGTGCGTCTTATAGTCTGAAAAATACGGTATTTATTTTACTTTTAATGTATATAGTGCCATCAATTTCCATAGTACTTTACACATATCATTATTGTCCCCATTGAGGTTCACAAAGTAAATTCCCTATCTGTATGTGGGAAGAAACCAAAATACCCAAAGGAAACCCATGTAAACATGTGGAAAAGATACAAACTCCTTGCAGATGTCCTTGGGGGAAATTTGAACCCAGGACCCCACTGCTGCAAGGCTACAGTGCTAATTACTGTAATGCCATGCTGCCTTCAAAGTGCTCTATCAATGCTCTTAATTCACAAAATACTGAAAAATATTGAAAGAAATTCCACTGCAGAAATCCTAGGCTGAACCATGCACCTCTCCTGCTGATTTTCAGGTTGCACTGGTGTGAATCCTTAGGCAGATCAGCACCACTGGAGGAGACTGTTTAAGGGGTGTACTGGGACCGTGTCATACTCCCGTTTCCCCATATAATGTTATCTACATATAAATGTTATATATCATTATGTTTTTCTTGTGTATAGGGAACGTATAGTGACCTGTTCGGCCCACTAGATGGAACCCATGACACCGTAGCATTATTAGTGTAGTGAATAGTTAACTATAGGAGGAGCTGACTGGTATAAGGTAGGAATAGCTTCCTGGTTAGGGCAGTGGGGCCAGTATGCCCAGGCAGCTTGGTCGGGCATCAAAGCCCAGGCTACCCTGCAGCTGCGCAACATTAAAGTGCATTGCCCAGCCATCCAGAGATCACCAGGCTAGAAATTTAACTGTACAGCAGACAGGCAGCAGTGAAGAATCAAAAGATGAAAGCAGGGCCAGGACAGTATGGGTACACTGGTGGCTCCATAATGTGGCATCTCGTTGCATTGGCTCTCAGATCCAGTGCGAAAAGGCTGAGGGAACCCCTAAGCACAGTGAGTTTGGACAGGGAGAACGCTATGTTACCGCAAGAAGCGGTGCGACCCAGGCACACACTCGAGGCCGAAAGGGAAGAAGCATGGAGAGAAATGTGAAATGTTTGAAACCTGTGCTGTGAAGTTACGAGTAAAGTTGCGAAAAGGACAACTTACCATGCTGGGTACTATAAGAAAAAAAGCTGCATAAAAGAACAATTTTTATTGAAGAATTAGAAAAATCCCTATTTAGGCCATATATCAAAGCCGGAAAAGTAAACCCCAGAAGTGAAGAAGCAGCAGCCATTGTGTACAGCAGCATGCTCAAGAAAGAGACTCTGCAGCCTCCACCAGCACAGCTACAAGCCAAAAAGGAAAGAGTTGTAGCTCCTGTCCATTTTCTGGTGACAATAAAACAAATCTATAAAGGCACAGATGATTGGCCTCGGGGAGACCAAAACATCCAACACCGCGGAGACACCATCACGTGTTTCTCAACGCAGTGATTCCAGAACACTGCCCCCATCCCTTATGGGAAATATGCAGATGCATGTAAAGAAGCTGCGGAGACACCATCACGTGTTTCTCGACGCAAGCAGTGAATAGCCAGGCCTTTCCCCGGGAAGGAACATCCTTCATAGGATGCTGCCCTTCCCGTGGTTGTTCCTTCCCGGGGAAAGGCCTGGCTATTCACTGCTTGCGTCGAGAAACACGTGATGGTGTCTCCGCAGCTTCTTTACATGCATCTGCATATTTCCCATAAGGGATGGGGGCAGTGTTCTGGAATCACTGTGTTGAGAAACACGTGATGGTGTCTCCGCGGTGTTGGATGTTTTGGTCTCCCCGAGGCCAATCATCTGTGCCTTTATAGCCTTTTTACTAGGCACTGCTCCTAATAGCCAGATTCCTACTCCACACTGATGAGGGGCAAAAACCCCGAAACAGCTGTCTGTGGATGGATACCATGCTTGGCATAGGTGGCTTTCCTTCATAGGATGCTGCCCTTCCCGTGGTTGTTCCTTCCCGGGGAAAGGCCTGGCTATTCACTGCTTGCGTCGAGAAACATGTGATGGTGTCTCCGCAGCTTCTTTACATGCAATAAAACAAATCTGACATGTGCTGAGTGTGCAAAATATCTATGTAAAGGACATGTGTTTTATTATTGTGTTCAGGGCCGGCTCCAGGTTTTTGAGGGCCCCGGGCGAAAGAGTCTCAGTGGGCCCCCCCCCTTTAACACATACCCGATTTATGATGCACAGATACGGCAGAGAAATGTATAGTACAATGCCAGATTTCACTTCTTACATGAGTGATAGCTATTGTAAATTCTGCAGTGTATATATACAGGACAGGAGGAGTGGTACTGTGCAGTGTATATATACAGGAGGAAAGGTGCTGTGCAGTGTATACGGTATATACAGGAGAGGTGCTGTGCAATGTATACATACAGGAGGAAAGGTGCTGTGCAGTGTATATATACAGGGGGAAAGGTGCTGTGCAGTGTATATATACAGGAGAGGTGCTGTGCAGTGTCGTGAGCAGGGCGTTGTTGTATCAGAAAATCTTTTCTGTTTTGAGTTTTTCTATGAAACAAAGACTTTTCTACATAAACAATGTTGTTTGGTTTTGCGGCCCTAACAGATCTGTGCTACAAAGTAACATCGCTCGGGCATTAATGAGGGACCTGATGCTGAATCCTTTCCACAAACCCTAATGACCCAATTAGTGCCCCGTCATTAGAAGCTCATTAAACGCCTCCCTGTCCCGAGCAATCATGTACAGTATGGGGGGATCCTGCAGCCCACCCGTGACTGCTCCATACCATACACTGCCCTCTGTCGCTCTCACTATTATCCTGTGCATTTCTCCTTCATCGTTACCCCATGTTACACTTGTCACCCCCCACTACAGAGTAGCAGGGCAGCCAATGTCACCCCCTCCCGGACCCTAATGGCAGTAGGAAATGTCTGCTCCTCTATTGGGTTGGAACCTGATTTAATCAAGGAATAATGTGGATTTGTTGTCGGTGGCTGCAGGGGAAGGGTTAAGTGATGCCATGTTCTTGGTGGGAGCAGTGGCAGCTGCTGGGACCTGGACAGACACAACCAATGTTGCTGTGACTGCACAGTGTGATGTGGAGGAGAGAAGCTGAGACTCCGGAGCAGAAATCACCTACATGCCAGCACTGGGCAGAGTCCCTCCAGTCACCAGCATGGGGCCACGGGGCCCCAACCTACAGCCCACATGGCAGCAGCTCCCCTTCCTCCTGGCATCTGGTTAACCCCATTTATGCGGGTCAGATTGTTATATTTAAGGTTTAGCAATAACCTTCATACAGATGGGAAGGGGTTAAGCTTCTTCCTACCCCACTGGTGCAGGTTTGGTGCAGCATGCATGTATTCTGGGGTTCTGGGAGAGCTGGGTGGCTGCAGGCTGCACCCCACCAGCTGCTCCTCCAGACATCACCCACATTTTTAGGCAGCAGAGACAGACAGCAGCAGACTGAGCCACAGGACCAACTGCAATTATTGCTGGATACCTTTGCACTCTGGTAGGACTAGCTCCTCCGGAATCTTCCTGATAAGTTCAGCTCAGCAGCACTGTCTGCAGCCAGCCAGGGGCCAGAGCAGAGAACTGCTCTCTCCACCCACAAACAGTCACGCTGGCTGCCTTCTGTTAACCCCTATGTGTGCCTGCCTGGCTGCACTGACTGAGTGAGAAGATGCTTGTGTCAGAGCTGGCACATAGGGGTTAAGAGAACGCAGCCAGCAGTGACTTTGTGGGCGGAGAGAGCATGTTATCTCCTGCTCTGCTCTCCCAGCTGCTAGTGGGCCCCCCTTTCTTCCCAAGGCCCCGGCATTTGCCCGCTGTGCCGGGTGCTGACGCCAGCCCTGATTGTGTTCAATGTAAAAATGCATGAACCTGTTCAACCTTTTTAGAGACAAAAAAGAAAAACTGAAGTTTTCATTATTTTTCATTTGATGTTTTATAAAATATATTAACACAAAGTTATATTTAGATAAATTTCATGTTATAGTAATAGAAATCTAAAACATGTTTGATGTTTGTGTGCAGAATGCTAGAAAGCGAGCATAATCGCAAACAGCTTGTGTAACCTTTTTCTGAAAAAAATAAATAAAAATGTAGCTTTAATTTCATTTTTAATTTGTTTATGATCAGCCATGTTCACATACAGTTTAATAATGACATAGGTATTCAAATAAAACACTTAAAGTAGCTAAAATCAACATTTTAACAGGTGGGGTCATATTGACCTGAAACAGTACAAGTGTATAGTAACTGCGATCAGAACAGCAGGGTTAAGGGGCTATGTGGGGTCTCATACTTTATATAGGATGCTATGTGGGCATTCACAATGTTGGGGCTTTGTGAGAGCCAATAGTGTAGATAGAAAAGCTATGTGGGGTTCATACAATATGTAGGAGGCTATGTGAGGGCTCATACTGCATATAAAGAGTCTATGTGAGGTTCATACTGAATATAGGGGCTATGTTGGGGCTCAGAATGTACATAGGAGGCTACATGACGGTTCACTTTTTATGTATAGAGACAATGTGGGGCTCATACTGTATTTAGGGGGTTATGTGAGGCTCATACTGTATATAGGCAGCTATGTGGGGGCTCACACTGTATATAGGGTGTCTTACTGTATTTAGGGGGCTGTGTGCAGCTCATACTGTATAGAGATGATCGAATATGTTCGTAAAATGATCGCCAAACATAAATTCGGCATGAATATGGTACAATTGGATTTGTGATCGGTAACTCAAGCGTTTTTCTTAAAATCAGAAAAAGTCAGTAACATTCGGTAAAAGATAGAATAAAAGCTGGCAATTCATGTGCCGCTATCAGTAAAATCACAGCATGACAGGTTAGAATAGAATAGATAGAATAGATATATACTTAGAATACATACATAAATATATATATATATATATGTATATATATATACTAGCTGAAGAGCCCGGCGTTGCCTGGGCATAGTAAATATCTGTGGTTAGTTATAGCACCTCACTTCTCTTATTTTCCCATCACGCCTCTCATTTTCCCCCTCACATCTCTCATTTTCTCCCTTACACCTCTCATTTTCCCCCTCATTCCTCTTAATTTCCCCCTCACTCCTCTCATTCCCCCCTAACACTTGCCATTTTGACCTCACATCTGTCATTTTCCGATCACTCCACTCAGCGTCGGACTGGAGCACCTTGGGCCCACCAGAGAAAATCATTCTTGGGGCCCACTATGTAGCTACATAGAAATAGATACAAGACCACCAATTGTGCGGTAAAAAGCGCTAATATCAGGGTATAATATAAGGTAGTTCACGTCTTAATAATGTAGCAAGGGTTGGGGTAGCCCCCTCACAGAATATAATGTAGTCCCCTGAGAGAATGCAGTTCCACCACAGAATATAATGCAGCCCTCCAATAGAGTATACTGTAGCCCCCATAATATAAAGTAGTACCCTAAGTATAATGCAGTCCCCCCACAGAATATAATGTAGCCCCCCCAGGGCCATATTTAGATTTTCTGCTGCCCTAGGCACTTTTAGCGCTGCCTCCCCCTTTGGTGAGTATGACACTATCGGCAGTGACTTTGGCAAGAATCGCTGATGTGAAAGTCGCCTTTTGTAGCAGGTTGGGCAGTTTTTCTGCATCTGCCGTGTAATGGATCACTTACAGCAACACTGCATTCGGCCTCATTCATCCCCTATGGGATTTGCGGCACTTGCCGTGATCTGGCAAGTGTGGTACCATACCTCCCAACTTTTGAAGAAGGGAAGGAGGTATAAAGTTTGCGGCGCGCGTAGTGCGCCACGGCAAATTTTAGGCCACGCCTCTGACCACATCCATTTCACAACTAGGCACTCCCATATCCATGTCCCAACCACAGCCATTTAGCACTGCTGATCACACTGTTTTATATACAATAATTATAAACAAAAAGAAATATGGCCACACATGATGCTCAATACTGTATTACGGCCACCACACATGATGCTCCATACTGTATAATGGCCACACATGATGCTCCATACTGTATAATGGCCACACATGATGCTCCATAGTGTATAATGGCCACACAGTGCTCCATACTGTATAATGGCCACACATAGCGCTCCATACTGTATAATGGCCACACAGTGCTCCATACTGTATAATGATCCCACATGATGCTCAATACTGTATAATGGCCACAAATGATGCTCCATACTGTTTAACGGCCACACATGATGCTTCATACTGTATAATGGCCACACATGATGCTCCATACTGTATAACGGCCACACATGATGCTCCATACTGTATAATGGCCACACATGATGTTCCACACTGTATAATGACCCCCCTCCAGTATGCATGGCGGCTCATATCCCCCCTCCTGTATGCATGGCTCATATTCCCCCTCCAGTATGCATGGTTCTGGCTCATATTCCCACCCCAAATACATGGCTCATATTCCCCCCTCCTGAATGCATGGCTCTGGCTCATATCCCCTCCCTGAATGCATGGCTCATATTCCCCCCTCCTGAATGCATGGCTCTGGCTCATATCCCCCTTGAATGCATGGCTCATATTCCCCCCTCATGTATGCATGACTCTGGCTCATATCCCCCCTGAATGCATGGCTCATATTTGTCCTCCTGAATGCATGACTCTGGCTCATATCCCCACCTGAATGCATGGCTCATATTCCCCCCTCCTGTATGCATGGCTCTGGCTCATATCCCCCCCCTGAATGCATGGCTCATATTCCCCCTCCAGTATGCATGGCTCTGGCTCATATTCCCCCCCAATGCATGGCTCATATTCCCCCCTCCTGAATGCATGGCTCTGGCTCATATCCCCCCCTGAATGCATGGCTCATATTCCCCCTCCTGAATGCATGGCACTGGCTCATATTCCCCCCTCCTGTAAGCATGTCTCTGGCTCATATCCCCCCCCTGAATGCATGGCTCATATTCCCCCTCCAGTATGCATGGCTCTGGCTCATATTCCCCCCCAATGCATGGCTCATATTCCCCCCTCCTGAATGCATGGCTCTGGCTCATTTTCCCCCCTGAATGCATGGCTCATATTCCCCCTCCTGAATGCATGGCTCTGGCTCATATTCCCCCCTCCTGTATGCATGGCTTCTCTCAACCACGCCCGCTCCCACTCCCGCTCCTGCTCCTCCATGGTGCGCTGGCTTATGTCCTCCTTCATCCCCCCGTCCCTCATACTCACCTGACCGGCATCACCTGTCCCACACACCACGCGGCCGCGCCAACATCCCTCTGCCTCTGTCACGACTCCCGGCGCAGCACCTTCTTCCTGCGTGAGCGGTCATGTGATACCGCTCATTAAGGTCATGAATATGCACATATTCATGACCTTAATGAGCGGTACCACGTGAGCGCTCATTTAGGAGGAGCTGCAGACGCCGAGACCAGGCATCGCTGGAGCAGGGTCAGGTGAGTATCGTCTTCAAGGAGGGTGGGTGGGAAGTAGGTGGGCGAGCGTGGGGGGGGGGGCCCTGGAGCAGTGGGGGCCCTGTGTCAGTGCCTGGGCCCACCGGAGAATCCTACGATTCTCTGGTGGGCCAGTCCGAGCCTGACTCCACTATTTTCCCTCACTCCTCTCATTTTACACTCACACCTTTTCATTTTTACCTCACACCCTCATTTTCACCTCACACCTCTCATTTTCCCCTCAGTATATACATGTTTGTCATCTCCCTTATATACAGTATAGTATACACCTGTATGTCATCTCCTGTATAAAGTATATACCTGTATGTCACCTCCCCTGTAAATAGTATACACCTGCTGTATGTCATCTCCTCCTGTGTATTGTATAAACCTATGTGTCATCTCCTCCTGTATATAGTATATACCTGTATGTCATCTCTTCTGTATATACTATATACCTGTATGTCATCTCATCCTATGTATAGTATATACCTGTATGTCATCTCCTGTATATAGTATATACCTGTATGTCATCTCCTGTATATAGTATATACCTGCTGTATGTCATCTCCTCCTCTAAATACCTATGTGTCATCTCCTCTTTTATATAGTATATACCTGTATGTCATCTCCTCCTGTATATAGTATATACGTGTGTCATCTCCTCCTGTATATAGTATATACCTGTAAGTCATCTCCTCCTGTATATAGTTAATACCTGTGTGTCATCTCCCCTGTATATAGTATATACCTGTGTCATCTCCCCTGTATATAGTATATACCTGTGTGTCATCTCCCCTGTATATAGTATGTACCTGTATGTCATCTCCCCTGTATATAGTATATACCAGTGTGTCATCTCATCCTGTATATAGTATATACCTGTATGTCATCTCCTCCTGTAAATAGTATATACCTGTGTGTCATCTCCTCCTGTATATAGTATATACCTGTGTGTCATCTCCCCTGTATATAGTATATACCTGTGTCATCTCCCCTGTATATAGTATATACCTGTGTGTCATCTCCTCCTGTATATATTATATACCTGTGTGTCATCTCCTCCTGTATATAGTATATACCTGTGTGTCATCTCCCCTGTATATAGTATGTACCTGTATGTCATCTCCCCTGTATATAGTATATACCAGTGTGTCATCTCCTCCTGTATATAGTATATACTTGTGTGTCATCTCCTCCTGTATATAGTATATACCTGTTTGTCATCTCTCCTGTATGTAGTATATATCTGTGTGTCATCTCCCTTGTATATAGTATATATCTGAATGTCATCTCCTCCTGTATTAGACCGCGTTCACACGTTATTTGGTCAGTATTTTTACCTCAGTATTTGTAAGCTAAATTCGCAGCCTGATAAATCCCCAGCCAACAGGAATCCCTCCCCCTTACAGTATCTGTTAGCTCACAAATACACATAATAGACAGGTCATGTGACTGACAGCTGCCGTATTTCCTATATGGTACATTTGTTGATCTTGTAGTTTGTCTGCTTATTAATCAGATTTTTATTTTTGAAGGATAATACCAGACTTGTGTGTGTTTTAGGGCGAGTTTCATGTGTCAAGTTGTGTGTGTTGAGTTGCATGTGGCGACATGCATTTAGCGACTTTTGTGAGATGAGTTTTGTGTGGCGACATGCGTGTAGCAACTTTTTGTGCGTCGAGTTGCATGTGACAGGTTAGTGTAGCAAGTTGTGTGCAGCAAGTTTTGCGCATGGCAAGTTTTGCACGTGGCGAGTTTTATGTGTGGTGTGTTTTGAGTATGTGCAAGTCTTGTGTGAGGCAACTTTTGCATGTGCTGCAACTTTTGTGCATGTGGCAATTTTTCCGCGTGTGCAAGTTTTGCATGTGGCGAGTTTTCCATGAGGTGAGTTTTGCACGTGTGGCGAGTTTTGCATGAGCCTAGTTTTGCATGTGGCGAGTTTTGCGCATGGCAAGTTTTGAGCTGCGACTTTTGTGTTTCGACTTTCATGTGGCGAGGTTGGTGTATGTGTGGTGAAATGTGTGCTGAGGGTGGTATACAGTATGTGTTCAAGCATGTGGTAGTGTGTGGCGCATTTTGTGTGTGTGTTCATATCCCCGTGTGTGGTGAGTATCCCATGTCGGGGCCCCACCTTAGCAACTGTACGGTATATACTCTTTGGCGCCATCTCTCTCACTCTTTAAGTCCCCCGTGTTCACATCTGGCAGCTGTCAATTTGCCTCCAGCACTTTTCCTTTCACTTTTTCCCCATTATGCATTATGTAGATAGGGGCAAAATTGTTTGGTGAATTGGAACGCGTGGGGTTCAAATTTCGCCTCACAACATAGCCTATGACGCTCTCGGGGTCCAGACGTGTGACTGTGCAAAATTTTGTGCCTGTTGCTGCGATGGTGCAGATGCCAATCCCGGATATACACACACACATACACACACATTCAGCTTTATATATTAGATATGTCAGTGACACACACACATATACAGTATATATATATGTATATATATTTATATATACTTACCTTGTAATGTCTTCACATCCTGTTCCGTCCAAATGTCTCTGGGTCCCAGAATTCCAAGCGACGGAAGTTCACCGACCTCCATATTGGGACACCCAAATGATGAGTGTCTCAATATGAAAACTGCTGGTGGTACCAGCATCTTGCACGGTACCACCAGTGGAACATCCTTGCAACACACACACATACTGTATATGCCGTACGCCCACCACACACACACAAACACACTGTATATGCCATATGCACCACACACACACACACACACACACACTGTATACACCATACACACCACACACACACACGTACACACTGTATATTCTGTACGCAGCCTCTTGCGCGGTACCACCAGCAGAACACCGTCGCGAACATGCAGCCGCCAGGATCAGCAGAATGATTCACTGACTGCCGCCATCTTTGTACAGGAGGAATGTATGCACAGTTTTAATGTGATCACCACTATCTGTCTGCACAAAGATAGAGGCAGTCTGATTTCCTACTCTTGCGTGAATTCCGCGCAGGGGCAGTGAATTATTCTGCTGATCCCGGTGGCAGATGTGTGAGGTGTCTATAGACAGAGGAAGCCGGTCACATAAAGGGGTTTTCCCATGAACGAAAGTTCATTTTAAAAATTGTCTGCGTCTGACCGTGTACGGAGCATACCATATTTCCTGAGCAGGGGAGGAAGCAAAAGACAATACTGACATTACAGCAGGGGATCACAGAGGATTTATTTTGTCAGGTAAAATATTTTACTGACTGATTTTAGACAACATTTTTCCTCAAAAAATGTATCCTCTGAGATCAAAGCACACAGGGGTGACAGAGACATAGCACAGGGGGGAGACTGTCATGATCCCAATGGCAGGGGATCACAAAAGGACAAGCACAAAAAACAAAACAAGCTCTAGGGTGATGGAAACTGAGCTGACCGCGATCCTGAACCTCAACACACAACTAGCTGTAGCCGGGGAACGTGCCTACGATGATTCTAGACGTCTCGCACCAGCCGAAGAACTAACTTTCCCTATTAGAAGAAACACAGACCTCTCTTGCCTCCAGAGAAACACCCCACAGAAATAGCAGCCCCCCACATGTAATGACGGTGAAATGAGAGGAAAGCACATACGTAGTTATGAAAACAGATTCAGCAAAATGAGACCCCGCTAAAGCTAGATAGCAGAGGATACAAAAGTGAACTGCGCGGTCAGCGAAAAACCCTACAAAAAACCATCCTGAAATTACTTGAACTCATATTCCAACTCATGGAACATGAGGAGTAATATCAGCCCACTAGAGCAACCAGCAAAAAGGAATCACATATCTGCAAGCTGGACTAAGACAAAAATTAAGCAAAACGTGGAACAGGAAAATCAAAAACTTAGCTTGTCCTGAAGAATACAGAAGCGGGAAGCAGAGGTAACAAGACACACTGATTACATTGATAGCCGGCGAGGAAATGACAAGAAAGCCAGGTTAAATAGGAAACTCCCATATCCTGATGGAACAGGTGGACACCAGAGACCGCAGAGAACACAAGTCACCCAGTACCATCTGTAACCACCAGAGGGAGCCCAAAAACAGAATCCACAACAGTACCCCCCCTTGAGGAGGGGTCACCGAACCCTCACGAGAACCACCAGGGCGACCAGGATGAGCCCTATGAAATGCACGGACCAAATCAGCAGCATGAACATCAGAGGCAACCACCCAAGAATTATCCTCCTGACCATAACCCTTCCACTTGACCAAATATTGAAGTTTCCATCTGGAAACACGAGAATCCAAGATCTTCTCCACAACATACTCCAATTCTCCCTCCACCAGCACCGGAGCAGGAGGCTCAAGCGAAGGAACAACAGGTACCTCATACTTCCGCAACAAGGACCGATGGAACACATTATGAATAGCAAACGATGCCGGGAGATCCAAACGAAACGACACAGGGTTAAGAATTTCCAAGATCCTATAGGGACCGATGAACCGAGGCTTGAACTTAGGAGAAGAGACCTTCATAGGAACAAAACGAGAAGACAACCACACCAAGTCCCCAACACGAAGTCGAGGACCCACGCGGCGACGGCGATTAGCAAACTGCTGAGCCCTCTCCTGGGACAACTTCAAATTGTCCACCACATGACTCCAAATCTGATGCAACCTATCCACCACCATGTCCACTCCAGGACAATCAGAAGGCTCCACCTGACCAGAGGAAAAACGAGGATGAAACCCCGAATTACAAAAGGAAGGAGAAACCAAGGTAGCAGAACTAGCCCGATTATTAAGGGCAAATTCGGCAAGCGGCAAAAAGGTAACCCAGTCATCTTGATCAGCAGAAACAAAACACCTTAAATAAGTTTCCAAGGTCTGATTAGTTCGTTCCGTCTGGCCATTCGTCTGAGGATGGAATGCAGACGAAAAGGACAAATCAATGCCCATCTTAGCACAGAACGTCCGCCAAAATCTAGACACAAACTGGGATCCCCTGTCAGAAACGATGTTCTCCGGAATCCCATGCAAACGAACCACGTTCTGAAAAAACAGAGGGACCAACTCAGAGGAGGAAGGCAACTTAGGCAAGGGTACCAGATGAACCATCTTAGAAAAGCGGTCACACACAACCCAGATGACGGACATTTTTTGAGAGACAGGGAGATCCGAAATAAAGTCCATGGAAATGTGCGTCCAAGGCCTCTTCGGAATAGGCAAAGGTGACAAGAATCCACTGGCCCGAGAACAGCAAGGCTTAGCCCGAGCGCAAACTCCACAAGACTGCACAAAAGAACACACATCCCTCGACAAGGAAGGCCACCAAAAAGACCTGGCCACCAAGTCTCTAGTACCAAATATTCCAGGATGACCTGCCAACGCAGAAGAATGGACCTCGGAGATGACTCTACTGGTCCAATTATCCGGAACAAACAGTCTTTCAGGCGGACAACGATCAGGTCTATCCGCCTGAAACTCCTGCAAAGCACGTCGCAAGTCTGGGGAGACAGCCGACAAAATCACCCCATCCCTAAGGATACCAGTGGGATCAGAATTTCCAGGGGAGTCAGGCACAAAACTCCTAGAAAGAGCATCCGCCTTCACATTCTTTGAACCTGGCAGGTATGAAACCACAAAATCGAAACGGGAGAAAAACAGTGACCAACGAGCCTGTCTAGGATTCAGACGCTTGGCAGACTCAAGGTAAATCAGATTTTTGTGATCAGTCAAGACCACCACACGATGTCTAGCACCCTCAAGCCAATGACGCCACTCCTCAAATGCCCACTTCATGGCCAAAAGCTCCCGATTACCAACATCATAATTCCGCTCAGTGGGCGAAAACTTTCTAGAAAAGAACGCACATGGCTTCATCACTGAGCAATCGGAGCTTCTCTGTGACAAAACCGCCCCCGCTGCAATCTCGGAAGCATCAACCTCAACCTGAAAAGGAAGCGAAACATCTGGCTGACGCAACACAGGAGCAGAAGAAAACCGGCGCTTAAGTTCCTGAAGTGCCTCCACAGCCGCAGGAGACCAATCAGCCACATCAGCACCCTTCTTAGTCAAATCCGTCAAAGGCTTAACAACACTAGAAAAATTAGTTATGAAACGATGATAAAAATTAGCAAAGCCAAAGAACTTCTGTAGACTCTTAAGAGATGTAGGCTGCGTCCAGTCACAAATAGCCTGAACCTTGACGTGATCCATCTCAATAGTAGAAGGGGAAAAAATATACCCCAAAAAAGAAATCTTCTGGACTCCAAAGAGACACTTTGAACCTTTTACAAACAAAGAATTGGCCCGCAGGACCTGAAACACCTTCCTGACCTGCTGAACATGGGACTCCCAGTCATCCGAAAAAACCAAAACATCATCCAAATACACAATCATAAATTTATCCAGATATTCACGGAAAATATCGTGCATAAAGGACTGGAAGACAGAAGGAGCATTAGAAAGTCCAAAAGGCATCACCAAATACTCAAAATGGCCCTCAGGCGTATTAAATGCGGTTTTCCACTCATCACCCTGCTTTATCCGCACAAGATTATACGCACCCCGAAGATCAATCTTAGTGAACCATTTAGCCCCCTTAATGTGAGCGAACAAATCAGTCAACAATGGCAAAGGATACTGATATTTGACTGTAATCTTATTCAAAAGACGGTAATCTATACAAGGCCTCAAGGAACCATCTTTTTTGGCCACAAAAAAAAAACCTGCTCCCAAAGGGGACGAAGATGGACGGATATGTCCCTTTTCCAAGGACTCCTTAACATAATCCCGCATAGCAGTATGCTCTGGCACTGACAGATTGAACAAACGACCTTTAGGAAATTTACTGCCAGGAATCAAATCTATAGCACAATCGCAATCCCTGTGAGGAGGAAGCGAATTGAGCTTAGGCTCCTCAAAAACATCCCGATAATCAGACAAAAATACCGGAACCTCAGAAGGAGTAGATGAAGCGATAGAAATCGGAGGTGCATCATCATGAACCCCCTGACATCCCCAGCTTAACACAGACATCGTTTTCCAGTCCAAGACTGGGTTATGAGTTTGTAACCATGGCAGACCAAGCACTAAGACATCATGTAAATTATACAGTACCAGGAAGCGAATCACCTCCTGATGAACGGGAGTCATACGCATGGTCACTTGTGTCCAGTACTGAGGTTTATTCATAGCCAAAGGTGTAGAGTCAATTCCTTTCAAAGGAATAGGGACTTCCAGAGGCTCCAGACTAAACCCACAGCCGTTGGCAAATGACCAATCCATAAGACTCAGGGCAGCGCCTGAATCCACATAGGCATCGACGGAAATGGCTGATAATGAACAAATCAGAGTCACAGACAGAATGAACTTAGACTGTAAAGTACTAATGGCAACAGACTTATCAACCTTTTTTGTGCGTTTAGAGCATGCTGATATAACATGAGCTGAATCACCACAATAAAAACACAACCCATTTTTCCGCCTATAGTTTTGCCGTTCACTTCTGGACTGAATTCTATCACATTGCATTGTCTCAGGTGCCTGTTCAGAAGACACCGCCAAATGGTGCACAGGTTTGCGCTCCCGTAAACGCCGATCAATCTGAATAGCCATAGTCATAGACTCATTCAGACCTGTAGGCGCAGGGAACCCCACCATGACATCTTTAATGGCCTCAGAAAGGCCATCTCTGAATCTTGCAGCCAGGGCGCACCCATTCCACCGAGCAAGCACCGACCATTTCCGAAATTTCTGACAATATATTTCTGCTTCATCTTGCCCCTGAGAGAGAGCCAATAAAGCTTTTTCAGCCTGAATCTCTAGGTTAGGTTCCTCATAGAGCAAACCCAATGCCAGAAAAAACGCATCCACATTGAGCAACACAGGATCCCCTGGTGCCAATGCAAATGCCCAATTCTGAGGGTCACCCCGCAGGAAAGATATAACAATCTTGACTTGCTGAGCAGGGTCTCCAGAAGAGCGAGATTTCAAAGAAAGAAACAACTTGCAATTGTTCCTAAAATTCAGAAAACTAGATCTATCTCCAGAAAAAAACTCTGGGATAGGAATTCTAGGTTCAGACATAGGAGCATGTACAACAAAATCTTGTATATTTTGAACCTTAGCAGCAAGATTATTCAGGCTGGAAGCCAAACTCTGGACGTCCATGATAAACAGCTGAGGTCAGAGCCATTCAAGGATTAAGAGGAGGTAAGACGCAGCCAGGCTGCAATTAAGGCTATGCAGCAAACTCTGAGGGGGAAAAAAAAAAAAAAAAAAAAAACTTCCTCAGACTACTTTTCCTCCTACTTCAGCCAATACGATTACCACTTTTTGGCCGGCTATACTGTCATGATCCCAATGGCAGGGGATCACAAAAGGACAAGCACAAAAAACAAAACAAGCTCTAGGGTGATGGAAACTGAGCTGACCGCGATCCTGAACCTCAACACACAACTAGCTGTAGCCGAGGAACGTGCCTACGATGATTCTAGACGTCTCGCACCAGCCGAAGAACTAACTTTCCCTATTAGAAGAAACACAGACCTCTCTTGCCTCCAGAGAAACACCCCACAGAAATAGCAGCCCCCCACATGTAATGACGGTGAAATGAGAGGAAAGCACATACGTAGTTATGAAAACAGATTCAGCAAAATGAGGCCCGCTAAAGCTAGATAGCAGAGGATACAAAAGTGAACTGCGCGGTCAGCGAAAAACCCTACAAAAAACCATCCTGAAATTACTTGAACTCATATTCCAACTCATGGAACATGAGGAGTAATATCAGCCCACTAGAGCAACCAGCAAAAAGGAATCACATATCTGCAAGCTGGACTAAGACAAAAATTAAGCAAAACGTGGAACAGGAAAATCAAAAACTTAGCTTGTCCTGAAGAATACAGAAGCGGGAAGCAGAGGTAACAAGACACACTGATTACATTGATAGCCGGCGAGGAAATGACAAGAAAGCCAGGTTAAATAGGAAACTCCCATATCCTGATAGAACAGGTGGACACCAGAGACCGCAGAGAACACAAGTCACCCAGTACCATCTGTAACCACCAGAGGGAGCCCAAAAACAGAATCCACAACAGGAGACAGCTCAAATGGGACAGCACATGAAGGGAGAACACAGCACAGGAAGGAGAGAGACAGCAGACAAGGGGGATAGCTCATGGGGTAGACAGGTCAAAGAAGAGAGCAGAGACTGGGGAAGTCAGCACATGGGGAGAGAGAGAGTGGATAGGTGGGTGAGCACATGGGGGAGAGATTCTCAACGCTGCAAAGCCTGCCCCCATTGTGACATTACCGCCTTCCCGATGCCATAGCATCGGGCCTCCATCAAGTATTACATAAATAGATAGAAGAAGAGCCGGCAATTCATGTGCCATGTACTGTCTAAAATAACAGCAGGAGCCGACAGACTAGAAGAGATGGATTACATAAAATAACAACATTATACCATACCTGTCAGTCGTTCTATCCCACACCGTAATAAATGTCTAGGGGATTTATAGTTTTCAACCTGGATGGTGCCAATATGTGACCGTCGAGGCTGAGAACCACTGGTGAATGAACTGCTACGAGGACAGCATCAGTGACTAGCGGTGACGTCATAGAGGTTACCTTTTATTACAGGAGATCGAGGGCTTCGGTGGAATTAGGCGTTAGGTGAGTATAACTGTGTTTTTTTTATAAAATGGAAAACTGTGTTTATTCTTATTTCTAATAAAAGACTTTAATATGGCTGTGTTTTTATTTACAATACAACTACAGGATTTTTAATGGATAGGTGTCTTTTAGACGCTTCTCCATTACTAAACCATGAGCTTGATGTCACCTGACAATACAAAGGTGACATCACCCCCAAAAATATGAACCCCACTTGCCACTGCAACAGGGCAAAGGGGAAGAGCCGGGCAAAGCACCAGAATTGGGCCATCTAATAGATGTGCCTTCTCTGGCAAGCTGCGGGCTGCTATTTTAGGCTGGTGGCCAATATCCATGGACCCTTACTAGCCTGAGAATACCAGCCCCCAGCTATCTCCTTTAACAAGGCTGGTTGTCAAAAATGGGGGAACCCGTACCATTTTTTAAATTTATTTAAAGTATTAAAAAATCTGACGTGGAGACCCCTCTATTCTTGATAGCCAAACTTGCTGAAGCTGAGAGCTGAGGGTTGCAGCCCCCAGCTGTGAATTTTGCCTCGCTGGTTTTCAAAAATACAGGGGAACCCACACCAAGGTTTTTTTTTAATATTTATTTACAGCGCTGATAAATACTCCCATCTACCGCTCCTGTTCTCACTGTTATTAGCGGCAGCAGGTGTCGGATGATGGGAGCTGTAGTCCCATCAAATGACACCAGTGACCGTTGTCTTCTGACAGCGTGGGAACTGTGACTCTCTGACTGGTGGGGATGATTTCACCACCAATCAGAATCACTATGTTGGTGTTTCCCATGCCATCACACAGCATGGGAAACACCAGCTTTTTTGCTGTGTATGTTTGGCTATATTCGGCGATTAAACTGGTGATTAAATGGGTGAATATTGCAAATTTGGCAATTTTGAGCCAAACCTAATATTGAAATATTCGCTCATCTCTAGTACTGTACTTAGGGGGTTGTTTGGGGGCTCATACTGTATATTAAGATGGTATGTGTGGGGCTTCTATTTTATATAGGTGGCTGACACGAAATATATAGACAGGCTATATGTGGTTCATAAAGAATTTAGGGGGTTACGTGGGGGCTCATCACTCTTACACAGGTGGTCAAAATTGTTGGTTCTCCTCGTTTAATGACAGAAAAACCCACAATTGTCACTGAAATAACTTGAATCTGACAAAGGTAATAATAAAAAAAAATCTTTGAAAATAAACAAATGAAAGTCACACATTGCTTTTCAAGCATGCTTCCACAGAATCCTTCTATATTATTTCAAAACACTCTTTTTCGGTGATTACTTTGTATCTCTGTTCATACTGCACCCACCCACACACACACACAAATGATACACTATTTGAAAGGTAAACTTGCCCCCTTTAGCAACAAAATAGCCAAACAAACCACACATCCACGATGTGATCACAAAATACACTTTAAACATTCATTTTCATAAACCTGTAGTAAGGAAAAATGACCTGCAGGTGGCACCACACTACCCCAAAGCATACTAATACAAAGCTGAAACAAATCCTAAAATTTGCATTGGTGACTTTCCAGCTTGCCGAACTTCTTGCCTAGCCGATTTCAGGCAGGTACATATAAAATATTTGCTACATATGTGGAAGTTTTTTTAAAACTGAATCCAACTGTATAGAAAAAAAGGTAAAATAATCTGCAGATATTCCTTTTTTTTCGTTGAAAGGGATATTCCCAATTATTATACAATGGTGTAAATACGATCAGTTATGGGGTCAATTCTCCTTCATAATTTTTATTGTCAAAGTGGCACTGCTGTACAGGGAGCTGCTCCATTCACATACATAGGGCTGTGTTGCACTTCCCTACACTGCAGATTGATGGCAGTGCTGCTGTGGAGGGGAAAAAAATGCTGCTGCCCCTGTTCTTTTGCAACGTCCTGACAATCAGCCCACTTCTGATCAGTAAGTAAATTACTATTATGTTTAATGTTTGTGGATCTCCTTTAGGCTGGAGTCACATGCAACGTATAAAAAATTGGTCCATTTTACACGGACGAGAATCACAGAAATGTTCCCTGAACAGTGATCCATATGTCATCCGTGTGCAATTCGAGCATGCGATTTTCTCACATGTAATCATCCGTTTGACATCTGCAGGACATCCGTATGGCGAGATTTTCTCGCTGGCTTGCAAATAGACATATAATGGATCCATGGGCTCAAATATTCCTGAAAACATATATATATATATATATATATATATATATATATATACCTCTCTTTGTTCATCATCTCATTAAATACATTTACATTTGACCAGCTTAATTTTCCTGAAATTTCCTGCTCCTCCGACAACCAATGTCGCACAGGCCAACTAGTTTTATAAAAAATAGAACTGATAAAATAGGTCTGGACGGAAATGATGGTACCCCTGAAAATAATGTGACAAAAGGGACATGTTACATCAATTTATGTCCACTAACTAGCATCACAGGTGTCTACAATCTTGGAGTCAGTGAGCGGGCCTGTATATAGGGCTACAGATACTCATTGTGCTGTTTGGTGACATGGTGTGTATCACACTCACCATGGACCAGAGGAAGCGAAGGAAAGAGTTGTCTCAGGAGATTAGAAAGAAAATTATAGACAAACATATTAAAGGTAAAAGTTATAAGACCATCTCCAACAGCTTGATGTTCCTGTGACTACAGTTGCACATATTATTCAGAAATTTAAGATACTTGGGACTGTAGCCAACCTCCCTGGACGTGGCCGCAGGAGAAAAATTGGTGACAAATCAAAGAGGCGGATAATACAAATGGTAACAAAAGAGCCCAGAAAAACTTCTAAACAGATTAAAGGTGAACTTCAAGCTCAAGGAACATCAGTGTCAGATCGCACCATCAATCATTGTATGAGCCAAAGTGGACTTCATGGGAGACGACCAAGGAGGACATCATTGCTGAAAATAATAAAAAAAAGGCCAGACTGGAATTTGCCAAACTACATGTTGACAAGCCACAAAGCTTCTAGGAGAATGTCCTATGGACAGATGAGACAAAAATGGAACTTTTTGGCAAGGCACATCAGGTTTATGTTCACAGACAGAAAAATGAAGCATATCAAGAAAAAAACACTATCCCTACTGTGAAACATGGAGGAGGCTCTGTTATGTCCTGTGGCTGCTTTGCAGCATCTGGCACAAGGTGTCTAGAATCTGTGCAGAGTACAATGAAATATCAAGACTATCAAGGGATTCTTGAGAGAATAATGCTGCCCAGTGTCGGAAAGCTTTGTCTCAGTCGCAGGTCATGGGTCTTGCAACAGAATATTGACCCTAAACACAGCTAAAAACACCCAAGAATGGCTAAGATGAAAACAATGGACTATTCTGAAGTGGCCTTCTATGAGCCATGACCTAAATCCTATCCCATATTTGGAAAGAGCTGAAACATGCCATCTGGAAAAGGAAACCTTCAAACATGAGAAAACTTTAGCAGTTGCCTCTTGAGGAGTGGGCCAAAATACCTGTTGAGAGGTGCAGAAGTCTCATTGACAGTTACAGGAATTGTTTAATTGCTGTGATTGCCTCAAAAGGTTGTGCAACACAATATTAAGTTAAGGGTACCATAATTTCTGTCCAGGGCTATTTCATGAGTTTTATTTATTTATTTATTTATTTATTTTTTTAATTCTGTGGAAGCATGTTTGAAAAGCAATGTCTGATTTTCATTTGCTCATTTTCATGGATTTTTTTTATTTATTATTACTTTTGTCATATTCAAGTTATTTCTGTGACCATTGTGGGTGTTTCTGTCATTAAATTAGGCTTACCAACAATTTTGACAATGTGTGTACTTTTTGCCATCCTGTGTATAATCCTTCTAACTCATTAATATTTTAAATGTAATGCAGAGTACTCACCTGTTGGAAATTTGTAATTGGCATGTTTGGCTTTAAAAAAGTTTAAAGGGACTCTGTCACCCCCTCCAGCCGTTAGAAACTAAAAGAGCCATCTTGTGCAGCAGTAATACTGCATTCTGACAAGGTGGCTCTTTTATTTATTGGTGCAGTCAAAGCAGAAATAAAGCGTTTTATAATTTTGCAAAAATACCTGCCTTCAGTAAAGGAGGCAGGTCTTAACCCCCTGCTGCACACGCCACACTGCTATCACTCAAGGCTTCTTCGGCGCCGCCCCCTTCGCGCTGTTTTCAAATCAAAACCGGCGCCTGCGCTGTTTTGTTCTGCCTGGGACAGGCACAGTGAGCGCTGCCTGTCTGACCTCAGATGCAGTCTCGCAGACTGCGCCTGTGTGGCCACCCAGCTTGTGAATCTCAGCCCCACACTGTGCATAATGCATAACACACTGCGGGACTGGGATTCACAAGCTGGATGGCCACACAGGCGCAGTCTGCGAGACTGCATCTGAGGTCAGACAGGCAGCGCTCACTGCGCCTGCCCCAGGCAGAACAAAACAGCGCAGGTGCAGGATTTGATTTGAAAACAGCGCCGAAGAAACCTTGAGTGACGGCAGTGTGGCGTGTGTAGCAGGGGGGGAAGACCTGCCTCCACAGCTAAAGACAGGTATTTTTGCGAAATTATAAAACACTTTATTTCTGCTTTGACTGCACCAATAACTAAAAGAGCCACCTTGTCAGAGTGCAGCATTACTGCTGCACAAGGTGGCTCTTTTAGTTTCTAACGGCTGGAGGGGGTGACAGAGTCCCTTTAACTCACTTAATTTTTTACTTATGCTGTGAACAAAAGCTGTTTCCAGCTTGAAACACATTGGTCTATGACATATATCTTAGATTATGCTGTTACAATGTGTTTTTTAAGAAGAAGTAAATAAAGTAGATGAAGATTTTAAACCTAAAGTGTTGGATTGCTTTACTTTTGGATCTACATAGCCAGGCAATTACCACATACTGGATGAAATATAATGGAATCTTTGTACAGCTTGAAGCATAGTAAGCACCTTCATTTGTTTTGCTGTTGAATATCTGGCTTGCTGACCCATTTGAGGAATGGGATGTTGATTGCTCTTTGCCTCTCTAAGTTATTCACGGAGAGGAGGCTGATTTGTAGTGATGAATATTTTGCTTACCTAATTAGGACTAGTTTTAAATGCTGAGGCTACCCATTTGCAAAGAGTAGAGGATATAATTTGCCTGATCTGCTGAGTGCATTGAAATACCTTGTCATGGCAGTGATCCTATGTGGATATTTTTGTCAATGACACCATGCACAAATTCAATCAAGTATATCCATTTACATTGAGCGCTCTTGCGTCTGATTTTTTTTTCATTCCTACAGGACAAAGAGAAAAAATGGACCCTGAGGATAACAAGATGTCAAAAATTGTCATTTATCTACATCTTCTCGCAGAAACTTAGGGTGGGAAACTTTGAAGCACAATCACCTGACTTTACAGCTAACAAATACTAAAAAAAAATTAGAAGGATATGGGCATTTTCAATCAGCAGTATTTCTGTGTGCTGTTCATTTGCAAATCAGACACATGGAATTTATTGTTATCATTGACAAACCAATTTTTTTTTAACAGATAATGGTGCCCATTCTATTAAACTCAAAGAATATTTTTATCTAAATCCTTTTTGAGAAAATCCGCCATAGAATGTATTCGACTCTGTTAAAAAAAGATGGCAGATGGAAACAATCCATTTTCAAAAGCCCCATTTTTTGTATCTGCAAAAATGATCGTAATCATCTGAATGTGAATCCAAATACCGTTGTATTTTTGGACAGCATTAGATATCGTATTTACATTCCCTTCAAGATTATTAAATTAGTTATACAGTATTTAAAGCAGTTCTAATAGAAACATGAACTGTCCTGTGTTGATAATCCCTGTGGTGGCGAGTTGGTGAGATAGAATTATTTCCTTCATGCAACAAATATTCTTCATTTTGCACATTTCTGAACTTATAATAACTAGTGATGAGCGAGCACTAAAATGCTCTGGTGCTTGTTGCTCGACAACGAGCCCAATGTAAGTCTATGGGAGACCCGAGCATTTTTACCACGATCACCTTGGGGGTCCTTTTAAGGTCTAAAAACATCTGAAAATGATGGAAATACTGCTCAAATGACACGGGAACATCATAGGGATCACACCTGGAAGCATTTCTGACTCCTAGGTCACAGCTGTAAACAATTATGTCAAAGTTTCACACCATTTTTACAGGTGTACCAAAAACTAAACCAAAATGGATTTTGCTGGGAAATATGTTAAGGTACGTCCTTTCCAGGGTAATTACTTGAATATAAGGCAAAATAATTAACCCCAGACCAAAATGTTCCTAACCACTTGGGCTATGTTCACACGCAGCATTTTTGATGCGCTTTTCTGCTTATGTGTCACACCACATGGCCAGCTAGGGTTGTTAAATGTTACAATGACATTTCCCAGTGAATGCATTTGTGTTGGTTGAAAGCTGGCTATGTGGTGGGTGACACATAAGCAGACACATATTGTTTCATTTGTGAAGGAGGGACTCTTAAAGTCACAAAGCCTATTTTTAGAGGGTCATCAAGCGGCATTAATATTCTTAAAGGGCCATTATTAAACAGTGGGCCTCCTATGCTGTTATTGCCAATGTAGTGAGTGGCTGGGCTGCCAAGAATAACGAAGTACCCCAATACCCCTTTCACGAGAGGTAGAGGTACAGGAGGGCTTCCTGAAAAAATGTTACACTGAATGCAAGGCCTGCCCTGCTATCAAGTCATGTGCACCCCAAGAAGCCATTAAATCCAGGTACTGGATGGCAACAGGAAAACCCACTTCACATTATTCATTTTGTACTCCATACTGTTTTCTTATGTATTGCAAGGCCTGCCATGCTACCAAGTCATATGCACCCCAATAAGCCTTTGAACCCAGGTACTGGATGGCCACAGGAAACCCACTTCACATTCTTCAGTTTGTCCTCCCAAACTGTTTCCTTATGCATTGAATGCAAGGGCCGCCTTGACCCAAATTTGCACGCACACCAATCCCCCCTTGGAAGAAATATGGAGGAGGGCCTCATAAAAAAAAACTGTCCCATTAAAAAGGAGCGGGTCTCCTAGACTCGTAATGCCCATACATTAAGTGTATGGGCTGAACAAACATTTTCTCCTGGGGTGTATACATCAACATACTGTGTAAATACTTTTATTACGGGCATCACAAATCACCCATGCAAAAAACTAGAGTGGCTGTATCAGCACGGATCACATTAACCCTGGTAATCTAGTGGCGGTGAATAATGAGATGTAGAGGAAGGCCTAATTAAAAATAGGCCCAATTTACAGGAGCGGGTCTCCTAGACTTGGAATGCCCATACACTAAGTGTATGGGCTGACAAGCATTTCCCCATGGGGAGGTCAATTTTTAAAAAAAAAATGTTTACAGGCACCATAAACACCCTTGCAAAAAACTAGATTGGCTGTAACAGCATGGAACACGTTATCCCTGGTAATCTAGTGGCAGTGGATGATGAGACATGGAGGAAGGCCTCATTAAAAAATAGGCCCAATTTAAAGGAGCT
Source organism: Ranitomeya imitator (assembly GCF_032444005.1). Classification (NCBI taxonomy): domain Eukaryota; kingdom Metazoa; phylum Chordata; class Amphibia; order Anura; family Dendrobatidae; genus Ranitomeya; species Ranitomeya imitator. The sequence goes on along the minus strand of NC_091285.1, from coordinate 417,848,492 downwards.
GGTCTCCTAGACTTGGAATGCCCATACACTAGGAGTATGGGCTGACAAACATTTCCCCATTGGATCAATTTAAAAAAAAAATAGTTTATGGGCATCATAAACATCCTTACAAAAAACTAGAGTGCCTGTAGCAGCACGGAACACGTTAACCCTGGTAATCTAATGGCCAGTGTTGATGAGACGTGGAGGAAAGCCTCATTAAAAATAGGCTCAATTTAAAGGAACAGGTCTCCCATACTTGAAATGCCCATATACTAAGTGTATGGGCTGACAAACATTTCCCCATGGGGGGTCAATTTAAAAAAAAATTGTTTACGGGCATCATAAATACCCTTGCAAAAAAATAGAGTGGCTGTAGCAGCGCAGAACACGTTAACCCTGGTGATCTAGTGGTGGTGGATGATGAAACATGGAGGAAGGCATCATTAAAAAATAGGCCCAATTCAAAGGAGCGGGTCTCGTAGACTTGGAATGCCCATACACTAAGTGCATGGGCTGATAAACATTTTTCCCTAGGGGTACATATCAACATTTTTTTTTAGGGGCATTATAAACCCCTTGCAAAACTGTAAAGTGGTTTCCTATACAGTTGCTGCAGGGAAGGTGCAGGTTTTTAGTAAAAATATGGTGGACGAATCATTGGATGAAGTGATCTGGAAAAGGGGCATGGTGATGACCGGAATGAGAACGTACATGATTAACAACAGCGATGACTATGGGAGGTATGAGATCCAGGATACAGCCTACAATGATCATTAGGTTAGCCACCACCAATTACCAGAATGTGTTTCATGCCCGTCTGAAGATTAGTGTAACAGATGCGCGTGTGAGACTCAGCCTAAAAAATGAACGTCAAAAATATGTTGCCAAGGATGCACGTGTCTGTCTAAAGGGCAAAGTGTAACATGTTCTTGAGATGCTGAATTAGAGAAAGCAGATCAGTGTTGGAGGAAAACCAAACAAACTGATAGATGCTTGTGAAAAACTAAGTTTAAAGAGGAGTGCACCGTCCGTAACTATAAGCACACCCGTGGCACAAGCTTCTTCATCTTCACCCATACATATTGCCAATAATATCCAAATGTCACAATCGAAAATTATTTGTTCTAGTGTAGTGTGTTGGTGCTGGAGCAGTCCTCTTCCAAAAGGATGCTCAAGGTCGGAAGCATCCTTGCTTCTTTTTCTCCAAGACCTTCGCACCAGCAGAGAGGAATTATTCCATCGGGGACAGGGAGTTGCTAGCCATGAAGTTGGCTTTCTCGGAGTGGAGACATCTCTTGGAGGGAGCACGTTTTCCCTTCCAAGTCTTCACAGATCACAAAAATTTGGTGTACCTGCAGACAGCTCAGCGGTTGAATTCTCGCCAGGCCAGATGGTCCTTGTTCTTCTCCCGGTTTCATTTCACCCTCCATTTCCTTTCTGGGGAGAAGAACATTCGGGCCGACGCTCTCTCTTGCTCATTTGTGTCATCTGCGGAGGAGGAGGAGGAGCCTCGGCTTATTGTCCCCACCGAGAGTTTGAGAACCGTGGCCCCGGTTTCGCTGGAGTCTGTGCCCCCGGGCAAGACTTTTGTTCCATCTAGTTTGCGACCGGAGGTTCTCTCTTGGGCGCACTCGTCCAGGGTGGGTTGACATTTTGGTACTAAAAGGACATCAGAGTTACTGGCGAGGACATACTGGTGGCCGCATATGGCTCGTGATGTCGCGGAGTACGTTCGGGCGTGTGTCTCTTGCGCCAGGAACAAGACTCCTCGGCAACGGCCAGCTGGTTTGCTATATCCTATGCCCGTGGCTGACAGGCCCTGGGAGATGGTCGGGATGGACTTTGTGGTTGACTTACCCAAGTCTCGTAATTGCACTATTATCTGGGTGATCACCAATCATTTTTCCAAAATGGTGCATTTGGTGCCTCTTCCACGGCTACCATCTGCACGGGCGTTGGCTGTCTTGTTTATCAAACATATCTTTCGCTTACACGGTATGCCAGACAAAATTGTTAGTGACCGGGGTCCCCAGTTTGCGTCTCGATTCTGGAGGGAGCTATGTCGTCTACTCAGTATTGAGTTAAATCTCTCTTCGGCATATCATCCCGAGACGAATGGGTTGGTAGAAAGGGCCAACCAGACCTTGGTCACATATCTGCGACATTTTGTTTCTGCCAGACAGGATGACTGGGCATCCTTGCTACCGTGGGCAGAGTTTGCACTTAACAATGCCGTAGCCGACTCCACCGGTCAGACTCCATTCCTCTTAAATTACGGCCAGCATCCGCGTGTTCCTGTGCCCATGCCTGTGTCTTCCGCTGATCCCAGGGTGGCAGACTGGGCTGTGGAGGCACGGGACATTTGGGATCGCACGCAGGATGCCATTCGGGCCTCCAAGGAGAGAATGAGGTCCTCCACCGATGTTCATCGGCGCCCCGCTCCGACTTTTGCCCCTGGCGACTTGTTGTGGCTCTCCGCCCGTAACATCAGGCTGCGAGTTGAGTCCACTAAGTTTGCTCCTCGCTACTTGGGTCCCTTCAAGGTTCTCGAACAGGTTAATCCTGTGGTCTACCGCCTGGCTCTTCCTCCACGCTTGGGTATCACCGACACCTTTCATGTGTCCCTCTTGAAACCCGTATACATGTCCGGGTTTTCCGAGCCATCTGCCGGGACATCGGGTTCGTCTACGGACGATTACGAGGTGAACGCTATTTTGGGGTGCAAGGTGGTACACGGCAAAAAGTTTTATTTGGTGGATTGGAAGGGTTATGGACCAGAGGACAGGTCTTGGGAGCCTGCTGAAAAAATTCGGGCCCCACAGCTCATTGCTGCCTTCGAGCGTAGCGAGGCCCAAGGAGGGGGGGGCCCTAGGGGGGGGGTAATGTTAGGAGTCGAGTATCCTCTGCTGCACAGGGGGAATCTCGATCCGTCTCCGCTGCGTTCTCCCATTCTCCTCCAGCCGCAGTGGAGATTGCTCAGCAGGGACATCGGTCCCAGCGTCTTGCTCAGTCTCACTCTGTACAGAGAGTTACTGCTGCTTCTTCAGCTCCTGCCATTAAAGTCAGTGCTGGTCAGCGGCGAGCGGACTTCCCTGGGACTAAAGGTACTGTCACACTTAGCGACGCTGCAGCGATACCGACAACGATCCGGATCGCTGCAGCGTCGCTGTTTGGTCGCTGGAGAGCTGTCACACAGACCGCTCTCCAGCGACCAACGATGCCGGTAACCAGGGTAAACATTGGGTAACTAAGCGCAGGGCAGCGACCAGCGACAGCACAGCAGGGGCCTGATCGCTGCTGCCTGTCACACTGGACGATATCGCTAGCGAGGACGCTGCAACGTCACGGATCGCTAGCGATATCGTCTAGTGTGACGGTACCTTAAGTCCTTGTTTGCACACACTGAGCATGCCCAGAGCAAGATCTCCCGTTGGAGATCGAGGGTCATGTGCTCTGGCTCTGCAGCGCATTCCATTGGTCCTCTTGGCAGGCCCTGGAAGGGCAAAGTTTCTGTGGCCACTTCCTGTCCTGCAATTATATAAACTGCGCATGACCGCACGGCCATGCGCTAGTGTACAATTGAATACGTGTGTTTGTTGTGAGTGCAAGTCGTTCATTAAATACCCCTACCCTATTGTATGACTGTTCGCGTATGGTGTATGGCTGCTATCTAGCGCCCGACAAATCACTCAACGTGTCACACACGTATCAGCGTCTATTGCTGTGACCGCCAGTGCGGCGCCACGCGCCAGTAGTGCGCTTCCTGACCCACGTCTGGGTGCTTAGTGGTGCCTGCCAGCATGGCACAGTTCGCACTTCGGTGCTCTAATTAAGAGTTGCCTAATACACCCTGTTGCGGTGTTGTGTCAGCAAGTGGTCTAATCGGACTTCTATCCTAGTTGGGGTTAAGTTCGCTGACTGCTTGCTCGCCTTCTATGTGCGGTACCGCGATCCTGTGACGCAACAGGATCGCTTCCTTCACGTTGGGTGAAGTTTAACCCACGCGAGTATACTAATGAGTACCGCCATATAGTCCGTCATTACTCAGCAGCAGGTTCCATCTCTGCACGGTGGACCCCGGGCTACGAACGCACCGTACACTATCAGTCTTATTATTTGGTGCGTTCCGCTAGCCCTAACAATCTGCGTGTCATCGGCGAACTGATGATATTGCAAACCATGCCATTACATCAGCTATCCCAGGCCGAAGGTGTAGATGGAGAAGAGTAGGGTCCTGGAACTGAGCCTCGGAGAACACCGAAAGACAGGGGTCGAGGTGAGGACGTGGTGTGGGAGAGGGAGAAACTGAATGTCCCTGTAACAGTCTGGTTGTTTTTTAAAGACTCTGACGATAATCCCAAAAAGGCCATTTGCATCACCGGACATGCCCACAGGGGTTGCAAAACTACCAGCCTAACCACCACCAACATGATCAGGCACATGGCAGCAAAGCACCTGACTTTGTTGATTGAACACAAGGCTCCATGAACAGTGTCTGCGGGTGATACCACTGCTTCCTCCAATGTTGTGCATGCAAGCAAATCCCCTGTCCATGGTGCATGCAAAGATGCCTCCTACCCTGCATCTGTAGTGGCACACAAACTCAACTAGCACCATCAATAAGCACATCCACGTCCTTGTCCCAGAGCAGCGTTCAGGTGTTCATACACCAGTACTTGGAACACAAGTGGAAATACGCAGCCAATGTCATAGTACTAAATTCACACATTTCTTGTCTGCTTGCAGTCGAAATGTTGCATTTTAGGCTCGTGGGAGACTGAAGCTTTCCGCAATCTGATGTCAGTGACCGTCGCAAGGTACTCGGTCCCCAGCTGCCACAATTTCTCCTGGTCTGCCGTCATGACATTGCACAAGCAAGCACGTGTTCAACAACATTGCCCGGGCCCTCATCAATACTGTTACAGGGAAAGTGTACCTAACTACCCAAGTGTACCTAACCATGGACAGGGATGGTCCATCTCGCTGATGGCACACTGGGCTAGCGTAGAGGAATCCATGACTCAGTCAGACATTGGGAGACCATGTCACAGATGTATGGAGACAGGTATTGGAAGGCTTTTGTATATCATAGTTAGGGTTTTGAACTGTAGCCTCTGGGCAATAGGAAGTGAAGGGCCTGGTAGAGAGGAGAGGCTGGGGAATAATGGAGGGACAGTTGGATTACTCAGGCAGCAGCATTTAGGATAGAGTGGAGTGGTGCAAGAAGGCTAGAGGGGAGGCCAGACAGTAGAAGGTTTCAATAGTCGTTCAGAAACATTTTTGCAGTTTCTTGAAATGTTTGGATCCTGGAAATGTTTTTAACCTCTTTACCCCCAAGGGTGGTTTGCACGTTAATGACCGGGCCAATTTTTACAATTCTGACCACTGTCCATTTATGACGTTATAACTCTGGAAAGCTTCAATGGATCTCAGTGATCTTGACTATATTTTCTCGAGACATATCGTACTTCATGGTGTTGGTAACATTTCTTTGATATTACCTGTGTTTATTTGTGAAAAAAACAGAAATTTGGCAAAAAATGTTGAAAATTTTGCAATTTTTTAACTTTGAATTTTTATGCCCTTAAATCACAAAGTTATACAAAATACTTAATACATTACATTTCCCACATGTCTACTTTACATCAGCACAATTTTGGAACCATTTTTTTTGTTAGGGAGTTATAAGGGTTAAAAGTTGACCAGCAATTTATCATTTTTACAACACCATTTTTTTAGGGACTACATCACATTTGAAGTCACTTTGAGGGGTCTACATGATAGAAAATACCCAAGTGTGACACCATTCTAAAAACTGAACCCCTGAAGGTGCTCAAATCCACATTTCAAGAAGTTCATTAACCCTTCAGGTGTTTCACAGGAATTTTTGGAATGTTTTAAAAAAAATGAACATTTAACTTTTTTTTCATAAAAAATGTATTTAGCTCCAATTTGTTTTATTTTACCAAGGGTAACAGGAGAAATTGGACCCCAATAGTTGTTGTTCAATTTGTTCTGAGTATGCTGATACCCCATATGTGGGAGTAAACCACTGTGTGGGCATTGCAGAGCTCAGAAGGGAAGGAGAGCCATTTGACTTTTCAATGCAAAATTGACTGGAATTGAGATAGGAAGCCATGTCGAGTTTGGAGAGCCACTGATGTGCCTAAACATTGAAACCCCCCACAAATGACAATATTTTGGAAAGTAGACCCCCTAAGGAACTTATCTAGATGTGTAGTGAGCACTTTGACCCACCAAGTCAGAAGTTTATAATGTAGAGCCTTAAAAATAAAAAATCATATTTTTTCACAAAAATAATATTTTCGCCCCCAATTTTTTATTTTCCCAAGGGTAACAGAAGAAATTGGACACCAAAATGTGTAGAACAATTTGTCCTGAGTACAGTGATACCCCATATGTGGGGGTAAACCACTGCTTGGGTGCATGGCAGAGCTCGGAAGGGAACAACAACCCGCTGTTCTGAGCGTCTCAGGGAAGCACGCAGTGAGCCCCCTCCCTGTGCGATGCTTCCCTATGCCACCAGAACTCTGTGATCATGTTTGATCGCAGTGTTCCAGGGGTTAATGTGTCAGGAGAGTTCCATGACCACTCCTGGCATATAGTGCCGGATGTCAGCTGTAATAGTCAGCTGACCCCCTGCGGCGATCAGCCGCGCTCCCCCCGTGAGCACGGCTGATCGCCCATGACATACTATCCTATCCCTGGGAATTAAGTCCCAGGTCACCTCGACGGGATAGTATGTCATATGGTAGAAAGGGGTTAAAAAAGAAGTAATATATGCAGATTATTTTACCTTTTTTTCCCTACGTATGGATTTTTTTTTCAAATTTTGCAAGGTTGATTCCACCAATCTCTTCCATTGGGAAACAATATACAGTCTGAGTTATGTCAATACTGCAGTTTTTTACTTGGAACCAGACGTGACTCCAGGTCACCAATAAGCTGCAAGCTTAGAAGGAAGATAGACTTTGTAATGTTTGTCCAACAATACAGAAAATCTGATGGTTCAGAACCTGTCTTGCCCCTTTTAGGTTGCATTCATTTATATCTTCAGTTTTAAATCTGAAGTCTTAAACAGGCAAAGTTTTACTTTTATTGTACTTCCACATATGTAGCAAATATTTTATATGTACCTGCCTGAAATTGGCTGGGCAAGGAGTTTGGCAAGCTGGAAAGCACCCAAGGCAAATGTTAGGATTTGTTTCAGCTTTGTATTAGTATGCTTTGGAGTAGTGTGGTTCCACCTGCAGGTCATTTTTCCTTACTAATTTCATGAATCATGTTTTCTCAGATTTTATTGGGCGTTTCATTGTAATTTATTTGGAAGATATCCTCATACATTCTTCTGACAGTCACATGGACCACCTCCATGCAGTTCTTCTGAGGCTTAGGGAGAACTATTTGCTAAACCAGAGAAGTGTTCATTTTTTGCTCAGGAACTGTCCTTTCTAGGGGTCATTTTGTCCGCTAAGGGGTTTCATATGGACCCTAGAAAGGTACAGGCTATTGTGGATTGGGTGCAACCCAGAGATCTCAAGGGTCTTCAGCATTTTCTGTGTTTCACCAATTATTATAGAAAATTCATTAAGGGGTTTTCTTAGGTGGTCAAACCCCTCATGGATTTAACTCGTAAGGGGGCTGATATCAAAAACTGGTCAGCTCCAGCTTTGGTGGCATTTTCGTCTTTGAAGAACTGTTTTATGACTGCTCCTGTACTGGTTCAACTTGATTTGTCTAAATCATTTTTCATAGAGGTGGACACTTCGGAGGTGGGAGTGGGGGCTGTGTTGTCCCAAGGGCCCACCAGTTGACTAACTTAAGACCTTGTGCCTTCTTTTCGAGAAATTTTTCTTCTGCTGAGAGGAATTATGATGTGGGTAACCAGGAGCTGTTGGCCATTAAATTGGCATTTGAAGAATGGAGGCATATTTTGGAGGGGGCTGCCCATCATATCACTGTCATTACGGATCACAAGAATCTGTCATACATCGAATCTGCCAAAATGTTTGATCCCGAGACAGGCAAGGTGGTCACTTTTTTTTCCACATTTTCAGTTTTCTATTACTTTCAGACCAGGGTCAAAGAATGTGAAGTCTGATATCTCGTAGCCTAGATCAAGTTTCACCTCCTGAACCTCCTTCCTCCGTTCTTCAGCGTGTAGTGGTGGTGGCTGTGGTGTCCTCGGCATTGGAACGAGAGATTTGTGAGGCCCAATCTCTCGTTCCTTCATAAGTACCTGATAGTAAACTCTTTGTACCTGTCCAGTATCAGTTAAGGGTGCTTCGGGAGTTCCATGACTCGACTCTTAGTGGGCATCCTGGAATCTCGGCCACGCCTAAGGCCATCACTAGGCTGTTTTGGTGGCCTTCGTTGGCTTTTATTATTATTATTATTTATTGTTATAGCGCCATTTATTCCATGGTGCTTTACATGTGAGGAGGGGTATACATAATAAAAACAAGTACAATAATCTTAAACAGTACAAGTCATAACTGGTACAGGAGGAGAGAGGACCCTGCCCGCGAGGGCTCACAATCTACAAGGGATGGGTGAGAATACAGTAGGTGAGGAATGAGCTGGTCATGCAGCGGTTTGGTCGATTGGTGGTTACTGCAGGCTTCTGACATCATTGGGTTTGTGTCTTCCTGTGAAACTTGTGCTCGCGCTAAAACCTCCTGTAACCGGTCGGCCGGGGAATTGGTGCCCCTGCCAATTCCAGATAGACCATGGATTTATCTGTTCATGAATTTTATCACTGATCTTCCCCCCTCTAATGGGAAAACCGGGATCTGGGTAGTTATTGATAGGTTCAGTAAGCAGGCGCATTTTGTACCTTTGGCGGGCCTCTCTAATGCTGAGACTCTATCAAAACTATTCATTGAGCATGTGGTCCGATTGCATGGTGTGCCTGTCAGTATGGTGTCTAATAGAGGGGTGCAGTTTGTGGCAAAATATATTATTTACAGTATAAAAATTTACAATGACAGACTGGTACAGAGGGTATTGGACCCTGTCCTTGCGGTATTACTTTCTGCAGGATAATGGGAAAGAGACAGAAGGTTGGGGGTGCTGCAGCTCGGGTGGTGGTTTAGAAGTCACATCTACGACCACTACGCTCTCCAATTGACAGTTCTTGAAATTTAGCCGAAATGTCAAAATATCTAGCTTCTGTTATAGTAAAATGCAGGTGATCCTTTTTGAAGTCGTCTTCCAACCAGTTCAGTATTATTAGGTGATGGATTGTCTGAATCCAGCCCAGGAACACCAGGCTTGAGTAGTTGCAAGTCCTGGCCCTGTGCTCTTCCACGTACTCTTGCTCTGGCTCTTCCAGTCATGATTTAACCTAGAAGATTTTGCCTTTGTAATCCAGAGACAGAGTACAACACTGCACAAACATTGACCCTCTGCTCCTCAGACTCTCTGTGTGTGCAGTGACTGCCTATAGGCAGAAGATGATGATGGTGGTAGTAGTTGGAGCATTTAAGAATGTCATGAAGCAGCCATAACAACTTGAAACAATATGTGGCCTGTATTTTTTATTTTTTTAAACCAAAATAGTGTACCAAACTAGGGTAACATTTAGCAAATACAGTTGAATGTAGGCCTGAATTGCCCCAATTTGTAGTCCACAAATACATCAGACGTCTGACAGCGATACCACACTGACAAATATGTGGCCTGTAATTTTTATTTTTTCAAATGCTAAATAGTGCAGTATATAACAAAAGTAACACACAGGAAAAACACTGGAATACCAGCCTAAAATGCCCAAACTTGGAGCATGCAGATATATGAGGAATGTCACAGAAATACCACACTGCCGAACATGTGGCCTGTATTTTTTTATTTTTGCTAATTAGTGCTGTATATAACTAGAGTAACAGACATCAAAAACACTGGAATACTGGCCTAAAATGCCCAAACTTAGAGCATGCAGATATATGAGGCCTGTCACAGGAATACCACACTGCCAAATATGTGGCTTGTATTTTTTGAGGGGACTGCAAACTAGTGCTGTAATAACTAGAGTAACAGACAGCAAATACACTGGAATACAGGTCTAAAATGCCCAAACTTGGAGCACGCAGATATATGAGGCCTGTAACGGAAATACCACACTGTAAAATATGTGGCCTGTATGTATTTTTTGGAAGTTCAGTAAAATGGTGTCAAGAAATTGTGTAAGACACTCAAAAAAAATTCTACTATACCGTACCACAAAAAATGAAAGATTTTTCTGCGCACTAATATGTGATATTTGTGACCCCTTTAAAATTGCTGGATTTTCACACTGTACTAGGAAAAGGATCTGGCTGTATTGTGCAGTGTCATAAAGAAAATGGAGAAAAAAAGGGGCCCTTGATTTCTTTGCAACAAAATAATCTCTATTAACCTGGCAAAAAAATCTTTCCTAGCCAATTATACCTGGGGCTAGGTATATACGGTCAATATATACTACTAGATGGTGGCCCGATTCTAACACATCAGGTATTCTAGAATCTGTTTGTAGTTTATTTATAAAGTTTTCAGAATAATGCAATTTACACACAGGATTCGGCCGGCAGCGAGCAATTAGTGAAGCGTGGTTCAAATTGTCACGTAGAATATTGCCCAGCCACGTAGTTTATTGCACAGCCACGTAGTATGTAGCACAGCCCACGTAGTATATTGCCCAGCCACGTAGTATATTGCCCAGCCACGTAGTATATAGCACAGACACAGACACATAGTATATTGCACAGCCACATAATATTTTGCCCAGCCACATAGTATATTGCCCAGCCACGTAGTATATAGCACAGACATGTAGTATATAGCACAGATACGTAGTATATTGCCCAGCCACATAATATATTGCACAGCCACATAATATATAGCACAGCCACGTAGAATATAGCACAGCCACGAAGTATATAGCACAGAGACGTAGGATATAACACTGCCCATGCAGTATATAACACAGGCCACGTAGTATATAGCACAGCGATGTAGTATATTGCCTAGCCACGTAATACATACCACAGCCACGTAGTATATAGCACAGCCATGTAGTATATAGCACAGAGACGTAGTATATAACACTGCCCATGCAGTATATAACACAGGCCACGTAGTACAGTATATAGCACAGCAATGTAGTATATTGCCCAGACACGTAATATATACCACAGCCACGTAGTATATAACACAACCCATGCAGTATATAACACAGGCCACGTAGTATATAGCACAGCGATGTAGTATATAGCACAGACACGTAGTATATTGCCCAGCCACGTAATATATTGCACAGCCACATAGTATATTGCACAGCCACGTAGTATATAGCACAGAGACATAGTATATAACACTACCCATGCAGTATAGAGCACAGTGATGTAGTATATTGCCCAGCCACATAACATAATATATTGCCCAGCCACGTAGTACATAGCACCGCCCACATAGTATACAGCACAGAGATGTAGTATATAGCACAGCCCACATAGTATATAGCAATGTGGGCACCATATTCCTGTTAAAAAAAGAATTAAAATAAAAAATAGTTATATACTCACCCTCCGTCGGCCCCCCGGATCCAGCCGAGGCATTTACTGATGCTCCTCGCGATGCTCCGGTCCCAAGAGTGCATTGCGGTCTCGCGAGATGAGGACGTAGTGGTCTTGCGAGACCGCAATGCATGGACCGGTCATCGAAGCGTCGCGAGGAGCGGGAAAGGCGCCGGAAGGTGAGTATATGAAGATTTATAATTTTTTAAATTATTTTTAACATTAGATCTTTTTACTATTGATGCTGCACAGGCAGCATCAATAGTAAAAAGTTGGTCACACAGGGTTAATAGCAGCGTTAACGGAGTGCGTTGCACTGCAGCATAACGCGGTCCGTTAACGCTGCCATTAACCCTTTGTGAGCGCTGACTGGAGGGGATTATGGAGCAGGCACTGACTGCGGGGAGTAAGGAGCGGCCATTTTGCCACCGGATCGTGCCCGACGCTGATTGGTCGTGACAGACAGACAGAAGGACAGACAGAAATACGGAAGTGACCCTTAGACAATTATACAGTTGATAGGTAGCAGCAGCAGCAGACAGTAATGGAATGGACCCTCTTGATGTATGTAATGATATTTATATACACACATACAGTGCCTGCAGACCTTGCACTATGTACACAGCGACGTACACTCCCTTGCCTACCTAACCCTGCAACCTATATACTCCAGAATTAGTCCTTAGAAGGACTGTGGGTTTAGCTTTATTTGAGTAGTTTATTATGGTAGACCCCACACTGACTAAGAAATCCCCAAATCTGACACTATCTCAGCAGCAGCTCTCCCTACACTGTCTGATTCCGGAGCTGAATGCGCCGAGCAGGGCGGCGTCCGGTCTCTTATACCCCTGATGATGCTGTGCGGCCAGCCAATCACTGCAAGCCCACAACAAAGATGGCTGCGGCATTACAGTGCCTGGCAGAAAATCCCTGCATGTTTATTGGGTCTCTAAAGACCGCCAAAAATGCAGGGTGGAGACCCGAGTTCCCGCCAAGTAATCCCGGAAATGCTCAGTGTTCAACGAGTACACCGAGTACAGTGATACTCGGGTGAGTATCGAGTAGTGGCGAGCACGTTCGCTAATCATCACTAATAATAACATAATGTTTGTGATAAGCAATGCATCAGCTCATGTATTGACCACCATATTTACTGAAGTGGATAGTTTAGCACATTTGGCAGAGTAACACTTTGCATCTTGTTTTATTATTGAAGTGTTTTCTGACAAGTAGCAGGAGTAGTGACTGACTTTTACTAGCATTCATTTTGAAGGAATAGAGCCCACGCATATGCACCAGACGTAAAAACAAACCTCTGCATGAAACAGGTGGATGCCATGGGAACAGGGTGTCAGATGTAATTTTAGTTCCATATTCCGTTGGACTTCAATGCAGGTAAAATGAGTATGTTTGTCTCCAGAATAATGCAAATGTGTATTTTACAACACTACTCTGAACTTTATTTAGCAGGTTCCTCAAACGACGGTAATGAATGATGAGCAATAGGAGTCACTTCTGCAAAAAGGCAATAATTACTTAAATATTTGATAAATATTATTGGGGCATTGCATTGTAAAACTGTGATTCAGAACAAATGCCCACACAGTTTGCTGCTTGTCTAAAGTTAGTCTCTTTAGTAGAGATGATTACCGTAAATACATTCAAATGGAATTGAATTCTATTCAAATTTTACAAATATCCATATTTTCCAAAATGGGGATTTTTTTAATTCACTTGGGTGTGAATTCTGAAAAAAGTGACAGCTGGCAGCCATTTTTTCAAACCACAAAAGGCAATTAAGAAATATTAAAAAAAAAAATTCTTATACTCACCTTTGCGTCACCCATTTTTTCATCGCCAGCTTCAGATCGATACCGCTAATGCTGAAATCTCGAGGCTGATACTTCTAACTTTGATAAGGGCAAGGGAGGGTTTTGCGCTAGCACGTGAAAGGTCATGACATCATGATGTGATGTTGTGAGACATTACCTTATCCGCACATGTGCAAAACCCTTCCGGGCTCCATCAAAGTTGGAAGTCCTGGCCCAGTAATTTTAGTTCTAGCAGTAATGATCGGAAGATGCGGTGTGCACTGAACAAATAGCAGCAAGTAGCGGAGTGACTGGTAAAGTGATTATAAGGATTTTTCTTTATTTTCTTACATATTACGCTTGTTATGTAGAAAAGACCCCAAAACATAACAAGGGACATAGCATTTGTGAAGAATAACTTCTCCTCAAATAGATTTTCCCATGAAAAAATATATGAACAGGCAAATTCCGATTTTGTCTGATATACTCATCTCTTCTCTTTCATTCTAATAAATGTGCTTGCCAAGAGTAAATAATTGCAACCAACAGGTATACATTGAATTGAATGTATTCAACCATTTCCAGGCTATTTTCATTTTTTTTTGTTTTGTTTTTGTTTTTTCCTCCCCTTCTTCCAAGAGCCATAACCTATATTTTTCTGTTTCCATACCATTGTGAGGGCTTGTTTCATAGGAGACAAGTTGTATTTTTGAATGGCACCATTCATTTTATTACATAATGCACTGGAAATATCTGCTTTTACAGAATAATCATCTTGACAAGCATGGAGGCCTTCAGTAGACAGCCCAGCGATCAGGTCACAAGCACACTGATGGGCGCGTAGAATGACATGACCCTGGTATTGTCGAAGCTTCTTGGGAAAGAGGGAGATACCCCCTACTGACACTCTTACCATCCCTTACCTTTTTCCCCCAGCGCGACCACCCGAACCCCTTCTCCCAATTAAGACAGAGACAAGAGTTTCTTTGGAATTATGTAGGCCACAGCAGCCTGTTTATTAAACAAAAACAACGGTTAACAATTAATGTAAAAGCATACATTTCAAAACTAGGGGAAGTCCTTGGAGCCCAAAAGAATCTGGTGATTTTAACCATACCGCGAACATAACTCAAACCATATTTTACTCCCAGCCGTTGTAAGCCTGGCTCGGGAGCACCAAAAACCCCGCAAGAGGGTTCACTGTTCGCGGTAAAAACATGAGATCCGACCACCCCTGCCGGAACTCCCCACCACCAATCACCAGATCCAAAACATAATAAACTTCAGAACAGAGGAGCCATATACCTATGGACCCCCCAAACCAATTTCCACCAACTCCAAGGACTCCCCCCAACCGCCCAGGCCGCAATGACCCAAAAAGAACCATGTGCATACTAAAACCACCCGCTCACCGCGAGTAATTTACACCCACAGAACCTCAAACCAAAAAGGGCGGGAGGGAGGGATGCTTTCAGTGCTGGTGAGCGGGAACTGACCGGCCCCCGCCCCCTGACACTTCCCTAACCCTCTCTTCAACTACTCCCCCGCCCCCTATACTGTTAACCCTTTCAGCCCCACCCCCTCCTCTCCAACCCATTGTCATGCTGGCCTTCGCTTAGCCGTGGGGGGGAGGGGGCGGCTCGCTCCGGCCTGTCCTTGACCCTGGTATTGTCGAAGCTTCTTGGGAAAGAGGGAGATACCCCCTACTGACACTCTTACCATCCCTTACCTTTTTCCACCAGCGCGACCACCCGAACCCCTTCTCCCAATTAAGACAGAGACAAGAGTTTCTTTGGAATTATGTAGGCCACAGCAGCCTGTTTATTAAACAAAAACAACGGTTAACAATTAATGTAAAAGCATACATTTCAAAACTAGGGGAAGTCCTTGGAGCCCAAAAGAATCTGGTGATTTTAACCATACCGCGAACATAACTCAAACCATATTTTACTCCCAGCCGTTGTAAGCCTGGCTCGGGAGCACCAAAAACCCCGCAAGAGGGTTCACTGTTCGCGGTAAAAACATGAGATCCGACCACCCCTGCCGGAACTCCCCACCACCAATCACCAGATCCAAAACATAATAAACTTCAGAACAGAGGAGCCATATACCTATGGACCCCCCAAACCAATTTCCACCAACTCCAAGGACTCCCCCCAACCGCCCAGGCCGCAATGACCCAAAAAGAACCATGTGCATACTAAAACCACCCGCTCACCGCGAGTAATTTACACCCACAGAACCTCAAACCAAAAAGGGCGGGAGGGAGGGATGCTTTCAGTGCTGGTGAGCGGGAACTGACCGGCCCCCGCCCCCTGACACTTCCCTAACCCTCTCTTCAACTACTCCCCCGCCCCCTATACTGTTAACCCTTTCAGCCCCACCCCCTCCTCTCCAACCCATTGTCATGCTGGCCTTCGCTTAGCCGTGGGGGGGAGGGGGCGGCTCGCTCCGGCCTGTCCTGGCCCACTTCTGGCCCATGTTAAATACCGTTTTCCGAGATTGACAGTGGCATTTAACATGTTAACAATAATTCAGCACACATCAAATTCATGGATACCACATATGCTATAACTGTGCGTCGTTTTTTGGGAAAGGGTTATTCTTCTGCTGTGAGACTTTTTTATCAACAGTAAAAGTACAGAGTGAACAAAGTTTCACAAGAGTTGCTGAAAAGTCACTAAACAGTTTCTATTATAGCTACGGTGTCAAATGAATTGTACGGCAGTATATAGCAGTCAGGGAAATCACGTTAAGACTGTTGTTTCTATTCAATTTTATCGGAACCGCACAAAAATATATTCATGTGATTTAAGTTACACTCTCTCACCAGACAATTAGAGATGAAAATCAAATCAATGCAAATTTTTAGGGAAATTCAATAAAGTCTAAAATCTGAATTTCAAAAGCTCCTCTCATCTCTACGGACAATGAATGACACAGGCAGTCACAAAGTCATAATACTTTCTATGAACAGTACATGTTTGTCAGTAATGATCCCGGGCTTTCAGTGTGATCCGATGACATCTTTGCATATGAAGACTTACAATTGTCTCAGCTCGGCAGTCTCAGGAAACAAATCTGTCTGTTTGCAACACTGGATATGACACATGCTTGTTGGTCATAACTTGATATTTCTGAAAAACAGTAGACTGGAAAATGGATAGACCGGACATTTCCAGTTCGGTATTCACAGATTATTAGCTATATCTTCATTGTTATGTGTAAGGTATCTAATATTCTAGAACCTTTATAATCTACGCACATTCACCTGGAACTTGGTTTGATGTAATTTTTTTTAGATTTATACCAGAACTTTTGAAGCCTTTTTCCCTAAAATCTCCGACTGACTAGGCTCAAGACATAAATCCCTTGAGATTGGAACAGCATGTGGAAATAAATGGCAAACTTCATCTGTGTACATGGAAATACTGATTGTTTCTTGTTCCCATGACAACTGCCTCAGATGCTTCATTAAAAGTACAATCTTTCAAACCTTATCACAGGAATCATATTTCTTTCCTAATGCCGTCTTCTCCCAATACTTCACTGCACACTGATTCTTTATTACTTTGTATCACTGATATGAAAAACTAATGACATCTGCATGAAACGTTAAGATTACACCAGATGCAATAAAATGATCTCTGTATACAATATTCAATATTTTTGTTCCCTAAAGCACATTGTCCCTTCCCTCCACCTTCATTCCCTCCCAATCCCTCAATAAAAAAAAGAATACAAGATATAAACTATTGAGCTGCTTTCTTCAGTCAACCTAATAGGACATAAGTTAAATGTCTGGTCATTGGTGATCTATCTGCTATGAGCATTCATGGGACTGGGGTATCCACAATTGTATTATAAGTAGAGATGAGTGAATTTGCTCGGGTTCCCTCTGCAGTGGGAATCTGGCTTCCTGGATCGCACCAGCCGATCAGCTGATTGACGCTGCAGCTGCTTTTGTCTCGGCTGTGTGACAGTCACGACACATACATGGAGAGCCTGTTTGTTGGGCTCTCCATGCATGTCTCATGACTGTCACACAGTTGTGACACATGCAGCTGCAGCGCTGATCAGCTGATTGGCTGGCACGATCCAGGAAGTTGGATTTCCTCTGCAGCTTATTTGGCAAGCGCTATAGCTTGCCAAATAAGAGGGAATCCGAGCAAATTCACTCATCTCTAGTTACAAGCCAGTGGAAAAGAGGAAAAAAAGTCCATAAAGCCAAGTGTTAGGCGTCGGGATTCTCCCGCTGCGGGGGATAGATCCCAAATAGTGATGAGCGAGTATGCTCGTTACTCGAGTGTCTCCGTGCATGCTCGGGTGGTCTCCGAGTATTTAGGCATATTCGGAGATTTAGTTTATGTTGATGCAGCCGCATGATTTGCGGCTGGTAGACAGCTTGAATACGTGTGGGGATTGCATAACAAACAAGCAACTCCCACATGTATTCAAGCTGTCTAGCAGCCACAAATCATGCAGCTGCATCGAAATAAACTATATCTCCAAGCACGCCGAAATACTCGCAGACCACCCGAGCATGCTCAGAGAAACTCGAATAACGAGCATACTCGCATATCACTAATCCCAATCAGCTACTATGGTTTCCCATTCAGGTCTGGCCACTGTGATTGCTGCTCAGCACAAACACCAGTCCCAGCATCTTGCTCAGGCTTGTGGTATACATTTGGTTACTGCTGGCTCTTCGGCAAAGTCTATGGTAACCAGTGATATGAAGGTGCAGCCTTGCGCTCTGGAATCTAAGTCCAGAGATCACCTTACTGAGCATGTCCCTGATGTAGCGTCTTCCTATTGGTGGTTGGACGTTAGCTGCTGTGGTGATGTGGCAGCACCAGATTGGCCCACAGGCGATATCTCAACCGACTGGGCATGAGTGTTTGGGGTGGAGCCTAGCATATAAAAGGCTCTCAGCGCTAGTGTAATTTATGTTTTGGTGTGAGTGGGTGGTTACTCTACCACTCTGTCTGCATGTTTGTGTGTGTCTATCTATGCTCAAAGACTGTACATGGGTTTCATACCCATGGCTCTACGCTTAAGTCATTAGTCTGCTACATGCTTAGGGTGCTGGTCTGGCACAAGCTCAGTAGTTTCAGGACTTGCGTAACTAGCCGCTTGGATTAGCATCTGTTTCGTTCATGCGTGTGGTTAGCACAGTTCAGTTACAGAGCAAGCTCAATCCATATCATTCCTCCCAGTGAAGGTGACAGGGTATTGTACCTAGCATCCTAAGAGTTCCTTCTCTAGCACAGCATCTGCTTCATTCATATGTGCAGTTAGCACAGTTTAGTTGCAGAGCAAGCTCCATCCACGTGCTAACATCCCTGTGACATTAACAGGGTATAGTACTTAGCATTCTTAGTGCAGCACCTCTCTGTGAAGTAACTGAGCTTGGTCCTCTGTGTTCCATTCACACTGTGTGGCGTTAACACAGTGTGTTTAAGGTAATGCTCGCTGTATTTGTTCCGTCATTGTTCACACTAGCAGCAGGTTAATTTCTGCACGGTGGACCTCGGGTTGCGATTGCACTCTATTTTATATTTTATTTAGTGCAATCCGCCAACCCTAACAGCAAGTAGAAATTCAAGTGGTTAAACTGCAACCAGTAAAAAAGATATGGCCTAACTTGTGAAAATATCAATGCTCAAAATACTTTTCTAGGTAGGTGAATATGGAGGTAGCTAAATTGGTTATTATCACATAACAGGTTTTCAAACAATTATACATTTAATTGGAAAACACTGAAAAGTGTTTCAACAACTAGTTAGATAACGTCTCACAAAGAGCCCTTTAGTTAATGTTGTCTTTTTGTAATATTTTGTACTGCTGCTTATAAAAATAATATGCTAGGAAAAGAGCTAAAAAATAATAGACTGCTGTAGCACGGCACAGGCAAGGCACTCGCTTCTCTTTAAACCCCAGTATGCTACATGAAAGAGTGGGTCCTAGCTGGGTCTGTGGACTTGCGCAATGAGGGCCTTACACCTGTGCAGGCTGCTGGTATCTGGTGGTGTGGACTGGTCAGGACCACAGGTTCCACAGTTCAATAAAGGAGACCATCGTTGCAACATGGAGATTTTACTGAGCAATAATTTGAGATTGGTTATAAACAAGGGATAGCAGATACAAAGTCTTATTTTAGTTTTCCCTAAAGCGTACAGCATTCTTCTACCAACAGTATTCTTACTCTGTAGTCTACGACAGGGCTAGCGAGGCACACTGTTTTGCACTTGTTCGCCACAACTCAGCATCAATGCCACAGTTCTGATCAGCAACACGCTCTACTCCATCAGTGGTTCCGCATCCTAATTCTTTCACTACTGGCACCCTGGATCTACTGCTCGGGACACCAACTAATCCCGCAAAGCTTAGTCATGTTTATACCCATTACCTTTGACTTTGTAAGCTCGGGGGTTTGTGACTCGGCATCCTATCCACAAACCCTTTTCTGGAAGACCACTAAAGTCAGTCACTACTCAGGATCTTGCTATCCCTGTCCTTAGTAGAGATGAGTTAACTTGTTTGGAAAACTTTAGCCAAATTCGGCACGAATGTAGCATATTCGGATTCTTGCTCGGTTTCGAGAGCATTTTTGCTCAAAGCCGGCAAAATTTGTTCACAGTTCGGTAAATGATAGCATTTCCACTAATGTTTTTGTTTTCATTTTGTCTAGGATAGTAATGCTGTATGATAAGTGGGGGGGGGGGGGGCATGCATTTATGAGAGGAGGAGGTATGTCTATGTGAGAGGAGCTGCAGAGTGTCATTTTTTTTCATAATTTAATGTGTGTACACTCCAGCAGCCAATTAGGGCGCAGAAAAAATCCATAAATTCATGACACAAGGTCTTCTGTCATTGGTTACTGAAGTCACATGCAATTGTCCATATAAACAGCCGACATCTTGTTTTGCTGTCACCGTTTTCTCAGTGTCACAGTACAGATAGGCAGCTTCTGCTACCATTGCTGCTGCTGAAAGTGAATTTGTCAGTTAGCTAGATAGGAACCTGTCCTGTGTGAAATCAGTCTTCCATCATCTAATTCGATTGTGCTAAACTGTGAGTTAAAAGTGTTAATTATACCACTAGTTGGCTTCCTTGAGGAATATAGTTTCCAAAATGTGTTCATTTTGAGGAACTCTTTGCTGCTTTAACACCTCAGGGGTTCTGCAATATGACATGGTGTTCACAATGTATTCCAGCCAAAATTCCGTGCCAAAAGTTAAGTAGCGCTCCTTGTCTTTCAAGCTCTTCTGTATACCCACACAATAGTTCCCAATGACAATGTTATACAATTATGTGACGCTCCTGTGGGTTCAAGATGCTCATCATTCTCCTACATGAATTCCTTTAGGATTGTAGTTTTCAAAATGACGACACTTTTGGGGGTGGGGGTCAGCTGTTTTGATAACTCAAGAGCAGTACAAATGCAACATGGCGTCTGCAATCTATTTTAACCAAGTTTATGCTACAAACACTAAATAGCAATCCTTCCTTTCTGACCCCACCTACTTTCCTAAGTATGAGCAATAAAGGAGAACAAAATTGAGTATTTGAAGCTAAAAGATATATTTGTATAAATACAAAAATATTAAAATTGTACACATGGGTTGTAAAATGGACAAACTAGTGGTAACAAACAAAGAATGGGAATCACTTTAAACAGATGAGTTCTGGGAGCGGGTAAATGAAGGAGGGGAAGTCAGAAAAAATATCCATACATGTGTCAGTGGAAAATAGACTTCCTCAGAAAAAAAAACCTAAAAGTTGGGAATTATCCATTTCTGAGCCAATTTAGTAACATAGTAACATAGTAACATAGTTATTAAGGTTGAAGGAAGACTTTAAGTCCATCTAGTTCAACCCATAGCCTAACCTAACATGCCCCAACATGTTGATTCAGAGGAAGGCAAAAAAAACCCATGTGGCAAATAATGAGCTCCACATTGGGGAAAAAAATTCCTTCCCGACTCCACATACGGCAATCAGACTAGTTCCCTGGATCAACGCCCTATCAAGGAATCTAGTATATATAACCTGTAACTTTATACTTTTCAAGAAAGGTATCCAGTCCCCTCTTAAATTTTAGTAATGAATCAGTCATTACAACATCATACGGCAGAGAGTTCCATAGTCTCACTGCTCTTACAGTAAAGAATCCGCGTCTGTTATTATGCTTAAACCTTCTTTCCTCCAGACGTAGAGGATGCTCCCTTGTCCCTGTCTTAGGTCTATGATTAAAAAGATCATCAGAAAGGTCTTTGTACTGTCCCCTCATATATTTATACATTAAAATAAGATCACCCCTTAGCCTTCGTTTTTCCAAACTAAATAGCCCCAAGTGTCATAACCTATCTTGGTATTGTAGACCCCCCAGTCCTCTAATAACCTTGGTCGCTCTTCTCTACAGTTCTAGTTCAGCTATGTCTTTCTTATACACCGGAGACCAGAACTGTGCACAGTATTCTAAGTGTGGTCGAACCAGTGACTTGTATAGAGGTAAAATTATGTTCTCCTCATGAGCATCTATGCCTCTTTTAATGCATCCCATTATTTTATTTGCTTTTGTAGCAACTGCCTGACACTGGCCACTAAATATGAGCTTGTCATCCACCCATACTTCCAAGTCTTTTTCATTGATGGTTTTGCACAGAGTTTTAGAATTAAGCACATAATTATACATCTTCTTACTTCTACCCAAGTGCATCACCTTACATTTATCCCCATTAAAGTTCATTTGCCATTTTTCAGCCCAAGCTTCTAGTTTACATAAATCATCCTGTAATATAAAATTGTCCTCCTCTGTATGGATTACCCTGCAGAGTTTCGTGTCATCTGCAAATATTGAAATTCTGCTCTGTATGCCCCTACAAGGTCATTAATAAATATGTTAAAAAGAAGAGGGCCCAATACTGACACCTGTGGTACCCCACTGCTAACCGCTACCCAGTCCGAGTGTGCTCCATTAATAACCACCCTTTGTTTCCTATCCCTGAGCCAGCTCTAAACCCACTTACACATATTTTCCCCTATCCCCATTATTCTCATTTTATGTATCAACCTTTTGTGTGGCACTATATCAAAGGCTTTTGAAAAGTCCATATACACTACGTTCACTGTGTTCCCTTGGTCCAGTCCGGAATTTACCTCTTCATAGAAATTGATCAGATTTGTCTGACAGGAACAGTTCCTAGTAAACCCGTGCTGATACTGGGTCATGAGGTTATTCCTCTTCAGATACTACAGTATAGCGTCCCTTAGAATGCCCTCCAGGATTTTACCCACAGTAGAGGTTAAGCTTACTGGCCTATAATTACCGAGTTCAGTTTTTGCCCGCTTTTGGAATATTGGCACCACATTTGCTATACGCCAGTCCTGTGGTACAAACCGTGTTATTATGGAGTCTTCTATCAATGACTGTACTTAATTCCTGCAGTACTCGGGGGTGGATCCCATCCGGACCCAGAGATTTGTCAATTTTAGTGATTTTTAGACACCGACGTACTTCCTGCTTGGTTAAGCAGGTGACATTTAATGGGGAATTTTTGTTATCACTGATCATATTGTCTGCCATGGGATTTTCTTGTGTAAATACTGATGAAAAAAAAGTCATTTAGCATATTGGCTTTTTCCTCATCCACCATTTCACCCAGACTATTTTTAAGTGCACCAACACTATAATTTTTTAGTTTCTTACTATTCACGTAGTTAAAGAATATTTGGGTATTATTTTTACTCTCTCTGGCAATGAGTCTCTCTGTCTCAATCTTTGCTGCCTTGATTCGCTTTTTACAGAATTTATTTAATTGTCTGCATTTATTTAATGTCTCATCACTACCTACTTCCTTTAATTCTCTAAATGCTTTCTTTTTGTCACTTATTGCGCCCCTTACAGCTCTATTTAGCCATATTGGTTTCCTCCTATTTCTAGTATGTTTATTCCCATATGGTATATATTGTGCACAGGTCCTATCCAGGATGCTAATAAATGTCTCCCATTTTCTTTGTGTATTTTTATGTCTCAGGATATCATCCCAGTTAATTGCACCAAGATCATCTCTTGGAAATTTGCTCTCCTGAAGTTTAGTGTCCTTGTAACCCCTCTACTACACATCTTATTAAAGGATACATGAAAACTTATTATTTTGTGATCACTATTCCCCAAGTGACCCCAACCCTTATATTTGATATGCGGTCTGGCCTGTTGGTTAATATTAGGTCTAGCAGTGCCCCTCTTCTTGTTTGGTCCTGACTCCTGAACCGGTTGTGAAACGTAATTGTCTCTCATAGTTGTCAAAAACCAATTACCTTTGCTGCAACTGCAGGTTTCTGTTCCTTAATCTATTTCAGGGTAGTTGAAGTCCCCCATAATAATGACTTCTCCTTGAGTCGCAACTTCAACTATTTGCTTTATGAGGATTTTCTCCATTGCTTCCATTATTTTTGGTGACTTATAACAAACCCCTATCAGTAATTTATTATCTTTTCCCCCTCCCCTTATCTCCACCCACAGGGACTCTACATTTTCATTAGATTCACCTATATTATCATGCAGGATGGGTTTTAAGGATGATTTTACATATAGACACACACATCCCCCTCGCTTATCCGTTCGGTCATTTCTGAACAGACTATAGCTCTGCAAGTTAACAGCCCAGTCATGGCTCTTATCCAGCCATGTTTCAGATATCCCCATTTGAAATGATGGTGGGAAGATTTTTTTCTGAGGAAATCTATTTGCTACTGATACATGTATGGATACTATTTTCTGACTTACTCTCTTTCATTTACCCACTCCCAGGAATGATCTGTTTAAAATTATTCCCATTCTTTGTTTTTTACCACTAGTTTGTCCATTTTACAACCCATGTGTGATCTTTTAATAATTTTGTATAAACAAAAGAATAATTTTTAGCTTCAAGCACTCCATTTTGTTTTCCTTTAATGCTCTTGATTGTAATTGCGGCTTTTCCTACTTTTGCATACAGAATGTATTTAAGGTCTATTATGGTTTGAAATGTATCTAACTGAAATGTTCCTGGGACTTGTTTGCATTTGCCTGAGGCCTCTTTCACACTTCCGTCGGCAGTGTCCCGTCCTAATGCATCGCCGAGACGTAGTGACGTACGTTTCAAAAATAGTGTTAAAACGTATGCAACGATTGCAGTATTTCGGCAGATGCGCCACCTGAATTTTTATAGCGTAGAATGAGGATTCCGGGGGAGGGAGGGAGTGAGAGAGAGAGAGAGAGATTTTTTTCCCCAGGTTGGCAAATGCTTCCAGGCATGCTCAAATGTAAAAACAGGATCTGTCACTGTATTCCTGCGTTTCACAGTGACCGCAGGATCCTGCGTCCGTAGGCTCCCATTCTGTGGAACGACGTATGACACAGGAGACGTCCTGGCACGTTTTTCCACTGCAGGCAAAAAACATTTCTTTGAACATTTTTTCCAAACGATGGGCTGTCATATTCGGCAAGATTCATTGCACGACGGACGAAACGTATGGCCATACGTCACGATACGTCGCTAATACAAGTCTATGAGAAAATGCAGGATTCTGCTAATTTTTTTGCAGGATCCTGTTTTCTCAAAAAATGACGTATTTTGATGGGAGCTCAAACATGGAAGTGTGAAAGAGGCCTAAGCAGTAGTTTCCAAAGAAATACATTGTATAGCCACGCTTAGAAGAAAATGCAGAGTTGCTCCTCTGTTATTGGGGTTCGGTAATGCCAGCTGATTCACTGCTGTGTGTGCGGCAATTTCTCCTGCTCCCTTTACACTAAGACTACAACAGATATTAAACTTGCTCAAATTAGGCCTTGGCCTACACTCAGTTTCTAGCATTGACCCTGGGCTCCAACACCGCCAGTTGCTGCTCGGAAGTGCCATCTGCACAGTCAAAAGTTGCTCCTCTGTTATTGGGGTTCAGTAACGCCAGCTGCTCCCCTGCTGTGTGTGTGGCAATTTCTCCACTCAGTTTCTAGCATTGACCCTGGGCTCCAACACCGCCAGTTGCTGCCTGGAAGTGCCGTCTGCACAGTCAACAGTTGCTCCTCTATTATTGGGGTTCAGGAACGCCAGCTGCTCCCCTGCTGTGTGTGCGGCAATTTCTCCACTCAGTTTCTAGCATTGACCCTGGGCTCCAACACCACCAGTTACTCCCCGGAAGTGCTGTCTGCACAGTCAACAGTGGTTCCTCTGTTATTGGGGTTCAGTAACGCCAGCTGCTGTGTGTGCGGCAATTTCTCCGCTCAGTTTCTAGCAATGACCCTGGGCTCCAACACCGTGTGTTGCTTGGAAGTACCGTCTGCACAGTCAACACTTGCTGCCGTGTTATTGGGGTTCAGTAACGTCAGCTGATCTGTTATGAACAGGTAATTCAGAACCACAATGGACCTTGAAGTTCAGAGCATACAAAGTGACCTGACATTTACCAAAAACATATGACGAGCTCTGAGACGTGGAAACTCTGCTGACCGCAATCCCTAATTCTATCACACCACACTAGAGGTAGCCGTGGATTGCGCCTAACACTCCCTATGCAACTCGGCACAGCCTGAGAAACTAACTAGCCCTGAGGATAGAAAAATAAGCCAACCTTGCCTCAGCGAAATTCCCCAAAGGAAAAGGCAGCCCCCCACTGTTGTGAATTCTGTGGCTGAGTTCACTTCTGTGGTCACAAGTGGTATTGCAGTCTCTGGGCTTCCTCCCTCAGGTGTTTTGGTGAGCTCATTGGCTGCCTTGCTATTTAGCTCCACCTGAGTCTGTCTTCCTTGCTCCTTGTCAATGTTCCAGTGTTGGATCTGAGCTACTGCATCTTTCCTTGGGCCTGCTGCTCTGCTAGATAAGTGCTTCTAGTTTGTTTTCTGTTTTTTCTGTCCAGCTTGCTATTAACTTTTGCTGGAAGCTCTGAGAAGCAAAGGGGTGCACCGCCGTGCTGTTAGTTCGGCACGGTGGGTCTTTTTGCCCCTTTGCGTGGTTTTCGTTTTAGGGTTTTTTGTAGACTGCATAGTTCTCTTTGCTATCCTCGCTCTGTCTAGAATATCGGGCCTCACTTTGCTGAATCTATTACATTCCTACATTTGTCTTTTCATCTTGCTAACAGTCATTATATGTGGTGGACAGGTTGCAGCAGATCTGGACTCAGGTAGTGGACAATTTGACCTTGTCCCAGGAGAAGGCTCAGCTTTTCGCTAATCGCAGACGCCGTGTGGGACCCCGACTTCGTGTTGGGGATCTGGTTTGGTTATCTTCTCGTCATATTCCTATGAAGGTTTCCTCTCCTAAATTTAAACCTCGTTTTATTGGTCCGTATAGGATTTCTGAGATTCTCAATCCGGTGTCTTTTCGTCTGACCCTCCCAGACTCCTTTTCCATACATAATGTATTCCATAGGTCGTTGTTGAGGAGATACGTGGCACCTATGGTTCCATCTGTGGAGCCTCCTGCCCCTGTTTTGGTGGAGGGGGAATTGGAGTATATTGTGGAGAAGATTTTGGATTCTCGTGTCTCTAGACGGAAACTCCAGTATCTGGTCAAATGGAAGGGTTATGCTCAGGAAGATAATTCCTGGGTTTTTGCATATGATGTCCATGCCCCAGATCTTGTTCGTGCCTTTCATGTGGCTCATCCTGGTCGGCCTGGGGGTTCTGGTGAGGGTTCGGTGACCCCTCCTCAAGGGGGGGGTACTGTTGTGAATTCTGTGGCTGAGTTCACTTCTGTGGTCACAAGTGGTATTGCAGTCTCTGGGCTTCCTCCCTCAGGTGTTTTGGTGAGCTCGTTGGCTGCCTTGCTATTTAGCTCCACCTGAGTCTGTCTTCCTTGCTCCTTGTCAATGTTCCAGTGTTGGATCTGAGCTACTGCATCTTTCCTTGGGCCTGCTGCTCTGCTAGATAAGTGCTTCTAGTTTGTTTTCTGTTTTTTCTGTCCAGCTTGCTATTAACTTTTGCTGGAAGCTCTGAGAAGCAAAGGGGTGCACCGCCGTGCTGTTAGTTCGGCACGGTGGGTCTTTTTGCCCCTTTGCGTGGTTTTCGTTTTAGGGTTTTTTGTAGACTGCATAGTTCTCTTTGCTATCCTCGCTCTGTCTAGAATATCGGGCCTCACTTTGCTGAATCTATTTCATTCCTACGTTTGTCTTTTCATCTTGCTAACAGTCATTATATGTGGGGGGCTGCCTATTCCTTTGGGGTATTTCTCTGAGGTAAGTCAGGCTTGTATTTCTATCTTCAGGCTAGTCAGCTCCTCAGGCGGTGCCGAGTTGCATAGGTAGTGATAGGCGCAATCCACTGCTGCTTATAGTTGTGTGAGGATAGATCAGGTACTGCAGTCTACAGAGATTCCACGTCTCAGAGCTCGTCCTATTGTTTTTGGTTATTGCCAGATCTCTGTATGTGCGCTGATTACTGCACGCTGTGTTGCCTGATTGCCAGCCATAACACCCCACATATAATGACTGTGAGTAAAGATGAAATACAAACACAGAGATGAAATAGATTTAGCAAAGTGAGGTCCAACTTACTGAATAGACCGAGGATAGGAAAGATAGCTTTGCGGTCAACATAAAAACCTACAAACAACCACGCAGAGGGGCAAAAAGACCCTCCGCACCGACTAACGGTACGGAGGTGCTCCCTCTGCGTCTCAGAGCTTCCAGCAAGCAAGAAAAACCAATATAGCAAGCTGGACAGAAAATATAGCAAACAAAAATAACATAAGCAGAACTTAGCTTATGCAGGATAAACAGGCCACAGGAACAATCCAGGAGGAAGCAAGACCAATACTAGAACATTGACTGGAGGCCAGGATCAAAGCACCAGGTGGAGTTAAATAGAGCAGCACCTAACGACTTAACCTCATCACCTGAGGAAGGAAACTCAGAAGCCGCAGTACCACTCTCATCCACCAAAGGAAGCTTATAGACAGAACCAGCCGCAGTACCACTCACGACCACAGGAGGGAGCTTGGCCACAGAATTCACAACAGTACCCCCCCCTTGAGGAGGGGTCACCGAACCCTCACCAGAGCCCCCAGGCCGACCAGGATGAGCCACATGAAAGGCACGAACCAGATCGGCAGCATGGACATCAGAGGCAAAGACCCAGGAATTATCTTCCTGACCATAACCCTTCCACTTAACCAAATACTGGAGTTTCCGTCTCGAAACACGAGAATCCAAAATCTTCTCCACAATATACTCCAATTCCCCTTCAACCAAAACTGGAGCAGGAGGATCAATAGATGGAACCACAGGTGCCACGTATCTCCGCAACAATGACCTATGGAACACGTTATGGATGGAAAAAGAAGCTGGAAGAGTCAAACGAAAAGACACAGGATTAAGAACCTCAGAAATCCCATATGGACCAATGAAACGAGGCTTAAATTTAGGAGAGGAAACCTTCATAGGAATATAACGAGATGACAACCAAACCAAATCCCCAACACGAAGTCGGGGACCCACACAGCGCCTGCGGTTAGCGAAACATTGAGCCTTCTCCTGGGACAAAGTCAGATTGTCCACTACATGAGTCCAAATCTGCTGCAACCTATCCACCACAGTATCCACACCAGGACAGTCCGAAGACTCAACCTGCCCTGAAGAGAAACGAGGGTGGAACCCAGAATTGCAGAAAAACGACGAAACCAAAGTAGCCGAGCTGGCCCGATTATTAAGGGCGAACTCAGCCAAAGGCAAAAAGGACACCCAATCATCCTGATCAGCAGAAACAAAACATCTCAGATATGTCTCCAAGGTCTGATTGGCTCGTTCAGTCTGGCCATTTGTCTGAGGATGGAAAGCCGAGGAAAAAGACAAATCAATGTCCATCCTAGCACAAAAGGCTCGCCAAAACCTCGAAACAAACTGGGAACCTCTGTCAGAAACGATGTTCTCTGGAATGCCATGTAAACGAACCACATGCTGGAAAAACAACGGTACCAAATCAGAGGAGGAAGGCAATTTAGACAAGGGCACCAAATGGACCATCTTAGAGAAGCGATCACAAACCACCCAAATGACCGACATTCTTTGAGAGACGGGGAGATCCGAAATAAAATCCATAGAGATATGTGTCCAAGGCCTCTTCGGGACCGGCAAGGGCAAAAGCAACCCACTGGCATGAGAACAGCAGGGCTTAGCCCGAGCACAAATCCCACAGGACTGCACAAAAGAACGCACATCCCGCGACAGAGACGGCCACCAAAAAGATCTAGCCACCAAATCTCTAGTACCAAAGATTCCAGGATGACCAGCCAACACCGAACAATGAACCTCAGAGATAACTTTATTCGTCCACCTATCAGGGACAAACAGTTTCTCCGCTGGGCAACGGTCAGGTCTATTAGCCTGAAATTTTTGCAGCACCCGCCGCAAATCAGGGGAGATGGCAGACAAAATTACCCCCTCTTTGAGAATACCCGCCGGCTCAGACAAACCCGGAGAATCGGGCACAAAACTCCTAGACAGGGCATCCGCCTTCACATTTTTAGAGCCCGGAAGGTACGAAACCACAAAGTCAAAACGGGAGAAAAACAGTGACCAACGAGCCTGTCTAGGATTCAACCATTTGGCAGACTCAAGATAAGTCAAGTTTTTGTGATCAGTCAAGACCACCACGTGATGCTTAGCTCCTTCAAGCCAATGACGCCACTCCTCGAATGCCCACTTCATGGCTAGCAACTCTCGATTGCCAACATCATAATTTCGCTCAGCAGGCGAAAATTTCCTGGAAAAGAAGGCGCATGTTTTCATCACCGAGCAATCAGAACTTCTCTGCGACAAAACAGCCCCTGCTCCAATCTCGGAAGCATCAACCTCGACCTGGAACGGAAGCGAAACATTTGGTTGGCACAACACAGGGGCAGAAGAAAAATGACGCTTCAACTCCTGAAAAGCTTCCACAGCAGCAGAAGACCAATTGACCACATCAGCACCCTTCTTGGTTAAATCAGTCAACGGTTTAGCAATGCTAGAAAAATTAGCGATGAAGCGACGATAAAAATGAGCAAAGCCCAGGAACTTCTGCAGACTCTTCAGAGATGTAGGCTGAGTCCAATCATAAATGGCCTGAACTTTAACAGGGTCCATCTCGATGGTAGAAGGAGAAAAAATGAACCCCAAAAATGAAATCTTCTGAACACCAAAGAGACACTTTGACCCCTTCACAAACAAAGAATTAGCACGCAGGACCTGGAACACCATTCTGACCTGCTTCACATGAGACTCCCAATCATCCGAGAAGACCAAAATATCATCCAAGTATACAATCAGGAATTTATCCAGGTACTCTCGGAAGATGTCATGCATAAAGGACTGAAACACTGATGGAGCATTAGAAAGTCCGAATGGCATAACCAGGTACTCAAAATGGCCTTCGGGCGTATTAAATGCTGTTTTCCATTCATCGCCCCGTTTAATACGCACAAGATTATACGCACCACGAAGATATATCTTGGTGAACCAACTAGCCCCCTTAATCCGAGCAAACAAATCAGACAACAGCGGCAAGGGGTACTGAAATTTGACCGTAATTTTATTTAGAAGGCGGTAATCAATACAAGGTCTCAGTGAACCATCCTTCTTGGCCACAAAAAAGAACCCTGCTCCCAATGGCGACGATGACGGGCGAATATGACCCTTCTCCAAAGACTCCTTCACGTAACTCCGCATAGCGGCGTGCTCAGGTACAGATAAATTAAACAGTCGACCCTTAGGAAACTTACTACCAGGAATCAAATCGATAGCACAATCACAATCCCTATGCGGAGGTAGGGCATTGGACTTGGGCTCATCGAATACATCCCAGTAATCAGACAAGAACTCTGGGACCTCAGAAGGGGTGGATGATGAGATAGACAGAGATGGAACATCACCATGCCCAGCTGGACACAGACATTGATTTCCAATCTAATACTGGGTTATGGACTTGTAGCCATGGCAACCCCAACACGACCACATCATGCAGATTATGCAACACCAGAAAGCGAATATCCTCCTGGTGCGCAGGAGCCATGCACATGGTCAGCTGGGTCCAATACTGAGGCTTATTCTTGGCCAAAGGCGTAGCATCAAATCCTCTCAATGGAATAGGACACAGCAAGGGCTCCAAGACAAACCCACAGCGCCTAGCAAACTCCAAGTCCATCAAATTCAGGGCAGCGCCTGATTCCACAAATGCCATGACAGAATAGGAAGACAAAGAGCAGATCAAAGTAATGGACAAAAGAAATTTCGACTGTACCGTACCAATGGTGGCAGACCTAGCGAACCGCTTAGTGCGCTTAGGACAATCGGAGATAGCATGAGTGGAATCACCACAGTAGAAACACAGCCCATTCTGACGTCTGTGTTCTTGCCTTTCAGCTCTGGTTAAAGTCCTATCGCACTGCATAGGCTCAGGTTTATGCTCAGATAATACCGCCAAATGGTGCACAGATTTACGCTCGCGCAAGCATCGACCGATCTGAATGGCCAAAGACATAGACTCATTCAGACCAGCAGGCATAGGAAATCCCACCATGACATCCTTAAGGGCTTCAGAGAGACCCTTTCTGAAAATAGCTGCCAGCGCAGATTCATTCCATTGAGTGAGCACGGACCACTTTCTAAACTTCTGACAATAAATCTCTATCTCATCCTCACCCTGACACAGAGCCAGCAAATTTTTCTCTGCCTGATCCACTGAATTAGGTTCGTCGTACAGCAATCCGAGCGCCAGAAAAAACGCATCAATATTACATAATGCAGGATCTCCTGGCGCAAGGGAAAATGCCCAGTCTTGAGGGTCGCCACGTAATAAAGAAATAATGATTTTAACTTGTTGTACTGGGTCACCAGAGGAGCAGGGTTTCAAAGCCAGAAATAGTTTACAATTATTTTTAAAATTCAAAAACTTAGCTCTATCTCCAAAAAATAACTCAGGAATAGGAATTTTAGGTTCTAACATAGGATTCTGAACCACTAAATCTTGAATGTTCTGTACTCTTATAGTGAGATTATCCATCAAAGAGGACAGACCCTGAATGTCCATGTCCACACCTGTGTTCTGAACCACCCTGATGTATAGGGGAAAAGAAAGACAGAACACAGTGCAAAGAAAAAAAAAATAGTCTCAGAACTTCTCTTTTCCCTCTATTGAGAAGCATTAGTACTTTGGGCCTCCAGTACTGTTATGAACAGGTAATTCAGAACCACAATGGACCTTGAAGTTCAGAGCATACAAAGTGACCTAACATTTACCAAAAACATATGACGAGCTCTGAGACGTGGAAACTCTGCTGACCGCAATTCCTAATCCTATCACACCACACTAGAGGTAGCCGTGGATTGCGCTTAACGCTCCCTATGCAACTCGGCACAGCCTGAGAAACTAACTAGCCCTGAAGATAGAAAAATAAGCCTACCTTGCCTCAGAGAAATTCCCCAAAGGAAAAGGCAGCCCCCCACATATAATGACTGTGAGTAAAGATGAAATACAAACACAGAGATGAAATAGATTTAGCAAAGTGAGGTCCAACTTACTGAATAGACCGAGGATAGGAAAGATAGCTTTGCGGTCAACATAAAAACCTACAAACAACCACGCAGAGGGGCAAAAAGACCCTCCGCACCGACTAACGGTACGGAGGTGCTCCCTCTGCGTCTCAGAGCTTCCAGCAAGCAAGAAAAACCAATATAGCAAGCTGGACAGAAAATATAGCAAACAAAAATAACATAAGCAGAACTTAGCTTATGCAGGATAAACAGGCCACAGGAACAATCCAGGAGGAAGCAAGACCAATACTAGAACATTGACTGGAGGCCAGGATCAAAGCACCAGGTGGAGTTAAATAGAGCAGCACCTAACGACTTAACCTCATCACCTGAGGAAGGAAACTCAGAAGCCGCAGTACCACTCTCATCCACCAAAGGAAGCTTATAGACAGAACCAGCCGCAGTACCACTCACGACCACAGGAGGGAGCTTGGCCACAGAATTCACAACAGTACCCCCCCCTTGAGGAGGGGTCACCGAACCCTCACCAGAGCCCCCAGGCCGACCAGGATGAGCCACATGAAAGGCACGAACCAGATCGGCAGCATGGACATCAGAGGCAAAGACCCAGGAATTATCTTCCTGACCATAACCCTTCCACTTAACCAAATACTGGAGTTTCCGTCTCGAAACACGAGAATCCAAAATCTTCTCCACAATATACTCCAATTCCCCTTCAACCAAAACTGGAGCAGGAGGATCAATAGATGGAACCACAGGTGCCACGTATCTCCGCAACAATGACCTATGGAACACGTTATGGATGGAAAAAGAAGCTGGAAGAGTCAAACGAAAAGACACAGGATTAAGAACCTCAGAAATCCCATATGGACCAATGAAACGAGGCTTAAATTTAGGAGAGGAAACCTTCATAGGAATATAACGAGATGACAACCAAACCAAATCCCCAACACGAAGTCGGGGACCCACACAGCGCCTGCGGTTAGCGAAACATTGAGCCTTCTCCTGGGACAAAGTCAGATTGTCCACTACATGAGTCCAAATCTGCTGCAACCTATCCACCACAGTATCCACACCAGGACAGTCCGAAGACTCAACCTGCCCTGAAGAGAAACGAGGGTGGAACCCAGAATTGCAGAAAAACAACGAAACCAAAGTAGCCGAGCTGGCCCGATTATTAAGGGCGAACTCAGCCAAAGGCAAAAAGGACACCCAATCATCCTGATCAGCAGAAACAAAACATCTCAGATATGTCTCCAAGGTCTGATTGGCTCGTTCAGTCTGGCCATTTGTCTGAGGATGGAAAGCCGAGGAAAAAGACAAATCAATGTCCATCCTAGCACAAAAGGCTCGCCAAAACCTCGAAACAAACTGGGAACCTCTGTCAGAAACGATGTTCTCTGGAATGCCATGTAAACGAACCACATGCTGGAAAAACAACGGTACCAAATCAGAGGAGGAAGGCAATTTAGACAAGGGCACCAAATGGACCATCTTAGAGAAGCGATCACAAACCACCCAAATGACCGACATTCTTTGAGAGACGGGGAGATCCGAAATAAAATCCATAGAGATATGTGTCCAAGGCCTCTTCGGGACCGGCAAGGGCAAAAGCAACCCACTGGCATGAGAACAGCAGGGCTTAGCCCGAGCACAAATCCCACAGGACTGCACAAAAGAACGCACATCCCGCGACAGAGACGGCCACCAAAAAGATCCAGCCACCAAATCTCTAGTACCAAAGATTCCAGGATGACCAGCCAACACCGAACAATGAACCTCAGAGATAACTTTATTCGTCCACCTATCAGGGACAAACAGTTTCTCCGCTGGGCAACGGTCAGGTCTATTAGCCTGAAATTTTTGCAGCACCCGCCGCAAATCAGGGGAGATGGCAGACAAAATTACCCCCTCTTTGAGAATACCCGCCGGCTCAGACAAACCCGGAGAATCGGGCACAAAACTCCTAGACAGGGCATCCGCCTTCACATTTTTAGAGCCCGGAAGGTACGAAACCACAAAGTCAAAACGGGAGAAAAACAGTGACCAACGAGCCTGTCTAGGATTCAACCATTTGGCAGACTCGAGATAAGTCAAGTTTTTGTGATCAGTCAAGACCACCACGTGATGCTTAGCTCCTTCAAGCCAATGACGCCACTCCTCGAATGCCCACTTCATGGCTAGCAACTCTCGATTGCCAACATCATAATTTCGCTCAGCAGGCGAAAATTTCCTGGAAAAGAAGGCGCATGTTTTCATCACCGAGCAATCAGAACTTCTCTGCGACAAAACAGCCCCTGCTCCAATCTCGGAAGCATCAACCTCGACCTGGAACGGAAGCGAAACATTTGGTTGGCACAACACAGGGGCAGAAGAAAAATGACGCTTCAACTCCTGAAAAGCTTCCACAGCAGCAGAAGACCAATTGACCACATCAGCACCCTTCTTGGTTAAATCAGTCAACGGTTTAGCAATGCTAGAAAAATTAGCGATGAAGCGACGATAAAAATGAGCAAAGCCCAGGAACTTCTGCAGACTCTTCAGAGATGTAGGCTGAGTCCAATCATAAATGGCCTGAACTTTAACAGGGTCCATCTCGATGGTAGAAGGAGAAAAAATGAACCCCAAAAATGAAATCTTCTGAACACCAAAGAGACACTTTGACCCCTTCACAAACAAAGAATTAGCACGCAGGACCTGGAACACCATTCTGACCTGCTTCACATGAGACTCCCAATCATCCGAGAAGACCAAAATATCATCCAAGTATACAATCAGGAATTTATCCAGGTACTCTCGGAAGATGTCATGCATAAAGGACTGAAACACTGATGGAGCATTAGAAAGTCCGAATGGCATAACCAGGTACTCAAAATGGCCTTCGGGCGTATTAAATGCTGTTTTCCATTCATCGCCCCGTTTAATACGCACAAGATTATACGCACCACGAAGATATATCTTGGTGAACCAACTAGCCCCCTTAATCCGAGCAAACAAATCAGACAACAGCGGCAAGGGGTACT
The DNA here is from genome assembly GCF_032444005.1 of Ranitomeya imitator. NCBI lineage: Eukaryota > Metazoa > Chordata > Amphibia > Anura > Dendrobatidae > Ranitomeya > Ranitomeya imitator. The sequence goes on along the minus strand of NC_091285.1, from coordinate 417,812,591 downwards.
GAAATTTGACCGTAATTTTATTTAGAAGGCGGTAATCAATACAAGGTCTCAGTGAACCATCCTTCTTGGCCACAAAAAAGAACCCTGCTCCCAATGGCGACGATGACGGGCGAATATGACCCTTCTCCAAAGACTCCTTCACGTAACTCCGCATAGCGGCGTGCTCAGGTACAGATAAATTAAACAGTCGACCCTTAGGAAACTTACTACCAGGAATCAAATCGATAGCACAATCACAATCCCTATGCGGAGGTAGGGCATTGGACTTGGGCTCATCGAATACATCCCGGTAATCAGACAAGAACTCTGGGACCTCAGAAGGGGTGGATGATGAGATAGACAGAGATTGAACATCACCATGCCCAGCTGGACACAGACATTGATTTCCAATCTAATACTGGGTTATGGACTTGTAGCCATGGCAACCCCAACACGACCACATCATGCAGATTATGCAACACCAGAAAGCGAATATCCTCCTGGTGCGCAGGAGCCATGCACATGGTCAGCTGGGTCCAATACTGAGGCTTATTCTTGGCCAAAGGCGTAGCATCAAATCCTCTCAATGGAATAGGACACAGCAAGGGCTCCAAGACAAACCCACAGCGCCTAGCAAACTCCAAGTCCATCAAATTCAGGGCAGCGCCTGATTCCACAAATGCCATGACAGAATAGGAAGACAAAGAGCAGATCAAAGTAATGGACAAAAGAAATTTCGACTGTACCGTACCAATGGTGGCAGACCTAGCGAACCGCTTAGTGCGCTTAGGACAATCGGAGATAGCATGAGTGGAATCACCACAGTAGAAACACAGCCCATTCTGACGTCTGTGTTCTTGCCTTTCAGCTCTGGTTAAAGTCCTATCGCACTGCATAGGCTCAGGTTTATGCTCAGATAATACCGCCAAATGGTGCACAGATTTACGCTCGCGCAAGCATCGACCGATCTGAATGGCCAAAGACATAGACTCATTCAGACCAGCAGGCATAGGAAATCCCACCATGACATCCTTAAGGGCTTCAGAGAGACCCTTTCTGAAAATAGCTGCCAGCGCAGATTCATTCCATTGAGTGAGCACGGACCACTTTCTAAACTTCTGACAATAAATCTCTATCTCATCCTCACCCTGACACAGAGCCAGCAAATTTTTCTCTGCCTGATCCACTGAATTAGGTTCGTCGTACAGCAATCCGAGCGCCAGAAAAAACGCATCAATATTACATAATGCAGGATCTCCTGGCGCAAGGGAAAATGCCCAGTCTTGAGGGTCGCCACGTAATAAAGAAATAATGATTTTAACTTGTTGTACTGGGTCACCAGAGGAGCAGGGTTTCAAAGCCAGAAATAGTTTACAATTATTTTTAAAATTCAAAAACTTAGCTCTATCTCCAAAAAATAACTCAGGAATAGGAATTTTAGGTTCTAACATAGGATTCTGAACCACTAAATCTTGAATGTTCTGTACTCTTATAGTGAGATTATCCATCAAAGAGGACAGACCCTGAATGTCCATGTCCACACCTGTGTTCTGAACCACCCTGATGTATAGGGGAAAAGAAAGACAGAACACAGTGCAAAGAAAAAAAAAATAGTCTCAGAACTTCTCTTTTCCCTCTATTGAGAAGCATTAGTACTTTGGGCCTCCAGTACTGTTATGAACAGGTAATTCAGAACCACAATGGACCTTGAAGTTCAGAGCATACAAAGTGACCTAACATTTACCAAAAACATATGACGAGCTCTGAGACGTGGAAACTCTGCTGACCGCAATTCCTAATCCTATCACACCACACTAGAGGTAGCCGTGGATTGCGCTTAACGCTCCCTTTGCAACTCGGCACAGCCTGAGAAACTAACTAGCCCTGAAGATAGAAAAATAAGCCTACCTTGCCTCAGAGAAATTCCCCAAAGGAAAAGGCAGCCCCCCACATATAATGACTGTGAGTAAAGATGAAATACAAACACAGAGATGAAATAGATTTAGCAAAGTGAGGCCCGACTTACTGAATAGACCGAGGATAGGAAAGATAGCTTTGCGGTCAACACAAAAACCTACAAACAACCACGCAGAGGGGCAAAAAGACCCTCCGCACCGACTAACGGTACGGAGGTGCTCCCTCTGCGTCTCAGAGCTTCCAGCAAGCAAGAAAAACCAATATAGCAAGCTGGACAGAAAATATAGCAAACAAAAATAACATAAGCAGAACTTAGCTTATGCAGGATAAACAGGCCACAGGAACGATCCAGGAGGAAGCAAGACCAATACTAGAACATTGACTGGAGGCCAGGATCAAAGCACCAGGTGGAGTTAAATAGAGCAGCACCTAACGACTTAACCTCACCACCTGAGGAAGGAAACTCAGAAGCCGCAGTACCACTCTCATCAACCAAAGGAAGCTTATAGACAGAACCAGCCGCAGTACCACTCACGACCACAGGAGGGAGCTTGGCCACAGAATTCACAACACTGATCCCCAGCTGTGTATCCGGCAATTACTCCTGCTACCTCCACACTCACACTACTACAGATTTGAAACTTGCTCCAATTAGGCCTCGGCCTACACTCTGTTTCTCCTGTAATCCTTGGGATGGGATCCAACACCACCAGTTGCTGCTCGGAAGTGCTGTCTGCACAGTCAACACTTGCTGCCGTATTATTGGGGTTCAGTAATGTCTGCTGATCCCCTGCTGTATATCCTGCAATTTCTCCTGCTCCCTCCATACTCACACTACTACAGAATTTAAAGGGAACCAGTCCCCGCCCTGGCGTTTTTAACTAAAAGAGCCATCTTGTGCAGCAATAATGCTGAACAAGGAAAAGGTAGCTCTTTTAGTTATGCTCCTTGCACACGCTGAACTAAACACTTATAAAAGGTGTCCCCTCATACTGTGAAAGTCCCGGAGGCGGGACTTTCCTTCCTAATCAGACGCAGCACAGCTGTCATTCATACCCCCTTGGTGCCGTGTGCCGCCTCCTGAGCATTGTTTGAATCTGTCCCGGAGCCTGCGCTGTTATGTTATCCCTTGGCAATGCACAGTTAGCGCTGCCCATCTTCTGCATAATTTGATGCCAGGCTGACTTTGCCTGTGCGGCCGTGCTGCCCGAGATCCCACCCCGCAGTGTTTTCTGATTTATTCACACTGCGGGGCTGGGATTCATGGGCATGTACAGTGCATATCTTTGCCCCTCACTCTTCTCCCACCGCCTTCTTCAGACTGTGCAGCGTCAGCTCATCCCTAATCGCCATGGCATGCGCTAACTGCACATGCCCAAGGGATAACATAACAGTGCAGGCTCCGGGACAGATTCAAACAACGTTGAAAAGGCGGCGCCCGGTGCCAAGGGGGTATGAATGACGGCTGTGCTGCGTCTCATTAAGAAGGAAAGTCCCACCTCCGGGACGGTTTCACGGTATGACGGGGCACATTTTATAAGTGTTAACTTCAGCATGTTCAAGGAGCATAAGTAAAAGAGCCACCTTTTCCTTTTGCAGCATTAGTGCTGCACAAGTTGGCTCTTTTAGCTACAAACGCCTGGGGGGTTGCAGGTTCCCTTTCAACTTGCTCAAATTAGGCCTCGACTTACACTCACTTTCTCCTGTAATTCCTGGGCTACAACACCGCCAGATGCTGCTCGGAAGTGCTATCTGCACAGTCAACACATGCTCCAGTGTTTTGGGGTTCAGTAACGTCAGCTGATCCCCAGCTGTGTGTGCGGCAATTTCTCCTGCTCCCTCCACATTGACACCACTACAGATTTTAAACTTGCTCCAATTAGGCATCGGCCTACGCTCTGTTTTACATGTAATCCCTGGGCTCCAACACCACCAGTTGCTGCTCAGAAGTGTCTTTGGTACGGGTACTCCCTCCTGCCAAGCCTGGTTCCAGCACGCCAGCTGTTTACGGGTAGTGTTAAGGTCACTTTGCCTCCAATACATTGTCCTGTCGGGTTGCGGTTGGGTTAGCCAACTCTATGGTGCCTGAAGTTTAGGTGCTTCCTATGTGGGCTGCGGGAACTGGTAATCAAGGCTGGTTCCATAGTGCCAATAGGACAAGCTCCCCCTCTAGGACTGTGGGTTTTCGGTAACTACGGCCGGCTTGCAGCCTAGCAATTTTTTTTTCCTGTGGACCTTCTGCTGCCTATCTGCGCTCCAGCGCCATTAGCTGGTTCTTTGGAAGACAATCTTGAATAGGTCCCTCTGGTTCCAGTTCCGTCAGCTGGTTCCAGGCAGAGCCTTTGGCTTAGGTGCCTCCTTCTGGTTATCTGAGTTTCACCAACGTCTGGTGGTCCTTGTTAGTGCTTTCTGGCATGGGTACCTCCTGCTTAGTAACCAGGTTCCAGTACCATCAGCTGGCCCTCGATAGTTCCATTGGCTCTTGTACCTTCTGCTACCCATTCGGGTTCCAGTACCATCAGCTGGTTCTCGGCAGTGTCTTTGGCATGGGTACTCCCTGCTGCCCAGCCTGGTTTCAGCACGCCAGCTGTTTTCGGGTAGTGTCAAGGTCACTTTGCCTCCAATACGTTGTCCTGTCAGGTTGCGGTCGGGTTAGCTTACTCTATGGTGCCTGCAGTTTAGGTGCTTCCTATGTGGGCTGCGGGAACTGGCAATCAAGGCTGGTTCCGTAGTGCCAATAGGACAAGCCCCCCTGTAGGACTGTGGGTTTTCCATAACTACGGCTGGCTCGCAACCTAGCAATTTTTTTTTCCTGTGGACCTTCTGCTGCCTATCTGCATTCCAGCGCCATTAGCTGGTTCTTTGGAAGACAATCTTGAATAGGTCCCCCTGGTTCCAGTACCGTCAGCTGGTTCCAAGCAGAGCCTTTGGCTTAGGGGCCTCCTTTTGGTTATCCGAGTTCCACCAACGTCTGGTGGTCCTTGGTAGTGTTTTCTGGCACGGGTACCTCCTGCTTAGTAACCGGGTTCCAGTACCGTCAGCTGGTCCTCGGTAGTTCCATTGGCTCTTGTACCTTCGGCTACCCTTCCGGGTTCCAGTGCCGTCAGCTGGTTCTCGGCAGTGTCTTTGGCTCTTGTACCTTCTGCTCCCCATCCTGGTTCCAGTACCGTCAGCTGGTTCCAGGAAGAGCCTTTGGCTTAGGTGCCTCCTTCTGGGTATCTGAGTTCCAACGTCTGGTGGTCCTTGGTAGTGCTTTCTGGCATGAATACCTCCTGCTTAGTAACCGGGTTCCAGTACCGTCAGCTGTTCCTCGGTAGTTCCATTGGCTCTTCTACCTTCTGTTACCCATCCGGGTTCCAGTACCGTCAGCTGGTTCTCGGCAGTGTCTTTTGCTCTTGTACCTTCTGCTCCCCATCCTGGTTCCAGTACCGTCAGCTGGTTCCAGGCAGAGACTTAGGCTTAGATGCCTCCTTCTGGGTGACCAAGTTCTACCAACGTCTGGTGGTCCTTGGTAGTGCTTTCTGGCATGGGTACCTCCTGCTTAGTAACCGGTTTCTAGTTCCATCAGCTGGTCCTCAGTAGTTCCATTGGCTCTTGTACCTTCGGGTAGCCATCCGGGTTCCAGTACCGTCAGCTGGTTCTCGGCAGTTCCTCAGCCTTCTTGTACCTTCTGCTACATTTCCAAGTTCAAGCTTTTGGAAATGGTTTTTGCTAATCACTCTGGATCTCCCTGATGATGACCCTAAAGACGACGACCCTGAAGACCACCCCGAACAAGACGACGACCCCGGAGATGACGACTCTGGAGATGACGACCCTGGAGACGACGACCCTGAAGACCATCCCGAAGAAGATGATGACCCCGGAGATGACGACCCTGTAGATACTGACCCTGTAGGCCAAGAAGCAGAAGAACAAGAATCTGCAGAAAAAAAAGCAGAAGAACGTTAAGCATAAGACTAAAAATCAGAGCAAAAGATATTATCTAAATTATAAGCAGAAGAAGACTAAGCAGTGTATGGGGGTGAGTCCGTTCCTCCTCGTGGTGCCCCTGGAAAATACCTGCTGCTGCAGGCAAAACTGAACGCGGACAAATCCTGTTGTAAATCTTTTGTGACAGCCAGAACAGAAGGTGTAATCTTCAAACTTTTATAGATAACAACTACAGGAATTCCTGTCACAAATAAGAATATAATGAAGAAGAAGAAGAATATGAAGAAGATGAAGAAGTAGAATATGAAGAAGTATAATAGTTGAATAAAAAGAATATGAAGAATGTAGAAAAAAGAATAATAGGAAGAAGGTGAAGAAGAAGAAGATGAATAAGGTGAAGGAGAAGTTGATAAAATAGATGCTGCTGCTGAGGATGAAGAAGAAGAAAGTGTGGGAGAAGTAAAAAAAGAAGGTGAAGAGCATGGAAGTAGTGAAACATAAATATCTGACAAAATATTAAAAAAACTTAACATAGTCAATATCTTTGTAACTCCGAACGTCTTAAAAAAAATGTATTCCTGCTATTCCATTTGATTGGGCTAAACCTCTATGCCTTTAATGTCTCCTCCACCTCCCCCAATACATCCTACATTATTCTTAGTTGTTTTCCTTCATGTAGAATTAACCTACAAGGAAAGAAAGGGTTTATTTTAATCCTATATTTTTGTCCCATTGACTTGCATTGGTATCGGGTATCGGTATCGGCGATATCCGATATTTTTTGGATATCGGCCGATCCAATCCGATACCGATATTTCCGAATATTGGAAGGTATCGCTCAACACTATACATGAACTGTTCCCAAAAAATTATCCTTGAAAAATGAAAAATTGCTGCTAAACTCTCAATTCTTCTAACATCTAACAAAAAAGGCTTAAAAATTAATGCTGTTGTGAAGTAAGCATATGATAAATGCCACATCATATGGCAACTACATATCATATATATGATACCTAGTAACTATTTTGTGTAATAGGACTATCTAATTTAAGGACATAAAAATGTAAAGTTCAAAAATTGCTAATTTATCTATATTTTTGCCAAATTTCCAATTTTTTTAAATAAATAAATGTAAATTTTATTTACTTAAATGAACTACCACTATGAAGTACAAAGTGTCATTAAAAAATTTGAGAATCACTGGTATTGATATAAGCATTTCTAAGATATTACCACAAAAGATGTTACATGTTGTCAGATTTGAAAAAAAGTTTCTGTCAGTAAGGCAAAAATCTGGATATGAAACCATGTGGTTGAATTACCATACAAAACAGTGAAAATAACAGAAGAGTGATATTTTCAACACTGTCGGATACACCTTCCAGTCATGTAGCAACTTTTACCGAGACCTCATTTATGATTTTGCTTTGTCTTTTTGCTAAGAATTTCAATTATCTTATTTATTCTGTTAATTAAAAAAAGATATGTTCTACATTGCCACGGGGAAAAAAAATAATTTCTGAGAGCAAAACTGCAACATCTATATACATTGTTCTTGTTTTCCTGAGTAGGTGAATTCTCTTTCATGTTTGTACTTTACCTTTGTTCTGGCTGTCTTTTATAATATATCTTTATACAGCAGAGATCACAAGTATTTGTTATCTCGATTCCACAGTGTTGTGGGAGGTATAAAATCAATAGTATGGAACTTGCTATTGTATCCCTTATTGTGTGATAAGTGCATTGACAATCATATTACCGCCTCTTCAATTACTATATATTGAGTATAATATACTACCTTGCGAAAATACAATAAATTCTTTAACCGTTACTGTAGGACTGACCTCGCCTGCACCAAGTTAATTTACTTTATACATGACACTTACAGTATATCAAAGCATTGCATACATTGCTTTCAGGCTATGTGCACACGTTGCAGATTGTATGCATTTTCGCTGAGTTTTTTCGCCGCGAAAACGCATGCACAACACAGGCCATTGAATTCAATGGGTGTTAGGTGTCGAATTCCCGTCTCGGCACAGGAGGAATCTCGAACCACCTCTGCTGCAGTCTCCCATTTTTCTCCAGCCACAGTGGAGCCTGCTCAGCAGAGACATCAGTCCCAGCATCTGGCTCAGGCAGATACTGTGCGCTTGGTTACTGCTGCTCCCCCAGGCCCAGCCACTGTAACCAGCACTGATGAACGCTTCTATTCACATTTGGGGAAATCTAACCCACATGTGAGCAAGTGTCCATCCGCCATTACTCAGCAGCAGGTACCATCTCTGCACAGTGGACCCTGGGCTGCGATTGCACCTCATATCTACCTCTTTATTATTTGGTGCATTCTGCTAGTCCTAACAATAGGATTCCGCAATGTTGTGCTAATTATGCATATTTTTCCGCTGCAGAATTGCATCGTGGAAAAATAAGCAGCATGCTCATTCTTTGTGTGGAATCATGGCAATTCTGCACACTTAGGAATGCATTGATCCCCTTACTTTCCGCATGGGGCTATGCCCACCATGTGAGAAGTAAGCGGATCATGTGCGGTGGTAGCCGGGTCTGGAGGAGAGGAGACTCTCCTCCAAGCCCTTGGGAACCATATTTCTGTTAAAATAAATAATTAAAATTAAAAAAATATTGATATACTTACCTTCCGATGGCCCCCGGAGTCCACCTGCCTCTCAGCGGTGCGCACGGCCACTTCCGTTCCCAGGGATGCAAGGCGCGAAGGATCTGGGATGACATCGCAGTCATGTGACCATGACATCACAAAGGTCCTTTGTGCAATGCATCCATGGGAACGGAAGCCACCGGGAGCGCCGCTGAGGATATCGGGGGCCGTCGGAAGGTGAGAAAAACTATTTTTTGATTTTTTTAAATTATTTTTAACATTCTGTCTTTTACTATTGATGCTGCGTAGGCAGCATCAATAGTAAAAAGTTTGTCACACTTGTCAGGCACTATGCTTGACAAGTATGACCATCCTGTCAATCAGTTTTCCAAGCGATGCTACAGATCGCTTGGAAAACGCTAGCATTCTGCAAGCTAATTGCGCTTGCAAAACGCTAGTGTTTAGCGAGAATATGCATGCCAATTCTGCACGCGTTATACCCGCAGCAGGGAGTTGCAGAATTGCCATGGAAATTTCCACAGCAATTCTGCAGCATGTACACATATTCTCACAGTGTCCAGAATCACAAGTTTATATTTTGCTTTTTTCAGTTTTTATGATTTGCAAATACATAAATGCTTATAGTTTCATTAAATCCCACAATGACCTTCATACTTTGTGAAATTCAGAAAATTTGCATTTTTGTATGATTAAAGTTATTTGTTTTAGCTTGTTCTTGACCCCAGAGAACTATTATAGGATTCCTTGGTACTCTGTTGGCCAGTTAGACATTCCATGATTTTCTATAGAAAATACTGCTTATGGCCGGGATCACACATAAGTGAGATATGGCCAAGTCTTGCAGGTGAAAACCAAGCTCTGGCACCGACACTCTGGAGCGGAGCGTGCAGCTCCATTTATTGCTGTGCAGCTTCACGCTCCGCTCCTGAGTGCCGGCGCCAGAGCTGGGTTTTTTACCTGCGAGACTCGGCCGTATCTCGCATATGTGTGATCCCGGCCTATTTCTGTGTCAAATTTGTGCAAAACCACTTAAACATTTGTGCAAATACACTTGACTAATCTACTACATTTTCAGACTTCACCATAAGTTTTTTTACTGCTTAACCCAAAAACATTTAAAAACTCAATAAAAGAGCTGAAAAAAAAATTTGTTTATCACTCGAAATGAGTAAAGAATTTTTTTTTAAAAAAATTAAAAATATTGGCATTGAACAAACCATTTGAAATTTGAATTTGCGAGCTTCACCACTTTTTGTAAAATGTTACCGCAAATTGCATTACTAGAAAGTTTCTAATTGCTCAGAAAATATATGTATAATTCTTATTTTTTAAGGAGTCAGAGGAGGAGAAATGGAGAGAAAAAGGCAGCGCGAGAGAGAGCGACTTTGTTTCAATATGATCTTTATAGTCCACTTACATGGTAAGTTTGGAGATGGAATCCATCTCTTCCTTACAAGCTGCCAATCTTGTGCTTTGGATGTGCTCCTCTAAGATATCTCTGATAACTCAGGTATTGGCCACCACAGTACAAAGTATGATATTCCTTTTGAAAAACTGGGATAGATAATGTGATTTCACAGCTGCAGTGCATTATTGGAAAGTCCACACGGACACACAAAACATCAATATCCCACTCGTTGTTGTTCCAGCAATGTGGGACCGTTTTTTTTGTATCCCTTGGTAATCGAATGTCAAAGTGTTTGAATTCATGTGGAACTCCAAATTTGAGGAAATTCAACTTGAATTCGGTCCTCTGCAGATCAATACACTCATCTCTAAAAAAATACAAATGTTGATATTTGCTTTATTGGCAATAAGATGTGAGGAAATATATGAATAATATTGGAGGAACTAGGAGGTACTAGAAGAAATCTTCAGAGATCTGTTTATAATTTGAAATATAATTTTTTTTTTTTCAAACTTTTCAACACATATAAACAAGTAAACAGTCATACAGGTTACATAAATCGGATGAGGGTGGATACATATTTAAAATGGAATTTACTGTCGCATTTCGGCCGAACCCTCATTGCGGATTAATAGCCGGGAGTGTCCACAGTTCTGGTTGTGGCAGAACTGATATGCGATCCAAGTAATAGGCTACGCAATCCGTAACCTGAGTCTCAAGAAGATATCGTTCAGAAATTAAAACCAACAATAACAATAAGACAATCAAAGAAAAATAAAAAATAAGAAGGAAGGGGAGAGGGGGTGGGGGGTGTACGGGGGGGGGAAGGGGCTCGAGGTGAGGGTGGAGAGAAGCGGTCAAAGCAGAACTCCTTATACAAAAATACCCCGTCAGAGATAAAAAAACGGTCAGAATGAAACCAAAAACATACGGGGAGCAGAACAGATAATTTTGACTGATTAGGAAGCAGAGAACAGGGCGAATATCGAGCATGACTCAATCAATTAGGTAATTGAGCTGTATCTGGGTCCATCACAGTGCAGTAAAAGAATCTTAGGAGAAACAACTTAGCACAAACATATATTGTGTAAGGAGAATAGTGAATGGGAGACTAAGGGGTAGTTTGAGATGCTAGCTGCCAGGGCAGCCATACACGAAAGAATTTGTCATGCGTATGTGAATCCCAACTGGTCAACTCTTCCATCCTGAAGATGTCCTGGGCTTTTTTAAGCCATTCATTGATATGAGGGGGAAACGTTTGTCTCCAGTGTATGGCGATCAAGTGCTTGGCAAAATTTAGCGATAATTGGGCATGACCAAAAAATGTGCGACAAAGAGCCTCTAGTCTTCATACATCTCCAGCATAGCGGAGAGTCCGAGAGGCCAAAGTGGTAGAGCGACTCAGGGGTTCTGTACCATCTGGAGAGGACTTTAAAGGCATTCTCCTGGAGCAAGACACATCTTGAGAACCCATGTGAGTGTTCCAAGACCTGCACTATTTCTTTGTTGGAGAGAGATATGTTCAGCTCAGACTCCCATGAGGAGATATATAGGGGTTTAAAGTGAGATTTAGGGGAGATTAAGTTATTATATAGTTTGGAAATTAATTTAGGGGGTGTAGGGTTGAGTTTAAGAAGAAGTTCCAGCCAGAGCCAATCTGAATTAGTTTGGATGTCCGACTTAAGCCTAGAAATAATATATTGTACACGGTTGATTTGAATGAAATATTTGGGTTGTTTCTTGGCGTCTCGAGGCCAACTGTTTGTGCAACTAATTTGGTTGGAGAGTAGGTGTGAAATTGGGAGGGTCGGCAGGGATTTCCAGAGGTCAAATGTGTCTATATATTTTGGTTCAATGAGCCAAGGTAATTTGAAATATAATTTTGTCTTAATACTGCTTCCAAATATTGTGTATCTAGTATTGCTATGGACTCACCTGGTAAGATGAATTCTCTAGCCTGCAGGACAGTATGATCAGCACGGACCGAGGGTGATGGTTCACCAGAACAGTTCTCTATCATCTTCACATGAATCAATGAGGAGAAAGGCAGCAAGAGATGCATAGCCTAAATTAACAATGTCCTAATAAAAAAATATCATGTCACAGATATTAGATCACTTATTCACTACTTGGTAGAACTGCACACCAGAAAGGCACAAAAAAATTGTTTCAAGTGTTTTTTATTCTTTTAATATGCATAATCAACACCACTTTGAGTGAAGGAGTTAAAGGGTTGTTCCTTACATAGATCTTCAGGAGGGCACCTGTTATGACCTGGTGGTGAGTACAATAATGGACCTGGTGGTTAAGAGCACACGGAATGACCTGATAGTTACTAATAATACAGGACAAGCTCTGAGACGTGGGAACTCTGCTGACCGCAATCCCTAATCCTATCACACACACTAGAAATAGCCGTGGAGCGCTCCTGACGCTCCCTAGGCGCCTCATCACAGCCTAAGGAACTAGCTAGCCCTAAAGATAGAAAAATAAAGCCTACCTTGCCTCAGAGAAATTCCCCAAAGGAACAGGCAGCCCCCCACATATAATGACTGTGAGTAAAGATGAAAATTACAAACACAGAGATGAAATAGATTTAGCAAAGTGAGGCCCGACTTACTGAACAGACAGAGGATAGGAAAGGTAACTTTGCGGTCAGCACAAAAAACTACAAAAAGACCACGCAGATGGTGCAAAAAGACCCTCCGCACCGACTCACGGTGCGGAGGCGCTCCCTCTGCGTCCCAGAGCTTCCAGCAAGCAGGACAAAAATCAAAATAGCAAGCTGGACAGAAAAAACAGCAAACAGAGAAAAACAAGCAGGAACTTAGCTTCTGCTGGGAAGACAGGTCACAAGAACGATCCAGGAGCGAACTAGACCAATACTGGAACATTGACAGGTGGCATGGAGCAAAGATCTAGGTGGAGTTAAATAGAGCAGCCAGCTAACGAATTAACCTCGTCACCTGTGGAAGGAACCTCAGAAGCCGCAGCCCCACTCACAACCACCAGAGGAAGCCCATGGACAGAACCAGCCGAAGTACCATTCATGACCACAGGAGGGAGCTTAACAACAGAATTCACAACAGGCACCAGTACCTTGCTTCCCAGCTACCATCTCGCCAGGAGGCAGTACCGTTCGGATGACTGCCAATTTGGAGTAGTGGCTAACCCAAACGGTGAGCTCTTTTATTTTGCAAGCAGAAGCATCACACAGTAGCCTCTTCAGCCATCCAGCATCAGAGCAGCTTTTTCAAGCTCTATAGCAATGAGATTTCAGAGCTTCCTTTCTTGTTAAGTAAGCCAGCCACCTCTGATAGACATCAGAAGAGGTGGTTGATTTAGGCAATAAAGAATAATTAAAAAAAATAAGATTCCCGTTGTTCTTCAGAACAAACAAGACTTTGCAAAAACATGCCGCTTTGCAATTTACTTGATATCTAAACATTTTGCAATGCTACATATTTATAGTATAAAAAAATAAGAAAGCAGCTAGCCCACATAAGAGGAATAAATGAAGAACGAGGACTCCAGCATCAGGATACACTGGGCCTGAGTTTTGGTTCAGTCTCCCCCCAAAAAAGTGAGATTCAGATTCTCACAAAGTGGATATACTGCAGTCCTGTTAGTTTGTCGTATGTCAGCCAGCCACTTTCTGCCACTTACATTGCGTTGTTTTATGCACTGGGCCTGAGTTTTGGTTCAGTCTCCCCCCCAAAAAAAGTGAGATTCAAATTCTCACAAAGTGGATATACTGCAGTCCTGTTAGTTTATCATATGTCAGTCAGCCACTTTCTGCCACTTAGATTGCGTTGTTATATACACTGGGCCTGAGTTTTGGTTCAGTCTCCCCCCCAAAAAAGTGAGATTCAAATTCTCACAAAGTGGATATACTGCAGTCCTGTTAGTTTGTCGTATGTCAGCCAGCCACTTTCTGCCACTTACATTGTGTTGTTTTATACACTGGGCCTGAGTTTTGGTTCAGTCTCCCAAAAAAAAGGGAGATTTACAATCTCAACAAGTTTATATACACATTCTACCTTGTTTTACAGTACCATATAACGGTTGTTATTTTGGTCAGATTTTCCAAAAAATGAGGAAGTCAGGTGGAAGAGGCCGTGGCAGGTGGGTGCGAGCTGGTACTGATGGTGGTGGTTAGAGTTGAGCGACCTTGACCTTTTTAGAGTCGAGCCGGGTTTCGCGAAACCCGACTATCTCAAAAGTCGGGTCGAGTGAAATCGGCCGATTATGACGTAAAGTCGGGATCGACCGAAACACGAAACCCAATGCAAGTCAATGGGGCAGCATAGTCTGCAGTGAGTGGGGGCCAGGAAAACACCTAGAGTGCCCATTTTAATGTCAAAACCATCCATTCTTCTTAATGAAGCATGTCAAGCGTAATTTACCTTATAATAATTGGAAGGCATTTGAAATAGGGGGTCATTTGGCTAAAGTTGTGGTGGGTAGGGCTGGTTCAAGTAATTAGTGGGCCCAGGAAATCTGGACCACGTCACGGCAGTGGAGCAGGGAGAGGTAAGTATTTCAACTTTGCAAGTGCTGTGAACCTGAGCAAGCAGGGGGGGCCCACTCGTTGGCATTGGCACTGGCACAGGGCCCCTCAAAGTACAGCGGTGTGTTTGCACGGCGGGGGCGCCTCCCACCGGCAGCAACACTTTTGCGTACCATGAGAGGCCCTGTGCCAGTGACGTCGCCAACTAGTATTCCTCCCCCCACCTGATGAAGGAACCTGCACTTTCATCTGCACCTTCCTGTTTGTCCCCGTGTAAGGTGGTATGGTATGCGGGAAGGGGGACCTGACTTTCAGCAGGGTCACAATCTTGCAGTGTAGCGTGCACGGGAAATGTTGCGTTATGGGTCAATGTACCAGCAGACTCATCTATCACTGGCTGGGCAATGGGCAGGATGAGGAGGAAACACAGATATAGGCCCAAAGAATAAAGTGGGCTAAATGCAGTTCAAAATTGGTAACACAGGACTAATCAGGGGGCATTGCAGTGGAGGACAACTGGAATGAGAGGCTGACATAGAGAGTAGGCCCAAATCAGTAAGTAGTCGAAATGCAGTTCAAAATTGGCAACAGTAGTAAACAGGCGGCACAGCTTTGTTCAGTGGAGGAGAACAGCAAGGAGTGGCAGACACCGATAGTAGGCCCCAACCCAACTAGTAGGCCAAATGCAGTCTAACATTAACAACTACTTAACGAGCGCCTGAAAATGGAATTTCAGGACAGGAAACCAGGAGAACAGCAAGGAGCGGCAGACACCGATAGTAGGCCCCAAACCAACTAGTACGCCAAATGCAGTTGTTCCGTTTAACCACAATTTAATGAGAGCCTGAAGATAGAAGTTCAGGAAAGGCAACCTGGAGAACACCTTGGAGTGGAACACACCATCTCTCTACACCCCATACCCAATTTGTAGGTCTAATGCAGCGTAGTTTCCAACAACTACTAAACGAGAGCATGATGATCGAAGCATTGGCGAGGAAACCTGGGGAAAACCTTGGAGTGGAACACACCATCTCTCTACACCCCATACCCAATTTGTAGGCCTAATGCAGCGTAGTTTCCAACAACTACTAAACGAGAGCATGATGATCGAAGCATTGGCGAGGAAACCTGGGGAACACCTTGGAGTGGAACACACCATCTCTCTACAGTGGAACACACCATCTCTCTACACCCCATACCCAATTTGTAGGCCTAATGCAGCGTAGTTTCCAACAACTACTAAACGAGAGCCGGAAGATCGAAGCTCAGGAAAGGCAACCTGGAGAATAACTTGGAGTGGAACACACCATCTCTCTACACCCCATACCCAATTTGTAGGCCCAATGCAGCGTAGTTTCCAACAACTACTAAACGAGAGCCGGAAGATCGAAGCAATGGAGAGGAATCCTGGGGAACACCTTGGAGTGTAACACACCATCTCTCTACACCCCATACCCAATTTGTAGGCCTAATGCAGCGTAGTTTCCAACAACTACTAAACGAGAGCCGGAAGATCGAAGCAATGGAGAGGAAACCTGGGGAACACCTTGGAGTGTAACACACCATCTCTCTACACCCCATACCCAATTTGTAGGCCCAATGCAGCGTAGTTTCCAACAACTACTAAACGAGAGCCGGAAGATCGAAGCAATGGAGAGGAAACCTGGGGAACACCTTGGAGTGTAACACACCATCTCTCTACACCCCATACCCAATTTGTAGGCCTAATGCAGCGTAGTTTCCAACAACTACTAAACGAGAGCCGGAAGATCGAAGCAATGGAGAGGAAACCTGGGGAACACCTTGGAGTGTAACACACCATCTCTCTACACCCCATACCCAATTTGTAGGCCTAATGCAGCGTAGTTTCCAACAACTACTAAACGAGAGCCGGAAGATCGAAGCAATGGAGAGGAAACCTGGGGAACACCTTGGAGTGTAACACACTATCTCTCTACACCCCATACCCAATTTGTAGGCCTAATGCAGCGTAGTTTCCAACAACTACTAAACGAGAGCCGGAAGATCGAAGCAATGGAGAGGAAACCTGGGGAACACCTTGGAGTGTAACACACCATCTCTCTACACCCCATACCCAATTTGTAGGCCTAATGCAGCGTAGTTTCCAACAACTACTAAACGAGAGCCGGAAGATCGAAGCAATGGAGAGGAAACCTGGGGAACACCTTGGAGTGTAACACACCATCTCTCTACACCCCATACCCAATTTGTAGGCCTAATGCAGCGTAGTTTCCAACAACTACTAAACGAGAGCATGAAGATCGAAGCAATGGAGAGGAAACCTGGGGAACACCTTGGAGTGGAACACACCATCTCTCTACACCCCATACCCAATTTGTAGGCCTAATGCAGCGTAGTTTCCAACAACTACTAAACGAGAGCATGATGATCGAAGCATTGGCGAGGAAACCTGGGGAACACCTTGGAGTGGAACACACCATCTCTCTACAGTGGAACACACCATCTCTCTACACCCCATACCCAATTTGTAGGCCTAATGCAGCGTAGTTTCCAACAACTACTAAACGAGAGCCGGAAGATCGAAGCTCAGGAAAGGCAACCTGGGGAACACCTTTGAGTGGAACACACCATCTCTCTACACCCCATACCCAATTTGTAGGCCCAATGCAGCGTAGTTTCCAACAACTACTAAACGAGAGCCGGAAGATCGAAGCTCAGGAAAGGCAACCTGGGGAACACCTTGGAGTGTAACAAACCCTCTCTCTACACCACGGAAGGGCTGATTCTTAGGAAGGAAGGCTGTCGGAAAGAAGCAGGGCGCGTCCGAGGGTGATTATATTCTTATTAGGTATATACTCACCCTCGGACGCGCCCTGCTTCTTTATTTGTAATGAATGTTTACTTGCAATGTGGTTTTGACTTACTCTATTTTTTTGGTAAATAATGATTTTATTATTTTCATTGTTTTGCATCTTCTTGGCAAAAATATAAAGAAGACGCGACAGGACAACACTCGGTGGATGCCATATCTGTGTTTAAAATTGAAAAAAACTTTCAGTTAACTACTTGCAGGAGAAAGTTATTGTAGCTGGTGGCCATTTTTAGTACTGTACCAGATTTTTGTTGTATGTGTTTGTTTTTAATGTTAAAATGTCTGCATTTGATATCTCTCCAGTATTTTCTTTTTTATAAGCAAAATACTTATTTTTATATTTTCTGATGTTGGTTCCAGGGGTACACGGGCAGCAGTGGTGTGGTCAGTGGAGGCCTAGTGGAAGGAGTGACCGCAGACAGGCATCGAAGGCCTAAAATAATAACACATGGCTGTAGGCAATTTTAAATTGGTTCCAGGGGTACACGGGCAGCAGTGGTGTGGTCAGTGGAGGCCTAGTGGAAGGAGTGACCACAGACAGGCATCGAAGGCCTAAAATAATAACACATGGCTGTAGGCAATTTTAAATTCTTTCCAGGGGTACACGGGCAGCAGTGCCCTGGTCAGTGTAGTAGTAGTAGAAAGAATGGACCGCAGACAGGCATCGAAGGCCTAAAATAAAAAAATTGGGCTGGCTGTAGGCAATTTTAAATTGGTTCCAGGGGTACACGGGCAGCAGTGGTGTGGTCAGTGGAGGCCTAGTGGAAGGAGTGACCGCAGACAGGCATCGAAGGCCTAAAATAATAACACATGGCTGTAGGCAATTTTAAATTGGTTCCAGGGGTACACGGGCAGCAGTGGTGTGGTCAGTGGAGGCCTAGTGGAAGGAGTGACCGCAGACAGGCATCGAAGGCCTAAAATAATAACACATGGCTGTAGGCAATTTTAAATTGGTTCCAGGGGTACACGGGCAGCAGTGGTGTGGTCAGTGGAGGCCTAGTGGAAGGAGTGACCGCAGACAGGCATCGAAGGCCTAAAATAATAACACATGGCTGTAGGCAATTTTAAATTGGTTCCAGGGGTACACGAGCAGCAGTGGTGTGGTCAGTGGAGGCCTGGTGGAAGGAGTGACCGCAGACAGGCATCGAAGGCCTAAAATAATAACACATGGCTGTAGGCAATTTTAAATTGGTTCCAGGGGTACACGGGCAGCAGTGGTGTGGTCAGTGGAGGCCTAGTGGAAGGAGTCACCGCAGACAGGCATCGAAGGCCTAAAATAATAACACATGGCTGTAGGCAATTTTAAATTGGTTCCAGGGGTACACGGGCAGCAGTGGTGTGGTCAGTGGAGGCCTAGTGGAAGGAGTCACCGCAGACAGGCATCGAAGGCCTAAAATAATAACACATGGCTGTAGGCAATTTTAAATTGGTTACAGGGGTACACGGGCAGCAGTGGTGTGGTCAGTGGAGGCCTAGTGGAAGGAGTGACCACAGACAGGCATCGAAGGCCTAACATAACAAAAATGTCAATACAATGGTATTGTCAGTGGCAGGCATTGAAGGATGTCAGCGCATAGACGAAACATTGGTGGAGCTGTGAGATAATTTTGCAAGTGGTAGAGCACTGTTTGAGCTGGGGTGGGGGGAAACTGTCTTGTGGCCGGCGGTACAGGCCCAGGGCCCCTCATATTACAACGGTGTGTCTGACGTTGGGTGAGCACCACCACCGCCAGAGACACTTTATTGTACTAGGAGGGACCCAGTGGCAGTGCCGTCGACCAAAAGCGGGCTCACCCACCTCTTCAGACAAACTGCACTCTCACGGGTGCTGTCGCCAAGTGTCGATACCATGGCCCCGTGTGGGGAGTTTGGCCATTTAGTGAGGTGTAAACATGTCGTATGCTGGACAATCAGGTGCAGAAAATTACGAGATTGGAAAAGGCATTCAGAATAGTCCACAGGCAAGACCTTTTCATAGGAAAGCTAGGTGTCAGCCGGGCAAGGTGGGGCAAAAGATTTCGAAATCCAGTTGTGGTTCATTTTAATGAAGGTTAGATCATCTACATTTTGGGTAGCCAGACGAGTCCTTTTTTCTGTTAGTATTGAACCTGCAGCACTGAATACTCTTTCTGATAGGACACTAGCTGCCGGGCAAGCAAGCTCCTGCAATGCATATTCTGCCAATTCTGGCCAGGTGTCTAATTTTGATGCCCAGTAATCAAATGGGAATGACGGTTGAGGGAGAACATCGATAAGGGATGAAAAATAGTTTGTAACCATACTGGACAAATGTTGTCTCCTGTCACTTTGAATTGATGCTGCAGTACCTGTCCTGTCTGCGGTCATAGCAAAATCACTCCACAACCTGGTCAGAAAACCCCTCTGGCCAACGCCACTTCTGATTTCTGCCCCTCTAACTCCTCTGGTCTGCTGGCCCCTGCAGCTCGTGTGAGAACGATCACGGGCGCTGTGTGCAGGGAATGCCAGAAGCAAACGGTCAACAAGAGTTGATTGTTTGGTTGCTAATATTAGTTCCAAGTTCTCATGTGGCATTATATTTTGCAATTTGCCTTTATAGCGAGGATCAAGGAGGCAGGCCAACCAGTAATCGTCATCATTCATCATTTTAGTTATGCGTGTGTCCCTTTTGAGGATACGTAAGGCATAATCCGCCATGTGGGCCAAAGTTCCAGTTCTCAAATCTGCGGTTGTGCTTGGTTGAGGGGCAGTTTCAGGCAAATCCACGTCACTTGTGTCCCTCAAAAAACCAGAACCCGGCCTTGCCGCGCCACCAATTTCCAGTGGCCCCGGAAAAGCTTCCTCATTAAAAATATAATCATCCCCATCATCCTCCTCGTCCTCCTCCTCCTCTTCGCCCGCTACCTCGTCCTGTACACTGCCCTGGCCAGACAATGGCTGACTGTCATCAAGGCTTTCCTCTTCCTCAGCTGCAGACGCCTGATCCTTTATGTGCGTCAAACTTTGCATCAGCAGACGCATTAGGGGGATGCTCATGCTTATTATGGCGTTGTCTGCACTAACCAGCCGTGTGCATTCCTCAAAACACTGAAGGACTTGACACATGTCTTGAATCTTCGACCACTGCACACCTGACAACTCCATGTCTGCCATCCTACTGCCTGCCCGTTTATGTGTATCCTCCCACAAAAACATAACAGCCCGCCTCTGTTCACACAGTCTCTGAAGCATGTGCAGTGTTGAGTTCCACCTTGTTGCAACGTCTATGATTAGGCGATGCTGGGGAAGGTTCAAAGAACGCTGATAGGTCTGCATACGGCTGGAGTGTACGGGCGAACGGCGGATATGTGAGCAAAGTCCACGCACTTTGAGGAGCAGGTCGGATAACCCCGGATAACTTTTCAGGAAGCACTGCACCACCAGGTTTAAGGTGTGAGCCAGGCAAGGAATGTGTTTCAGTTGGGAAAGGGAGATGGCAGCCATGAAATTCCTTCCGTTATCACTCACTACCTTGCCTGCCTCAAGATCTACAGTGCCCAGCCACGACTGCGTTTCTTTCTGCAAGAACTCGGACAGAACTTCCGCGGTGTGTCTGTTGTCGCCCAAACACTTCATAGCCAATACAGCCTGCTGACGTTTGCCAGTAGCTGCCCCATAATGGGAGACCTGGTGTGCAACAGTGGCAGCTGCGGATGGAGTGGTTGTGCGACTGCGGTCTGTGGACGAGCTCTCGCTTCTGCAGGAGGACGAAGAGGAGGAGGAGGGGGTGCGAACGGCTACAGCCAATTGTTTCCTAGACCGTGGGCTAGGCAGAACTGTCCCAAACTTGCTGTCCCCTGTGGACCCTGCATCCACCACATTTACCCAGTGTGCCGTGATGGACACGTAACGTCCCTGGCCATGCCTACTGGTCCATGCATCTGTTGTCAGGTGCACCTTTGTACTCACAGATTGCCTGAGTGCATGGACGATGCGCTCTTTAACATGCTGGTGGAGGGCTGGGATGGCTTTTCTGGAAAAAAAGTGTCGACTGGGTAGCTCGTAGTGTGGTACAGCGTAGTCCATCAGGGCTTTGAAAGCTTCGCTTTCAACTAACCGGTAGGGCATCATCTCTAACGAGATTAGTCTAGCTATGTGTGCATTCAAACCCTGTGTACGCGGATGCGAGGCTAAGTACTTCCTTTTTCTAACCATAGTCTCATGTAGGGTGAGCTGGACTGGAGAGCTGGAGATCGTGGAACTAGCGGGGGTGCCGGTGGACATGGCAGACTGAGAGACGGTGGGAGATGGTATTGTTGCCACCGGTGCCCTAGATGCAGTGTTTCCTACTACGAAACTGTTGATTCCCTGACCCTGACTGCTTTGGCCTGGCAAAGAAACCTGCACAGATACTGCAGGTGGTGCGGAAAATGGTGGCCCTACACTGCCGGAAGGGATGTTGCGTTGCTGACTAGCTTCATTGGCCGAGGGTGCTACAACCTTAAGGGACGTTTGGTAGTTAGTCCAGGCTTGCAAATGCATGGTGGTTAAATGTCTATGCATGCAACTTGTATTGAGACTTTTCAGATTCTGTCCTCTGCTTAAGGTAGTTGAACATTTTTGACAGATGACTTTGCGCTGATCAATTGGATGTTGTTTAAAAAAATGCCAGACTGCACTCTTTCTAGCATCGGATACCTTTTCAGGCATTGCAGACTGAGCTTTAACCGGATGGCCACGCTGTCCTCCAACAGGTTTTGGCTTTGCCACGCGTTTTGGGCAAGATACGGGCCCGGCAGATGGAACCTGTTGCGATGTTGATGCCTGCTGCGGCCCCTCCTCCTCCGCTTCAGAACTGCTGCCGCCTGCACCCTGTTCCCCCAATGGCTGCCAATCGGGGTCAAGAACTGGGTCATCTATTACCTCTTCTTGTAGCTCGTGTGCAACTTCGTCTGTGTCACCGTGTCGGTCGGTGGTATAGCGTTCGTGATGGGGCAACATAGTCTCATCAGGGTCTGATTCTTGATCAGCACCCTGCGAGGGCAATGTTGTGGTCTGAGTCAAAGGACCAGCATAGTAGTCTGGCTGTGGCTGTGCATCAGTGCACTCCATGTCAGATTCAACTTGTAATGGGCATGGACTGTTAACTGCTTCACTTTCTAAGCCAGGGACGGTATGTGTAAAGAGCTCCATGGAGTAACCCGTTGTGTCGCCTGCTGCATTCTTCTCTGTTGTTGTTTTTGCTGAAGAGGACAAGGAAGCGACTTGTCCCTGACCGTGAACATCCACTAACGACGCGCTGCTTTGACATTTACCAGTTTCACGAGAGGAGGCAAAAGAGCTAGAGGCTGAGTCAGCAAGATAAGCCAAAACTTGCTCTTGCTGCTCCGGCTTTAAAAGCGGTTTTCCTACTCCCAGAAAAGGGAGCGTTCGAGGCCTTGTGTAGCCAGACGACGAACCTGGCTCCACAGCTCCAGACTTAGGTGCAATATTTTTTTTCCCACGACCAGCTGATGCTCCACCACTACCACTACCCTCATTACCAGCTGACAATGAACGCCCCCGGCCATGACCTCTTCCACCATACTTCCTCATTGTTTTAAAAACGTAAACAAACTAACGGTATTTGTTGCTGTCACACAAATTACACTGTGAGCTATAACTTCAGTATGATTTAGCTACCCCTTTACAGGTGAGTGAGACCACAACGAAAATCAGGCACAATGTTACACACTCTGTTGTTGGTGGCAACAAATGAGAGAGATGCCACACACGCAGGACTGTCACTAAAGCACAAATGTAAATATTAATCTCCCACTGATTTGATTTTTTTTTTTTTTTAAGGGAGACTTTAGGAAAAAAAATAATAGAATAAAATGATTTTTTCAGGAAGAATTTAGAAACCAAATAAAATAAAATGATTTTTTCAGGGAGAATTTAGAAAACAAATAAAACAAAAAAAGGCTTTCTATGGCCCACTGAGTGAGAGATGACGCACACAGGAGTCAGGAGTGGCACACAAGCCCAGAGGCCAATATTTATCTCCCACTGATTGATGTAGTGATTTTTTCAGGTAGATTTTGGAACCCAAATCAAGCTAAAAAAAATAATAGGCTTTCTATGGCCCACAATTGGAGAGAGAGAGAGAGATGGCACACCCAGGAGTCAAGACTGGCACACAAGCAGAAAGGGCAATATTAATCTCCCACTGATTTGTTTTTTTTTTTTCAGGGAGACTTTAGGAAAAAAAAAAATAGAATAAAATGATTTTTTCAGGAAGAATTTAGAAACCAAAGAAAATAAAATGATTTTTTCAGGGAGAATTTAGAAAACAAATAAAACAAAAAAAGGCTTTCTATGGCCCACTGAGTGAGAGATGACGCACACAGGAGTCAGGAGTGGCACACAAGCCCAGAGGCCAATATTTATCTCCCACTGATTGATGTAGTGATTTTTTCAGGTAGACTTGGGCAAACCCACCACAAAGTCCATCCCGACCATCTCCCAGGGCCTGTCTGCCACTGGCAGAGGATATAACAATCCAGCTGGCCGTTGACGAGGAGACTTATTTTTGGCACAGGAGACACATGCCCGAACATAGTCTCCGACATCACGAACCATATGCGGCCACCAGTACATTCTCGCCAGCAACTCAGATGTCCTCTTTGCCCCAAAGCGTCCACCCACTCTGGACGAATGAGCCCAAGAGAGAACCTCCAGTCGCAAATTGATGGGAACAAAAGTCTTGCCCGGAGGCACAGACTCCAGCGAAACCGGAGCCACGGTTCTCAGACTCTCTGATGGGACAATAAGCCGAGGCTCCTCTTCCTCCTCCTCAGTTGACACAAGGGAGCGAGAGAGAGCGTCAGCACGAATGTTCTTCTCCCCGGCGAGATAATGTAGAGTGAAGTGGAACCGGGAGAAAAACAAGGACCATCTAGCCTGACGAGAATTCAGCCGCTGGGCTGTACGCAAATAGACCAAATTTTTGTGGTCCGTGAAGACTTGGAAGGGAAACCGAGCACCTTCCAAAAGATGTCTCCACTCCGAAAAGGCCAACTTCATTGCTAGCAACTCCCTGTCCCCGATGGAGTAATTTCTCTCCGCTGGGGTGAAGGTTTTTGAGAAGAAGAAGCATGGATGCTTCCGACCTTGAGCATCCTTTTGATAGAGGACTGCTCCAGCACCAACGGATGAGGCATCCACCTCCATAAGGAATGGCTTATCCACATCGGGATGATGTAAGATGGGAGCGCTAGCAAAATGGGACTTTATAGAAGTGAAGGCCTTGGAGACCTCTTCCGACCACAATTTGGGATTCGCTCCCTTCTTGGTGAGGGATACCAAGGGAGCTACCACAGTTGAGAAGTGGGGGATGAACTGGCGATAGTAATTTATGAACCCCATAAAGCGCTGCACCGCTTTAAGAGAATGGGGTTCCTGCCAGTCCATCACTGCTTGTAGTTTGGCAGGATCCATAGCCAATCCCTGGGCCGAGATGATATAGCCCAGGAAAGGTAAAGACTCCTGCTCAAACACACACTTCTCCAACTTAGCATAAAGGGAATTCGCCCGTAGGAGTTCGAAGACTCTGCCAACATCTCTCCGGTGGGAGTCAATATCTGGAGAGAAGATGAGGATATCATCCAGATAGACTACAACCGAGGTGGAAAGCATATCCCGGAAGATATCGTTGACAAAGTCCTGAAAAACGGCTGGGGCATTACAGAGCCCGAAGGGCATCACCAGATACTCATAGTGCCCATCCCTGGTATTAAAAGCCGTTTTCCATTCGTCCCCCTCACGGATGCGAATCAGGTTGTAGGCACCCCGCAGATCTAGTTTGGTGAAAACCTTTGCTCCCCTTAGCCTGTCAAAGAGCTCCGATATCAGGGGCAACGGGTACTTATTTTTAATGGTGATAGCATTAAGACCCCTGTAATCGATGCAAGGACATAATTCCCCGTTCTTCTTCTGTACGAAGAAGAATCCCGCCCCTGCAGGAGACACTGACTTCCTAATGAACCCTCTTGCCAAATTCTCCTGAATGTATTGAGACATAGCCTCCGTCTCTGGGAGAGAGAGGGGATATACCCTTCCCCGAGGAGGTTCAGCTCCAGGCAAGAGGTCAATAGGACAGTCGTAGGGGCGATGAGGCGGTAGAGTCTCAGCAGCCTTTTTAGAGAATACGTCAGCGTAGCACCAATAGCACTTGGGAAGAGAAGAAAGGTCTGCGGGTACCTCGGTAGTAGAAACCTGTACACACTCACTCACACACCTGCCCATACAAGACTTACTCCAACCCAATATTCTCCCTGAGGACCACTCAATATGTGGGGAGTGGAAACGGAGCCAGGGTATTCCCAGCAAAATCTCATCCATTCCCTCGGGAAGAACAAGAAGGGAAATAATCTCCTGGTGGGAAGGGGACATGGACAGCGAGAATGGAACTGTCTGGTGTGTGATTTGCAGTGGAAGTGTCGCCCCATTCACAACTCTAACTGTTACAGGTTTGGCGAGCATGACTAGTGGTATAGCGTGGCGCAGAGCAAAAGCAGAGGACATGAAGTTTCCCTCTGCTCCTGAATCCACACAAAGCTCGACTGTTAGAGTGGAGGAGCCTAACAGGATTGTCCCTTTAAAGCACAGTTTGGAGGAAAATGCAGCTGTGTCTAGTGAACCTCCCCCAATGGTTACTAGACGCGATCGTTTCCCGACCGCCGCGGACATTTATTGGCGTAATGTCGTAGTTGATGACAGTTTTTACAAACCACGGGTACTCGAGCGGCCTGAGACTTAGGTCCCGCTCGAGAAACCTCCATGGCCTCATGGGAGTCGGACGCCAAGACAGGAGATTCAAGAGGTCTGGCGAAGGTGGGAGCCAGCCGAAACCTCTGCCTACACTGGGTCCGCTCTAACCTCCGCTCGTGAAAACGGAGGTCGATGCGGGTAGATACAGAAATAGGTTCCTCCAGTGTGGCGGGTATCTCCCTGGTGGCCAAGGCGTCCTTCACATGGTCTGCCAGTCCCCTCCAGAACACTGGAATAAGAACTTTGTCTGGCCACTCTAACTCTGAAGCTAGAGTCCGGAACTGGATAGCAAACTGGCTGACCACGGACGAGCCCTGAGTAATAGACAACAACTGGAGCGCGGTATCGTGGGTAACACGAGGTCCTAAAAAGACCTGCTTCAGAGCGTCCAAGAAGAGAGGAGCACTCTGTACCACACGATCATCTCGCTCCCAAAGTGGCGTTGCCCACTCCAACGCCCTGCCCGACAAGAGAGATAGAATAAATCCCACTTTCGCCCGTTCCGTAGGGAAACGTGACGCCAGGAGCTCAAGGTGTATGGAGCACTGGCTCACGAATCCGCGACATTGTTTACTGTCGCCAGCAAACTTGTCAGGAAGCGGGAGATGGGATAAAGTCGGAGCAGGGGTGGCAGCGGACAAACTGGCTGCGGCTACACTTGCAGCCTGAACAGCGACAGCAGTGACATCCACAGCTGAGGTTGAACGCTCAAGAGCCGCCAACCTTCCCTCCAGCTGCTGGATGTACCGCTGTAAACGCTGATCGTCCGCCATTTACTAGCCAGACCCTGGCGCTAGTGTTCTGTTAGGACTGGCGGAACGCACCTAGAATAAGATGTAATGTAAATAGATGCGTTCGCAGTCCGGGGTCCACCGTGCAGGTGAAAACCTGCTGCTAGTAAATGGAAGAGTAATATGGCGGTGGAAGCGAACCCAGTTAAGCCACTGGTCCGCAATACCGCACCAAGGAGTGCTAGCAAGGAGTCAGCGAACTCAACCCCAAGACACAGGATTGATGTCCGATCTGACTACTAGCACACAACACCGCAACTGGGTGTGTTAGGTAACTGAAATAATTAGAGCACCGAAGTGCAAACTGTGCCGTGCTGGCAGACACCACTAAGCACCCAGACGTGGGTCAGGAGGCGCACTACTGGCGCGTGGCGCCGCACTGGCGGTCACAGCAATAGACGCTGATATGTGTGTGACACGTTGAGTGGTTAGTCGGGCGCTAGATAGCAGCCATACTCCATACGCGAACAGTCATACAATAGGGTAGGGGTATTTAATGAACGACTTGCACTCACAACAAACACACGTATACAATTGTACACTAGCGCATGGCTGTGCGGTCATGCGCAGCTAATATAGCTGCAGTACCTTCAGGACCTTCAAATAAAGGACCAATGGGCAGCTGCCATAGAAGTTAGCCCTTTCAGGACAATCCAGGAGGACCAATGGGAACCACTGCAGCATCTGAGCATGTGACCCTCGGTCTCCAATGGGAGATCTCACCCTGGGCATGCTCAGAAGGGAAAAAGCAGGACTTAGTCTCAAAAGCGTCCACTCGCTGCTGCCCAGCACTGGCTTTAATGGCAAAAGCTGGAGAAGCAACAGCAAGCCTAAGCACAGAGTGAGACTGAGCCAGACGCAAGGACCGTTGTCTCTGCTGAGCAGGTTTACCTGCGGCAGGAGAGGAATGGGAGACCGCAGCAGAAGCGGCCCGAGATTCCCCCTGTGCAGAAGCGGGAACTCGACCCCTAACACTGTATGTCCTGGGGAGGAGGGAGCGAAGTTACGGCCACGCATGCGCGGTCAGAAATGGCGGACGCGACGTACAAAAAAAGTTACATTGAACGTTTTTTTGTGCCGACGGTCCGCCAAAACACAACTGATCCAGTGCAGAACGGACGCAACGTGTGGCCATCCATCGCGATCCGTCGGCATTACAAGTCTATGGGCAAAAAACGCATACTGCGGGCACATTTGCAGGATCCGTTTTTTGTCCAAAATGACGGATTGCGATGGATGCCAAACGCAAGGGTGAAAGTAGCCTTAGGGCTAGGGTTAGGGTTGGGGCTAAAGTTAGGGCTAGGGTTAGGGTTGGAGCTAACGTTAGGGCTAGGTTAGGGTTGGGGCTAAATTTAGGGTTAGAGTTAGGGCTAGGGTTGGGGCTAAAGTTAGGGCTAGGGTTGCGGCTAAAGTTAGGGTTAGAGTTGGGATTAGGGTTAGGGTTTGGATTAGGGTTGGTATTAGGGTTAGGGTTGCCATTAGGGTTACGCTTGGGATTAGGGTTAGGTTTGGGATTAGGGTTAAGGTTAGGGTTGTGATTAGGGGTGTATTGGGATTAGGGTTAGGTTTGAGGTTAGGGTTGAGATTAGGATTAGGGGTGTGTTGGATTTAGTGTTTTGATTAGGGTTATGGTTAGGGTTGACATTAGGGTTGTTTTGGGGTAAGGGTTGTGATTATCGTTAGGGTTAGTGATTACGATTATGGATCGGGTTGGGATTAGGGTTAGGGGTGTGTTGGGCTTAGGGTTGGAGCTAGAATTGGGGGGGGTTCCACTGTTTAGGTACATCAGGGGGTCTCCAAACACGACAGCCAATTTTGTGCTCAAAAAGTCAAATGGTGCTCCCTCCCTTCTGAGCTCTGCCTTGCGTCCAAACAGTGGGTTACCCCCACATATGGGGCATCAGCGTACTCGGGATAAATTGGACAACAACTTTAGGGGTCCAATTTCTCCTGTTACCCTTGTGAAAATAAAAACTTGGAGGCTACAAAATCTTTTTTGTGGAAATTTTTTTTTTAATTTCATGACTCTGCATTATAAACTTCTGTGAAGCACTTGGGCATTCAAAGTTTTCACCACACATCTAGATAAGTTCCTTGGGGAGTCTAGTTTCCAAAACGGGGCCACTTGTGGGGGGTTACTACTGTTTAGGTACATCAGAAGCTCTGCAAATGCAACATAACGCCCACAGACCATTCTATTTAAGTCTGCATTCCAAAACGGCGCTCCTTCCCTTCCGAGCTCTGCCATGCACCCAAACAGTGGTTTACCCCCACATATGGGGCATCAGCGTACTCGGGATAAATTGCACAACAACTTTAGTGGTCCAATTTCTCCTGTTACCCTTGTGAAAATGAAAACTTGGGGGCTACAAAATCTTTTTTGTGGAAAAAAAATATTTTTTTATTTTCACGACTCTGCATTCTAAACTTCTGTGAAGCACTTGGGCATTCAAAGTTCTCACCACACATCTAGTTAAGTTCCTTGGGGGGTCAAGTTTCCAAAATGGGGTCACTTGTATGGGGTTTTTATTGTTTAGGTACATCAGGGGCTCTGCAATCGCAACATAACGCCCACAGAACATTCTATCAAAGTCTGCATTCCAAAGCGGCGCTCCTTCCTTCCAAGCTCTGCCGTGTGCCCAAACAGTGGTTTACCCCCACATATGGGATACCAGCATACTCAGGACAAATTGGACAACAACTTTTGAGGTCCGATTTCTCTTGTTACCCTTGTGAAAATAAAAACTTGGGGGCTAAAAAATCTTTTTGTGGAAAAAAAGATATTTTTTATTTTCACGACTCTGCATTATAAACTTCTGTGAAGCACTTGGGCATTCAAAGTTCTCACCACACATCTAGATAAGTTCCGTGAGGAGTCTAGTTTCCAAAATAGGGTCACTTGTGGGGGGTTTCTACTGTTTAGGCAGATCAGGGGCTCTCCAAACGCGACATGGCGTCCGATATCAATTCCAGCCAATTATACATTGAAAAAGTAAAACGGCACTCCTTCTCTTCCAAGCTCTGTGGTCCCCCCAAACAGTGGTTTACCCCCACATATTGGTAATCGTCATACTCAGGAGAAATTGCACTACAACTTTTGTGGTCTAATTTCTCCTGTTACCCTTGTGAAAATAAAAATTTGTGGGCGAAAGGATCATTTTTGTGTAAACAAATGCAATTTTTTATTTTCACGGCTCTACATTATAAACTTCTGTGAAGCACTTGGGGGTTCAAAGTGCTTAACACACATCTAGATAAGTTCCTTAAGGGGTCTAGTTTCCAAAATGGTCTCAGTTGTTGGAGGTTTCCACTGTTTAGGCACATCAGGGGCTCTCTAAACGTGACATGGCATCCGATCTCAATTCCAGCCAATTCTGCATTGAAAAAGTCAAACCTCGCTCCTTCACTTCCAAGTTCCAAACTTCTTCAATGTGGTTTTGAGAACCTTGAGGGGTGTACTTTTTAGAATGGTGTCACACTTTGTTATTTTCTATCATATAGACCCCTCAAAATGACTTCAAATGTGATGTGGTCCCTAAAAAAAATGGTGTTGTAAAAATGAGAAATTGCTGGTCAACTTTTAACACCTATAACTCCCTAACAAAAAAAATGTTGTTTCCAAAATTGTGCTGATGTAAAGTAGACATGTGGGAAATGTTATTTACTAACTATTTTTCGTGACATATCTCTCTGATTTAGGGGCATAAAAATACAAATTTTGAAAATTGCAAAATTTTAAAATTTTTTGCCATATTTCCGTTTTTTCCATAAATAATCGCAAGTAATATCGAAGAAATGTTACCAATAACATGAAGTACAATATGTCACGAAAAAACATTCTCAGAATCAGCGGGATCCGTTGAAGCGTTCCAGAGTTATAACCTCATAAAGTGACAGTGGTCAGAATTGTAAAAATTGGCTCGGTCATTAAGTACCAAATTGCCTCTGTCACTAAGGGGTTAAGTGTTCCCTTTATTTTTTTGATCAGTGTAATTAATTGAATATTGGGAATTGTTGAATCTATCACTGTCAAAACAGCACTAAAGGTATTGCATCATTCGGCGTATCTGCTGAAAATATGTTAATGTTAGGGCTAGCGGAACGCACCGAGTAAATATAGATGTTTTATTATAATTGATGTGTTCGCAGCCCAGGGTCCACCATGCAGAAGAACCTGCTGCTAGCAATGGCGGCACTATATGGCAGTATGAACTAGCTCTGTTATTTCACAGAGTAGCCGTGAAAGCAAAGCACTGCGCCTTGTTAGACTTCGCAGAGGCACAGGCTAACTGCCCAACAAAGAGCAGTCAGTGGTCATGCATGCACACAAAACTCCTCACCGGAGGTGCCAGCATTCTAGGGGCTTATTTCAGCCAGGTCCCTGAATACAAACAAACACACAATCTCCTCGCTGGAGGTGCCAGCATTATAGGGGCTTATTTCAGCCGGGTCCCTGAACACAAACTTACATGACCACACTGGCACAAAGCACATAACTTAGAAAGATACTAGCGTATGGCCGTGCGGCCATGCGAGCCTTAAATAGTTGCAGCACATACAGGACCTTCCTAGAAGGACCAATGAGAGGCTGCTACAGAGTCTGAGCACCTACAGGACCTTCCTGGCGGACCAATGGATTTAGCTGCAGTATCTGAACATGTGACCCTCGATCTCCACTGAGAGATCATACTCTGGGCATGCTCAGAAAGAGAAATGCAGGACTTAGTCCTAGAAGTGTCTGCTCGCCGCTGCCCAGCACTGGCTTCAATGGCAGAAGCAGGAAAAGCAGCAGTAACTCTTTGTACAGAGTCAGACTGAGCGAGATGCCGGGACCAATGCCTCCGCTGAGCAGGCTCCACCATGGCAGGAGAAGAATGGGAGACCACAGCGGAGATGGCCTGAGATTCCCCCTGTGCAGAGGCGGGAACCCGACCCCCAATAGTTAATCTCTCAGTTTGTCAAAATATTAATAAAACCAAAGGAAAAAAATCTATTTCACAGTAAAATATATAGGTAGTAGGCATAAGAAAGTTAGAGGACATTTAGCTCACTCCTGAATATCCCTTTCTTCTAATTTAGGAACTAAACTTCCACTGTGGAAAAAAGATGGAAGTTGCTGAATGGCAAATCGGTGAACTTTCAATGTTTTGAACTCAGTCGAGGGGTTCAAGAGAGGCCTGGATGTCTTCCTGGAGCAGAACAATATTGTATCATACAATTATTAGGTTCTGTAGAAGGACGTAGATCTGGGGATTTATTATGATGGAATATAGGCTGAACTGTATGGACACATGTCTTTTTTCGGCCTTACTAACTATGTTACTATGTTTTGTTCATCTCTAACGGTCAAGAATTTAAAAAAATAATGTTAAAAATGTCCGTATTGATTTAATAAAGTTAAGGATACATCAAAATTAACTCAAAATCTTAATTTAATTTTACATACTAGGACTTCGACTTTTTTAATGTTATTTTATTGTGTGATTGCAGAAATGTTGTAGAGAACATCTGCTAATGAATTTTTATAAGATAATCTGTACATGTGGGAACAATATTAGCTACATTTTCAGCATAGATTCTGCAAGAGTAAGTGCGCAATATATGTAAAGGAAATATATTATTCAATAAAAGCAGAGAAAATTAATAATACAACATGCCTATGGACATCAGTTTTAGACACACATGCAATGCATTGGTCATTCTGTATCACAATAAAGAATACATCATTTTTTATGGTGCATGAATAGTTAGATGGTAACACAGCAAATAATGATGAACCACAATATCCTAGATACTGTAGGTCCAGATGCTGAAATACTAAACAGTCAGGCCATGTGCACACACTGCGGATTCCGTTGCGGAATTTTCCGCAGCGGATTTGATTAAATCCGCAGTGCAAAAAGTACTGCGGATTTATCGCAGTTTTTTGTGCGGTTTCCACTGCGGTTTTAGACACCTGCGGATTTTTAATATGGAGCAGGTGCCAAACCGCTGTGGATTCCACACAAAGAATTGACATGCTGCGGAAAATAAACCGCAGCGTTTCTGCGCGTTTTTTTCCGCAGCATGTGCACAGCGGCTTTTGTTTTCCATAGGGTAACGTTGTACTGTACACCACATGAAAAACAGCTGCGGATCCACAGCGTCAAAACCGCTGCGGATCCGCAGCAAAAACCGCAACGTGTGCACATACCCTCAGAAAGACTTCTGGGGACATATCCGTTTGGCTAGCTTCAGGCAATACCTGTGTGCTGTGTTTGTCGTAGTTTTACTATCTAAGGCCAGTCTCACACGTCCAGATAATTCCTGTACCGGAAAAATCGGTACCGGAATTATCCGTGTCCGTGTGTCCGTGAGCTTACATAGGCCATCCGTGTGGCCGCCCATGTGCCGACTGGATACCACATGGAGCGTGCAGGAGACAGCGCTAGAGATAAGCGCTGTCCCCTGCATCTGGTGCTGAAGCCGCCATTCATATCTTCTCTCCAGCAGCGTTTGCTGGAGAGAAGATATGAAAAATCCTTTTTTTTTTTTCGTGTTTAAAATAAAGATCCCTGTCCCCACCCTGTGCGCCCGCCCGCTGTTAATAAAATACTCACCCGGCTCCCTTGCAGCGTCCTTTCCTCGCCGCAGCTTCTCCTGTATGAGCGGTCACGTGGGGCCTATGGGAGGTGGAGCCGCATATTCATGACTGTAATCGGCGGCCCCACGTGACCGCTCATACAGGAGAAGCTGTGGCGAGGACAGGATGCTGCGAAGGAGCCGGGTGAGTATTTTATTAACAGCGGGCGGGCGCACAGGGGGTGTGAGGGTCTTGGGGACAGGGATCTTTATTTTAAACACGAAAAAAAAAAAAAAAAGGATTTTTCATATCTTCTCTCCAGCAAATGCTGCTGGAGAGAAGATATGAATGGCGGCTTCAGCACCACGTGGGGTGGACAGCGCTTACTGTAGCGCTGTCTCCTGCACGGCACACGGACTGCACACAGACAGCGTCCGTGTGCGGTACGTGTTTTACACAGACCCATTGACTTTAATGGGTCCGTGTAATCCGTGCGCTCCCACGAACACTGACATGTCTCCGTGTTTTGCACATGGACACACGGTCCGTGAAAACAAGCTGACATGTGCAGAGACACATTGATTTCAATGTGTCTACGTGAGTCAGTGTCTCCGGTACGTGAGGAAACTGTCACCTCACGTACCGGAGCCCCTGACATGTGAAACCGGCCTAAAATAGGTAGTAGGCAGCTAGAACTGCAGCTAGATGTTGTAAGTAAGTCAATGTAGAGTTATAAATTCCCATTCATACTGTGTGTTGATACTTTGTGCCTAATTGAACTCTTGCTGTGTTGTTTTAAAAACTCAGCAAGCCCTATCCTACGTGTTAATGTTACTGTTCTCCACACTAAATTCAACAAAAAAAGCGCAAAAAGTGTAGGGGGATTTTTCGGTATATAACATTCTGTTAAAATAATGATTATTTTAATTCAGGCACTACAATGCTTGTGAAAAGAGTTTTAAAAAACTGTATTCGCACATTGTGTAGCCAATTTTAAGATCATCACTTGGCCCTTTCTGTCCCAGATGCTGCTAGAAATGTGCAGTAGATTTCAAGTCATTGGGTTAGATTTGCAGGTAATGTCTGACACAAAATATATGTTATGATGACACTGCATTTATTCGTAAACCCTTAGTGATGGAGCCAATTTGCAACTTATTGACCAGGCCAATTTTTACAATTTTGATCACTGTCATTTTATGAGGTTATAACTCTGGAATGCTTTAATGGATCCCACTGATGTTTTTTTTCGTGACATATTGTACTTCATGTTAGTGGTAAAATTTCTTCTATATTACTTGCGTTTCTTTATGAAAAAAATGGAAACATGGTGAAATCTTTTTACATTTTTCATGCAATTTTCAAACTTTGAATTTTTATGCCCTTAAAGCAGAGAGATATGTCACACAAAATGGTTAATAAATAACATTTCTCACATGTTTACTTTACATCAGCACAATTTTGGAAACATTTTTTTTTTATTAGGAAGTTAAAAGCGTTAAAAGTTGACCGGCGATTTCTCATATTCACAACAAAATTTACAAAATCATTTTTTTTAGGTACCATCTCACATTTAAAGTTACTTTGAGGGGTGTACAAGACAAAAAATACCCAAAAGTGACACCACTCTAAAAACGACACCCTTCAAGGTGCTCAAAACCACATTCAATAAGTAATAATATTAACCCTTTACTTGCTTCACAGGAACTGTAGCAATGTGAAAGGAAAAAATTAACATTTAACTTTTTTTTACGAACATTTTATTTCAAAACAATTTTTTTTTATTTTCACAAGTGTAAAAAGAAAAATTGACCACAAATTTTGTTGTGCAATTTCTCCTGAATACGCCAATACCCCATATGTGAGGGTAAACCACTGTTTGGGAGCACAGCAGAGCTTGGAAGAGAAGGAGTGCCGTTTGACTTTTTCAATGCAGAATTGGCTGGAATTGAGATCGGACGCCATGTCGCTTTTGGGAAGCCCCTGATGTGCCTAAACAGTGGAAACCCCACAAGTGACAATATTTTAGAAACTAGACCCCTTAAGGAACCCATCAAGATGTGTGGTGGGCACTTTGAACCTCAAAGTGCTTCACAGAAGTTTATAACGTAGAGCCGTGAAAATAAAAAAATTGTATTTTTTCCACAAAAATTATCTTTTCGCACCCAAATTTTTATTTTCACAAGAGTAACAGGAGAAATTAGACCACAAAAGATGTTGTGCAATTTGCCCTGAGTATGCCAATACCTAATATGTGGGGGTAAACTACTGTTTGGGGGTATGGCAGAGCTCGGAAGAATAGGAGCGCCGTTTGAAATTTTCAGTGCAGAATTGGCTGGAATTGAGATCTGACAACATGTCGCTTTTGGGGAGCCCCTGATGTGCCTAAACAGTGTAAATTCCTCACAAGTGACACCATTTTGGAAATTTGACCCTTCAAGAAATGTATCTAGATGTACGGTGAGCACTTTGCACCCCCAAATGGTTACAGAAGTTTATAACGTAGAGCCATGAAAAAAAAAAATCAAATTTTTTCCACAAAAATGATATTTTTGCCTCCCAATTCTTTTTGCACAAGGGTAACAGGAGAAATTAGACCACCAACGATGTTGTGCAATTTGTCCTGAGTTCGCCAATACCCCATATGTGGGGGTAAACCACTGTTTGGGTTTATGGCAGAGCTTGGAAGGGAAGGAACGCCGTTTGACATTTTCAATACAGAATTGGCTGGAATTGAGATCGGACGCCATGTCGCTTTAGAGGAGCCCCTGATGTGCTAAATAGTGGAAACCCCCCACAAGTGACACCATTTTTTAAACTAGACCCCTTAAGGAACTTACCTAGATGTGTGGTGAGCACTTTGAAACCCCAAGTGCTTCACAGAAGTTTATAATATAGAGCCGTGAAAATAAACGATTTCATTTTTTCCACAAAAATTATTTTTCATCCCAAAATTTTTATTTTCACAAGGATAATAGGAGAAATTCGACAATAATTGTTGTTGTGCTATTTGTCCTGAGTACGCCAATACCCCATATGTGGGGGTAAACCACTGTTTGGGTGCACGGCAGAGCTCGGAAGTGAAGGAGCGCCATTTGACTTTTTCAATGCAGAATTGGATGGAATTGAGATCGGACGTCATGTCGCGTTTGGAGAGCCCCTGATGTGCCTAAACAGTGTAAGCCTCCCACAAGCGACACAATATTTGGAAAATAGACACTGTTAGGGCTGGTGGAATGCACCGAACAAATATAAAGATAGTAAAAGGTGCGTTCGCAGCCCTGCGTCCACCGTGCAAAGATTGAACCTGCTGCTAGGTAATGGCGGCACTATATGACAGTAGTATGCCAGAATAAACATGGGTTCTGTAACCCGGTATGAACTGATGCAAACTCTGTTGCTTCACAGAGTTTCAGGGAAACTAAGGAAACGCTGTGCCCTGTTAGCAGTCACAGGGTGCAGCAGATGGAAGCTAGTGGGATCTGTGAAATTCACCCCCACTATGCTGGTGATTGATCTCGCTCTGACCCTCGGTGGCTTTTGAGCCAGCGCCTGAGGATCCCCTGAGTCAGATGCTGAGATCAAGCAGGAGTTCCCACCCTACACTGACCGGTTGTCAGGACTATTTAAAGATTACTGCACAGAGTGCGTACAGTGCCGCTCTGGCGGACGCCACTAACCACCCTAACTAGAGCAAGGAAAGCACTCTAATTGCACACAGTGCGGCATTGGTGGTCGCTGCTGGTTTGACGCAGTAAGTATCGTGCGCTTGTATTAAGGATAGCACTGTCAGGTGCTAGGTAGCTCAAACATTCGTGAACATTCAACAACTCTAGGGATGGGAATGATTAAGGAGCAATCACCAGAACAGGCACACATCCATACACACACGATAACAGGTTTATACTAGTGCATGGCCGTGCAACCATGTGAACCTTTTATAACAGAAGCTCTCCGGGACCATCCTAGTAGTCCAATAGGAGCTACTGCAGGACCTGAGCAAGTGACTCCCAACCTCCAATGGGAGGTTGTCCTTTGAGCATGCTCAGAAGAAGAAAAAGCAGGACTTAGTCCCAGGAGCGCCCGCTCGCCACTGATCAGTACTGGTTATGATGGCTGAGCCTGGAATGACAGCAATAACCAGCTGCACAGTATCAGCTTGAGCCGGATGCTGTGACTTATGTCTCTGCTGAGCAGGCTCCACTGCGGCTGGAGGAGCATGGGAGACCGCAGAGGAGATGGTTCGAGATTCCCCCTGTGCAGTGGTGGGAACATGACACCTAACAGACCCCTTAAGGAACTTATCTAGATGTGTGGTGAGCACTTTGAACCCCCAAGTGCTTCACAGAAGTTTATAACGCAGAGCCATGAAAATAAAAAATCTTTTTATTTTCCTCAAAAATGATTTTATTAGCCCACATTTTTTTATTTTCACAAGGGTAACAGGAGAAATTTGACCCCAAAACTTGTTGTTTAGTTTCTCCTAAATACGCTGATACCCCATATGTGGGGGGACCACTGTTTGGGCACACATCAGGGCTCGGAAGGGAAGTAGTGATGTTTTAAAATGCAGATTTTGATGGAATAGTTGTCTGCGGACGTTATGTTGCATTTGCAGAGCCCCTGATGTACCTAAACAGTAGAAACCCCCCACAAGTGACCCCATTTTGGAAACCAGACCCCCAAAGGAGCTTATCTAAATGTGTGGTGAGCACTATGAACCCCCAAGTGCTTCACAGAAGCTTATAATGCAGTGCCATGAAAATATAAAAGCCTTTTTTTTCCACAAAAATTATCTTTTCATCCCCAACTTTTTACTTCCACGAGGGTAACAGGAGAAATTGGACCATGAACGTTGTTGTGCAATTTATCCTGAGTACACTGATACCCCACATGTGGGGGGACCACTGTTTGGGTGCATGGCAGAGCTCGGAAGTAAAGGAGTGCTATTTTGGAATGCAGACTTTGATTGAATGGTCTGCTGCGGGCGTCATGTTTGCAGAGCCCCTGATGTGCCTAAACAGTAGAAATCCCCCACAAGTGACCCCATTTTGGAAACTAGATCTTCCAAGGAACTTATCTAGATGTGTGGTGAGCACTTTGAACCACCAAGTGCTTCAAAGAAGTTTATTATGCAGAGGCATGAAAATAAAAAAAAAAACATTTTTTCCACAAAAATTATTTTTAAGCCCCCAATTTTTTGTTTTCCCAAGGGCATCAGGAGAAATTTGACCCCAAAAGTTGTACAATTTGTCCTGAGTATGCTGATACCCCATATGTGGGAGAAAACTACTGTTCGGGCACACGTCGTGGCTCGGAAGGGAAGTAGTGATGTTTTGGAATGCAGACTTTGATGGAATGGTCTGCTGGCACCATGTTGCATTTGCAGAGCCCTTGATGTGCCTAAACAGTAGAAACCCCCCACAATTGACCCCATTTTAGAAACTAGATCTCCCGAGGAGCTTATCTTTATGTGTGGTGAGCACTTTGAACACCCAAGTGCTTCACACAAGTTTATAATGCAGAGCAGTGAAAATAAAAAATATTTTCTATTTTCCCAAGGGTATCAGGAGAAACTGGACCCCAAAAGTTTTCCAATTTGTCCTGAGTACCCTGATGCCCTATATGCCCTACATGTGGGGGTAAACCACTGTTTGGGCGCACAGCAGAGCTCTGAAAGGAGGGAGCACCACTTGACTTTTTAAATGCAAAATTGGCTGGAATCAATGGTGGTGCCTTGTCATGTTTTGAGACCCCTGATGTACTTAAACAGTGAAAAACCCCCAATTCTAACTCCAACCCTAACCCAAACACACCCCTAACCCTAATCCCAACCCTATCCTTATTCCTAATCACAACCCTAGCCCAAACACCCCCCTAACCCTAATCCCAACCCTTACCATAATCCTAATCTCAACCCTAACCCCAACACACCCCTAACCTTAATCCCAACCCTAACTATAACCCTAACCCCAACACACCCCTAACCCTAATCCCAACCCTAACCATAACCCCAACACACCCCTAACCCTAATCCCAACCCTAACCATAACCCTAATCACAAACCTAACCATAACACACCCCTAATCCTAACCCTAACCACAAACCTAACCATAACACATTCCTAACCCTAATCACAACCCTAGCTATAACCCTAATCACAACCCTAACCCCAACACACCCCTAACCCTAATCATAACCCTAATCAAAACTCTAACCACAAACCTAACCCTAATCCCAATACACCCCTAACGCTAATCCCAACCATAACCATAATCCTAATCCAAAACCTAACCCTAATCCCAAACTTAACCTTAATCCCAAACCTACCTCTAATCTCAACCCTAAAGGTACCTTCACACATATCGATTTCATTAACGATATTGTTGCTTTTTGTGACGTAGCAACGATATCGTTAACTAAATCGTTATGCGTGACAGCGACCAACGATCAGGCCCCTGCTGGGAGATCGTTGGTCGCTAGGAATGATCAGGACCTTTTTTTGGTTGCTGATCACCCGCTGTCATCGCTGAATCGGCGTGTGTGATGCCGATCCAGCAATGTGTTCACTGGTAACCAGGGTAAACATCGGGTTACTAAGCGCAGGGCCGCGCTTAGTAACCCAATGTTTATCCTGGTTACCATTGTAAAAGTAAAAAAAAAAACAGTACATACTCACATTCCTGTCACGTCCCCCGGCGTCAGCTTCCCGCACTCACTGTGTCAGCGCCGGCCGACCGTAAAGCAGAGCACAGCGGTGACGTCAAAGCTCTGCTTTACGGCCGACGCTTGCACAGTGCAGGGAAGCTGACACTGGGGGACGTGACAGGAATGTGAGTATGTACTGTTTTTTTTTTTTACTTTTACAATGGTAACCAGGGTAAACATCAGGTTACTAAGCGCGGCCCTGTGCTTAGTAACCCGATGTTTACCCTGGTTACCCGGGGACTTCGGCATCGTTGGTCACTGGAGAGCTGTCTGAGTGACAGCTCTCCAGCGACCACACAATGACTTACCAACGATCACGGCCAGGTTGTATCGCTGGTTGTGATCGTTGGTAAATCGTTTAGTGTAACGGTACCTTAACCCTAGTCTCAACCCTAAACCTAATCCAAACCTAACCCTAATCCCAACCCTAACCATAATCTCAACCTTAACCCTAATCCATACCCTAATCCCAACCCTAGCCCTAATCCCAACTCTAACCCTAACATTAACCAAACCCTAACCCTAACTTTAGCCCCAACCCAAACCCTATCTTTAACCCATCCGCAACCCTAACTTTAGCCCTAACCCTAACCCTAACTTTAGCCCCAACCCTAACCCTAATTTAAGCCCCAACCCTAACCCTAACATTAGCCCAACTCACTTTAGCCCAACTCTAACCCTAATTGGAAAATGGAAGTAAAAACATTTTCTTTATTTTATTATTTTTTCATAACTAAGGGGGTGATAAGGGGGGTTTATTTACTATTTTTTTATTTTGATCACTGTGATCACAGTTTCAAAAATGAACCAATAGGAAAAATCTTCCTTTTGTTCCCGGGTGCCGACCGGCAGATCTCGGCGCGCAGTGTGCCCGCCATTTTCTTCCCGGAAAAAAATGGCGGCACCCATGGGGGGAAGCAGGAGGGCGGAGGAGCACAAGGAAACACTGGTAAGTATCAGGGGGAAATAAGAGACTTTATTTCGATGTGCGATCACATCGGAGGACAGAGAAATTAAATGGCACAGCAGACTTCTTTTTTTTGTGATCGCCGTTAAATGGTTAATAACCGGTGATCACAAATCTGGGGTCGGTAAAAACCGACCCGGATCACGTTCTTTATTGGTCTCGGCTACCCTCAGCAGCCGAGACTCTGAGATCTGCCGGGTGCCGGCTGGCAGATATCGGCGGGCGCACTGCACATGCGCCTGCCATTTTCATCCTGGAAGAAGATCGCGGTGCCCATGGGGGGAAGCACGAGGAGCAACAGGAGGTACCGGGGGATCGGGGACCCAATTCTCTGTCCTCTGATGTGCGATCACATTAGAGGACAGAGAAATTAAATGGCACAGTGGACTTTTTTTGTGGTCGCCGGTAAACGGTTAATACCGGCTATGGCAACCCGGGGGTCTGTAAACAGTGTTCTTTGGGGTCTTGGCTACCCCCGGCAGCTGAGAAAATCTGACTCTGGGGGGCACTATACACTTTTTCTACAACATCGTTAATTAACGGCGCTGTGGTCTAAGTACCCTCAATTGCCGCTGTTAAAAGGCGTATCGGTGGTCGTTAAGGGGTTAATTATCCAGACATATTATTTCAGTAGGCCCAGAGACATGAGATATTGCTCATATGAGACTGCACGTTGACTCTTCTTGCAGGTTCAATTGAGGTTTGCTGCAACTTATTGTGCTGGTATACTTGGAAGACAGGAACACAGGGTAATGGAACATTCTATATTTGCTAATATGTTGATTACCCATTGTCTATGCATCTTTCTGATCTGCAAACACTGAAGAATAAATTATATGGATTGACCTCATCCCACCTTCCCCCTTACCTGTAGAAGATTGCCTGAAAGACAGTTGTGAATTATAAAAGGAAATCTGCCTCTTTTCCCAGAGAGACTCTACAGAAAAGCAGCCAGAACACCATGGCTCCAACTGGAGGGATACAACTTTGAGAGATTCTACAGGATGCCAACATAAGGGACCATGGCCCTAGCTGTAAGAAACAGATTTGCTCCATTGACCATCACTTAACCCTCAAAGATGTTTAGAGAATATAGTTGGGACAAAAAGGTTACCTGGCCATGCACCTCAATGGACTGTCAGCTTCCTAAGATAGCCATTGCCTCTTCTCTGTGGGTGCCTGCCAAAAGCGGGATGCCATTCATGGGGTTGTCAGCCCTGGAAGCCCCAAAGTTGCAGATGCTCCAATCCCGGTAAGCCATCAGAAGGATGACAGTCTCTAATTTGCACCATCTAATCTACTTGCTGGGACTGTACTATATGTTATTGTCTGTTGGTGGTTCAATAAAGTATTGCCACACTGTTTTAACATCACTCTGTGTTCTCTGAGTAGCATTATGCCCACGGGGAAGGAATGTGGACAATCAGTAGCAAGATGTCACATCTCTGTTGTCAGGTGACCCTAGACCAGGTGTTCCATACCTGTCCCTAACACTAGGGGGTGCCCTAACTCACCCTTTTCCCTGGGTTACTTCTAAAGGTGAAGATGCTGGGACCACATACCTTGCCTTATCTCCTGAATCCACTCCCGTCTGTGCCCTTCCCCCACCCAGGGAAGAGGGAAGTAATTGTACTACACCTACCAGACAAACAAGGTAACATAAACAAGGGTCATGGAAAATAAGAGGCATACAAATATTCACTCCCATATAATACAGGAATGCACCAGGCAGTGGAGCATTGGGTAAAACCAAAGTAGGAGAAGACAAGGGAATTATCAACATTACTAAAAGAAGGAACAGTCAACCTATAAACCCACCAAATGCCTTCTCATATACCACCAACTACTTTCCTCACAGCCATGCAGTAAATGTTAGCTGTGACAATGTGTGTCGATCAGGGCCCAGATTACATAGATGATAGAAGTGGCTAACTGTGCTCAGCTGAAAGACCTAGCTCCCAGAGCTCTCAACATGGCCGATTACTGTACTGCCAAAATATATTTACAACGTCTAAAGAGAAGTTGAAGTGCTTCTTTTCAGGGCAGGAGTAAAAGCAATCAGGTGCTGCTGT
The DNA here is from genome assembly GCF_032444005.1 of Ranitomeya imitator. Lineage (NCBI taxonomy): Eukaryota > Metazoa > Chordata > Amphibia > Anura > Dendrobatidae > Ranitomeya > Ranitomeya imitator. The sequence continues at coordinate 417,769,483 of NC_091285.1, read as the reverse complement.
GTTCTGACTCCTCTCCGTCGCAGTAACCGCATGACACATGAGTCCTTGTCCATGCAGTCTTTTTAAGGACAGCTGAGCCAGTGGACGAGAGAACCCATTGACCCTCATGTCTCCAGATATGTTAATATGAATTGTGGTGATAATAATGATTGCGGGTTTCCAGGTCCTGCTTTTGGCACTTTATACATAACTTCCAACCATTACATATCAATTAGAATGGTTCAAAATTTTAAGTACTGTCCTTGGAGATCTTTCATATCTAGCTTGGCATTGTGTAAATGATAAAAATGAGGTATGAGGAGGAGGCTTATGTCCATCATTTTGGATGAGCCAAGTCCAAAACAATTAAGTATTTGCTCTGGTTACAGAGAAGTCAAGCAGCTGTACAACATGTGCAGAAACACTGCTGAATGATGGCAAGTAGGCAGGTTAGGGCTGAGGACTCAGAGAGTGTCAAGAGAAAGAGTTGTGCAGAAAATCAACTGCAAGATGCACAGAGCAGGGTACAAAAGGAATAAAGCTTCACTGTGAGAAGGTAACAGAATAAACTGAAAGCTCTTCTGTAGAGATGGTATCTCTGAAGCTGCGGATGGCTCTCTATCTTATACCTTATCTGGATCCTTTTATAAAATGCTTTTCTCAAACACATCCTCCCCATTTTCTGTTAACTGCTGTTTTATGTAACTAGTGTTTTCCAGACAAGAGTGTATGCAATGTGAGTGTAGGTTTGTTTATGGAAGGTTCCAGAAAAGGTTTTGGCTAGTAGACTGTCCACTTTCTTTTACTCCTAGACTCCATTTCCCACCCCATGACACTGGCTCCAGGGGCTAATCTTTGAACCCTTTTGAAGCAGCACAGTGGCTCAGTGGTTAGCACTGCAGCCCTGCACCGCTGGGGTCCTGGGTTCAAATCTCACCAAGGACAACATCTGCAAGGAGTTTGTATGTTCTCCCTGTGCTTGCGTGGGTTTCTTCCTGGTCCTCCAGTTTCCTCCCACATTTCAAAGACATACTGATAGGGAATTTAGATTGTGAGCCCCATCGGGGACAGTGTTGATAATGTGTGCAAACTGTAAAGCGATGTGGAATATATTAGCGCTATATAAAGGTAAAGATTATTATTATTAAAGCTGTGTTCACATCAGTGTTATGAATTAATAGTTTCTGTTCCATCAAAGGAACAAAAAAAGGAATTCAAGCTATCAGAAACAGTCAAGTGTATTGCGGTCTCTGGGGAGGGCAGAGAAAGCAGGTAGGTCTGATGAAATGAAAGGTCCACTGCAGCTCAACTTGATGAAGATGGGGTTACCATCAAAACGTGTTGTGGAATCATCTAATACACCTGTGTCCTTGAGTTCCTAGAGCTCCTCTGACCGTTTTGTTCATTCAACTACAAATCAGAAACAGACACTAGCAGTGCCAAAAAAAATACTAGATACTTATAATGGGGTCTGCCTGAGTTCCATGCTGATGTCTGTGGTTTTATCAGTAGAATAAAGTGACATGTTTCTTTTACTAAGTATGATGGATTATGCAATGTAGGCTGAGAAGAAAACCTTCAATAAGATTCTCTAAGACTCAGTCCTCATTGGGTTCTATAGGTCAGAAACATTACTTTTGGAAAGATAGGGAATTTTATATTCTGCCTCCAGGCCCACCCCAATGGTGGTTAAAACCAAGCATAAAACCACTTCTGATCCTATGCCAAAATTTCCAGGGATTGTATTAAAAATATATTAAAATCCTGGCAAATTTGAGACTGTAGGTAACTATGGCCTAATGACAATGAATAGCAGGGAAAAAGTGGGACAGGGGAGAGAATAGCAGCCTTCTGGTCCCAGTTCAACGTATATTTGAGCAGTGAGGCCTGCTTGTTGCCAATGTCACAACAATGGTCAGTTGGGTCTTCAATACCCAGCAAGACAACTATCTATCACTCAAAATATTGCTTTAAAGTGTGCAGCTCCTGCTTGGGAGTGGTGTATGGGCTAAATACAAAGTCTTTGGGTTTATACACTACTCTCTATAACATATACATCATGTGAAATGATAAATACTCTTTAAGGATGTCCTGTGAATGCCCTCCCCAAAAAATCATACTACATTTCAATTTTGCTGTCATGCTGATTAACTAAACATTGATGTCTGATTGCCAGGTTCTCCCAAAAAAAATAAACAATATCACCAGGCTGCACTCTTAAAAGGGTTGTCTGGAACTGAACAATTGATGACTTTGTGCATAAGATAGATCATCTGTATGGAGTTAGTAACCCGGTCCCCTCTTCATTACTCTTTACTATTATTTGAAATCTGCCCCGTCAGAGGCTGGATGTAAGCTACGTATGAAGCTGAATACTGCAGCTTTAAAGCTCGATGAAATGTTTAGAGGAAGCTGCTGAGTACTGCAGTTTATCTCACATTCAATATCGTGCCCTCCCTTGACCTATTTCCTGCCCTGTGAATGTGCAGAACACGGGAGGCTCTGTGTGATGACAGATCCTTTCTGAGGGCACTGCCTTACGGGAGGTTTAAGGAGGCTCTGAGTGTCCTGGAGAGATTTGTTAACTCTTCTGGAAGTTTTGGGAGTCTCTCCCTTTTTCCAAAATCCTCTTGCATGTTATGGGAGTGATAACAAGTATGAATTACTTGGAGAACAAACTAAAAGCCACTGGTGAAGAAAAATGGTGAGTGAGCTGTCGATTTGCTAGCTACTGACAAGTCGCTGTCTATGACAGGGTTAAGAGTTGAAGAACAAGCTTTGAAACCAAGCTCCTCCAAATTCCCCTTCTGTCCCGTAAAAAATAGCAGCCATGGGCTGAAGTCTGTAGTGTATAAGTATGTTGACTTGATTACATTTGCAACACAGTCTTGATTAAGCAAAGGAGGAGAGGGAGGGGAGACAAGAAAGCAAAAGAAAATATCAAGCCTGCCGGGCATGCTAACAATGCAGTGTTTCGGTTAATGTTGCCAATTATGGCAGCTGGTCTCAACAAGGTGCTGCTATGTTCAAGGTAATTGACCAATTAGTGCAGGGACTGTGGGAAGTCATCTGTTGATGTCATTGTATAGCGGGACCAATCGCTTCATAGGTGTCATGGCAACTGTCAATGCATGTGGCTGAGCTCCGTCTGACTGCTCTCTGGTACCACTTGATGTGTTCAAAGGAATGTTAGAGAAAAAGCATATAATGTGATTTCATTATCAATGCAGATGTCAAGGGCAGTGCCAAACTGTTCTCGCTGATGAAGCTTTAGAAGAAGGACGCATCTTTTTCTTTCTGCATTGTGAGTTTACTTCTTATTTTAAATAATGACAGTTTTTATGTATCGCACATTTTTTTAAATTTTTCAATAAAAAAAATTGGCTTCCTGATTGTAGGGTGTTTGTAATTCGGATGCACTTTTTTTTACAAAAGTGTTCTCCTGAAGAAACGTATCTCTTTTTCAGCCTAAACATTAAAAAATCCAAACTGACTGCAGCAAAAGCCGTCCTTTCAGCTGAAACAACAGGATGTCATTTATAAGAGCTCTAAAAGCGCAGAAGCATTTCATCCTACAGTGTATTGAATACGAGATCTCAATCCTCTGACTTATGTATTGTGGTGCGAACAGAAAGAGCTCATTAATGCCGGTAATCTTTATTCAAGGGCTGACATATTTCATGTGTAGCCAGCATTTACTGCATATTAAGCTGGAGATACATGGCGAGATTGGCTGCAGCGCCTGCTGCACAACCAAGGATCGCTTAGTCCCACTGCTACATCACAATGCAGTGTAAATAAATTGAGTCGCATTACAACCCTGCAACTGCGACAAGGAAGTCACAAAAATTCTTGAATTCTTGCAGGGACACCTAGCGAACTTCGGTTACATGTCATGGCCAACATCTCTGTGCAGTCTGGCCTAAATCTCTTAACTAATCCTGACGAGTATTTTGCCATTTACACCAGGAATATTCCTAACGTCACTTGCATCACAACTCTAATCTTTAGCTATGTTGACGTGGACCATATGGTTATCGAAATTAAAGTTGTTGGCCACTACTGGACAACCCCTTTCTCAGTGACCCAGCGAGACAAGAAGAATATGGATCAAGGAGTTACCAAGAATGTGAATAACATGGTTGCTTTCTTCCAGAAACAACACCACACGGAGGCACAAGGTCCAATTCATTATAGAACCAATATATAACTTAACTAACTAAAATAAAAGACACAGACAAATTCATTGGATAAAATAGGCCGCGATATTTATTAAGGGTTACCAATAACAACTACTTTAATAACCAATTAAAATCAAATGCTTAAATCCATTAAGAATTCATAAATAAATAAATAATAATCAAATAATTTATATGACCTTTAAAAAGAACCAAGTCCACCCAGCATTAGCTGGGCGACTATTCCATCTAACAAATATCGCGACGGGAATTTTTACATTTATTAGGGAGGGAGGGAGGGGCACTTTTCTTTCTTGCTGCGCACTGACTGACTGGATTGCGCAGAAGAAGGGCCTTATATACCTCTGATTTTCCCGCTCTTTTCAGTCCTGAGCCAATCAAATCAGCGTTTTTTCCCGCTCAAACCAACTGCCCCTTCTTCTCGCATTTTCTCCTGGCAGTTGCTGGTGACCTGTAAAGGACTTCAAAGCTCGGTAAGTACCATTCACATCATAGCCCTAATAGAGAAGAGGGGGGAGTGGGAGAGACCAATAAGGAGGAACAATGGGGGGGGAAAACATAGTACCAGAAATAGACAGTAATGAATGGGCCTGTGCCCCCGTGTGTCCCCCTAGCTAAGCGCTTTGGGGGGCCTTTTCATCTGTCCGTAGGTTGTGTGTGGTATTGCACCCTAGCTGAATTGAAATGAACTGCAATATCACCTAAAACCTGTGAACAGGTGTGGTGCTGTTTCTGTAAAAGAAAACAGCCATGTTGTTATAATCCTGGACAAATCAAGGCCTTTCACTATACCAGACTACTTGAACATAAAAATTAACCTTGAAACTTCCCTAGAGTACCAATGTTAGGTTGGGTACAAACTGTGTTTTATAGATTCTATGATTGTATGATTTATCATACAGTATACAGTATACAATGGGTACGGAAAGCATTCAGACCCCTTTAAATGTTTCACTCTGTTTCATTGCAGCCATTTGGCAAATTCAAAAAAGTTCATTTTTTTCTCACTAATGTACACTCTGTACCCCATCTTGACTGAAAAAAACCCAGAAATGTAGAAATTGTTGCAAATTTATTAAAAAAGAAAAAACTGAAACATCACATGGTCATAAGTATTCAGACCCATTGCTCAGTTTTGAGTGGAAGCACCCTTTTGAGCTAGTACAGCCATGAGGCTTCTTGGGAATGATGCAACAAGTTTTTCACACCTGGATTTGGTGATCCTCTGCTATTCTTCCTTGCAGATCCTCCCAGTTCTGTCAGGTTGGATGGTGAACATTGGTGGACAGCCATTTTCAGGTCTCTCCAGAGATGCTCAGTTGGGTTTAGGTCAGGGCTCTGGCTGGGCCAGTCAAGAATGGTCACAAAGTGGCTGCAATGAAACAAAGAGTGAAAAATTTAAAGAAGTCTGAATACTTTCCGTACCCACTGTACATTGGGAGCTATTCCCAACATATACTGCAACCACCATTAACCAGATGGAAGCCAAACATACATTATTTCAGCCTCGGTCTTGAAAGCAAGGAACTGTTCTTTCCTATGCAGAAGGCTACTGCAGTGAAACCTATACCATGCGCTATGCATTTTTTTTTACAATGGGTCATTATGGTGTACAAACGGAAGCTTCCGCATCCATCCTGACTGTGGCCACGGTCGGGCTCATATCTTCTGTGCACAACAGTGGAAACAAGTGTAGATATTAGCATTGTTCTCTAAACCATTCTGAACCACCCAGGACTTTAGCTATTGACCCCTAAACAACTCTAATTCACCACTAAAATTAGGCATTCACTCATAAGCCATTGTAGACAGATTTAGAATTGGAAAGGAGAGTGGACAGTTGAATAAAATATTGGCCACAGGTAAAAGAAAACCTGAAAGGGTTATAAATGTATTCATAGAGTATTTTTCTTGTCACTATTCATGTGTGTTTCTGTAGGAAGGGCTATCACCCACACACACTGCTCATTCTCCATCAAAGTTCTCTGTGCGTAATGTGTGCTCAAATCTTCCAGCAGTTTGATGTATCAAATGTTGCAAATTTTACACATGAATATACTTGCCAACATTTAGAAATTAATTTGTTCATGTCCATCAAGTACATCTGAGGGATAGGAATAAAAGGATAGGGTACAGTTACAACCCCTGTAGATGAACACATCTTGCCTAGAGCACAATTTTACTTCCTTTTCTCAAGATTCGATAGACTGGATCAATAGTCAGTATATCAATTTTGCATATTTACCTAAGTAGTATTAGTTTTGTTATTTCTTCTAAAAAAGGCCTTCAAACCTTCTTTTAAAACCAACTGGGACCTCGACAGTTTTTGCTCTGTTCAGATCCTGATGTAGGTGGTTGCACAGATTTATAGTAAAAGCCTTGTCTCCTTTGGTGAATGAACCCTTTTCAGACGAAGGTGGAGCCCTATTGTCTTTTTGGGAGATATTACATAAAATAGCTTCTAACTATATTTTTACCTGAACCATTTATGTACTTATTAAAGGGATTGTACAATGTTCTGTCTACAGGAGCACATGGGTTTACTTGATTGAGGGGACGGTGTGCTCTATTATTGACAGTTCAGACACATAGCATGGGTGTTCCACTAGTCCAAACTGTACTGCCTCCAATGCTGTAAGCATATGTAACTCTTCCTCTGCTTTATTAAAAGACTGCAGGGGCACAGAGACTCTAGCAAGTTTCAGAGTAGCACTTGCAAGTTCTATACCAAACTTAATAACTGATAAGATTGACGTCATTTGCAAAGTTGTTTGTTTTTACAAGCTCCTTGCAATTTTACCAACTTAAAAACATCCAGCCCCTTTAGTCTTTTCCACCCTTTAGACATCTCTTCTCAAGACTAAATAAATGTTTTGTATTGTTTCTCACAACCAAAATTCTCTCTGTCACTTCTTTGTACTTTTCCAAACTCTAGGGCATCCATTCTACGGACTGCTGCCTACCCTTAACTGCATATTCCAGGTGAGATCAGTCTATCACTTTTGAAATTGGTGGTATTACATTCCTTTCCCATGAAGCTATGTATTTATTAATACATGACAATGTCCTGCTGACCTTAGAAGCAGCAGGTTCACATTGCATGCTCTTATTTAGTCTGTGATCTTCAAGTACACCCATATCTTTCTCTAGAAGTGACTCTCTTAGATTTACTAGCCTTGAATATGCCTACCTTGCCTACCATTGGATGCATAAAATACTAAAAGCTTTGTGTTCATCAGTGCTAAAATTATGCTCAAAAATGTACATACCGCTGCAGAATTTTTTTCAGAGAAAATGAATGATAACACCAAAACTTTTTATCCACTCATGGTTAGTGGTTGAAGAAAGCCATATATTGTCAAACTACTGTGTTTTCTCTTTTTAAATCATAATGACAACCCAAAACATCCAAATGACCCTGATCAAAAGTTTACATACCCCATTACTTAATACCGTGTATTGCCCCCTCTAACGTCAATGACAGCTTGAAGTCTTTTGTGGTAGTAGTGGATGAGGTTTTTTATTTTCTCAGATGGTAAAGCTGCCCACTCTTCTTGGCAAAAAGCTTCTAGTTCTTGTAAATTCCTAGGCTGTCTAGCATGAACTGAACACTTGAGATCTCCCCAGAGTGGCTCAATGATATTGAGGTCAGGAGACTGAGATGGCTACTCCAGAACCTTCACTTTGTTCTGCTGTAGCCAATGACAGGTCAACTTGGCCTTGTGTTTTGAATCGTTGTCATGTTGGAACATTCAAGTACATCCCATGCTCAGCTTCTGGGCTGATGAGTGCAAGTTTGCCTCCAGTATTTGCTGATAACGTGCTGCATTCATCTTTGCTTCAACTTTGATCAAGTTTCCTGTGCCTTTGTAGCTCACACATCCCCAAAAAATCAGCAATCCACCTCCGTTCTTTACAGCAGGAATGGTGTTCCTTTCATCATAAACCTTGTTAACCTCTCTCCAAATGTAATGTTTATGGTTGTGGCCAAAAAGTTAAATTTTGGTCTCATCACTCCAAATTGCCTTGTTCCAGAAGTTTTGAGGCTTGTCTCTGTGCTGTTTTGCATATTGTAGGTGAGATATTTTGTGGCATTTAAGCAGTAGGCTTTCGTCTGGCGACTCGAACATGCAGGCCATTTTTCTTCAAGTGCCTCCTTATTGTGCTTCTTGAAACAGCAACACCGCTAGTTTTCAGAGAGTTCTGAATTTCAGCTGATGTTATTTGTGGGTTTTTCGTTGCATCCCGAACAATTTTTCTGGCAGTTGTGGATGACATTTTTGTTAGTCTACCTAACCATGGTTTTGTTTTTACAGAGCCCCTGATTTTCCATTTGTTAATCACAGTTTGAATGCTGCAGACTATCATTATCAATTCCTTGGATATCTTTTTGTATCCCTTTCCCGTTTCATGCAGTTCAGCTACCTTTTCCCATTGACAAATCTTTTGCATTCCCCATGACTCACAATCCAGAAATGTCAGTGGCTGGATGAAAGATGCAAGAGTCTGTCTGGATGCCAGAAACTCACTCAGCTTTTGTGCACACACACTGATTACAAGCAAACAGGTCACAGGTTATTACCTTTAGTAGCCATTCAAACCCGTTTGTATCAACCTCTGTGCATGTTATCAGGCCAAAATCACCAGCGTATGTGAACTTCTGATCCGGGTCATTTGGATGTTTTGGGTTGTCATTATGATTTAAAAAGAGAAAACACAGTAGTTTGTCAATGAATCGCTTCTCCCAACTACTAGCCATGAGTGGAGAAAAAGTTTTGGTATTATCATTCATATTCTCTGAAAAAAGGCCAAAAAAGCAAAAATTCTGCAGGGGTATGTAAACTTTTGAACACAACTCTACATACAGCAGGAACGTTAATAACAGCATATATGAGCCAACATGTTTCAGTAATTTATTTTATTTTTTTACATTATTATGTCTTTTCCTATTCTCTGTGTTTTTTGTGCATATTCATATAGTCCAAAACTCTAGTAGCTTCCCTGGCCCAACTGTGACACAGACAATATAGCAAATATTTAAATGCAGAAGGATCTAAGAAAACAGCATTACGTTCAGATGTTGAAGTGTTAAGGAATTCCCTGTCTCATTAGTTGGATTGGGTATTCGCTGTGATAGCTGGATTCAGGGCATGGCAGTGCACTAGTATGCATAATTTACCACTACACGCAAAACATATATTCCTAGGAGCATTGAACATTTGTGACAGGCACACAAATGCAAAAATAGTAGTAAAGCAACTCTAGAAAATGTAGTTATTTAAATCAGCTAATTTCCTAAAATAAATGTTGTAAAAGCCTCTAACAAGTTTTATATCAACCAGCTGAAAATCCACAGATTACCTATAGTTCCATTGCAAATAACAATAATGATTTTCAGACATTGAAGTCTAAACAAGGTTTGGGGAGTCTATTAATTTTCTATGCTAAGGATCCAAAATGTCATAAAACATTGTGATTTAAAACCCTTCATAGACATTGGACTAATATTAGCCGATATTGATGTTTTTGACCTATAGTCTAATGTGTATGGTGGCCCAAACAGATGATTGTCAGAGGAGTTAAGGATCCATCATCTCTGATTTCCAATTGACAATCCTTTTTTTCTCTAAAGGTACCGTCACACTAAACGATATCGCTAGCGATCCGCGACGTTGCAGCGTCCTCGCTAGCGATATCGTTCAGTTTGACACGCAGCAGCGATCAGAATCCTGCTGTGCTGTCGCTGGTCGCTGCAGAAAGTCCAGCACTTTATTTCATCGCTGGCCTTCCTGCTGACATCGCTGCATCGGTGTGTGTGACGCCGATTCAGTGATGTCTTCGCTGGTAACCAGGGTAAACATCGGGTTACTAAGCGCAGGGCCGCACTTAGTAACCCGATGTTTACCCTGGTTACCAGCGTAAAAGTAAAAAACAAACAAACACTACATACTTATCTTCCGCTGTCTGTCCCTCGGCGCTCTGCTTCTCTGCCCTGTGTAAGCACAGCGGCCGGAAAGCAGAGCAGTGACTTCACCGCTGTGCTTTCCGGCTGCTGTGCTTACACAGGGCAGAGAAGCAGAGCGCCGAGGGACAGACAGCGGTAGGTAAGTATGTAGTGTTTGTTTTTTTTTACTTTTACGCTGGTAACCAGGGTAAACATCGGGTTACTAAGCGCGGCCCTGCGCTTAGTAACCCGATGTTTACCCTGGTTACCGGCATAGTTGGTCGCTGGAGAGCTGTCTGTGTGACAGCTCTCCAGCAACCAAACAGCGATGATGCAGCGATCCGGATCGTTGTCGGTATCGCTGCAGCGTCGCTTAGTGTGACGGTACCTTAAGACATAGGCTGCCCCCAGAGATGTCTGACTTCTCCTCTCCCATAAAGTACACAGGAGCAGTAAGCAAAGTGAGCATTCGTGTATATGGGAGAGACATTTGAGAAAGTTGCTGGTTGAACGATTGGTCGACAGTCTTCTGTGGCGTGTAGGGGGCTTAAAATTACGTCATAAGCCGGGCAATGAAGCCACCACAACATGGACTATGATAAAAATAACATTATCCTAAATCTGTAAGAAACAAATCGTTATTGGTGTATTTTGGCTGAAGTATTTATGTCCTGTCCACTGGACAGGTACCAAATGTTTGATCGATGGAACCTCACCACTGTGCTTAAACATTTCTATCATACTATCTCTTTTTTTCTGTGGATTTTGAAGCAGAACTGCTTTAAAATCCACATGAAATACACTACAAATTCTCCTTGAAAACTATTTGCTTTAATATGGATTTTGAAGCAGAATAATTTTGAAATCCACCTAAAAAACTTCATGTGAACATAGCCTTAGTGAGTTAAAAATGCGATATTTCAACTATCAGCAACAGATCTGCAAAGTATATATAGAAGATATAAAACCATATTACAGAGGGGGAATACTAGTAATAGATACTACACTGTAATGTGGATTAACTGCTGACTAATAGAGAAGATAGCCTTTTTTTTATTTATTTAATCTATTAAAATGTGACTAACAAGTTCAGTCGGAGTAATAATATCAGATATCTGCAGCAGTAGCTGATTCATCCAGTTGCGCAAGGATTTTTGGCCTTCTTAATTATCACAAGTTAAGAGACTCCTGGGACGCCATTTGTCATCTCTGTGATAAAACCAAATTAAACTATAAATATTTTCTGATTTTCTGCCAAGAGTGACCCGGCCAATGCTCAGTGGGAAGCTGTAAATAAAATCCACCATTATGAAAAGTAGAAAATGTTATGATAGTATAATTATTAGTTATTGTGATGTGGATGACTGGCTATAACGGCAAATGGTGATAATGATTTACCGGCTCAGTGTGAGCGTTTAACAAAATTATTTATGGAATAGTGATTTACTTTTGAAAAGTGAAGCCTCTACCATGATTTACCTTGCTGTATTCAATAGGAAAGTGCTAGTGATGTTTATTAAGGGTTATAATAATTGCAGATTTGTAGATAAATGGATCCCTGCAAATGGCAGATTGAGACGCAGCATTTTATGCATACATTTTTCATCTTTTATCATGATTATATACTACTAGATGGCAGCCCGATTCTAAAGAATCGGGAGTCTAGAATCCATATATACTTTATTTATTCAAATGTAAGAATAATACAATTAATAAATAATAGTAAGAAAGAACAAAAATAATAGGCAGTATATGGAGAAAACACCAAACAAAAGTTCAAAATTGGTGTGAAAATGTCACTGAACCACTTCACAACTAAATATATATAGTTTTGGTAAATGGTATTATCATTTTTTTGACGAAATTCGGCAGGAGCTTGAAGAGCAACGTCACTGGGCCCGCCTCCACGCAGTAGAAACTTGCTGTGAGGTAAAAATTCAAAAATCACACCAAAATGGCGGGCAGAGTGTGTCACAGTACGGCACGTTTCTGATTGGTCGCTCGCAGCAGGCGGCAACCAATCAGACACTGGACACTGTTGACGTCACTTATCTCCGGACATTAGCTCCGGACATTAGCTCCGGACATTAGCTCCGGACATTAGCTCCGCACATTAGCTCCGGACATTAGCTCCGGACATTAGCTCCGGACAAAGCCACAGAAGTTGGCACAAATTGCAGGAAGTAGTATTCTAGGCAATTAATCTCCGGACATTAGCTCCGGACATTAGCTCCGGACATTAGCTCCGGACATTAGCTCCGGACAAAGCCACGGAAGTTGGCACAAATTGCAGGAAGTAGTATTCTAGGCAATTATATATTAGATAGTTCACAGGTAATGACGGAAAACAAGTCTCAGGCTGAACATACTGTTAAATGCATAAGGAATGTTTTAGGAAGAAATTACTAAGTTGACTAAGTTTGATGTGGTAGAATCAGATATGATGTCTTCCGCTGCATGGATATTGAATATGGCAAGGAACAGTATGCTTAAAATCTCACAGTATGAAGGCATAAGAAAACAGCTAAAGTTTTTTGGCTACGACACAAAAAAACATGGTTGAGTTTGTACAACTGGTTCCATGATATGGGCATACGGTGACCATAATATAAGATGCCATGTATACAGAGGTAGACACATGACAGAAGAGTGCCCCTGTGCAAGAATAGTATATGGCACTTTGCAGTTCAATAATGTATTTGTGACAGATGCTGTTTGCTGCTAGGAGGTGGAAATGGGCCACTTTACGTCTCAGATCCCTGTGTGGCTGCAGACATATTACCAAGGATATGTCCAGTCCCTCATGTATGGTATGGTAATAATATTTATCATAAAAATTAACTAATCTATAATAATGCTGTTTACAATTGGCCTCTTGGCTAGTGATGAGCGAGAGATTTCTGAGCATGTGTAGAGGATGTAATATTTATTTAATATGTTTTGACAAATGTCCTTTATCTATGTTATGTGATGCTGCTAGACTCACTGGTGTGTTATCACTCTGGCATTTTTGGTATTGCTACACTAATTACGTGTATTACCATTTCTGATATTATGTTTGTGCAAATTACTGTGAAGTACCTCGAGTTGGTCACTAGATGAGGCACTATATTATGTGGGGAATTTACATTATAGTTTGGGATAATAAATAGTTAACTGTAGAAGGGGCACGGTGGGATAAGATAGTGAGGTCTTCCTGGTCGGTTTAGTTGAGGCTGGGGTGCCCATGTGGCTCATAGAGCTGGCTAACCCAGGGCAACACCGCGCCACGCAATGTTGTAAGGAGAGTGGGCCCAGCAATTAGCATTCAGGGGACCAGAGCACAGAAGAGAGTACAGCAGCAGCAGTGCTAGCGGTTCAGTATTAGTGGGACTTTAGTTGCTAGTGGGAAGACTAAGCAGAGTGGGAACAAGTTATCCAACATGTGGCAGATTTTGATGTGGGCCGCTATCCTAAGAACTGGGGCAAAATGGCTGAGAAAACCCCCACGAGAGGCAGAAATTCTGGACATTGAGGACACTGAAGGACTGGAAGGTACGGTCTGTCCCGGGAACAGGCTTAGCGGAAGAGAGAAGAGGCAAGGGAAAGCCTTGCCAATTGTTATGATTGATTTTGCCCTGGATGATGCTGTGTTGAGTAAAGAAGTTGAAGTTGCAGTGAAGCCAGACTGTGACTCTTTAATTGTGCAACTGTCTGCAGAGAATACACTCCCGTACTGTGAGATCCCAGATGATGCAGAGAATCAGCACCAAGATACTTGTTTTTAACTTATTTATTAATGACCTTGTAGGGGGCATACAGAGCAGAATTTCAATATTTGCAGATGACACTAAACTCTGCAGGGTAATCAATGCAGAGGAGGACAATTTTATATTACAGGATGATTTATATAAACTAGAAGCTTGGGCTGATAAATGGCAAATGAGCTTTAATGTGGATAAATGTAAGGTAATGCACTTGGGTAGAAGTAATAAGATGTATAAGTATGTGCTTAATTCTAAAACTCTAGGCAAAACCGTCAATGAAAAAGACCTGGGAGTATGGGTGGATGTTAAACTCACATTTAGTGGCCAGTGTCAGGCAGCTGCTACAAAGGCAAATAAAATAATGGGATGCATTAAAAGAGGCGTAGATGCACATGAGGAGAACATAATTTTACCTCTATACAAGTCACTAGTTCGACCATCCTTAGAATACTGTGTACAGTTCTGGTCTCTGGGGTATAAAAAAGACATAGCTGACCTAGAGCGGGTGCAGAGAAGAGCGACCAAGGTTATTAGAGGACTGGGGGGTCTACAATACCAAGATATGCTATTACACTTGGGGCTTTTTAGTTTGGGAAAACGAAGGCTAAGGGGTGATCTTATTTTAATGTATAAATATATGAGGGACAGTACAAAGACCTTTCTGATGATCTTTTTAATCATAGACCTGAGAGAGGGACAAGGGGGCATCCTCTACATCTGGAGGAAAGAAGGTTTAAGCATAATAACAGATGCAGATTCTTTACTGTAAGAGCAGTGAGACTATGGAACTCTCTGCCATATGATGTTGTAAGGAGTGATTCATTACTAAAATTTAAGAGGGGACTGGATACCTTTCTTGAAAAGTATAATGTTACAGGTTATATATACTAGATTCCTTGATATGGCATTGATCTAGGGAACTAGTCTGATTGCCGTATGTGGATTCGGGAAGGAATTTTTTTCCCCAATGTGGAGCTTACTCTTTGCCACGTGGTTTTTTTTTTGTCTTCCTCTGTATCAACATGTTAGGGCATGTTAGGTTAGGCTATGGGTTGAACTAGATGGACTTAAAGTCTTCCTTCAACCTTAATAACTATGTTACTATGTTACTCAGGGAGGGGGCCAGGGGGTGATACAGGGATTACAGTCGGCAATGACCCGGGCCCCAGCTTTCTACACATGCTCGGGTGTTCTCCTAGTATTTTGGGCGTGCTCAGAAATTATGTTTGAGTCGCCACAGCTGCATCATTTGTGGCTGTTAGACAACCTGAACACATTCAGGGATTCCCTGTTTGTTAGGGAATTGCCACATGTATTCAGGCTGTCTAGCAGCAGCAAATCATGAAGCTGCTGGGACTCAAACATAATTTACGAGCACGCCCAAAATACTCGGAGAACACCCGAGCATGCTTGGAAATCTCGAGAAGCAAGTACACTCGCTCATCACTACTCTTGGCTCATCATCAGCATAGGAAGGACTTATTACTAGTGTTGAGCGATACCGTCCGATACTTGAAAGTATCGGTATCGGATAGTATCGGCCGATACCCGAAAAATATCGGATTTCGCCGATACCGATATCCGATACCAATACAAGTCAATGGGACATCAAGTATCGGAAGGTATTCTCATGGTTCCCAGGGTCTGAAGGAGAGGAAACTCTCCTTCAGGCCCTGGGATCCATAGGGATGTGTAAAATAAAGAATTAAAATAAAAAATATTGATATGCTCACCTCTCCGGCGGCCCCTGGACTTCACGCTGCTAACCGGGAGGCTTCTTTGTTTAAAAAGCGCGCCTTTCGGACCTGTGAATGACGTCCCGGCTTCTGATTGGTCACGTGCCGCCCATGTGACCGGCACGCGACCAATCAGAGGCTGCGACGTCATTCGCAGGTCCTCAATTCCTAGAATTAGCAGTTTTGTGAATGAGAATGACGTCGCGGCATCTGATTGGCCGCGTGCCGCCCATGTGACCGGCACGCGGCCAATCAGAAGCCGCGATGTCATTCTCATTCACAAAACTGCTAATTCTAGGAATTGAGGACCTGCGAATGACGTCGCGGCCTCTGATTGGTCGCGTGCCGGTCACATGGGCGGCACGCGACCAATCAGAAGCCGGGACGTCATTCACAGGTCCGAAAGGCGCGCTTTTTAAACAAAGAAGCCTCCCGGTTAGCAGTGTGAAGTCCAGGGGCCGCCGGAGAGGTGAGCATATCAATATTTTTTATTTTAATTCTTTATTTTACACATCCCTATTGATTCGATACCGATACCCGATATCACAAAAATATCGGATCTCGGTATCGGAATTCCGATACCGCAAGAATCGGCCGATACCCGATACTTGCGGTATTGGAATGCTCAACACTACTTATTACACCTCTGAATTTATTTACACTGCAGTAGACAGTGTATTCCTGTATGTAGACAGGGTGGTGTGGAAAGGTAAATGCATCACTGCTCATTGTTTACACATAGACACCTATAAACATGTGTAAAGATACCGTCACACATAACGATATCGTTACGATATCGTTGCTTTTTGTGACGTAGCAACGATATCGTTAACTAAATCGTTATGTGTGACAGCGACCAACGATCAGGCCCCTGCTGGGAGATCGTTGGTCGCTGGGGAAAGTCCAGCACTTTATTTTGTCGCTGGATCTCCCGCTGACATCGCTGAATCGGCGTGTGTGACGCCGATTCAGCGATGTCGTCACTGGTAACCAGGGTAAACATCGGGTTACTAAGGGCAGGGCCATGCTTAGTAACCCGATGTTTACCCTGGTTAGCGTTGTAAATGTAAAAAAACAAACACTACATACTTACATTCCCGGTGTCTGGTCATGTCCCTCGCCTTTAGCTACCCGCACTGACTGGTGAGCGACGGCCAGCCGTAAAGCAGTGCACAGCGGTGACGTCACCGCTGTACTTTACGGCCGGCGTTCAGTCAGTGCTGGAAGCTGAAGGCGAGGGACCTGACCAGACACCGGGAATGTAAGTATGTAGTGTTTGCTGTTTTACATTTACAACGGTAACCAGGGTAAACATCGGGTTACTAAGCGCGGCCCTGCGCTTAGTAACCCGATGTTTACCCTGGTTACCCGGGGACTTCAGGATCGTTGGTCACTGGAGAGCTGCCTGTGTGACAGCTCTCCAGTGCCCAAACAGCGACCAAACAGCGACGCTGCAGCGATCGACATCGTTGTCGGTATCGCTGCAGCGTCGCTTAGTTTGACGGTACCTTAAGTCTAAAGGTTACATGATAGCTCCCAACTGTCCTGGATTCAGAGGGACTGTCTCAATTTGAAGGCTCAGTCCTGCCACGTCAGCACTTTGTCCTGGCTTCAAATGCTCACCTCTATCCGATGTCTTCATCACTCTAAGATCCTCCTCAGGGGCAGGGCAGCATTTCTCCACTCAGTGAGCAAATTAAATTATTCTAGTTCCCTTATCAGGTCTTCCTGAGACTCAAAGTAACAATCTCATGATTTCAGGCAGCAGCTCTAGCAATATGCACCAGCCCACAATGATATAGCTGGGAGAATTTGGTAATCTTGAGCTCCATTGCAGTCAGTGAACCCAGAAGCTGATTATAATATTTGTAAATAAAACTACATTGTATATAACTATGTATTTCCATGTATTTGCATTCTACAAATTAAGAAAAAGTCAGATTTTTTTGGTTCCTATAAAACTATAATTTTCTCTTTTTTGTGAGTCTCACGTGGACTAAAGTCAACAACCTCTAAAATTGCAGTCAGGAGCTAAAGCTATAGAGCCACAAGCTTTGGTGATGTCACTGGCATAATTTTGTATACTTGAGCTGTATTGCAGCCATTAACCACACAGGCAGATTATGCTGAGACATAGAGATATATTGTACATAACAGTGCATTTTTATGTCTCTGTATTCTAAAGAAATGATAAAGGAGATTTTTTTTTCCCCATAGAATTACTTAAAGGGAACCTGTCACCCTGTTTTTTCAGATTGAGATAAAAATACTGTTAAATAGGGCCTGCGCTGTGCGTTACAATGGTGTATGTAGTGTACCCTGATTCCCCACCTATGCTGCTAAATACATTACTAAAGTCGCCGTTTTCGCCTGTCAATCAGGCTGGTCAGGTCGGGTGGGCGTGGTCACAGCGCTGTTTCTTCCTCAGCTTTACGTTGGTGGCGTAGTGGTGTGCGCATGTTGAAGTGACTAATCCACTGTGGGCACGTGAAGAAGCAGCGCGCGATCTGCGCTATTACCCCCTGTCATCGGTGGGGGCGGCCATCTTCCTGGGGCCGCGCGTGCGCAGATGGAGTGCTCTGCTGCACGGGGCTTCAGGAAAATGGCCGCGGGATGCCGCGCGTGCGCAGAAGAGATCGCGGCGGCCATTTTCCCAAAGCCGAGATGCAAATTCGGCTTTGGGAAAATGGCCGCCGCGATCTCTTCTGCGCACGCGCGGCATCCCGCGGCCATTTTCCTGAAGCCCCGTGCAGCAGAGCACTCCATCTGCGCACGCGCGGCCCCAGGAAGATGGCCGCCCCCACCGATGACAGGGGGTGATAGCGCAGATCGCGCGCTGCTTCTTCACGTGCTCACAGTGGATTAGTCACTTCAACATGCGCACACCACTACACCACCAACGTAAAGCTGAGGAAGAAACAGCGCTGTGACCACGCCCACCCGACCTGACCAGCCTGATTGACAGGCGAAAACGGCGACTTTGGTTATGTATTTCGCAGCATAGGTGGGGAATCAGGGTACACTACATACACTATTGTAACGCACAGCGCATGCCCTATTTAACAGTATTTTTATCTCAATCTGAAAAAACGGAGTGACAGGTTCCCTTTAATGAAACCACTAACAATAATGTCATTCTTAATATGCTTTATTAAAGAATAATAAATATCACAGAGATACTGTATTTGTTGTCACTGTAATCGTAATGACCCGCAAAACACAGCGATCAAATTATTTACGGGAAATGGCATAAAAATGGCGTAATAGATATTTTTTTCTCTATTAAACCCATTACAAAAATGTAATAAAAATGTAATGCTGGGTCCGTGTTCACACATAGCGTAAATGCTATGTTTTTACTACTGCATCTTTTTCTCCAGGTGTCGACGCCACATGAAGTAATAACAATCTTCTATTATTATTGTGTGTTTCCTACATTTCTTTCATGCATGTTCCCCCATTGTTAATGTGTTTTTGCTATAGATGTGAACCTGAGCTTTTAATAATAATAACTGGATCAGTTACACCAGTTTTGTCAGGAGGAATGGGCCCAAATTACAACCAACTATTGTGAGAAGCTTGTGGAAGGATATCCCAAAGTTTGACCCAAATCATTCCGTTTAAGGGCAATGGTACCAAATACTAATGGAATGTATGCAAACTTTTGACTTTGCAGTAAGTAATAAAAATGCCTTAAAGCGACTCTGCGCAGGCGTGTACTATGGAGGACAGAGAATGAACTTCAATCCAATATTGCAGCCAGCATGCAGCCAGCGGGTAAGGAAAGGGTGAATCAAACACCCGAAAACCCCGCCCCTATGGCTGAAAATTGTTCCCTCCAAATTCAGGTGACAGAGTCCCTTTAACACATTCTCTCTCTCTCATTATTCTGGCATTTGGCAAAATATTAATAATTATGGTAATCCTAATTGACCTAAAATGAGAAAGGTTTATTCTTATTTCATGTCAGATATTTTGAAAAACATGCATATGTGTTTATTGTGTCTGTGTTTTTATATAGAGTATGTAAACTTCTAGTTTCAACTGTATATATATAATTCCCTCGCATGAATAATGCCCCCACTGAGATACTTCCCCACATATGTATATGTGTATAAGTGTACATATATATCAGAAGAATCCATTCCATGAAAGAGAAGAAGAAAAAGAAGCGCACTTACCCCGGTACGGTGGTCACAACTTTATTCGGACATATATTAAAACAGTAGCAGGGAGGAATGTGAAACATAAACGGTCAACGGCCGTTTCGTGCTGGATAGCACTTCAACGGGTACTTGATGACGAGAGGAAGTGAGGAGCGTTCTTTTACCTCCACAGGTTACACTACTCCTCCCCCTTCACAACACGTCAGGTGAGCAAATCACCTATCTTCGAAATATAAGTGCAAGTGAAAAAACAATACAAAAGTTAAAACCAACTATGTTAAAATGCTAAGCGAAATCTGAAGACAATGATTAGATATAATATTTTACAAAATTTCACAAAAAGACGGACATATCGATTCTCTCATTCAAGCCTAATGGACCCAAGGCGCCTGCACGGAGTATCCACCTCCCTTCCCTTTGTAACAGGAGGCGGTTCCAATCTCCTCCCTGTTGCGGCGAGGCAACTCTTTCCAGTCCTGCAAACCGCAAAGTCTGTACATCGCTTCCATGGTAAGTCCTCACATGATTAATCAATTTGGAGACCCCTTTTCTGTCCGGACTGAATTGAAATGTTCCCTAATCCTAATAAACAGAGGCCGAATAGTTTTGCCAATATAAAAGAAGCCACAAGGGCAAAAAATTATATAAACAATATATGTGGATCTGCATGTTATAAAATCGCGTACTATATGCTGAATAGGACCAATTTTGATTCTATTACCCGTCAGATGATATGTGCAGAAATTGCACTGTCCACACTTAAAGTTACCTTTTGGCACATTGCTACCCAGCCAATTCTCCTATTTAGATGCAAATCTATTCCGTACTAAAAGGTCTCTCACGTTTTTACTACAGCGACATGCGAAGAGGGGTCCTCTTTCCACCATCTCCTTTAGATCACTATCTTGCCCCAAAATCTGCCAGTTTTTCCTAACTGCGGACCTAATGGCAGAATCCATAGGACCAAACTTGAAACAAAACACAAATTTCTTTTCTTCTTTTTTAGTGTTCCTAACCGAGGTATCACTGAGGTTCATATCTGTAGCTCTACTGAGCGCCCTATCTAAAATGGGTTGCGGGTAACCCCACTCCACGAACCTATTATACATTTCATTTGATTGCCGCTTGAACCCTCCTATCTCACTATTTACTCTTTTCACCCGTAAAAACTGACTAAAAGGCAAAAAAGACTGTTTGGTATAGAAAGGATGAGCACTATTAAAATGCAATAGGGAATTGGAAGAAGACGGTTTGCGATAGATCTCCGTGTGAACGATGCCCTCATTCACCTTCAACTTAACGTCCAGAAATACCAATTCGTCCCCTCCAAATTGGGAAGTGAACTTCATGTTCATGGTGTTGGACTCCCGCAGGTGCTCAACAAATTCTGTAAAAGCTTCCGGGGGCCGTCCCACACCAGGAACATGCCGTCCACATACCTTGCATAAAACTTAATGTGCTGAAGAAATATATATAGCAGCAGTGCGGTGGCATTCTTTTCCTCTAGGCTGGACAATATACAGTTAGGGCCAGAAATATTTGGACAGTGACACAAGTTTTGTTATTTTAGCTGTTTACAAAAACATGTTCAGAAATACAATTATATATGTAATATGGGCTGAAAGTGCACACTCCCAGCTGCAATATGATAGTTTCCACATCCAAATCGGAGAAAGGGTTTAGGAATCATAGCTCTGTAATGCATAGCGTCCTCTTTTTCAAGGGACCAAAAGTAATTGGACAATGGACTCTAAGGGCTGCAATTAACTCTGAAGGCGTCTCCCTTGTTAACCTGTAATCAATGAAGTAGTTAAAAGGTCAGGGGTGGATTCCAGGTGTGTTGTTTTGCATTTGGAAGCTGTTGCTGTGAGCAGACAACATGCGGTCAAAGGAACTCTCAATTGAGGTGAAGCAGAACATCCTGAGGCTGAAAAAAAAGAAAAAATCCATCAGAGAGATAGCAGACATGCTTGGAGTAGCAAAATCAACAGTTGGGTACATTCTGAGAAAAAAGGAATTGACTGGTGAGCTTGGGAACTCAAAAAGGCCTGGGCGTCCACGGATGACAACAGTGGTGGATGATCGCCGCATACTTAATTTGGTGAAGAAGAACCCGTTCACAACATCAACTGAAGTCCAGAACACTCTCAGTGAAGTAGGTGTATCTGTCTCTAAGTCAACAGTAAAGAGAAGACTCCATGACAGTAAATACAAAGGGTTCACATCTAGATGCAAACCATTCATCAATACCAAAAATAGACAGGCCAGAGTTAAATTTGCAGAAAAACACCTCAAGAAGCCAGCTCAGTTCTGGAAAAGTATTCTATGGACAGATGAGACAAAGATCAACCTGTACCAGAATGATGGGAAGAAAAAAGTTTGGAGAAGAAAGGGAACGGCACATGATCCAAGGCACACCACATCCTCTGTAAAACATGGTGGAGGCAACGTGATGGCATGGGCATGCATGGCTTTCAATGGCACTGGGTCACTTGTGTTTATTGATGACATAAGAGCAGACAAGAGTAGCCGGATGAATTCTGAAGTGTACCGGGATATACTTTCAGCCCAGATTCAGCCAAATGCTGCAAAGTTGATTGGACGGCGCTTCATAGTACAGATGGACAATGACCCCAAGCATACAGCCAAAGCTACCCAGGAGTTTATGAGTGCCAAAAAGTGGAACATTCTGCAATGGCCAAGTCAATCTCCAGATCTAAACCCAATTGAGCATGCATTTCACTTGCTCAAATCCAGACTTAAGACGGAAAGACCCACAAACAAGCAAGACCTGAAGGCTGCGGCTGTAAAGGCCTGGCAAAGCATTAAGAAGGAGGAAACCCAGCGTTTGGTGATGTCCATGGGTTCCAGACTTAAGGCAGTGATTGCCTCCAAAGGATTTGCAACAAAATATTGAAAATAAAAATATTTTGTTTGGGTTATGTTTATTTGTCCAATTACTTTTGACCTCCTAAAATGTGGAGTGTTTGTAAAGAAATGTGTACAATTCCTACATTTTCTATCAGATATTTTTGTTCAACCCTTCAAATTAAACGTTACAATCTGCACTTGAATTCTGTTGTAGAGGTTTCATTTCAAATCCAATGTGGTGGCATGCAGAGCCCAACTCGCGAAAATTGTGTCACTGTCCAAATATTTCTGGCCCTAACTGTATATCAGAAGTCACCTGCCCCATCTTCGGAAACAATCGCAGCATGTTTGTTGATGGGTGACAAGTGGAGGCAATAGGGATGGCCAGTCTATTTAAACGGCTTCTGCCAGGTATGAACTTTAGCCAGTGGGTGGAGAATAATACAAAAGACTGCCATAATTTCCCTTCATCTGAAGCTGGACACTTCCTCTTCTCTGGTGAATTGGCACCATAATGTGCACATTGGCTCAGCATGCACTTACCCCCTGATCCCCTGTAATCCATTACTTACTAGGCCCTGTTTACCATGTACTCCTGCATTATCCCCATCTATCCATAAATATAACCCCTTGTTTTATATATATGTATATGTATATATATACATATATATATATATATATATATATATATATATATGTATATATATACATACAGTTTATTCTGTAGGTACAGGTGATAAGGTTAGATGAGAGGGTTGCTTATTGTTTCAGTTCGGTTTTGTCTCAGTACATAGTATAAGGAACAGATAACATTAAGGCATCATTTAGTTGTATATTAATTGTTTCTAGTCAAACATGACATTAATTAATATTGGACCTCAATAGAGGTGCAGCAAGTCCCCCTTTAATAATTAGTATTTTAGAGGGATTTTTCACCAATATTTCTATCTATCTATTTATCTATCTATCTATCCATCTAGATAAAAAAGAACACAGCAGCACATGTGAAAACACAGACAAATATTCAATATGAATTATACTTCTCAAAAATATTTTTTTCACAAATTTTTTAAAAACATTTTTTTTCATAAAACTTACAGTAATTGATTAAATTAAGATTCTTAGCGCATAAATTGGCCAATTCATGTGTGCCCATCAACCACGGCAAGGTGATCTCCTTCTGATGGGTCCTTCTCTACCATACATACCACTTTTGGGCCACCAGCCTACAACTATGGACAAAACATGTCCCTCTGGGCTAAACCTACAATATGTGGGCAGGTAGAGTTGATTACCGCCACCTGCAAGGTCAATGGGAGGAGGGCAAGATCAGTCTGGATGCAGCCAACATCCAATAACTAAATAGAGGGAAAAAAAAAACAACCAGCACTCCTAATGTGAACACGTGCAAGCTGCAAACTGCAATAGTTTTTTTTATCTATCTATCTATCTATCTATCTATCTATCTACTATCTATCTATTATCTATCTATCTATCTATCTATCTATCCGTATATAAGGTTGCTTTATTAGTTTTTAAACTAGCTTGCATAGTTACATAGAGCATTATTGTGTGTAATAGATGATGCTGAAAAATGCATTGCATATGCACTTCATACGGATGCTGTGCAAGAAAAAAACGCATGCAGGCATTAAACTCGAATGACATACTTTCTGGACCAATATTGGACTGATTTTTTAAATGTGAATGTGAGGGAGCCATTAGTATGATTTTGGTAATACCAGACTTGCATTTATTTTTTTAACGGAGTTAAAAATTCCGAAGTTGTTAAAGAATTATTTTTGTTGCCATATTTCAAGACCCATACCATTTTTACTTTTCCATCAATGGAGCTATGACAGGGCTTGTTTTTTGCATGGCAAGCTGATGTTTTTGTTAGTAAAATTTTTCAGTTAATAAGACATTTTTATCTGTTGTTATTGCATTTTTTTAAGGGAGGTGAGCTAACTGAAAATTTTGCATTTTTTTCTCATGACCTGTTTACCAATTAGGTTAATTAATTTTACATTTTTATAAATCGGACGCAGCAATACCAAACACGTTTATTTTATTTTTGCTATTTATTTATTTTTAAAACCTTTTTTTAATTTTTAATTTATTTTGTAGACAAACTTTTGATTGACTGATTGCTTATACCACACACAGCACTATCATGGTATTACAGTATATAGTGTGAAACCTGGTCTCTTTTTTAGTTGAGCACATTGCTGTAATTCAGATAAGTGACAAGATAGCAGTAACAGCGACCTCCAGGAGGCCCCCGGTTGTCATCGTAACCCTTTGGCCGTTATTGATCTCATCACCGGGAGTTGATGGGAGCCAGCATATCTGCATCTGCTGTGACGTCATTTAAATATCGCTGTAAATGAGTGAAAGCACCATCCAAATGAATAATACCTGTGGCTGGAGCTCAGCTCTGGCTTTAGCTATTAGAGACAGAAGCCAGCTATTCAGGGGTCCCCAACTCCAGTCCTCAAGGCCCACCAACAGGTCATGTTTTCAGGATTTCCTTTGCATTGCACAGGTGATGCAATTATTACCTGGGCAAGACTAAGGAAATCCTGAAAACATGACATGTTGGTGGGCCTTGAGGACTGGAGTTGGGGACTCCTGAGCTATGTGATATAGCCGGCATCTGCTGCATGTGAAGAGAGATTAGTTATGCCCATATTTGCAAAATTATTAACTTAAGGTCTATAGATGACATCTTCTTACAAACACCATGAACATAACATTTTCCCATAAATTTAACGCTAAGCAAACTGAATTCCTGGATCTCCTAAACTCAATTGCTATAGTAACATGGGTTACATCTTAAGGCCCCTTCACATTTAGCGACGCTGCAGCGATACCGACAACGATCCGAATCGCTGCAGCGTCGCTGTTTGGTCGCTGGAGAGCTGTCACACAGACCGCTCTCCAGCGACCAACGATGCCGGTAACCAGGGTAAACATCGGGTAACTAAGCGCAGGGCCGCGCTTAGTAACCCGATGTTTACCCTGGTTACCATGCTAAAAGTAAAAAAAAACAAACACTAGATACTTACCTACAGCCGTCTGTCCTCCAGCGCTGCGCTCTGCTTCTCTGCACTCCTCCTGTACTGTCTGGGAGCCGGAAAGCAGAGCGGTGACGTCACCGCTCTGCTTTCCGGCTCACAGACAGTACAGGAGGAGAGCCTGAGCGCAGCGCTGGAGGACAGACAGCGGTAGGTAAGTATCTAGTGTTTTTTTTTTTTAACTTTTAGCATGGTAACCAGGGTAAACATCGGGTTACTAAGCGCGGCCCTGCGCTTAGTTACCCGATGTTTACCCTGGTTACCAGTGAAGACATCGCTGGATCGGTGTCACACACGCCGATCCAGCGATGTCTCCAGGGAGTCCAGCGACGAAATAAAGTTCTGGACTTTATTCAGCGACCAACGATCTCCCAGCAGGGGCCTGATCGTTGGTCGCTGTCACACATAACGATTTCATTAACGATATCGTTGCTACGTCACAAATAGCAACGATATCGTTAACAATATCGTTATGTGTGAAGGTACCTTTAGATGTATTGTTATTGTTGAAAGCATTTTTTAGAGCAAGTTTTTAAGTTAAAAGCACATCTCATTCAAATAAGTTATCTATATAGAGATGAAATATATGGCTATACAGAGACCTTTGAGCCTTAATTGTAGTGATCACCTGGCAAAAAAAGTCAAGTAAAAAAAATAAATAAAAAGATTGTAAGCTACCCTTCTTCCTATCATTTTAGCCCATTGGCATCCACAGTAAGATTTTCCACTTATGACAACTATCAGATAGTGCAAAATGATCCTGATTCGAAGGAAATTGCTATTCCTATGCTGGCTATATCTTTTAGAAGAATGAAAATTTTGAAAGATGTCATTGTGAGGAGCAGAATTTGGAATGCTTTGAGAACTTGCTTGGAAATATTAACCCCAAGAGGTCATTTAAAATTTGGCCAAGGTGCCCATTGAATTTGCTTAGGAAATTTTTTTTCAAAATTAGAGGAATAATTAGCTGATGGTCATGTGCTGTAAAGCCAACTTTATGGTAGATTTCAGATTTTGCATCCATAGCCACTTTTATATATGCAATAAAACATATTGTTTGTATAAGGCCATGTGCACATGTTGAGTATTTGGTGAGCTTTTTACATCAGTATTTGTAAGTCAAAACCTAGGTTAAAAAAATCCAAAGCAATGCACATGTTTCTATTAGACCCTTGATTTAACTATTACACTCCTGGTTTGGGCTTACAAATACTGAGGTCAACAACTCACCAAATATTCAACATTTGCACTTTAAAAAAAACATAGTTAGCACAGCCGAAAAAAGACATTTGTAAATCCAGTTCATCCTATATTTCGTCAGAATCCCCAGATCTATGTCCTTCTAAAGAACCTAATCACTGTAAGATACAATATTGTTACGCTCCAGGAAGATATCCAGACCTCTCTTGAACCCTTCGACTGAGTTCGCCATCACCACCTCCTCAGGCCTCAGGCAAGGAATTCCAGATTCTCACTGCCCTAACAGTAAAGAATCCTCTTCTATGTTGGTGGAAAAACCTTCTCTTCTCCAGATGCAGAGAATGCCCCCTTGTGACTGTCACCTTCTTTGGTATAAACAGATCATTGGAGAGATATTTGTATTGTCCCTTTATATACTTATACATGGATATTAGATTGCCCCTCAGTTGTCTTTTTTCTAGACTAAATAATCCTAATTTTACTAATTTCTCTGGGGATTGTAGTTCCCCCATCCCCTTATTCATTTTGTTGCCCTCCTTTGTACTCGCTCTAGTTCCATTATATCCTTCCTGAGCACAGATGCCCAAAACTGTAGACAGTACTCGATGTGCGGTCTAACCAGGGATTTGTACAGAGGCAGTATAATGCTCTCATCATGTGTATCCAAACCTCTTTCAATGCACCCCATGATCCAGTTTGCCTTGGCAGCCGCTGCCTGGCACTGGCTGCTCCAGGTAAGTTTATCATTAACTAGGATCCCCAAGTAATTCTCCATGTCAGATTTACCTAGTGGTTTCCCGTTCAGTGTGTAATAGTGATATTGATTCCTTCTTCCCATGTGTATATCCTTACCATTTATCATTGTTAAACCTCATCTGCCACCTTTCGGCTTCCAACTTATCCAGATACATCTGTAGCAAAATACTATCTTCTCTATTGACTGCTTTACATAGTTTTGTATCATCTGCAAATATCAATATTTTTCTGTGTAAGCCTTCGATCGTTAATAAATATGTTGTGAGAGAATAGGTCCCCACACCAACTCCTGAGGTACCCCACTGGTCACAGCGACCCAGTTAGAGAATATACCATTTATAGAGTAAATTTAGAGAATAAACCACTTGGCCTTTCAATTGTTGAAGTATAGCCATGTTTGATTACTTATTTGAGAGAGAGATATGAATAATCCTAATTTTCTTACATTTTTGGGCATTGAACATTTGAAAAGTGCACAGCTGGTTCTACAAGCTACTTAGGAAGCAGCATGGATATTTTCAACTGTATTGGTTATATTGAGGTTAAGGTCACACAACATATTTTATCTTATCTCAACATATAGGTCCAATTATGCTAATATGGCACCCCAGGTGTTCAGGTACCACAGTGGTATTAAAAAATAAACAATAACTAAGGTCGCCTTGGTCACATGCTTCCTTGATATCGGCGGCTGCATGTGTGAGTAGTGGCGTCATGTAACATGGTGCCGCTGATTGTTATCCGCAACAGCTGTCTTTATTCCTATTTATGATCCACCGTACTCCTGCCACACCACTCCCTGACTAAGCGGCAGCGAAACGTGTGTTGTAGTGATGTGCAGGGGACAGATGAGCATCAGATAGCCTAGTATGTGACCTCCTTGCATTGGCATATATTCCTATTGCTATTAGTTACCTTACCAGTGCTGGCCACTTGGTTATCTATAGTGATTTAATATAGCTACTCTGTATTTTGCACTGGTCACTTTTAGGATTTTTTATTTTTAATTATTATATGTCAATCAAGTCATATATATTAATTAGGTCATATGAATTGTTAATAGATTGTGCGTGCACCATTTTTATTTTATATTAATTCCACTTGGTGTTTATTTTGTGTGTTAGCACTAGTGTTGAGCGATACCGTCCGATACTTGAAAGTATCGGTATCGGATAGTATCGGCCGATACCCGAAAAATATCGGATATCGCCGATACCGATATCCGATACCAATACAAGTCAATGGGACATCAAGTATCGGAAGGTATTCTCATGGTTCCCAGGGTCTGAAGGAGAGGAAACTCTCCTTCAGGCCCTGGGATCCATAGGGATGTGTAAAATAAAGAATTAAAATAAAAAATATTGATATATTTACCTCTCCGGCGGCCCCTGAACTCAGCGCGGGTAACCGGCAGGCTTCTTTGTTCAAAATCAGCGCTTTTAGGACCTGAGAATCACGTCCCGGCTTCTGATTGGTCGCGGGCCGCCCATGTGACCGCCACGCGACCAATCACAAGCCGCGACGTCACCGCAAGCTATTAGCGCGCTCATTTTTGAAAAATGAGCGCGTTAATGACTTTCAAAGACGTAGCGGCTTGTGATTGGTCGCGGCCACGCGACCAATCACAAGCCGCGACGTCACCGCAAGCTATTAACGCGCTCATTTTTAAAAATGAGCGCGTTAATGGCTTTCAAAGACGTAGCGGCTTGTGATTGGTCGCGTGGCCGCGACCAATCACAAGCCGCGACGTCACCGCAAGCTATGAAACCAGGGATTCAAGCTTCAGGAGGCTAATTTGCATATTCCAGGTGCCTTCTGGGAGAAGCGAAGTCTCCCTAAGCTAGAAGATCGTTGGGTACAGCCGGGACCAGCTGCTTCGAAAGCATCACCAAACCAGGGATTCAAGCTTCAGGAGGCTAATTTGCATATTCCAGGTGCCTTCTGGGAGAAGCGAAGTCTCCCTAAGCTAGAAGATCGTTGGGTACAGCCGGGACCAGCTGCTTCGAAAGCATCACCAAACCAGGGATTCAAGCTTCAGGAGGCTAATTTGCATATTCCAGGTGCCTTCTGGGAGAAGCGAAGTCTCCCTAAGCTAGAAGATCGTTGGGTACAGCCGGGACCAGCTGCTTCGAAAGCATCACCAAACCAGGGATTCAAGCTTCAGGAGGCTAATTTGCATATTCCAGGTGCCTTCTGGGAGAAGCGAAGTCTCCCTAAGCTAGAAGATCGTTGGGTACAGCCGGGACCAGCTGCTTCGAAAGCATCACCAAACCAGGGATTCAAGCTTCAGGAGGCTAATTTGCATATTCCAGGTGCCTTCTGGGAGAAGCGAAGTCTCCCTAAGCTAGAAGATCGTTGGGTACAGCCGGGACCAGCTGCTTCGAAAGCATCACCAAACCAGGGATTCAAGCTTCAGGAGGCTAATTTGCATATTCCAGGTGCCTTCTGGGAGAAGCGAAGTCTCCCTAAGCTAGAAGATCGTTGGGTACAGCCGGGACCAGCTGCTTCGAAAGCATCACCAAACCAGGGATTCAAGCTTCAGGAGGCTAATTTGCATATTCCAGGTGCCTTCTGGGAGAAGCGAAGTCTCCCTAAGCTAGAAGATCGTTGGGTACAGCCGGGACCAGCTGCTTCGAAAGCATCACCAAACCAGGGATTCAAGCTTCAGGAGGCTAATTTGCATATTCCAGGTGCCTTCTGGGAGAAGCGAAGTCTCCCTAAGCTAGAAGATTGTTGGGTACAGCCGGGACCAGCTGCTTCGAAAGCATCACCAAACCAGGGATTCAAGCTTCAGGAGGCTAATTTGCATATTCCAGGTGCCTTCTGGGAGAAGCGAAGTCTCCCTAAGCTAGAAGATCGTTGGGTACAGCCGGGACCAGCTGCTTCGAAAGCATCACCAAACCAGGGATTCAAGCTTCAGGAGGCTAATTTGCATATTCCAGGTGCCTTCTGGGAGAAGCGAAGTCTCCCTAAGCTAGAAGATCGTTGGGTACAGCCGGGACCAGCTGCTTCGAAAGCATCACCAAACCAGGGATTCAAGCTTCAGGAGGCTAATTTGCATATTCCAGGTGCCTTCTGGGAGAAGCGAAGTCTCCCTAAGCTAGAAGATCGTTGGGTACAGCCGGGACCAGCTGCTTCGAAAGCATCACCAAACCAGGGATTCAAGCTTCAGGAGGCTAATTTGCATATTCCAGGTGCCTTCTGGGAGAAGCGAAGTCTCCCTAAGCTAGAAGATCGTTGGGTACAGCCGGGACCAGCTGCTTTGAAAGCATCACCAAACCAGGGATTCAAGCTTCAGGAGGCTAATTTGCATATTCCAGGTGCCTTCTGGGAGAAGCGAAGTCTCCCTAAGCTAGAAGATCGTTGGGTACAGCCGGGACCAGCTGCTTCGAAAGCATCACCAAACCAGGGATTCAAGCTTCAGGAGGCTAATTTGCATATTCCAGGTGCCTTCTGGGAGAAGCGAAGTCTCCCTAAGCTAGAAGATCGTTGGGTACAGCCGGGACCAGCTGCTTCGAAAGCATCACCAAACCAGGGATTCAAGCTTCAGGAGGCTAATTTGCATATTCCAGGTGCCTTCTGGGAGAAGCGAAGTCTCCCTAAGCTAGAAGATCGTTGGGTACAGCCGGGACCAGCTGCTTCGAAAGCATCACCAAACCAGGGATTCAAGCTTCAGGAGGCTAATTTGCATATTCCAGGTGCCTTCTGGGAGAAGCGAAGTCTCCCTAAGCTAGAAGATCGTTGGGTACAGCCGGGACCAGCTGCTTCGAAAGCATCACCAAACCAGGGATTCAAGCTTCAGGAGGCTAATTTGCATATTCCAGGTGCCTTCTGGGAGAAGCGAAGTCTCCCTAAGCTAGAAGATCGTTGGGTACAGCTGGGACCAGCTGCTTCGAAAGCATCACCAAACCAGGGATTCAAGCTTCAGGAGGCTAATTTGCATATTCCAGGTGCCTTCTGGGAGAAGCGAAGTCTCCCTAAGCTAGAAGATCGTTGGGTACAGCCGGGACCAGCTGCTTCGAAAGCATCACCAAACCAGGGATTCAAGCTTCAGGAGGCTAATTTGCATATTCCAGGTGCCTTCTGGGAGAAGCGAAGTCTCCCTAAGCTAGAAGATCGTTGGGTACAGCCGGGACCAGCTGCTTCGAAAGCATCACCAAACCAGGGATTCAAGCTTCAGGAGGCTAATTTGCATATTCCAGGTGCCTTCTGGGAGAAGCGAAGTCTCCCTAAGCTAGAAGATCGTTGGGTACAGCCGGGACCAGCTGCTTCGAAAGCATCACCAAACCAGAATTTTTTCCTGTAGGACATTATTGCAAGAGAGCTTGGCTGAGTAGATTACACAAGAAGGAAAACACACAGCAAGTCAGCAGGATCTAGGAGCAACATGGCAGATGTGACAACCTACATGGTGAGCTGCAGCATGTGCTACATGTTCACAGATCGACCAGAAGAAGAATCCAATTTCACCTGTCAGAAGTGTAGACTAGTGGCCCTTTTAGAAGAAAAGGTGCGGGGTCTGGAAGAAAGAATAGCAACTTTGAAACTCATCAAAGAGAATGAAGACTTTCTAGACAGAACAGAAGCATCTCTACTGGTCACAGAAGGTGCAAAAAGTGTCAGAGAACCTCCAAAAGCAGATGAGTGGAAGCATGTGACCAAAAGAAGCAAGAAGACCATGGAGAAATCACCAACCACACAACTGAAGAACCGATATCAAATCTTTGTAGAGGATGAAGATGGCACACCTAAGAATGAAGCAATACCAGCAAGCAAAAAAGAAAAGGGCACACAGCAACAAGTGACAGCAAAAAGTACAGCCAAGAAGCAACGAAGAGTGGTGGTGGTGGGAGACTCACTACTGAGAGGCACAGAAGCAGCCATCTGCAGACCGGACATAACTGCAAGAGAAGTATGCTGCCTTCCAGGTGCGATGATCAAGGATGTGACCGATAGGATACCAAAGCTCTTCAGCTCCAAGGACGTCCACCCATTTCTTCTGATACATGTTGGCACCAATGACACGGCAAGGAAGGACCTACCGACAATCTGCAAGGACTTTGAAGAGTTGGGGAAGAAAGTAAAGGAACTGGATGCACAGGTAGTTTTTTCTTCTATCCTTCCAGTAGATGGGCATGGCACCAGGAGATGGAACAGGATCCTTGATGCAAACAACTGGCTAAGACGATGGTGCAGACAACAAGGATTTGGATTCCTGGACCACGGTGTGAATTACTTGTACGATGGACTCCTCGCCAGAGACGGACTACACCTCAACAAACCTGGGAAACACACATTCGCCAGAAGACTCGCTACACTCATCAGGAGGGCGTTAAACTAGAAGAAGGGGGGACGGGAAGAAAAACATTAGACTCGAACAAAGACGACCCAGGAAAACATACTCAGAAGGGAGGTAAGAACATTTCTAAAACAATCCACAGTGAGGAGATTGGAACAAAACAAAATCCTCTAAACTGCATGCTCGCAAACGCCAGAAGCCTGACAAACAAGATGGAAGAACTAGAAGCAGAAATATCTACAGGTAACTTTGACATAGTGGGAATAACCGAGACATGGTTAGATGAAAGCTATGACTGGGCAGTTAACTTACAGGGTTACAGTCTGTTTAGAAAGGATCGTAAAAATCGGAGAGGAGGAGGGGTTTGTCTCTATGTAAAGTCTTGTCTAAAGTCCACTTTAAGGGAGGATATTAGCGAAGGGAATGAGGATGTCGAGTCCATATGGGTTGAAATTCATGGAGGGAAAAATGGTAACAAAATTCTCATTGGGGTCTGTTACAAACCCCCAAATATAACAGAAAGCATGGAAAGTCTACTTCTAAAGCAGATAGATGAAGCTGCAACCCATAATGAGGTCCTGGTTATGGGGGACTTTAACTACCCGGATATTAACTGGGAAACAGAAACCTGTGAAACCCATAAAGGCAACAGGTTTCTGCTAATAACCAAGAAAAATTATCTTTCACAATTGGTGCAGAATCCAACCAGAGGAGCAGCACTTTTAGACCTAATACTATCTAATAGACCTGACAGAATAACAAATCTGCAGGTGGTTGGGCATTTAGGAAATAGCGACCACAATATTGTGCAATTTCACCTGTCTTTCACTAGGGGGACTTGTCAGGGAGTCACAAAAACATTGAACTTTAGGAAGGCAAAGTTTGAACAGCTTAGAGATGCCCTTAATCTGGTAGACTGGGACAATATCCTCAGAAATGAGAATACAGATAATAAATGGGAAATGTTTAAGAACATCCTAAATAGGCAGTGTAAGCGGTTTATACCTTGTGGGAATAAAAGGACTAGAAATAGGAAAAACCCAATGTGGCTAAACAAAGAAGTAAGACAGGCAATTAACAGTAAAAATAAAGCATTTGCACTACTAAAGCAGGATGGCACCATTGAAGCTCTAAAAAACTATAGGGAGAAAAATACTTTATCTAAAAAACTAATTAAAGCTGCCAAAAAGGAAACAGAGAAGCACATTGCTAAGGAGAGTAAAACTAATCCCAAACTGTTCTTCAACTATATCAATAGTAAAAGAATAAAAACTGAAAATGTAGGCCCCTTAAAAAATAGTGAGGAAAGAATGGTTGTAGATGACGAGGAAAAAGCTAACATATTAACCCCTTCATGACCCAGCCTATTTTGACCTTAAAGACCTTGCCGTTTTTTGCAATTCTGACCAGTGTCCCTTCATGAGGTAATAACTCAGGAACGCTTCAATGGATCCTAGCGGTTCTGAGATTGTTTTTTCGTGACATATTGGGCTTCATGTTAGTGGTAAATTTAGGTCAATAAATTCTGTGTTTATTTGTGATAAAAACGGAAATTTGGCGAAAATTTTGAAAATTTCGCAATTTTCACATTTTGAATTTTTATTCTGTTAAACCAGAGAGTTATGTGACACAAAATAGTTAATAAATAACATTTCCCACACGTCTACTTTACATCAGCACAATTTTGGAAACAAAATTTTTTTTTGCTAGGAAGTTATAAGGGTTAAAATTTGACCAGCGATTTCTCATTTTTACAACGAAATTTACAAAACCATTTTTTTTAGGGACCACCTCACATTTGAAGTCAGTTTGAGGGGTCTATATGGCTGAAAATACCCAAAAGTGACACCATTCTAAAAACTGCACCCCTCAAGGTGCACAAAACCACATTCAAGAAGTTTATTAACCCTTCAGGTGCTTCACAGCAGCAGAAGCAACATGGAAGGAAAAAATGAACATTTAACTTTTTAGTCACAAAAATGATTTTTCAGCAACAATTCTTTTATTTTCCCAATGGTAAAAGGAGAAACTGAACCACGTACGTTGTTGTCCAATTTGTCCTGAGTACGCTGATACCTCATATGTGGGGGTAAACCACTGTTTGGGCGCACGGCAGGGCTTGGAAGGGAAGGAGCGCCATTTGACTTTTTGAATGAAAAATTGGCTGCACTCTTTAGCGGACACCATGTCACATTTGGAGAGCCCCCGTGTGCCTAAAAATTGGAGCTCCCCCACAAGTGACCCCATTTTGGAAACTAGACGCCCCAAGGAACTTATCTAGATGCATAGTGAGCCCTTTAAACCCCCAGGTGCTTCACAAATTGATCCGTAAAAATGAAAAAGTACTTTTTTTTCACAAAAAAATTCTTTTAGCCTCAATTTTTTCATTTTCACATGGACAACAGGATAAAATGGATCCTAAAATTTGTTTGGCAATTTCTCCTGAGTACACCGATACTTCACATGTGGGGGTAAACCACTGTTTGGGCACATGGTAAGGCTCGGAAGGGAAGGAGCGCCATTTGACTTTTTGAATGAAAAATTATCTCCATCGATAGCGGACACCATGTCGCGTTTGGAGAGACCCTGTGTGCTTAAACATTGGAGCTCCCCCACAAGTGACCCCATTTTGGAAACTGGACCCCCCAAGGAACTTATCTAGATGCCTAGTGAGCACTTTAAACCCTCAGGTGCTTCACAAATTGATCCGTAAAAATGAAAAAGTACTTTTTTTTCACAAAAAATTTATTTTCGCCTCAATTTTTTCATTTTCACATGGGCAATAGGATAAAATGGATCCTAAAATTTGTTGAGCAATTTCTCCCGAGTACGCCGATACCTCATATATGGGGGTAAACCACTGTTTGGACACACGGCAGGGCTCGGAAGGGAAGGCGCGCCTTTTAACTTTTTGAATGGAAAATTAGCTCCAATTGTTAGCGGACACCATGTCGCATTTGGAGAGCCCCTGTGTGCCTATGCAATGGAGCTCCCCCACAAGTGACCCCATTTTGGAAACTAGACCCCCCAAGGAACTTATCTAGATGCATACTGAGCACTTTAAACCCCCAGGTGCTTCACAGAAGTTTATAATGCAGAGCCATGAAAATAAAAAATAATTTTTCTTTTCTCAAAAATGATTTTTTAGCCTGGAATTTCCTATTTTGCCAATGGTAATAGGAGAAATTGGACCACAAATGTTGTTGTCCAGTTTGTCCTGAGTATGCAGATACCCCATATGTGGGGGTAAACCACTGTTTGGGCGCACGGCAGGGCTCAGAAGGGAAGGCACGCCATTTGGCTTTTTAAATGGAAAATTATCTCCAATCATTAGCGGACACCATGTCGCGTTTGGAGAGCCCCTGTGTGCCTAAACATTGGAGATCCCCCACAAATTACCCCATTTTGGAAACTAGACCCCCAAAGGAACTAATCTAGATGTGTAGTGAGCACTTTGAACCCTCAAGTGCTTCACAGAAGTTTATAACGCAGAGCCATGAAAATAAAAAAAAAAAATTATTTTCTCAAAAATGAATTTTAGCCCGCAATTTTTTATTTTCCCAAGGGTAACAGGAGAAATTTGACCCCAAAAGTTGTTGTCCAGTTTCTCCTGAGTACGCTGATACCCCATATGTGGGGGTAAACCACTGTTTAGGCACATGCTGGGGCTCGGAAGTGAAGTAGTGACGTTTTGAAATGCAGACTTTGATGGAATGCTCTGCAGGCGTCACGTTGCGTTTGCAGAGCCCCTGATGTGGCTTAACAGTAGAAACCCCCCACAAGTGACCCCATTTTGGAAACTAGACCCCGAAAGGAACTTATCTAGATGTGAGGTGAGCACTTTGAACCCCCAAGTGCTTCACAGAAGTTCATAACACAGAGCAGTGAAAATAATAAATACGTTTTCTTTCCTCAAAAATAATTTTTTAGCCCAGAATTTTTTATTTTCCCAAGGGTTACAGGAGAAATTGGACCACAAAAGTTGTTGTCCAGTTTCTCCTGAGTACGCTGATGCCCCATGTGTGGGGGTAAACCACTGTTTGGGCACACGTGGGGGCTCAGAAGGGAAGTAGTGACTTTTGAAATGCAGACTTTGATGGAATGCTCTGCGGGCGTCACGTTGCGTTTGCAGAGCCCCTGATGTGGCTAAACAGTAGAAACCCCCCACAAGTGACCCCATTTTGGAAACTAGACCCCGAAAGGAACTTATCTAGATGTGAGGTGAGCACTTTGAACCCCCAAGTGCTTCACAGAAGTTCATAACACAGAGCAGTGAAAATAATAAATACGTTTTCTTTCCTCAAAAATAATTTTTTAGCCCAGAATTTTTTATTTTCCCAAGGGTTACAGGAGAAATTGGACCACAAAAGTTGTTGTCCAGTTTCTCCTGAGTACGCTGATGCCCCATGTGTGGGGGTAAACCACTGTTTGGGCACACGTGGGGGCTCAGAAGGGAAGTAGTGACTTTTGAAATGCAGACTTTGATGGAATGCTCTGCGGGCGTCACGTTGCGTTTGCAGAGCCCCTGATGTGGCTAAACAGTAGAAACCCCCCACAAGTGACCCCATTTTAGAAACTAGACCCCGAAAGGAACTTATCTAGATGTGAGGTGAGCACTTTGAACCCCCAAGTGCTTCACAGAAGTTCATAACACAGAGCAGTGAAAATAATAAATACGTTTTCTTTCCTCAAAAATAATTTTTTAGCCCAGAATTTTTTATTTTCCCAAGGGTTACAGGAGAAATTGGACCACAAAAGTTGTTGTCCAGTTTCTCCTGAGTACGCTGATGCCCCATGTGTGGGGGTAAACCACTGTTTGGGCACACGTGGGGGCTCAGAAGGGAAGTAGTGACTTTTGAAATGCAGACTTTGATGGAATGGTCTGCGGGCGTCACGTTGCGTTTGCAGAGCCCCTGGTGTGCCTAAACAGTAGAAACCCCCCACAAGTGACCCCATTTTGGAAACTAGACCCCGAAAGGAACTTATCTAGATGTGAGGTGAGCACTTTGAACCCCCAAGTGCTTCACAGAAGTTCATAACACAGAGCAGTGAAAATAATAAATACGTTTTCTTTCCTCAAAAATAATTTTTTAGCCCAGAATTTTTTATTTTCCCAAGGGTTACAGGAGAAATTGGACCACAAAAGTTGTTGTCCAGTTTCTCCTGAGTACGCTGATGCCCCATGTGTGGGGGTAAACCACTGTTTGGGCACACGTGGGGGCTCAGAAGGGAAGTAGTGACTTTTGAAATGCAGACTTTGATGGAATGGTCTGCGGGCGTCACGTTGCGTTTGCAGAGCCCCTGGTGTGCCTAAACAGTAGAAACCCCCCACAAGTGACCCCATTTTGGAAACTAGACCCCCCAAGGAACTTATCTAGATATGTGGTGAGCACTTTGAACCCCCAAGTGCTTCACAGACGTTTACAACGCAGAGCCGTGAAAATAAAAAATCATTTTTCTTTCCTCAAAAATGATGTTTTAGCAAGCAATTTTTTATTTTCTCAAGGGTAACAGGAGAAATTGGACCCCAGTAATTGTTGCGCAGTTTGTCCTGAGTATGCTGGTACCCCATATGTGGGGGTAAACCACTGTTTGGGCACACGTCGGGGTTCGGAAGTGAGGGAGCACCATTTGAATTTTTGAATACAAGATTGGCTGGAATCAATGGTGGCGCCATGTTGCGTTTGGAGACCCCCTGAAGTGCCTAAACAGTGGAAACCCCTCAATTCTACCTCCAACACTAACCCCAACACACCCCTAACCCTTATCCCAACTGTAGCCGTAACCCTAATCACAACCCTAACCCCAACACACCCCTAACCACAACCCTAACCCCAACACACCCCTAACCCTAACCACAACCCTAATTCCAACCCAACTCTAAGGCTATGTGCCAACGTTGCGGATTCGTATGAGATTTTTCAGCATCATTTTTGAAAAATCCGCGGGTAAAAGGCACTGCGTTTTACCTGTGGATTTACCATGGATTTCCAGTGTTTTTTGTGCGGATTTCACCTGTGGATTCCTATTGAGGAACAGGTGTAAAACGCTGCGGAATCCGCACAAAGAATTGGCATGCTGCGGAAAATACAACGCAGCGTTCCCGCGCGGTATTTTCTGCACCATGGGCACAGCGGATTTGGTTTTCCATATGTTTACATGGTACTGTAAACCCGATGGAACACTGCTGCGGATCCGCAGCGGCCAATCCGCACCGTGTGCACATAGCCTAATTCTAAAGGTATGTGCACACGCTGCGGAAAACGCTGCGGATCCGCAGCAGTTTCCCATGAGTGTACAGTTCAATGTGAACCTATGGGAACCAAAAATCGCTGTACACATGCTGCGGAAAAACTGCACGGAAACGCAGCGGTTTACATTCCGCAGCATGTCACTTCTTTCTGCGGATTCCGCAGCGGTTTTAGAACTGCTCCAATAGAAAATCGCAGTTGTAAAACCGCAGTGAAATGAGCAGAAAAACCGCGGTAAATCCACGATAAATCGGCAGCGGTTTAGCACTGTGGATTTTTCAAATCCGCTGCGGAAAAATCCGCATAGGACCAGAATACGTGTGCACATACCGAAACCCTAACCCTAGCCCTAACCCTACCCCTAACCCTAACCCTAACCCTAGCCCTAACCCTACCCCTACCCCTAACCCTACCCCTAACCCTAACCCTACCCCTAACCCTAACCCTAGTTCTTACCCCAACCTTAGTGAAAAAAAAAAAAATTCTTTATTTTTTTTATTGTCCCTATCTATGGGGGTGACAAAGGGGGGGTCATTTACTATTTTTTTTATTTTGATCACTGAGATAGGATATATCTCAGTGATCAAAATTCACTCTGGAACGAATCTGCCGGCCGGCAGATTCGGCGGGCGCACTGCACATGCGCCCGCCATTTTGGAAGATGGCGGCGCCCAGGAAGGAAGACGGACGGACCTCGGGCGGCCAGGTAAGTATAAGGGGGGGGAGATCAGGGCACGGGGGGGGCGTCGGAGCACGGGGGGGTGGATCAGATCATGGGGGGGGTGGATCGGAACACGGGAGGGAGGATTGGAGCACGGGGAAGGATTGGAGCACGGGGTGAGGGATCGCTGTGCGGGGGGGGTGGATCGGAGCACGGGGGGGGGGTCGCTGTGTGCGGGGGGGGGATCGGAGTGCGGGGGGGTTTGATTGCAGCACAGGGGGTGTGATTGGTGCACGGGGAAGCGGACAGGAGGACGGGGGAGCGGAGCACAGGACGGAGGGGAGCGGACCACAGATCGGGGGGCTGGGGGGGCGATCGGAGGGGTGGGGTGGGTGCACATTAGTGTGTCCAGCCATGGCCGATGATATTACAGCATCTGCCATGGCTGGATTGTAATATTTCACCATTTTTTTAGGTGAAATATTACAAATCGCTCTGATTGGCAGTTTCACTTTCAACAGCCAATCAGAGCGATCGTAGCCACGAGGGGGTGAAGCCACCCCCCCTGGGCTAAACTACCACTCCCCCTGTCCGTGCAGATCGGGTGAAATGGGAGTTAACCCTTTCACCCGGCCTGCAGGGACGCGATCTTTCCATGACGCATATGCTGCGTCATGGGTCGGAATGGCACCGACTTTCATGACGCAGCGTATGCGTCAAAGGTCGGGAAGGGGTTAAACACCTTCTTCTCCACGGTATTCACGGTGGAAAATGAAATGCTAGGTGAAATCCCAAGAAACAATGAAAACCCTATATTAAGAGTCACCAATCTAACCCAAGAAGAGGTGCGAAACCGGCTAAATAAGATTAAAATAGATAAATCTCCGGGTCCGGATGGCATACACCCACGAGTACTAAGAGAACTAAGTAATGTAATAGATAAACCATTATTTCTTATTTTTAGTGACTCTATAGCGACAGGGTCTGTTCCGCAGGACTGGCGCATAGCAAATGTGGTGCCAATATTCAAAAAGGGCTCTAAAAGTGAACCTGGAAATTATAGGCCAGTAAGTCTAACCTCTATTGTTGGTAAAATATTTGAAGGGTTTCTGAGGGATGTTATTCTGGATTATCTCAATGAGAATAACTGTTTAACTCCATATCAGCATGGGTTTATGAGAAATCGCTCCTGTCAAACCAATCTAATCAGTTTTTATGAAGAGGTAAGCTATAGACTGGACCACGGTGAGTCATTGGACGTGGTATATCTCAATTTTTCCAAAGCGTTTGATACCGTGCCGCACAAGAGGTTGGTACACAAAATGAGAATGCTTGGTCTGGGGGAAAATGTGTGTAAATGGGTTAGTAACTGGCTTAGTGATAGAAAGCAGAGGGTGGTTATAAATGGTATAGTCTCTAACTGGGTCGCTGTGACCAGTGGGGTACCGCAGGGGTCAGTATTGGGACCTGTTCTCTTCAACATATTCATTAATGATCTGGTAGAAGGTTTACACAGTAAAATATCGATATTTGCAGATGATACAAAACTATGTAAAGCAGTTAATACAAGAGAAGATAGTATTCTGCTACAGATGGATCTGGATAAGTTGGAAACTTGGGCTGAAAGGTGGCAGATGAGGTTTAACAATGATAAATGTAAGGTTATACACATGGGAAGAGGGAATCAATATCACCATTACACACTGAACGGGAAACCACTGGGTAAATCTGACAGGGAGAAGGACTTGGGGATCCTAGTTAATGATAAACTTACCTGGAGCAGCCAGTGCCAGGCAGCAGCTGCCAAGGCAAACAGGATCATGGGGTGCATTAAAAGAGGTCTGGATACACATGATGAGAGCATTATACTGCCTCTGTACAAATCCCTAGTTAGACCGCACATGGAGTACTGTGTCCAGTTTTGGGCACCGGTGCTCAGGAAGGATATAATGGAACTAGAGAGAGTACAAAGGAGGGCAACAAAATTAATAAAGGGGATGGGAGAACTACAATACCCAGATAGATTAGCGAAATTAGGATTATTTAGTCTAGAAAAAAGACGACTGAGGGGCGATCTAATAACCATGTATAAGTATATAAGGGGACAATACAAATATCTCGCTGAGGATCTGTTTATACCAAGGAAGGTGACGGGCACAAGGGGGCATTCTTTGCGTCTGGAGGAGAGAAGGTTTTTCCACCAACATAGAAGAGGATTCTTTACTGTTAGGGCAGTGAGAATCTGGAATTGCTTGCCTGAGGAGGTGGTGATGGCGAACTCAGTCGAGGGGTTCAAGAGAGGCCTGGATGTCTTCCTGGAGCAGAACAATATTGTATCATACAATTATTAGGTTCTGTAGAAGGACGTAGATCTGGGGATTTATTATGATGGAATATAGGCTGAACTGGATGGACAAATGTCTTTTTTCGGCCTTACTAACTATGTTACTATGTTACTATGTTACTATTAACGCGCTCATTTTTAAAAATGAGCGCGTTAATGGCTTTCAAAGACGTAGCGGGTTGTGATTGGTCGCGGCCACGCGACCAATCACAAGCCGCTACGTCTTTGAAAGCCATTAACGCGCTCATTTTTAAAAATGAGCGCGTTAATAGCTTGCGGTGACGTCGCGGCTTGTGATTGGTCGCGGCCGCGACCAATCACAAGCCGCTACGTCTTTGAAAGCCATTAACGCGCTCATTTTTAAAAATGAGCGCGTTAATAGCTTGCGGTGACGTCGCGGCTTGTGATTGGTCGCGGCAGCGACCAATCACAACCCGCTACGTCTTTGAAAGCCATTAACGCGCTCATTTTTCAAAATGAGCGCGTTAATAGCTTGCGGTGACGTCGCGGCTTGTGATTGGTCGCGGCCGCGACCAATCACAACCCGCTACGTCTTTGAAAGCCATTAACGCGCTCATTATTAAAAATGAGCGCGTTAATAGCTTGCGGTGACGTCGCGGCTTGTGATTGGTCGCGTGGCCGCGACCAATCACAAGCCGCTACGTCTTTGAAAGTCATTAACGCGCTCATTTTTCAAAAATGAGCGCGCTAATAGCTTGCGGTGACGTCGCGGCTTGTGATTGGTCGCGTGGCGGTCACATGGGCGGCCCGCGACCAATCAGAAGCCGGGACGTGATTCTCAGGTCCTAAAAGCGCTGATTTTGAACAATGAAGCCTGCCGGTTACCCGCGGACTCACCAGGGGCCGCCGGAGAGGTAAATATATCAATATTTTTTATTTTAATTCTTTATTTTACACATCTCTATGTATCCGATACCGATACCCGATACCACAAAAGTATCGGATCTCGGTATCGGAATTCCGATACCGCAAGTATCGGCCGATACCCGATACTTGCGGTATCGGAATGCTCAACACTAGTTAGCACACATATATTGTGGACACTTTCATTTTTATATTTTCAAAATCACTATTCATTTTTCACATTTTTTTGTTTTGAGTAGTCTTTCCATATATATCATACATATGAACTAGACCAGCACAGGTTTTCTTCCATGCCTTTATGGCTTGTCTGGCTTATTCTGTCCCCAGCCACATATTTAATACAGATATTTTTTAGATTTTATTTTAATAGAGATTCTTTGATATCAATTTGTTTGTAGTCTATTTTATTAAAAAAAAAATGTGTGTATAATCATGCTTTAAATTTTTTTTAAAAAAAGATACTATTTTAATTTGTTTGTCTTTGAATATATTTTGGGGGCAATATACCACAGTGGTATTGCCTTCCTTTCGGGGAGAGTAATGCCTGGAGACTGGAGTAATCCCTTTGGCAGGTAACCT
Organism: Ranitomeya imitator; assembly: GCF_032444005.1. NCBI lineage: Eukaryota > Metazoa > Chordata > Amphibia > Anura > Dendrobatidae > Ranitomeya > Ranitomeya imitator. Next base: position 417,725,790 of record NC_091285.1, on the reverse strand, counting down.
TGCATGCAACACATTCTGACTCCAGGCCAGAAGGGGGAGCTCTACACCTGACTTGAGGGGAGCTGCTCTCTCTGGTCGGGAGGAGGAGTCAGTTGCTAGGCAGTTACTGTTGACAGTTGGTAGCAGACAGTGAAGGAGCACGGATGGACTTAGGAGCTAGAGAAGGGCTGTGACTGGGCCTCTCTAAGCTGAGCGCAGAAACCAGGCACCGGGAGCCTGAGGTCATAAGAAACTACAGGTCCCACGGCAGAACCGGAAGGCAGGAAACTAAAAGGGGCTTGCCCACATAATACCCGATGTACAGCAGCAATCAGAGTCCAAAGTCACCATGGACAGAGACCCCAAAAGAAACGGCTCAAGTTGCCTACCGTACATGTACTGTCCCTGGACAGTGGAAAAAAGAGGACCTTGTTAGATAACTACAGGCAGCAAGGGACTACAGACCAGTGCATAGTGGAAAGCTCCCTAACTGACCTGTCAAGGGGATTTCCACCTGTCTTCAGGCTGCCTGTACTTCATCTATACCTGTTGTTGGTACCCTGGACTGAGGCTGCTTAACACCAGTAAAACAGGTAAAGACTGCAACCCTGTGTCCTCCATTTATTTGTCGGCATTCACCATCCCTGCCAAATACACTGGAAGCACTGGGGACACCGCTTCACCTGTGGGAAGCGACACCACCTTTGCTGCAGCACCATTGCCCCCAGAGGACCCCTTTAAGCAGCATCGGTCACTTCTGACCATGAACCACAGGTGGCGTCACAAACTTTCCTTATTTCTACAACCCCTTTAAAGACCATCCCTTTTACTTGGGCGCCCAGGGCCATGGACAGGGTCGCTCCCACCGTAACCACCCCTTCAAATGCAACCGGACCCGATACCGAGTACCCAACTGTCCTGATGGGCGACTCACTAATAACACAGTGATCAAACACTGATCAGAGTTTGATCAGAGTAAGATAAGAGCATGATTCAATTTTCTCAGATGAGGCGAGGATGGAAAAAATGTCATGATCTTCTCTTTTCTGTGAGTGTGAAAATATTTTTTTTCCATGGACTCATTGACTTGCATGGCCAAGTGCAATCTGAATATTGGATGCAAATCATGCATGCTGCAATTTTTTCCCATGACAGACTCGGTCTGAGAAAAAAATTGGACATATGAGGCCATCTGTACAAGCCCTAAGACTATGATCAGAATGATCTTAGGGTTGTTTAGAAACTCAATTGTATTTTTTATCTGTAAACCCCCTTGTAAAGTGGTAAAGTGTGAAGTCACATGAAATGGCGTGTCTCATTTTGTAATAACCTGCTGTTTATGTATGCAGTTTGTCTATAAAATGCAACCTTCAAATTGCAGCAACATAATTTCTTCTTATTGAATTATTGCAAGCTAAATATATGCCGAGTACCATGGGAAATAACAAAGGCTTCTATACTGTTAAGCGTTACTTGCAGAACTTAACTCTCCATGTGTTTACTGTTTTTCTCAATGATATTCATATAACCCATGTTATCCATACATGTAAAAACTGTGGTGATTTATATAAAAAAAGACCATAGGGATGTACTAAGACTAATTGTTCAATGCTGAGTTTAATAATTGCAGGTTGAGTGAAGTCATAGCCATAATGTTAATGGCAGTGTAGTTCAAAAAGACATAAGAAGACTTGGCTATAATTGCCCTCCTTCCAGCATTACAAAGTCATTTTTTTATTCATGAAGTAAAAGCCATTTCTAAAATTAGAATCTCTTAATGAGCATAGAATTGTGTTGATGACTTTCACTACTAATAGACTGAATCACGGTAATAATCTCCATCTATAAAGCAGATGTTCTTGTACCTTACAAACATTCATTGACTTTCCAATGTCTTTACCTCAGTGGTCAACTGATTTAAATCCAATAATTGAAACATAAATATAATACAAAAAAATAGCTAGGTATTACATATATGTTCTCTAAAGAACATTGAAAAAAATCTTTGTGCTCTGTTATTATACTAGTAGAGGCTCTTTGAAATTAGTTGGTTGACCCTCCTCCTTCCTTAGTGTGACATCACAGGTAGGCGGAGAATATTGAACATTTTTTCCGTCTCGCGTGGTATCCAGGGATGCCACCAGCCGGGGCATCCCTGGCTCTACACTGCGCTCCATTGCCCGGTACATGCAGCGCCACAGCCCCTGGCGTCTGCACAAAGCCAGTGACTCAGCACCTAGTACTTGCACAGATACATCGCACGCTGTAGTACCCTGCATCCACAGGTAAGCTAGCAGCCGCACACACTTGTCTTGCTCTCCCTGGGGCTAGCAAGTTCTATAGCCGCATCTGTATCATACTCCCTCTGGTGTCACGGACGTACCCCCTCAGAGTTAATTGTCATATCAACTACTACCACGCCATTAAGTCTATTTGGTATCATTATCAACCAGGTTAATACAGCCCGCCTTGGACCATCTGACTTGAGTTGTTTTCTTTATTATTTGAGTTTTCGATTTTATGTTGTTTTTATATTTCAATCCTCAAGAGCGGCATCATTCTAGTATAACGTTTTGAATCTTATATTGGACAGATTTGGTACCAGCTCTGTCTTGATCCCAGCAGCTGAGGATTGATCTCTTTAGGGTTTGAGCGCCAGTGTGATTATCCTAACATAGTTTTTATGTTGTGTTATTGTGGCACCCCAGGAGTTCAGGTACCACAGTGGTATTGCATTCCTCTCAGTGAGGGTAATGCCATGCTTGGAGACAGGAGGAATCCCTTCCATGCAACACATTCTGACTCCAGGCCAGAAAGGGGAGCTGTACACCCAACTTGAGGGGAGCTGCTCTATCTGGTCAGGAGGAGGAGTCAGTTTCTACGCAGTTGCTAGGCAATTACAGGAGCACAGAAGGACTTAGGAGCTAAAGAATGGCTGCTACTGGGCCTCTCTAAGCTGTGCACAGAAACCGGGCACTGGGAGCCTGAGGTCGTGAGGAACTACAGGTCCCACGGCAGAACCGGAGTGCAGGAAACTAAAATGGATTTGCCCACATAATACCTGAGGTACAGCAGTAATCAGAGTCCGGAGTCACCGTGGACAGAGACCCCAAAGAGATGGCTCAAGTTGCCTACCATGCAGGTATTGCCCCTGGACAGGGAAGAAAGAGGGCCTTGTTAGATAACTACAGGTAGCAAGGGACTACAGACTGGCGCATAGTGGAAGGCCCCCTAACTAACCTGTCAAGGGGATTTCCACCTGTCCTCAGGCTGCCTGTACTCCATCTATACCTGTTGTTGGTACCCTGGACTGAGGCTGCTTAACGCCAGTAGCCCAAATAAAAACTGCAACCCTGTGTCCTCCAATTATTTGCGGCATTTACCATCACTGCCAAATACACCGGTAGTCCTGGGGACACCACTTCACCTGTGGGGAGCGACACCATCTTTGCTGCAGCACCATCGCCCCCAGAGGACCCCTTTAAGCAGCGTCAGTCACCTCTGACCGAGAACCACAGGTGGAGTCACGAACTTTCCTTATTTCCACAACCCCTTTAAAGACCATCCTTTTAACATGGGCACCCAGGGCCACGGACCGGTTTGCCACCGCTGTGGCACATCCCTTTACATTCCGGACCCGGTACCGAGTACCCCACGGCCCTGGCAGGCGTTCCATTATTTTTTATGTTATGTCATTTTTTTGCTGCCTTCCTACCTGATAAAATATTGGGCATGTTAAAATTTTTTAAAAAATATATCTTTTTTTGCAGTTTCCAAATGGCTCTCACTCAGGGTAAAATAACGGCGTTCAGTTGCCAATGAAAGCAAAATGTTCCCAACCCATCCTCCTGCTCAAGTAAAAACCCTGCAAAATGCTCTATAAATGGCATGTTGCAGGTAGGCATTGCAGGTCTTGACTGTATCAGGATGCAGTAATTTTACTATACATGCAGCAGCTTTTGGCACAGTACTATCACAAAAATCGCTGCATAACAGTAGAAAAATATGTTTAGATGCACATCACTCCCACCGACACAGTTGAAGATTATAAAATCTGTTTGTTACACACGGTACTATCATAGACATGGTAGCAGAGTACAGTTACTGATCGTTTATGGAAAATTGCACCCATACAATGTACCTGTGCTAAACAGAGCAGAAATAGAAAAACAATAATCTTAAACCAAGAGGAACAGGTCTAAGTGGAGCAGGTAGACGTGGCGGTGTAGGTTGAAGAGGTAGGGCAGCACGGTAGCTCAGTGGTTTGCAGTGCTGGGTCCTGGGTTCAAATCCAACCAATGACAACACTCTCAAAGAGTTTTTATCTTCTCCTCGTGTTTATTGTGGGTTTCCTCAGGGTAACCCAATTTTCTCCCATGCTCCAAATACACACTGATAGGGAAATTAGATTGTGAGTCCCATTGAGGACAGTGCTGATAATGTCTATAAAGCGTTGTGGAATTAATGGTGGTATATAACTGAGTAAAATAAACAAATAAAATAAAGATTTAAGGAAGGAATCTTCCTTGACAACATTGTTTCATGACTTTTTTGGTATTTTTTGGGTTTTTTTTCAAACTTTTTCATTTTTGTTATGAAACTGAGTAAAAACAACCTACAATTTACAAAATTAAACTAGCAATTTAGAACCACAAGGCGTAGGTCAAAATGGAGGAAGAGGTGGACGTGTCAATATAGAAAAAAGAGGCAAGGGAGGAGCAATCCAGCATTTTTTTTTTGTATTTTTTTATTTATTTTTTTATGTAGCTCACTTAAAACAACTTAGCATTTCCAAAACTAAAACCAGCTATCTAGAACCATGAGGCATAGCTCCAAGCAGATAAAGAGGTGGATTTGGCGGTATAGGTGGAAGAGTGAAGGGAGAAGTAATTCAACACTGCATTTATTTTTGGGTATTTTTGTCAGACTTTTTTGGTTATTTGATGCAACTGACTTAACCCTCCATCAGGCAGTTGATCTGTCAGGCACATCTCAATTAGTTTTGTTTCTCTCTCATCTCCAAATTATCAGAAAATCTCCCCTCTCCTAATTATTTCCTGTCTTTACATGCTTTTTTAAACCTGATCTGACTTTTTGTGGCTTCTCAGGCTCGCTGCACCTGAAATCGTCTCACATTTGAAGGTTAGAATTTTCTCAATTTATTCATCACAATTGTTTATTTAGACAACTTTATGAATAAATAATGCAAATTTTGGGGAAATAATTAGAGTTTCCATAGAAAAAAGAAGGTGGCCTCTTAGGCACATTGCGCACTAACGCATACTCTCCCTTGCTTCAGATTCTCTGCTGAAATGGTCAGTAAAATGCATAATTTATCTAACCCCTTTCATGTTGAAGAAATGAAGAATCTGCAGGTAAATGATGATGAGTGATACGTCACACTAAGGCTAGGTTCACACTAGCATTTACCTGATCTGCGGAGGGCTGCGGACTTCCTCCATGAAGCCCCATCCTCGGCCGCACCTCCACTGCTAGCTCCACCTAGTTCTGCATGCGGCCTGCATGCGGCCTGCGTACCTATCTTTAAAATTAGTTACGCAGGTCATGCGGCTGTATGCGGATGCTTCCGCATGCGTCTTTTTGACGATGCGGAGAAAAAAAATTGCTACAAGCTGCGTCCTACGCTGGTCGTCGCATCGTCAAAACGATGCATGCGGAAGCATCCGCATATAGTGGCACGACCTGTGTACCTAATGTTAAAGATAGGTACGCAGACCGCATGCAGAAGTAGGCGCAGATAGCGGCGGAGGTGCTGCCGAGGGCGGGGCTTCACGGAGGAAGTCCGCAGCACTCCACAGATCAGGTAAACGCTAGTGTGAAACTAGCCTTAGTGAGGATTTAGGGCAAGATGAGATGGAAGAATGTAAAAGTGATTCAGGAATAGTGTTGAGCCACCTCCCTAGTGTTCGGGTTTGGTTCGGTTCGTCGAACAGGGACGTGTTCGACGAACACCGTCGAACCCCATTGAAACCAATGGCAGGCAAATAGAAACACATACAAACACGTGGAAAACACATAGAAAACACCTTAAAAGGTGTCCAAAAGCTGACAAACTGCTCAGAAGACACAGCAAACACATGGAAAAGTCACAACTACATATAGTCATGCGAAAAGAAAAGAGGTGGAGGAGTAAAAGGAGGAGGAGACACAGATATAGGCATGTCATGTCTTTCTAAAATCAAGAAAGGCTGGAGTAAAAATGTAAACTCACTCTACCAACACCCAGACATCGTGACAAAAAAAAAAAATCTTTAGGTAGAATGGCGGCGGGTCCATTCAGAACACTTTCCTTAGAAGACGTAGTGGTACCCCCATTGGGAGTTGTGCCAAAAAATGAACCCAATACATTCAGACTAATCCACCATTTGTCATATCCAAGGGGCAGGTCAGTAATCGACAACATCCACGTGGAACCAAGTACAGTACTATCTATGTACTGTACCTCCTTTGACGAAGCAATCAGGCGGGTCAAGAAGTTGGTAAGGGGCACCCTAATGGCCAAAACAGACATTGAGGGGGCATTCCGGTTACTACCTGTGCCTCCGAATAGTGTCCTCCCATTGGGCTGCTTCTGTGAAGGAGCATATGACATAGATCGCTGTTTGCCCATGGGGTGCTCCATATCCTGCTCACTATTTGAGGCGTTTAGTTGCTTTCTCGAATTTGTCGTCATGGACATTTGTAAGGCGGGACATATTATCCATTACCTCGACGACTTCCTATGCCTGGGCCCAAAAGATTCGCCACAGTGTGAAAACACGCGGTAGTCCACCTGTGAGAAGGAGAGAGCTGGAGGGAGAGTGGACACGCCAGAGCCGAGGGTTAAGATAGAGAAAGAAAGAAGGCGGTGTAGCTTGCTTCATGGGCGGGGTACTCTGCTGAGTAGCAGAAATTGCTACAAGGCCCAAAAGGATTTCCTGGGCCAAATGCCGTTAAAAATAGTACTTAGGTAAACAGGCAGTGTAGCTTGCTTCATGGATGGGGTACGCTGCTGGGTTGCACCAAATTCTACTAGGCCCAAAAGGATTTCCTGGGCTAGATGCCATTAAAAAATAGTAGGTAGGTAAACAGGCGGTGTAGCTTGCTTCATGGGTGGGGTACTGTGCTGAGTAGCACAAAATGCTATTAGGTTCAAAACAATTTCCTGGGCTAGATGCAGTTAAAAATTAGTAATTAGATTAACAGGTGGTGTAGCTTGCTTCATGGGTGAAGTATGCTGCTGAGTAGCACCAAATTCTATTAGGCCAAAAAAGGATTTCCTGGGCTAGATGCCATTACAAAATAGTAGTTAGGTAAACAGGCGGTGTAGCTTGCTTCCTGGGTGAAGTACGCTGCTGAGTAGCACCATATTCTACTAGGCCCAAAAGGATTTCCTGGGCTAGATGCCGTTACAAAATAGTAGTTAGGTAAACAGGCGGTGTAGCTTCTTGCTTCATGGGTGAAGTACGCTGCTGAGTAGCACCAAATTCTACTAGGCCCAAAAAGATTTCCTGGGCTAAGTGCGTTACAAAATAGTAGTTAGGTAAGCAGGCAGTGTAGCTTGCTTCATGGGTGAAGTACGCTGCTGAGTAGCACCAAATTCTATTAGGCCCAAAAGGATTTTCTGGGCTAGATGCCGTTACAAAATATTAGTTAGGTAAACAGGTGGTGTAGCTTGCTTCATGGGTGGGGTACTGTGCTGAGTAGCACAAAATGCTATTAGGTTCAAAACAATTTCCTGGGCTAGATGCAGTTAAAAATTAGTAATTAGATCAACAGGTGGTGTAGCTTGCTTCATGGGTGAAGTACGCTGCTGAGTAGCACCAAATTCCATTAGGCCCAAAAGGATTTTCTGGGCTAGATGCCATTACAAAATATTAGTTAGGTAAACAGGCGGTGTAGCTTGCTTCATGGGTGGGGTACGCTGCTGAGTTGCACCAAATTCTACTAGGCCCAAAAGGATTTCCTGGGCTAGATGCCTTTAAAAAATAGTAGTTAGGTAAACAGGCGGTGTAGCTTGCTTCATGGGTGAAGTACGCTGCTGAGTAGCACCAAATTCTACTAGACCCAAAAGGATTTCCTGGGCCAGATGCCGTTAAAAATAGTACTTAGGTAAACAGGTGGTGGGTGGCTGGGCTACTCTGCTGACTAGCAGACACTGAAGCTTTGGAGCAGACCTCTGAATCCCTGGCCATAGTATGAGGAAACAACTCTGCAGACGACCCCACCCACCTGGAATTGACGATGGCAATGTCATGTAAAACTCAGCAAAGGGACTAAATAAAAGAGTCTCATTTTTTTCCAAAAATTCGTCCACAGACACCACTTAAGTGGCATCAATTTCGCCAGAGTTTTTTAAAACAGCTGGTGAGGTGATTTTCAAAAATCATCAAGCTTTTAGTCTCCCCAAGATGACACAGGGGTAGAAAAGTCCTTGTGGATCCAGGATTTGTTCATCTTGATGAATGTTAGTCTGTCTACATTGTCACTGGACACCCGCGTGCGCTTATCTGTCAGCACACCACCAGCAGCGCTGAACACATGTTCAGAGAGAACGCTTGCTGCGGGGCACGACAAGATCTCGAAAGGCAAGAGTGGCGATCTCAGGCCATTTTTCAAGATTGGAAGCCCAAAATGAGCAAGAGTCCAGTTTCACAGTCATGGCATTGATGTTAACTTGGAGATACTCTTGTACCATCCTCTCTAGGTGTTGGCTGTGCGTCAGACTTCTTGTCTCCTGTGGCCTTGCAAAGGATGGTCTAAAAAAATCTTGAAACGTTTGGAAAAAATTGCTGTTACCACCAGATACAATGTTACTGTTACGGTTTGAGTGATGACTCGATAGTCCCACAGTTGGCAAGTTAGAACTCAGAGATTCACTACGTGCACCAGTGGTGTTTTGTGGAAAAGCAGATGTTAGATTCTGTAACAGTCTTTGCTGATACTCCTGCATGCGTGAATCCCCTTATATGGCAGGAATTATTTCACCAAATTTGCTTTTGTACCGGGGAAATAAGAGTGTGGCAACCCAGTAGTCGGCATTACTTCGGATTCTGACAATGCGAGGGTCATGTTGCAGGTAGTGCAGCAAGAAGGCACTCATGTGTCTTGCGCATCCAGGAGGACCAAGTCCTTGTTGTCTTGGTGGTGGCGAGGTTAGAATCATGCTTCCTTCGTCAGCCCTCTCCCCCCAACCTCGCACAACAGAAATTTGATCAAGGTCTCCCTCATCTGATGAGTCTTCCATGCCCAGCGCCAGTTCATCCTCCAGTTCTTCCTTGCCTCCTGCATCTTCCTCAACAGTTTGGCTGCTACTATGCGCCCTCGGTAATCCTTCTCCCCCAGCCTCCAATGCCAGCCGCCTTGGTGCTGCCAACCTTCTTGACCTTGGAGATATGATCCCTTCCACATACGACTCCTCCTGTTCCTCCTCCTCCTCCTCTTTTTTCACCACCTGACTCCGAACACTGTGTAAATTGTGCTCCAGCATGTAAATCTCTGGAATGGTCATGCTGATAATGGCATCGTCAGCACTAAACATCTTCGTCGCTGTTTCAAAACTGTGCAGAAGGGTGCATAGGTCCCTGATCTGAGACCACTTCGCAGCGTGATTTGCCCCACCTTTTGATATCGTTGGCGCAGGCTATACGTCATAACATATTGCACCAGGGCTCGTCGGTGCCGCCACAGTCGCTGCAACATGTGCAGAGTTGAATTCCACCGTGTGGGCACATCGCATTTCAGTTGGTGAACTGGCAAGCCCAACGACTTCTGTAGAGATGCAAGTCGTCGAGCTGCGGGATGTGAACGGCGGAAGTGAGCACACAGCGACCGTGCCCTCTGCAGAAACCCATCTAGTCCGGGAGAGTGGGATAAAAATTGCTGGACAACCAGGTTCAAAATGTGAGCCATACAAGGCACGTGTGTGACATTGCCCCGGCGAAGGGCCGCACCCAGGTTTGTAGCATTGTCACACAAAGCCTTCCCTGGCTGCAGGTTGAGTGGAGACAACCATTGATGGAACTCGGTCTCCAGAGCTGACCACAACTCCTCAGCTGTGTGATTCACATTTCCCAGACATTTCAATGTAAACACTGCCTGATGCCGTTGAGCCCTGGTGACAGCATAGTGAGGAGGTGTGCAGGATTCCTTCTGCGCCGTTACAATGTGGGTGGCATTACCAGACAGGCTTTGGGTGCAGGTGGAGGAGCGAGAGGAGGTTGAGGAGGCAGAAGCAGTGGAGGAACTTTTAGATACAGAGGATCGATGAGCAACTCGTGGCGACGGCAAGACTTGGACAGCAGCCCCTTCTCCTGATGACGCAGTAGTTATCCAGTGCCCAGTCACCGACATGTAACATAGTAACATAGTTAGTAAGGCCGAAAAAAGACATTTGTCCATCCAGTTCAGCCTATATTCCATCATAATAAATCCCCAGATCTACGTCCTTCTACAGAACCTAATAATTGTATGATACAATATTGTTCTGCTCCAGGAAGACATCCAGGCCTCTCTTGAACCCCTCGACTGAGTTCGCCATCACCACCTCCTCAGGCAAGCAATTCCAGATTCTCACTGCCCTAACAGTAAAGAATCCTCTTCTATGTTGGTGGAAAAACCTTCTCTCCTCCAGACGCAAAGAATGCCCCCTTGTGCCCGTCACCTTCCTTGGTATAAACAGATCCTCAGCGAGATATTTGTATTGTCCCCTTATATACTTATACATGGTTATTAGATCGCCCCTCAGTCGTCTTTTTTCTAGACTAAATAATCCTAATTTCGCTAATCTGTCTGGGTATTGTAGTTCTCCCATCCCCTTTATTAATTTTGTTGCCCTCCTTTGTACTCTCTCTAGTTCCATTATATCCTTCATGAGCACCGGTGCCCAAAACTGGACACAGTACTCCATGTGCGGTCTAACTAGGGATTTGTACAGAGGCAGTATAATGCTCTCATCATGTGTATCCAGACCTCTTTTAATGCACCCCATGATCCTGTTTGCCTTGGCAGCTGCTGCCTGGCACTGGCTGCTCCAGGTAAGTTTATCATTAACTAGGATCCCCAAGTCCATGTAACGCCCCTGTCCATGTCTACTCATCCAAGTGTCACACTCAAAGTTTCTCAAAGAAGCGGTGACGTTGTGTGTGACATGCTCGTGTAGCGCAGGCACAGCTTTCTTTCAGAAGTACTGACGACTGGGCATCTGGTACTGGGGCACTGCGAAGGACATGAGGTCTCGAAAATCTTCTGTGTCCACCAGGCAGAAATTCAGCATTTCTGTAGTCAACAGCTTGCAGATGGAGAAATTCAACCTCTTAGCTTTGTCTTGGCTAGGAGGAAATGGTCTTTTACTTGTCCACATCTGAGGGACTGAGGGCTGGCTGCCGTGCTTAGACGGAGTTGAGTATGGTGTCCCTGGCAAACTGCTGGTCTGTGAGGAAGGTGCAGGCGGAGATGTTATGTTGCCTTTATCAAAATGTGGTGTCGATGTCGGAGAGCGCTCAACACCAGCAGGTGTTTCCACTTGCAAATGTCCTGACGACCTCCCTATCACACTGGCTGTTGCGGGTAAAGAGGTGGAAGGTCTACATCCAAAACCATGTGTGACTGCTGTCCCCACAGTCACAGAGGATGAAGAGGATGTGGATGTACTTGATGGGGCAGACGGTGGTGACCCAGCCCACTAGGCCGCATTGTAGCACAGTGAGCTTCCCACTGCAACTTATGCCTCATATCCATGTGATGGTTCATGCAAGAAGTACTCAAGCTAGTGATTTTTTGGCCTCTACTGAGATTTTGTTGACAAATCTTGCAGACAACATGAGTTGGTTCATCCTTTGCGATGTCAAAAAATGCCCAGGCTATGCAAGGCTTAGAGCCCGTGCAACCTGAAGAGCCACCACGACTTTTGGTCTGAGGCACAGTTGGGGTTGAGGATGCAGTTGTTGACATGCTTCAAGTACTCCGTCTCTGTCCAGGAAGGCGCACCGTTACCTCGTCGTCAGACTCGTCTCTAGCATCCTCTTCCACCTCCTCTGCTGACCTCATGGACTGGCGGACTGGAGGTTGACAGTAAGTGGGGTCTACAACCTCGTCATTATCATCCTGTGTGTTCTCACACCCGTCGTCCTCAGAGCCAACCTTTTCCTGCCCCGACCGAAAAGTCAAGTTTTCGTTCCAATCAGGTATATCAGTCTCATCATCATCTTCCTCATTGTCTTCACAAACAGGAGTCACAGTTTGGGAATGAGGGTCTACAATATGCTCAGAACCTTCTTCATCTGGGCCTGGATCCGACTCACAAAGATTCTGGGCATCAGTGCAGATCATTTCCTCATCTGGATTCACAGAAGCTCTGGAGCAGACCTCTGATTCCCAGGCTATAGTATGCGTAAAAAGCTCTACAGACTCAACCATGTGTGTTACCCCTTGCTCAGACGGGCAGCTGGAGACTTGGGAGCTGTGAGGAAGCAAGTGCGATTGGGGTGACAACTCTGAGGACTGGAGTAGTTGTGATGTTGAAATTGACATGGAGGAGAGCCCACTTGAACGAGCACTTGATATCCGTTCAAGTACCTGCTGTTTTTGTGCCTCATCTGGAATTTTTGGCGATGCTTGTAAGAAAGGGATCATATCAGATTGTCCACGAAAAGAAGTAGACATCTTACTTTGGCTGGAAGATAGTCTGTCTCCTGCAGATGTTACTGTTGCTTTACCACCTACCCCACGGACACAACCTTTTTTTCCCTTTCCAACACGCCTATTCCCCTTTCCACCAGCAGCGGGCCTTTTGCCACTCATTTTAGTGCTTAACTAATTGGCAACTCTGTATCTGTAGTTGTTGGCACAACAACCGATGGATGAAAACCGAGCAGAACTGAGTAACCAAACTGTGGTACTAGGCCCAAAAATAATAATTGGATTAGATGCAGTGAAAATTGAGATACACAGGCGGTATAGTTTGTTTCGCAGGCAGGCTACTCTGCTGATGTGCAGACACTGCTCCTAGGCCCTAAACTATTAACTGGATTAAATGCAGTGAAAATTCAGATAGACAGGCGGTATAGTTTGTTTCACAGGCGGGCTATTCTGCTGACGTGCAGACTCTGCTCCTAGGCCCTAAACTATTAACTGGATTAGATGTAGTGAAAATAGAGATACGCAGGCGGTGTAGTTAATTTACCTTCACACTGAGCGACGCTGCAGCGATACCGACAATGATGTCGATCGCTGCAGCGTCGCTGTTTGGTCGCTGGAGAGCTGTCACACAGACAGCTCTCCAGCGACCAACGATCCCGAGGTCCCCGGTAACCAGGGTAAACATCGGGTTACTAAGCGCAGGGCCGCGCTTAGTAACCCGATGTTTACCCTGGTTACCAGCGTAAACGTAAAAAAACCAAACACTACATACTTACCTTCAGCTGTCTGTCCTCCGGCGCTCTGCTTTCCTCTGCACTGTCAGCGCCGGTCAGCCGGAAAGCAGAGCGGTGATGTCACCGCTCTGCTTTCTGGCTGGTTGGCGCTGACACAGGATGCAGGAGGAGTGCAGAGAAGCAGAGCGCCGGGGATAGACAGCGAAGGTAAGTATGTAGTGTTTGTTTTTTTAACGTTTACGCTGGTAACCAGGGTAAACATCGGGTTACTAAGCGCGGCCCTGCGCTTAGTAACCCGATGTTTACCCTGGTTACCAGTGAAGACATCGCTGGATCGGCGTCACACACGCCGATCCAGCGATGTCAGCGGGAATTCCAGCGACGAAATAAAGTTCTGGACTTTCCTCAGCGACCAACGATCTCCCAGCAGGGGCCTGTTCGTTGGTCGCTATCACACATAACGATTTCCTTAACGATATCGTTGCTACATCACAAAAAGCAACGATATCGTTAACAATATCGTTATGTGTGACGGTAACTTTAGTTTCACAGGCGGGCTACTCTGCTGATGTGCAGACACTGCTCCTAGGCCCTAAACTATTAACTGGATTAGATGCAGTGAAAATAGAGATACACAGGCGGTGTAGTTAGTTTCACAGGCTGGCTACTCTGCTGACGTGCAGACACTGCTCCTAGGCCCTAAACTATTAACTGGATTAGATGCAGTGAAAATAGAGATACACAGGCGGTGTAGCTAGCTTCACAGGTGGGCTACTCAGATGGCTATCAGACAATGCTACTAGCCCAAAAGGATTGGCTGAGCCAGATTACACCAAATGCTGTGACAAACACTTGCACAGCACTGGCACAGACCTGCTTGGCAAACAGTGCTATGAACTGCTGTAACCTACCCTGAAAAGGGCTGATATTACAATTAGTCCCGAATCCTCCCAACTCCCTAAACCTATCTCTCTGACAATTAGCTCCAAAAAAATACTCTTAGGCCGGCGTCACACTTGCGAGTTTTACGGACGTAAGAGCGCAGAAACTACGTCCGTAAAACTCGCAAAAAATACGGCACAATTATTCTCTATGCCCCTGCTCCTATCTGCCGTATTTTACTGATCAGTATTATACGGCTTTCTACGGCCGTAGAAAATCGCAGCATGCTGCGTTTGTCACCGTATTGCGCAAATAAAACATCAATGAAAGTCTATGGAAGCCCCAAAAATACGGATTACACACGGACCAGCAGTGTGACTTGCGAGAAATACGCAGCGGTGTTAGAGAGAAAAGCCGGCAATTCAGTGCGGTGTACAGTAAAATCACACTGACAGCTGACATTAGAATAGGTAGAATAAATGTGTACACATAGAATAGGTATATATATAGTGGGGCAAAAAAGTATTTAGTCAGTCAGCAATAGTGCAAGTTCCACCACTTAAAAAGATGAGGGGCGTCTGTAATTTACATCATAGGTAGACCTCAACTATGGGAGACAAACTGAGAAAAAAAAATCCAGAAAAACACATTGTCTGTTTTTTTAACATTTTATTTGCATATTATGGTGGAAAATAAGTATCTGGTCAGAAACAAAATTTCATCTCAATACTTTGTAATATATCCTTTGTTGGCAATGACAGAGGTCAAACGTTTTCTGTAAGTCTTCACAAGGTTGCCACACACTGTTGTTGGTATGTTGGCCCATTCCTCCATGCAGATCTCCTCTAGAGCAGAGATGTTTTTGGCTTTTCGCTTGGCAACACGGACTTTCAACTCCCTCCAAAGGTTTTCTATAGGGTTGAGATCTGGAGACTGGCTAGGCCACTCCAGGATCTTGAAATGCTTCTTACGAAGCCACTCCTTCGTTGCCCTGGTGGTGTGCTTTGGATCATTGTCATGTTGAAAGACCCAGCCACGTTTCATCTTCAATGCCCTTGCTGATGGCAGGAGGTTTGCACTCAAAATCTCACGATACATGGCCCCATTCATTCTTTCATGTACCCGGATCAGTCGTCCTGGCCCCTGTGCAGAGAAACAGCCCCAAAGCATGATGTTTACACCACCATGCTTTACAGTAGGTATGGTGTTTGATGGATGCAACTCAGTATTCTTTTTCCTCCAAACACGACAAGTTGTGTTTCTACCAAACAGTTCCAGTTTGGTTTCATCAGACCATAGGACATTCTCCCAAAACTCCTCTGGATCATCTAAATGCTCTCTAGCAAACTTCAGACGGGCCCGGACATGTACTGGCTTAAGCAGTGGGACACGTCTGGCACTGCAGGATCTGAGTCCATGGTGGCGTAGTGTGTTACTTATGGTAGGCCTTGTTACATTGGTCCCAGCTCTCTGCAGTTCATTCACTAGGTCCCCCAGCGTGGTTCTGGGATTTTTGCTCACCGTTCTTGTGATCATTCTGACCCCAGATTTTGCGTGGAGCCCCAGATCGAGGGAGATTATCAGTGGTCTTGTATGTCTTCCATTTTCTAATTATTGCTCCCACTGTCGATTTCTTCACTCCAAGCTGGTTGGCTATCGCAGATTCAGTCTTCCCAGCCTGGTGCAGGGCTACAATTTTGTTTCTGGTAGGTCCTTTGACAGCTCTTTGTTCTTCACCATAGTGGAGTTTGGAGTCAGACTGTTTGAGGGTGTGCACAGGTGTCTTTTTATACTGATAACAAGTTTAAACAGGTGCCATTACTACAGGTAATGAGTGGAGGAAAGAGGAGACTCTTAAAGAAGAAGTTACAGGTCTGTGAGAGCCAGAAATCTTGATTGTTTGTTTCTGACCAAATACTTATTTTCCACCATAATATGCAAAAAAAATGATAAAAAAACAGACAATGTGATTTTCTGGATTTTTTTTTCTCAGTTTGTCTCCCATAGTTGAGGTCTACCTATGATGTAAATTACAGACGCCTCTCATCTTTTTAAGTGGTGGAACTTGCACTATTGCTGACTGACTAAATACTTTTTTGCCCCACTGTATATATGTATGTCAGCTAGTAAATTAAGGGGTTAAATGGCGGAAAAAATTGGCTTGGGCTCCCGCACAATTTTCTCCACCAGAGTAGTAAAGCCAGTGACTGAGGGCAGATATTAATAGCCTGGAGAGGGTCCACGGTTATTGGCCCCCCCTGGCTAAAAACACCTGCCCCCAGCTCGAGTTCATATGAGGACAACCAGCAGAGGGCGCCCTCTTATGATCTCGAGCCTGGGA
Source organism: Ranitomeya imitator (assembly GCF_032444005.1). Taxonomy (NCBI): domain Eukaryota; kingdom Metazoa; phylum Chordata; class Amphibia; order Anura; family Dendrobatidae; genus Ranitomeya; species Ranitomeya imitator. The sequence goes on along the minus strand of NC_091285.1, from coordinate 417,709,215 downwards.
GCTTTCTAGGAAAGTTCCCACGATCTTGGAACAGCCAGCAGAGGGCGCCTCACCGCAAATGAAGCTAAATATAGGTCATTGACCTACTTTACCTTCATTCGCTGGGGTTTTGCAGGCAGGAGTAGCACTGCCTTAGCAGAACTCCTGCCTGCAAAATATTTTAACCCCTTCAGATGGATCTACATCGTTGGACCTTACAGATCCTCGGAAGGTATGTATATTGTTGGTTTATTATTTTTTGTTAATTTACAGATCGAGGGTCTTCAGTGAGTGGAATGAGAGTAGAATAAATTAATACAACAACCTTTGTGATTTTTTCATTAAATTAATTTTTAATAATGTGTGTGTGTTTTTTTTAACCCTTTACTAGTATTGGATTAATAATGGATAGGTGTCATAATTGACGCCTCTCCATTATTAATTTGGCTTAATGTCACCTTACAATAGCAAGGTGGCATTAACCATTCATTACCCCATATCCCACCGCTACACGGGAATGGGAAGAGAGTGGCCAAGTGCCAGAATAGGCGCATCTTACAGATGTGCCTTTTCTGGGGTGGCTGGGGGCAGGTGTTTTTAGCCGGGGGGGGGGCAATAACCGTGGACCCTCTCCAGGCTATTAATATCTGCCCTCAGTCACTGGCTTTACTACTCTGGCGGAGAAAATTGTGCGGGAGCCCATGCCAATTTTTTCCGCCATTTAACCACTTAATTTACTAGCTAGAACGGCCAAATTTTGCATAGACACACTACTAACATTAGTAGTGTGGAATATGCAAAAAAAATGGTGATATGAGATGGTTTACTGTATGTAAACCAGGTCTCATATCATGTCGGGTTTAGGAAGGAGATAGCAAAAGCCGGTAATTGAATTACCGGCTTTCTGCTATATCGCGCTGTATGAAATATTAATATATATACATATATGTGTCTACTGACATATATATATATATATATATATATATAGACAGTATATATGTTTTTTTTTTTTTTTACACATGGATCCCTTGTATAGCCGTATGTCGGTTTTGCAAGCCTGCGATAAAAACACGCATTACGGCTGCCATACGGATTACATACGGAGGATGCCATGCGCAAAAAACGGTGACACACCCTGCCTATGGAGGAGCTACGGACCACTATTTTCGGGACTTTGCAGCGTATTACGGCCGTAATATACGGACCGTATTTTCATATGCTGTGTGTGACGCCGGCCTTAGTCTGTATAGCGCCCACAGCAGCAGCGGTGCCGTCTAACACTAAGCTGCAGCAGTGAGGAAATGGTGGCGGTGGGGCAAATGGCTGGTTCTTATAGGGCAAGGAGGACATGTGACATACACAGCCAATGACACTTGCCCTTCGTTGTGTGCATCACATGCACATTGCTGTGTGTGTGCGCACTGCTGATAGGCTGAGAGACTGCACTGCCCCACTGTAAATGCTGGAAAGAAAAAAAAATGTAGATCGGTGTTATTTCAGCACAGATCTATCCCCCCACCCCCACCCACTATACACTGAAACAGTCTATTAACAATGATAAACAGTTTTAATGTGCAAATCAAGCTAGGCTTTTGGTGAACGAACAGTTATCGAACTGAAACTCAAACAGCCAAATTTTAAGCAAATTGTTCGGGTTCGTCGAACGACTCGAACTCCACCCAAAACAGCTTGAATTTGAAATTGACAAACAGTTCGACTTGAGCACCGCTCATCTCTATTCAGGAACAGAGCAGTATGGTGAGGAGACTAATAACGATGAATAACATGAAGAAAACACCTATTTTTTGGGCATGGATAAATCGACCAAGGGGAGCAAGTAGCCACTTACAGTTAGCCGAAACACCAAGTGCCGGCCAATAGTTTTCTTCTTGATGATGTTGAATATGGGTAGTATCAGTTTACAAGTGATTTACCTCAGCAATCAACTGGAAACACTGCATAGAAGAATTTACCTGAAAACATTGGCTAATGACCTTGTTGAGTGGAGTGCTACACCAAAGAAGTCTGAAGATTAGTGGAACCCCCTCTTGCCTGCAAGTCAGGCTGAAAAGACTTCATCCCAAAAATGAAGAAATAAAGAAAAACTACCAACTCTCCCACCTCCCAAAAGGCATAGATGCACCACCTGCACCTTTGAAAATGGTGGCAGATGGATGTCAAAATATGAATGCAAAAACTGTCACAATGCGATCTGCCTGTCCAGTGCAGATTGTAGCTCCGGCATCCCTGAACACGTCTTCTCTCACATCACAGGGATGCCAACTCACTCATCATCCCACACTCCCTCCTTTTCCAGTTCCAGGTGCTGCCTGGGGCCTGCGCTTAGCATGCTTATCCCCGAAAAACTGTGCTTAGGCTGCGCAAATGCTCCATCCTAAAGTGTCTCCAGCCAATGGCTGGAAGACATTTATTATTTAAGGCACCTTCACCTGAACATAGTCCATGGAATCTACTGGCTCTGAGGCTTCCTTTATCTCAGACCTGTACCAGGAGGTCTCCTGTCAGAGAGTCCAGCAGGATAAAATCCTCTCCTACCTGCTGACAGTGTACACCCATCTAGATACGCTGACAACTCCAGCTGCATCCGCACCTTCAAAAGTGCATTTGGAAGTGCATATGAACAGCAAGGTGGATTGCTGTTGAGGGGAACTAGAGAAAAAAAAAATCTATAAATCTTCAGCATAGCGAGTGTGAGTGAGCGGAGTGTGACCAGAGCGTAAGTGTGGACGGCGGTAAGCGTGACTTGTGATTCAGTGACTTTGGAGTCAGGGAGTTTCCAAAGGAGGAATTACTGAATTGCTGTCTGTTTTGTATTAATACTTTGTATTTATTTATTTATTTTTTTTATTATTTAACTTTTCTGTCTGGTGCAATCCCCATTAGGAAATGTGCTCAACGATTGTTAATGCCATCCAGTGCACGTCTTGCCACATGTAAGCAGTCCTTGAGCAGCCGATCGAGGGTGCATACTGCTGTGCGAGATGTGAGCACGTTGTGCATTTGGAAACCCAGATTCTGAATCTAAATGTGCAGCTGGCAACATTGAGATCCATTGACAATATGGAGAGGAGTCTTCTGCTCACGGAGCAGACGCTCAATGGGACAGATGAGGGGGGGGATGGTAGGATGGAGCTGCAGGACGGTGAAGTAGCAAGCTGGGTGACAGTTAGGAAGCGGGGTAGAGGGAAGAGTGCCAGGGAGGCTAGTCCTGATCTGGAACACCCCAATAAGTTTGCCAAGTTGGCAGATGAGGGGGGTGCCAGTACAGGGGTAGCACTGCTGCAGCCAGGCTTGTCCTCTGAAAGCCGGAGGAGTGACTGCTCCAGTAAGGAGGGAAATAGGAGAGCAGGGCAGGCCAGACAGGTGCTGGTAGTGGGCGACTCAATTATTAGGGGAACAGATAGGGCAATCTGTCACAAAGACAGGGATCGTCGAACGGTGTGCTGCCTTCCTGGCGCTCGAGTTCGACACATCACTGATCAGGTGGACAGATTACTGGGAGGGGCTGGTGAGGACCCAGCGGTCATGGTGCACATTGGCACTAATGACAAAGTTAGAGGTAGGTGGAAGGTCCTTAAAGATGATTTCAGGGAATTAGGCTGCAAGCTGAAAGCAAGGACCTCCAACGTGGTATTCTCCGAAATACTGCCTGTAGCACGTGCCATGCCAGAGAGGCAACGGGAGATTAGGGAGGTTAATAAGTGGCTCAAGAATTGGTGTAGGCAGGAGGGGTTTGGGTTCCTGCAGAACTGGGCTGACTTCTCAGTTGGCTACAGGCTCTACGCTAGGGATGGACTGCACCTCAATGGGGAAGGTGCAGCTGTGCTGGGGGATAAAATGGCTAGAAGGTTGGAGGATTGTTTAAACTAGGGATTGGGGGGGAGGGTATTCAATTTATAGGAGGGGAAGATAGTGCAGACAGAGACCTGGGCACAAATAAGGAAGTTGTGGGTGGCGGTAGCATGGGGGGTGGGGTTAGAACAGTTAATAATTTAAGAAAGAGTAGAGGTACAGAGAGGAACATCAAGTGCATGTATACTAATGCCAGAAGCCTCGCCAACAAAATGGACGAATTAGAACTAATGTTGTTGGAGCATAATTATGACATGGTGGGGATATCTGAAACGTGGCTGGATGAGAGCCATGACAGGGCTGTTAACTTGCAGGGCTATAGTCTGTTCAGAAATGACCGTACAGATAAGCGAGGGGGTGGGGTGTGTCTATATGTAAAATCGTCCTTAAAACCCATCCGGTGTGATAATATAGGTGGATTTAATGAAAATGTAGAATCCCTGTGGGTGGAGATAAGGGGAGGGGGAAAAAATAATAAATTACTGATAGGGGTTTGTTATAAATCTCCAAAAATAATGGAAGCAATGGAGAATATCCTCATAAAGCAAATAGATGAAGCTGCGACTCAAGGAGAAGTCATTATTATGGGGGACTTCAACTACTCTGAAATAGATTGGGGAACAGAAACCTGCAGTTCCAGCAAAGGTAATCGGTTTTTGACAACTATGAGAGACAATTACCTTTCACAACTGGTTCAGGACTAGTGTTGAGCATTCCGATACCGCAAGTATCGGGTATCGGCCGATATTTGCTGTATCGGAATTCCGATACCGAATTCCGATACTTCCCGCGTATCAGATACAGGAATCGGAAGTTCCCAGAATTCAAACTGCACGCAGCAGCCAATGAGGAATGAATGGAAGTGTGGGCACATCCTGTTTAGCATGTTGGGCATGTAAGTACTGGCAAGGCTGTGATTGGCTGCTAAAATGATGTCAGTCTGCACTATAAAAAACGCTGCCGCCATTTTGTGCTCACTCTGCTGTGATTTCAGTTAGGGACAGGACGCTGTGTTCTAACTGAGGGCCAGTTGAGATAGATAATTGCTTTATTTTGCTTTCCCAAGGCTAATTTAGCAAAACGCTGTGTGTTGTTCACTGTTCACCTTGCTCTTGCCTTGCAGCGCTGTTTTAACAGCGTTCTGCAAGGTCTCTGTGTGTGTGTGTGTGCAGCTCACTCTGTAGTCTGTGTGCAGCCATATACCCGGTTGTATTCAGCTCAGGGGGGGTTCACACTGCCTCATACAGTGCTATCCATTGTCCTTTTTTGCTCATAGTGCAGCCTGCTGCACATTTTTTCTAAAATTTCCTATTAGTGTTTTTCCACCCATCTGTAGCTAAATAGTGGAAAAACACTACATAGGATAACCTAGAGGAGGGTTTTTGGGCCTTGCAGCACCGTTTACGGCTGTCTGCACGGTCCCCGTGTGTGTTAAAGTCGCTCTGTAGCCTGATCTGCATAAAAAAAAAGTAAAGTTCACCAAACACCACTTAACACTTGTGTAGGCCACATTTTATCAATAATAAAGTCTAGTCCACATTTTACAACATTAGTGTTTCTTACACCTGTTAGGAGGAGCATTTCAGGAATAAGCACACTATAGCCTTAGTACTTTTCTGCTTATCTTTATCTGTCAACCAAGATGAAGAGGGCAGGGAGTAAGGCACGTGGGCGTGGGCGCGGAGCAGGGAGAGGAGCAGGGAGAGGACGTGGTAATTCTGTGCCTGCTGCGGGCACCGGTGACTCATCATCACTCAGTTTCAGCAGGGAACAGTCCTTCATGCGCAGCTTTGTCGGAGAGCGCCGTGCACCGCTGCTGCGTGAAGATCAAATTGAAGCTGTTGTCGGATGGATGGCAGCTAACGCATTGGCATCGACTTCAATTAGTGCCACATCCTCTCAGGCACAGACCACTGGATAGCAGCCATCTGTCTCTTCACCACCTGCCAAATTGGCCAGACAGTCAGAGAGCCCAGGACAGGTGCCGTCTCTACTCCTGTTCTCTGAATCTCTTGGCTTGGAAACAGGGGGCCAGCCAAGCAGCATTGGAGAAATGGAAGAAGAGGCAGTGTGCAGTGATGCCCAACAGCTTTGTCTCTCTGACTCTGAAGAGGCGGGTGGGCCAGTGCCTGCGGTGACCACAGCGCAGTACGCATCTGATGATGAAACTCAGGTGCCGCTTTCTGGTGCGTACTGTGCTGCCGAGACTACCCAGGAGGAGCAGTTGGTGGCAGAGGGTAGTGGAGATGATGAGGTCCTTGACCCATTGTGGCGTGAGGAACAGGAAGGTGGTGGGAGCAGCTCTGAGGAAGAGATTCCCCTTACGGGCCAAAGAGGGAGAGGGAGGGGGAAGACTGCGGAGCCTGTAGCCTCCACTTTGGCACCCGTTAGGAGCCTGTCTCTTTCAAAAGCCAAAAATGGCGCTCCCAAGACTTGCAGTGCCTGGTCCTTTTTTGACACAGTTGCAGATGACATTTGTTTTGTCAAATGCAAGCTGTGTCATCAGAAAGTCAAAAGAGGTAAAAGTGTCAGCAACCTCAATACCACAAATATGTGGAAACGTGCGGAACAGGCACGCGGTGGAGTTACAAAAACACACTGAAGACCTAGGCCAACCAACAGCGGCAACTACCACCTCTTCAGCTCGTGTTGCCTCTTCCTCCAGCTCACGCACAGCTGGTTTGGCTTCCTCCCAGGATCGCCATGGAAGAACCTCTGGCACTGTTGTCCAGAGACTTAGTGTAATTCCACCCACAGCACCACATTCCCAGTCATCCTCACACTCCCAGTCTACTCTACAGCCATCGGTAGTACAGGCATGGGAGAAAAGGCGGGCATTCTCGGCCAACCACCCCCGAGCACAGGCTCTGAATGCAGGCATTGCCAAACTTCTGTCCCTGGAAATGCTCTCATTCAGGCTGGTGGAGACTGACAGCTTCCGTGACTTGATGGCATTGGCAGTCCCACAGTACAAGGTGCCCAGCCGCTTTTACTTCAGCAGGCAAGCTGTCCCTGCCCAAGCATGTGGAGGGACACATAAAACACGCGCTACTTAACGCCATCAGTAGCAAGGTCCACCTCACCACCGATGCGTGGACCAGTCAACATGGCCAGGGGCGATACGTTTCCCTCACTGCCCATTGGGTTAATGTTGTTGAGCCAGGTACAGATCGTGCGAGTGGAGCAGGACGTGTCCTGCCCACTCCAAGGATTGCAGGAATCCTGTCTGTACGCATTGACTCCTCCTCATACACAAGTTCCTCAGAATCATCGCTGCAGGAGCCATCACAGTCCACCTCCACATGGACACGTGAACGTTTACCTCTGACCGACATGAGCACAGCCGTGGCCAAACGTCAACAGGCCGTCTTGAAACTAGTTTCATTGGGGAATCGAAGCCACACAGCGCAGGAGCTCTGGAATGCCATCAAGCAGGAGAGCGATGTGTGGTTAGTGCCAGCGAATCTCCAGCCAGGCATGGTAGTGTGTGACAATGGCCGAAATCTGGTGGCAGCTTTGGCCATTGGCAACCTCACTCACATCCCATGTCTGGCACATGTGCTCAATTTGGTTGTGCAGAGTTTTCTGAGGGACTATCCGGATCTTGATGCACTGCTGCACAAGGTCCGCCTAGAGTGTGCTCACTTGCGGCGTTCCAGCTTGGCAAGATCCCGCATTGCTGCTCTGCAGCGCCGATTCCCCCTTCCGGAACACCGCATCATATGTGACCTACCTACCAGGTGGAATTCCACGTTACATATGTTGGAGCGGTTGTGTGAGCAGCAGTAAGCAGTAATGGAGTACCAGCTGCATCAGGCGCAAAAAAGAAGCAGTCAGCGCCGATCAGACTTCACAACCACAGAGTGGGCCACTATGAAGGACGTCTGCCAGGTTTTGCATCCTTTCGATTATTCCACGCGGATAGCAAGTGCAGATGATGCACTAGTCAGCATGACTGTCCCCCTTATCTGCCTGCTTCAACAAACTTTGCAAGAGTTAAGGGATGATGTTGTGGAAGAGGTGGAGGATGAGGAGTCACCTTTTCCATCAGCTTCTGGAGAGTCAGCGCCACGTGGTTCCTCACAAAGGGGTACGCAGGGGCCACTTTGTGAGGAGGATGAGGAGGAGTCAATGGAGGAGGAAGACCTCCGTCCAGAGGAGGGAGTGAGACAATTGTCCAGTGGTCAGTGTGTACAGCGAGGGTGGGGTGATGACGAGCGGGCAGAGATCATGTCTCAAGCAGGGGACAGCGTTTCTGGGCCAGTTGGCAGTCTGCAGCACATGGTGGATTTCATGCTGCAGTGCCTGAGAAACGACCGCCGCATCGACCACATTCTCAACATGCCTGATTATTGGGTGTTCACCCTCCTCGATCCTCGCTACCGGGACAACGTTCAAAACCTCATCCCAGCGTTGACCCGGGAGCGTAAAATGCGGGAGTACCACGACACACTGGTGAATTCCATCATCTTCTCCAGTCCAACTGAGAGGAGTGCTGCTAGTGCTTTACAAAGCAGCTCAGTGCGTCGAGGCAGTGGGGGAGGCTCTGCAAAAAGAGGGAGCAGAAGCAGTGCCTCTGCCCAAGGCAAGCCCAGTATGGCACAACTGTGGCAAAGTTTTGTGTGCCCACCCCAAATGTCTACACCATCACCGGTGGCTCCAGTCAGCAGGAGGCAACAGTTCCGTCAGATGGTGACAGACTATATGGCTTGCCCTCTTACTGTACTCCCAGACGGCTCTTCCCCGTTCAAGTTTTGGGTCTCTAAGCTGGATACATGGCCAGAGCTAAGCCAGTATGCATTGGAGGTGCTGGCTTGCCCTGCAGCTAGTGTCTTATCGGAACGTGTCTTTAGTGCTGCAGGTTGTGTACTAACAGACCGTCGCATGCGACTATCCTCCGATAACGTTGACCGGCTTACTTTCCTGAAAATGAACCAGGCCTGGATCTCGCAGGAATTTGCCACTCCTCTGCCTGATTAAGTAATTGGGTGTCATCCAGGTCTCCTGATGTGTTCATCTTTCTACCACCTGAACGGCTATTCCTGGGCTCCAACACCGCCAGTTGCGGCTCAGAAGTGCAGGCTGCACAGTCAAAACATACGACCCTGTTATGACCCCAATGGCGAGGGTCTCAGAGGAACGTGGAAGTCTGCAAGATACAAAAATCCAGCTCATAGGGCAGTGGTAACTGGGTTGACCATATATCTACTCCTAACGCCAACACTAGAAGTAGCTGGGGGTCATACCTACGTTGATCCTAGATGACTCGCGCCAGCCGGAGAATCTAAATACCCCTAGTAGAGGAAAACAAAGACCTCTCTTGCCTCCAGAGAAAGGGACCCCAAAGCAGGATAGAAGCCCCCCACAAATAATAACGGTGAGGTAAGAGGAAATGACAAACACAGAAATGAACCAGGTTTAGCACAGAGAGGCCCGCTAACTAATAGCAGAATATAGAAAGGTAACTTATATGGTCAACAAAAAACCCTATCAAAAATCCACACTGGAAATTCAAGAACCCCCGAACCGTCTAACGGTCCGGGGGGAGAACACCAGCGCCCTAGAGCTTCCAGCAAAAGTCAGGATACAGATTAGGAACAAGCTGGACAAAAATACAAAACCAAAAACAAATAGCAAAAAGCAAAGTAATTGACTTAGCTGAATAACCGGACCAGGATCAGTAGACAAGAGCACAGCAGATTAGCTCTGATAACTACGTTGCCAGGCATAGAACTGAGTGTCCAGGGAGCTTATAAAGCAACGCCCCTAACTAACGACCCAGGTGCGGATAAAAGGAAAGACAGAAAAACCAGAGTCAAAAAACTAGTAACCACTAGAGGGAGCCAAAAAGCAAATTCACAACAGTACCCCCCCCTTAGTGAGGGGTCACCGAACCCTCACCACGACCACCAGGGCGATCAGGATGAGCGGCATGAAAGGCACGAACTAAATCGGCCGCATGAACATCAGAGGCGACCACCCAGGAATTATCCTCCTGACCATAGCCCTTCCACTTGACCAGGTACTGAAGTCTTCGCCTGGAGAGGCGAGAATCCAAGATCTTCTCCACCACGTACTCCAACTCGCCCTCAACCAACACCGGAGCAGGAGGCTCAGCAGAAGGAACTACAGGCACAACGTACCGCCGCAACAAGGACCTATGAAATACATTGTGAATAGCAAACGACACAGGAAGATCCAGACGAAAAGATACAGGATTAAGGATTTCCAATATCTTGTAAGGACCAATAAAACGAGGTTTAAATTTGGGAGAGGAGACCTTCATAGGAACAAAGCGGGAAGAAAGCCATACCAAATCCCCAACGCGTAGTCGGGGACCCACACCGCGGCGGCGGTTGGCAAAGCGCTGAGCCCTCTCCTGTGACAACTTCAAGTTGTCCACCACATGATTCCAGATCCGCTGCAACCTATCCACCACAGAATCCACCCCAGGACAGTCAGAAGACTCCACATGACCTGAAGAAAAGCGAGGATGGAAACCAGTGTTGCAGAAAAAAGGCGAAACCAAGGTGGCGGAACTAGCCCGATTATTAAGGGCAAACTCAGCCAACGGCAAGAATGTCACCCAATCGTCCTGATCAGCAGAGACAAAACACCTCAAATAAGCCTCCAAAGTCTGATTGGTTCGCTCCGTCTGTCCATTAGTCTGAGGATGGAAAGCAGAGGAAAACGACAAATCAATGCCCATCCTACTACAAAAGGATCGCCAGAACCTGGAAACGAACTGGGATCCTCTATCTGACACAATATTCTCAGGGATGCCGTGCAAACGAACCACGTTCTGGAAAAACACAGGAACCAGATCGGAAGAGGAAGGCAGCTTAGGCAAAGGAACCAAATGGACCATCTTGGAGAAGCGATCACATATCACCCAGATAACAGACATGCCCTGAGATAGCGGAAGATCAGAAATGAAATCCATGGAGATATGTGTCCAAGGTCTCTTCGGGACAGGCAAGGGCAAGAGCAACCCGCTGGCACGAGAACAGCAAGGCTTAGCTCTAGCACAAGTCCCACAGGACTGCACAAATGACCGCACATCCCTTGACAAAGAAGGCCACCAAAAGGACCTGGCCACCAGATCTCTGGTGCCAAAAATTCCCGGGTGACCTGCCAACACCGAGGAATGAACCTCGGAAATGACTCTGCTGGTCCACTTATCCGGAACAAACAGTCTGTTAGGTGGACAAGACTCAGGCCTATCAGCTTGAAATCTCTGCAACACACGTCGCAGATCCGGAGAAATAGCTGATAAGATAACTCCATCCTTAAGAATACCAACAGGATCAGCGACTCCAGGAGCATCAGGCACAAAGCTCCTAGAAAGAGCATCGGCCTTCACATTCTTTGAACCTGGTAAATACGAGACAACAAAATCAAAGCGGGAGAAAAACAATGACCAGCGGGCCTGTCTCGGATTAAGGCGTTTAGCAGACTCGAGATACATCAGATTTTTGTGATCAGTCAAGACCACCACACGATGCTTAGCACCCTCGAGCCAATGACGCCACTCCTCAAATGCCCACTTCATGGCCAACAACTCCCGATTGCCCACATCATAATTTCGCTCGGCAGGCGAAAACTTCCTAGAGAAAAAGGCACAAGGTTTCATAACAGAGCAACCAGGGCCTCTCTGCGACAAAACGGCCCCTGCTCCAATCTCCGAAGCATCCACCTCAACCTGAAAGGGAAGTGAGACATCGGGCTGGCACAAAACAGGCGCCGAAGTAAACCGGCGTTTCAACTCCTGGAAAGCCTCCACGGCAGCAGGAGCCCAGTTAGCTACATCGGAGCCCTTCTTGGTCATATCCGTCAAAGGTTTCACAACGCTAGAAAAATTAGCGATAAAACGACGGTAGAAGTTAGCGAAACCCAAGAACTTCTGAAGACTCTTAACTGACGAGGGCTGAGTCCAATCAAGAATAGCTCGGACCTTGACCGGGTCCATCTCCACAGCAGAAGGGGAAAAAATAAACCCCAAAAAGGGAACCTTCTGTACACCAAAGAGACACTTTGAGCCTTTGACAAACAAAGAATTTTCACGCAAAATTTTAAAGACCAACCTGACCTGCTCCACATGCGAGTCCCAATCATCAGAAAAAACCAAAATATCATCCAGATAAACGATCAAAAATTTATCCAGATACTTCCGGAAAATGTCATGCATAAAGGACTGAAAAACTGAAGGCGCATTGGAGAGCCCAAAAGGCATCACCAAGTACTCAAAATGACCTTCGGGCGTATTGAATGCGGTTTTCCATTCATCACCTTGCTTAATGCGCACAAGGTTGTACGCACCACGAAGGTCTATCTTGGTGAACCACTTGGCACCTTTAATTCGGGCAAACAAGTCAGACAACAGCGGCAGAGGATACTGAAATTTGACAGTGATCTTATTTAAAAGCCGATAATCAATACAAGGCCTCAAAGATCCGTCCTTTTTAGCCACAAAAAAGAATCCTGCACCAAGAGGGGAAGAAGACGGACGAATATGTCCTTTCTCCAAAGACTCCTTGATATACGAACGCATAGCGGTATGTTCAGGTACCGACAGATTAAAGAGTCTTCCCTTAGGAAATTTACTGCCTGGAATCAAATCTATAGCACAGTCACAGTCCCTATGAGGAGGCAATGCACTGGACCTGGACTCGCTAAAGACATCCTGATAATCAGACAAATACTCCGGAACTTCCGAAGGCGTAGAAGAAGCAATAGACACAGGCAGGATATCCCCATGAATACCACGACAGCCCCAACTAGAAACTGACATAGCCTTCCAGTCCAGGACGGGATTATGGGTCTGTAACCATGGCAGCCCTAAAACAACCAAATCATGCATTTTATGTAAAACAAGAAAACGTATCACCTCGCGGTGTTCAGGAGTCATGCACATGGTAACCTGTGTCCAATACTGCGGTTTATTTGCTGCCAATGGCGTAGCATCAATACCCCTAAGAGGAATAGGATTTTCTAATGGTTCAAGAGTAAAACCACAGCGCTTAGCAAATGACAGATCCATAAGACTCAGGGCAGCACCTGAATCTACAAACGCCATGACAGGATAAGACGACAGTGAGCAAATCAAAGTTACAGACAGAATAAATTTAGGTTGCAAATTTCCAGCGGTGACCGGACCAACAACCTTAGCTATACGTTTAGAGCATGCTGAGATAACATGTGTAGAATCACCACAGTAGTAGCACAAGCCATTCCGGCGTCTATGAATTTTCCGCTCATTTCTGGTCAGGATTCTATCACATTGCATTAAATCAGGTGTCTGTTCAGACAACACCATGAGGGAATTTGCGGTTTTTCTATCACATTGCACCGAATTAGGTGTCTGTTCAGACAACACCATGAGGGAATTTGCGGTCTTGCGCTCCCGCAATCGCCGGTCAATTTGAATAGCCAGTGCCATAGCATCATTCAGACCTGTGGGAATGGGAAAACCCACCATAACATCTTTAATGGCATCAGAAAGACCATTTCTAAAATTAGCGGCCAGTGCACAGTCGTTCCAATGTGTCAGCACGGACCATTTCCGAAATTTTTGGCAATACACTTCAGCCTCGTCCTGCCCCTGAGACATAGCCAGCAGGGCCTTTTCTGCCTGAATCTCAAGATTGGGTTCCTCATAAAGTAAACCGAGCGCCAGAAAAAACGCATCAATATCAGCCAATGCCGGATCTCCTGGCGCCAGCGAAAAAGCCCAATCTTGAGGGTCACCCCGTAAGAACGAAATAACAATTTTTACTTGCTGAGCGGAGTCTCCAGATGAACAGGGTCTCAGGGACAAAAACAATTTACAATTATTCTTGAAATTCCTAAACTTAAACCTGTCTCCGGAAAACAGTTCAGGAATCGGTATCTTAGGTTCTGACCCAGGACTTCTGATAACATAATCTTGTATGCCCTGCACACGAGTAGCCAGCTGGTCCACACTTGTAATCAAGGTCTGGACATTCATGTCTGCAGCAAGCATAAGCCACTCTGAGGTAAAGGGGATGAAGAAAAAAAAAAAAAAAAAAAAAAAATGAGAGAGGAGAAAAAAAAAAAACTCAGAATCTTCTTTCTTATAATCCCTCTTTTGCAATGCATTAAACATTTAATATAGGCCTGGCAAACTTTTATGACCCCAATGGCGAGGGTCTCAGAGGAACGTGGAAGTCTGCAAGATACAAAAATCCAGCTCATAGGGCAGTGGTAACTGGGTTGACCATATATCTACTCCTAACGCCAACACTAGAAGTAGCTGGGGGTCATACCTACGTTGATCCTAGATGACTCGCGCCAGCCGGAGAATCTAAATACCCCTAGTAGAGGAAAACAAAGACCTCTCTTGCCTCCAGAGAAAGGGACCCCAAAGCAGGATAGAAGCCCCCCACAAATAATAACGGTGAGGTAAGAGGAAATGACAAACACAGAAATGAACCAGGTTTAGCACAGAGAGGCCCGCTAACTAATAGCAGAATATAGAAAGGTAACTTATATGGTCAACAAAAAACCCTATCAAAAATCCACACTGGAAATTCAAGAACCCCCGAACCGTCTAACGGTCCGGGGGGAGAACACCAGCGCCCTAGAGCTTCCAGCAAAAGTCAGGATACAGATTAGGAACAAGCTGGACAAAAATACAAAACCAAAAACAAATAGCAAAAAGCAAAGTAATTGACTTAGCTGAATAACCGGACCAGGATCAGTAGACAAGAGCACAGCAGATTAGCTCTGATAACTACGTTGCCAGGCATAGAACTGAGTGTCCAGGGAGCTTATAAAGCAACGCCCCTAACTAACGACCCAGGTGCGGATAAAAGGAAAGACAGAAAAACCAGAGTCAAAAAACTAGTAACCACTAGAGGGAGCCAAAAAGCAAATTCACAACACGACCCAGTGTTATTGGGTTTCAGTAACGTCAGCTGATCCCCAGCTGTGTAGCCGGCAATGTGTCCTGCGACCGCCACGCTGGCACAACATCCTAAATGTAAGGGAACCTGTCCCCCCCCCCCGGCATTTGTTACTGAAAGAGCCATCTTGTGCAGCAGTAATGTTGCACAAGGAAAAGGTAGCTCTTTTAGTTTAGCTCCTTGCACACGCAGAACTTAACACTTATAAAATGTGTTCACTTATACCGTTATACCGTCCCGGAGCTGGGACTTTCCTTCATAATGTGACGCAGCACAGCCGTCATTCCTAACCCCTTGGTGCCATGCGCTGCCTCCTCAGCGTTGTTTTAAGCTGTCAAGGAGCCTGCGCTGTTCTGTTATCCCTTGGCCATGGCCAATTTGCGCTGCCTGTCTTCTGACATAATTTGGTGTCAGGATGGCTGCGCCTGTGCGCCCGCGCTGCCCGAGAACCCGCCTCGCAGTGTCTTCTGATTGAATCACACTGCGAGCCTGGGATCCATGGGCATGCGCTGTGCATATCTTCACCTCGGGCTCTCGCTCATCTCCCTCAGCCTTCTTTAGACTGTGCGCCGTCAGCTGATCCCTAATAGCATGCCACGGCCGTGACGCCGCACAGTCTGAAGAAGAGGGAAGGAGGGGAGTGAGAGGCGAGGATATGCACTGTGCATGCCCATGGATCCAAGGCCCCAGTGGGATTACAATAGACTACACTGCGAGGTGAGATCTGGAGCAGCGTGGACGCACAGGCACTGACAGCCTGACACCAAATTATGTGAGAAGACAGGCAGCGCAAATTGGTCATGGCCAAATGATAACAGACCAGCGCAGGCTCCGTGACAGCTTAAAACAACGCTGAGGAGGCAGCGCACGACACCAAGGGGATAGGAATGACAGCTGTGCTGTGTCCCATAACGAAGGAAATTCCCACCTCCGGGACGGTTTTACGGTATAAGGGGACACATTTTTAGTGTTTACTTCTGTGTTTGCAAGGAGCATAATTAAAAGAGCAACCTTTTCCTTTTGCATCCTTAGTGCTGCACAAGATGGCTCTTTCAGCTACAAACGTCTTGGGGGGGGTTAAAGGTTCCCTTTCAACTTGCTCCAACCAGGCTTCGGCCTACACTCTGTTCCTCTGCTCCTCCTGCTGTCCCTGGGCTCTAACACCGCCAGTTGGTGCCTGGAAGTGCTGTGTGCACAGTCAACAGTCGCTCCTCTGTTATTGGGGTTCGGTAACGTCAGCTGATCCCCAGCTGTGTGGGTGCGGCAATACCTCCAATCTGCTCCTCCTGCTGTCCCTGGGCTCTAACACTGCCAGTTGGTGCCTGGAAGTGCTGTGTGCACAGTCAACAGTCGCTCCTCTGTTATTGGGGTTCAGTAACGTCAGCTGATCCCCAGCTGTGTGTGCGGCAATACCTCCAATCTGCTCCTCCTGCTGTCCCTGGGCTCTAACACCGCCAGTTGGTGCCTGGAAGTGCTGTCTGCACAGTCAACAGTCGCTCCTCTGTTATTGGGGTTCAGTAACGTCAGCTGATCCCCAGCTGTGTGTGCTACAATACCTCCAATCTGCTCCTCCTGCTGTCCCTGGGCTCTAACACCGCCAGTTAGTGCCTGGAAGTGCTGTGTGCACAGTCAACAGTCACTCCTCTGTTATTGGGGTTCAGTAACGTCAGCTGATCCCCAGCTGTGTGTGCGGCAATACCTCCAATCTTCTTCTCCTGCTGTCCCTGGGCTCTAACACCGCCAGTTGGTGCCTGGAAGTGCTGTGTGCACAGTCAACAGTCGCTCCTCTGTTATTGGGGTTCAGTAACGTCAGCTGATCCCCAGCTGTGTGTGCGGCAATACCTCCAATCTGCTCCTCCTGCTGTCCCTGGGCTCTAACACCGCCAGTTGGTGCCTGGAAGTGCTGTGTGCACAGTCAACAGTCGCTCCTCTGTTATTGGGGTTCAGTAACGTCAGCTGATCCCCAGCTGTGTATCTGGCAACGTGTCATGCGACCGCCACGCTGGCACAACTAAAATGTAAGGGAACCTGTCCCCCCCACCCCCTAGGCGTTTGTTACTGAAAGAGCCACCTTGTGCAGCACTAATACTGCACAAGGAAAAGGTCGCTCTTGAAATTATGCTCCTTGGAAACGCTGAACTACACACTCATGTAATGTGTCCCCTCACACCGTCTAACCGTCCCGGAGGTGGGACTTTCCTTTGTAATGTGACGTAGCACAGCCGTCATTCCTACCCCCTTGGCACCGTGCGCTGCCTCCTTAGCGTTGTTTGATTCCGACATGGACCCTGCGCTGTTATGTTATCCCTTGGCCATGCACAGTGGAGCATAATTTTAGGAGCAACCATTTTCCATGTGCAGTATTACTGCTGTACAAGATGGCTCTTTCAGCAACAAATGCCTGGGGGGGGGGTTAAAGGTTCCCTTGCAACTTGCTCCACTGCAGGCTTCGGCCTACACTCTGCTCCTCTTTGGTTCCCTGGGTTTCAACACTGTCAGTTGCCACCTGGAAGTGTTGTCTACACAGAAAAAACACTAGCTGATGTGTCAGTGGGGTTCAGCACCGCCAGCTGTTCCCCTGCTGTGTAGTCGGCAACGTGTCCAGCACAAGCCACGCTGGCACAACAGAACAAAAGCTGCCACCAGTGCAGGCTTCGGCCTACACTCTGCTCCTCTCCTCCTCCTGCTGCCCCTGGGCTCTAACACCGCCATTTTTTACCCGGACGTGCTAGCTGCACAGAGAAAAACACCAGCCAATGTGTTCGTGGGGTTCAGCACCGCCAGCTGTTCCCCTGCTGTGTAGCCGGCAATGTGACCTGCAAACGCCACGCAGGCACCTGAACTGAAATTAAAGGGACCCTGACCCCCACCCCCAGGTGTTTCTATGTATAACAGCCACCTTGTACAGCAGTACTGCTGCATTTGTACAAGGTGGCTGACTTTTTCTCCTTGCCCACGTGGAACTCAACACGTACAAAATGTGTCTCATTACAGACCATTTCACTGCCCCTGAGGTGTGATTCTCCTTTATAAATGACACGCAGCACCCCCCTTGGTAGCGCTGCCCGTCTTCTGACATCATTGTTTGGCTGCCTGTGCCTGTGAGTCCGCCCTGCCCGACACAACCCCCCTCGTTGTCTCATATATTTTGGCTGCGAGGGTGTGATTGATGGGCATGTGCAGTGCATATGTTCGCCTGTCTTAACTCATCTCCTTCCGCCTTCTTCAGACTGTGCGGCCTCATGGCCGTGGTAGGCGATAAGGGATCAGCTGAGGCCACCCAGTCTGAAGCAGGTGTAAGGACATGTGTGAGCGGCAAACATATTTACTGCGCAAGGCCACAAATCCCAGCTCTGCAGTGTGACTTTATTAAAAGACACTGCGGGTCTGGGATTCATGGCCATTGCTTACCGCACCGGCCAACATGAAATGAGGTGAGAAGACAGGCAGCGCTCACAGCGCATGGCCAAGGGATCACAATAGCGCAGACTCCTGTACAGCAAATAACAACGCTCAGGAGGCTGCGCCCAGCACCAAGGCGTTATTTATGTGCACCTGTGCTGCGTCTCCTTAAAAAGACAAGTCATGCCTCCAATACAGTTCTACTGTACAATGGGCAAAATAGTGTACGTCTTTCATTCTGGGTGTGCAATGAGCAAAACTTAAAGAGCAACCTTTCACTTGTGGAGCATTACTGCTGCACAAGGTGTGGCTCTTCAACATTGTAACACCTGAGGGTGGGTTAAAGGTTACCTTTGAAATTGGTTCAATTAGGCTTCGGCCTACACTCTGCTCCTCCTGCAGACCCTGGGCTCTAACAACGCCAGTTGGGGCCCAGAAGTGTGGGCTGCACAGAGAAAAACACCCGCCATTGTGTCAGTGGGATTCAGCAACGCCAGCTGTTCCCCTGCTGTGTAGTCGGCATCGTGTCCAGCACAAGCCACGCTGGCACAACAGAACAAAAGCTGCCACCAGTGCAGGCTTCGGCCTACACTCTGCTCCTCTCCTCCTCCTGCTGCCCCTGGGCTCTAACACCGCCAGTTTTTGCCCGGACGTGCTAGCTGCACAGAGAAAAACACCAGCCAATGTGTTAGTGAGGTTCAGCACCGCCAGCTGTTCCCCTGCTGTGTAGCTGGTAATGTGACCTGCAAACGCCACGCAGGCACAACAGAACAAAAGCTGCCACCAGTGCAGGCTTCAGCGTACACTATGCTCCTCTCCTCCTCCTGCTGACCCTGGGCTCTAACACCGCCAGTTGGGGCCCGGACGTGCTAGCTGCACAGAGAAAAACACCAGCCAATGTGTTAGCAGGGTTCAGCACCGCCAGCTGTTCCCCTGCTGTGTAGCTGGTAATGTGACCTGCAAACGCCACGCAGGCACCTGAACTGAAATTAAAGGGACCCTGACCCCCACCCCCAGGTGTTTCTATGTATAACAGCCACCTTGTACAGCAGTACTGCTGCATTTGTACAAGGTGGCTGACTTTTTCTCCTTGCCCACATTGAATTTAACACGTACAAAATGTGTCTCATTACAGACCATTACAATGTCCCTGAGGTGTGACTTTCCTTTTTAATGACACGCAGCATCCCCCTTGGTAGCGCTGCCCGTCTTCTGACATCATTGGTTGGCTGCCTGTGCCTGTGCGTCCGCCCTGCCCGAAACAACGCCCCTCGTTGTCTCATATATTTTGACTGCGAGGGTGTGATTGATGGGCATGTGCAGTGCATATGTTCGCCTGTCTTAACTCATCTCCTTCCGCCTTCTTCAGACTGTGCGGCCTCATGGCCGTGGTAGGCGATAAGGGATCAGCTGAGGCCGCCCAGTCTGAAGCAGGTGTAAGGACATGTGTGAGCGGCAAACATATTTACTGCGCAAGGCCACAAATCCCAGCTCTGCAGTGTGACTTTATTAAAAGACACTGCGGGTCTGGGATTCATGGCCATTGCTTACCGCACCGGCCAACATGAAATGAGGTGAGAAGACAGGCAGCGCTCACAGCGCATGGCCAAGGGATCACAATAGCGCAGACTCCTATACAGCAAATAACAACGCTCAGGAGGCTGCGCCCAGCACCAAGGCGTTATTTATGTGCACCTGTGCTGCGTCTCCTTAAAAAGACAAGTCATGCCTCCAATACAGTTCTACTGTACAATGGGCAAAATTGTGTACGTCTTTCATTCTGCGTGTGCAATGAGCAAAATTTAAAGAGCAACCTTTCACTTGTGGAGCATTACTGCTGCACAAGGTGTGGCTCTTCTACATTGTAACACCTGAGGGTGGGTAAAAGATTACCTTTGAAATTGGTTCAATTAGGCTTCGGCCTACACTCTGCTCCTCCTGCAGACCCTGGGCTCTAACTACGCCAGTTGGGGCCTGGAAGTGCAGGCTGCACAGAGAAAAACACCCGCCATTGTGTCAGTGGGCTTCAGCACCGCCAGCTATTTTCCTGCTGTGTAGCCGGCATCGTGTCCAGCATAAGCCACGCTGGCACAACAGACCAAAAGCTGCCACCAGTGCAGGCCGCGGCCTACACTCTGCTCCTCTCCTCCTCCTGCTGACCCTGGGCTCTAACACCGCCAGTTTTTGCCTGGACGTGCTAGCTGCACAGAGAAAAACACCAGCCAAGGTGTCAGTGGGGTTCAGCACCGCCAGCTGTTCCCCTGCTGTGTAGCCGGCAACGTGTCCAGCACAAGCCACGCTGGCACAACAGAACAAAAGCTGCCACCAGTGCAGGCGTCGGCCTACATTCTGCTCCTCTCCTCCTCCTGCTGACCCTGGGCTCTAACACCGCCAGTTTTTGCCCGGACGTGCTAGCTGCACAGAGAAAAACACCAGCCAAGGTGTCAGTGGGGTTCACCACCGCCAGCTGTTCCCCTGCTGTGTAGCTGGCAACGTGTCCAGCACAAGCCAAGCTGGCACAACAGAACAAAAGCTGCCACCAGTGCAGGCTTCGGCCTACACTCTGCTCCTCTCCTCCTCCTGCTGACCCTGGGCTCTAACACTGCCAGTTTTTGCCCGGACGTGCTAGCTGCACAGAGAAAAACACCAGCCAATGTGTCAGTGGGGTTCAGCACAGCCAGCTGTTCCCCTGCTGTGTAGCCGGCAAAGTGTCCAGCACAAGCCACGCTGGCACAACAGACCAAAAGCTGCCCCCAGGTGTTTCTATGTATAACAGCCACCTTGTACAGCAGTACTGCTGCATTTGTAAAAGGTGGCTGACTTTTTCTCCTTGCCCACGTTGAATTTAACATGTACAAAATGTGTCTCATTACAGACCATTACAGTGTCCCTGAGGTGTGACTTTCCTTTTTAATGACACGCAGCACCCCCCTTGGTAGCGCTGCCCGTCTTCTGACATCATTTGTTGGCTGTTTGTGCCTGTGCGTCCGCCCTGCCCAACAAAACGTCCCTCGTTGTCTGATCTATTTTGACTGCGAGGGTGTGATTGATGGGCATGTGCAGTGCATATGTTCGCCTGTCTTCACTCATCTCCTTCCGCCTTCTTCAGACTGTGCGGCCTCATGGCCGCGGCATGCGATAAGGGATCAGGTGAGGCCGCCCAGTCTGAAGCAGGTATAAGGACATTTGTGATCCGCGAACATATTTACTGCACAAGGCCATGAATCCCAGCCCCGCAGTGTGAATTATTGAAAACACACTGTGGGTCTGGGATTCATGGCCATCGATAACCGCACCGGCCAACATGAAATGAGGTCATAAGACAGGCAGCGCTCACAGCGCATGGCCAAGGGCTAACAAGAGTGCAGACTCCTGTACAGCAAATAACAACGGTCAGGAGGCTGCGCCCAGCACCAAGGCGTTATTTTTGGACACCTGTGCCGCGTCTCCTTAAAAAGACAAGTCACGCCTCCAATACAGTTCTACTGTACAATGGTCAAAATTGGGTACGTCTTTCATTCTGCGTATGCAATGAGAAAAATTTAAAGAGCAACCTTTCACTTGTGGAGCATTACTGCTGCACAAGGTGTGGCTCTTCTACATTGTAACACCTGAGGGTGGGTTAAAGGTTACCTTTGAAATTGGTTCAATTAGGCTTCGGCCAACACTCTGCTCCTCTCCTCCTCCTGCTGACCCTGGGCTCTAACACCGCCAGTTGGGGCCTGGACATGCTAGCTGCACAGAGAAAAACACCAGCCAATGTGTTAGTGAGGTTCAGCACCACCAGCTGTTCCCCTGCTGTGTAGTCGGCAACGTGTCCAGCACAAGCCACGCTGGCACAACAGAACAAACCTGCCACCAGTGCAGGCTTCGGCCTACACTCTGCTCCTCTCCTCCTCCTGCTGCCCCTGGGCTCTAACACTGCCAGTTGGGGCCAGGAAGTGCTAGCTGCACAGAGAAAAACACCAGCCAATGTGTCAGTGGGGTTCAGCACCGCCAGCTGTTCCCCTGCTGTGTAGTCGGCAACGTGTCCAGCACAAGCCACGCTGGCACAACAGAACAAAAGCTGCCACCAGTGCAGGCTTCGGCCTACACTCTGCTCCTCTCCTCCTCCTGCTGACCCTGGGCTCTAACATCGCCAGTTGGGGCCCGGAAGTGCTAGCTGCACAGAGAAAAACACCAGTCAATGTGTCAGTGGGGTTCAGCACCGCCAGCTGTTCCCCTGCTGTGTAGCTGGCAACGTGTCCTGCAAATGCCATGCAGGCACCTGAACTGAAATTAAAGGGAACCTGCCCCCACCCCCCCAGGTGTTTCTATGTATAACAGCCGCCTTGTACAGCAGTACTGCTGCATTTGTACAAGGTGGCTGACTTTTTCTCCTTGCCCATGTTGAATTTAACACGTACAAAATGTGTCTCATTACAGACAATTACAGTGTCCCTGAGATGTGACTTTCCTTTTTAATGACACGCAGAACCCCCCTTGGTAGCACTGCCAGTCTTCTGACATCATTTGTTGGCTGTTTGTGCCTGTGCGTCCGCCCTGCCCAACAAAACGCCCCTCGTTGTCTGATCTGTTTTGACTGCGAGGGTGTGATTGATGGGCATGTGCAGTGCATATGTTCGCCTGTCTTCACTCATCTCCTTCCGCCTTCTTCAGACTGTGCGGCCTCATGGCCGCGGCATGCGATAAGGGATCAGGTGAGGCCGCCCAGTCTGAAGCAGGTGTAAGGACATTTGTGAGCGGCGAACATATTTACTGCACAAGGCCATGAATCCCAGCCCCGCAGTGTGAATTATTGAAAACACACTGTGGGTCTGGGATTCATGGCCATCGATAACCGCACCGGCCAACATGAAATGAGGTAAGAAGACAGGCAGCCCTCACAGCGCATGGCCAAGGGCTAACAAAAGCGCAGACTCCTGTACAGCAAACACCTGTGCCGCGTCTCCTTAAAAAGACAAGTCACGCCTCCTATACAGTTCTACTGTACAATGGGCAAAATTGGGTACGTCTTTCATTCTGCGTGTGCAATGAGAAAAATTTAAAGAGCAACCTTTCACTTGTGGAGCATTACTGCTGCACAAGGTGTGGCTCTTCTACA
The DNA here is from genome assembly GCF_032444005.1 of Ranitomeya imitator. NCBI lineage: Eukaryota > Metazoa > Chordata > Amphibia > Anura > Dendrobatidae > Ranitomeya > Ranitomeya imitator. The sequence continues at coordinate 417,685,932 of NC_091285.1, read as the reverse complement.
TTGTAACACCTGAGGGTGGGTTAAAGGTTACCTTTGAAATTGGTTCAATTAGACTTCGGCCTACACTCTGCTCCTCTCCTCCTCCTGCTGACCCTGGGCTCTAACACTGCCAGTTGGGGCCTGGACATGCTAGCTGCACAGAGAAAAACACCAGCCAATGTGTCAGTGGGGTTCAGCACCGCCAGCTGTTCCCCCGCTGTGTAGCCGGCATCGTGTCCTGCAAACGCAACGCAGACACAAAGCTGCTTCCAGTGCAGGCTTCGGCCTACACTATGCTCCCCCTGCTTACCCTTTGCTCCAACACCGCTAGTTGGGGCTCTAGGAAGACAATCTTGAGTAGGAAACGCATCCGGGTTCCAGCACCGCCAGCTGGTTCTCGGCAGTGTTTTTGTCACGGGTACTCCCTCGTGCCCAGCCTGGTTCCAGCACCGTCAGCTGTTTCCAGGTAGTGTCAAGCTCACTGAGACGCCTATGCTTGCCCCGTCGTGTTGCGGTCGGGTTAGCCAACTCCAGGGTGCCTCCAGTTTAGGAGCTACCTATGTGGGCTGCGTGAATTGGCAGTCAAGGCTGGTTCTGTAGTGCCAGTAGGCCAAGCTCCCTCTGTAGGACTGTTGGGGTTCGGTAACTGCGGCGGCCTCGCGGCCTAGCTGTTCTCTCCTCTCCTGTGGACCTTCTGGTCCACCACCTGGTTCCAGCACCGTCAGCTGGTTCCGGGCAGAGCCTTTGGCTTAGGTGCCTCCTCGTGGGTATCCGAGTTCCGCCAACGCCAGGCGGTCCTTGGTAGTGCTTTTAAGCGCGGGCACCTACAGCTTAGTAACCGGGTTCCAGCACCGTCAGCTGGTCCTCGGTCGTGCCATTGGCTCTTGCACACTGGAGCAATGGATCCGGGTTCCAGCACCGCCAGCTGGTTCTCGGCAGTGTTTTTGTCCCAGGTACTCCCTCGTGCCAAGCCTGGTTCCAGCACCATCAGCTGTTTCCGGGTAGTGTCAAGCTCACTGAGACGCCTATGCTTGCCCCGTCGTGTTGCGGTCGGGTTAGCCAACTCCAGGGTGCCTCCAGTTAAGGAGCTACCTATGTGGGCTGCGTGAATTGGCAGTCAAGGCTGGTTCTGTAGTGCCAGTAGGCCAAGCTCCCCCTGTAGGACTGTTGGGGTTCGGTAACTGCGGCTGCCTCGCGGCCTAGCTGTTCTCTCTCTCTCCTGTGGACCTTCTGGTCCACCACCTGGTTCCAGCACCGTCAGCTGGTTCCGGGCAGAGCCTTTGGCTTAGGTGCCTCCTCCTGGGTATCCGACTTCCGCCAACGCCAGGCGGTCCTTGGTAGTGCTTTTAAGCGTGGGCACCTACAGCTTAGTAACCGGGTTCCAGCACCGTCAGCTGGTCCTCGGTCGTGCCATTGGCTCTTGTACACTGGGGCAACGCATCCGGGTTCCAGCACCGCCAGCTGGTTCTCGGCAGTGTTTTTGTCACAGGTACTCCCTCGTGCCAAGCCTGGTTCCAGCACCATCAGCTGTTTCCGGGTAGTGTCAAGCTCACTGAGACGCCTATGCTTGCTCCCGTTGTGTTGCGGTCGGGTTAGCCAACTCCAGGGTGCCTCCAGTTTAGGAGCTACCTATGTGGGCTGCGTGAATTGGCAGTCAAGGCTGGTTCTGTAGTGCCAGTAGGCCAAGCTCCCCCTGTAGGACTGTTGGGGTTCGGTAACTGCAGCTGCCTCGCGGCCTAGCTGTTCTCTCCTCTCCTGTGGACCTTCTTGTCCACCACCTGGTTCCGGCACCGTCAGCTGGTTCCGGGCAGAGCCTTTGGCTTAGGTGCCTGTTATGGCTGGCAATCAGGCAACACAGCGTGCAGTAATCAGCGCACATACAGAGATCTGGCAATAACCCAAAACAATAGGACGAGCTCTGAGACGTGGAATCTCTGTAGACTGCAGTACCTGATCTATCCTCACACAACTGGAAGCAGCAGTGGATTGCGCCTATCCACTACCTATGCAACTCGGCACTGCCTGAGGAGCTGACTAGCCTGAAGATAGAAATACAAGCCTGACTTACCTCAGAGAAATACCCCAAAGGAATAGGCAGCCCCCCACATATAATGACTGTTAGCAAGATGAAAAGACAAACGTAGGAATGAAATAGATTCAGCAAAGTGAGGCCCGATATTCTAGACAGAGCGAGGATAGCAAAGAGAACTATGCAGTCTACAAAAAACCCTAAAACGAAAACCACGCAAAGGGGCAAAACGACCCACCGTGCCGAACTAACAGCACGGCGGTGCACCCCTTTGCTTCTCAGAGCTTCCAGCAAAAGATAATAACAAGCTGGACAGAAAAAAACAGAAAACAAACTAGAAGCACTTATCTAGCAGAGCAGCAGGCCCAAGGAAAGATGCAGTAGCTCAGATCCAACACTGGAACATTGACAAGGAGCAAGGAAGACAGACTCAGGTGGAGCTAAATAGCAAGGCAGCCAACGAGCTCACCAAAACACCTGAGGGAGGAAGCCCAGAGACTGCAATACCACTTGTGACCACAGAAGTGAACTCAGCCACAGAATTCACAACAGGTGCCTCCTCCTGGGTATCCGATTTCCGCCAACGCCAGGCGGTCCTTGGTAGTGCTTTTAAGCGCAGGCTCCTACAACTTTGTAACCGGGTTCCAGCACCGTCAGCTGGTCCTCGGTCGTGCCATTGGCTCTTGCACACTGGGGCAACGCATCCGGGTTCCAGCACCGCCAGCTGGTTCTCGGCAGTGTTTTTGTCACGGGTACTCCCTCGTGCCCAGCCTGGTTCCAGCACCGTCAGCTGTTTCCGGGTAGTGTCAAGCTCACTGAGACGCCTATGCTTGCCCCGTCGTGTTGCGGTCGGGTTAGCCAACTCCAGGGTGCCTCCAGTTTAGGAGCTACCTATGTGGGCTGCGTGAATTGGCAGTCAAGGCTGGTTCTGTAGTGCCAGTAGGCCAAGCTCCCCCTGTAGGACTGTTGGGGTTCGGTAACTGCGGCTGCCTCGCGGCCTAGCTGTTCTCTCTCTCTCCTGTGGACCTTCTGGTCCACCACCTGGTTCCAGCACCGTCAGCTGGTTCCGGGCAGAGCCTTTGGCTTAGGTGCCTCCTCCTGGGTATCCGACTTCCGCCAACGCCAGGCGGTCCTTGGTAGTGCTTTTAAGCGTGGGCACTTACAGCTTAGTAACCGGGTTCCAGCACCGTCAGCTGGTCCTCGGTCGTGCCATTGGCTCTTGTACACTGGGGCAACGCATCCGGGTTCCAGCACCGCCAGCTGGTTCTCGGCAGTGTTTTTGTCACAGGTACTCCCTCGTGCCAAGCCTGGTTCCAGCACCGTCAGCTGTTTCCGGGTAGTGTCAAGCTCACTGAGACGCCTATGCTTGCTCCCGTTGTGTTGCGGTCGGGTTAGCCAACTCCAGGGTGCCTCCAGTTTAGGAGCTACCTATGTGGGCTGCGTGAATTGGCAGTCAAGGCTGGTTCTGTAGTGCCAGTAGGCCAAGCTCCCCCTGTAGGACTGTTGGGGTTCGGTAACTGCAGCTGCCTCGCGGCCTAGCTGTTCTCTCCTCTCCTGTGGACCTTCTTGTCCACCACCTGGTTCCGGCACCGTCAGCTGGTTCCGGGCAGAGCCTTTGGCTTAGGTGCCTCCTCCTGGGTATCCGATTTCCGCCAACGCCAGGCGGTCCTTGGTAGTGCTTTTAAGCGCGGGCTCCTACAACTTTGTAACCGGGTTCCAGCACCGTCAGCTGGTCCTCGGTCGTGCCATTGGCTCTTGCACACTGGGGCAACGCATCCGGGTTCCAGCACCGCCAGCTGGTTCTCGGCAGTGTTTTTGTCACGGGTACTCCCTCGTGCCCAGCCTGGTTCCAGCACCGTCAGCTGTTTCCAGGTAGTGTCAAGCTCACTGAGACGCCTATGCTTGCCCCGTCGTGTTGCGGTCGGGTTAGCCAACTCCAGGGTGCCTCCAGTTTAGGAGCTACCTATGTGGGCTGCGTGAATTGGCAGTCAAGGCTGGTTCTGTAGTGCCAGTAGGCCAAGCTCCCCCTGTAGGACTGTTGGGGTTCGGTAACTGCGGCTGCCTCGCGGCCTAGCTGTTCTGTCTTCTCCTGTGGACCTTCTGGTCCACATCCTGGTTCCAGCACCGTCAACTGGTTCTCGGCAGTGTCTTTTGCTCTTTTACCTTCTGCTCCCCATCCTGGTTCCAGTACCGTCAGCTGGTTCCGGGCAGAGCCTTTGGCTTAGGTGCCTCCTTCTGGGTATTCAAGTTCCACCAACGTCAGGTGGTCCTTGGTAGTGCTTTCAGGCACGGGTACCTCCTGCTTAGTAACTGGGTTCCAGTAACGTCAGCTGGTCCTCGGTAGTTCCATTGGCTCTTGGACCTCTGGCTACTCATCCGGGTTCCAGTACCGTCAGCTGGTTCTCGGCAGTGTCTTTTGCTCTTGTACCTTCTGCTCCCCATCCTGGTTCCAGTAAAGTCAGCTGGTTCTGGGCAGAGCCTTTGGCTTAGGTGCCTCCTTCTGGGTATCCGAGTTCCGCCAACGTCAGGCGGTCCTTGGTTATGCTTTTTAGCATGGGTACCTCCTGCTTAGTAACCGGGTTCCGGTAACGTCAGCTGGTCCTCGGTAGTTCCATAGGCTCTTGAACCTTCGGAAACCCAAAAGAACAGAGGACGATCCAAAGGCCAAGAATTAGATATAAAAATATACAACTTTATTAAAGCACATAGTATATTATATAAAACCAGAGTGGATCAGTGGATAAGACCATAGTGCATATAACCAAAATGGATGGGATGGGTGATCCGCGGCTAGAAATAATACATAGCATTCATAAGAGTCATGACATGCATAGAATAGAATAATACATATTTTTCATATTTTTCATAGTGGTCTTGACATACATAAGTAATCTGCGAATATAAATAATTCCGTAACCCCAACAGATAATATGATGGAAGACACAAAAATATAACTATATCTGCCACAAACAATGGTTGGAATAAAAGGTGCTGACAGGATACAAGTACCCTAATGGCGCATACCTCAATCAGACCGGAGAGATAATCACACGGAGTGGCAACGGAGGGGTACAGAGGAGAGCCGGCGGTCACCACATCACCCCGACGCGCGTTTCGGCGGAGCCTTCGTCAGGGGGCGTGGTAATGCTACAGGATGTGCGGTTTAAGAAGGGGACCCAACCAATGACCAGAGACCGGAAGTGATGCGGTGTGTGCATACGAAAGAGCCGGTGCCGGATGCCGAAAACATAATATGATAATGATAGTAATCCATAAATTATACTAAATATTAATGCACGCGGCATCCACAGGGCAAAAAATAAATAAAGACACCAAGAGGGATGTTGCGAAGGCGGCGCATGCGCACTCAAATCCCAACCCCGCACGTCGGCGTCCACGTCAGAGGGAGGCGAAGCCGCAGTGCAAAGAAGCACGGCGAGAACCACATCACCATGGAGACGCAGAAAGCCGAGTAGCGCGGCGGGCAGGGCGGGCATGCGCACACGAACAATCCCAAAAGATGGCGTAAGTATACCGAACATGGCACGGAGAATATGAATATGGCACAGATGTAACAACAGTATAGGCACACCGACAAATACACTACGTATGTAGAATAGAACAGTCACATATATTATATATAAGAAGAAAACTGTATATAAACAATATATAAACGATGTAAACGAGTAGGCATCAGACGATCTTCGGATAAATGATCCAACAGACAAATCAGATGATGAGCCAAATAAAGAAATAGAGAGGCGGGACCTCAGACTAAAAAATGGGAAAATAACAAACAGTTAAAAATAGAAAAACACACATAAATAAAAACACACATATTGTTATAGCACAGATGGAAAAGTTAACAATGCAGCAGGACGGCTTCACAAAAAAGGGGCAAAACTAATTTGTTCATTAAGTCCCTTGGGATGTAGTGTACCCAGCCTCCATATCCAGCGGGACTCAAGCTGGGCAAGACGCTGTGATACCCTGCCCCCACGAATATTAGTTGCCAGTGTATCAATACCCCTAATCTTTAAAAGGGTGGCATCGCAATTATGATGGAGAAAGAAATGACGGGGAATAGTTTTTAATACAGAGGGATCAATAGTCCCAACTGCAGCTGTTATCCCCAGGACGTGTTCCCTAATGCGAATTTTAAAAGTTAATCCAATATAGGATAGTTAATCCAATATAGATTAGTCCGCAGGGACATATGGCAAATTAAATAACATTACGTGTAGTACAGTTGATGGAGAAATTTTTGGATCTGTCAGAATTTAAAAAGGAATTGCATTTTTCCACATTAGGGCAGGCCACGCAATGTCCACACGGGGTGCAACCTAATTTACGAGGATATTGGTCCAAAAAAGTAGTTTTAATATTGTCAACGTAATGGCTGTGCACCAAAAGATCACGTAAATTTTTAGATCTTCTTGTGGTAATAGCGGGCCTGTTCGGTAAATATTGGGACAAGATAGGATCCATACGTAAAATTGGCCATGATTTATTAAGGACTGCTCGAACGGCTGGAAATTGGTTATGGTAGTCCGTAACAAATCGAATCTTCCCGTCGGGTAGTTTAGCATTAGATTTATAAATCAAATCATGGCGGGAGGAATGCCTAGCTCGGTTGTACGCCTTTTTGACCATACGATGGCTATACTCCCTTTGATAAAATCTCTTTTTCAAATCATCTGCTTGCCTTTCGAAATCCCTATTGTCAGAACAGATCCTCTGGAGATGGAGGAACTGTCCTGTGGGTACGGATTGAACAACGTGTCTAGGATGGGCAGAGGAGGCGTGCAGGAGGGAATTGGTGGAAGTAGATTTCCTGTAGATGTCGGTTTGTAATAAGTTAGCACTGTCACGCTTAATTAGGACATCCAAAAATTCGACACTATGACTATCATGATGGTAAGTAATACGTACATTGATTGAATTGTTGTTCAAAGAACTCATAAACTCCTGTAAAGAATGTGTGGGGCCCTGCCAGATCATGAAAACATCGTCTATGTACCGCGTCCAAAGAGGGACACGGTCTATAGACGAGGCAGGATCTGACAGGGAGAGGTCCCTCTCCCACAGCCCAAGGAACAGATTGGCATAGGACGGCGCAAAGGCCGCACCCATTGCTGTTCCTTGGAGCTGTAGGAAGAAGGACCCCTTAAAAGTAAAAAATTCACACATCCTGGTTCCAGCACCGTCAGCTGGTTCTCGGCAGTGTCTTTTCCTCTTGTACCTTCTGCTCCCCATCCTGGTTCCAGTACCGTCAGCTGGTTCCAGGCAGGGCCTTTGGCTTAGGTGCCTCCTTCTGGGTATCCAAGTTCCACCAACGTCAGGTGGTCCTTGGTAGTGCTTTCAGGCACGGGTACCTCCTGCTTAGTAACCGGGTTCCAGTAACGTCAGCTGGTCCTCGGTAGTTCCATTGGCTCTTGGACCTTCGGCTACCCATCCGGGTTCCAGTACCGTCAGCTGGTTCTCGGCAGTGTCTTTTGCTCTTGTACCTTCTGCTCCCCATCCTGGTTCCAGTAACGTCAGCTGGTTCCGGGCAGAGCCTTTGGCTTAGGTGCCTCCTTCTGGGTATCCGAGTTCCGCCAACGTCAGGCAGTCCTTGGTAGTGCTTTTTAGCATGGGTACCTCCTGCTTAGTAACCGGGTTCCAGTAACGTCAGCTGGTCCTCGCTAGTTCCATAGGCTCTTGAACCTTCGGGTAGCCATCCGAGTTCCAGTTCCATCAGCTGGTTCTTGGCATTTTCTCATCCTTCTTGTACCTTCTGCTACATTTCCAAGTTGAAGACCCTAAAGTCGACGAACTGGAAGACCACCCCTAAGATGACGACGACACCAGAGACGACAACCAGTGAGATGACGACGACCCTGGAGATGACGACCCTGAAGACCACCCCGATGACGACGACGATGGTGGAGACGACGACGGCGGCGGAGAAGACGACGACCCTGGAGACGACGACCCTGGAGACGACGACATGGAAGACCGAGAAGCAGAAGAACAAGAGGCTGCAGAACAATGAGCAGAAGAACATTAAGCATAACACTTAATATCAGAGCAAAAGATATTATCTAAATTATATGCAGAAGAAGACTAAGCAGTGTATGGGGGTGAGTCCGTTCCTCCTCGTGGTGCCCCTGGATAAAGCCTGATGCTGCAGGCCAAACTGAACGCGGACATATGTAACTTTTGTGACAGGCAGAACGGAAGGTGTAATCTTCAAACTTTTATAGATAACAACTACGGGAATGCCTGTCACAAATGAGAATATGATGAAGAAGTAGAATAGGAAGAATAATAACAGTTGAATAAAATGAATATGTAGAATAGGAAGAATAATAATAGTTGAATAAAATGAATATGAAGAATGTAATAAAAAAAAATAGGTAGAAGATGAAGAAGAAGATGAATAAGGTGAAGAAGAAATTGATGTCAAAGATGCTGATGATGATGAAGATGAAAGTGTGGGAAAAGTAAAAAAAAAAGTAGGGGAAGGGCGTGGAATAGTGAAACATCAATATCTGACAAAATAAAAAAAAATTTACATAGTCAATATCTTTGTCACTCCGAATCGCTCAACACTATTCAGGACCCAACAAGAAGGGGGGCACTGCTAGACCTAATATTAACCAAAAGGCCAGACCGCATAGCAAATATAAGGGTTGGGGATTACTTGGGAAATAGTGATCACAAAATAATAAGTTTTCATGTATCCTTTAAAAAGATGTGTAATAGAGGGGTTACAAGGACACTAAACTTCAGGAGGGCAAATTTCCAACGGATGAGAGAGGATCTTGGTGCAATTAAATGGGACGATATCCTGAGACACAAAAATACACAAAGAAAATGGGAGACGTTTATTAACATCCTGGATAGGACCTGTGCACAGTATATACCGTATGGGAATAAACATACTAGGAATAGGAGGAAACCAATATGGCTAAATAGAGCTGTAAGGGGCGCAATAAGTGACAAAAAGAAAGCATTTAGAGAATTAAAGGAAGTAGGTAGTGAGGAGGCATTAAATAAATACAAAAAATTAAATAAATTCTGTAAAAAGCAAATCAAGGCAGCAAAGATTGAGACAGAGAGACTCATTGCCAGAGAGAGTAAAAATAATCCCAAAATATTCTTTAACTACATAAATAGTAAGAAACTAAAAGATGATAGTGTTGGCCCCCTTAATCCCCTCAATGACCTTGGGATTTTTCGTTTTTCCGTGTTCGTTTTTCACTCCCCTCCTTCCCAGAGCCATAACTTTTTTATTTTTCCGTCAATTTGGCCATGTGAGGGCTTATTTTTTGCGGGACGAGTTGTACTTTTGAACGACATCATTGGTTTTAGCATGTCGTGTACTAGAAAATGGGAAAAAAATTCCAAGCGCGGTGAAATTGCAAAAAAAGTGCAATCCCACACTTGTTTTTTGTTTGGCTTTTTTGCTAGGTTCACTAAATGCTAAAAGTGACCTGACGATATGATTCTCCAGGTCAGTGCGAGTTCACAGACACCTATCATGACTAGGTTATTTTTTATCTAAGTGGTGAAAAAAAATTCCAAACTTTGCTAAAAAAAAAAAAAAAAATTGCGCCATTTTCCGATACTCGTAGCGTCTCCATTTTTCGTGATCTGGGGTCGGTTGAGGGCTTATTTTTTGCGTGCCAAGATGATGTTTTTAATGATAGCATTTTGGTGCAGATACGTTCTTTTGATCGCCCGTTATTGCATTTTAATGCAATGTCGTGGTGACCTAAAAAACGTAACTCTGGCGTTTCGAATTTTTTTCTCGCTACGCCGTTTAGCGATCAGGTTAATGCTTTTCTTAATTGATAGATTGGGCGATTCTGAGCGCGTCGATACCAAATATGTGTAGATTTGATTTTTTTTATTGATTTATTTTGATTGGGGCGAAAGGGGGGTGATTTAAACTTTTATATTTTTTTTATTTTTTTCACATTTTTTTAAACTTTTTTTTTTTAACTTTTGCCAAGCTTCAATAGCCTCTATGGGAGGCTAGAAGCAGGCACAACTCGATCGCCTCTGCTACATAGCAGCGATTTGCTGATTGCTACTATGTAGCAGAAATGGAGGTGTGCTGTGAGCGCCGACCACAGGGTGGCGCTCACAGCCACCGGTGATCAGTAAACATAGAGGTCTCTAGGACCTCTATGGTTACCATCCTGACGCATCGCCGACCCCCGATCATGTGACGGGGGTCGGCGATGACGTCATTTCCGGCCGCCCGGCCGGAAGCGGTAGTTAAATGCCGCTGTCTACGTTTGACAGCGGCATTTAACTAGTTAATAGGTGCGGGCAGATCGCGATTCTGCCCGCGCCTATTACGGGCACATGTCAGCTGTTCAAAACAGCTGACATGTTTTGGCTTTGATGCGGGCTCACCGCGGAGCCCTGCATCAAAGCAGGGGATCTGACCACGGACGTACTATCCCGTCCGAGGTCAGATAGGAGTTAAAAATAGTCTGGGTGAAATGGTGGATGAGGATAAGGAAAAAGCCAATATGCTAAATGACTTTTTTTCATCAGTATTTACACAAGAAAATCCCATGGCAGACAAAATGACTAGTGATAAAAATTCCCCATGAAATGTCACCTCCTTAACCCAGCAGGAAGTGCGGCGGCGTCTAAAAATCACTAAAATTGACAAATCTCCGGGCCCGGATGGGATACACCCTCGAGTACTGCAGGAATTAAGTACAGTCATTGATAGACCATTATTTTTAATCTTTAAAGACTCCATAATAACAGGGTCTGTACCACAGGACTGGCGTATAGCAAATGTGGTGCCAATATTCAAAAAGGGGACAAAAACTGAACTCGGAAATTATAGGCCAGTAAGCTTAATCTCTACTGTGGGTAAAATCCTGGAGGGCATTCTAAGGGATGCTATACTGGAGTATCTGAAGAGGAATAACCTCATGACCCAGTATCAGCACGGGTTTACTAGGGACCGTTCATGTCAGACTAATTTGATCAGTTTCTATGAAGAGGTAAGTTCCGGACTGGACCAAAGGAACCCAGTAGATGTAGTGTATATGGACTTTTCAAAAGCTTTTGATACGGTGCCACACAAAAGGTTGATACATTAAATGAGAATAATGGGGATAGGGGAAAATATGTGTAAGTGGGTTGAGAGCTGGCTCAGGGATAGGAAACAAAGGGTGTTTATTAATGAAGCACACTCGGACTGGGTAGCGGTTAGCAGTGGGGTACCACAGGGGTCAGTATTGGGCCCTCTTCTTTTTAACATATTTATTAATGACCTTGTAGGGGGCATTCAGAGTAGAATTTCAATATTTGCAGATGACACTAAACTCTGCAGGGTAATCAATACAGAGGAGGACAATTTTATATTACAGGATGATTTATGTAAACTAGAAGCTTGGGCTGATAAATGGCAAATGAGCTTTAATGGGGATAAATGTAAGGTCATGCACTTGGGTAGAAGTAATAAGATGTACAATTATGTGCTTAATTCTAAAACTCTGGGCAAAACCGTCAATGAAAAAGACCTGGGTGTATGGGTGGATGACAAACTCATATTCAGTGGCCAGTGTCAGGCAGCTGCTACAAAGGCAAATAAAATAATGGGATGCATTAAAAGAGGCATAGATGCTCATGAGGAGAACATAATTTTACCTCTATACAAGTCACTTGTTCGACCACACTTAGAATACTGTGCACAGTTCTGGTCTCCGGTGTATAAGAAAGACATAGCTGAACTGGAGCGGGTGCAGAGAAGAGCGACCAAGGTTATTAGAGGACTGGGGGGTCTGCAATACCAAGATAGGTTATTACACTTGGGGCTATTTAGTTTGGAAAAACGAAGACTAAGGGGTGATCTTATGTTAATGTATAAATATATGAGGGGACAGTACAAAGACCTTTCTGATGATCTTTTTAATCATAGACCTGAAACAGGGACAAGGGGGCATCCTCTACGTTTGGAGGAAAAAAGGTTTAAGCATAATAACAGACGCGGATTCTTTACTGTAAGAGCAGTGAGATTATGGAACTCTCTGCCGTATGATGTTGTAATGAGTGATTCATTACTTAAATTTAAGAGGGGACTGGATACATTTCTGGAAAAGTATAATGTTACAGGGTATATACACTAGATTCCTTGATAGGGCGTTGATCCAGGGAACTAGTCTGATTGCCGTATGTGGAGTCAGGAAGGAATTTTTTTCCCCAAGGTGGAGCTTACTCTTTGCCACTTGGGTTTTTTTGCCTTCCTCTGGATCAACATGTTAGGGCAAGTTAGGTTATGCTATGGGTGGAACTAGATGGACTTAAAGTCTTCCTTCAACCTTAATAACTATGTAACTATGCAACCTTTGCTGTGACCCATCAGCTTGACAGCTATGTACTTGGTTCTGGATCCCGTCTGTCAGCTCCTCCACATTATGGCAATGACCCTGCCCTATGTCGGGGTTCATCAATCAGTGCACACTGCACTTCAAATTCTTGGCTCATCAGTTGTTTCAGGTCAGGCCAAAGTGGCTTTCATTATGTCCCATCTCCCTGGCAAAGCCCTGGCGTGGCTCAATCCCTTATGTGAGAGAGGGGATCCTTTTGCTTCGAACCTCCAATCTTTTTAGAAGCCTTCTGTAAGGTCTTTGATGAGCCCAGCCACATTTCCTCAACAGCATTTTCTCTCCTCAGACTGTCAGGGAAACCTCTCAGTTGGCCAGTACGCTGTCCAATTCCGTACCCTGTCTTCCGAGCTTGCTTGGAATAATAAGGCTCTGGTTGCCTCCTTCTGGGAGGATCTTTCTTGTCAACTCAAGGATGATCTGGCCAGTTGTGATATACCCACCTCACTTGATGACTTAGTGTCTCTGGCAACTCTGATCGATATCAGGTTTCAGAAGCGTTCCAAGGAGGTGACCCGTGAGAGAAGACCTTTGCACCTGGCTCCTACTTTTCAAAGGCCGATCATGCAGCAAGCCTCAGATTTGGCACCTACCCCAGAGTCCATCAGATAAAGATGGACATGTATTGCCAGGAGGTTTTTCATGCTGAGGGAAGGTGCTTATCTTGTGGCAGCCTTGAACATTTGATCTGTTCATGCCCAGGAAAATCGGGAAACTCGAGAGCCTAGGATCTGTTGGAGAGGCTACCCTGGGCAAAAATCACTCCTCTCCTTCGCTGACTCTGTCAGTGTCCGTTTCCTGTAGCATTATCCATTTTGTCAAGTCAATCTATCTTGACTCAGGTTCTGCGGACATCTCATTCAACAGACCGTTGTGGAGTGGTATCAATTCTTAATCCAACTTCTACAGGATCGGTTGGTAGTTTCTTCAGTGGATGGAAAACCTCTTTCCGAGAATATCCTTTTCATTACCAAGCCTGTGGAACTTTGTAAAGGAATGCTGCACTCGGAGAAGATTCATCTCTATGTGCTATGGAGTCTGTATCAACCTCTGCTTCTAGGTCTGCCATGGCTGCGAAAACACAAGTCGGTTTTGGATTGGAAATCCGAAAAAGTACTCCTTTGGGGGCAGGAGAGCCCTGACAGTTATCTAGTGCATTCAACATGCTTGATCTGCAGCTTTTCCATCAAATATACCTTGATTGCCTGCTGCATATTGGACATAAGCTGATGTCTTTGACAAAAAGGAAGCTTAGAAGTTACCACTTCATATGCTGTATGACTGCCCTATCAACCTTCTTTTCCTCCATGAGGCCGAATCTACCCCATCTCAGTCTGAGACCCAAGCCATCTCCCAGTATATTAAACAGAATCTTGACAGGGGATTTATCTGGAAGTCTTCCTTCTGGCTGGAGCAGGTTTCTTCTTTGTAAAGGACTGCTCACTTCGACCCTGTATCGATTATATAGGACTCAACCAAATAATGGTCAAGAATGAATATCCTCTCCATCTCATTTTCAAGTTGTTTGATCATTTTAAAGGTTCAGGAATCTTTGCGAAACTCGACCTTCGGAAGGGGGGGCTATAACCTGATCTGAATATGTCAGTGTGATGAATGGAAGATGGTCTTTAACACTCGCTATGGCCATTATGAGTATCATGAAATGCCACTTGGACTCTGTAATGCTCCAGCAGTCTTCCAAAAACTGGTGAACGACACCTTCCAGGACCTTCTCTGTACATTAGATGATATCTTTGTGTTTTCCCCAGATCTGCCTTCACAACAGAGAGATGCTAGCCAGGTTCTGCAGGGATTAAGGAAGAACCATCTGTACGCCAAGCATGAACAGTGCGTCTTCAAGCAGACTTCTCTTCCATTTTTTGGGTACATCTTCTCTGAGACCAACCTGAAAATGGATCCTGAGAAGGTGTCCACCAAGGTATTTTGAAGTGCACCCATCCTGATGGTCTTAAAGCTATCCAGCATTTTCTCAGATTTGCAAATTTATTACCTCATCCCACGTTTCTCCTCTCAGACTGCTCTTATTTGTGCCCTGACACGCAGAGGAGCCAACCCTAAGATATGGATTCCAGAGGCAAAGAATGCCTTTGTGTCTTTAAAACAGGCCTTCTCCTCAGTTCATGTGCTGCATCGACTGGACAATAATGAGCAGTTCTTTTTGCAAGAGATTCAAGAGTTATTTCTTACGCAAAAGTCTCCTTCTGGTCATATGGTGACCTACGGCTTTTCCAAAATCTTCTAAGCTCCAGAACACAACTACTCAATAGGCGATCGAGAACTGTTAGTGACAAATCTGGCTCTGGAGGAGTGGTGATTCATGCTTGAAGGAGCATGGTACCTGGTGGTTATTTACACTGACCACAAGAATCTAGCCTATCTGCAGTCTGCACAGTGGCTAAATCCACGACAAGCTAGGTGGTCTCTGTTCCTTGACCGCTTCAACTTTATTTTCCATTTCTGGCTAGCTGATAAGAACATCTAGGCAGATGCACTCTCTAGGTCCTTCCAGACTTTTGATCAAGAGTAAGAGTCTCAACACATCATTCAGCCCTCCAAAATAATTATGGTCGCTCCACTGAATTTGTATCAGGTTCCATCCGAAAAAACTTTCGTTTCTGAACCAGACAGGAAGAAGTTCCTTTTGTGGAGTCACTCGTCCACGTTGGCTGGTCACACCAGACAGAAGAAAAAAGCTCTCCTCATTTCCCAGCTTTATTGGTGGCTGACCCTTTGCAAGGATATTGCAGATTTCATCTCGGCCTGTCCCTCTTGTGCTGAGAACATGATTCCGAAACAGCTGACGACCAGTGGGCTACTTCCTTTGCCTGTACCATCTGCCACCCTTGCTTCTCTTAGTGTAACTGTCTTTTCTGCTGAACATGTAACCTCTGAATCTGAGTGAATAGTAATGAAATAGCATCTAAGTGCATTACCATTCATTTTTGCCCTAATTTTAATGATTAATAATAGTTATGTCATGAAAACCGGAGGCTATTTGGTGGTAGTTGAGAAATTTGGTTGTTTTTGTTTT
The DNA here is from genome assembly GCF_032444005.1 of Ranitomeya imitator. Classification (NCBI taxonomy): domain Eukaryota; kingdom Metazoa; phylum Chordata; class Amphibia; order Anura; family Dendrobatidae; genus Ranitomeya; species Ranitomeya imitator. Next base: position 417,670,469 of record NC_091285.1, on the reverse strand, counting down.
AATATATTTATGGTTGTTAACCCCTTCATGACCCAGCCTATTTTAACCTTAAAGACCTTGCCGTTTTTTGCAATTCTGACCAGTGTCCCTTTATGAGGTAATAACTCAGGAACGCTTCAACGGATCCTAGCGGTTCTGAGATTGTTTTTTCGTGACATATTGGGCTTCATGTTAGTTGTAAATTTAGGTCAATAAATTCTGCGTTTATTTGTGATGAAAACGGAAATTTGGCGAAAATTTTGAAAATTTCGCAATTTTCACATTTTGAATTTTTATTCTGTTAAACCAGAGAGATATGTGACACAAAATAGTTAATAAATAACATTTCCCACATGTTTACTTTACATCAGCACAATTTTGGAAACAAAATTTTTTTTTGTTAGGAAGTTATAAGGGTTAAAATTTGACCAGCGATTTGTAATTTTTACAACGAAATTTACAAAACCATTTTTTTTAGGGACCACCTCACATTTGAAGTCAGTTTGAGGGGTCTATATGGCTGAAAATACCCAAAAGTGACACCATTCTAAAAACTGCACCCCTCAAGGTACTCAAAACCACATTCAAGAAGTTTATTAACCCTTCAGGTGCTTCACAGCTGCAGAAGCAACATGGAAGGAAAAAATGAACATTTAACTTTTTAGTCACAAAAATTATATTTTAGCAACAATTTTTTTATTTTCCCAATGGTAAAAGGAGAAACTGAACCACGAAAGTTGTTGTCCAATTTGTCCTGAGTACGCTGATACCTCATATGTGGGGGTAAACCACTGTTTGGGCGCACGGCAGGGCTTGGAAGGGAAGGAGCGCCATTTGACTTTTTGAATCAAAAATTGGCTCCACTCTTTAGCGGACACCATGTCACGTTTGGAGAGCCCCCGTGTGCCTAAAAATTGGAGCTCCCCCACAAGTGACCCCATTTTGGAAACTAAACGCCCCAAGGAACTTATCTAGATGCATAGTGAGCACTTTGAACCTCCAGGTGCTTCACAAATTGATCCGTAAAAATGAAAAAGTACTTTTTTTTCACAAAAAAATTCTTTTAGCCTCAATTTTTTCATTTTCACATGGGCATCAGGATAAAATGGATCCTAAAATGTGTTGGGCAATTTCTCCTGAGTACGCAGATACCTCATATGTGGGGGTAAACCACTGTTTGGGCACATGGTAAGGCTCGGAAGGCAAGGAGCGCCATTTGACTTTTTGAATGAAAAATTATTTCCATCGTTAGCGGACACCATGTCGCGTTTGGAGAGCTCCTGTGTGCCTAAACATTGGCGCTCCCCCACAAGTGACCCCATTTTGGAAACTAGACCCCCCAAGGAACTTATTTAGATGCCTAGTGAGCACTTTAAACCCTCAGGTGCTTCACAAATTGATCTGTAAAAATGAAAAAGTACTTTTTTTTCACAAAAAAATTCTTTTCGCCTCAATTTTTTCATTTTCACATGGGCAGTAGGATAAAATGGATCATAAAATTTGTTGGGCAATTTCTCCCGATTACGCCGATACCTCAAATGTGGGGGTAAACCACTGTTTGGGCACACGGCAGGGCTCGGAAGGGAAGGCGCGCCATTTGACTTTTTGAATGGAAAATTAGCTCCAATTGTTAGCGGACACCATGTCGCGTTTGGAGAGCCCCTGTGTGCCTATGCATTGGAGCTCCCCCACAAGTGACCCCATTTTGGAAACTAGACCCCCCAAGGAACTTATCTAGATGCATATTGAGCACTTTAAACCCCCAGGTGCTTCACAGAAGTTCATAACGCAGAGCCATGAAAATAAAAAATAATTTTTCTTTCCTCAAAAATGATTTTTTAGCCTGGAATTTCCTATTTTGCCAAGGATAATAGGAGAAATTGGACCCCAAATATTGTTGTCCAGTTTGTCCTGAGTACGCTGATACCCCATATGTGGGGGTAAACCACTGTTTGGGCGCACGGTAGGGCTCGGAAGGGATGGCACGCCATTTGGCTTTTTAAATGGAAAATTAGCTCCAATCATTAGCGGACACCATGTCACGTTTGGAGAGCCCCTGTGTGCCTAAACATTGGAGATCCCCCAGAAATGACCACATTTTGGAAACTAGACCCCCAAAGGAACTAATCTAGATGTGTGGTGAGGACTTTGAACCCCCAAGTGCTTCACAGAAGTTTATAACGCAGAGCCATTGAAAAAAAAAAAAAAAATTATTTTCTCAAAAATGATCTTTTAGCCTGCAATTTTTTATTTTACAAAGGGTAACAGGAAAAATTTGACCCCAAAAGTTGTTGTCCAGTTTCTCCTGAGTACGCTGATACCCCATATGTGGGGGTAATCCACTGTTTGGGCACATGCCGGGGCTCGGAAGTGAAATAGTGACGTTTTGAAATGCAGACTTTGATGGAATGCTCTGCGGGCGTCACGTTGCGTTTGCAGAGCCCCTGATGTGCCTAAACAGTAGAAACCCCCCACAAGTGACCCCATTTTGGAAACTAGACCCCGAAAGGAACTTATCTAGATGTGTGGTGAGCACTTTGAACCCCCAAGTGCTTCATAGAAGTTTATAATGCAGAGCCGTGAAAATAATAAATACGTTTTCTTTCCTCAAAAATAATTATTTAGCCCAGAATTTTTTATTTTCCCAAGGGTTACAGGAGAAATTGGACCCCAAAAGTTGTTGACCAGTTTCTCCTGAGTACGCTGATACCCCATGTGTGGGGGTAAACCACTGTTTGGGCACACGTCGGGGCTCAGAAGGGAAGTAGTAACTTTTGAAATGCAGACTTTGATGGAATGGTCTGCGGGCGTCACATTGCGTTTGCAGAGCCCCTGGTGTGCCTAAACAGTAGAAACCCCCCCACAAGTGACCCCATTTTAGAAACTAGACCCCCCAAGGAACTTATCTAGATATGTGGTGAGCACTTTGAACCCCCAAGTGCTTCACAGACGTTTACAACGCAGAGCCGTGAAAATAAAAAATCATTTTTCTTTCCTCAAAAATGATGTTTTAGCAAGCATTTCTTTATTTTCACAAGGGTAACAGGGGAAACTGGACCCCAGTAATTGTTGCGCAGTTTATCCTGAGTATGCTGGTACCCCATATGTGGGGGTAAGCCACTGTTTGGGCACACGTCGGGGCTCGGAATTGAGGGAGCACCATTTGACTTTTTGAATACGAGATTGGCTGGAATCAATGGTGGCGCCATGTTGCATTTGGAGACCCCCTGATGTGCCTAAACAGTGGAAACCCCTCAATTCTATCTCCAACACTAACCCCCCCACACCCCTAACCCTAATCCCAACTGTAGCCATAACCCTAATCACAACCCTAACCCCAACACACCCCTAACCCTAATCCCAACTGTAGCCATAACCCTAATTCCAACCCTAACCCTAAGGCCATGTGCCCACGTTGCGGATTCGTGTGAGATTTTTCAGCATCATTTTTGAAAAATCCGCGGGTAAAAGGCACTGCGTTTTACCTGCGGATTTTCCGCGGATTTCCAGTGTTTTTTGTGCGGATTTCACCTGCGGATTCCTATTGAGGAACAGGTGTAAAACGCTGCGGAATCCGCACAAAGAATTGACATGCTGCGGAAAATACAATGCAGCATTTCCGCGCGGTATTTTCCACACCATGGGCACAGCGGATTTGGTGTTTCATATGTTTACATGGTACTGTAAACCTGATGGAACACTGCTGCGAATCGGCAGAGGCCAATCCGCACCGTGTGCACATAGCCTAATTCTAAAGGTATGTGCACACGCTGCGGAAAACGCTGCGGATCCGCAGCAGTTTCCCATGAGTTTACAGTTCAATGTAAACCTACGGGAAACAAAAATCGCTGTACACATGCTGCGGAAAAACTGCACGGAAACGCAGCGGTTTACATTCCGCAGCATGTCGCTTCTTTGTGCGGATTCCGCAGCGGTTTTACAAATGCTCCAATAGAAAATCGCAATTGTAAAACCGCAGTGAAATGCGCAGAAAAAAACGCGGTAAATCCGCCATAAATCCGCAGCGGTTTAGCACTGCGGATTTATCAAATCCGCAGCGGAAAAATCCGCAGAGGACCAGAATACGTGTGCACATACCGAAACCCTAACCCTAGCCCTAGCCCTAACCCTAACCCTTCCCCTAACCCTACCCCTAACCCTACCACTACCCCTAACCCTAACCCTAACCCTACCCCTAACCCTACCCCTAACCCTAACGCTATTCTAACATTAGTGGAAAAAAATATATTTCTTTATTTTTTTTATTGTCCCTACCTATGGGGGTGACAAAGGGGGGGGGGGTCATTTATTATTTTTTTTATTTTGATCACTGAGATATAATCTATCTCAGTGATCAAAATGTACTTTGGAACGAATCTGCCGGCCGGCAGATTCGGCGGGCGCACTGCGCATGCGCCCGCCATTTTGGAAGATGGCGGCGCCCAGGGAGAAGACGGACGGAGCCCCGCAGGATCGGTAAGTATGATGGGGTGGGGGGGAGCACGGGGGGGGATCGGAGCATGGGGGGGGAATCGGAGCGCGGCAGGCGTGGAACGGAGCACGGGGGGCGTGGAACGGAGCACGGGGGGGCTGGAACGGAGCACGGGGGGGTGGAACGGAGCACGGGGGGTGGATCGGAGTGCAGGGGGGTGATTGGAGCACGGGGGGGTGATTGGAGCACGGGGGGAGCGGACAAGAGAACGGGGGGGAGTGGAGCACTGGACGGAGGGGAGCCGGAGCAGTGTACCGGCCAGATTGGGGGGCTGGGGGGGCGATCGGTGGGGTGGGGTGGGGGCACATTAGTATTTCCAGCCATGGCCGATGATATTTCAGCATCAGCCATGGCTGGATTGTAATATTTCACCAGTTATAATAGGTGAAATATTACAAATCGCTCTGATTGGCAGTTTCACTTTCAACAGCCAATCAGAGCGATCGTAGCCACGAGGGGGTGAAGCCACCCCCCCTGGGCTAAACTACCACTCCCCCTGTCCCTGCAGATCGGGTGAAATGGGAGTTAACCCTTTCACCCGATCTGCAGGGACGCGATCTTTCCATGACTCCACATAGGCGTCATGGGTCGGATTGGCACCGACTTTCATACGTGGCGTCATGGGTCGGGAAGGGGTTAAATAGTTTTTTTGTCATCTGATTTTGTGTGCTCTCTTTTAATACATCCATATGGAGGTCAATGATTACTTTTAGAGTCCTGAAAATGAGATAATTAGATATTATAGGTATTTTTATAACCTGTGCCTTTCAGGTTCGCTGCGCATGATCTTGGGAGTGTGAGAGGTGCGCCTGATGGAGGGTTAAACAACCTACAATTTACAATTTTCTAGTGGCGGAAGAGATGGATGTGTTGGTATAGGTGGAAGAGGCAAGGGAGGAGTCATGCAACTTTTTTTTTCAGTTTTGAATTTTATTCTCCTTTCGTGTTTTTTTTTATTTTAAAATTTTTATTTTTTCATGTACCTCACTTAAAAACCCTAGAATTTGCAAAACTAAAACTAGCTATTCAGAACCACGAATCATAGGTCCAAGAGTGACAAAGGAAAGGGACGAGCAATCCAACACTGTTTCTTTTTTTTTTTTTTTTCTTTAGGGAACTGACTTCAAAAAACATAAAATGAACCCAAAGGAAAAAACTAACAAGCTACAAACAGGGGAGGAGGTCTAACTGGAGGAGGAGGTGGAGGAGGTAGACATGACAGTGTAGGTGGAAGAGGTGGAGGAGGAGGTAGCCAGCACTGTTTTTTTTTTTTTTTTTATTTGAGGAGGAGGAGGCATCCAAATGAAACTAATGGCAAATACAGTTGCACACTGGCTGGGCCATTCAAAAGTATGAACAATTCCTATGGTATTCACAATTGTGTTCCACTTGTTGTTGATTCTTCACCAAAAATTTACATTTGGTATCTTTATTTTTGAAGCATGATATGTTGGAAAAGGTTGAAAAGTTCCAGGGAGCCGATTACTTTCGCAAGGCACTGTACAACACCTTCCTAACTCCAGACCAGAAGGGGGAGCTCTAAATGTGGTTTCAGGGTAACTTCCCTATAAGTTTTGGTCTGGAGGTGGGGTTAGAGAGTTCAGTGTGAGACAGTGAAGGCAGAGGAAGCATGTGAGGAGAGAGCCTGGGAGTGGAGCTGTGACTGAGCTCTTCCCAGGATTAAGCGCAAAAGGAACCGGACACCGGAGTCTGTGGTTGCATGGGTACTAAAGACCCAGCAGCTAGAACCAGAGGGCAGGAGATTGCAGGTCTGGAGGCACCACAGCAGGTCAGGAGCTTGGGGCTGCCAGTGAGAAGACAGTGCCCATGAAAGGCTCATGCTGTCAGCCATAGGGGTTAGAAGTAACAGACACTGAGAGGAACTTGTGCAGAGCTTCAGGTGACAATGAACAGAAGATGCAGCACAGAAGGGAGGCCTCAAAACCCACCTGGCTAGTTGGATCCCAAGTTACGTCAGGCTGCCCAGACCCCATCAACACCTGTTACGTGTACCCCGGACTGCACCTGCAATTCACCAGCAAAAGGTAAAGGAGACTGCAATCCTTGTATCCTCCAATCATTTCCTGCACCCTCAGTCCTGCACCCCACCGTCAATCATCCCTTATCAACTGCACCGGTAAGCCCTGGGGACTAAGCTCTACTTGAGGGGAGCTATATCAACTTTGCTGCAACACCATCAGCCCCAGTGGTCCTTTTTAAGCAATGTCGGCCATCCCTGGCCGATTACCACAGGTGACGTCACAAATTTTCCCCATAGACTTTATCTTCCACTACACTTCATCCCCTTTAATTGGATGCCCAGGGCCATGGACCCGGCCCGAGTACACCCCACAGTCCTAGTGGGCGCTCCACGTTGTTCTAATGCTGGCTCCTGCTAATACGGACCCTATGAAATGGTGGTGCTTTATGCTGTGGCATGCTCATAAAGTTTTGGCACATTTTGGCCATGTTAACCCTGCCTTCTGAGGTTCTTGTGGTGCCCCGGTTGCATTGGCGACTTCCTATTCTGACTCTGCCTTGTTATTCCACTGAGCCCCTGCTGTCAGGTGGGAAAGCTATTATAAGTTTTTATACCAGCGTCTGCTTGTATACATGTATTTTCTCTCCAGTGAAGTAATGATGGTACGCTGTCCTTGTAGCGAGGATTCAGAAGGGTGGCTACCCAGTAATCTGCAATTGAAACAGTATAGGCAACTCAGAGGTCCTTGCACAGGCACTGCAGCATGTATTGGCTCATGTGTGCCAGGTTGCCCTGTGGCAACAACAAGCTGTCCTCTGTGGGTGGTATATCATCTGGGTACTCTGTATCCCCCCAGCCATGCTCCAGTGATGTCCTTGAGCTGATCTGAGTGCCGCCCTGATGTGAACATAGCTGTTCCTCGGCCCCTGCATACTCCTACATTTGGGTACCTGGTCGATGTTGGGACAGTAACCCACCCTCCGAGCCATGTGTGGATGGCAGGCCTGTAAAATGGGTCTGCTCCTCCTCCTGCTCCTATTCCTCCTGTGCCACTATCTCATCCATCATGGCCTGAATTATTTCTTTCCTACAGGCATATAAGTAATATAACAATGCTGATAATGGCATCATCAGTGCTGGCCATATTGGTGGAATATTTTAAGAGGCGCAACACATCTCACATGGAGGCTCACTCCTTGGTAATGAAGTGTTGTTCTACTGAGCAACTTGTGCATTCATGCTGCTGCTGAAAATCCTTTATGCCTGCAGCTGCTTGGACAGTCTCTCCAGAATATGCATGGTAGAGTTCCTTTTTGTTGGTACAATACATATCGGCTGGTGAGTGGGGAGGCAGAAGTGACGCTGCAGAGCAGACAGATAAGCAGCAGCAAGGTGAGAAGGCCAAAAGTGCAAACACACTGCCCGCACTTTCAGCAGCAGCACCGACATGTGTTGGTAGTTTCTAGGAAGCTCTGCACCACCAGGCTGAGCTTTAGGTTCAACGGCACCAACCACTCATCTATCTGCGGTTTGACCTCGTTCCACAGCTCCTGCACATTGTGGGATTTGTCCCCCAACAGAGAAATTTCCCCATGGCTGTGCATAAGTTGGTGGTGCAGGTCTTCCTGTATCAGAATTTAGAGGTGGTGGAGGAAGCAGAATAGCAGTAGGAGGAAACCTGGACAGAGAGATGTCCAACAATCCTAAGTGGTAGGACATGAGCTAGTCCGCCTCTGTCCCAGCTGCCACTACATTTACCCAGTGGGCAGTTAGGGAGATGTAATGTCCCTGGCCATGCTTACTTGTCCACATATTGGTGGTTATGTGGATCTTGCCAGTGGAAGCTTGGCACAGTGAACACCTAATTTGATCCGCAACATGTTTGTGCAGGGCATTGGTGGCATGCCTGGAAAAGTAGCGGCAGCTGGTAATAACATACTGCGGGAAAGCCTCCACCATCAATTTTATAAAACTGTCTGTCTATATCCACCAGCCGGAATGGCAGCATTTCAAAAGCCAGTAATTTGAAAATTATGTCATTAAGGGCCATGGCTTGAGGGTGGCAAGGGTGTATCTACTCTTTCTATTGAGGATTTGGAGCATGGAAAGATGAACACGTTCATGGGATGGTGTGGACTTGCTCAATGACATTGATGGTGCTGATGCTGTCACATCCTCTCTATGCAGGGAGGCAGGTGGCCCTGTTGATTGTGAGCAGGAGGAAGAGGCGGAGACAGTAGAATGAGGCTAAGATCTGTCATGCTTTTTGAAGGTGTGTACTCTACTCCACCTCATGCTTGGAATTCAGATGCCTCATTATACAAGGGGTTCTCAGGTTCAGAAGATGTATGTCTTGCTTCATGATCTGATGGCACAGAGTGAAAACCACCTGTCGTTTGTCGGCAGCACATTCTTTGAAGAAATGGCACACCAAGGAGCTCTTTTGAGCTGCCTTTGGTGTGCTGATTTCAGTTTCATTGTGGGCAGTAGCAGACAGCATACAATATAGAGGCCGCCCACTGTGTCTTTGCACCCTGCTCCCTTTTCTGCTATGCTGCTGTTGGCAGCATGGCCACTTCCTCATCCTCCAAACTGCACATATCAGTAGGATGGACTTTGCTCCTTGTCGGATCTAGGACCTCATCATTATCCATATCATCTTTCATCAACTCCTCAACCCTGCCCTCCTTGCCGGTCTATATACTGCAGAAAGATGCTGCAGTTGGGATCTGAGTTGCATCTTCTTCTCACATGTCCTGCGGTGGTCCACTGACCGTGTGCACTAGCTGTCCCACATTCTCATTCTCCAACATAACAAGTGGTTGGGCATAAGTGCACTCAGTCTCTTCCAATTCTGGGGCAGAGCTAGGTGGATGAGCCACGGAACCAGAGTCATCAAAAAAGGAGAAGAGACTTGGGGCTCAGACTGCTTAATTTACAAGGGGGTGTGGTGGAAGTCAGATGACAATGGCACTTTCTGCAGTGAAGTTGGAGGCACTCTCAGCTATCCAATCTAACACCTATTCAACATCTTGCAACCTTACCATTCGGGCAGTGGTATTCGAGTGTACGAAAGGACGCATAATGTCCTGTTGCCTGCATACACCAGAGGAAGGTGTTGTATTTGGGCACGTAGCAGGAACAGAATGACCACGTCCACTCCCTGCATCAGCTATACCGCCACCACCATTAACAGCTAGACGAGCACCACCACAGCCATAATCATGTCCACAATTGGATGCTCCCCTCATTTTTGGAAGTGGTTATTCTAAACACTTCTTGCAAATAAATGGCGGAAGAGTAGATTTATGTATTTTCAACAATACTAGGAAACACACAGCTCTCCTGAAAAAAAAAAATTTTGTTCCTCAAAATGGTAACTAGACTAGTGATGCCAATTATTTATTTCCCAGACTACTAAAGAATGCACACAAGTCCAGCAAAAATATTTTTTGTTCCTTGAAATCGCAGCTGACAAATAACAAAAGCAACGAGAATCGCCTTATCGCGGCTGCTGGGTACATATGTATTGGCCAATTTATGTGCTATGCATTCTCAATTTTTCCTATTTTCTAGAGCAGTAGTGCAAGTCATATTTCAGATATTTCATGATTTCATGCTACAGAGCTACAGAGTGCAACTTTATTTGTTAGAAATGACAACTAGACAGCTGATGCCAATTATTTATTTCCCAGACTACTAAAAAACACAGACTAGTCCAGAAAAATTATTTTTTTGAGCCTAGAAATTGCAAAGAGATGGTTAATGCCAATTATTTTTCTCCCACACTACTAAAAAACACACAATTAGTCCCTAGAAATGGCAACAAAATGATTGATGCAAATTATTCATTTCTCAAAGTACTAGAAAACACACAGCGGATTAAAGGACAGTACTTTAACAAATTTGTGGATTTCAAATAAAAACCATTTTTTTAAATATTTCCTGATGGACATGCTGAATATTTGAATATTTTGTGTATAATAAAGCACCCAATATTCTCTACAACTAACTACAGAGTGCTTTTCAGATTATATCCAGTTGCCATTCTTAATAAATATAATAGACATCCTTCTTTATTTCCATAGGAGTAATTGACTAGCCATCTACTGGACTGCAGGGTCTTTATTAAGCATGTGATTGTTTGCCATATTTTCATGAATCTGTGCTATATTACACTCTGTTACACATCAGTACACAGTAATCAGGAGCAGCGTGTGCCAAGCATATTCATGTGAATCTTTTAGCATTCAGTTTGCATTTCCAATAGTGTGGTAGTTGAAGAACTGATAGATAGTAAACTAGTTGTTGCTGTCCTGCACAGTGAACACATGTATGAACTGTAGTTGAATATTATCGTCTTTTACTGTCTGAATTATTTCCAGAAAATAATCATAAACCAAGCTGGATCACGATTTTTAAAGATTTCAGTTGTGTCCAGTACTGAGAATTTCGTCATGAGAAAAACTAAGTAATCCTCTTTGAATACTATGATTTTATGTATCAGGACTTTGAAAAAAATCTGGTCCTTTTAAAACCAGGTAAATAAATTCTTTCATGAAAAAACACACATGACAAATTGCACACCATCATTTTTTATTTAGCAAAAACTAGGCCAAACTGCAGAAGAACTGTGTATGAAATATTAAGTACACTATTCCAATGCCTCCATAAAGACAAAGTAGCTGCCAGTAGGGTTGAGCGAAACAGATCGGCAATTTTCAAAAGTCGCTGACTTTTAGCAAAGTCGGGTTTCGTGAAACCCGACCCGATCCCACTGTGGATCCCACTGTGTCACTCTGGGCTAAACCTACAATTTATGGGCAGGTAAAGTTGATTTTTTTTTTTTAAATTTTTTTTATGATAAAATATTTTTGAGTAGTATGATTTATATCAAACATTTGTCTGTGTTTTCACATGGCCTAGATTCATGTACATGTGCTGCTGTTTTCTTTTATATCTATATGATACAGTTTACAGCTTGCATGTGTTCACATTGGGAGTGCTGGTTGGCTTTTTTTTCTTTGTTTAGTGTATGGATGTGGCTGCATCCAGACTGATCTTGCACTCCTCCCAATGACCTTGCAGGTGGCGGTAATCAACTCTACCTGCCCATAAATTGTAGGTTTAGCCCAGAGTGACATGTTTGTCCAAAGTTGTAGGCTGGTGGCCCAAGAGTGGCATGTACAGTAGAGTAGGACCCATCAGGGGGAGATCACCTTGCTATGGTTGATGGGCACACATGAATTGGCCAATTTATGCGCTAAGAATCTTCATTTTATCTATAACTGTAAGTTTTAAGAAAAAAATATTTTTTTGAAAAATTTTTTATGATAAAATATTTTTGAGTTGTATGATTCATATCAAACATTTGTCTGTGTTTTCACATGGCCTAGATTCATGTACATTTGCTGCTGTGTTCTTTTATATCTATATGATACAGTTTGCAGCTTGCATGTGTTCACATTGGGAGTGCTGGTTGACTTTTTTTTCTTTATATATGTCATAGAGACATATATATATATATATATATATATATATGTCTCTATGACATATATAAAGAAAAATATAAAGAAATATAAAGAAAAAAAAAAATATATATATATATATATATATATATATATATATATATATATATATATTTATATTTACTTCAGCGCGATAATGTTGAAAAGCCGGTAATTCAATTGCCGGCTTTTCATTTCTCCTGCCTAAACCCGACATGATATGAGACATGGTTTACATACAGTAAATGATGTCATGTCCCCCTTTTTTTACATATTACACAATACTAATTTTAGTAGTGTGTATATGCAAAATTTCGGCGTCCTAGCTATTAAATTTAAGGGTTAAATCACGGAAAAATTGGTGTGGGCGTCACCGCGCAATTTTCTCCACCAGAGTAGTAAAGCCAGTGACTGAAGGCAGAAATTAATAGCCTGGAGAGGGTCCATGGTTATTGCCCTCCCCCCCGGCTTAAAACATCTGCCCCCAGCCACCCCAGAAAAGGCACATCTGTAAGATGCGCCTATTCTGGCACTTGGCCACTCTCTTCCCATTCCTGTGTAGCAGTGGGATATGGGGTAATGAAGGGTTAATGCCACCTTGCTATTGTAAGGTGACATTAAGCCAGATTAATAATGGAGAGGCGTCAATTCTGACATCTATCCATTATTAATCCAATTGTATGAAAGGGTTAAAAAACACACACACACACACACATTATTAAAAAGTATTTTAATGAAATAAACACACAGGTTGTTGTAATATTTTATTGCTCTCTCAATCCACCTGAAGACCCTCGTTCTGTAACAAATTAAAAATAATAAACCAACAATATGCATGCCTTCCGTTGATCTGTAACATCCCATGCTGTAAATCCATCTGAATGGGTTAAAATATTTTACAGGCAGGAGCTCTGCTAATGCAGCTGTGCTCGTGGCTGTAAAACCCCGGGGAATGAAGGTAATGTAGGTCAATGACCTATAGTTACCTTCATTCATGGTGATGCACCCTTAAATTGCCTTTAACCCTTAAATTTAATAGCTACAGGCAATTTAAGGGTTAAATCGCGGAAAAAAATTGGCGTGGGCTCCCGCGCAATTTTCTCCGCCAGAGTGGTAAAGCCAGTGACTGAGGGCAGATATTAATAGCCTGGAGAGGGTCCACGTTTTTTTGCCCCCCCCCCCCCGGCTAAAAACATCTGCCCTCAGCCACCTCAGAAAAGGCACATCTGGAAGATGCGCCTATTCTGGCACTTGGCCACTCTCTTCCCACTCCCGTGTAGCGGTGGGATATGGGGTAATGATGGGTTAATGCCACCTTGCTATTGTAAGGTTACATTAAGCCAGATTAATAATGGAGAGGCGTCAATTCTGACACCTATCCATTATTAATCCAATTGTATGAAAGGGTTAAAAAAAACCACACACATTATTAAAAAGTATTTTAATGAAATAAACACACAGGTTGTTGTAATATTTTATTGTACTCACAATCCACCTGAAGACCCTCACTCTGTAACAAAGGAAAAATAACAAAATAACAATATACATACCTTCCGATGATCTGTCATGTCCCACGATGTAAATCCATCTGAAGGGGTTAAAATATTTTACAGGCAGGAGCTCTGCTATAATGCAGCTGTGCTCGTGCATATAAAACCCCGGGGAATGAAGGTAATGTAGGTCAATGACCAATAGTTACCTTCAGTCCCGGTGATTCGCCCTCTGCTGGATGTCTTCAAATGACCTTGAGCGTGGGAACTTTCCTGGAAAGCTCCCAGGCTCGAGTTCATATGAGGACATCCAGCAGAGGGCGCATCACCGCGAATGAAGGTGACTATAAGTTGACCTACATTACCTTCATTCCCCGGGGTTTTACAGCCATGAGCACAGCTGCATTAGCAGAGCTCCTGCCTGTAAAATATTTTATCCCCTTCAAATGGATTTACAGCGTGGGACGTTACAGATCAACAGAAGGTATGTATATTGTTGGTTTATTACTTTTAATTTGTTACAGAACGAGGGTCTTCAGGTGGATTGAGAGAGCAATAAAATATTAAAACAACCTGTGTGTTTATTTCATTAAAATACTTTTTAATAATGTGTGTGTGATTTTTTTTAACCCTTTCATAGAATTGGATTAATAATGGATAGATGTCAGAACTGACGCCTCTCCATTATTAATCTGGCTTAATGTCACCTTACAATAGCGAGGTGGCATTAACCCTTCAGTACCCCATATCCCACCGCTACACGGGAGTGCCAGAATAGGCGCATCTTACAGATGTGCCTTTTCTGGGGTGGCTGGGGGCAGATATTTTAAGCCCGGGGGGGGGCAATAACCATGGACCCTCTCCAGGCTATTAATATCTGACCTCAGTCACTGGCTTTACTACTGTGGCGGAGAAAATTGCGTGGGAGCCCACGCCAATTTTTTCCGCGATTTAACCCTTAAATTTAATAGCTATAGCGCTGAAATTTTGCACATACACACTACTAACATTAGTAGTGTGTAATATGCAAAAAAAAGGGGATATGACATGGTTTACTGTATGTAAACCGTGTCTCTTATCATGTTGGGTTTAGGCAGGAGAAATGAAAAGCCGGCAATTGAATTAGCGGCTTTTCTGCTATATTGCGCTGCAGTAAATATACAGTGGGGCAAAAAAGTATTTAGTCAGTCAGCAGTAGTGCAAGTTCCACCACTTAAAAAGATGAGAGGCGTCTGTAATTTACATCATAGGTAGACCTCAACTATGGGAGACAAACTGAGAACAAAAAAATCCAGAAAATCACATTGTCTGTTTTTTTAACAATTTATTTGCATATTATGGTGGAAAATAAGTATTTGGTCAGAAACAAAATTTCATCTCAATACTTTGTAATATATCCTTTGTTGGCAATGACAGAGGTCAAACGTTTTCTGTAAGTCTTCACAAGGTTGCCACACACTGTTGTTGGTATGTTGGCCCATTCCTCCATGTAGATCTCCTCTAGAGCAGTGATGTTTTTGGCTTTTCACTTGGCAACACGGACTTTCAACTCCCTCCAAAGGTTTTCTATAGGGTTGAGATCTGGAGACTGGCTAGGCCACTCCAGGACCTTGAAATGCTTCTTACAAAGCCACTCCTTCGTTGCTCTGGCGGTTTGCTTTGGATCATTGTCATGTTGAAAGACCCAGCCACGTTTCATCTTCAATGCCCTTGCTGATGGAAGGAGATTTGCACTCAAAATCTCACGATACATAGCCCCATCAGTCGTCCTGGCCCCTTTGCAGAGAAACAGCCCCAAAGCATGATGTTTCCACCACCATGCTTTACAGTAGGTATGTTGTTTGATGGATGCAACTCAGTATTCTTT
This sequence comes from Ranitomeya imitator, assembly GCF_032444005.1. NCBI lineage: Eukaryota > Metazoa > Chordata > Amphibia > Anura > Dendrobatidae > Ranitomeya > Ranitomeya imitator. The sequence goes on along the minus strand of NC_091285.1, from coordinate 417,655,153 downwards.
TTCCTCCAAACACGACAAGTTGTGTTTCTACCAAACAGTTCCAGTTTGGTTTCATCAGACCATAGGACATTCTCCCAAAACTCCTCTGGATCATCCAAATGCTCTCTAGCAAACTTCAGACGGGCCCGGACATGTACTGGCTTAAGCAGTGGGACACGTCTGGCACTGCAGGATCTGAGTCCATGGTGGCGTAGTGTGTTACTTATGGTAGGCCTTGTTACATTGGTCCCAGCTCTCTGCAGTTCATTCACTAGGTCCCCCCGCGTGGTTCTGGGATTTTTGCTCACCGTTCTTGTGATCATTCTGACCCCACGGGGTGGGATTTTGCGTGGAGCCCCAGATCGAGGGAGATTATCAGTGGTCTTGTATGTCTTCCATTTTCTAATTATTGCTCCCACTGTTGATTTCTTCACTCCAAGCTGGTTGGCTATTGCAGATTCAGTCTTCCCAGCCTGGTGCAGGGCTACAATTTTATTTCTGGTGTCCTTTGACAGCTCTTTGGTCTTCACCATAGTGGAGTTTGGAGTCAGACTGTTTGAGGGTGTGCACAGGTGTCTTTTTATACTGATAACAAGTTTAAACAGGTGCCATTACTATAGGTAATGAGTGGAGGAAAGAGGAGACTCTTAAAGAAGAAGTTACAGGTCTGTGAGAGCCAGAAATCTTGATTGTTTGTTTCTGACCAAATACTTATTTTCCACCATAATATGCAAATAAATTGTTAAAAAAACAGACAATGTGATTTTCTGGATTTTTTTTTCTCAGTTTGTCTCCCATAGTTGAGGTCTACCTATGATGTAAATTACAGACGCCTCTCATCTTTTTAAGTGGTGGAACTTGCACTATTGCTGACTGACTAAATACTTTTTTGCCCCACTGTATATAAAAAAAATTCCCATTGACTTTGCATTGGGTTTCGGCCGATCCCCATCCCGACTTTTCAATAAGATCGGCCGATTTCACTCGACCCGACTTTTCAGAAAGTCGGGTTTCACGAAACCCGACTCGACCTGAAAAAATGAAGAGTCGCTCAACCCTAGCTGCCAGGTGCTGCTAATCACATGAACAATTTTTCATCAGCAAGTGTGACCAGCTTTACAAAAGCAGAAGTTTAGGAAGTTTGTTGGTCTGATGCATAACTGGTAAATATTAACATAATGCAAGGAGACACATAGGCAGTGATATTATAGAAGCAATTGCTTCTCTTTTTTTTCTGGGAATAAATATAAGTAGAGCTGAATAGGTCAATCACATGCAGATTGACTGAGAGTCAAATTTCCTGAAAGATCCCCACAGTTTATGCTTCATTCTTGAGGATTGTGCAAAAAATAAAATAAAATTCCCAGCTCTATTTCACATACTGCTGGATATTGCAGCAGACAGAAAGCAAGCTAATGATGTTAGGCATAGCTATGTGGACTTCTCCATAATGCTTTGCTGCTGCCAGATCTGTAGGGGGAGCGGCTATTCCAGGGACTGTAAAAGATTAGGGCGGGGAAAGTAGTAGCCATTTTAGGATTTTACAGACTAGGAATAGGAGGTCAGAGCACACAGTTTATTATTACAGATATGAGACAAAAAGGCTTAAATTTGTTATTGCGTACTACTGCAGTGTTGAAGAGCAATGAAAATTTGAGAGGTATTCTCAATCTGTCAATAATAATGCATACATTCAAGTGATAAGGAGGTGCTGTACTTGAGTAGTCAGTATGACTGTGAATTGATTGATTTGTGATATCCTGCAGTAACAGCACCTTAATAAGGACATATTTTTTATTATTCACATACTAAATTAAAGGGAATCTGTCACCCCATTTTAGGCCTATAAGCTAAGGCCACTGCCATCAGGGACTTATCTACAGCATTCGGTAATGCTGTAGATAAGCCCCCGATGTAACCTGAAAGATAAGAAAAACAAGTACTGCAGTGTGCAGGCGCCGGGCTTCTCTGACCTTTCCCAGCACCTGCACACTGCAGTACTTTGCTGTGCCCTCAACAGGACAAAGTGCACCTGCACAGGAGCCGTGATAGGAAGCAAAGAAGAGGACATCATCGTATGAAGATGGGAGGCGCCGGACCCGGACGGCGACGCCCATCGGACCGGACTGCATAGGGACCACCCCTGGGTGAGTATAATATAACTTGTTTTTCTTATCTTTCAGGTGACATCAGGAGCTTATCTACAGCATTACAGAATGCTGTACTTAAGCTCCTGATGGCGGTGGCCTTAGCTTAAAGGCCAAAAATGGAGTGACAGATTCTCTTTAAAGGGACACTTTCACCTGAATTTGGAGGGAACAATCTTCAGCCATGGAGGCGGGGTTTTGGGGTTTTTGATTCACCCTTTCCTTACCCGCTGGCTGCATGCTGGCTGCAATATTGGATTGGAGTTCATTCTCTGTCCTCCATAGTACACGGCTGTGCAAGGCAAGATCTTCTGTTCGCTGCTATGTAGCAGAAAATCAGGTGTGCTGTGAGCGCCGACCACAGGGTGGCGCTCACAGCTACCGGCGATCAGTAACCATAGAGGTCTCAAGGACCTCTATGGTTACCATTCTGAAGCATCGCCGACCTCCGATCATGTGACGGGGGTCAGCGATGACGTCATTTCCGGACGCCCGGCCGGATGCGGTAGTTAAATGCCGCTGTCTACGTTTGACAGCGGCATTTAACTAGTTAATAGGCGCGGGCAGATCACGATTCTGCCCGTGCCTATTACGGGCACATGTCAGCTGTTCAAAACAGCTGACATGTCCCGGCTTTGATGCGGGCTCACCGCCTGATCCCTCATTAACCTCGTCTTACTTTGTCGTTCAATTGAAAGCTGCAAATGCTGTCCCAGACCCTAATACCTCATGTCTGGCTGATTGCTGCAGTGCCATGCTACAATTTGTACTGTGGGTGAATTGATGCCACTTTCCTGGTGTCTTTCCCTCATCTCATTTGATGTGTTTTGGCAGCATTTGGGGCCTTTATAAGGTGTTGTGCATGTGTTATTTTGCCTCCCATTGACTTGAATGGCATTCAGCTATGTTCAGCGAATATTTGCCAAATTCACAGGTGAATATTGCAAATTTGGTGATCGTAATCCAAGCCAAACATTGAAATATTCACGCATCTCTAGTTGCAACCACCTAAATTTCAATGCTGTATATTTTTGAGCATCTAAAAGAGCAGTGCAAAGTGATGGTGAATTAAATCATTCAGCGTCCAAACTGAAGAGAGGGTTACTTTGAAAGCAGGAGATATTACAGGTTCTAGTGGTCCATGACAACAGTAATAGGATGTACTGCTCCCTAAAACCAATGTCACCACTCCCTGAACACCAATTTAATCGCCTAAAGCTCCCTATTATCCAAGTCATAGTTTCTCACTGCCGAGGATAATTCTTTGGAAAAGGTGGCACATTGAAGACATTTACCAGGGGACGGACCCTGAGACAAAACAGCCCCAACCCCCATCTCCAACACACCACTTTTACGATAAAAGGTTGAGAAACATCCGGTTGACTGAGTATACGTGCAATGTCAAAACAACACTTTAAGGAGGAAAATTCCTGCTGAGCAGCATCCGATCATTTACAAAAATCAGACCCCTTCCTTGTCAAGTTAGTAAGAGGATTCACCATTACCAAATAATATTGAATAAACTTCCAGTAAAAATTAGTAAAACCCAGAAAACATTATAATGCCTTTAGATTCTTGGAACGGTCCCAGTCGAGTACAGCACAAACCTTTTCCCGATACATCCGATAACCTGAAGAGGACAACAGGTATCCCAAAACTGCACCTCCTAAATGTTGAAAACACATTTGTCTGGTTTGGTATAAAGCTGGTTATCCCTTAATATCTGAAACGCCTGTATCACATGACCCCGATGTGTCTCCGAATCAGGTGAATAAATCATAATATCATCCAGATAGGCCAATAAATCAATATATCATCCAGATAGACCACCAAAAACCTGCCCACCAAATGATGGAAAATATAATTAATAAAATGCTGGAACACTGCTGGTGCATTTGTCAGACCGAAAGGCATAACCAGACTCTAGAAATGCCCCTCAATGGTATTGAATGCCGTTATCCATTCATCCTTTTCCCTGATTCTAACCAGGATATAAGCCACCCTTAAATCCAACTTGGAGAAAACCTTAGCTTCCACCACCTGGTTGAATAATTCTGGAGTCAGAGGACGAGGATCTGGATCCCAGATAGTAGTTAGATTCAATTCCCAGAAATCTAAACAGGGACGGAGACAGCCATCTTTCTTTTTCATGAAAAAGAACACTGCCATCAAGGGCGAAGATGAAGGTCTGATATGTCCCTTCTCAAGAATCTCTTTTATGGCTTGTCTTTCAGGACTGGACAGATTGTACAGTCTGGACTTGGGTAGTGTAGCATTGGGAGTCAGGTTAATAGGACAGTCATAAGCCTGATGGGGGCAAATCCTGACACCTTTCTTTACATTCTCAAAGCCAGACAAAAATGCCGGTAAGATTCTCATCTATACTGCAGAAAGGAAAATGTTTAAGCAGCTATCATGATCGTAATCTCCACAGTTGGATTATGCCAAAACAATAGGAGTGGGGAGAATCTCCAGTCTTATATCATGAACAATCTGTGTCAGTGCTCTCTGTGCAAATGGCACTGAGTCGATGGCGTAAATAAGAATAGGCTTAGATAAGGTAGAGCAAGCAAGCCCATGAGTTCTAGCAAACTCAGCTACACACATAAACGTAAAATGACTTTGAACGTGATAGGCCGCTCTGAACAAATGTGTTTGCAGGGAGTGCCTAACACTATGCAAATTGTGGATGGTCCTAATATCTTGGGGTAGAGCATTCCAGGGGATTTGTGCAGCAGTGGAGAAGTCCTGGAGTCGGGAGTGGGAGGTATAGATTAGTGCAGAGGTTAGTCGAAAGTCATTTGCAGAGCGCAGTGGTCGGTTAGGCCCATAGACAGAAATGAGGGAGGAGATGCAAGGGGGTGCCGCACTGTGGAGACATTTGTGGGTGAGAACAAGCACTTTGATTTGGATTCTAGAACGAATGGGCAGCCAGTGTAATGACTGTCGAAGAGCGGGCATGTCTGAATACCGATTAGCTAGATGGACAACCCTGGCTGCTGCATTAAGGATAGACTGGAGAGGGGAAAGTCGAGTAAGGGGGAGGCCAATTAATAGAGCATTGCAGTTGTCCAGGCGAGAGTAGATCAAGGTGACAGAGAGGGTTTTTGTTGTTTCCATGGTGAGAAAAGGGCGGATTCTAGAGATGTTCTTTAGGTGAAAGCAGCAAGAGTGGGCGGAGAGATTGTATATGGGATGTGAAGGAGAGATTGGAGGCAAACATAACACCCAGACATCGCGTCTGCTGCTGGGGTGTTATTATGGTGCCACCCATGGAGACGGAAATGTCAGATTTAGGGAAGTTGTTAGATGGCTGGAGCAGAAGAAGTTCAGTTTTGGAGAGGTTGAGTTTCAGATGATGTTGGAGACTGCGGACAGACAGTCACTGGCGTTCTGTAGTACAGCGGGGGTAAGGTCAGGGGTTGACATGTATTGTTGTGTGTCATAAGTGTAAGGATGGTACTGAAAGCCAAATCTGCTGATGGTCTGTCCAATTGGGGCCGTGTAGAGAGAGAAGAGAATGGGGTCAAGGACTGAGCCCTGAGGTACCCCGACAGTGAAAGGAAGAGGAGATGAAGTGGAGCCAGCAAACAAAACACTGAAGGAGCGATCAGAAAGGTAGGAAGTGATCCAAGAGAGAGCAGTGTCCTTAATGTCTAGTGACTGGAGCCTAGATAGTAGGAGAGGGTGGTCAACAGTGTCAAAAGCTGCAGAAAGGTCGAGAAGAATGAGCAGAGAGTGGTCACCATTACATTTTGCTGTCGGAAGGTCATTTGTCACTTTGATGAGTACAGTTTCTGTCAAATGTAGGGGGCGGAAGCCGGACTGTGAAGGGTCTAGGAGGGAGTGAGTGGAGAGGTAACGGGTAAGGCGGGGGTAGACTAAGCACTCCAAGAGCTTAAAGATGAAGGGGAGATTGGAGACTGGTCTGTAGTTATTTGTGCAGGATGGATCGAGAGAGGGTTTCTTTAATAATGGAGTAATGATAGAGTGTTTGAAGGAGGATGGGAAAATGCCTGACTAGAGGGAGAGATTAAAGATTGTAGTTAGGTGAGTTGTGACGACTGGATAGAGAGACTGAAGGAGATGAGAGGGAATGGGGTCAGTAATGCATGTAGTTGGGTGAGAAGAAGAGAGGAGCTTGGAGACGACTTCTTCTGTGATGGGATCAAATGTGGAGAGTGAGTCAGGGGAAATGCAGTGAGGGATGGGAGTCACTGAACTTGGTGGTTGGGAGCGGATTTCCTGATGGATGTTATCTATTTTTTCTATAAAGCGGGAGGCCAGGTCATCAGCACAAATATCTGTGATAGGGGCTTGTGCTTTTGGCCAGAGGAGGGAGTGAAAGGTGTCAAAAAGTTTCTTGGGGTTGTTGGATAGTGAGAAGATCAGGGTGATGTAGTAGGTCTGTTTGGCGAGATGAAGGGCAGAGTTACAGGTTTTTAACATAAGTCTGAATTCTATAGAAGGCACCAAAAGATACAATATTAAAAGACCATATCATTGACAAAGTTGTAGAAAACAAGGAATCAGGTGCAGCAAGAATCACGTGCAAACACACACGCACAACAAAGTAGAGTTTGGTATTAAGGCATGTGAAAACAACTAAAGTAACAGTGCTTCAAGTCTTATCCAGAAAAGTAATCAGTGAGACATATGCAATCTTGTCAGCACTATTGCAAAAAGTACAATGTCCTATATATCGTAATAAGTAAACATGCTAATGCTGACATGACAACATAAGAATCACATATAGTAAATGCTCTTACCCAAGGCTGTCCTGCAAGTCACACATGGAACCCCTGCATGCTTTTTGTGTGGGCTTTGTCAGGGGCCTGTCATACAAAGCTCTTATGTATAATGTCACCAGTGATCCTTGTATTACCTATATACTGACACTATATACAGAGATTCTGATTATAATCTAATTGGTGATCCCTTTATTACCTGTAAACTGACACAATATACAAAGCTCCTATGTATAATGTCACCGGTTGTTATGGGTCGAGTTCCTGCATCTGCACAGGGGGAATCTCGGGCCATCTCCGCTGCGGTCTCCCATTCTTCTCCTGCCGCAGTGGAGCCTGTTCAGTGGAGACGTTGATCCCAGCGTCTCACTCAGTCTGACTCTGTGCTGAGAGTTACTGCTGCATTTCCTGCTTCTGCCATTGAAGTCAGTGCTGGGCAGCAGCGAGCAGACGCTTCTGGGACGAAGTCCTGCTTTTCACGTTCTGAGCATGCCCAGAGTAAGATCTCTCAGTGGAGATCGAGGGTCACATGATCAGATACTGCAGCTAAGGTCCTTGTAGGTGCTAGGACTAAATCCTGCTTTGCACTCTGAGCATGCCCAGGGCAAGATCTCTCAGTGGAGATCTAGGGTCACATGCTCAGGTACTGCAGCAACTCCATTGGTCCTTCTTTGAAAGGTCCTAAACGTGCTGCAACTATTTAAGGCCCGCATGGCCGCACAGCCATGCACTAGTATTGACTATTGTTATCGTGTGTGTGTTGATGAGTGCAAGTCACTCCTTAAAAAACCCATCCCTTGTATATGACTGTTCGCGTAAGGTGTATGGCTGCAATCTAGCGCCCAGCTGAACTCACAGCTTTAACACACGAAGCAGCGTCTAACTGCGGTGACCGCCAGTGCAGCGCCGTGCGCTATTAGAACGCTTACCTTACCCAAGTCTGGGTGGTTAGTGGCATCCGCTAGTGTGGCACAGCATGCACTTCTGTGCATATTGGTTACCTCTGATACCCCAATTGTGGTGTCGATCGCAAGAGGTCTACACTAACTCTAATCCTGTGTCCTGGGATAGAGTTCTGTGGTTCCTTGCTTGCGCTCTCTGTGCAGTACCGCGACCCTGTGACTTAAGGGATCGCTTCCTTCACACAGGGTGAAGTTAACCCATGTGTGTAATCACATTGTACCGCCATATAGTACCGCCATTCACTTAGCAGCAGGTTCTTTCCTGCACGGTGGATCCCGGGTGGCGAACGCACCAATCTTACTTAATAAATATATTCAGTGCGTTCCGCCAACCCTAACACCGGTGACCTCTGAATTACCTGTACACTGACACTATACACTGACACTATACACTGTATACTGCATACAAACCTTCTGTGTATAATGGAACTTATTGTAATATTAGAATTATGTCTTTTTTTTAATAATCAGTATTGTTGTATTCTGTCACTATGTGGTGGTAACGTGGTCTGGTCATGGTGTGACAGTATTTGTCCCTTGTATGTGGTATTATTCCATCACTATGTAGTGCTAATATGTGATGTGGTCATGGTGTGTCAGTATTTGTTCCTTGCATGTGGTGGTAGTATGTGGTCTGGCCATAGTGTGGTGGTATTTGTCCTTGTATGTGGTATTATTCACTCACTATGTCATGGTAATATGTGATCTGTTCATCGTGTCATGGTATGGTGATATTTGTCCCTTGTAAGTAATATTATTCGGTCACTATGTGTGGTAATATGTGTTGCAGCCATGATGTGATGTGATTTGTCCCTTGAATGTGGTATTATACTGTCAGTATGTGGTAGTAATATGTGATCTGGTCATGGTGTGATGATATTTGTTCTTTGTATGTGGTATTATTCAGTCATTATGTGGTAGTAAGATGTGATCTGATCACGGTGTGACGATATTTGTTCCTTGTTCATTGTATGTGATATTATTCATAACTATGTGAAGGTAGTATGTGGTCCGGCCATCGTGTTAAAGGAATTTGTCCCTTGTATGTGGTATTATTGTTCAATTTAAAAAATGTATGTGACACATTGTTAGGGCTGGCGGAACGCCCTGAGTAAATAGAAAGATGTTATTTGGTGCGTTCACAGCCCGGGGTCCACCATGCAGGAGAGAACCTGCTGCTGGCAAATGATGGCCCTATATGGTGGTAGAAGCAAACTCTGCTACTTCACAGAGTCCCCTAAAGAAAGCACTGTGTCCTGTTAACCTCACAGGAGTACACAGCGACTGCCGAGCAGATAGCAGTTGGTGGTTATGCAATCATACAATCTCCTCACCGGAGGAGCCGGTATTCTAGGGGCTTACTTCAGCCGGGTTCCTGAACACATACAAACGTAACCACACTGGCGCAAAGCACATAACTTAGATTTGATACCAGCACAAGGCCGTGCGGCTCCACAGAGCCTGAGGAACTTCAGGACCTTCTTGGAGAACCAATGGGTTTTGCTGCAGTATCTAAGCATGTGACCCTCGATCTCTGTGCCACTCATTACAGTTGTCCTCCACTGAACAAAGCTATGCCGCCTGTTTAGTCCTGTTACCAATTTTGAACTGCATTTAGCCTATTTTTTTATTGTGGGCCTACAAACTGTGTCTGCGCCACTCATTACAGTTGTCCTCAACTGAACAAAGCAATGCCGCATGTTTAGTCCTGTTACCAATTTTGAACTGCATTTAGCCTACTTTTTTATTGTGGGCCTGCAAACTGTGTCTGCGCCACTCATTACAGTTGTCCTCCACTGAACAAAGCAATGCCGCCTGTTTAGTCCTGTTATCAATTTTGAACTGCCTTTAGCCTACTTTATTATTTGGGGCTATATCTGTGTTTCCTCCTCATCCTGTCCATTTCCCAGCCACTGCTAGAGGAGTCTGCTGGTGCATTGACCCAGACCACTACATTCCCCTTGCATGGCAGTGGGAGGCGCCACCCGCCGTCAAGCACACCACCGTACTATGAGGGGCCCTGTGACAGTGCCAAGTGCCAACGAGTGGGCCCCCCTGCTTGCTCAGGATCACAGCACTTGCAAAGTTGAAATACTTACCTCTCCCTGCTCCACCGCCGTGACGTATTCCGCGTTTCCTGGGCCCACGAAAATCTTGAGCCAGCCCTACCCCTCCACAACTTTAGCCAAATGACCCCTTGTTTTCAATGCCTAACTATTATTATAAAGTAAATTAAGATTGACAAGCTTAAGAAATAAGAATTGATGTTTTTGGCATTAAAATGGACACTGTTATGGCTGGCAATCAGGCAACACAGCGTGCAGTAATCAGCGCACATACAGAGATCTGGCAATAACCCAAAACAATAGGACGAGCTCTGAGACGTGGAATCTCTGTAGACTGCAGTACCTGATCTATCCTCACACAACTGGAAGCAGCAGTGGATTGCGCCTATCACTACCTATGCAACTCGGCACTGCCTGAGGAGCTGACTAGCCTGAAGATAGAAATACAAGCCTGACTTACCTCAGAGAAATACCCCAAAGGAATAGGCAGCCCCCACATATAATGACTGTTAGCAAGATGAAAAGACAAACGTAGGAATGAAATAGATTCAGCAAAGTGAGGCCCGATATTCTAGACAGAGCGAGGATAGCAAAGAGAACTATGCAGTCTACAAAAAACCCTAAAACGAAAACCACGCAAAGGGGCAAAAAGACCCACCGTGCCGAACTAACAGCACGGCGGTGCACCCCTTTGCTTCTCAGAGCTTCCAGCAAAAGATAATAACAAGCTGGACAGAAAAAACAGAAAACAAACTAGAAGCACTTATCTAGCAGAGCAGCAGGCCCAAGGAAAGATGCAGTAGCTCAGATCCAACACTGGAACATTGATGAGGAGCAAGGAAGACAGACTCAGGTGGAGCTAAATAGCAAGGCAGCCAACGAGCTCACCAAAACACCAGAGGGAGGAAGCCCAGAGACTGCAATACCACTTGTGACCACAGAAGTGAACTCAGCCACAGAATTCACAACAGGACACTGTAGGTGTTTTCCTGTCCTCCACTCACTGCCGACTTTGATTCACCTTTGACTTGCATTGGGTTTCGTGTTTCGGTCGACCCCCGAATTTCCGCAATTATCGGCCGATTCCACCCGACCCGACTTTTGACAAAGTCGGGTTTTGCGAAACCCGACTCGATCCTAAAAAAGTAAAAGTCGCTCAACTCTAATCATTACTAGTGTTGAGCGATACCGTCCGATACTTGAAAGTATCGGTATCGGATAGTATCGGCCGATACCCGAAAAATATCGGATATCGCCAATACCGATATCCGATACCAATACAAGTCAATGGGACATCAAGTATCGGAAGGTATTCTCATGGTTCCCAGGGTCTGAAGGAGAGGAAACTCTCCTTCAGGCCCTGGGATCCATAGGGATGTGTAAAATAAAGAATTAAAATAAAAAATATTGATATGCTCACCTCTCCGGCGGCCCCTGGACATCACGCTGCTAACCGGGAGGCTTCTTTGTTTAAAATGCGCGCCTTTAGGACCTGCGAATGACGTCCCGGCTTCTGATTGGTCGCGTGCCGCCCATGTGACCGGCACGCGACCAATCAGAAGCCGCGACGTCATTCGCAGGTCCTTAATTCCTAGAATTAGGAGTTTTTGTGAATGAGAATGACGTCGCGGCTTCTGATTGGTCGCGTGCCGGTCACATGGGCGGCACGCGACCAATCAGAAGCCGCGACGTCATTCTCATTCACTAAACTCCTAATTCTAGGAATTGAGGACCTGCGAATGACGTCACGGCTTCTGATTGGTCGCGTGCCGGTCACATGGGCGGCACGCGACCAATCAGAAGCTGGGACGTCATTCGCAGGTCCTAAAGGTGCGCATATTAAACAAAGAAGCCTCCCGGTTAGCAGCGTGATGTCCAGGGGCCGCCGGAGAGGTGAGCATATCAATATTTTTTATTTTAATTCTTTATTTTACACATCCCTATTGATCCGATACCGATACCCGATATCACAAAAGTATCGGATCTCGGTATCGGAATTCCGATACCGCAAGTATTGGCTGATACCCGATACTTGCGGTATCGGAATGCTCAACACTAATCATTACACACCCATAGCGGCGTTGCCCACTCCAACGCCCTGCCCAACAAAAGGGATAAAATAAATCCCACTTTCGCCCATTCCGTAGGAAAACGTGCAACCAGGAGCTCTAGATGTATGGAGCACTGACTCACGATTCCCCGACATAGCTTACTGTCACCAGCAAACTTGTCTGGAAGCGGGAGATGGGATAAAGTCGGAGCAGGGGTGGCAGAGGACAAACTGGCTGCAGCTACACTTGCAGCCTAAACAGCGACTGCGGTAACATCCACAGCTGAAGTTGTGCGCTCAAGAACCGCCAACCTACCCTCCAGCTGCTGAATGTACTGCTGTAAACGCTGATTGTCCGCCATTTACTAGCCAGACCCTGGTGCTAGTATTCTCTTAGGGCTGGCGGAATGCACTGAGTAAATAGAGAGATGTTATTTGGTGCGTTCGCAGCCCGGGGTCCACCGTGCAGGAGAGAACCTGCTGCTGGAAAATGGCGGCCTTATATGGCAGTAGAAGCGAACGCTGTTACTTCACAGAGTTGCCTAAAGAAAGCACTGTGTCCTGTTAACCTCACAGGAGTACACAGCGACTGCCGAGCAGATAGCAGTTGGTGGTTATGCAATCATACAATCTCCTCACCGGAGGTGCCGGCATTCTAGGGGCTTATTTCAGCCGGGTCCCTGAACACATACAAACGTAACCACACTGGCGCAAAGCACATAACTTAGATTTGATACTAGCACATGGCCGTGCGGCCATGCAAACCTTTTATAGCTGCAGCAAGTACAGGACCTTCCTAGAAGGACCAATGAGAGGCTGCCACAGTGCCTGAGGAACTTCAGGACGTTCTTAGAGAACCAATGGGTTTTGCTGCATTATCTAAGCATATGATCCTCGATCTCAAGTGAGGGATCTTACCCTGGGCATGCTCAGAAGGGAAAAAGCAGGACTTAGTCCCAAAAGCATCTGCTTGCCGCTGCCCAGCACTGGCTTCAATGACAGAAGCTGGAAAAGCAGCAGTAACCCTTTGCACAGTCAGACTGAGCGAGACACTGGGACCGTCGTCTCCGCTGAGCAGGCTCCACTGTGGCAGGAGAAGAATGGGAGACTGCAGCGGAGATGGCCTGAGATTATCCCTGTGCAGAGGCGGGAACTCGATCCCTAACACACATTCCCTTAAAGAAACATAAATAAAAATATACCTAAAAGAGTATACTATATTTTAACAAATGTTTAATAGGTTAGAGTAGAATAGGGCCCTGCCAAAAGAGACTACCTTGTCGTTGTGGTGGCTTACAAAAATCTTTAGGCCAAAACAAAAACTGCTGTCTATGTATGTGATCTGCTGTTAGATGGGTCCTGTTAATGTGTGATTGGTGAAGACGTAGTGCAGAAGTGAAGTTTTTCCAAGAGTGGGTGGTTGGACTGTGGGAGGTTTGAGGGGTGGAGGCAGAGCAGTGGAGGAGCCAAGGGGTTCCCAAAATTTTGCCAGTATGGGGCCCTGAAATTCCTGGTGGCAGCTTTATTGACCATCACTGTGCTAGGTATGATAATCCACTAGATGTCGTAACTGCAGGGCCTTATGGGGAATCCACTAACAAATACATTAGCCAGCTCTTTAATGATTCAGAAGTGTGGGAAATGGTATCACGCAAGATTCAAGTTGCAAAATGTTCAAATATTGATGACCAATCTGCTCATATCTACTACTGAACCAAGTAAGACAAGACGTTGGAACATGATAGATTGGAAATGGTGCACAAGTGGCTCATAGCTGATTTTAACTAAGAAACGCATTACTTAGTTGCAGTTGTATGTTTAGTATAACACATTTTGGACACATATATGAAAAGTTGAAAATAGGATTACTGGCACATTACTACCAAATAATAATTTTAGCCTTTAGCCTTCTTAACTCTAATTGCAGACAGCTAAGTGAGGCATAATATTATCCAACAGTATATACAAAGTTAATAAAACATAAAAGAATCCTAAGTGCAATGTAACACTAGAGCACACATGCAATTACAGTCATTCAGCTGTAATTACGAGTGATTTTTAAAGTCAGTAATAAAATCTAAAGCTAAGTATGTAGCTCCTAAAAAAAGTTAAATGTTAACCCTTAACTTTTTGACCAAAGAATATATCAAAAAGAATAGTGCTAAATGCAAAAAGTAAATACAGAAATAAAGTTAAAAATAAAATACCAGCAATGAAAATAGAAAATGTATTAAACTGATTAGTGAATGCTGAAAAGAGGTAAAGAAAGAAAAATATAATCTCCAGTAATGCGGAATTACAATTTTTGGGCACCACAACACTGCAAAAAAAGTGCAAAAAAAGTGATCACATCATTTTATCTACCCCATGATGGTATCAATTAAAACATAAAATCAACCCCTCACAGAGCTATTTTGACCAAAACATTAAAATGTTACAGGTCTTTGAAAATGGTGACACAAGCAAGAACATTTTTTTACAATTTTTTCACCACTAAAATCAAAAGAAGCTATACAAGTTTGTATTGCTCCAAGCAATCATATTGCCAGGTCATTTTACAGCAAAATAAAAACTGTGCAAACAAAACCCAAATAAAACAGAAATGCATTTTTGCATAATTCCACAATTGGAATTCTTTTCCTGTTTTCTATTATAATGGATAATAAAATGAATGATGCCATTCTAAACTACAAATCGGCCAACAAAAAATAAGCCCTAATAAGGTTAAACTGATGGAGAAATTAAAAAGCAATGATTCCTGGAAGAAGGGAATGGAAAAAATTAGAGCACAAAACTGGAAAACTGCCCGGTTGGGAAGATGTTAAAGGAGTTTCTCAGTATTGGAAAAATGTGGCAGCTTTCTTACAGGACCAATTCCACACCTGGCCATAAGTTTAAATGGTATCCATTAGTTCTCTTAACACTTCTACTTTAGTAAAATATTGTCAAATCGAAAATAAAATAATTTTGGAGATTGTTGTGTTAGAGCTCTGTGTTGTGCAATTCCTCTGTATCCTTACTAGAATGTATAAAAAAATGGAATTGATGATAGAGTTGCAAATGTGTCCCACAATATTCTTGTCACAGTTCCATCCCTCAGGGTGTCTGGGATGCAGTTACTGACAGCTCGGCTGTCCAATCTGGTACAGGGGAGTGCTGAAGATGTCAGTACATTGATCGACAGCATGACTATCCAGTCTGGTTCAGGGGCATGCTGAGATGTTGGTGTTGATTGACAGCTCAACTAGCCAATCTGTGACTGGGAAGTATAGGCTGTCTCAGGTGTTCACTATCCTGAGTATTGGCCATGCCTACTTAACTGAGCAGCTTCTCCCAGACCACTGCCAGATGTACATTCATCCAGTTATGGTGATCACGGATCACAAGAATTTAGCTTATATTGAATTGGCGAAATGGTTAACTCCTAGCCAGGCCAGATGGTCCTTGTTTTTATCTTGATTTAATTTTTCTATTACATTCAGGCCAGAGTCTAAGAATGTGAAAGCTGAAGCTTTATCTCATAGTCTAGATTCCATTTCTCTTCCAGAACTTCCATCCTCCATTATTCCTCAGCACATTGTTGTGTCTTTGGTAACCTCGGAGCTGGAAGAGGAGATTCATAAAGCCCAGTCGTTGGCTCCTTCTACATCCCCAGGGTCCAAATTATTTGTGCCTGTGTACCTAAGGTTGCAGGTGTTACAGGAATATAAGTAGCTATCCGGGGGTTACTGCCACAAGGAAAGACATCTCTAGACGTTTTTTGCAGCCATCCATGCATTAGGATATTAAAGATTGTGTATCTGCTTGTGAAATCTGCGCATGCACCACAGTCAGTCATAGCTGGCTGGCTGGGGAATTGGCTCCATTGCCTTTTCCAGAAAAACCATGGACTCATTTGTCTATGGATTTCATTACAGCTTTGCCTCTGTCTGATGGGAAGACTGCTATCTGGGTGGTAGTTGATCAATTCAGCAAACAAGCTCATTTTGTTCCTTTGTCAGGATTAGCTAATGCAGAGACACTCTCCAGGTTATTTATTTCTCATATTGTAAGGTTACACGGGATCCCTCTGAATATTGTGTTTGATAGGGGAGTACAATTTGTCTCTAAATTTTGGAGAGCTTTTTGCAATAAACTAGGGATTGACTTGTCATTTTCATCTGCTTATCACCCTGAAACCAATGGTCAGACTGAGAGGACAAAACAATCTTTGGAACAAATTTTAAGGCGTTTTGTGGCAGCACAACAGGGGGACTTGTCTTCATTTTTACCTCTCGCTGAGTTTGCTTTCAACAGTCAAGTAAATCAATCTACCAGAACCTGACCATTCTTCTGTAATTATGGCTTTTATCCCTATTTTGGCGAATTTTCTAGGATTAGTTCCAAATGCCCTTGGGTTGAGCTTGCAGTGCAAAGAGTTGGGGATGTCTGGAGGGAAGTTCAAAAGAATATTGGGACTGCCCAGTTTCACCAAAAATGTAAGGCTGATAGAAGACGTTTGGTGGGTCCTGTTTTTAAGATTGGGGAAAAGGTTTGGTTGTCTTCTAGGAACATTAAACTTAAAGTGCCATCGGCGAAGTTGGGTCCAAACTTTATTGGTCCATATGAGATCCTAGAGGTGGTCAATCCTGTGGCATTTAGGTTAAAGCTTCCTTCATCCCTTAGCATTTCTAATGTATTCAATAAATCACAAATAAAAAAGTATGTTCCTTCAGCATTGTCTCCCATATCTCCACCTCCTCCGATTTCAGTTGACGGTGGCCTGGAGTATGAGGTTCTGAGGCTTCTAGGTTCTCGGAGGGTCCGTAATTCCCTCCAGTACCTTATCCACTGGAGGGGATACGGACCAGAGGAGAGATTCTGGGTCCCTGCTCGAGATGTGAAGGCCAATTGGTTAGTCAGAGCCTTCCATCTGAAATTTCCTGGGAAGCCTGAGGGTCTAGTGCCCCCCCAGAAAATTCGGTACTGTTATGGTTTCATTCCTCAGGGTGTCTGGGATGCAGTTACTGACAGCACGGCCATCCAATCTGGTACAGGGGCGTGCTGAAGCTGTCATCACTTTGATTGACAGCATGATCATTCAGTCTGGTTCAGGGTTATACTGAGCTGTTGGTGTGTAGATTGACAGTTCAACTAGCCAATCTGTTACTGGGAGGCGTCGGCTGTCTCAGGTGTTCACTATCACGGGTAATGGCCATGCCTACTTAATTGAGCAGCTTCTCCCAGACCACTGCCAGATGTACATTCATGTGCCTTGAGTTCTATATGCTTGATCTGTTGCCTTACCTTGGACTTTGTTCTGACCATCCACCTGTTTAACCCCTTCAGCTGTGATCTGTTATCCTCCCGGTACTCTAATTTTGGAATGTTACCTGACTACCCTTTTGTCTCTTCCTTCTGTTTATGACGTATCCCCCCTGGCTTCTGACCTTGGACTCCTTGACCACTGTGAATTACGGCTTAGCAGTGAGAAGTGACTAGCATCACAATTCTGATGCTAATCAGTGCTGACAATGAGGGAGGGCACAACTCACAGAGTTTAAGGAAAAGGTGTTTTGGGATTTTGATTTTTGAGAAATATACGTATTTACTAAAATTGACACTCCAGGTCCTTTTTAAGAAAACTATAATTCATGCAAATAGCATTAGTGCAGATTCATAAAATAAATGCTCCTCTCCCACTTTAAAGATTAAAAGGTAAGGCATTTGATTATTTAGAAATAATTATTAAAGACGATCAGATTATTCCACAGAGGATCAAGTCGGAGCTGAATTTCCTGCAATTTGCTGTTTCATGCAAATTCAAATATTTTGAGATTCACTTTGCTGTTTTAAAAAAAACTCATCATTTCTCACAGTGCTGTAGCATCAGTTAACAGATTAAATAATTTAAAATTATGGCATGAGGGCCCTTCTATTCTTGGTAACCAGCCTTGTTAACACTGACAGCTGAGGGTTGCAGCTCCCGGCTGTGAGTTTTGCCTGGTTGGTTATCAAAAATACAGGGGAGCGCATGATGTTTTTTTCATTTATTTATTTATTTATAGCTCAGGCGGCGGGTAGGGAATACTCCCACCAGCTGCCCCTACTGTCACTGTTATTAGCGGCAGCAGGTGTAGGCTGATGCGAGTAATAGTCCCAAAAGCCACCATCTGCTGTCATTGTTCTCACTTGAATACAACTCTCACCATTCTCCTCTGCTCATGCTGATCACTGCATAAAGGTTAATAATGGCTCCATAAGATGCTCAATAGACACATTTACCCCATATAGTGCTGCACAAACGTTGATTATGGCCCCATGAGATGCTCCATGCAGACATTTGCCCCATATAGTGCTGCACAAACATTTATTATGGCCCCATACAGACACTTTCCCCTATATAGTGCTGCACAAACATTGATTATGGCCCCATACAGACACTTGCCCCACATAGTGCTGCACAAACGTTATTGCCCGATAAGATGCTCCATAAAGACACTTGCCCCATTTGCTGTTGCTGCAATAAAAAAATCACATACTCACCTCTCAGTCGTTCAGGCCCCCGGCACTTTCAATATTCACCTGACTTTGTTCCAGCGCCGCTCCATCTTTAGTATCTTCTGCGCTGACGTTCAGGCAGAGGGCGCGCACTAACCATCGTATTGAAGTGAAGGACAGCATCCAATCCAGGTGAAGACAAGAAACACTTTATTGTGCCATAAGTGCAACGTTTCAACCTCAGGGGGTCTTTGTCAAGCATACATAATGATCAATATGACGGCCTTATATAGGAAGTAGATAACCACCACCTGGCAGGTCCGCCCACAAAATTTACATACATATTAACTGGTGATCATAATGACAATAAAAAATGTGTAGACTGTGTGACATACATAGTTAAAAATACATTACAGTATTACTACAGTCCCCTATTGTGGATAATACCTTTCATGATCATCATAGCAAGCACAAGTAAAAGGTCGAAAATAAACAAACAACATTGCCTGTCATATCCAAGCCTATCAGCAAGCTCAAGGGGGCCATTATATACGTGAGCTGCCTATCACCGGGCTTGTATCACATCACTCATGGTTGACCAATCAATACCTAAGGTGAAGATCCAATCTGGGGCACCGGTACATCACCAGCCCCATGCAGTAGAGCCAATCCAGGCTCCATATCGGCTTACCTGGAAACGCCTCCCAGGCTGATCACAACACCTCACGTCCGTGACATCCAGGTTCCCCACTAGAGGCAAGAGTCCTGGAACCAGTGCGCACATCCGCCGGCTCCACGGTAACGCAAAGCATGAAATAACATGCAGCGCCACCTCGGGCCGCCGAGAGACACGTCCACCGGCGCCAACACGCGCCCCATGTAAGAGAGCCAATCAAAGCTCCTGGCCCACATCAACCACAACGCCCCCATGTCAGTCACATAACTGACCAACGCTGACGTCCACAGCTCACCTGATGCACCGTTGAGGGAAGGAGTCCCCGACCAAGTGCGCACGCCCACCAGCTCCCCGGCGACGCATACACAACATGCAGCACCGCCTTAGACAGCCGAAGGGCACGCCCACCGGCCGCAAGCCCCACCCCACACAGAGCAAGCCAGACAACATCAATAAGGAACGCACATCCACCGGTTCCCCAGCGACGTATGCACAACATGCAGAGCCGCCAGAGACAGCCGAAGGGCACGCCCACACACAATAGGCTAGACTACAGATCCACCAGTACCACTCCAAAGTACAAATGCACGTGCCAACAGACCTTCAGGGCTTATGAAGCAGCATATAATGATATTCTATTCCCTAACCCACATGGAAAAGAAGGAGAGGACGGCTAACTCAAATAACCCCCGAACCTATATCACAGATTAAAGATTGGCTAAAAATAACCCAATCCACTCTAATAAGAGATAACTACATCAGAAAAAGGTTCGGTAACATAAACCGTCTCGTATAGTATATCGCCATATCCTTAGCAGTGTATTAAGTTACCATAAATGGGAGCACTTCAAGACTAGTAAGAAGCCCATTGATCAAATGGACAAGGGACAGAAAAATTAAACCAATTCATCATACACTAATCCACATGGCCCAAAAGGTCATCCTAGGGGATAGAGTAGACTGTATAACCAATCACCACTTAAAAACAAACTATACAGATGCGAACCCCACAAACCATACAATGCTAGATTAAGAAACACATAACAGAAGATTGTAGTCAACATTCAACCCTCCAGGCTGACGAGAGCCCAATTTCGATATCCATCTAAGTTCTTTTTTCTTTAATAATTTAACCCTGTCTCCACCCCTACGGAGAGGAGGCACACCATCAATCACCCTGAATCGTAATTGGCTGACTGAGTGTCCACTCTCGATAAAGTGTTTGGGTATCGGTAAATCCACCATCTTGGTTCTAATGGTGATTTTATGCTTGCTAATATGCGCTTTTATTTCCATGGTGGTCTCCCCCACATATGTAAGTCCACAAGGACAGACAATAAGGTAAATAACAAAGCTTGAGGTACAAGTGTACCTCCCCCTGATGGAAAACCTCTGGCCTGTGCGAGGATGATTAAAAAAAATCTCCCTTAATCATATTGCCACAGCACGCACATCCCAAACAGGGAAAATTGCCAAACTTAGGGGGGGCCAAAGTCTTCTGCAAACTGACTACCGTAGAACCAATATCAGATTTAACTAATTTATCTTTCAAATTGCGCCCTCTTTTATACGACAAAATTGGTGGCAGGGTAAATTCCTCAATGTCAGGTAGACCTTGGTGTAGAATATGCCAATGCTTCAAGATCATATTTTTCACATGCCCACTGGCTGTACTAAAGGTAGACACAAAGGGAATCTGCTTGCCTCTAACCCTGATTTTCTTCTCCCTTACAACTGCTCTAGATGTCCCTTTAGCCCTCTCGACATGTTTTCTAACTCCAATTTCAGGATAACCTCGGTTTAGAAATTTACGGCACATCTCATCTAATCTAGAATCGAGGCGCATGTCATCCGCCACAATCTTTCTAACTCTAAGCATCTGGCTCCAAGGTAACGACTCGACCATATTCCTTGGATGATGACTGTTAAATTGTAGCACGCTGTTCCTGTAGCACGCTGTGCACCATTAGAACCAAGATGGTGGATTTACCGATACCCAAACACTTTATCGAGAGTGGACACTCAGTCAGCCAATTATGATTCAGGGTGATTGATGGTGTGCCTCCTCTCCGTAGGGGTGGAGACAGGGTTAAATTATTAAAGAAAAAAGAACTTAGATGGATATCGAAATTGGGTTCTCGTCAGCCTGGAGGGTTGAATGTTGACTACAATCTTCTGTTATGTGTTTCTTAATCTAGCATTGTATGGTTTGTGGGGTTCGCATCTGTATAGTTTGTTTTTAAGTGGTGATTGGTTATACAGTCTACTCTATCCCCTAGGATGACCTTTTGGGCCATGTGGATTAGTGTATGATGAATTGGTTTAATTTTTCTGTCCCTTGTCCATTTGATCAATGGGCTTCTTACTAGTCTTGAAGTGCTCCCATTTATGGTAACTTAATACACTGCTAAGGATATGGCGATATACTATACGAGACGGTTTATGTTACCGAACCTTTTTCTGATGTAGGTATCTCTTATTAGAGTGGATTGGGTTATTTTTAGCCAATCTTTAATCTGTGATATAGGTTCGGGGGTTATTTGAGTTAGCCGTCCTCTCCTTCTTTTCCATGTGGGTTAGGGAATAGAATATCATTATATGCTGCTTCATAAGCCCTGAAGGTCTGTTGGCACGCGCATTTGTACTTTGGAGTGGTACTGGTGGATCTGTAGTCTAGCCTATTGTGTGTGGGCGTGCCCTTCGGCTGTCTCTGGCGGCTCTGCATGTTGTGCATACGTCGCTGGGGAACCGGTGGATGTGCGTTCCTTATTGATGTTGTCTGGCTTGCTCTGTGTGGGGTGGGGCTTGCGTCCGGTGGGCGTGCCCTTCGGCTGTCTAAGGCGGCGCTGCATGTTGTGTATGCGTCGCCGGGGAGCTGGTGGGCGTGCGCACTTGGTCGGGGACTCCTTCCCTCAACGGTGCATCAGGTGAGCTGTGGACGTCAGCGTTGGTCAGTTATGTGACTGACATGGGGGCGTTGTGGTTGATGTGGGCCAGGAGCCTTGATTGGCTCTCTTACATGGGGCGGGTGTTGGCGCCGGGCGTGTCTCTCGGCGGCCCGAGGTGGCGCTGCATGTTATTTCATGCTTTGCGTTACCGTGGAGCCGGCGGATGTGCGCACTGGTTCCAGGACTCTTGCCTCTAGTGGAGAACCTGGATGTCACGGACGTGAGGTGTTGTGATCAGCCTGGGAGGCGTTTCCAGGTAAGCAGATATGGAGCCTGGATTGGCTCTACTGCGTGGGGCTGGTGATGTACCGGTGCCCCAGATTGGATCTTCACCTTAGGTATTGATTGGTCAACCATGAGTGATGTGATACAAGCCCGGTGATAGGCAGCTCACGTATATAATGGCCCCCTTGAGCTTGCTGATAGGCTTGGATATGACAGGCAATGTTGTTTGTTTATTTTCGACCTTTTACATGTGCTTGCTATGATGATCATGAAAGGTATTATCCACAATAGGGGACTGTAGTAATACTGTAATGTATTTTTAACTATGTATGTCACACAGTCTACACATTTTTTTATTGTCATTATGATCACCAGTTAATATGTATGTAAATTTTGTGGGCGGACCTGCCAGGTGGTGGTTATCTACTTCCTATATAAGGCCGTCATATTGATCATTATGTATGCTTGACAAAGACCCCCTGAGGTTGAAACGTTGCACTTATGGCACAATAAAGTGTTTCTTGTCTTCACCTGGATTGGATGCTGTCCTTCACTTCAATACATTGGTATGTACCTCTCCACTTGGGTCCTGTGGAGTTAGGACGAGCAACCATTTTTATGCTGCAGTAGTGCTGTCGGCCGCCATTGCATTACGCGCACTAACCATGTCACCGCACCCTCTGACCTGAGCGTCACTGCAGAAGACACTGAAGATGGAGCTGTGCCGGAATGAGGAGCAGGTGAATATTGTGCAACACTGCGCTACCCTCCCCATTATACTCACCTGCTCCTGGTGCAGTGCAGTCCCTGCTTCCTCGGTGCCACAGATTCTCCCTGTACTGAGTGGTCACCGTTACCACTCATTACAGTAATAAATATGCGGCTCCACCCCTATGGTGGCACAATCGCACGGCCTCACATTGAGAGTCGTGGCGATTGCATGCGGGTGTCAGCTGTATGTGACAGCTGACACCCCGCAGCAATGCCCATGATTGATGCTAGCACCGATTGCGGGCATTTAACCCCTCTGATGCAGCCGTCAGTATTGACAGCAGCATAGAGAAGCATCACTCAGGGAGGGGGCTCCCTGCACGCTTCCATCAGGCCAACACGATGGAAGCATGCCAAAGCAAGTCCCCACTCAGGTCCATCATCTGTTAACAGAAATATAAAGACTTCCACATTACTGGTTGCACAAAGGCTCTGGAAAAGTGAAATGGCTCCTCACTCCCCAAAAGAAATTCAGCAAATTCTTTGCTTTCAAGCCCAAATGCCCCACCTCCCTTCTGAGCCCCAGTGTGCCTAAACAACATTTAGTGCCCATATGTTTGGCAATTCTGTAGTAATAAGAGCCTGCCTAATTTACAGGTGCGTGTCTCCAGGAGCATGAGCTGGGCATAATGTACTCGTCACTACAATGGCAGTTTCCAATTTTCACTAAGCAACATCCACTGCTGACTGTTTCTGGAAAACACCCATGGAGTCAAAATCATCACTACTGTACATCTGTAGATAGATTCCCAAAGGGTTATAATTTCAAAAATGGGGTCACTTGAGGGGGGTTTCCACTGTTTAAGCACATTAGGGGCTCTCCAAATGCAGCATGGCATCCACTAGTTATTCCAGTAAATTTTACATTCAAAAAGTCAAATGGCACACCTTCCCTTCCAAGACCTGCCATGCACCCAAACAGTTGTTTTCATCCACATATTGGGTATCTGCGCAGCCAGGAAAAATTGCACAACATATTTTATGGAGAAAATGCACAATTTTGAGCTAAAAAAGATTTATCTGGGAAAAATATATATATTTTTTTATTTTTAAGGCTTAACGTTATAAACTTCTGTGAAGCACCTGGGAGTTCAATGTGTTCAATACTAGTGTTGAGCGATACCGTCCGATACTTGAAAGTATCGGTATCGGATAGTATCGGCCGATACCCGAAAAGTATCGGATATCGCCGATACCGATACCCGATACCAATACAAGTCAATGGGACACCAAGCATCGGAAGGTATCCTGATGGTTCCCAGGGTCTGAAGGAAGGAAACTCTCCTTCAGGCCCTGGGATCCATATTAATGTGTAAAGTAAAGAATTAAAATAAAAAATATTGATATAATTACCTCTCCGGAGGCCCCTGGACATCACCGCTGGTAACCGGCAGCCTTCTTAGCTTAAAATGAGCGCGTTTAGGACCTGAGAATGACGTCGCGGCTTCTGATTGGTCGCGTGCCGCTCATGTGACCGCCACGCGACCAATCGGAAGCCGCGACGTCATTCTCAGGTCCTAAATTCCTAGAATGAGGAGTTTAGGACCTGAGAATGACGTAGCGGCTTCTGATTGGTCGCGTGGCGATCACATGAGTGGCACGCGACCAATCAGAAGCCGTGACGTCATGGAAGTCCCTAAACGCGCTCATTTTAAACAAAAAAAGTATCGGAACTCGGTATCGGAATTCCGATACCGCAAGTATTGGCCAATACCCGATACTTGCGGTATCGGAATGCTCAACACTATTCAATACACATCTAGGTAAGCTCCCTAAGGAGTTTATTTTCCACTGTTTAGGCACATCAGGGGTTCTTCATATGCAACATGGCATCCGCAATTTATTCCAGTAAATTATGCATTCTAATCATATGGTGCTCCTTCCCTTCCAAGCTCTGCCATGTAGTATATGGGGTATAAGTGTACTCAGGAGAAATTGCACAATAAATTGTGTGGAATTTCACCTGTTACCCTTATGATAATGCAAAATATGGAGCTAAAAATATTTATTTTGGAAAAATGTGATTTTTTTTTATTTCCATGGCTCTCTGTTATAAATTTCTGTGAAGCATCTGTGGGTTCAAGGTGCTCAATACACATCTAGATAAATTCCAAAAATGGTCTAGTTTCTAAAATGGTGTAACTTGTGGCAGGTTTCCTCTGTTTAGGCACATGAGGGGCTCTTCAAATGCGACATGTCCGCTAATTATTCCAGCATATTTTACATTCAAAAGTCAAATGGCGCTCCTTCTTTTCCAAGCACTGCCGTGCACCCAAACAGTTGTTTTCCTCTTCGCGCGCAGGAGAAATTGCACGATAAATTGTATGGAGCAACTTCTCTTGTTATAAAATTCTGTGAAGCACCGGGAAGGGGGTTCAACATGCTCAATATACATCTAGATAAGTTATCTAAGCGGTCTAGTTTCCAAAATGGTGTCACTTCTTGGGGATTTCCACTGTTTAGGCACATCAGGGGCTCTCCAAACGCTACATGGCAACCGCTAATTATTCCAGCAAATTTTACATTCAAAAAGTGAAATGGCGCTCCTTCCCTTCCGAGCCCTTCTGTGTGCCCAAACAGTAGATTTCCCCCATATATGGGGTATCGGCATGCTCATGAGAAATTGCAAAACAAAATATTTGATCTATTTTCTCCTTTTACCCTTGCAAAAGTCGAAAAAATTAGGTCTAAAGGAACATTTTTTGTGAAAGAAAAGTAAATGTTTTTTTCTTCCATATTCCAAAAATTCCTGTGAAGCACCTGAAGGGTTAATACACTTCTTGAATGTGGTTTTGAGTACCTTGAGGGGTGCAGTTTTTCGAATGATGTCATTTTTGGGCATTTTCTGTCATATAGGCCCCACAAAGTCACTTCAAATGTGATGTGGTTCCTAAAAAAATGGTTTTGCAAATTTTGCTGTAAAAATGAGAAATTGCTGGTCAATTTTCACCCTTATAACTTCCTAACAAAAAAAAACATGTTTCCATAGTTGTGCTGATGTAAAATAGACATGTAGGAAATATTATTTATTAACTATTTTGTGTGATATGACTCTGATTTAAGGGCATAAAAATTAAAAGTTTGAAAATTGTGAAATTTTCAAAATTTTTGCTAATTTTATCAAATAATTGCAAGTCATATCCACTTCACCAGGTGAGCCATAATAATTGGCCACATTAACTGACAGTTATCAACAAACAATTGTCGTTCAATGGATAAATGCATTACAACTACAGGTTTACAAATTGTTCAGACTGTGCAACCTGGAGCCTGGGTTGATTCTATTAAAAGCAAGGGCACCTTCAAAATGTCAAGAAAGTGTTAGGTTACAGTGAAACTTTTCCTTTTCTCATGAGCTACTAAACAATTCCATCAGGACTGCATTTTGTAACCCTGATCCCATATTTAGGGATGCCTTTTGTGCCTATTTTACACAGCATAACTGAGAGATTTAAGGCCCAGGTTTGCTAACATATAAGAATCTGTACAAATTGTGTGTTCTAAAGACTAAGAAATTCATAGGAGAGATGATAATTCCATGACTGACAAACTAGGAAAAGGCAAATTTATTGTACATGTCTATGTTACCGAAAAGCTTCTCAATAGTAACCATTCTACAATTTCATTATTTTCCTAATCAGCAAACATATGTTGCAAGCATAAAACCATCAAATATTAAGAGGGACAATTTTCGTAGCTTAAATGCTGCACTCCAGAGCATAGATTGGAAGTGATTACTGCCAGCAAAAGATGCAGAAACTAAATGAGAGTGCTTTACATCTCCTTTTATGTAGCTATACTGCAAAATGGGTAACAAGTAAAAAGACAAAAATAAAGACCTCCATTTAGTCCATTAAGGTATTACATGATAAAGAAATGGGGTTTATCGTGTAATATACATACAAGGAGTCCTAATCAGTCTTTTAGTGACATTAAAAAAATGCAACCTATAAAAAGAAAATGATCTATCCATCAAGATTAAATTATATAATTTAAGCTAGTAGAACATTTCTAGGACTATAACTTTCCAATACAGTGTGTTAAGATCCCTTCGGAATACAGTGAAGAGCAAAAGGGTAACAATGTTTGAAACTTTTAACTTTCAGGTTCCTTATCTCACCATCCACTACTGTTTTGAACGTGAGACTACCACCATTTTATAGAAAATCAACTTGGCTATCTCATACATAAATTTGACTTGTAACAATTTAGCATATTATTAGTTATGCAGATTCTGGTCAGGTCACTGCATTGTTACTCATTTTCTCCTGGTGGTGGAAAAATCTATTTCTTCCTGTATACTAATAAATTACAGTCTGTTCTCACATTCCCTAGAAGCTCAGTGTATTAGCTTGATTCCCAAGTGAAAGGTCATTGGTTCGAATAGAGGAGCAGCCATGAAGACGATTTCCCAAGAAAAAAACAGCATCATCAAGCTCATCAATAGAGGTCTCTTGGCCAAGTAAATTACCAAACTGCATCATGTGAGTGCCATGACTGTTGGAAGACTACGAAATCAAGTCTGTCCATCCATTCAGAGTCCACAATGCAAAATATCAGAATCAATGTGTCGGCTCATCCCAAGGTGTATCAGTTCTGGCACGACAAACACGGCAGCAGAGGTGGCTTGTATGTTTCATAAAAGTGAGATCACAGACATCGATGCAAGTCTATAGTCTGTATATATAAAATAATAATTTAGATAGGTTAAAAGTGGTAACAAATTCCCTTTAAATCAAGTCATGTAATCTCCACATACAAAAATTGGTAGTATTTTGAGTTTTATTACATAGCTCTGTGACTTTAAATATAACAATGTTGTAGGATTACAATTTTGCCACAATTGTAATGACAATTATTGTGATGTGTACAGTAAATATCTAACAATAGTCTAATAGCAGTTCAGCCATGAAGCCAAAAACTTCATAAACTAGACGGGCTAGTGATCAAACATGGTGGGAATATTGTGGTATGGGGCTGTTTTTTACCATTGCTACAGCAATCCATACAAAGACAATATAGATGAACGTATAGTATACTTCTAAATTTGTAGCAGCAGTTTCAGTAAGGCCATATCCTGTTCCAGAATAGTGCTCAGTAGGGTTGAGCGAAACGGGTCGAACATTTTCAAAAGTCGCCGACTTTTGGCTAAGTCGGGGTTTCATGAAACCCGATCCGACCCCTGTGCGGGGTCGGCCATGCGGTATGCGACTTTCGCGCCAAAGTCGCGTTTCAATGACGCGAAAAGCGCCATTTCTCAGCCAATGAAGGTGGACGCAGAGTGTGGGCAGCGTGATGACATAGGTCCTGGTCCCCACCATCTTAGAGAAGGGCATTGCAGTGATTGGCTTGCTGTCTGCGACGTCACAGGGGCTATAAAGAGGCGTTCCCGCCGACCGCCATCTTACTGCTGCTGATCTGAGCTTAGGGAGAGGTTGCTGCCGCTTTGTCAGAAGCAGGGATAGCGTTAGGCAGGGTCCATTAACCACAAAACCGCTTGTGCTGCAGCGATTTGCACTGTCCAACACCACCCTCGGTGTGCAGGGACAGTGGAAGTTTTTTTTTTTTTTCCCCTCAGCGCTGTAGCTCATTGGGCTGCCCTAGAAGGCTCCCTGATAGCTGCATTGCTGTGTGTACGCCGCTGTGCAAACCAACTGCTTTTTTCAAAGCACAAATCCTCTTGTTCCTTCCTTTCTGCACAGCTATCTTTTTTGTTTGTCCACACTTTTTATTTCATTTGTGCATCAGTCCACTCCTTATTGCTGCCTGCCATACCTGGCTGAGATTACTGCAGGCAGGGAGATAGTAGCTGCCTGCCATACCTGGCTGAGATTACTGCAGGCAGGGAGATAGTAATTGTAGGACATTCCCTGTTTTTTTTTTTTTTTTTTTTTTGGTGGGAGATTAAGATTGGCAATTTGGCATTTCTGCTAGAGTGCCATCCCTGTGTGTGCCATCTCTCTCACATAGTGGGCCATAGAAAGCCTTTTCATTTTTCTGTATTTTTTTTTGTGGGGTGTATAAATTCTCCCTGATAAAAATACAGTGGGAGATTAATATTGGCCTTTGGGCTTGTGTGCCAGTCCTGAGTGTGCCATCTCTCTCACAAATAGTGGGCCATAGAAAGCCTATTTTATTTTTTTTTGGGTTTTATAAATTCTCCCTGAAAAAAAGGGAGATTAATATTGGCCTCTGGGCTTGTGTGCCAGTCCTGAGCGTGCCATCTGTGCCAGCCCTGAGCGTGCCATCTCTCTCACAAATAGTGGGCCATAGAAAGCCTATTTAATTTTTTTTTTGGTTTTATAAATTCTCCCTGAAAAAAAGGGAGATTAATATTGGCCTCTGGGCTTGTGTGCCAGTTGTGAGCGTGCCATCTGTGCCAGTCCTGAGCGTGCCATCTCTCTCACAAATAGTGGGCCATAGAAAGCCTATTTAATTTTTTTTTTTGTTTTATAAATTTTCCCTGAAAAAAGGGAGATTAATATTGGCCTCTGGGCTTGTGTGCCAGTTGTGAGCGTGCCATCTGTGCCAGTCCTGAGCGTGCCATCTCTCTCACAAATAGTGGGCCATAGAAAGCCTATTTAATTTTTTTTTTGGTTTTATAAATTTTCCCTGAAAAAAGGGAGATTAATATTGGCCTCTGGGCTTGTGTGCCAGTTGTGAGCGTGCCATCTGTGCCAGTCCTGAGCGTGCCATCTCTCTCACAAATAGTGGGCCATAGAAAGCCTATTTAAATATTTTTTTGGTTTTATAAATTCTCCCAGAAAAAAAGGGAGATTAATATTGGCCTCTGGGCTTCTGTGCCAGTCCTGAGCGTGCCATCTGTGCCAGTCCTGAGCGTCCCATCTCTCTCACAAATAGTGGGCCATAGAAAGCCTATTTTTTTTTTTTTTTGGGTTTTAGAAATTCTCCCTGGAAAAAAAAAGGGAGATTAATATTGCCCTTTGGGCTTGTGTGCCAGTACTAAGCGTTCCATCTCTCTCTCTCTCTCAGTCAGTGGGCCATAGAACGCCTATTTTTGGTTTTATTTGTTTTCTAAATTCTCCCTGAAAAAATCATTTTATTTTATTTGGTTTCTAAATTCTTCCTGATAAAATCATATTTTTTTTATTATTTTTTTTTCTAAAGTCTCCCTGAAAAAAAAAAAAAAAAAAAAAAAAAACAGTGGGAGATTAATATTGGCCTTTCTGCTTGTGTGCCAGTCTTGACTCCTGGGTGTGCCATCTCTCTCTCTCTCTCTCTCTCTCTCTCTCTCTCTCTCTCTCTCTCTCTCCAATTGTGGTCCATAGAAAGCCTATATTTTTTTTCCTTGATTTGGGTTCCAAAATCTACCAGAGAAAATAACTACATCAATCATTGGTAGAAAAATATTGGCCTCTGGGCTTGTGTGCCACTCCTGACTCCTGTGTGCGTCATCTCTCAGTCAGTGGGCCATAGAACGCCTATTTTTGTTTTTATTTGTTTTATAAATTCTCCCTGAAAAAATCATTTTATTTTATTTGGTTTCTAAATTCTTCCTGATAAAATCATATTTTTTTTATTATTTTTTTTTCTAAAGTCTCCCTGAAAAAAAAAAAAAAAAAAACAACCAAAAAAAACAGTGGGAGATTAATATTGGCCTTTCTGCTTGTGTGCCAGTCTTGACTCCTGGGTGTGCCATCTCTCTCTCTCTCTCTCTCTCCAATTGTGGTCCATAGAAAGCCTATATTTTTTTTCCTTGATTTGGGTTCCAAAATCTACCAGAGAAAATAACTACATCAATCATTGGTAGAAAAATATTGGCCTCTGGGCTTGTGTGCCACTCCTGACTCCTGTGTGCGTCATCTCTCAGTCAGTGGGCCATAGAACGCCTATTTTTGTTTTTATTTTTTTTATAAATTCTCCCTGAAAAAATCATTTTATTTTATTTGGTTTCTAAATTCTTCCTGATAAAATCATATTTTTTTTATTATTTTTTTTTCTAAAGTCTCCCTGAAAAAAAAAAAAAAAAAACAAACAAAAAAAACAGTGGGAGATTAATATTGGCCTTTCTGCTTGTGTGCCAGTCTTGACTCCTGGGTGTGCCCTCTCTCTCTCTCTCTCTCTCTCCAATTGTGGTCCATAGAAAGCCTATATTTTTTTTCCTTGATTTGGGTTCCAAAATCTACCAGAGAAAATAACTCCATCAATCATTGGTAGAAAAATATTGGCCTCTGGGCTTGTGTGCCACTCCTGATTCCTGTGTGCGTCATCTCTCACTCAGTGGCCCATAGAAAGCATATAGTTTGTTACATTTGTTTTCTAAATTCTCCCTGCAAAAATCTATTTTTTTTTTTTTTTGGGGGGTTTCTAAAGTGTTCCTGAAAAAAATAAAAATAAAAAAAAAATAATAGTGTGACATTAATATTAACATTTGTGCTTCAGTGACAGTCCTGCGTGTGGGGCATCTCTCTAATTTGCAGCCACCAAAAAAAGAGTGTGTAACATTGGGCCTGATTTTCGCTGTGGTCTCACCAACCTGTAAAGGGGTAGCTAAATCATACTGAAGTTATAGCTCACCGTGTAAGTTGTGTGACTGCAACAAATAACGTTAGTTTGGTTACGTTTTTAAAACAATGAGGAAGTCTAGTGGAAGAGGTCGTGGCCGGGGGCGTTCATTGTCAGCTGGTAATGAGGGTAGTGGTAGTGGTGGAGCATCAGGTGGTCGTGGGGAAAAAAATATTGCACCTAAGTCTGGAGCTGTGGAGCCAGGTTCGTCGTCCGGCTACACAAGGCCTCGAACGCTCCCTTTTCTGGGATTAGGAAAACCGCTTTTAAAGCCGGAGCAGCAAGAGCAAGTTTTGGCTTATCTTGCTGACTCAGCCTCTAGCTCTTTTGCCTCCTCTCGTGAAACTGGTAAAAGTAAAAGCAGCGCGTCGTTAGTGGATGTTCACGGTCAGGGACAAGTCACTTCCTTGTCCTCTTCAGCAAAAACAACAACAGAGAAGAATGCAGCAGGCGACACAACGGGTTACTCCATGGAGCTCTTTACACATACCGTCCCTGGCTTAGAAAGTGAAGCAGTTAACAGTCCATGCCCATTACAAATTGAATCTGACATGGAGTGCACTGACGCACAGCCACAGCCAGACTACTATGCTGGTCCTTTGACTCAGACCACAACATTGCCCTCGCAGGGTGCTGATCAAGAATCAGACCCTGATGAGACTATGTTGCCCCATCACGAACGCTATACCACCGAACGACACGGTGACACAGACGAAGTTGCGCAGGAGGTACAAGAAGAGTTATTAGATGACCCAGTTCTTGACCCCGATTGGCAGCCATTGGGGGAACAGGGTGCAGGCGGCAGCAGTTCTGAAGCAGAGGAGGAGGAGGGGCCGCAGCAGGCATCAACATCGCCACAGGTTCCATCTGCCGGGCCCCTATCTTGCCCAAAACGCGTGGCAAAGCCAAAACCTGGTGGAGGACAGCGTGGCCATCCGGTTAAAGCTCAGTCTGCAATGCCTGAAAAGGTATCCGATGCTAGAAAGAGTGCAGTCTGGCATTTTTTTAAACAACATCCAATTGATCAGCGCAAAGTCATCTGTCAAAAATGTTCTACTTCCTTAAGCAGAGGTCAGAATCTGAAAAGTCTCAATACTAGTTGCATGCATAGACATTTAACCACCATGCATTTGAAAGCTTGGACTAACTACCAAACGTCCCTTAAGGTTGTTGCACCCTCGGCCAATGAAGCTAGTCATCAACGCAACATCCCTTCCGGCAGTGTAGGACCACCATTTAGCGCACCACCTGCTGTATCTGTGCAGGTATCTTTGCCAGGCCAAAGCAGTCAGGGTCAGGGAATCACCAGTTTCGTAGTAGGAAACACTGCATCTAGGGCACCGGCGGCAACAATACCATCTCCCACCGTCTCTCAGTCTGCCATGTCCACCGGCACCCCCGCTAGTTCCACGATCTCCATCTCTCCAGTCCAGCTCACCCTACATGAGACTATGGTTAGAAAAAGGAAATACTTAGCCTCGCATCCGCGTACACAGGGTTTGAACGCCCACATAGCTAGACTAATCTCGTTAGAGATGATGCCCTACCGGTTAGTTGAAAGCAAAGCTTTCAAAGACCTGATGGACTACGCTGTACCACGCTACGAGCTACCCAGTCGACACTTTTTTTCCAGAAAAGCCATCCCAGCCCTCCACCAGCATGTTAAAGAGCGCATCGTCCATGCACTCAGGCAATCTGTGAGCACAAAGGTGCACCTGACAACAGATGCATGGACCAGTAGGCATGGCCAGGGACGTTACGTGTCCATCACGGCACACTGGGTAAATGTGGTGGATTCAGGGTCCACAGGGGACAGCAAGTTTGGGACAGTTCTGCCTAGCCCACGGTCTAGTAAACAGTTGTCTGTAGCCGTTCGCACCCCCTCCTCCTCCTCCTCCTCCTCGTCCTCCTGCAGAAGCAAGAGCTCGTCCACAGACCGCAGTCGCACAAACACTCCATCCGCACCTGCCACTGTTGCACACCAGGTCTCCCATTATGGGGCAGCTACTGGCATACGTCAGCAGGCTGTATTGGCTATGAAGTGTTTGGGCGACAATAGACACACCGCGGAAGTTCTGTCCGAGTTCTTGCAGCAAGAAACGCAGTCGTGGCTGGGCACTGTAGATCTTGAGGCAGGCAAGGTAGTGAGTGATAACGGAAGGAATTTCATGGCTGCCATCTCCCTTTCCCAACTGAAACACATTCCTTGCCTGGCTCACACCTTAAACCTGGTGGTGCAGTGCTTCCTGAAAAGTTATCCGGGGTTATCCGACCTGCTCCTCAAAGTGCGTGGACTTTGCGCACATATCCGCCGTTCGCCTGTACACTACAGCCGTATGCAGACCTATCAGCGTTCTTTGAACCTTCCCCAGCATCGCCTAATCATAGACGTTGCAACAAGGTGGAACTCAACACTGCACATGCTTCAGAGACTGTGCGAACAGAGGCGGGCTGTTATGTTTTTGTGGGAGGATACACATACACGGGCAGGCAGTAGGATGGCAGACATGGAGTTGTCAGGTGTGCAGTGGTCGAAGATTCAAGACATGTGTCAAGTCCTTCAGTGTTTTGAGGAATGCACACGGCTGGTTAGTGCAGACAACGCCATAATAAGCATGAGCATCCCCCTAATGCGTCTGCTGATGCAAAGTTTGACGCACATAAAGGATCAGGCGTCTGCACCAGAGGAAGAGGAAAGCCTTGATGACAGTCAGCGATTGTCTGGTCAGGGCAGTGTACATGACGAGGTACCGGGCGAAGAGGAGGTGGAGGATGAGGAGGATGATGGGGATGAGTATATTTTTAATGAGGAAGCTTTCCCGGGGGCACGGGAAATTGGTGGCGTGGCAAGGCCGGGTTCTGGTTTTTTGAGGGACACAAGTGACGTAGATTTGCCTGCAACTGCCCCTCAACCAAGCACAACCGCAGATTTGACAACGGGAACTTTGGCCCACATGGCGGATTATGCCTTGCGTATCCTCAAAAGGGACACACGCATTACAAAAATGATGAACGATGACGATTACTGGTTGGCCTGCCTCCTTGATCCTCGCTATAAAGGCAAATTGCAAAATATTATGCCACATGAGAACTTGGAACTAATATTAGCAACAAAACAATCAACTCTTGTTGACCGTTTGCTTCTGGCATTCCCTGCACACAGCGCCCGTGATCGTTCTCACACGAGCTCCAGGGGCCAGCAGACCAGAGGTGTTAGAGGGGCAGAAATCAGAAGTGGCGTTGGCCAGAGGGGTTTTCTGACCAGGTTGTGGAGTGATTTTTCTATGACCGCAGACAGGACAGGTACTGCAGCATCAATTCAAAGTGACAGGAGACAACATTTGTCCAGTATGGTTACAAACTATTTTTCATCCCTTATCGACGTTCTCCCTCAACCGTCATTCCCATTTGATTACTGGGCATCCAAATTAGACACCTGGCCAGAATTGGCAGAATATGCATTGCAGGAGCTTGCTTGCCCGGCAGCTAGTGTCCTATCAGAAAGAGTATTCAGTGCTGCAGGTTCAATACTAACAGAAAAAAGGACTCGTCTGGCTACCCAAAATGTAGATGATCTAACCTTCATTAAAATGAACCACAACTGGATTTCAAAATCTTTTGCCCCACCCTGCCCGGCTGACACCTAGCTTTCCTATGAAAAGGTCTTGCCTGTGGACTATTCTGAATGACTTTTCCAATCTCGTAATTTTCTTCACCTGATTGTCCAGCATACGACATGTTTCCACCTCACGAAATGGCCAAACTCCCCACACGGGGCCGTGCTATCGCCACTTTGCGCTTGGACCCTTGAGAGTGCTGTTTGTCTGAAGAGGTGGGTGTGGCCGCTTTTGGTCGACGGCACTGCCACTGGGTCCCTCATAGTACAATAAAGTGTCTCTGGCGGTGGTGGTGCGCACCCAACGTCAGACACACCGTTGTAATATGAGGGGCCCTGTGCCTGTACCGCCGGCCACAAGACAGTTCCCCCCCCCAGCTCAAACAGTGCTCTACCACTAGCAAAATTATCTCTCACAGCTTCACCAATGTGTAGTCTAGGCGCTGACATCCTTCAATGCCTGGCACTGACAATACCATTGTTTTGACATTTTTGTTATGTTAGGCCTTCGAAGCCTGTCTGCGGTCCCTTCTTTCTACAACTACTACACTGACCAGGCCACTGCTGGCCGTGTTACCCTGGAACCAATTTAAAAGTGCCTACAGTCAGCCCAATTTTGTTATGTTAGGCCTTCGAAGACTGTCTGCCGTCACTCCTTCCACTAGACTTCCACTGACCATACACTGCTGCCCATGTACCCCTGGAACCAATTTAAAGTGCCTACAGCCAGCCCAATTTTGTTATGTTAGGCCTTGGAAGCCTGTCTGCGGTCACTCCTTCCACTAGACTTCCACTGACCAGACCACTGCTGCCCGTGTACCCCTGGAACCAATTTAAAAGTGCCTACAGCCAGCCCAAGTTTGTTATGTTAGGCCTTCGAAGCCTGTCTGCGGTCACTCCTTCCACTAGACTTCCACAGACCAGACCACTGCTGCCCGTGTACCCCTGGAACCAATTTAAAAGTGCCTACAGCCAGCCCAAGTTTGTTATGTTAGGCCTTGGAAGCCTGTCTGCGGTCACTCCTTCCACTAGACTTCCACTGACCAGACCACTGCTGCCCGTGTACCCCTGGAACCAATTTAAAAGTGCCTACAGCCAGCCCAAGTTTGTTATGTTAGGCCTTGGAAGCCTGTCTGCGGTCACTCCTTCCACTAGACTTCCACTGACCAGACCACTGCTGCCCGTGTACCCCTGGAACCAATTTAAAAGTGCCTACAGCCAGCCCAAGTTTGTTATGTTAGGCCTTGGAAGCCTGTCTGCGGTCACTCCTTCCACTAGACTTCCACTGACCAGACCACTGCTGCCCGTGTACCCCTGGAACCAATTTAAAAGTGCCTACAGCCAGCCCAAGTTTGTTATGTTAGGCCTTGGAAGCCTGTCTGCGGTCACTCCTTCCACTAGACTTCCACTGACCAGACCACTGCTGCCCGTGTACCCCTGGAACCAATTTAAAAGTGCCTACAGCCAGCCCAAGTTTGTTATGTTAGGCCTTGGAAGCCTGTCTGCGGTCACTCCTTCCACTAGACTTCCACTGACCAGACCACTGCTGCCCGTGTACCCCTGGAACCAATTTAAAAGTGCCTACAGCCAGCCCAAGTTTGTTATGTTAGGCCTTCGAAGCCTGTCTGCGGTCACTCCTTCCACTAGACTTCCACTGACCAGACCACTGCTGCCCATGTACCCCTGGAACAAATTTAAAAGTGCCTACAGCCAGCCCAAGTTTGTTATGTTAGGCCTTCGAAGCCTGTCTGCGTCCCGTTCTTTCAACTACAACTACACTGACCAGGCCACTGATGGCCGTGTTCCCTTGGAACCAATTTTAACTTGCCTACAGCCAGCCCTATGTTATTATGTTAGGCCTTCGAAGCCTGTCTGCGGTCACTCCTTCCACTAGACTTCCACAGACCAGACCACTGCTGCCCGTGTACCCCTGGAACCAATTTAAAAGTGCCTACAGCCAGCCCAAGTTTGTTATGTTAGGCCTTGGAAGCCTGTCTGCGGTCACTCCTTCCACTAGACTTCCACTGACCATACACTGCTGCCCATGTACCCCTGGAACAAATTTAAAAGTGCCTACAGCCAGCCCAAGTTTGTTATGTTAGGCCTTCGAAGCCTGTCTGCGTCCCGTTCTTTCAACTACAACTACACTGACCAGGCCACTGATGGCCGTGTTCCCTTGGAACCAATTTTAACTTGCCTACAGCCAGCCCTATGTTATTATGTTAGGCCTTCGAAGCCTGTCTGCGTCCCGTTCTTTCAACTACAACTACACTGACTAGGCCACTGATGGCCGTGTTCCCCTGGAACCAATTTTAACTTGCCTACAGCCAGCCCAATGTTAGGCCTTTGATGCCTGTCTGCCGTCACTCCTTCCACTAGGCCTCCACTGACCTGTCTATTGCTGCCCGTGTACCCCTTGAACCAACATCATTAAATATAAAAAAAATTAATTTGATTATAAAAAATAAGATCGTGTTGAGATCTCAAATGCAGACATTTTAACAATAAAAACAAACACACAACAAATATCTGGAACTGTACTACAAAGGTCCAACAGCTACAATTTCTTTCTCCTGCAAGAAGTTAACTGAAAGTTTTTTGGAGTTGTTAACACAGATATGGCATCCACCGAGTGTTGTCCTGTCGCGTCTCCTTTAAATTATT
Organism: Ranitomeya imitator; assembly: GCF_032444005.1. NCBI lineage: Eukaryota > Metazoa > Chordata > Amphibia > Anura > Dendrobatidae > Ranitomeya > Ranitomeya imitator. The sequence goes on along the minus strand of NC_091285.1, from coordinate 417,617,295 downwards.
TCCAATAAGATGTTAAACTATTAATTTAATAAAATCAATAATTAAAAAAATAATTGAGTAAGTCAAAAGCACATTGCAAATAAACATTAATTACAAATCAAGAAGCATGGCGCGTCCGAGGGTGAGTAGATACCGAATAAGAATATAATCACCCTCGGACGCGCAATGCTTATTTACAACAGCCTTCCTTCCTAAGAATCAGCCCTTTCGTGGTGTAGAGAGAGGTTGTGTTACACTCCAAGGTGTTCCCCGGGTTGCCTTTCATGAGCTTCGATCTTCCGGCTCTCGTTTAGTAGTTGGTGGAAACTACGCTGCATTAGGCCTACAAATTTGGTATGGGGTGTAGAGACAGGTTGTGTTACACTCCAAGGTTTTCACCAGGTTGCCTTTCCTGAGCTTCGATCTTCATGCTCTCGTTTAGTAGGTGTCGGAAAGTAGGCTGCATTAGGCCTACAAATTGGGTATGGGGTGGAGAGAGATGGTGTGTTACACTCCAAGGTGTTCCCCAGGTTTCCTTGCCATTGCTTCGGTCTTCCGACTCTCGTTTAGTAGTTGTAGAAAAGTACACAGCATTAGGCCTACAAAATGGGTATGGGGTGGAGAGAGATGGTGTGTTACACTCCAAGGTGTTCCCCAGGTTGCCTTTCCTGAGCTTCGATCTTCATGCTCTCGTTTAGTAGGTGTCGGAAAGTAGGCTGCATTAGGCCTAAAAAATGGGGAATGGGGTGGAGAGAGATGGTGTGTTACACTCCAAGGTGTTCCCCAGGTTTCCTTGCCATTGCTTCGGTCTTCCGACTCTCGTTTAGTAGTTGTAGAAAAGTACACTGCATTAGGCCTAAAAAATGGGTATGGGGTGGAGAGAGATGGTGTGTTACACTCCAAGGTGTTCCCCAGGTTGCCTTTCCTGAGCTTCGATCTTCATGCTCTCGTTTAGTAGGTGTCGGAAAGTAGGCTGCATTAGGCCTACAAATTGGGTATGGGGTGGAGAGAGATGGTGTGTTACACTCCAAGGTGTTCCCCAGGTTTCCTTGCCATTGCTTCGGTCTTCCGACTCTCGTTTAGTAGTTGTAGAAAAGTACACAGCATTAGGCCTACAAAATGGGTATGGGGTGGAGAGAGATGGTGTGTTACACTCCAAGGTGTTCCCCAGGTTGCCTTTCCTGAGCTTCGATCTTCATGCTCTCGTTTAGTAGGTGTCGGAAAGTAGGCTGCATTAGGCCTAAAAAATGGGGAATGGGGTGGAGAGAGATGGTGTGTTACACTCCAAGGTGTTCCCCAGGTTTCCTTGCCATTGCTTCGGTCTTCCGACTCTCGTTTAGTAGTTGTAGAAAAGTACACTGCATTAGGCCTAAAAAATGGGTATGGGGTGGAGAGAGATGGTGTGTTACACTCCAAGGTGTTCCCCAGGTTGCCTTTCCTGAGCTTCGATCTTCATGCTCTCGTTTAGTAGGTGTCGGAAAGTAGGCTGCATTAGGCCTACAAATTGGGTATGGGGTGGAGAGAGATGGTGTGTTACACTCCAAGGTGTTCCCCAGGTTTCCTTGCCATTGCTTCGGTCTTCCGACTCTCGTTTAGTAGTTGTAGAAAAGTACACAGCATTAGGCCTACAAAATGGGTATGGGGTGGAGAGAGATGGTGTGTTACACTCCAAGGTGTTCCCCAGGTTGCCTTTCCTGAGCTTCGATCTTCATGCTCTCGTTTAGTAGGTGTCGGAAAGTAGGCTGCATTAGGCCTAAAAAATGGGGAATGGGGTGGAGAGAGATGGTGTGTTACACTCCAAGGTGTTCCCCAGGTTTCCTTGCCATTGCTTCGGTCTTCCGACTCTCGTTTAGTAGTTGTAGAAAAGTACACTGCATTAGGCCTAAAAAATGGGTATGGGGTGGAGAGAGATGGTGTGTTACACTCCAAGGTGTTCCCCAGGTTGCCTTTCCTGAGCTTCGATCTTCATGCTCTCGTTTAGTAGGTGTCGGAAAGTAGGCTGCATTAGGCCTACAAATTGGGTATGGGGTGGAGAGAGATGGTGTGTTACACTCCAAGGTGTTCCCCAGGTTTCCTTGCCATTGCTTCGGTCTTCCGACTCTCGTTTAGTAGTTGTAGAAAAGTACACAGCATTAGGCCTACAAAATGGGTATGGGGTGGAGAGAGATGGTGTGTTACACTCCAAGGTGTTCCCCAGGTTGCCTTTCCTGAGCTTCTATCTTCAGGCTCTCATTAAATTGTGGTTAAATGGAACAACTGCATTTGGCGTACTAGTTGGTTTGGGGCCTACTATCGGTGTCTGCCACTCCTTGCTGTTCTCCTGGTTTCCTGTCCTGAAATACCATTTTCAGCCTCTCGTTAAGTAGTTGTTAATGTTAGACTGCATTTGGCCTACTAGTTGGGTTGGGGCCTACTATCGGTGTCTGCCACTCCTTGCTGTTCTCCTCCACTGAACAAAGCTGTGCCGCCTGTTTACTACGGTTGCCAATTTTGAACTGCATTTCGACTACTTACTGATTTGGCCCTACTCTCTGTGTCAGCCTCTCATTCCAGTTGTCCTCCACTGCAATGCCCCCTGGTTATTCCTGTGTTACCAATTTTGAACTGCATTTAGCCCACTTTCTTCTTTGGGCCTATATCTGTGTTTCCACTTCATCGTGCCCATTGCCCAGCCAGTGATAGATGAGTCTGCTGGTACATTGACCCATAACGCAACATTCCCCGTGCACGCTACACAACAACATTGTGACCCTGCTGAAAGTCAGGTTGCTCTTCCCGCATACCATACCACCTTACACGGGGACAAAGAGGAAGGTGCAGATGAAAGTGCAGGTTCCTTCATCAGGTGGGGGGAGGAATACTAGTTGGCGACGTCACTGGCACAGGGCCTCTCATAGTACGCAAAAGTGTTGCTGCCGGTGGGAGGCGCCCCCGCCGTGCAAACACACCGCTGTACTTTGAGGGGCCCTGTGCCAGTGCCAATGCCAATGAGTGGGCCCCCCCTGCTTGCTCAGGTTCACAGCACTTGCAAAGTTGAAATACTTACCTCTCCCTGCTCCACTGCCGTGACGTGGTCCAGATTTCCTGGGCCCACTAATTACTTGAACCAGCCCTACCTACCACAACTTTAGCCAAATGACCCCCAATTTCAAATGCCTTCCAATTATTATAAGGTAAATTACGCTTGACAAGCTTCATTAAGAAGAATGGATGGTTTTGACATTAAAATGGGCACTCTAGGTGTTTTCCTGGCCCCCACTCACTGCCGACTATGCTGCCCCATTGACTTGCATTGGGTTTCGTGTTTCGGTCGATCCCGACTTTACGTCATAATCGGCCGATTTCACTCGACCCGTCTTTGGACATAGTCGGGTTTCGCAAAACCCGGCTCGACTCTAAAAAGGTCAAGGTCGCTCAACTCTAGTGCTCAGTGCTAGGTCAATAAATAGATAGCTTAACAGTTTAACTAGTTTGGTCTTGAGAAACTTTACTTACTAAGCACTGTCCTCAATCCCATAAAACACCAGTAAATTTAGCTAGAGCATCGAGCTGGATCTTCTCATCCAACCTCAGTGTCTTACTTTCTTGAATAAATGTCCACAAATTGTAACAGATAAACGCTAAAATCTTTCCAAAAAGAGAAGTTTTGTTGACGCAGTATAGGACTCACTTCACCAACCTGATTTTTATTTCTGGGGAACACATCCAAAAATCAAGAATGTAGTATAAGAGTAGAATGTCCAACAGGCTCAAACTCTAGATGTTGCATACTGTACATGTGTCCACATGCAATGTATTTTGTATAATATAAGTCCAGATTTTAAGACAGCTACTTAAAATTTATGAACATACATGTAGATATCTGTTTTAGTCCCTAAAGTGGGTATAACTTCCCGTTACCATGTTTTCAAATAACAATGGGTTTTCTTGGACCATTGTAAATTGAAAAACATTTTTATTTTACGATACCACAGAGCTTTTGAAATCCTGGGTATGTGTTAAAAGATACCGTATATACTCGAGTATAAGCCGAGAATTTCAGCCCAATTGTTTAGGCTGAAATTGCCCTCTCGGTTTATACTCGAGTCATACCCAGGGGTCGGTAGGGGAGGGGAGCAGCAGCTGTGTAATCATACTCACCTGCTCCTGGCGCGGTCCCTGGACTTCCCTGGTTCTCCGGCCCCAGCAGCTTCTTCCTGTATTGAGCGGTCACATGGTACCGCCCATTACAGTAATGAATATGGACCAGACTCCACTCCCATAGGGGTGGAACCACATATTCCTTACTGTAATGAGCTGTACCATGTGACCGCTCAATACAGGAAGAAGCTGCCAGCGTCGGAGAACCAGGGACGTCCAGGTCCCGCACCAGGAGCAGGTGAGTATAACGCAGTGTGCTATATTCACCTGTCCCCGGTTCCACCGACAGCCGCCGCTGTGTCTTCTGCATCCTCTGCAGTGACGCTCAGGTCAGGTCAGAGGGCGCGGTGACACGATTAGTGTGCGCGCCGCCCTCTGCCTGAACGTCAGTGCAAAGGACGCGGAAGACACAGGGGCGGCCGTCGGTGGAACATGGACCGATGAATATAGCAAGTGCCGGGGGCCTGAGAGGTAAGTATGCCATTTATTTTTAATGGCAGCAACAGCATATTGGGCAAGTTTCTGTATGGAGCATCTTATAGGGCCATGTGCAGCATTATATGGGGCAAATATCTGTATGGGGCCATGTGCAGCATTATATGGCGCAAATATCTGTATGGGGCCATGTGCAGCATTATATGGGGCAAATATCTGTATTGGGCCATGTGCAGCATTATATGGGGCAACTATCTCTATGCGGCCTTCTGCAGCATTATGTGGGGCAAATATCTCTATGGAGCATTTTATGGGGCCATAATCAACATTTGTGCAGAATTATATGGGGCATATGTTAATATGGAGCATCTTATGGGGCCATCATAAACTGTATGGAGCATTATATGGGGCTCCTGATTCAATATGGATATTCAAAAACACTTAAACTACTGATGCCTCAATTAATTTTACTTTTATTGGTATCTATTTTTATTCTTGCAATTTACCAGTAGCTGCTGCATTTTCTACTCTAGGCTTATACTCAAGTTATTAAGTTTTCCCAGTTTTTTGTGGCAAAATTAGGTGGGTCGGCTTTTACTCAGGTCGGCTTATACTCAAGTATATACTGTAAATGTACCTTGTTGGACCTAAGTTCAGCCAAATACCAGCTTCCAGCAGGTAGTTCATGTATGCTTTATCTGTATTACATACGTGTTTCTCCATTTTTGCTTTTGTTTTTCATTCTCACCTCCTTTTTTTGTTTCTACAGTGTTTGTGCAATAAGAATGACCTGACAATGTGATTCTTCAGGTTAGTATGATTACAGCAATAGCAAACATTTTCAATTCGTTATTATATTTTAGCGGTTGAAAAATCTAAAACCTTTGCAAAAAAAAATTAATAATTGCGTCTTCATTTTCTGAGCTCTATCATATGCATTTTTCTGCCAATGGATTTGTGTTAGGGTTTGCTTTTTGTGCGTTGAGTAAACATTTTTATTGATTGGATTAGTGATTTTTAGTGATTGGCACATTGGATATTTTGATTTCTTTTTATTGCATTGTTCAACAAAAATGGCAATTCTGATGTTTGTTTTTATTTTTACTTTTTAGCATTTAATCATCTATATAAAAATGTAATATTTTGATATATCTTACTTTTACAGACAAAAAATATTTTTTTTTTTATTTTTCAACTGGGAAAAAAAGCGAATAGTGCCATATATAGTTAAATTGAGAACCAACATGACAGCCATGGGGGCCTTCAGCAGACTCAAAACTGCCATGATAACCCCTTGAACCTCATAATCAATTAAAAATGGAGCAATAGGACCTGGTACCCAAAGTCACTGCCACTGTTAGTGATTGACAACAACATTTAAATCCTTAAACAGTTGTGATCTAGTCACTGTTGTTACTTTCAGATGTAACACAGCTAACATATGCTGCATATGGTGCATTGTTACTGAGCCCACTCAATGCAACCCTTGCACCCACATAGCATAAAGTCAATTTAAGATATATGGTAGGAAAAGGGCTAATAATTTTCTGTATGTTAAGTTCATATTTTGGCATGTTTAGAACCAATTCGTAATTTTCCTATACCTTTATATCTGGAATTATAATCCTTTTAAATTACCACAAAGCTATACACACTATTCCTTTAATGCAGATTTGTAAGATCTATTATAGAAATGGTCTTATTATTTCTTCACAACATTTGCATTAGGTTTTTCCAAAATGATGAAGTACCTGTCCATGCTTATTAAATACATTAAGAAGTCAAGCTTCCTATTTGCTTTCAGTTGGTTGACAGTTAAATTATTCCAGTTAGGAGACAATTACTAGTTTCTCTCTAAGACATGTTGTACAGATTTTGCCGATATGTATATGCATCAATAACACATTAAGTTTTAAAAGAGCAAGAAGTTGTAGTACAATATTAATCTGTGAAATAGAGCATCTAAGAAAAACATCTTGGAAAAGAATGCAAATATTGTTAATGTGGCAAATTAGTTTGTACATTTATGGTCATCAACATGATAGGAGGATCATCAAACCAAAAAATAATTGCTGTAAAAAGTAATTGCCCTTCTTAGAAGACCATTATTATTGAGTGTGTTACATAAATTGGTTTTGGATCTTTGAATGCAGTTTTAGAGTAAGGGAACTTATGGTAAGTTTTTTATTTTATTTTATGCAACCCAAAGGTAAAAGAGTAGTCATCCCTTTAAACCAAATTAACCAAGTTTTATTATTTAACTAGTAGAATACCCGTGGCTTCGCTCGCAGAGAATATGTTAAATTGTTAGTTATGGTAGCTAAAGTTAAATTTTCAGTGTCACCCTGAAATTGATATTTTCAGACAGCTAAAGTAAAAAAAAATTCCACTTTAAATTTTTATTATTTTGTCATAACATTGATGTGAACAACTTTTTTTTATTTCAACATTTGTATTGATTTTTACATATTCAATACATATTATGTAGTATAAACTATTACAACTATTTTTTGAACTATTTAAAAAAATGTATGCACCTTACACAAACATATAAATCATTTACTCCCAATTAACAACATAGTGCAACCCTTCCCCCCTCCCTCCAGTGTAATCTATAAGTAGTTCACGGAAAAAAGAATAAAATTGGTTTACAGTTAAACAACTATCTATTGTAGTGCTTTTTGGTAAACAATGTTTCTGGTTTTACCTTCAGGTGCATATAAAAAAAGAATTTTGGGGTTACCCACTATAGAGCAAGCAACGTACAACTGTCCATGTGAAAAACATGGGCTCTCCAAATCAATGCCGACTACTTTAAGTGATTGACCTTGTGCTTTGTTTATAGTCATAGCAAATGCAAGTCAGATTGGGAACTGCAAACGCTTAAAATTGAAGGGCATATTGCTTGGTAGCAAAGGAATACACTGAATGAAAACATTTGCTCCCTTAGAGTTATCCATAAGAATAGTGGCTAGGGTTGAGCGACTTTTAGTTTTTCAGGGTCGAGTCGGGTTTCACGAAACCCGACTTTCTCAAAAGTCGGGTTGAGTGAAATCGGCCGATCCTATTGAAAAGTCGGGGTCGGGGATCGGCCGAAACTCGAAACCCAATGTAAGTCTATGGGTTTTTTTGTTTTTTTTTACATTTCCTTCAGGGCGATATAGCATTCGCTAATGCAGCTGTGCTTGTGGCTGTAAACCCCAGCGAATTAAGGTAATGTAGGTCAATGACCTGTAGTTGCCTTCATTCGCGGTGATGCGCCCCCTGCTGGATGTCCCTGGAGCGTGGGAAAAGATCCCAGGCTCGAGGTCATATGAGGACATCCAGCAGGGGGCGCATCACCGCGAATGAAGGCAACTACAGGTCATTCACCTACATTACCTTCATTCGCTGGGGTTTACAGCCACAAACACAGCTGCATTAGCAGAGCTTGTGGCTGTAAAATATTTTAACCCCTTCAGATGGATTTCCAACGTGGGACGTTACAGATCTATGGAAGGTATGGATATTGTTGGTTTATTATTTTTTATTTGGAAAAAAGTAAAACACTGCACTCATCCAGTTCAATTTTGCTAAAGTGAAAAAAGTTTATTGCAGACGTGAAGGCAGAAAACAGTGAGGCAACAAGTTTGACGTTTCGGCCACTCAGTGGCCTTGTTCACAAATGGTGCTGTAACAAAGAGATAAACAACAGTGTATGAACATAACATATACATAGTAATAAAAATATATATACAAAACTATTTACACAGAAGATATAGGTACTGGAACCCATGTCATAACCTGTAGAAGGAGGAAAACGGTTCTAGTGATCCTGCAACCAATAGTAAACCCGGAGGATAAGAAGAAAGGAGGTAGGGTTTAAAGAGGATAAGATCTCTACAAGCGGGAGGATCTGGTAAGAGATTCATAAACATACCCTTTAGGAACTGTTTGTGACACATCAAGTAAGAACAAGGATAAAGTAATATGTAGCCAAGTAAGGGTAGTCCGGCTGTGGCCTATATGGAATGAACACAAGAGGCTGTCGACAAAGAAGTAGATGGTGCAATCAAGCAACAATCAGTAAAATAAAAATGTATAGAGCCATATGAGGTTGGAATAATGTATATATGTATATATATAGGAGAGAGTAATTACCCAAATGGCAGATAAAGCTTGTCTTATTATTCAATAGTCGGAAGCTGTAGTGCAGTCCAGCGATAAATTTGAGACATCTGTCAAAAGGTCAGGTTGGCTGTAATATATATAGTATAGGGATGTATACTCTATATAAGTTCAAGGATAGACCAGTAAAACAAGTAAATCAGCCAAGTTGCTACCTGGATTGTTAAGTTGGCTCATATGTGGCCCTGCAGACTCGAGGGTTCCAGCAAAGAGAATAGGGTGAGGCAGGGAATATTAGAATCCCTTCATGCCGTGTCAGTCATCTTAGTAAGGACCTACGTGCCTATAGAGGGTATGAGCAGGGATACAAAGCGTCATGTAAAGTCTAGAGTCCGACCCAGGGTACTTATCTTAAAAGTCCAGATGTAGTCTCACAGTCATTGGTGGTGCAATGGAGGCGCGGTCCGGGGTCGCAATGTCCGCAGTTGGAGGTACCGTGGGAAGCGCCGACACAGTCAGTGTCTAGGCGGTGAGAGCGGCGGTAACTGGACTCCAAGGCGTGGAGTTTTAAGCTGGCCACAGCCGGTCACTTGACCGGAAAGGGAAGAGCCCGCCCGCACCTGCGCACTAGCCTAAACGAGGACTATGTTACAGGCGCCTGCGTGTGAGGCTTGTGTTGCCGGCGTCTGCGCGTTGATAGGGAGAACCGGCGCCTGCGCAGAGCGTTGTCCTAGAGGGCACAGCGCAGAGGGATGTGTGCTTGCGCATGAGAATTATAGGGGCCGAATATGCCGGGCGCAACAGCGCTGCGGAGGAGAGCCACTCTAAGTCCAAAATGTCTCTGGGGAGCCAGGGGCTAGATCAATCCATGGCAATAGAGATTAGCTAGGCACTGGTATAGGAGAACTAGGAAGAGAGGAGCGTAATAATCCTATTGGAGGACCTCGGCATGTAGTATACCTATATGGGCATGAGGTGGTAGTATGTATCCTGTGTAGTAGGTGACATACGACTGGAGGAAAAAAAAAAAAAAACCAAAGCCGGAGTACAATAGGGAAACTAGGAGTACAATATGTTAGTAGTTGCACTGTGGTGGAGAAAATAAATTGACATTCTATATAGATATAATATAACATGACGGTACTGTAGTAGGAGTCCAAACCAACAATGATTATTCATAAGGAACCCGAGTTGAATAGGTAGGAAAAAGCATGGGCAAAATAACAAATAAATAAACAAAGTATATAAAAAGTAAAAATGAAATATAAAATATGAAAAATAAAAAATAATAAAAAATAAAAAAAAGGGGGGGGGGGAAATTGTAAAAAAGTTAAGGGTAAATGAAGCTTAGGGGGCTCCTAAAGGGTGTGTCTCTTACCATCCCGTGGAGATACGATACGAAATCTACATGTGCAGACGGTTAGTTTGCCTAAGGGAAAGAAAATCTGGTTAAGATAGCCAATCCAACTCCCTATTGAGTCCTTTCGGATGAAGTGTGTCAAGCGTGTATATCCAGAAGGATTCCCTCTGTTTAAGTAACTGAATATGATTCCCTCCTCTCCTAGGGCGATGGACTTTTTCAATAACCTGGAAGCGTAATTGTGCTATTGTGTGGTGGGCTTCTTTAAAATGAAATGGTAATGGCAACCAGGTTTTCCCACATCTAATGGTAGATTTATGGTTAGAGATCCTATTTTTGATGGCCTGGGTGGTCTCACCCACATAGAGCAAACCGCATGGGCACTTAATGATATATACCACAAAGTTTGAATTGCAGGTGTGGTATTCTTTGATCGAGAAGGCCTTGCCAATGTGGGGGTGAAGAAACTCGTTACCTTTTATGACGTTTGAGCAACACATGCAGCTGAGGCAGGGGAAAGTACCAGTTCTTTTCTGGCCTGAAAGTGTCAAGAGTGATGATGTTTTAGGTGTACCCAGATCAGCCCGTACCACCTTGTCTTTTATATTCTGGGGTCGTCGCATGCTCATGAGGGGAGGATCCTTGAAAATAGGAATGTTGGGATATGCTTTGGACAATAGTGGCCAGTGACCACGAATCAGGTTATGTATTCTGTGCATGGTAGGGTGGTGGTTATGAACAAATGGAAGTCTAGGGTTCTTGACCATAGTCAGGGCAGTAGCTTCAGTATTAAGGGCTTTGGAGGATTCCACCTCGAGAAGTTTGGTCGGGTAATTCCGGGCCTTAAATTTATTGGACATTTCCTGAACTCTACTGTTCCTAGTAACTGGGTCTGAGACAATTCTGGCTAGCCTTTTGAACTGGGACCTTGGCAGGCTATCCCGGGTAGGTTTGGGGTGACAACTATTATAGAGTAACAGGCTGTTACAGTCGGTAGGTTTCACAAATAGGTCCGTACTCAAATTTCCAGATGCGTCTTTCATGATTTTAGTATCAAGAAAGGCAATTTCCTTGTTATGGTGTACCAATGTGAAAGTCAGCTCTGGTCTAACTTCGTTAATAGTTCTAAAAAATTCTTGTAAAGTGGTCTGATCACCTTTCCATATACAGAAAATGTCATCAATATACCTGTACCATGTAAGGGCATGTTGTTGAAACATAGAGTTGGGGTAAATATGTGTGCGCTCAAAATGATCCATGTACAAGTTCGCATATGCCGGGGCCACATTTGACCCCATGGCAGTACCGCATGTTTGTAAAAAGAAGTCATCTTCAAACATGAAGAAGTTCTCCCTAAGGACAAGATTAAGTAGGTCAAGGCACAGGTCTAGTAGGTTCGGATCCATATTGGCCTCACGAAGAGTCAGTGTAACTGCCTCAATGCCCTTGTCATGTTCAATGGAGGTGTACAGACTATTCACGTCTAAAGTACACAAAGTACTGTCAGGAGGAATATTATTAATACTGCGAATTTTGTTCAGTAAGTCACCTGTGTCTAGAATGTAGGATTTGGTAGAGAAGGGCATTGAGGCAGTTACACTGACTCTTCGTGAGGCCAATATGGATCCGAACCTACTAGACCTGTGCCTTGACCTACTTAATCTTGTCCTTAGGGAGAACTTCTTCATGTTTGAAGATGACTTCTTTTTACAAACATGCGGTACTGCCATGGGGTCAAATGTGGCCCCGGCATATGCGAACTTGTACATGGATCATTTTGAGCGCACACATATTTACCCCAACTCTATGTTTCAACAACATGCCCTTACATGGTACAGGTATATTGATGACATTTTCTGTATATGGAAAGGTGATCAGACCACTTTACAAGAATTTTTTAGAACTATTAACGAAGTTAGACCAGAGCTGACTTTCACATTGGTACACCATAACAAGGAAATTGCCTTTCTTGATACTAAAATCATGAAAGACGCATCTGGAAATTTGAGTACGGACCTATTTGTGAAACCTACCGACTGTAACAGCCTGTTACTCTATAATAGTTGTCACCCCAAACCTACCCGGGATAGCCTGCCAAGGTCCCAGTTCAAAAGGCTAGCCAGAATTGTCTCAGACCCAGTTACTAGGAACAGTAGAGTTCAGGAAATGTCCAATAAATTTAAGGCCCGGAATTACCCGACCAAACTTCTCGAGGTGGAATCCTCCAAAGCCCTTAATACTGAAGCTACTGCCCTGACTATGGTCAAGAACCCTAGACTTCCATTTGTTCATAACCACCACCCTACCATGCACAGAATACATAACCTGATTCGTGGTCACTGGCCACTATTGTCCAAAGCATATCCCAACATTCCTATTTTCAAGGATCCTCCCCTCATGAGCATGCGACGACCCCAGAATGTAAAAGACAAGGTGGTACGGGCTGATCTGGGTACACCTAAAACATCATCACTCTTGACACTTTCAGGCCAGAAAAGAACTGGTACTTTCCCCTGCCTCAGCTGCATGTGTTGCTCAAACGTCATAAAAGGTAACGAGTTTCTTCACCCCCACACTGGCAAGGCCTTCTCGATCAAAGAATACCACACCTGCAATTCAAACTTTGTGGTATATATCATTAAGTGCCCATGCGGTTTGCTCTATGTGGGTGAGACCACCCAGGCCATCAAAAATAGGATCTCTAACCATAAATCTACCATTAGATGTGGGAAAACCTGGTTGCCATTACCATTTCATTTTAAAGAAGCCCACCAAACAATAGCACAATTACGCTTCCAGGTTATTGAAAAAGTCCATCGCCCTAGGAGAGGAGGGAATCATATTCAGTTACTTAAACAGAGGGAATCCTTCTGGATATACACGCTTGACACACTTCATCCGAAAGGACTCAATAGGGAGTTGGATTGGCCATCTTAACCAGATTTTCTTTCCCTTAGGCAAACTAACCGTCTGCACATGTAGATTTCGTATCGTATCTCCATGGGATGGTAAGAGACACACCCTTTAGGAGCCCCCTAAGCTTCATTTACCCTTAACTTTTTTACAATTTCCCCCCCCCCTTTTTTTTAATTTTTTATTATTTTTTTATTTTTTATTTTTCATATTTTATATTTCATTTTTACTTGTTATATACTTTGTTTATTTATTTGTTATTTTGCCCATGCTTTTTCCTACCTATTCAACTCGGGTTCCTTATGAATAATCATTGTTGGTTTGGACTCCTACTACAGTACCGTCATGTTATATTATATGTATATAGAATGTCAATTTATTTTCTCCACCACAGTGCAACTACTAACATATTGTACTCCTAGTTTCCCTATTGTACTCCGGCTTTGGTTTTTTTTTTTTTTTTCCTCCAGTCGTATGTCACCTACTACACAGGATACATACTACCACCTCATGCTCATATAGGTATACTACATGCCGAGGTCCTCCAATAGGATTATTACGCTCCTCTCTTCCTAGTTCTCCTATACCAGTGCCTAGCTAATCTCTATTGCCATGGATTGATCTAGCCCCTGGCTCCCCAGAGACATTTTGGACTTAGAGTGGCTCTCCTCCGCAGCGCTGTTGCGCCCGGCATATTCGGCCCCTATAGTTCTCATGCGCAAGCACACATCCCTCTGCGCTGTGCCCTCTAGGACAACGCTCTGCGCAGGCGCCGGTTCTCCCTATCAACGCGCAGACGCCGGCAACACAAGCCTCACACGCAGGCGCCTGTAACATAGTCCTCGTTTAGGCTAGTGCGCAGGTGCGGGCGGGCTCTTCCCTTTCCGGTCACGTGACCGGCTGTGGCCAGCTTAAAACTCCACGCCTTGGAGTCCAGTTACCGCCGCTCTCACCGCCTAGACACTGACTGTGTCGGCGCTTCCCACGGTACCTCCAACTGCGGACATTGCGACCCCGGACCGCGCCTCCATTGCACCACCAATGACTGTGAGACTACATCTGGACTTTTAAGATAAGTACCCTGGGTCGGACTCTAGACTTTACATGACGCTTTGTATCCCTGCTCATACCCTCTATAGGCACGTAGGTCCTTACTAAGATGACTGACACGGCATGAAGGGATTCTAATATTCCCTGCCTCACCCTATTCTCTTTGCTGGAACCCTCGAGTCTGCAGGGCCACATATGAGCCAACTTAACAATCCAGGTAGCAACTTGGCTGATTTACTTGTTTTACTGGTCTATCCTTGAACTTATATAGAGTATACATCCCTATACTATATATATTACAGCCAACCTGACCTTTTGACAGATGTCTCAAATTTATCTCTGGACTGCACTACAGCTTCCGACTATTGAATAATAAGACAAGCTTTATCTGCCATTTGGGTAATTACTCTCTCCTATATATATACATATATACATTATTCCAACCTCATATGGCTCTATACATTTTTATTTTACTGATTGTTGCTTGATTGCACCATCTACTTCTTTGTCGACAGCCTCTTGTGTTCATTCCATATAGGCCACAGCCGGACTACCCTTACTTGGCTACATATTACTTTATCCTTGTTCTTACTTGACGTGTCACAAACAGTTCCTAAATGGTATGTTTATGAATCTCTTACCAGATCCTCCCGCTTGTAGAGATCTTATCCTCTTTAAACCCTACCTCCTTTCTTCTTATCCTCCGGGTTTACTATTGGTTGCAGGATCACTAGAACCGTTTTCCTCCTTCTACAGGTTATGACATGGGTTCCAGTACCTATATCTTCTGTGTAAATAGTTTTGTATATATATTTTTATTACTATGTATATGTTATGTTCATACACTGTTGTTTATCTCTTTGTTACAGCACCATTTGTAAACAAGGCCACTGAGTGGCCGAAACGTCAAACTTGTTGCCTCACTGTTTTCTGCCTTCACGTCTGCAATAAACTTTTTTCACTTTAGCAAAATTGAACTGGATGAGTGCAGTGTTTTACTTTTTTCCAGTTATTGAGGGTCTCTGGATCCCGTGCACTAGCACCATCAAGAAACTCTACCTATCTGTCGAGTGCTAGCTCTTTATCCTTTCAAGTATTATTTTTTATTTGTTACAGAGCGAGGATCTTCAGCGAGAGGATTGAGCGTACAATAAAATATTAAAACAATCTGTGTTTTTATTTTATTAAAATACTTTTTAATAATGTGTGTGTGTTTTTTTTAACCATTTAATGCAAATGGATTAATAATGGATATGTGTCAGAATTGACGCCTCTCCATTATTAATCTGGCTTAATGTCACCTTACAAAAGCAAGGTGACATTAACCCTTCATTACCCCATATCCCACCGATACACGGGAATGGGAAGAGCGTGGCCAAGTGCCAGAATAGGCGCATCTTACAGATGTGCCTTTTCTGGGGTGGCTGGGGGCAGATGTTTTTAGCCAGGGGGGGGCAAAAACCGTGGACCCTCTCTAGGCTATTAATCTGCCCTCAGTCACTGGCTTTACTACTCTGGCGGAGAAAATTGCGCGGGAGCCCACGCCAATTTTTTCAGCGATTTAACCCTTAAATTTAAGAGCTAGAGCGCTGAAATTTTGCACATACACACTACTAACATTAGTAGTGGGGAATATGCAAAAAAAGGGGGATATGACATGGTTTACTGTATGTAAACCATGTCTCAAATCATGTCTGGTTTTGGCAGGAGAAATGAAAAGTCGGTAATTGAATTACCGGCTTTTCTGCTATATCGCGCTGAAGTTAATATAAATATACATATATATATATGTGTCTGAATGACATATATATATATATATATATATATATATATATATATATATATATAACGAAACCCGACTTTTAAGTAGAGATCGCCGACCGCCGACCCGATCCCAGAGTGGGATCGGGTCGGGTTTCACGAAACCCGACTTTGCTAAAAGTCGGCGACTTTTGAAAAGTGCCGATCTGTTTCGCTCAACCCTAATAGTGGCTTCAATAACATTGGGCATGAGACTCTTAATGCACAATCTTGTGCCATTACACATTTTTGGTGGGTCAAGGTTCCGAAGCAAAATTATTGTGGCTCCTATTTTTAAAGTGAGCTTATGCGGTGGCATTTCAGGAGGCTCCAAAGAATTCAGGAACTCCAATGGATACATTACGGCTTGTTCACTCTCCTTGACTGAATCAATGGACACGTATACAGTTAGGGCCAGAAATATTTGGACAGTGACACAAGTTTTGTTATTTTAGCTGTTTACAAAAACATGTTCAGAAATACAATTATTTATATAATATGGGGTGAAAGTGCACACTCCCAGCTGCAATATGATAGTTTCCACATCCAAATCGGAGAAAGGGTTTAGGAATCATAGCTCTGTAATGCATAGCGTCCTCTTTTTCAAGGGACCAAAAGTAATTGGACAATGGACTCTAAGGGCTGCAATTAACTCTGAAGGCGTCTCCCTCGTTAACCTGTAATCAATGAAGTAGTTAAAAGGTCAGGGGTGGATTCCAGGTGTGTGGTTTTGCATTTGGAAGCTGTTGCTGTGAGCAGACAACATGCGGTCAAAGGAACTCTCAATTGAGGTGAAGCAGAACATCCTGAGGCTGAAAAAAAAGAAAAAATCCATCAGAGAGATAGCAGACATGCTTGGAGTAGCAAAATCAACAGTTGGGTACATTCTGAGAAAAAAGGAATTGACTGGTGAGCTTGGGAACTCAAAAAGGCCTGGGCGTCCACGGATGACAACAGTGGTGGATGATCGCCGCATACTTAATTTGGTGAAGAAGAACCCGTTCACAACATCAACTGAAGTCCACAACACTCTCAGTGAAGTAGGTGTATCTGTCTCTAAGTCAACAGTAAAGAGAAGACTCCATGACAGTAAATACAAAGGGTTCACATCTAGATGCAAACCATTCATCAATAACAAAAATAGACAGGCCAGAGTTAAATTTGCAGAAAAACACCTCAAGAAGCCAGCTCAGTTCTGGAAAAGTATTCTATGGACAGATGAGACAAAGATCAACCTGTACCAGAATGATGGGAAGAAAAAAGTTTGGAGAAGAAAGGGAACGGCACATGATCCAAGGCACACCACATCCTCTGTAAAACATGGTGGAGGCAACATGATGGCATGGGCATGCATGGCTTTCAATGGCACTGGGTCACTTGTGTTTATTGATGACATAAGAGCAGACAAGAGTAGCTGGATGAATTCTGAAGTGTACCGGGATATACTTTCAGCCCAGATTCAGCCAAATGCTGCAAAGTTGATTGGACGGCGCTTCATAGTACAGATGGACAATGACCCCAAGCATACATCCAAAGCTACCCAGGAGTTTATGAGTGCCAAAAAGTGGAACATTCTGCAATGGCCAAGTCAATCTCCAGATCTAAACCCAATTGAGCATGCATTTCACTTGCTCAAATCCAGACTTAAGACGGAAAGACCCACAAACAAGCAAGACCTGAAGGCTGCGGCTGTAAAGGCCTGGCAAAGCATTAAGAAGGAGGAAACCCAGCGTTTGGTTATGTCCATGGGTTCCAGACTTAAGGCAGTGATTGCCTCCAAAGGATTTGCAACAAAATATTGAAAATAAAAATATTTTGTTTGGGTTATGTTTATTTGTCCAATTACTTTTGACCTCCTAAAATGTGGAGTATTTGTAAAGAAATGTGTACAATTCCTACATTTTCTATCAGATATTTTTGTTCAACCCTTCAAATTAAACGTTACAATCTGCACTTGAATTCTGTTGTAGAGGTTTCATTTCAAATCCAATGTGATGGCATGCAGAGCCCAACTCGCGAAAATTGTGTCACTGTCCAAATATTTCTGGCCCTAACTGTATGGTCGCTAGACCTGGCAGCATTCCCTGAATTAGTAGACTTATGGAGTTGACACTTTCATTTTTAGGCACTAGGATTGCATGTTCACAAAGCCAGTGATATTTGTTACAAATATCAGGGAAAACTTGGTCAATAAGTTCCATTCACAAAGATGTCATTTCACAAAAATCTTCCTTAAAGGAAATGAGACCAGTAGTGGAATCAGTAGGGAACCTGTCATTTCCAAGGCATAGTGGCTGGTGTGTAAATTTGTCCAGAGATTTATTTTCCATCAAATGAAGCTGCATATTAGTAGTAAGAGTTTGCTTCTTAACATGTATCCACAGATAAGAAGATTTTAGACAGGCATTCAGCTCATCCACTGGTGTTGGTCCCTTAAGAACAGGTAATGCCTGGTAGACGTCACCTGCAAAAATTACAACAATTCCCCCCATTAAATGATCAGTTCCCAGCAGATCTTTCAAGGTGCGACCAAGGGCCTTGACTGCTCTCTTGTGCATCATGGTACATTCATCCCAAACAATTACTTTGCAAGTTTGTAATACCTTAGCTTTCCCAGTGCCCTTAGGCCAGGTTCACACTGCGTTAACAGCAGCCCATTCAACACATGCGTTAACGGGCTGCTGTTAACGCAAGTGCCGGTATGTTAGTTAGCTAGCGCAGATAGAGCTAGCGAATGCTCTATCTGCGCTAGCAGTGATGTACCTGGAAACGCTGCAGCCCGCGTCCCAGGGTCCGTCACTCAATGACTCATTGTGGGCGTGCACTAGCGATGCGTCCGACATTGGAATTAATGGCGGCGTTAACGGACTGCGTTACACCACGTTATGCCGCTGTGTAACGTAGTCCGTCTAATGGACGCCAGCAATGCAGTGTGAACCCAGCCTTAGTGATATTACAGACAGGATTTTCTGACAGCGCTAGATTTAAGGGCAATCCTAGTGCTGAATGAGCTGTACTCCCTCCATCTAAAAGAGTGGCAGCAATCCCATAGGATGCAACAGCCAAGGCAATGTCATTGTTTGAGTGAATTTCTGCAAGCAGCAAATTAATTAAAAATGTTTTACCAGTACCTCCTGATGCATCCAGGTAAAATAGTGCCCCATTTCCACTGGAAATCTGAGCCATAATTGCCATATAGGCCGATCTTTGGTCATCAACCAAAAGAGGCTTATTTAATATGACAAATTCTTTACATTTTTCCACATCATAGCTTTTTTCTTGCAGAATATCTCTGTTCATAATATCAAAGTCTGGTCGATTTGGTGCTGGTAAACCTAATTCTATTAGAGTTTTACTATTGATAGATATGCACCTTTCTTTTAACATCAAGAGGGCTTTGTTGAATATGTCAGCAGTGAAATTTAAGTCCAAGTCTGGTTAACTCTCCTTTGCACTCTAAGAATACCTTCACTAAGATTTTCTTTTTACTTGTCCCAAAGTGCACAGGGATTGGAAGGTGTGCAGGTTGTAATTATTATAGCGAACAGGTTTCTTAGTTGTGGTGGAAAGCGGGTGAGAGATGCTTCCTGCAATGCCATGTCCCAGTGTTGATTGTCTTCGATGAGACCACACTTTTGGCATGCTTCCCTGTAAGTTTGACACAACTCTCCATCAACTATTTTCAAATCAGTGAAAGAAGTTGGCCCACCAACAGTGTGAAGCAGTAATCAGAGGTAGTAACACTCTACGTTGCTTTGGATTAACTGTATGCACACGTCCAAGAGCATCACTGGAATGTCTGTCCCATCCTGGGACCCTTGCACCTTGTTTCCTCTTACAAAAAAATACTTTTCTCGATTTATTCCAAGTATAATATTTTGGAACATCTGAATATAATAAAGTCCTTGCAAATGGATCTGCTTGACATAGGAGAAAGAAAGCTGTCAATGTTGTATTGGATGATCGAGCAGCTTTTTCCTCTGCATTGTTTGGAGTAAAATAAACTCATCCATTTTGAAGATGGACATTGAGATGAACTACAGTCGGATATCTTTCATGGATGGGAAAATTTAGTAATGGCCACACAGTGTTAGGACTGGCGGAACGCACCGAGTAAAAAGTAAGATGTTATTAGGTGCGTTTGCAGTCCGGGGTCGACCGTGCAGGTGAGAACCTGCTGCTAGCAAATGGCAGCGCTATATGGTGGTAGAAGCGAACCCTGTTAAGTCACAGGGCTGCAGTACCGCACAAAAGAGTGCAAGCAAGGAGTCACCGAACTCAGTCCCAAGACTAGGGATTTGAGTCCGTCTAGACTACTTGCGCTCGGTGACGCTACTGGGTGTAAGAGGTAAACTGAAATAATAATTTTGAGCACGAAAGTGCAAGCTGTGCCGTACTGGCGCACGCCACTCACCACCCAGACTTGGGCTAAAGAAGCGCTCTAATGGCGCATGGCGCCGTACTGGCAGTCACAAAAGTAGACGCTGTTTCGTGTGTTAATGCTGTGAGTTCAGCCAGGCGCTAGATAGCAGCCATACACTCTACGCGAACAGTCATACACAAGGGATGGGTTTTTTAAGGAACGACTTGCACTCATCAACACACACACGATTACAAATGTACACTAGCGCATGGCCATGCGGTCATGCAAACTTTTTATAGCTGCAGCATGTACAGGACCTTCCTGGAGGACCAATGGAATCTGCTGCAGTATCTGAGCATGTGACCCTTGATCTCCAATGGGAGATCTTGCCCTGGGCATGCTCAGAAGGGGAAAAGCAGGACTTTTCTCACAGCGGCAGAAGAAGAATGGGAGACCGCAGCGGAGATGGCCCGAGCTTACCCCTGTGCAGAGTCGGGAACTCGACCCCTAACACACGGTTTCATTACTACTTACAGTATATATCTTCCCATCTGATACAACATAATCTCATCACATGCACATTTTGGATTTTCTAGCTGGAAAACTGCCATATCACTGTCCTAGTTAACATATTTGCAAATGTATTTAATTGACTTAACAGAGTTGCAATATTCTATGTTAATGTGCACATCAAACATTTTTGAAAGTAGTGGAGAATAAGGTACAACTCATCGATTATCTATTTCAATATCTGGGTTTTGTTTAACCCTTTCTAATCTGATTGTTGCAGTATATCCTCCCTGTTCAGGTTTCCGTCTTCTGTAAAGAGGATAACCATCATCTCCTGTTTGTGTTTCTACAATCAAGTTGCGAGGATACTTTTTAGTACATTTTCCTTCCTTCATACATGGCAATCTTGGGTTAAGTGGCCCACATGGGCCATGGAACATATTTTTAGAAATAGTTTCCAAAAGTACCAGGTTCTCTTCTGCATTTTGAAGCTCCGCAGAAATAACACTGTCAATTTGATCAGGGCATATCTTATCCTTTAGCCATATCAGTAAATGAGTATGTGGAAGACCTCTTTTTTGCCACTCAATTGAATATATCCAACACCAAAGGATGTCACCTGGAAAGATGAATTGTATCTCCTAATATTTTGCAGAAAATGCTTGGACTCGGGAGTTGTTCCTGACATGTATGAAAGAAGTGGTTCAGGAGGTGGCAAACTGACTTTGCCATTTGAGCAGCACATACCAGGCGATTCCAAGTTAAACTTCCTTGCTTGACAATGTTTGCATATTATGTCCATTTTGCCAATTATGACTTTCTGATGTGACCTATAGTCTTGAATTGGGTTGTAGTGAAATGCTTTCAAGCTCAAATCAGCCTGCCTACATCTTTGCACACATTGCATATGTCATATGCGGTAATTTTCACAACGTTCATCCTTTTGTTCAGATGCCAGAGAGTCTGAGAGTCTGTGAATGTCTAGGTGTGCAAGGTTTCTGCGAGGATGTGGTAGTGGCTGGATATGGGGGGGCGGGTGAGGAGGACAAGGATGAAAGAAGAAAGTGAGTAGATGGTGGGAAGGGAGAGGTTGTGAGATTAAATAAGAAACAGAGGCGGGAGAAGATGAGGTCTAGCATATGTCCGTCTGTGTGGGTGGCTGTAGAGGACCACTGAGTAAGTACAAAGGATGAGGTAAGGGACAGGAGCTTGGAGACTGCTGGCTGGCAGGTGTCAGTAGGGATATTAAAGTCACCCATTATGATGGTGGGGATGTCAGCAGAGAGAAAGTAAATAAGCCAGGTGGAGAATTGTTTAATGAAGGCAGTGGCTGAGCCCGGTGGTCAGTATATGACAGCCATTTGCAGATTAGAGGGGGAGTAGATACGGACAGAGTGAACCTCGAAAGAAGGGAGGATAAGGGAGGGTGGAGGTTGGATAGGGCTGAAGTAACAGTTTTTGGAAAGAAGGAAACCCACTCCCCCGCCATGTCTGTTGCCAGAGCGAGGAGTGTGGGTAAAGTGGAGGCCACCGTAGCTCAGTGCAGCAGGGGAGGCCGTGTCAGTGGGTGTCAGCCAGGTCTCAGTGAGGACCAGGAAGGAAAGGTTGCGGGAAGTAAAGAGACCGTGGATCACATGGAGCTTGTTGCAGACAGAGCGGGCATTCCAAAGTGCCCCAGAGAGAGGAAGCAGGGGGGTGGGGGTCAGTTGCACAGATTTTAAGTGTGAGGGCTTGCGGTAGTTGCAAATCATGATAAACCAACAGTCCTTTTTAGGGATAATTCGGGGGTACATAGCTTGCAGCGCTAGGTAGGCAGGGGAGTCAATGTGCAAATATCCACATCAGAGCAAGGCATGTAGGCACTGTATCTGAGTCCATAGATCTCACTGCATACCTCAAAAAGCTCCAATACTGTCTGCTGCTGCGTATTTTATATATACGTAGCTGCAGGTATCCGTGGCAATTTTTTTTTTCTTTTGCACCTTATACCTGCTAATTTTATTAGAAAGCAATCTATAGTCCCCTTTTTTCTACAATTATTTGCTTGATCACACACTGCAGACTACATCCAAGTCATTTCAATACAAGAGAGTGAAAATCTAACAATTTAAAAATTGTTGTTTTGTCCCTGGCATCAGTTGTGAGTGCGCAGAAAATTCTGGCCATTTTTTTTTTGTACTATATTATTTTATGGACTGTCTTACAACATTTTTGGACAACATTTTGCTGCCCAAAAATCTGTAGCTAGCCCAAAAATATTTAGCTACAGTTCTTATATTTATCACTGTGATTTGTACGCCACACGCATCACATATCATTGCGCTAAATATTTTACAATTTTAGTACTCCAAATTGTTTTTTGTGTCATAGCCTACTTATTGACACAATTTTGGTGGGCCAAAAAAAATCAAGGCCACATTTTGATCAGTCTGTTCTCTCTGTCTGACACCTGGTCTTTCTGTGGTCTCCACATTCTTGCTTTTCAGTCATGCATTCCACTTTTTTGTCTTTCTGCTACCCTTGTTCTATACAGTATTTTGTGGTTAAGGTTTTTTTTTTTTTAAAAAAAAACAGGTCACATATTGAAACAGTCTATTACCTCCATCAGACGCCCGATGTATCTGTGGTGTTGAACTCCTTGCTTTGCAGGCATACATTGCATTTTTTTGTCTGCTAGTCTTAGTCTATACAGGATTTTTTGATTAAAAAAAACATACTGAAACAGTCTGTTATCTCCATCAGACACCCGGTGTGTTAGGAGTCAAGTTCCCGCCGCTGCACAGGGGAAATCTCGAACCATGTCTGCTGCAGTCTCCCATTCTAAATCAGCCACAGTGGAGCCTGCTCAGCGGAGACGTCGGTCCCAGCATCTCACTGAATCTGATACTGTGCAAAGGGTTACTGCTGCTTCTCCAGGCTCTACTATTGTACCCTGCACTGGTCTGCGGTGAGCAGGCTTTTCTGGGACTAAGCCCTGCTTTGCACACACTGAGCATGCCCAGGGTAAGATCTCTCAGTGAAGATCAAGGGTCCCATGCTCAGGTACTGCAGCAACTTCCATTGGTCCTGCAGGAAGGTCCTGTACCTGACCAAGTTCTGTGGCAGCCTTCCATTGGTCCTTCTTGGAAGGTCCTGTAGGTGCTACAGCTATAAAAAGTTCTCATGACCGCACGGCCATGCGCTAGTATCAAATATGTACGAGCTCAGCGCCAGTGTGGTCGTGTGTGTGGTCAGGGACCCGGCTGAAATAAGCCCCTAGAATGCTAGCACCTCCGGCGAGGAGTTTTGTGTATGCAGTCAGGGACCCGGCTGAAATAAGCCCCTAGAATACTGCACCTCCACGAGGAGTTTATGTCTGAATTCAGGGCTGGCTAATAGCCATTAGAATTCCGGCTCCACCGGAGAGGAGCTGCGTGTTGGTTGGACTGCATGACCACTGTCGGCTCTACACAGTAGCTATGTCCCCTGTGAGCTAAACAGGGCACAGTGTTCTCTTTACTACGGGCTCTGTGAAGTAACAGAGTTCATTTGTACCAATTTGCTTCGCCACCTTGCTTAGCAGCAGGTTCTTTCCTGCACGGTGGATCCCGGGTTGCGAACGCACCTATCTCAGCTAATAAATATATTCGGTGCGTTCCGCCAACCCTAACACGGTGTATCTGTGGTGTCGAAATCCATGCTTTGCAGGCATACATTGCATTTTTGGTCTGCTAGCCTTGGTCTATGCAGTATTTTTTGTTTCAAAATAAAAAAAAAAGCCACATATTGAAATGGTCTGTTATCTGGGTCAGATGCACGGTGTATCTGTGGTGTCCAAATCCTTGCTTTGCAGTCATACATTGTATATTTTGGTCTGCTAGCCTTGGTCTATACAGTATTTTGTGGTTAAAAAAATTTCCAAAGAAAAAACAGGCCACATATTGAAATACTCTGTTTTCTCCGTCAGACACCCGGTGTATCTGTGGTGTCCAAATTCTCGCTTTGAAGGCATACATCACATTTTTAGTCTGGAAGCCTTGGTCTATACAGTATTTTGTGGTTAAAAAAATGTACAAAAAAACCCATATTGGAACAGTCTCGGTCAGACACCCGGTGTGTTAGGGGTCGAGTTCCCGATTCTGCACAGGGGGAATCTCGGGACGTTTCTGCTGCGGTCTCCCATTCTTCTCCTGCTGCAGTGGAACCTGCTCAGCAGAGACATCAGTCCTTGCATCTGGCTCAGTCTCACTCTGTGCTTAGGCTTGCTGTTGCTTCTCCAGCTTTTGCCATTAAAGCCTGTGCTGGGCCGCAGCGAGCAGACGCTTTTTGGACTAAGTCCTGCTTTTTCCCTTCTGAGCATGCCCAGGGTGAGAACTCCCGTTGGAGATCGAGGGTCACATGCTCAGATGCTGCAGCGGTTCCCATTGGTCCTCCTGGAGGGTCCTGAAAGGGCTAACTTCTGTGGCAGCTGCCCATTGGTCCTCTATTGCAAGGTCCTGAACGTACTGCCGCTATATAAGCTTCGCATGACTGCACGGCCATGCACTAGTGTACAATTGTATACATGTGTTTGTTGTGAGTGCAAGTCGTTCATTAAATACCCCTACCCTATTGTATGACTGTTCGCGTAAGGTGTATGGCTGCTATCTAGCGCCCGACTAACCACTCAACGTGTCACACACGAATCAGCGTCCATTGCTGTGACCACCAGTGCGGCGCCACGTGCCTGTAGTGTGCTTCCTGACCCATGTCTGGGTGCTTAGTGGTGTCTGCCAGCACAGCACAGTTCGCACTATCGTGCTCTATCTAAATCAGTTACCTAACACACCCAGTTGCGGTGTTGTGTGCAAGTAGTCTGAACGGACTTCAACCCTGAGTCTTGGGATTGAGTTCGCTGACTCCTTGCTTGCACTCTATAGTGCGGTATTGCGGACCTGTGGCTTTACAGGGTTCGCTTCCACCGCCATATCGCGCTGCCATTTACTAACAGCAGGTTTTAACCTGCACGGTGGACCTCGGACTGCAAACGCACCTATTAATATTTCATCCTATACTTGGTGCATTCTGCCAGTCCTAACAGAAAACTAGCGCCAGGGTCTGGCTAGTAAATGGCGGACGATCAGCGTTTACAGCGATACATCTAGCAGCTGGAGGGAAGGTTGGCGGCTCTAGAGCGTTCAACCTCAGCTGTGGATGTCACTGCTGTCGCTGTTCAGGCTGCAAGTGTAGCCGCAGCCAGTTTGTCCGCTGCCACCCCTGCTCCGACTTTTTCCCATCTCCTGCTTCCTGACAAGTTTGGTGGTGACAGTAAACAATGTCGCGGATTCGTGAGCCAGTGCTCCATACACCTAGAGCTCCTGGCGTCACGTTTCCCTATGGAACGGGCGAGAGTGGGATTTATTCTATCTCTCTTGTCGGGCAGGGCGTTGGAGTGGGCAACGCCACTTTGGTAGCGTGATGATCGTGTGGTACAGAGGACTCCTCTCTTACTGGACACTCTGAAGCAGGTCTTTTTAGGGCCTCGTGTTACCCACGATACCGCGCTCCAGTTGTTGACCATTACTCAGGGCTCGTCCGTGGTGAGCCAGTTTTCCGTCCAGTTCCGGACTCTAGCTTCAGAGTTAGAGTGGCCAGACAAAGTTCTAATTCCGGTGTTCTGGAAGGGACTGGCAGATCACGTGAAGGACACCTTGGCCACCAGGGAGATACCTGCCACACTGGAGGAGCTTATTTCTGTATCAACCGCATCGACCTCTGTTTTCACGAGTGGAGGTTAGAGCGGACCCAATGTAGGCAGAGGTTTCGGCTGGCTCCCACCTTCGCCAGACCTCTTGAATCTCCTGTCTTGGCATCCGACTCCCATGAGGCAATGGAGGTTTCTCGAGTGGGACCTAAGTCTCAGGCCGCTCGAGTACCCATGGTTTGTAAAAACTGTCATCAACTAGGACATTACACCAATAAATGTCCACGGCGGTCAGGAAACGATCGCGTCTAGTAACCTTTGGGGGAGGTTCACTAGACACAGCTGCATTTTCCTCCAAACTGTCCTTTAAAGGGACAATCCTGTTAGGCTCCTCCACTCTAACAGTCGAGCTTTGTGTGGATTCAGGAGCAGAGGGAAACTTCATGTCCTCTGCTTTTGCTCTGTGCCACGCTATACCAGTAGTAATGTTTGCCAAACCTGTAACAGTTAGAGTTGTGAATGGGGTGACACTTCCACTGCAAATCACACACCAGACTGTTCCATTCTCGTTGTCCATGTCCCCTTCCCACCAGGAGATTATTTCCCTCCTTGTCCTTCCCGAGGGAATGGATGAGATTTTGCTGGGAATACCCTGGCTCCGTTTCCACTCCCCATATATTGAGTGGTCCTCAGAGAGAATATTGGGTTGGAGTAAGTCTTGTATGGGCAGGTGTGTGAGTGAGTGTGTACAGGTTTCTACTACCGAGGTACCCGCAGACCTTTCTTCTCTTCCCAAGTGCTATTGGTGCTATGCAGACGTATTCTCTAAAAAGGGTGCAGAGACTCTACCGCCTCATCGCCTCTACGACTGTCTTTTGATCTCTTGCCTGGAGCTGAACCTCCTCGGGGAAGGGTATATCCCATCTCTCTCCCTGAGACGGAGGCTATGTCTCAATACATGCAGGAGAATTTGGCAAAAGGGTTCATTAGGAAGTCAGTGTCTCCTGCAGGGGCGGGATTCTTCTTCGTACAGAAGAAGAACGGGGAATTACATCCTTGCATCGATTACAGGGGTCTTAATGCTATCACCATTAAAAATAAGTACCCGTTGCCCCTGATTTCTGAACTCTTTGACAGGCTAAGGGGAGTAAAGGTATTCACCAAACTAGATCTGCGGGGTGCCTACAACCTGATTCGCATTCGTGAGGGGGACGAATGGAAAACAGCTTTTAACACCAGGGATGGGCACTATGAGTATCTGGTGATGCCCTTCGGGCTCTGTAATGCCCCAGCCGTTTTTCAGGACTTTGTCAACGATATCTTCCAGGATATGCTTTTCACCTTGGTCGTAGTCTATCTGGATGATATTCTCATGTTCTCTACAGATATTGACTCCCACCGGAGAGATGTTGGCAGAGTCTTCGAACTCTTACGGGCGAATTCCCTTTATGCAAAGTTGGAGAAGTGTGTGTTTGAGCAGGAGTCTTTACCTTTCCTGGGCTATATCATCTCGGCCCAGGGATTGGCTATGGATCCTGCCAAACTACAGGTTGTGATGGACTGGCAAGAACCCCATTCTCTTAAAGCGGTGCAGCGCTTTATGGGGTTCATAAATTACTATCGCCAGTTCATCCCCCACTTCTCAACTTTGGTAGCTCCCTTGGTATCCCTCACCAAGAAGGGAGCGAATCCCAAATTGTGGTCGGAAGAGGTCTCCAAGGCCTTCACTTCTATAAAGTCCCATTTTGCTAGCGCTCTCATCTTACATCGTCCCGATGTGGATAAGCCATTCCTTATGGAGATGGATGCCTCATCTGTTGGTGCTGGAACAGTCCTCTATCAAAAAGATGCTCAAGGTCGGAAGCATCCATGCTTCTTCTTCTCAAAGACCTTCACACCAGTGGAGAGAAATTACTCCATCGGGTATAGTGAGTTGCAAACAATGAAGTTGGCCTTTTCAGAGTGGAGACATCTTTTGGAAGGTGCTCGGTTTCCCTTCCAAGTCTTCACGGACCACAAAAATTTGGTCTATTTGTGTACAGCACAGAGGCTGAATTCTCGTCAGGCCAGATGGTCCTTGGTCTTCTCCTGGTTCCACTTCACTCTCCATTATCTCGCCGGGGAGAAGAACATTCGTGCTGATGCTCTCTCTCGCTCCCTTGTGTCAACTGAGGAGGAGGAAGAGGAGCCTGGGCTTATTGTACCTTCACAAAGTCTGAGAACCGTAGCTCCGGTTTCGCTAGAGTCTGTGGCTCCGGGCAAGACTTTTGTTCCTATCAATTTGCGACCGGAGGTTCTCTCTTGGGCTCATTCATCCAGAGTCGGTGGACACTTTGGGGCAAAGAGGACATCTGCGTTGCTGGTGAGAAGGTACTGGTGGCCACATATGGTTCGTGATGTCGGAGACTATGTTCGGGCATGTGTCACCTGTGCCAAAAATAAGTCTCCTCATCAACGGCCAGCTGGATTGTTATATCCTCTGCCGGTGACAGACAGGCCCTGGGAGATGGTCGGGATGGACTTTGTGGTGGGTTTGCCCAAGTCACGTGGCTGTACTGTCATTTGGGTTATCACCGACCATTTTTCTAAAATGGTGCATTTGGTGCCGCTTCCTCGGCTACCTTCTGCACGAGTCTTGGCAGCGTTGTTTATTAAACATATCTTCCGCCTTCACGGTATGCCAGACAAAATTGTCAGTGATCGGGGTCCTCAGTTTGCGTCTCGGTTCTGGAGAGAGCTTTGTCATCTTCTCAGTATTGAGTTGAATCTCTCTTCTGCCTATCATCCCAAGACGAATGGGTTGGTAGAGAGAGCCAACCAGACCTTGGTCACATATCTGCGACATTTTGTCTCTGCCAGGCAGGATGACTGGGCATCCTTGTTACCATGAGCAGAGTTCGCCCTTAACAACGCTGTAGCCGATTCCACCGGTCAGACTCCTTACCTCCTTAATTACGGCCAGCATCCGCAGGTTCCAGTGCCTATGCCCGTGTCCTCTGCTGACTCCAGGGTGGCAGACTGGGCAGTGGAGGCACGAGACATTTGGGACCGCACTCAGGATGCTATCCGGGCCTCCAAGGAGAGAATGAAGTCCTCTGCCGATGGACATCGGCGCCCTGCTCCGACCTTTGCTCCTGGCGACTTAGTGTGGCTCTCTGTTATGATGCGGTGGTCTAGGAGCAACATGG
Source organism: Ranitomeya imitator (assembly GCF_032444005.1). Taxonomy (NCBI): domain Eukaryota; kingdom Metazoa; phylum Chordata; class Amphibia; order Anura; family Dendrobatidae; genus Ranitomeya; species Ranitomeya imitator. Next base: position 417,587,788 of record NC_091285.1, on the reverse strand, counting down.
AATGAGCTCTGAAGGAAGTCGTAACTGTACTGACCGCAGTCCCTAAGCTCAACACAACACTAGAAGTAGCCGTGTAATGCTCCTAACTCTCCCTAGGTATCTCGTCACAGACTAAGAGCTAACTACCCCTAAAGACAGAAGCAGGAAAACTATCTTGCCTCAGAGAAAATCCCCAAAGGATAGATTAGCCCCCCACAAATAATGACTGTGAGTGGAGAGGAAAAAGACATACACAGAATGAAACCAGGATGAGCACAGGAGGCCAGTCTAGCTTGATAGATAGGACAGGATGGAATACTGTGCGGTCAGTATAAAACACTACAAAAATCCACGCAGAGTTTACAAAAAAAATCTCCACACCTGACTAAAGGTGTGGAGGGTAAATCTGCTTCCCAGAGCTTCCAGCAAGACAGAATTAATTCATACTGATAACGCTGGACAAACATAGAAAGCACTGAACGGATAAGTCCACAATCTGTGAACAGAAAAGCGCAAGCAAAAACTTAGCTTTCCAGAACTGGTCAGGATAACAGGGAAATCCAAAGAGATGTGAATCCAACCAGGAACCATTTACAAGTGGCACTGGCTGAAGGAACAGCGAGGCCTAAATAGCCGAGCAGAAGAGACGATAAGTGGAGGCAGCTGAAGACAGCTAACTCCAAGGAGCAGCCATACCACTTGAAACCACAAGAGGGAGCCCAAGAGCAGAACTCACAAAAGTGCCACTTACAACCACCGGAGCGAGCCCAAGAGCGGAATTCACAACAGTACCCCCCCTTGAGGAGGGGTCACCGAACCCTCACCAGAGCCCCCAGGCCGATCAGGACGAGCCAATTGAAAAGCACGAACCAAATCGGTGGCATGGACATCGGAGGCAACAACCCAAGAATTATCCTCCTGGCCATAACCCTTCCACTTGACAAGATACTGAAGCCTCCACCTCGAAAAATGAGAATCCAAAATCTTCTCAACCTCATATTCCAACTCTCCCTCAACCAACACCGGGGCAGGAGGGTCAACCGAGGGAACAACGGGCACCACATATCTCCGCAACAAAGATCTATGGAAAACATTATGAATGGCAAAAGAGGCTGGAAGAGCCAAACGAAAAGACACCGGATTAATAATTTCAGAAATTTTATAAAGACCAATAAACCGAGGCTTAAACTTAGGGGAAGAAACCTTCATAGGAACATGACGAGAAGACAACCAAACCAAATCCCCCACACGAAGCCGGGGACCAACACACCGACGGAGGTTAGCAAAACGTTGAGCCCTTTCCTGAGACAACGTCAAATTGTCCACCACATGAGTCCAAATCTGCTGCAGCCTGTCCACCACAGAATCAACACCAGGACAATCAGAAGGCTCAACCTGCCCAGAAGAAAAGCGAGAATGAAAACCAAAATTACAAAAGAAAGGTGAAACCAAAGTAGCCGAACTAGCCCGATTATTAAGGGCAAACTCGGCCAACGGCAAGAAAGACACCCAATCATCCTGATCAGCAGACACAAAGCATCTCAAATAGGTCTCCAAGGTCTGATTAGTTCGCTCAGTTTGGCCAAAAGTCTGAGGATGAAACACCGAAGAAAAAGACAAATCAATGCCCATCCTAGCACAAAAGGCCCGCCAAAATCTAGAGACAAACTGAGAACCTCTGTCAGAGACAATATTCTCCGGAATGCCATGCAAATGAACCACATGCTGAAAAAATAATGGAACCAGATCTGAAGAGGAAGGCAACTTAGGCAACGGTACCAGATGGACCATTTTAGAGAACTGGTCACAAACAACCCAGATAACAGACATCTTCTGGGAAACAGGAAGATCCGAAATAAAATCCATGGAAATATGCGTCCAGGGCCTCTCAGGGGCCGGCAAAGGCAAAAGCAACCCACTAGCGCGGGAACAGCAAGGCTTGGCCCGGGCGCAAGTCCCACAGGACTGCACAAAAGCACAGACATCGCGCGACAAGGAAGGCCACCAAAAGGACCTAGCAACCAAATCTCTGGTACCAAAAATCCCAGGATGACCAGCCAACACTGAACAATGAACCTCAGAAATAACCTTACTTGTCCATCTATCAGGAACAAATAGCTTCCCCACTGGACAGCGGTTAGGCCTATCAGCCTGAAATTCCTGAAGCACCCGCAGCAAATCAGGGGAGATAGCAGAAAGAATCACCCCCTCCTTAAGAATGCCAACCGGCTCAAGGACTCCACGAGAATCAGGCGAAAAACTCCTAGAGAGGGCATCAGCCTTACCATTTTTAGATCCCGGAAGATACGAGACCACAAAATCAAAACGGGAGAAAAACAGGGACCATCAAGCCTGTCTAGGATTCAGCCGCTTGGCCAACTTGAGGTAAATCAGATTCTTATGATCGGTCAGGACCACAACGCGGTGTTTAGCTCCCTCAAGCCAATGTCGCCACTCCTCAAACGCCCACTTCATAGCCAACAACTCCCGATTGTCGACATCATAATTGCGTTCCGCAGGTGAAAACTTTCTGGAAAAAGAAGCACACGGTTTCATCAAAGAACCATCAGACTCCCTCTGAGACAAAACGGCCCCTGCCCCAATCTCAGAAGCGTCGACCTCAACCTGAAAAGGAAGAGAAACATTCGGCTGACGCAACACAGGGGCAGAAGTAAATCGGCGTTTAAGCTCCTGAAAGGCCTCAACAGCCTCAGAGGACAAATTCATCACATCAGCGCTTTTCTTCGTCAAATCAGTAAGAGGCTTAACCACACTGGAAAAGTTGGCAATGAAACGGCGATAGAAATTAGCAAAGCCCAAAAATTTTTGAAGGCCCTTCACAGATGTGGATCAGGTCATGAATAGCTTGGACCTTAACAGGATCCATTTCTATAGACGAGGGAGAAAAAATAAAACCCAAAAAAGAGACCTTCTGAACTCCAAATAGGCACTTAGACCCCTTCACAAACAAAGCATTATCATGAAGGATCTGGAACACCATCCTGACCTGCTTCACATGAGACTCCCAATCATCGGAAAAAATCAAAATATCATCCAAATATACGACCATGAATTTATCAAGATAATTGCGGAAAATATTATGCATGAAAGACTGGAACACAGATGGAGCATTATAGAGCCCAAATGGCATCACAAGATATTCAAAATGGCCTTCGGGTGTATTAAATGCAGTTTTCCATTTGTCACCCTGTTTAATACGAACAAGATTATATGCCCCTCGGAGGTCAATCTTAGTAAACCAACTAGCCCCCTTAATCTGAGCAAACAAATCAGTAAGCAAAGGCAAGGGGTATTGGAATTTGACCGTGATCTTATTAAGAAGACGATAATCAATACAGGGTCTCAAGGAGCCATCCTTCTTAGCAACAAAAAAGAAACCCGCTCCCAATGGTGACGAAGAGGGCCGAATATGCCCCTTCTCCAAAGACTCCCTAACATAACTCCGCATGGCAGCATGCTCTGGCACAGACAGATTGAAAAGTCGGCCCTTAGGGAACTTGCAACCAGGAATCAAGTTAATAGCACAATCACAGTCCCTGTACGGAGGAAGGGAACTGGACTTGGGCTCATCAAATACATCCTGGAAATCCGACAAAAACTCAGGGACCTCAGAAGAGGGGCAAGAGGAAATTGACATCAAGGGAACGTCACTATATACCCCTTGACAACCCCAACTAGTCAACGACATAGTTTTCCAATCCAGCACCGGATTATGTTCCTGTAACCATGGAAAACCCAGTACAACAACATCATGCAGGTTATGCAACACCAGAAAACGGCAATCTTCCTGATGTGCTGGAGCCATGTACATAGTCATCTGTGTCCAGTACTGAGGTTTATCCTTGGCCAAGGGTGTAGCATCAATACCCCTCAAAGGAATAGGGCTCTGCAAAGGCTGCAAGGAAAAACCACAGCGCCTGGCGAATTCTAAGTCCATTAAGTTCAGGGCAGCGCCTGAATCCACAAATGCCATGACAGAAAAGGACGACAATGAACAAATCAGGGTCACAGATAAGAGAAATTTAGGCTGTATAGTACTAATGGTAACAGACCTAGCGACTCTTAGTACGCTTAGGGCAATCAGAGATAACATGAGCAGAATCACCACAGTAAAAACACAGCCTATTCTGACGTCTGAATTCCTGCTGTTCTGTTCTAGTCAAAATCCTATCACATTGCATAGGTTCTGGTCTCTGCTCAGAGGATACTACCATATGGTGCACAGCTTTGCGCGTGCGCAGACGCCGATTGATCTGAATGGCTAGAGACATAGATTCGGTCAAACCGGCAGGCGTAGGAAAGCCCACCATAACATCTTTAAGGGCTTCAGAAAGACCTTTTCTGAAAATAGCAGCCAGAGCCTCTTCATTCCATTTAGTGAGCACAGACCATTTTCTAAATTTCTGGCAGTATAACTCTGCCGCTTCCTGACCTTGACACAAGGCCAACAGGGTTTTTTCTGCATGATCCACAGAATTAGGTTCGTCATACAATAATCCGAGCGCTTGAAAAAATGCATCAACATTCAATAATGCCGGATCCCCTGTTTCAAGAGAAAAAGCCCAGTCTTGAGGGTCACCACGCAGCAAGGATATGATGATTTTTACTTGCTGAATGGGATCACCAGAAGAACGGGGTTTCAAAGCAAAAAACAATCTGCAGTTATTTTTAAAGTTCAAAAACTTGGATCTGTCCCCAAAAAACAAATCAGGAGTAGGAATTCTAGGCTCTAAAGCCGGAGTCTGGACAACATAGTCATGGATACTCTGTACTCTTGCAGCAAGTTGATCCACACGAGAAAACAAACCCTGAACATCCATGCCAAAGCATATATCCTGAACCACCCAGATATCAAGAGGAAAAAAAAGACAAACCAGAGCACCGAAAAAAAAATGGTTCAGAACTTTCTTTTTGCTTCTTTTGAGATGCATTTAATTCATTTTTGGCCACTTGTACTGTTATGATGTGGTGGTCTAGGAGCAACATGGAACGAGCTCTGAAGGAAGTGGTAACTGTACTGACCGCAGTCCCTAAGCTCAACACAACACCAGAAGTAGCCGTGGAATGCTCCTAACTCTCCCTAGGCATCTCGTCACAGCCTAAGAGCTAACTACCCCTAAAGACAGAAGCAGGAAAACTATCTTGCCTCAGAGAAAATCCCCAAAGAATAGATTAGCCCCCCACAAATAATGACTGTGAGTGGAGAGGAAAAAGACATACACAGAATGAAACCAGGATGAGCACAGGAGGCCAGTCTAGCTTGATAGATAGGACAGGATGGAATACTGTGCGGTCAGTATAAAACACTACAAAAATCCACGCAGAGTTTACAAAAAAAATCTCCACACCTGACTAAAGGTGTGGAGGGTAAATCTGCTTCCCAGAGCTTCCAGCAAGACAGAATTAATTCATACTGATAACGCTGGACAAACATAGAAAGCACTGAACGGATAAGTCCACAATCTGTGAACAGAAAAGCGCAAGCAAAAACTTAGCTTTGCAGAACTGGTCAGGATAACAGGGAAATCCAAAGAGATGTGAATCCAACCAGGAACCATTTACAAGTGGCACTGACTGAAGGAACAGCCAGGTCTAAATAGCCGAGCAGAAGAGACGATAAGTGGAGGCAGCTGAAGACAGCTAACTCCAAGGAGCAGCCATACCACTTGAAACCACAAGAGGGAGCCCAAGAGCAGAACTCACAAAAGTGCCACTTACAACCACCGGAGGGAGCCCAAGAGCGGAATTCACAACAGTACCCCCCTTGAGGAGGGGTCACCGAACCCTCACCAGAGCCCCCAGGCCGATCAGGACGAGCCAAATGAAAAGCACGAACCAAATCGGTGGCATGGACATCGGAGGCAACAACCCAAGAATTATCCTCCTGGCCATAACCCTTCCACTTGACAAGATACTGAAGCCTCCGCCTCGAAAAACGAGAATCCAAAATCTTCTCAACCTCATATTCCAACTCTCCCTCAACCAACACCGGGGCAGGAGGGTCAACCGAGGGAACAACGGGCACCACATATCTCCGCAACAAAGATCTATGGAAAACATTATGAATGGCAAAAGAGGCTGGAAGAGCCAAACGAAAAGACACCGGATTAATAATTTCAGAAATTTTATAAAGACCAATAAACCGAGGCTTAAACTTAGGGGAAGAAACCTTCATAGGAACATGACGAGAAGACAACCAAACAAAATCCCCCACACGAAGCCGGGGACCAACACACCGACGGCGGTTAGCAAAACGTTGAGCCTTTTGCTGAGACAACGTCAAATTGTCCACCACATGAGTCCAAATCTGCTGCAGCCTGTCCACCACAGAATCAACACCAGGACAATCAGAAGGCTCAACCTGCCCAGAAGAAAAGCGAGGATGAAAACCAAAATTACAAAAGAAAGGTGAAACCAAAGTGAATCCAACCAGGAACCATTTACAAGTGGCACTGGCTGAAGGAACAGCCAGGCCTAAATAGCCGAGCAGAAGAGACGAAAAGTGGAGGCAGCTGAAGACAGCTAACTCCAAGGAGCAGCCATGCCACTTGAAACCACAAGAGGGAGCCCAAGAGCAGAACTCACAAAAGTGCCACTTACAACCACTGGAGGGAGCCCAAGAGCGGAATTCACAACAGCTCTCCGCCCGTAACATCAGGCTGCGTGTTGAGTCCACTAAGTTTGCTCCTCGCTACTTGGGTCCCTTCAAGGTCCTCGAACAGGTTAATCCTGTGGTTTACCGTCTAGCCCTTCCTCCACGCCTAGGTATCACCGACACCTTTCATGTGTCCCTTCTTAAGCCCATGTACATGTCTCGGTTTTCTGAGTCATCTACCAGGACGTCGGGTTCATCTACGGAAGATTACGAGGTGAACGCTATTTTGGGGTGCAAGGTGGTTCGTGGCAAAAAATTTTATTTGGTGGACTGGAGGGGTTACGGTCCTGAGGATAGATCCTGGGAGCCTGCTGAGCACATTCGGGCTCCGCAGCTCATTGCTGCCTTCCAACGTAGCGAGGCCCAAAGGGGGGGCCCTATGAGGGGGGTAATGTAGGGGTCAAGTTCCCGCTTCTGCACAGGGGGAATCTCGGGCCGTTTCTCCTGCCGCAGTGGAACCTGCTCAGCAGAGACGTCGGTCCTTGCATCTGGCTCAGTCTCACTCTGTGCTTAGGCTTGCTGTTGCTTCTCCAGCTTTTGCCATTAAAGCCAGTGCTGGGCAGCAGCGAGCGGACGCTTTTTGGACTAAGTCCTGCTTTTTCCCTTCTGAGCATGCCCAGGGTGAGATCTCCCATTGGAGATCGAGGGTCACATGCTCAGATGCTGCAGCGGTTCCCATTGGTCCTCCTGGATTGTCCTGAAAGGGCTAACTTCTGTGGCAGCTGCCCATTGGTCCTCTATTGGAAGGTCCTGAACGTACTGTAGCTATATAAGCTTCGCATGACCGCACAGCCATGCGCTAGTGTACAATTGTATACGTGTGTTTGTTGTGAGTGCAAGTCGTTCATTAAATACCCCTACCCTATTTTATGACTGTTCGCGTAAGGTGTATGGCTGCTATCTAGTGCCCGACTAACCACTCAACGTGTCACACACGAATCAGCGTCCATTGCTGTGACCGCCAGTGAGGCACCACGTGCCTGTAGTGCGCTTCCTGACCCACGTCAGGGTGCTTAGTGGTTTCTGCCAGCACGGCACAGTTCGCACTTTCGTGCTCTATCTAAATCCGTTACCTAACACACCCAGTTGCGGTGTTGTGTGCAAGTAGTCTGAACGGACTTCAACCCTGAATATTGGGATTTAGTTCGCTGACTCCTTGCTTGCACTCTTTAGTGCGGTATTGCGGACCTTTGGCTTTACAGGGTTCACTTCCACCGCCATATCACGCTGCCATTTACTAGCAGCAGGTTTTCACCTGCACGGTGGACCCTGGACTGCGAACGCACCTATTAATATTTCATCTTATACTTGGTGCGTTCTGCCAGTCCTAACACGGTGTATCTGTGGTGTCAAAATCCTTGCTTTGCAGGCATACATTGCATTTTTTGGTCTGCTAGCCTTGGTCTATACAGTACTTTGTGATTGAAAAATGTACAAAAAAAAACCAGGCCACATATGGAAACAGTCTGTTATCTCCGTCAGACGCACGGTGTATCTGCGGTCTCCAAATTCTTGCTTTGCAGGCAAACATTGCATTTTTTGGTCTGCTAGACTTGGTCTATACAGCATTTTTTGTGTTAAAAATAGCAGGATGCATATTGAAACAGTCTGTTATATCCGTCAGACGCAAGGTGTATCTATAGTGTCTAAGCCCTTGCTTTGCAGGCATACTTTGCATTTTTTGGTCTGCTAGCCTTGGTCTATACAGTATTTTGTGGGTAAAAACATAAAAAATAGGCCACATATTGAAACAGTCTGTTTTCTCCGTCAGACACACGGTGTATCTGTAGTGTCCAAATCCTTACTTTGCAGACACGCATTGCATTTTTTGCTGCTAGCCGTGGTCTATACAGTATTTTGTGGTTAAAAAAATTTACAAAAAAAGGTCACATATTGAAACAGTCTGTTACCTCCGTCAGATGCCCTTTGTATCTGTAGTGTCCAAATCCTCGCTTTGCAGGCATACATTGCATTTTTTGGTTTGCTACCCTTGGTCTATACAGTAATTGTGATTAACCCCTTTCTGACTTTAGACGTACTATCCCGTCGAGGTGGGGTGGGCCCCTATGACCACCGACGGGATAGTACGTCATATGCGATCGGCAGCGCTCACCGGGGGAGCGCCGCCGATCGCGGCCAGGCGTCAGCTGCCTATCTCAGCTGACATCCGGCACTATGTGCCAGGAGCGGTCACGGACCGCCCCCGGCACATTAACCCCCGGCACACCGCGATCAAAGATGATCGCGGTGTGCCGGCGGTACAGGGAAGCATCACGCAGGGAGGGGGCTCCCTGCGGGCTTCCCTGAGCCCCCCCGCAGCAACGCGATGTGATCGCGTTGCTGCGAGGGTCTCTTACCTCCCTCCCTGCCTGCTTCAGCCCCGGATCCAAGATGGCCGCGGATCCGGGTCCTGCAGGGAGGGAGGTGGCTTCACAGAGCCTGCTCAGAGCAAGCACTGTGAAGCCTGCACTGTTCTAAGTCAGATCGGTGATCTGACAGAGTGCTGTGCAAACTGTCAGATTATCGATCTGTGATGTCCCCCCCTGGGACAAAATGAAAAAGTAAAACAATTTTTTTCCAAATTTGTAAAAAAAAATAACAAAAAATATTCCTAAATAATGAAAAAAAAATAAAAATATTATTCCCATAAATACATTTCTTCATCTAAATAAAAAAAAACAAACAATAAAAGTACACATATTTAGTATCGCCGCGTCCGTAACGACCTGACCTATAAAACTGGCCCACTAGTTAACCCCTTCAGTAAACACCGTAAGAAAAAAAAAAAAAAAACGAGGCAAAAAACAACGCTTTATTATCATACCGCCGAACAAAAAGTGGAATAACACACAATCAAAAAGACAGATATAAATAACCATGGTACCCCTGAAAATGTCATCTTGTCCCGCAAAAAACGAGCTGCCATACAGCATCATCAGCAAAAAATAAAAAAGTTATAGTCCTGAGAATAAAACGATGCAAAAATAATTATTTTTTCTGTAAAATAGTTTTTATCGTATAAAAGCGCCAAAACATAAAAAAATTATATAAATGAGGTTTCGCTGTAATCGTACTGACCCGAAGAATAAAACTGCTTTATCAATTTTACCAAACGCGGAACGGTATAAACGCCTCCCCCAAAAGAAATTCTTGAATAGCTGGTTTTTGGTCATTCTTCCTCACAAAAATCGGAATAAAAAGCGATCAAAAAATGTCACGTGCCCGAAAATGTTACCAATAAAAACGTCAACTCGTCCCGCAAAAAACAAGACCTCATATGACTCGGTGGACCAAAATATGGAAAAATTATAGCTCTCAAAATGTGGTAACGCAAAAAAAATTTTTTGCAATAAAAAGCGTCTTTCAGTGTGTGACGGCTGCCAATCATGAAAATCCGCTAAACAACCCACTATAAAAGTAAATCAAACCCCCCTTCATCACCCCCTTAGTTACGGAAAAATTAAAAAAATGTATTTATTTCCATTTTCCGATTAGGGCTAGGGTTAGGGTTAGGGCTAGGGCTAGGGTTAGGGCTAGGGTTAGGGTTAGGGCTAGGGTTAGGGCTAGGGTTAGGGCTAGGGTTAGGGTTAGGGTTAGGGTTAGGGCTAGGGCTAGGGTTAGGGCTAGGGTTAGGGTTAGGGCTAGGGGTAGGGTTAGGGTTGGGGCTATAGTTAGGGTTGGGGCTAAAGTTAGTTTTAGGGTTTAGATTACATTTACAGTTGGGAATAGGGTTGGCATTAGGGTTAGGGGTGTGTCAGGGTTAGAGATGTGGTTAGGGTTACCATTGGAATTAGAGTTAGGGGTGTGTTTGGATTAGGGTTTCAGTTATAATTGGGGGGTTTCCACTGTTTAGGCACATCAGGGGCTCTCCAAACATGACATGGCGTCCGATCTCAATTCCAGCCAATTCTGCGTTGAAAAAGTAAAACAGTGCTCCTTCCCTTCCGAGCTCTCCCGTGTGCCCAAACAGGGGTTTACCCCAACATATGGGGTATCAGCGTACTCAGGACAAATAGGACAACAACTTTTGGGGTCCAATTTCTCCTGTTACCCTTGGGAAAATACAAAACTGGGGGCTAAAAAATAATTTTTTGGGGAAAGTTTTTTTTTTTTTGTTTTCACGGCTCTGCGTTACAAACTGTAGTGAAACACTTGGAGGTTCAAAGCTCTAACAACACATCTAGATGAGTTCCTTAGGGTGTCTAGTTTCCAAAATGGTGTCACTTGTGGGGGGTTTCTACTGTTTAGGTACATTAGGGGCTCTGCAAACGCAATGTGACACCTGCAGACCATTCCATCTAAGTCTGCATTCCAAATGGAGCTCCTTCCCTTCCGAGCCCTCCCATGCGCCCAAACAGTGGTTCCCCCCACATATGGGGTATCAGCGTACTCAGGACAAATTGGACAACAAATTTTGGGGTCCAATTTCTCCTGTTACCCTCGGGAAAATACAAAACTGGGGGCTAAAAAAATAATTTTTGTGGGAAAAATTTTTTGTTTTATTTTTATGGCTCTGCATTATAAACTTCTGTGAAGCCCTTGGTGGGTCAAAGCGCTCACCACACATCTAGATAAGTTCCTTAGGGGGTCTACTTTCCAAAATGGTGTCACTTGTGGGGGGTTTCTACTGTTTAGGTACATTAGGTGCTCTGCAAACGCAATGTGACACCTGCAGACCATTCCATCTAAGTCTGCATTCCAAATGGAGCTCCTTCCCTTCCGAGCCCTCCCATGCGCCCAAACAGTGGTTCCCCCCCCCACTTATGGGGTATCAGTGCACTCAGGACAAATTGGACAACAAATTTTGGGGTCCAATTTCTCCTGTTACCCTCGGGAAAATACAAAACTGGGGGCTAAAAAATAATTTTTGTGGGAAAAAATTTTTGTTTTATTTTTATGGCTCTGCATTATAAACTTCTGTGAAGCCCTTGGTGGGTCAAAGCGCTCACCACACATCTAGATAAGTTCCTTAGGGGGTCTACTTTCCAAAATGCTGTCACTTGTGGGGGGTTTCTACTGTTTAGGTACATTAGGGGCTCTGCAAACGCAATGTGACACCTGCAGACCATTCCATCTAAGGGTACCGTCACACAGCGGCATTTTGATCGCTACGACGGCACGATTCGTGACGTTCCAGCGATATAGCTACGATCTCGCAGTGTTTGACATGCTCCTGCGATCAGGGACCCCGCTGAGAATCGTACGTCGTAGCAGATCGTTTGAAACTTTCTTTCGTCGTCTAGTGTCCCGCTGTGGCGGCATGATCGCAGCGTGTAACATAGGTGTGCACGATATTGTATACGATGTGCGCATAGTAACCAACGGCTTCTACATCGCACAGACGTCATGAAATTATCGCTCCAGCGTCGTACATTGCAAAGTGTGACAGCAGTCTACGACGCTGGAGCGATATTGTTATGATGCTGGAGCGTCACGGATCGTGCCGTCGTAGCGATCAAAATGCCACTGTGTGACGGTACCCTAAGTCTGCATTCCAAATGGCGCTCCTTCCCTTCCGAGCCCTCCCATGCGCCCAAACAGTGGTTCCCCCCACATATTGTGTATAATCGCACTCAGGACAAATTGGGCAACAAATTTTGGGGTCCAATTTCTCCTGTTACTTTTGGGAAAATACAAAACTGGGGGCTAAAAAAATTATTTTTGTGGGAAAAAATTTTTGTTTTATTTTTACGGCTCTACATTAAAAACTTCTGAGAAGCCCTTGGTGGGTCAAAGCGCTCAAAAAACTTCTAGATAAGTTCCTTAGGGGGTCTACTTTCCAAAATGGTGTCACTTGTGGGGGGTTTCAATGTTTAGGCACATCAGTGGCTCTTTAAACGCAACATGGCGTCCCATCTCAATTCCTGTCAATTTTGCATTGAAAAGTCAAACGGCGCTCCTTCCCTTCCGAGCTCTCCCATGCGCCCAGTGGTTTACCCCCACATATGGGGTATCAGCGTACTCAGGACAAATTATACAACAACTTTTGGGGTCCATTTTCTCCTGTTACCCTTCGTAAAATAAAACAAATTGGAGCTGAAGTAAATTTTTTCTGAAAAAAAGTTAAATGTTCAATTTTATTTAAACATTCCCAAAATTCCTGTGAAGCACCAGAAGGGTTAATAAACTTCTTGAATATGATTTTGAGCACCATGAGGGGTACAGTTTTTAGAATGGTGTCACACTTGGGTATTTTCTATCATATAGACCCCTCAAAATGACTTCAAATGAGATGTGGTCCCTAAAAAAAAATGGTGTTGTAAAACTGAGAAATTGCTGGTCAATTTTTAACCCTTATAACTCCCTAACAAAAAAAAATGTTGGTTCCAAAATTGTGCTGATGTAAAGTAGACATGTGAGAAATGTTACTTATTAAGTATTTTGTGTGACATATCTCTGTGATTTAATTGCATAAAAATTCAAAGTTGGAAAATTGCAAAATTTTCATAATTTTCGCCAAATTTCCGTTTTTTTCACAAATAAACGCAGGTACTATCAAAGAATTTTTACCACTATCATGAAGTACAAAATGTCTCGAGAAAAAAATGACAGAATCACTGGGATCCGTTGAAGCGTTCCAGAGTTATAACCTCATAAAGGGACAGTGGTCAGAATTGTAAAAATTGGCCCGGTCATTAACGTGCAAACCACCCTTGGGGGTAAAGGGGTTAAAAAAATTTTTTAAAAGAGGCCACATATTGAAACAGTTTGTTATCTCTGTCAGATGCCTGGCCTATCTGTGGTGTCGAAATCCTTGCTTTTCAGGGATACATTCAGTTTTTTGTCTACTACCCTTGGTGGATACAGTATTTTGTAGTTCAAAAAATGTAAAAATATACAGGCCACATATTGAAACAGTCTGTTGTCTCCATCAGACGCACGGTGTATCTGTGGTATCTAAATCATCGTTTTGCAGGCATGCATTGAATTTTTTGGTCTGCTAACCTTGGTCTATACAGTATTTGTTGTTTAAAAAAAAAAAAAAACAGGTCACATATTGAAACAGTCGGCTATCTCCATCAGATGCATGGTGTTTCTGTGGTGTCCAAATCCTAGCTTTGCAGGCATACAATGTTAGGGCTAGCAGAATGCACCAAATAATTATAAGGATGGTATAAAGTGCGTTCACAGCCCGGGGTCCACCGTGCAGAGATGGAACCTGCTGCTGAGTAATGACGGACTATATGGTGGTAAATTGTGGATACACACACCGGTTAGCTTCACCCGGTATGAAGAACCTGAATCCTGTTGCGTCACAGGGCCATTATACTGCACAAACAGTGCAAGCAAAGAGTCAAAGAAGTCTGTCCCAAGATTCAGGGAAAGAGTTCCTTTAGACCTCTTGTGCTCGACACTGCTATTGGGGTGTCAGAGATTAATAGAACTAATCATTTTCTGCACAAGAGTGCATGCAGTGCCGCTCTGGTGGATGCCACTAGCCTCCCAGACTTGGGCCAAGGAAGCATTCTGTTAGTGCATGGCACTGTACTGGCGATCACTGCTATCAGACGCTGTATCGTGTGCTAGCTGTGTGGGATAACACTTTCAGGCACTAGGTAGCTTAAACAATTCACGAACAGTCAACAACACAAGGGATGGGAATGATTTGGAGCTTTCATTTATCGACAGGCATACATCCACACACACGATAATAAGTTTACACTAGCGTATGGCCGTGCAAAAACTTTTATAGCAGAAGCTCTACAGGACCTTCCTAGTTGTCCAATAGGAGCTGCTACAGGACCTAAGCATGTGACCCCCGACCTTCAATGAGAGGTCACCCCTTGGGCGTGCTCAGAAGAAGAAAAGCAGGACTTAGTCCCAGGGACGCCCGCTCGCTGCTGATTAGTACTGGTTACCATGGCTGAGCCTGGAAGGACAGCAGTAACCAGGCGCACAGTATCAGCTTGAGCCAGATGCTGGGACAGACTTCTCTGCTGAGCAGGCTCCACTGAGGCTGGAGGAGAATGGAGATTCCCCCTGTGCAGCAGCGGGAACTCAACACCAAACATACATTGCATTTTGTTGTCTGCTAGCCTTGGTCTATACAGTATTTTGTGGTTAAAAAAATGTACAAAGAAAGGCCACATATTGAAACAGTCTGTTATCTCCGCCAGACGGTGTGTCTGTGGTGTCCAAATCCTCGATTTGCAGGCGTACATTGCATTTTTGGTCTGCTAGCTTTGGTCTATACAGGATTTTGTGGGTAAAAATTATTATTTTTTATTTATTATTATTATTTTTGTATTATTATTATTATTATTATTATTTTATTTCCAATAAAAAGGGCTCCATGTTGTAACAGTCTGTTGTCTCCATCAGACGCATGGTGTATCTGTGGTGCGCTTGTGTACTGGACCTGTTAACCTCTTAAGGTATACCATCTTTGTTTTTTATACCCATTGTACTCTGCAATCAGTTTTGGTTATATGGTACACTACCCTCACTTTTTTACTCCTTGTGAGTTATTTTAGTGACTGGTTGCTTTTCACATTGCACTCTGTGAGGTTGTGTGTACAGCTCTTACTCTAATATTATATACTTTTATATATATATATATATAATTTTTTAATAATCACATTCTTTTCACCTCATACTTATATTTTTTTTAATTTTTAATGTATGCAGTACATGGGTTATATTATTATACATATTGCCAATTAGGGGTTATTAAATGACTACTTATGCACATATTTATTAATATTTTTTCTGCATCGCTTTTTATACTCTGGTCCTGCATATATGCACATTGTTTTTATCATTTTATGTATTTTTATAGAATATTGTTTGCCACATTTTATTGTAACCAATAAATATATTTTTTTTCACCTCTTTTCTTGCCTGGGTTTCCATGCCTATCCATTGCTCTTTGTTGGTTGTTGTAGCCTTGGTCTATACAGTATTTATTGTTTAAAAAACAAAAACAGGCCACAAAAAAACAGGCCACATATTGAAACAGTCTGTTATCTCCGTCAGACGCCAGTATATCTGTGGTCTCCAAATCCTCACTTTGCAGGCATGCATTGCATTTTTTGGTCTGCTAGCCCTGGTCTATACAGTATTTTGAGGGTAAAAAAATTTACAAAAAAAAAAACAGGCCACATATTGAAGCAGTCTGTTATCTCCCTCAGATGCACGGTGTATTTGTGGTGTCCAAATCCTCACTTTGCAGGAATATATTGCCTTTTTTGGTCTGCTAGCCTTGGTCTATACAGTATTTTGTGGTTAAAAAAATTTACAAAAAAAAACAGGCCACATATTAAAACAGTCTGTTATCTCCATCCGACTCCCGCTGCATCTGTGGTGTCCAAATCGTTTCTTTGCAGGCATACATTGCATTTTTTGTCTGTTAACTTTGGTCTATACAGTATTTTGTGGTTATTTTTTTTAAAATCAGGCCACATACAGAAACAGTCTGTTATCTCCGTCAGATGCACAGTGTATCTGTCGTGTCCAAATCCTTGCTTTGCAGGCATGCATTGCATTTTTTGGTCTGCTAGCCTTGGCATATACTGTATTTTGTGGTTAAAAAATTTTACAAAAAACCCCATATTGAAACAGTCTGCTATTTCTGTCAGATGGCCGGTGTATCTGTGGTGTCGAAATCCTTGCTTTTCAGGCATACATTTCAATTTTTGTCTGCTACCCTTGGTGTATACAGTATGTTGTGGCTCAAAAAATGAGGATGAGCAGGGTGCGGATGTGGAAGACGAGGTGGTGGATGATATAGTAACTGACCCAACATGGCAGGAGGACATGCAGAGCGAGTACAGCAGCACACAAGGGGATAGAGGCATATCACTCCAACAGGCAGGAAGAAGCAGTGTGGTGGCCACAGACAGAAGGCGTGCATCCAATCCCTGTAACACCAACATGAGGGAAGTTGCCATTTCAACTGTTAGATCTTCCCGAGTCTGGTTATTTTCTAAAGACTCTGTCAGTAACCCCAAACAGGCCATTATAGTATCTATCATGCCCGTATCAGCAGGGGTAGCAAAACTACCAGCCTGACCACCACCAGCATGATCAGGCACATGGCAGCAAAGCACTGACTTTGTGGGCTGAACCACAGAATTCAGGAACACTGTCTGCAGGTGACACCACTGCTTCTTCCACCAATCTTCAGTCCACGGTGCATGTGAAGATGCCTCTAGCCCTGCACCTATTGTTGCCCACAGCCAACCAGCACCATCATCAAGCCCATCCACGTCCTTGTCCCAGCACAGCCTTCAGTTGTCTATACAACAGTCATTGGAACTTCCGCAAGCAGAAATACGCAGCCAACGCCCCACAGGCCACAGTGCTAAATTTTAACCTTTCTCGTCTGCTTGAGCTCAAAATGTTGCATTTTAGGCTCATTGAGACAGAAGATTTCAGCAACCTGATGGTGGTGACTGTCCCAAGGTACTCGATCCCCAGTCGCTACTATTTCTCCCCGTGTGCCGTACCGGCATTACACCAGCACATGTCCCACAATATTACCCAGGCACTCAACAATGCTGTTACTGGGAAAGTCCACCTAACCATGAACATGAGGACAAGTGCTTGTGGGCAGGGATGGTACATCTCTCTGACGGAACACTGGGTTAACATAGTAGAAGTTGGGACCCAGTTGGACCTTGGGATGCAACACATCCTCCCAACACTGAAGTTTGCAGGCCCTACGTCAATCAGGGTTTCCCCCACAGTCTACAGCTCCTGCACCTCCTCCTCCTCTTCAGCCTCCATCTCTGAAATGAGCACATCGTTCAGAAGCTGGAAGCACTGCATTACTGCATCAGCCAAGCAGCAACAGGCTGTGCTGACGCTAATATGCTTAGGTGACAAACCGCGCAATGCTGAAGAGTTGTGGACAGCGCTGAAAGAGCAGTCAGATTTCTCGATGACCCCGCTGAACCTGCAGCCAGTCATGGTCGTGTGTGACAATAGCCAGAACCTGGTGGCGGCTATGAGGCAAGGTGAGCTCACACACGTAACTTGCTTGGCCCATGTGCTTAACCTCGTCGCTCAAAGTTTTCTCAAAAGCTACCCGAAGCTACCGGATCTGCTAGAGAAAGTACGCCACCTGTCTCCCCATTTTAGAAAGTCAGCTACAACTTCAGCTTCCCTTGCCGTGCTTCAGCAGTGTTTGCATCTTCCGGCTCACCGACTGGTGTGTGATGTCCCCACACATTGGAACTCTACACTGCATATGTTGGAAAGGATTTGTGAGCAGAAGAGGGTAGTTATTGACTACCAGCATCAACAAGGCAGTCGTTATTCAGTTCAGACTCCACACATAAGACCTCAGGAGTGGACATGGATGTCAGACATATGTGCCATCCTCAAAAACTTTGAGAACTGCACCAAGATGGTTAGCGACGATGATGCCAAAATTAGCATCCCCATCCCACCACTAACCACCCAGGCTTGGGTCAGGAAAGCGCTTAGAAAGTGCATGGCGCCGCACTGGCGGTCACAGCAATTAGAAGCTGTAATGTGTGTTACGTGCTGATGGCTTGGACGGGCGCTAGATAGCTTCCATCATTCGCGAACAGTCAACAACACTAGGAATGGGAATGATTAAGGAGCTTTCATCCATCGACATCCATCCATCTACACACACACATTATCAAACAAGAAATGTTAACACTAAAAAGGGCAATAAATTCCTATACCAGATCTAGTATATGTGTTCGAAATTTTAAAAGGACCCCAGTGAAAACATGTAGAGTGAGTGGAAACCACTCATATAAGCACCATTTAACCCCATAGGTTTTTTGGTGTTATATGCTCACTTCAGATATATATATATATATATATATATATATATATATATATATATATATATATATATATATATTATCATCTTTTTAGCACCAGTGGTACACACTATTTTTATTCCTGATTGATTTTTTTTATAGGAGTCCTGAGATTAACCCTTTCCTTTTTGGTGCACCTAATACCTATTTAGGTCTTTATATATTTTTGGTGATTTTATCCTTGTTATTATTATATGCTTTTTATACTCTTCCAACATGTGCACATATAAATATGTTATTACCATTACAAATAAAGAATTATTGTGATAATACGTATATCCTTGCCATATAATTTCCTTGGAGTTAGGTCCTCAGCTCTGGTGGTTGGTTTTCACACATAGATTATCAAGTCAATACTAGCGCATGGCCGTGTGGCCATGCGAGCCTTAAATAGTTGCAGCACATTTAGGACCTTCAAAGAAGGACCAATGGAGTTGCTGCAGTACCTGAGCATGTGACCCCAGATATCCACTGAGAGACCTTGCCCTGGGCATGCTCAGAGTGCAAAGCAGGACTTAGTCCTAGCACCTACAAGGACCTTCCAAGAAGGACCAATGACCTAGCCACAGTATCTGATCATGTGACCCTCGATCTCCACTGAGAGATCTTACTCTGGGCATGCTCAGAACATGAAAAGCATGACTTAGTCCCAGAAGCGTCTGCTCGCCTCTGCCCAGCACTGACTTCAATGGCAGAAGCAGGAAATGCAGCAGTAACTCTTAGCACAGAGTCAGACTTAGCGAGACGCTGGGATCGACGTCTCCACTGAGCAGGCTCAACTGCGCCAGGAGAAGAATGGGAGACCGCAGCGGAGATGGCCCGAGATTCCCCCTGTGCAGAGGCAGGAACTCGACCCCTAACACATACTGCCTGAACCATGGGCATGAATTGCTCAATTCCAATCAGGTATGTTTTACTCGATTTCAGAAAAATTGTGTGTCGGGGACTATAGGGATAGACTTAACTAGTTTGATGCCGTCTCTGACCTGTTTGTACCCACCCAGCACTAGTTGATTGACAGGATTCTCTCACGTGTCTCCATATGGAGAAATCTGTGAATCAGCTGGAGTGTGGTGGTAGAAGCAAGTCAGGGATGTCATTGGACTTGTCAGTTCTCCAATAGTCCCCAGAAAACTATGTCTTCTCTGAAACAGCAGTATTTCAGAGTAAAACTTACCTGCTGCATATACACATATACACATATTCAAACACTGGTTCATGTTGCCATGGTTCAGGTGGCATTATTCAAATGATAAATTACATAGTAACATAGTAACATAGTTAGTAAGGCCGAAAAAAGACATTTGTCCATCCAGTTCAGCCTATATTCCATCATAATAAATACCCAGATCTACGTCCTTCTACAGAACCTAATAATTGTATGATACAATATTGTTCTGCTCCAGGAAGACATCCAAGCCTCTCTTGAACCCCTCGACTGAGTTCGCCATCACCACCTCCTCAGGCAAGCAATTCCAGATTCTCACTGCCCTAACAGTAAAGAATCCTCTTCTATGTTGGTGGAAAAACCTTCTCTCCTCCAGACGCAAAGAATGCCCCCTTGTGCCCGTCACCTTCCTTGGTATAAACAGATCCTCAGCGAGATATTTGTATTGTCCCCTTATATACTTATACATGGTTATTAGATCGCCCCTCAGTCGTCTTTTTTCTAGACTAAATAATCCTAATTTCGCTAATCTATCTGGGTATTGTAGTTCTCCCATCCCCTTTATTAATTTTGTTGCCCTCCTTTGTACTCTCTCTAGTTCCATTATATCTTTCCTGAGCACCGGTGCCCAAAACTGGACACAGTACTCCATGTGCGGTCTAACTAGGGATTTGTACAGAGGCAGTATAATGCTCTCATCATGTGTATCCAGACCTCTTTTAATGCACCCCATGATCCTGTTTGCCTTGGCAGCTGCTGCCTGGCACTGGCTGCTCCAGGTAAGTTTATCATTAACTAGGATCCCCAAGTCCTTCTCCCTGTCAGATTTACCCAGTGGTTTCCCATTCAGTGTGTAATTGTGATATTGATTCCCTCTTCCCATGTGTATAACCTTACATTTATCATTGTTAAACCTCATCTGCCACCTTTCAGCCCAAGTTTCCAACTTATCCAGATCCATCTGTAGCAGAATACTATCTTCTCTTGTATTAACTGCTTTACATAGTTTTGTATCATCTGCAAATATCGATATTTTACTGTGTAAACCTTCTACCAGATCATTAATGAATATGTTGAAGAGAACAGGTCCCAATACTGACCCCTGCGGTACCCCACTGGTCACAGCGACCCAGTTAGAGACTATACCATTTATAACCACCCTCTGCTTTCTATCACTAAGCCAGTTACTAACCCATTTACACACATTTTCCCCCAGACCAAGCATTCTCATTTTGTGTACCAACCTCTTGTGCGGCACGGTATCAAACGCTTTGGAAAAATCGAGATATACCACGTCCAATGACTCACCGTGGTCCAGTCTATAGCTTACCTCTTCATAAAAACTGATTAGATTGGTTTGACAGGAGCGATTTCTCATAAACCCATGCTGATATGGAGTTAAACAGTTATTCTCATTGAGATAATCCAGAATAACATCCCTCAGAAACCCTTCAAATATTTTACCAACAATAGAGGTTAGACTTACTGGCCTATAATTTCCAGGTTCACTTTTAGAGCCCTTTTTGAATATTGGCACCACATTTGCTATGCGCCAGTCCTGCGGAACAGACCCTGTCGCTATAGAGTCACTAAAAATAAGAAATAATGGTTTATCTATTACATTACTTAGTTCTCTTAGTACTCGTGGGTGTATGCCATCCGGACCCGGAGATTTATCTATTTTAATCTTATTTAGCCGGTTTCGCACCTCTTCTTGGGTTAGATTGGTGACCCTTAATATAGGGTTTTCATTATTTCTTGGGATTTCACCTAGCATTTCATTTTCCACCGTGAATACCGTGGAGAAAAAGGTGTTTAATATGTTAGCTTTTTCCTCGTCATCTACAACCATTCTTTCCTCACTATTTTTTAAGGGGCCTACATTTTCAGTTTTTATTCTTTTACTATTGATATAGTTGAAGAACAGTTTGGGATTAGTTTTACTCTCCTTAGCAATGTGCTTCTCTGTTTCCTTTTTGGCAGCTTTAATTAGTTTTTTAGATAAAGTATTTTTCTCCCTATAGTTTTTTAGAGCTTCAATGGTGCCATCCTGCTTTAGTAGTGCAAATGCTTTCTTTTTACTGTTAATTGCCTGTCTTACTTCTTTGTTTAGCCACATTGGGTTTTTCCTATTTCTAGTCCTTTTATTCCCACAAGGTATAAACCGCTTACACTGCCTATTTAGGATGTTCTTAAACATTTCCCATTTATTATCTGTATTCTCATTTCTGAGGATATTGTCCCAGTCTACCAGATTAAGGGCATCTCTAAGCTGTTCAAACTTTGCCTTCCTAAAGTTCAATGTTTTTGTGACTCCCTGACAAGTCCCCCTAGTGAAAGACAGGTGAAACTGCACAATATTGTGGTCGCTATTTCCTAAATGCCCAACCACCTGCAGATTTGTTATTCTGTCAGGTCTATTAGATAGTATTAGGTCTAAAAGTGCTGCTCCTCTGGTTGGATTCTGCACCAATTCCTTTTCTGTTTTAAGAATTCAAAGTGTGCTCATGAAACAGCTCCATGTCAGTTTTAATTATCTGCCTCGAGGTTCCACACATTATAATACTTCACCCTGAGTCACCTAATATAACTGATTAATTTTGTACAAACAATGTGATGTCACAGATTAGCATATTCCATTGGTTCCTGCATATTAAATGCAATCTTCATAGAAGACGATAGAATAAAGTGATCTTCTTGGAATTTAGATCATTTTAAATTGAGATAAGCAATACTGAACAGAAAAAAAATGTCAGTATTAGAATGGCCTAAGTGCCTAAATAATTTGCAATGATGTACTAACTGCTCTAGGAAGTCCACAAGTTAAGATCAAAGATAGAGACATATTTTTCTCTAACAACATCTGTCATAAAACACAGTCACACTAATAAAACCAAATGGAAAATGAAACATTTATGCTTAGATTGCAGAATTAAGATGCTTAGTAGAACTATGTAAATTTAGCCAATTCCTAGTGGGTATGCTATGAAAGTGATTAGTTTAATCAGGATAAACATGATTTTGCAGAGCCTTCGCAAAAATGTAGTGAAACAAACAGAATGGTTTCCACAGAGACAGAGGTTAAACAACGTCATCATATCCAAAACATTGCGGAACAAATTGACATAGTAATAGTCTCTGTGTAGTTTTTGTCAAATTATGGCTGATTGAAAGATATAATTCAGTTCAGTTAAATAATGCTGAAGCTCCCCTCAACTACAAGGTGGTGATGGCGAACTCAGTCGAGGGGTTCAAGAGAGGCCTGGATGTCTTCCTGGAGCAGAACAATATTGTATCATACAATTAGGTTCTGTAGAAGGACGTAGATCTGGGGATTTATTATGATGGAATATAGGCTGAACTGGATGGACAAATGTCTTTTTTCGGCCTTACTAACTACCGTATTTTTCGGACTATAAGACGCACCGGACCATAAGACGCACCCCAAATTTGGGGTGAAAATTGCAGAAAAAAAGATTTTTTATAACATGGGGGTCCGTCTTATTGTCCGAATTTACAGTATCTTATGGCGGTGGCAGAGCAGGGTCACAGGAGGCAAGGTGGGGTGATGCTGGGATGAGGAGGTGCTGGGATGAGAAGGTGCTGGGATGAGAAGGTGCTGGGATGAGAAGGTGCTGGGATGAGGAGGTGCTGGGATGAGGAGGTGCTGGGATCAGGAGGTGCTGGGATCAGGAGGTGCTGGGATCAGGAGGTGCTGGGATGAGAAGGTGCTGGGATCAGAAGGTGCTGGGATCAGGAGGTGCTGGGATCAGGAGGTACTGGGATCAGGAGGTGCTGGGATCAGGAGGTGCTGGGATGAGAAGGTGCTGGGATCAGGAGGTGCTGGGATCAGGAGGTGCTGGGATCAGGAGGTGCAGTGAGAGGTATGGCGTGAGAGGGGTCCCTGGCGTACCATGCAGGCTTACCTAGGTGGCAGAGGTGCGGTGGCAGAGGTCCGGTGGCAGAGGTGCGGTGGCGGGGGTGTGGCAGCAGAGGAGGCGCAGGAAGCGGGGTCCCTTTCCCCGGTATGGTGATGCAGCAGGCCCGGTATGCAGCAGAGCCGGGTGAATCCTCTTGTTATCGGTGGGCGCGGCCATCTTCCTGAGGCCGCGCGTGTGCAGATGAAGCGCTCTGCTCCCGGGGCTTCAGGAAAATGGCCGCGGGAGGAACAGCTGTGCGGAGATTTCGTGCTAGATTGCTATACAGGTCTGTAGTTAGCAGGGCAGTTCTGGTCCAGGGATGGCTTTTTAAGTAAAGGGGTTATGATGGCATGTTTAAATGAGGAGGGAAAGATACCTGAAGAAAGAGAGAGGTTAAATATTTTGGTCAGGTGAGTGGTGACCACTGGTGAGAGAAACTGCAGGATTTGTGAAGGAATGGGGTCACTGTTGCAGGTTGCAGGCCGAGCAGAAGCGAGGAGCTTGGAAACTTCTTCTTCTGAAACAGGCTCAAAGATGTCTAGTTAGCTTGATGTGCGGCAGGGAAGGGGATCCAGGCACTGAGGAGATTGCGCTGAGATATTCTGATGGATGTGGTTGATTTTTTCTGAGAAATAAGTGGCCAGATCCTCACCGCTGAGGTTGGTGATGGGGGCCTGTACTTTAGGTTTCAGGAGGGAGTTTAAGGTTTCAAACAGTCATTTTGGGTTGTTGGATAGTGAGGTGATAAGGGTGGTGAAGTAGGATTGTTTGGCCAGATAAAGGGCAGAGTCATAGGTTTTGAGCATGAACTTATAGTGGATGAAGTCTTCTGCTAAGAGAGATTTTCTCCACTGCCGCTCTGCACACCTTGAGCAACGCTGAAGAAAGCGTGTTTGCATAGTGTGCCAGAGCTGCCGTTGTCTGTGTCGAGTCTTTCTGCATGCAGAAGGTGCTGCTTTATCTAGGGCATTCTTCAGTGTGTTATTGTAAGTCTGGACAGGAGAGGGAGGAGATGAGGGCTAGAGATGTGCGGAGATTGTCCACAAGCTGCTGGGTATTAATGGTACATGTATTCTGATAAGTGTGGTAAGTGGGGGTGTCCTGGGTGAGGAGACAATTCTTGACAGAGACTGAAAGAAGGTTGTGGTCCGAGAGAGGGAGAGGGGAGTTAGTAAAGTTATGCAGTGAGCCGGGACGGGAGAAAACCAGGTCCAGAGTGTTCCTGTCCTGTAAAGAAACCTTTCCTATTTAACTGTCAGAATCGCCTTTCTTTCACCCATAATGAGTGCCCACTAGTCCTCAGTATGGTCTTTAGAAGGAATAAGTCATGTGCCAGTCCTTTGTATTGATCACACATATAATTATGCATGTAAATGAGATCTCTTCCGAGATTTCTTATTTCTAAGCTAAACAAACCCAACTTTTCCAACCTCTCATCATATGAGAGGCCTTCCATCCCTTGTAATAACTTAGTTGCCTTCCTTTGAACTTACTTTAACTTTTGAATATCATTTTTAAAATGTGGAGCCCAAAGCTGGATCCCATATTCTACATGTGGCTTCATAAGTGATTTAGAGCGGTAACAATACATTGGGATCACAGGATTTTATCTCTTTTTATACATCCTAAAATATTGTTTGCTTTTGCAGCTGCTGCTTGACATTGAGTATTGCTGTTCAGCTTACCTGTAACTAGAAAATCCAAGTCCTTCTCCTTTTCTGTAGTTCCGAGTATACGCCCATTTATTATAAATGCAGCAGTACGATTACATTAAATTTCATTTGCCAAGTGTTTGTCCATTCAGACATCTTATCCAGATTGTTTTGTAATATTGTACAATATCCTACATAGTTTGGTGTCATTAGCAAATGCTGACTCTTTACTCTCATTCACATCCACAAGGTCATTAATAAAGAGATTAAAAAGAATTGGTCATAGCAAATAATAATAAAAATAATAAAATAGCACAGATCCCTGCGATATCCCACTGTTGACTATATTCAATTTAGAGAAAGTACCATTTACGATGACGCTTTGTTTTCTCTCTTTTAGCTAGTTCCTTACCCATCTGCATATAAGTTTCACAAG
This sequence comes from Ranitomeya imitator, assembly GCF_032444005.1. Lineage (NCBI taxonomy): Eukaryota > Metazoa > Chordata > Amphibia > Anura > Dendrobatidae > Ranitomeya > Ranitomeya imitator. The sequence goes on along the minus strand of NC_091285.1, from coordinate 417,562,156 downwards.
TCCCTAGCTTCTATAGCTTCAGTATAAGGCTGTTATGTGGTACAGTATCTAAAGCCTTTGCAAAGTCCTAATAATCCGCGTCAGATGCATTACCAACATGTAGATTTGCACTTAGCTCCTCATAGAAACCCAACCCATGTTGGTTAAATACAACCCATCTTCCATGAATCCATGCTGGTTGTGAGTTATTATATAATTCTCTGCAATACATTTCTGCAAGTCATCTCTTATAATGTCCTCAAAAACTTTGTACACTACCGTTGTCAGACTTAACGGGCGGTAGTTGCCTGGATCCACCTTCTTACCTTTCTTATATATCAGAAACACATCAGCCATCCTCCAATCCTGTGGTACTAACCCTGTTACAAGAGCGTCTAAAAATATGAGATATGAGATACATTGGTCTGTCAATTACTGAGCTAAATTTCCTCAATATCTGTGGATGAATTCCATCTGGGCCAGGGGATTTGTCAATGTTTAGTTTGCTCAGATGCAGGCATGCTTCTTCTTCTGTTATATCAAGTGGTGAACTTTGATTTTTGCCTTGTTGAATGATCCCTGGAACTGTCAGGTCATTGGTGAACACAGATGAAAAGTGCCTGTTTAATATCTCAGTCTTTACTTTGTCCTCTATAATTATACCATCTGTTTTTTTCTTTCTGGCATTAATGTATTTATAAAGTATTTTGGGATTTATTTTAAACCCTTCCTGACCTCCGCCATACTATTACTGCGGAGGTTGGTACCCCTGCTTTCATGCGGGCTGCGGCGGTGAGCCCGCATCAAAGCCAAGACATGTCAGCTGTTTAGAACAGCTGACATGTGCCTGCATTAGCGGCGGTTGGAATCGTGATTCACTCGCCGCTATTAACTAGTTAAATGCCACTATCAAACACTGACAGCGGCATTTAACTACCTTTTCCGGCCATCGGGCCAAAAATGAGCGCATCGCCGACTCCGTCACATGATCAGGGGTCAGCAATGCATCGGCATGACAACCTGAGGTCTCCTTGAGACCTCTATGGTTGTTCATGCCAGATTGCTGTGAGCACCACCCTGTGGTCAGCGCTCATAGCATTGCAGAAAATCTACAACATTGGGAGGATCTGACAATTGCCCCTAGGTAGCAGAGCCAATCAGGCTATGCCAGCTTCCAGCTTCCGATAGAGGCTATTGAAGCGTGGCGAATGTAAAAAAAAATGTTTTAAAAATATGAAAAAAAATATATAAAAGTTTAAATCACTCCCCTTTTGCCCCATTCAAAATAAAGCAATAAAAAAAATCAAACCTACACATATTTGGTATTGCCGCGTTCAGAATCGCCCGATCTATCAATAAAAAAAGGATTAACCTGATCGCTAAATGGCGTAGCAAGAAAAAAATTTGAAACACCAGAATTACGTTTTTTTGGTCACCATGACATTGCATTTAATTGTAATAACGGGCGACCAAAAGAACGTATCTGAACCAAAATGGTGTCATTAAAAATGTCAGCTCGGCATGCAAAAATAAGCCCTCACCTGACCCCAGATCACTAAAAATGGAGACGCTACTGGTATTGGAAAATTGCGCAATTTTCTTTTTTTTTTTAGCAAAGTTTGGAATTTTCTTTACCACTTAGATAAAACGTCACCTAGACATATTTGGTGCCTATGAACTCATAATGAACTGGAGAATCAAAATGACAGGTCAGTTTTAGCATTTAGTGAACCTAGCAAAAAAGCCAAACAAAAAAAAGTGGGATTGCACTTTTTTTGCAATTTCACCGCACTTGGAATTTTTTTCCTGTTTTCTAGTACATGTCATGCTAAAACTAATGATGTCTTTCAAAAGTGCTACTTGTCCCGCAAAAACATCATCATCATCATCGAACATGTCCACATCTTTGTCCCAGCGCAGCTTTCAGTTGTCCATACCACAGTCATTGGAACGCAAGTGGAAGTACGCCTCCAACACCCCACAGGCCACAGTACTAAATTCACAAATTTCTCATCTTCTTGCACTTGAAATGCTTCTCTTTAGGCTTGTGGAGATTGATGCTTTCCACAAATTGATGGCGATGGCCATCCCAAGGTATTCAGTCCCCAGCAGCCACTATTTCTCCCGGTGTGCCGTCCTGGCATAATACAAGCTGGTGTCTCACATTTTAGCTGTGCAGTCAACAATGCTGTTACTGGGAAAGTCCACCTAACCACAGACACATGGACAAGTGCTTGTGGGTAGGGATGGTACATCTCACTGTCGGCACACTGGGTTAGCATAGTGGAAGCCAGGACCCAGTCGGACCTTGGGATGGTGCATGTCCTCCCAACCCCCAAGTGTTGCGGGCCCTACGTCAATCTGGGTTGCCCCCACAGTCTTCACCTCCTGCACCTCCTCTTCTGCCTCCTCTTTAGCCTCCATCTCCTAAAGTAGCACATGAGTCACAAGCTGGAAGCACTGCAGTACTGCCTAAGCCAAGCGCCAACATACTGTGCTGAAGCTAATCTGCTTAAGTGACAAACTGCACAATCCTGAAGAGTTGTGGACAGCTCTGGAAGAGCAGTCAGATCTTTGGCTGACACCGCTGAACCTACAGCCAAGCATCGTCATGTGCGACAATGGCCGAAACCTGGTAGTGGCTCTGATGCGAGGCAAGCTCACACACGTGCCTTGCCTGGCCCATGTTCTTAATCTCGTGGTTCAGTGTTTTCTCAAAACCTACCCAGAGCTGCCGTATCTGCTTATGGAAGTTCACCGACTGTGTGCCCATTTTAGAAAGTCAGCTACAGCTTCAGCCGCCCTTGCCATGCTTCAGGAACGTTTGCAGCTTCCGGCTCACCAACTGTTGTGTTATGTGCTCATGCATTGGAATTTTACACTTCATATGTTGGAAAGGATTTGCGACCAGAAGAGGGCAGTTGTTGATGGCATCAACAAGGCCATCGTTATTCAGTTCAGACTCCACACATAAGACCTCAGGAGTGGATTTGGATGTCAGACGCCTGTACAATCCTGCAAAACTTTGAGAAGTCCACCAAGATGATTAGCGATGATGATGCCATATTTAGCATCACCATCCTGCTTCTCTGCATTCTGAAAAGCTCTCTGCTCACAATTAAAGAGGATGCATTGCAAGCGGAGCACGAGGACATGGAGTAAGGGACCATGCAAGGTGATTACACACAGCCCAGCCTCATGCCTTCCCAACATGGATTGATTGACAATGAGGAAGAGGAACAACAGGAGCTACTTTCATGTGCTATAGATGGTACTACAAGCACAACTATTGTACCGTCTGTTCAGCGTGGATGGCCTGAGGACAAGAAGGAGGAGGATACCTTGCACACTCGCCCTGTGTTTGAAGACACAGAAGGCTTTCCTGTTACCACTCTGGCATGCATGGCTGACTTTAGGTTGCGCTGCATTTCCCGTTACCCTCATATTGTAAAAATTTTGGGTGACATTCATTATTGGGTAGTGATACTTTTAGACCCACGCTACAAGGAGAACTTTTAATCTCTTGTTGTCTTGCTCCAGAGGCAGACAAGTGTACTAAAATGGTGCCATACCAGAGGGCCATTTTTTGGAATTATTAAAAAAATTCCTATCTGAAAATGCTGGCGGCTGATGTCACAGTGCGTTGGAGAACAAAGGAGTACGGGCGAGAAAGACACAACTCCAATACAGCAGTGGCAAGGCAAGACTGGAAAAGTTCTGGGACAGTTTTCTCAGACCCTCCCATTGCCCTGGCCCAGAGGTGCGGGTTAATGTCACAAGGAATGGACTGTTTGGGAAGATGATGAGGGAGTACCTTGCTGACCATATAAACATCCTCCGTGATTCCTCTGTGCCTCTTAATTATTGGATATCCAAGCTGGACACATGGCATGAAATGGCTCATTACGCTTTACAGGTCCTGGCCAGCCTTGCCGCTAGCGTTTTGACAGAGTGGGTTTTTAGTGCCGCTGGTGGAATTATAACAGAAAAGCGCATTCGCCTGTCGAATGAAAATGAAGAAGGGCTGGATTTGGCAAGACTTCTCTACACCACCAAATGAGAGCGAAACATAACCTCCAATACAGTGTCTTTTTGGGAGGTGTATTCCCATTCCCCTCTTCACACCCACACATCGGTATACAGTATGCTTCCTGATTTTGTCTATTTTGTGTCTTCCTTCTCCTTCTCCTCATCCTCATCATCCACCACCACTAGAACGCCAGGGTGAACGTGTTCTGTGATGCTCCAGGTATAAGAGACCCACTCCTTTAAATTGGGAAAACATTCATAGGAGGACATCCACCACGTCTCTTCAGACACCACCACTAGAACGCCAGGGTGAACGTGTTCTATGATGCTACGGCCAGTTAATTTTTTGGAAAGGATGTCTATCAGGCCTGTAAACTATTTTTTTTAAAATGTACCCCCATGAGGAAATGTTTGTCAGCCCATGCACTTTGTGTATTGGCATTCCTAGTATAGGAGACCTGTTCCTTTACATTGGGAAAACATTCATAGGAGGACATCCTCCACATCTCTTCAGACACCACCACTAGAACACAAGGGTGAACGTATTCCATGATACTACAGCCACTCTAGTTTTTTACAAGGGTGCATGATGCCTGTAAAGAATTTTTTTTTTTTAAATGTACCCCCATGGGGAAATGTTTGTCAACCCATGCACTTAGTGTATTGGCATTCCAAGTATAGGAGACCTGTTCCTTTACATTGGGAAAACATTCATATCAGGACATCCTCCACATCTCTTCCAACACCACCACTAGAACACAAGGGTGAACATATTTCATGATGCAACAACCATGTTATTGATTGCAAAGGGTTGTTTGAGGTCTCTTCAGAGTTCACCTATCATTTCTTGTGTCTCCCACTTCCCAATGAGGAGTTCAAAAAAATATAATTTAAAAAAATTTTTAAAATTGGACAGGAAGAGCAAATAGATTGTCGTGGTATGGCACTGCGCCCTGCCAACACTAGAGTATTTTTTTTTTAATTAGCAGCATTGCATACCAAATTTTACATGCAGATGAAGTGGATATAAAACCACAATCTGTGTCCTCCCGGCATTACTCTCTACACATTTCAATAATTAGATCACTATGAGGCCGGGATCACACATGCGAGAAATATGTCCGAGTCTCGCATGGTAATACTCAGCTCTGCCGCCATCACTCAGGAGCGGAGAGTGCGGCCGCATAGCAACACATGCAGCCGATGCTCCGCTCCTGAGTGATGGTGGCTATGCCGGGTATTACCATGCGAGACTCGGACGTATTTCTTGCATTTGTGATCCCGGCCTTACCGTGATCTCTTTTCCGTCTGCATTTCTCTGTCTTTATATCACAGATATCACAAAATGCTTCAGCCACAGGGCAAAAAGTATTTCCCACAATTTAACTGTTCTCGATTACACTTGTACAGTGTGAAACATTAACCCCTTCGTGACCGGGGGATTTTTCGTTTTTCCGTGTTCGTTTTTCGCTCCCCTCCTTCCCAGAGCCATAACTTTTTTATTTTTCCGTCAATTTGGCCATTTGAGGGCTTATTTTTTGCGGGACGAGTTGTACTTTTGAACGACATCATTGGTTTTAGCATGTCGTGTACTAGAAAACGGGAAAAATATTCCAAGTGCGGTGAAATTGCAAAAAAAGTGCAATCCCACATTGGTTTTTTTGTTTGGCTTTTTTGCTAGGTTCACTAAATGCTAAAAATGACCTGCAATTATGATTCTCCAGGTCATTATGAGTTCATAGACACCAAACATGACTAGGTTATTTTTTATCTAAGTGGTGAAAAAAAATTCCAAACTTTGCCAAAAAAAAAAAAAAAAAATTGTGCCATTTTCCGATACTCGTAGCGTCTCCATTTTTCGTGCTCTGGGGTCGGTTGAGGGCTTATTTTTTGCGTGCCGAGATGATGTTTTTAATGATAGCATTTCGGTGCAGATACGTTCTTTTGATCGCCCGTTATTGCATTTTAATGCAATGTCGCGGCGACCAAAAAAACGTAATTCTGGCGTTTCGAGTTTTTTTCCCGCTACGCTGTTTAGCGATCAGGTTAATACTTTTTTTTATTTGATCGGGCGATTCTGAGCGCGGCGATACCAAATATGCGTAGATTTGATATTTTTTTTATTGATTTATTTTGATTGGGGCGAAAGGGGGGTGATTTAAACTTTTATGTTTTTTTATTTTTTTCACATTTTTTAAACTTTTTTTTTTAACTTTTGCCATGCTTCAATAGCCTCCATGAGAGGCTAGAAGCAGGCACAACCCGATCGGCTCTGCTACATAGCAGCGATCTGCTGATCGCTGCTATGTAGCAGAATTGCACGTGTGCTGTAAGCGCCGACCACAGGGTGGCGCTCACAGCGACGGGCAATCAGTAACCATAGAGGTCTCAAGGACCTCTATGGTTACAATATACAAGCATCGCCGACCCCGATCATGTGACGGGGGTCGGCGATGACGTCATTTCCGGCCGCCCGGCCGGAAGCGGTAGTTAAATGCCGCTGTCTGCATTTGACAGCGGCATTTAACTAGTTAATAGGTGCGGGCAGATCGCGATTCTGCCCGCGCATATTACGGACACATGTCAGCTGTTCAAAACAGCTGACATGTCCCGGCTTTGGTGCGGGCTCACCGCGGAGCCCTGCATCAAAGCAGGGGAGCCGGCATCGGACGGTATAGTACGTCCGATGCCGGTAAGGGGTTAATTAGGTCTAAAAAATGTTTTTGTCTAAAACACCGTTGGCGGACACTTAGTAATTTCCCCCTCATTTAAACGAATATGAAGGTCTTGAGATCCATTTGTAGGAATTCCAATGTTAAAAGTACCAAACTACAAAGATTATCTTTTCAGTTGAAAAAGATTATTGAAGAAATGAAAACAAGTTATTCAACATTTATTTAGCTTCCCTTTGCAGCACAGTAGAACCATAATCGTGCTGTATCACAATACTATGAGCAAGGGGAAAGTGGAAATTCTTGATGCAATAATGCAACTGCCTCACAACAAAGGTGAACTGTACTACAATGCTGGGAACAGGATAAATTGTCCAATGTCTGATGCCGAACTCCGCACTCCTTCAGACATCAACTACCTCCTGGTGATCATCATCACCATTAAACAAAAACAAAAAAGAAAAACATTTTTTTTTAAAGGAGTCTCTGGGCCCATATGTAAATTGTGAATCTATCTTATTACAGTCTCCAAATTGTGTTGGTCTCATCAGAGCTTAATCTTAAATGCAGGTGGTTGGATAACTGCTGATGACCCTGAGGATTTAAAGAGTGATTTTGGATATTATCAGCTGGAGGATTTTAAGCAAGACTGCAGGAGGAGGGGTTTGTGTTTCTTGGACATTAACCTTCCTTCTTTGATGTGGTGTCACTTAAACTATGGGCTGGGCTGATGTTATCACACTACTATTCAAAGGAAGATTGCATTTCATTGGTTGTCCATCTAGGTATCTGTTGTTGTATTTTTTGCAGGCACCAACTGCATCTTCCTTTCTTACAAGCACAACCTTTGCAACTCCTGAACTCAATAAGCAGGTGCACTTCAAGGCAACGCGTACACAGAAAAGCTCTACAGTATCTTACTCTGTGACTCTTGGATGCAAATTATTAATGGTCATTTTTGGGCCTTCTAAAGAGCTAAAGACAATCTCTTTATGAGTGGGCTCTACTGATGAACTGGCCTCCTTTGTGATAAGAGTCCATGACACATTGGCTAGAGCCTTTGTGTGCAATAAAGGTGGCTAAGTTTTGTGCTGAGTAGACATGGGAGCTGTGTATGCATCATTCTGTACCACTTTAGTAAGAGGTAAAGTTTGGCCAAGAAAAAATGAATTTCCAGACATTCACGGCCTTTTTTGCGCATTGCTTGAAGCTGTGATCTTCATCTTCTTGGTGAGGATGTGGTAAGGTTCCAAGTCATCATCAATACCATCATCGCCCATATCTTGTAAAGAGGAAATCGGGTGTTTCCTAGGGTAGTGGTTATCTATGTTTAGTGGCAATCATTACACTAAAACAAATAATTTTCAGCTGTGACATTTTGATATTATTGGTAATATGTATGAGTGAAGAAGAACCTTGTGCCACGGGTGTGTTGATAGTTACGGACGGTGAACTCCTCTTTAAACTTAGTTTTTCACAAGCATCCATCACTTTGTTTAGTATGCCTCCAACACTGATCTGCTTTCTCTAATTCCGCATCTCATGAACATGTTGTGCTTTGCCCTTTATACAGACATGTGCGTCCTTGGCAAGATGTTTTTTATGGGCATTTTTATGCCAAGCTTCACACGAGCATCTGTTACACCGATCTTCTGAAGGGCATTAAACACATTCTGGTAATTGGTGGTGGCTAAACGACTAATCATTGTAGGCTGTATCCTGGATGTCATACCTCCCATAAAAACCCCTGTTATTAATCCTGTACGTTCCCATTCCTGCAGTCACCATGCCACAATTCCTGATCACTTCATCCAATGATTCATCTGCCATATTTTTACTAAAAACCTGCACCTTCCCAGCAGCAACTTTGTAGGAAACCACGTTACAGTTTTCCAAGGTGTTTATGATGCCCCTAAAAAACTTTTTTACACACTATATTGATGTGTAACCCCCAGGGGGAAATGTTTGTCAGCCCATACACTTAGTGTATGGGATTCGAAGTATAGTATGGCGCTCCTTTTTAGTGTGACAATTTTTTTATGAGACCCTCCTCCACGTTTCTTCCAAGGGGGATTGTGGTGCATGCAAATTACGGCTAGGCCTTGCATTCACTTCATGGTCAAAATTTATGTTTCATGTGGCCATCCAGTATGTGGTTTCAAAGGGTTATTTGAGTGCATGTAACATTGGTGCAGGACAGGCCTTGCATTCAGTGCATAAGAAAACAGTATGGGATACACACTTTCTTTTATTGGGAACAATTTTGTCCTGAGTCGGTAAAGTACATCTGCTGAAACGGTTATTGGGGTGCATGTAACATTGGTGCAGGGCAGGCCTTACATTCCGTGCATGAGCAAACAGTATGGGAGACACACTTTCTTCTAAGGCTGGGTTCACATTGCGTTGCTGGTGTCCGTTAGATGGACAACATTACATCGCGGCATAATGCGGTGTAACACAGTTCGTTAGTGCTGCCATTAATTCCTATGTCAGATGCAACGCTAGCGCATGCCCACAATGGGCGTGCGTTAGTGATGTGCCGTCATTGAGTGACAGACCCTGAGACGTGGGCTGCAGCGTTTCCAGTTCCGTCACTGCTAGCGCAGATAGAGCATCTGCTAGCTCTATCTGTGCTAGCGCGATGGAATGTCGGCACTTGCGTTAACAGCAGCCCGTTAGTCTGCTGCTTCGGAGTAAGGGTACCGTCACACTGAAACGACGCTGCAGCGATACGACAACGATGTCAATCGCTGCAGCGTTGCTGTGTGGTCGCTGGAGAGCTGTCACACAGACCGCTCTCCAGCGACCAACGATCCCGAAGTCCCCGGGTAACCAGGGCAAACATCGGGTTACTAAGCGCAGGGCCGCGCTTAGTAACCCGATGTTTACCCTGGTTACCAGCGTAAACAAAAAAAACAAACACTACATACTTACATTCCGTGTCTGTCCTCCGGCGCTGTGCTTTCCTCTGCACTGTCAGCGCCGGTCAGCCGTAAAGCAGAGCGGCGACGTCACCACTGTGCTTTCTGGCTGGCCGGCGCTCACAGCCAGTGCAGAGAAGCAGAGCACCGGAGGACAGACAGTGGAATGTAAGTATGTAGTGTTTGTTTGTTTTACGTTTACGCTGGTAACCAGGGTAAACATCGGGTTACTAAGCGCGGCCCTGCGCTTAGTAACCCGATGTTTACCCTGGTTACCAGTGAAGACATCGCTGAATCGGCGTCACACACGCCGATTCAGCGATGTCAGCGGGAGATCCAGCGACGAAAGAAAGTTTCAAACGATCTGCTATGAAGTACGATTCTCAGCGGGGTCCCTGATCGCAGTAGCGTGTCAGACACAGCGAGATCGTAACGATATCGCTGGAATGTCACGAATCGTGCCGTCGTAGCGATCAAAATGCAACTGTGTGACGGTACCCTAACCCTTGACTCTGCCTTGCCCTTCAAACCGCACATCCAAGATTTTTTCTGCCTCCTATCGCCTCCAGCTCAAAAATATCTCCAGAATCCATCATTTCTTTAACCATCAATCTACTAAAATGCTTGTGTGTGCCCTCATCATCTACCACTTTGACTACTGCAACATCCTTTTTTGTGGCCTCCCTGCTAACACCCTTGCACCTCTCCAGTCCATCCTTAACTCTGCTGCCTAACTAATTCATCTCTCTCCTCACTACTCCTCCACTTTCCCCCTCTGCAAATCTCTTCACTGGCTCCCATTCCCTCAGCGTATCAAGTTCAATTTACTAATACAAACCTACAAAGCCATCGATAACCTGTCTAATCCATATATCTCTAAACTAATCTCCCGATATCTTCCCTCATATAATCTCCGGTCCTCCCAAGACCTCCTTCTCTCCTCCACACTTATTCGCTCCTCACCCAACCGACTCTTTATTGCTTCCAGGCTGCCCGGACCTCACCGTCACCTGTGATCCGCACCCTAGGCTGTGGCTGTATACCACCAGTAAAAGGTAGAGACTTCAACCTTGTGTCCTCCAATTCTTTCCGGCACTACACCATCTGTCACCTTCACCTACTACACCGGGAGTTGTGGGGACTAAGTTTCACCTGTGGGAAACCATACCATCACTGCTGCAGTACCATCATTCCCAGTGGACCCCTTTATGCAGCATCGGTCATCCCTGACCAAATACCAAAGGTGGCATCACGGACATTCTTTATTCAAAACAACCCCTTTAAAGACTTTCCCTTTAACTTGGATGCTCAGGACCACGGACCGGGTGCCTGCCACTGTGACTACTGCTTTATTGACCACCGGACCCAGGCCCTAGTACCCCAGGGTCCTAGCGGGTGCTCCATTTACATCCATGTAGGTTATACTTTAATTTTACAAAAAATAGCACAAAATGTATGATATTGGAAGTAATAACTGTGCAGGTGACCTTATTCTACTAGATCTGAAGAGTACAAGGAGTTTTGTGCTCAGATCCAGTCAGGATTCTGGGTAAATCAGTTATCCTGTTTTGCTGTTTTGTCAAGTTATTGGTCTATGGGAGAATTGGATCCCATTGAAGTGTAATTAATGTATTCACCAATGCATCAAAATGGGCAGAGAATTAATGAAGTGAAAATCAGTTGAGGATTTAGCTGACATCCACCTCCAAAGAGAACTTGAACTTTATAGTGCCAACTATTAGAAGTAGCAATCCTACAAGTCACAATCAACCCTTTAACAAGTCTTGCAATATGATTTAGGCTAGATGAGAGGCTCTTGACTGTGGTCTAAGGGGTATGGTTTCTCCTTGTGGAGAGTGACATACCAGCTCTGGCTTGTCAAGGTAAGGAGGCTTATTTGCCCTGCAATGCTCCTCTGGCAAATTTCATATGCAAATTGCCTCTTCAGAGATAAAGAGGACTTGAACTCTATAGCACCACCTATTGGAAGTAGCAATCCTACAAGTCACAATCAACCCTTTAACGAGTCTTGCAATAGGACTTAGAATAAGAGCCAAATCAGTATCTCAGTTCACAGACACGGTGTTTTTCGGCTGTTGGCCCACATCAGTGCAAAGCATGAGAAATGATTAGGCTAGATGAGAGGCTCTGGACTGAGGTCTAAGGGGTAAGGTTTCTCCTTGTGGAGACTGAGATACTAGCTCTGGCTTGTCAAGGTAAGGAGGCTTATTCACCATTTAATGCTCCACTGGGAAATTTAATATGCAAATTGCCTCTTCAGAGATAAAGAGGACTTGAACACTATAGCACCACCTATTGGAAGTAGTAATCAACAAGTCACAATCAACCCTTTAACGAGTCTTGCAATATGACTTAAGGTACCTTCCCACTAAGCGACGCTGCAGCGATACCGACAATGATGTCGATCGCTGCAGCGTCACTGTTTGGTCGCTGGAGAGCTGTCACACAGACAGCTCTCCAGCGACCAACGATGCCGGTAACCAGGGTAAACATCGGTTTACTAAGCGCAGGGCCGCGCTTAGTAACCCGATATTTACCCTGGTTACCATCGTAAAAGTAAATAAACAAACACTACATACTTACCTTCGCTGTCTGTCCCCGGCGCTCTGCTTTCCTGCACTGACTGTGAGCACAGTGGCCGGAAAGCAGAGCGGTGACGTCACCGCTGTACTTTCCGGCTGGCCGGCGCTCACAGCCAGTGCAGGAAAGCAGAGCGCTGGGGACAGACAGCGAAGGTAAGTATGTAATGTTTGTTTTTTTTAACTTTTACGCTGGTAACCAGGGTAAACATCGGGTTACTAAGTGCGGCCCTGCTCTTAGTAACCCGATGTTTACCCTGGTTACCAGTGAAGACATCGCTGAATTGGCGTCACACACGCTGATTCAGCGATGTCTGCAGGGAGTCCAGCGACAAAATAAAGTGCTGGACTTTCTGCAGCGACCAACGACATCACAGCAGGATCCTGATCGCTGCTGCGTGTCAAACTGAACGATATCGCTAGCCAGGACGCTGCAACGTCACGGATCGCTAGCGATATCGTTCAGTGTGAAGGTACCTTTAGGATAAGAGACAAATCAGTATCTCAATTCGCAGACACTGTGTTTCAGGCTGTTGGCCCTCGTCAGTGCGAAGCATGAGGACTGATTTGGCTAGGTGAGAGGCTCTGGACTTAGGTCTAAGGGGTAAGGTTTCTCCTTGTGGAGAATGACATACCAGCTCTGGCTTGTCAAGGTAAGGAGGCTAATTCACCGTGCAATACTCCTCTTTGAAATTTAATATGCAAATTGCCTCTTCAGAGACTAAATATTATTTAATAGCCAGGAAATAACATGCCTCTTCATATTATGCAGCCCAAATGAAGGATGAAGATGCGGTTACTTCTAAAATGTTAGTCTTCAAAAAGAACATGGTGACTTCTAAAAAATTAATATGAATCTCTCAATACATGCAGACAGTAGCAATAATGAAGATAACCTGGCAAAGGTTTGACTTTGTAGCTGTTGTTTATAGATTCTTCTAGCTCTGTCTGTTGTTATGTAAGAATTAAAATAAAATTGCTTTATACCTAACTTCATCCAGCATGAAGACAGCAGCACAGATCTCCTCTGTGTTTACACGCGGCGTACAGTTTACCCACACATAGTGGTAATTCCCAGCTAACAGTCATGAAGTCTCATACAAATGTGAAAATAGTGAAGAGTTCTACTTAAAATTATTTCAGACTACCTCTCTTAAAGCATCAGAAAGTAAATGCTAAATTAGAATTGTTTTACATTTTCTAATTTTGCATATTTGATAAATAGTTATATTTTGATCTCCTTTTACCTCATGAAGTTCTGCAGGGGAGGACTCGTCCTGTTAAAGAATCCTTCTCTAGAAATAACCTTAGGATAATATATGGTGCCCTAGTATGGCAGCGTGCGGTAACAAAAAAAGGTTTTTGTTGAGTTGTAATATGGAACAGTGTAGACTCCAGGTACTGCCTTATTGTATTTGTGCAGACATTGTTGTGTGCACCAAGCCTTAAATCTTGTAATAGTACATTTTCTATTAACACTTTCATATTGCATCCGCTTAGAATGATCCTAGTTAGAACATACACCAGAGTACATACACCAGAGTAAATGAAGGGCAGGCAATAAAACACACAATATGGTATGAGAACATTGGTTAACCTATTGTAACAGTACATTGATAGAGTATACAGTGTACCAAGTGAAAACAAAAGCACTTTTGTGCTTCACAATTATTTCTTTATGCAATTTGCAAGAAAATAAGAAAAATATCTTTGATCATTTCCTCTACATATTAAGAAATTACATAATAGAAACCTACAGTATGTAAAAATTCTCTCGCTAATCATTTGCAAAAATGTTATACAGTTGTGGAAAAAATGCTGAAAATTAAGAACAAATTTAAAATGAGAAATGTTATGTTAATGGTTTACTTTTATCAATTAACAAAATGCTAAATTATTGAATAATAAGACAAATATAAATTGATATCGATGTGACCACCCTTTGCCTTGAAAACAGCAATAACTTGGCAAGAAGGTTGTTCCAAACCTCTTGGAGAACTGACCAGAGAACTTATGTGGATGGAGGCTTGCATAAATCCTTCTGTCTCTTCATGTACTCACAGACATACTCAATAATGTTGAGATCACTGTTTTGAGGGGGCCATATCGTCACTTCCAGGATTCTTTACTTATGCTGAAGCCAGTTCTTAATTACCTCCACTGTGCTTCATTGTTGCTTGGAAACAATCATTATTACACTGTTCTCCGGCTCTTCGGCACACAAACTGCCTTCTGCAACAAGCAAATAATTCACATTTTGGCTCATCAGTCCAGAGCACCTGCTGCTTTTTTTCGGCACACCAGTTCTTATATTTTCAAGTATAGTTGAGTCACTTTGCCTTGTTTCCATGCCAAATGTATAGTTTTTGGTCTCAGTTCTTTTATAAAGACCATTGGACAAAGTTTTCCAAACAGCAGATTAGTGTAACAGGGTCCCACTGGTTGATGTCAGTTCCGAGCTGATGGCACTGCTGGATATTTCCCAATCCAAGCAGGATGTGTCTTTCATCTGCCGCACTTAGTTTCCTTAGCTGACTACTGTGTCTCTGGTCCTTAATATTGCCCTTTTATTGTCCTTATTGCTGAGAAATACAGGCTTATACTTATCACCATGCAATACCATCAGGGGGGCATCTGATTGGCTCCAATTTTTTTCTGCATTTGACAACAACATCAAACATACAGTCATTGTCATTATGAACTTTCTTCTGAGTAATCAATAGTAAGTTGTCCTGGAAGTGATGATTTGGCCTTCACAGAGCCCTGATCTCAGCATAATCAAGTCTGTGTGGGATTATACGATGAAACAGAAGGATTTGCACAAGCTTATATCCACAGAAGATCTAAGGTTAGTGCTCCAAGAAATTTGTAACAACCTCCCTTCTTCTTCCTTCAAAACCTGTGAGCAAGTGTACCTAGTAGAATTGATGCCTTGATGCTGTTTTGAATAAAAAGTGGACAAGTATTGATTTGATTTAGTTTTTTTTTGTTCATTCGCTCTGCATTTTGTTAATTGATCAAAATAAACCATTCAGGTTTCTACTTTTTGAAGCATTCTCACATCGCAATACTTTTTTCAAACCTGCCTAAAACTTTTTTTTTGTAACTATCGCTCAATAAGCCATAAACAAAAATGTAGGTAGAAATCCACGTGGCTTTACCATAATTATTGCCAAATAGGAAAATGACTACAAATTGAGTAAAAACATACACCAAATCCATCAGTCTAGAAAATTGCATTTGGAATAGATTACAGGTTTAATGTGATTTGTGCACAGCTAGTGTGCACCAGTGAGCAGATTTTATTATTGTATTATTGATTACGCAGAAATTGTCATAAAATCAGTCAATTAATAACAGACCAGCAAAATAATATAAGGAAAAGAAGTGCTTAGTCTTTAGCCTACAGTGTTTGCAATTACCATGTTGCTAAAAAATGATTTCCTGATTGAAATGTAAGTGGTAGAGCCAGTCCATTAGTCTAAAGGCTTGTGTGTGTTAAACAGTTGGCATTAACCTTCTATTGAAGTCTATTGAGTATGTGATGCCATATGCCTACAAGGAGAGTGTGAAATGCTGTTTAGGCAGGGGAACTCTTATAATCAGAGGCTGCCTGTGATGTAATTGATTTTTGTTTCCTCTCTGCTTGAAGAACTGATTGAACTGAATTATGGATCATTCTTGTAATATGCTGGGTTACAGTGTGACTTGTATATTGTGTGAGTTATTACTAT
The DNA here is from genome assembly GCF_032444005.1 of Ranitomeya imitator. NCBI lineage: Eukaryota > Metazoa > Chordata > Amphibia > Anura > Dendrobatidae > Ranitomeya > Ranitomeya imitator. Next base: position 417,546,221 of record NC_091285.1, on the reverse strand, counting down.
TCTCTACTTCTGCTGTAAAGGTTCTTGTATGTGAAGTTAACTAGACGGAATTGGTATATAATAAGTACACGTAATCACCAATTGCACCTCTGAGCTTAACTTAAGGTTTATTATTATGAGGCTGATAAAAAAGACTTTATAAATCAGGGTTAGCCATATACCGGCAGCAAGAAACCAGTTGTTAGGAATGTTATTTTACTTTATGGTGCTGCTATTGATTTTTTTCTTTTTTTTTTCATATGTTGAACGGCTTTGAACGCTACAATATGTGAAAGTTTTAATCACATTCAGATAATGAATAATAGGTTCTGCCACTGCCTCTGCAATATACCCTGGCAGGAATGAGAAATAAAGCATGGCTTAAACAGATTCGTCAGGCTAGAAACTCACAGTGTGTTGAAATGTTAGAAAAATGGTCAAAAAAGGTGGAATAGATTTTAGTGGATTGATCCAACATTAGAGGTGAAGTGAAGTCAGAAATGCAGTCAATGCCATTTAAAGGAAAACTATTTAACTTTAATTCTATTTAAGCCTAGGTACATAGTGAAGAATCTTTCTGCCATGGCTGCATGCTTGCAAAAAATACAAACACATTTAAAAGAGCTTAAGCCGAGGATTACTTTAAGTTATGGTGAGTTACTGTAAAACTCTGGCTCCATCTCTAGTTTCCATGGTGGACACACCAATAGAATAACCAATATCTTACCTGAAAGTAAACTCCATTTTCATGACAGTCGTGAATGTTCCAACAGCATAATGTTTAAGTGAGTCATTTCAGCCATGTATGTTTTTATCGGAACAATGAAAAGTTAAGGATTATTTGGAGCAATCATTTTTAGATAGGGAATTGGTATACAGTTTACATTTTTTTTCTCACATTAATGCCATTTTTATGGTAAAACATGAAGGTTCCAGTTTCTAGTAAGTAGTAAAACTTAAAAGCACAGCCATAGCCATAAAAGGAACTTTAAAAATTACCAAAATGATTCAATTATAAGCATATACTAATAATAATAATAAAAATATTATATAGTGCTAACATATTCCACAGCGCTTTACAGTTTGCACACATCATCATCGCTGTCCCTGTTGGGGCTCACAATCTACATTCCCTATCAGTATGTCTTTGGAAGTGAAAAAATATATAAAAAGTGCAGTGGTATTTTCCAGTCAACGTAACAAAGAAAAATGCACACACAGTGTGCAGAAGACCCCCTTAATAAAGGAGGTTACACAAGGTGCAGGATGTAACAGCCCGTTAGCTGTGCACTGTGCTATACATGTGTATGTGACTTGCACCCTATTACAAGCTTCATTTGTGTGCAATTCTAATACTCGGAAATCCCCCCCTCCATGGGTTGGTATGCTGAGATTGGTTGTTTCATCAGTATTTTGCACCTGTGTTACCTCCATTATTAGGGGCTCTGCTGCATCCTGTGTGTGCATTTTTCTCAGTGACCTTGTCTGGTAAATACTTTTACCTTTTTGCTATGTTTGTAATTGAATTATTTGGGGGAATTTTTAACTCCTTTACAACCTATGATGCATAGGTGCATCATAGGTCACCTCTCCGTGTTTGAAGCGGGCTACGGCGATGAGCCTACAACTTTTCCAGCACATGACAGCTGATTTCATCACCGTGTCACATGACCACGGGTTGCAGATGGGTTGGCATGACAACCCAGGGTCTGCAGGAGACCCCTATGGTTGTCATTGCTGGATTGCTATGAGCACCACCCTGTCGCCGGCGCTCATAGCAGATGAGCATTTTCGCTGCACAAAGCAAAGCTGAAGCCCTGTCATGTATAGCACAGGTGATTGGATGATTGCAGCTTCTAGTCTCCCATAGAAACCACTGAAGCCAATAAAAAGTTTTAAAAAAAGTTTTTAAAAATATAATAAACTATAAAAATTCAAATCACCCCTCTTTTTCACAATTTAAAATAAAACAATTTATAAAAATTAAAAAATATACATATTTGGTATCACCACAGTCAGAATCGTTCTATCTATTAAAATATAAAAAGAATTAATCGAATTGGTAAATGGCGTAACAAGGAGAAACATCAAAATTCCAGAATAACGTTTTTTAGTCGCCACAACATTGCAATAAAATGCAATAACAGGCGATCCATAGGCCCTAAAATAGTATCAATAAAAACATCAGCTTGACATGCAAAAAATAAGCCCTCACCCAGATACAGGTCATGAAAAATGGAAATGCTACGATTATTAGGAACATGGCACCAATTATTTCTTTGAACATTTTTTTTTCACCATTTAAATGAAAATGAACCTATACAGGTCCTTCTCAAAAAATTAGCATATAGTGTTAAATTTCATTATTTACCATAATGTAATGATTACAATTAAACTTTAATATATTATAGATTCATTATCCACCAACTGAAATTTGTCAGGTCTTTTATTGTTTTAATACTGATGATTTTGGCATACAACTCCTGATAACCCAAAAAACCTGTCTCAATAAATTAGCATATTTCACCCATCCAATCAAATAAAAGTGTTTTTTAATAACAAACAAAAAAACCATCAAATAATAATGTTCAGTTATGCACTCAATACTTGGTCGGGAATCCTTTGGCAGAAATGACTGCTTCAATGCGGCGTGGCATGGAGGCAATCAGCCTGTGACACTGCTGAGATGTTATGGAGGCCCAGGATGCTTCAATAGCGGCCTTATGCTCATCCAGAGTGTTGGGTCTTGCGTCTCTCAACTTTCTCTTCACAATATCCCACAGATTCTCTATGGGGTTCAGGTCAGGAGAGTTGACAGGCCAATTGAGCACAGTAATACCATGGTCAGTAAACCATTTACCAGTGGTTTTGGCACTGTGAGCAGGTGCCAGGTCGTGCTGAAAAATGAAATCTTCATCTCCATAAAGCATTTCAGCCGATGGAAGCATGAAGTGCTCCAAAATCTCCTGATAGCTAGCTGCATTGACCCTGCCCTTGATGAAACACAGTGGACCAACACCAGCAGCTGACATGGCACCCCACACCATCACTGACTGTGGGTACTTGACACTGGACTTCAGGCATTTTGGCATTTCCTTCTCCCCAGTCTTCCTCCAGACTCTGGCACCTTGATTTCCGAATGACATGCAAAATTTGCTTTCATCGGAAAAAAGTACTTGGGACCACTTAGCAACAGTCCAGTGCTGCTTCTCTGTAGCCCAGATCAGGCGCCTCTGCCGCTGTTTATGGTTCAAAAGTGGCTTTACCTGGGGAATGCGGCACCTGTATCCCATTTCCTGCACACGCCTGTGCACGGTGGCTCTGGATGTTTCCACACCAGACTCAGTCCACTGCTTCCTCAGGTTCCCCAAGGTCTGGAATCGGTCCTTCTCCACAATCTTCCTCAGGGTCCGGTCTCCTCTTCTCGTTGTACAGCGTTTTCTGCCACATTGTTTCCTTCCAACAGACTTACCATTGAGGTGCCTTGATACAGCACTCTGGGAACAGCCTATTTGTTGAGAAATTTCTTTCTGGGTCTTACCCTCTTGCTTGAGGGTGTCAATGATGGCCTTCTTGACATCTGTCAGGTCGCTAGTCTTACCCATGATGGGGGTTTTGAGTAATGAACCAGGCAGGGAGTTTATAAAAGCCTCAGGTATCTTTTGCATGTGTTTAGAGTTAATTAGTTGATTCAGAAGATTAGGGTAATAGGTCGTTTAGAGAACCTTTTCTTGATATGCTAATTTATTGAGACAGGTTTTTTGGGTTATCAGGAGTTGTATGCCAAAATCATCAGTATTAAAACAATAAAAGACCTGACAAATTTCAGTTGGTGGATAATGAATCTATAATATATGAAAGTTTAATTGTAATCATTACATTATGGTAAATAATGAAATTTAACACTATATGCTAATTTTTTGAGAAGGACCTGTACATGATTTTTTTCCCCTTTATTTAGGAATTTTTAAAAAAATATTTTCATACAGTATAATATTTTGTTTTACTTTTTCACATTGTCTCAGGGTGGGACATCACTGTATAAAGTCAGATCGCTGATCTGACACTTTGCACAGCACTGTGTCAGATCAGTGATCTGTCAGGCAGTGAAGGAGGCTTCTCAGGTCCTGCTCTCAGCAGGCACTGACAAGCCACCTCCCTGCAAAACTTGGAAGGACCCCGTGGCCATCTTGTTTGATCGCAATGTTCCAGGGGTTAAAGTGCCAGGAGCGGTCCGTGATAATCAGCTGACACCCGTGAGCGCGGCTGATCGCATGAGACGTACTATTCCGTCCATAGGAATTAGGGCCCAGATCACATGGATAGAATATCACGTCGGATGGCAGAAAGGGGGTTAAATATGAGTGTCTGAGCCAAGGGTCTGAATAATTATTACCATGTGATATTTCAGTTTTTCTTTTTTAATAAATTTGGAAGAATTTCTACATTTCTATTTTTTTCAGTCAAGATGGGGTGCAGAGTGTACATTAATGAGAAAAAAACGAACTTTTTTGAATTTACTAAATATCTGCAAAGAAACAAAGAGTGAAAAATTGAAAGGGGTCTGAATACTTTCCGTACCCTCTGTACATAGCAAACTAAGCCCTGTCTCAACAAAGAGACAACACTATTCAATGCTAAGGAATGGATCATTATGACAAACATCAGGGAGTGAAAATGACAAAATGTGAAGAATCAATGTCAGTTAACAGGGAAACATACCAAAAATATTTAGACAAAAAGGAAGGGCAGAGTGGGTTTCAAAAAGCAAAAGACATTTAATATCACTCAAATATAGGATGAATACATACCACAATGTAAGTAAAAGCTGCTCCTCTGCCAAAATACATTTGCGCATCTTGGTGTCCTTGAAGGTTATGCCAGGGCGCACAGCCTCCAGAAGAGATCAAATGTAGCCAGGCTCATCCGAAAGTACTGACAGAACTTGTTAGGATGGCTGTGTAGAGAACCATACAGTTGCTGGAAATGACCTTTAGTCAGCCGTTGCCTCAAAAGCAGATGTACCCACATTCGTCTCTGCCACCTCGGATCAACAATCACTGGGTAAGGCTCCCTAAAACATTGAAACAAGACCCATTGGAAAATAACCCGCTCAGTTGTGTTGAAGGTTAGCCTGTCACACAAGTTTGACACAAACCAGCAAAACCAAAACACCAGCAGGGCCTCTATTTGAATGATTAGAGGAGAGACCTTGTTATGGATCCAATATATAGGCTCTGTGATTAGGTTTTTATTCATTTCAGGCCATTGAGCCATTGAATTTAATGTGGAAAGTCAGTGAGAAATGTAAAACCATACGCATGACATACGGATGCTATATGGATATCATACTAATACATGGGTCGGAGAAAATCACATCATCGCATTGCAAACGCATTACACACGGATGACCATACGGAGAACACTCGTGCAACTCTCGGCAGGGAGACTTGGACCGCTTTTCCTTACGTTAAGTGTGACTGCGGCCTTTAAAGTGCCTACATGTGTTAATAAACCAGAAATCTTGAGTACTCCATATAAGGCTGTGCTGTATTGATCTCCCGAGCACTAGCAAAACAAATCTTATTAATTTGGAATTCAAAAGCTATAAAAGAGTGTATTTTGCTCACAGAATTTAATGCAGAAACAAAAATATGAAGATCCTGGAGTGGCCTAGCCAGTCTCCAAATCTCAATCCCATAGAAAACCTTTGGAGGGATTTGAAAGTCTGTGTTGCCCAGCTACAGGCCCAAAACACTGCTCTAGAGGAGATCTGCATGGAGGAATGGGCCAACGTACCACCAACATTGTGTGCCAACCTTGTGAAGACTTACAGTAAACGTTTGACCTCTGTCATTGCCAACAAAGGATATATAACAAAATATTGCGATGACCTTTTGTTAATGACCAAATACTTATTTTCCACCATAATTTGCAAAATAAATCTTGCCAAATCAGACAAGGTGATTTTCTGGATTTGTTTTCTCATTTTGACTCTCATAGTTGTGGTCTACCTATGATGTCATCTCTCATCTTTTTAAGTGGGAAAACTTGCACAATTGGTGGCTCAAAAATACTTTTTTCCCTACTGTAGCAAGTAAGCATTTCTGCCACACACAAGCGATCTGATCATCGCCTATGTGTAGCAGAATAGATCAAAGTATTGCAGCTTAAAATCTCCCATGGAGGCTATTAAAGCATGCAAAAAGTAAAAAAAAAAAATGCTTTTCAAAATATAAGAAAAATTAAAAAATATATAAAAGATCAAATCACCCTCTTTGGCTCCATTCAAATTAAAACAATAGAAAAAATCAAATATATACTGCATTCAGAATCACCTGATATATCAATATAAAAAAGAATTAACCCGATCGTTAAACGGCCTAATGAGAAAAAAATTCAAAATGTCAGAATTACTTTTTTGGTCACTGCTACATTGCAATAAAATGCAATAATGGGCAATCAAAAGACCGTATCTACACCAAAATGGTATCAATAAAAACATCAGCTCAGCAGGCAAACAATAAGTCCTCACTTAGCCCAATATCATGAAAAATGTTGATGCTACAAGTCTTGGAAAATGGCACCTTTTTTAACCAAATTTTGGAATTTTTTTTCACCACTTAAATAAAAAAAAACCTTGACATGTTTGGTGTCTGTGATTTCGTAATAACCTCGAGAATCATAATGGTAGGTCAGTTTTAGCATTTATTGAACATGGTAAAAAAAACAACAAAACAAACGAAAAAACAATGTGGTACAGCATTTTTTTTGCAATTGAACCACACTTGGAATTTTTTTCCTGTTTTCCAGTATATAATATGTTAAAACCAATGGTGTCATTCAAAAGTACAACTTGTCCCGCAAAAAACAAGCCCATGGCCATATTGACAGAAAAATAAAAAAGTGATGGCTCTGGGAAGAAGAGGAGCAAAAAACAAACAAAAAAAAAACTGAAATACCTCTGGTCATTAAGGGGTTAATGTTAGAAAGATTAATATCTTTAAAAAGAAAGCATTTGCACTACTAAAGCAGGATGGCACCATTGAAGCTCTAAAAAACTATAGGGAGAAAAATACTTTATCTAAAAAACTAATTAAAGCTGCCAAAAAGGAAACAGAGAAGCACATTGCTAAGGAGAGTAAAACTAATCCCAAACTGTTCTTCAACTATATCAATAGTAAAAGAATAAAAACTGAAAATGTAGGCCCCTTAAAAAATAGTGAAGAAAGAATGGTTGTAGATGACGAGGAAAAAGCTAACATATTAAACACCTTCTTCTCCACGGTATTCACGGTGGAAAATGAAATGCTAGGTGAAATCCCAAGAAACAATGAAAACCCTATATTAAGGGTCACCAATCTAACCCAAGAAGAGGTGCGAAACCAGCTAAATAAGATTAAAATAGATAAATCTCCGGGTCCGGATGGCATACACCCACGAGTACTAAGAGAACTAAGTAATGTAATAGATAAACCATTATTTCTTATTTTTAGTGACTCTATAGCGACAGGGTCTGTTCCGCAGGGCTGGCGCATAGCAAATGTGGTGCCAATATTCAAAAAGGGCTCTAAAAGTGAACCTGGAAATTATAGGCCAGTAAGTCTAACCTCTATTGTTGGTAAAATATTTGAAGGGTTTCTGAGGGATGTTATTCTGGATTATCTCAATGAGAATAACTGTTTAACTCCATATCAGCATGGGTTTATGAGAAATCGCTCCTGTCAAACCAATCTAATCAGTTTTTATGAAGAGGTAAGCTATAGACTGGACCACGGTGAGTCATTGGACGTGGTATATCTCGATTTTTCCAAAGCGTTTGATACCGTGCCGCACAAGAGGTTGGTACACAAAATGAGAATGCTTGGTCTGGGGGAAAATGTGTGTAAATGGGTTAGTAACTGGCTTAGTGATAGAAAGCAGAGGGTGGTTATAAATGGTATAGTCTCTAACTGGGTCGCTGTGACCAGTGGGGTACCGCAGGGGTCAGTATTGGGACCTGTTCTCTTCAACATATTCATTAATGATCTGGTAGAAGGTTTACACAGTAAAATATCGATATTTGCAGATGATACAAAACTATGTAAAGCAGTTAATACAAGAGAAGATAGTATTCTGCTACAGATGGATCTGGATAAGTTGGAAACTTGGGCTGAAAGGTGGCAGATGAGGTTTAACAATGATAAATGTAAGGTTATACACATGGGAAGAGGGAATCAATATCACCATTACACACTGAACGGGAAACCACTGGGTAAATCTGACAGGGAGAAGGACTTGGGGATCCTAGTTAATGATAAACTTACCTGGAGCAGCCAGTGCCAGGCAGCAGCTGCCAAGGCAAACAGGATCATGGGGTGCATTAAAAGAGGTCTGGATACACATGATGAGAGCATTATACTGCCTCTGTACAAATCCCTAGTTAGACCGCACATGGAGTACTGTGTCCAGTTTTGGGCACCGGTGCTCAGGAAGGATATAATGGAACTAGAGAGAGTACAAAGGAGGGCAACAAAATTAATAAAGGGGATGGGAGAACTACAATACCCAGATAGATTAGCGAAATTAGGATTATTTAGTCTAGAAAAAAGACGACTGAGGGGCGATCTAATAACCATGTATAAGTATATAAGGGGACAATACAAATATCTCGCTGAGGATCTGTTTATACCAAGGAAGGTGACGGGCACAAGGGGGCATTCTTTGCGTCTGGAGGAGAGAAGGTTTTTCCACCAACATAGAAGAGGATTCTTTACTGTTAGGGCAGTGAGAATCTGGAATTGCTTGCCTGAGGAGGTGGTGATGGCGAACTCAGTCGAGGGGTTCAAGAGAGGCCTGGATGTCTTCCTGGAGCAGAACAATATTGTATCATACAATTATTAGGTTCTGTAGAAGGACGTAGATCTGGGTATTTATTATGATGGAATATAGGCTGAACTGGATAGACAAATGTATTTTTTCGGCCTTACTAACTATGTTACTATGTTAATATAATCAGACTTGGCATGCACCATCACATCCATTTTTTCTTAGATTTTATGCTCAAATAAAAATATAATACTTTTTTCCTTTCTTTCTACATTTACATTTTAATTAATGTTTTGCTCTTGAACTAAAGATTTTCTTATTGTAATCAGTAAAAGGAATAAACACTTTTACACACATTTTTTTTGACACTAGAAAGATTGACTGTTGATATTGTCAGCATCACAGGTTTGCATTTAACTGGAATATATGCTTTCATTTATGACTCATACATTTGATATTCTGACACCCAGGCCTCATGAGTGCCTAGTGAATGCTGGATATGCAGATGAATGAAACCTATGAGTCATCATCTTTTGTGACAATTTCACACTAAATGTAGAGTGTAATTGTAAACTACAGATGTGTCACTTGTATTACAATGAATCTGTGATATGACAGAACAACAAGTGGGAACGACCTTTGATACAAAAAAGCTGTATGAGTTTTTAAAAAGGAAAGCACTCTATATAAAGTAATATAACATATTTTTCGCTTTGTAAGATGCACATAGTTTGTAAGCTTACGAGCAGGGCCCTCACTCCTCTTGGTATCTGTTTTGAACTGTATTTCTGTTATGCTGTAATGTCTATTGTATGTACAAGTCCCCTCTATAATTTGTAAAGCGCTGCGGAATATGTTGGCGCTATATAAATAAAAATTATTATTATTATTATTATTATTATGCACTTTATTTCCCCCAAATTTGGGGGAGAAATGGAGTGCGTCTTACAAAGTGGATATACCGCTTACCGTTACCGTTGTTGGCTGGGATGAAAGGATGTCCGCCGCCGCTGCCGCTGTCCAGGTTGCCCACTGCTGCCCAGGGTGATGCTGGAGTCTCCGGTGCTGCTGGGGGCTCTGCCAACATTTTGTGAATGGCCAGAGCCCCCCGGCAGTTCGTCCATGCTTTCCTGTGCGACAGACTCCGGGAAAATGGCTGCCGGGATCTCGGGAGATGAGATTTCAGCGCTTAGATCTCATCCCTTGCAGCACCAGAAACACCCCTGCAGCACATCCCAGCCTGCAGCAATGCTCCACTCCTGCCTCCTCCAGCAGCGACCCTGGGACCCCGCTTCACCACAGCCACCACCCACGGTAAGAAATAAGGTGCATGGATTATAAGAAGCACCACCAATTTTCTATTTTTCTCCTCCAAATATGGGGTGCGTCTTATAATCCGGAGCGTCTTACAAAGTGAAAAATACAGTCTCTCATAACACTTCCATGCTTTTTCATGTCATTATGATCACTATAGTCCTAAATTAAAATGGTAACAAAATTATTTGCTGGATTTGAAATTTGTTGAAAATCCAAGTAATTTGGCTTTGGAGTTTCAATGGAGAAAAATATTTTAATAAACTTTTAGTTACAAATTTCTAACTATACTATATAAAAATAGAAAAATAGACTATTGATGTAAAGCCTTAAAATGGAGGTGAACTGCATAATAAACAGCCACATATGGTAAACATATATAAATATATCAGCACATACAGTAGCAAAACTTGGAAAGGAGCTCCACCCAGCAATGATCCTCAACCAGTCAAGAACACAAACACAGGAAGGCCCCAGTGTTTGAACAGTCTGTAACTCAACCTGCTTACTGCTTTAGAGGTGAAAATGGGCCTCCTTACCTCTTGGGTTCTACCAAAGGTATGTCCATCCCTGCCCTCAACGCCAATGAGTTAGAACTTGAAAACTTATGACTATTATGGTCTTCATCGTGTAATAGTCTTTCATTCCTTTCACTTCTCAGAGACACACATCATTATTCCTTACCCCTCTACCCTCTTCCCACACACTAATTTGCGATCATTACCTTCCATGTGTTACGTTGCCTGGGGCAGTAGCCATGGGCGAGTGCTCAGGTTTCGGCTCTATGGCATGCTACAGAAAAATGGGGTTCGTTTCCAGTGTGTATGTGATGCTGTTTTTACTGTGTACACTTCTCAGCTCCTCTGGGCCACCGCGCCTAGTGTAGCCATGATTCCCTGCAACTCCATGAATGGAAAACCACAACAGTCTATCAAAACAAACTTATCTTTACTTGCATCTGTAAAAGAACACAGCATATAGCGAGAAATATTGACATTATTCTTTAAAAAAAAAACAGTGACACGTCTCCAGCCTTCATTTTCAGCTGCACGATTGGTGAAATCTGCAGAACAGACTGAGGGTCTTCCAATCTTTGTAGCCAAAATGTCACTTTAGCTGATCCTTTCTGTGTTCACTCCCTTCAGTCAACTTCTCAGGAACCATGTAAATGACCTGCCTGTGACTACCTCTTTTATATCTGCCCCCAGCCACGCTGACCAGTTTCTTCTTTGACCCACAGCTCTCAAGACTTGGCTGACATTTTCCAATTCCTGGAGGCCCTTAGGAACTCAACATATTTGCTGACCATACAATCCCTTCCCATCTCACTTTCTAGGAGTATTCCGCTGCCACAAATCAAGTTCTTAATTGTTACCTTTCGCTTTTCCACTGCTGTGTCTGCTGTCTTCTTCACACACTTACACTCCTGTAAAGTTTGAATAGAAGATACGGTGTCCTTATGTCTATCCTTCAAAAAATAGTTTTTCCACTAAACTTTGTATTGCTGTCATTAACCCACAATCCCCAATCCTCCTCCTCAATATGTTATGGCAGTACAGTTAACCCTGTCTTCCCTACTAACAGGAAATGCAGCCAAAGAAGGATAACTATTAAATACTTTACAGTAAAATACATGTATAAATACATTTAAACCACAGGAATGTAAGAGAAGTGGAACGCCATCCTCACCAACCTCACACATGTACTTCACCTTTTCAACCGCTTGTACCACAGCAATCATTATTAGTCCTTCCTCAATGTGGATTTTAGTCTGTGTATATTCATTGGCATAACAAGAGTCTGACAAGCCCCAATGCAAAATTTGGGCCTTGACCCCATTGGCATGTTGGTCAGATGTATGGACCCTTGTAGCTTTCTAGATCCTATGAAGAAATTCATGTTTATCCCACCCCATATAATAATGTCCCCATCCTGTATTAATACCCTCCATCCTGGCCCTTTCCTGTAATAATATCTCTATATTGAAATAATGTTGCCAATTTTGGGCCCCATCCTGTAATGATTTCACCATCCTCTAAATATGTCCTCAACTTGGCCTCTTCCTGTAATAATGTCCCCATCATGAGTCCATTCCAATAAAAATGTCCCCATCATGGGCCCTAGTCTTGTAATAAGGTCCCCATCATGGGTCCTTTCTTGTAAGAATGTCACCTATCCTGGGCCTCATAATATCTTCCTTCCGGTGCCATTTCCTGTAGTAAATATCCCCCATCGTGTTCTCCTTCCTGGTATAATGTGCCACATCCCGTGAACCCTCCCGCAATAATGTCCACAATCCTAGACTCTGTCTTGTAATATTCCACAAGTTGAGCTACCTCCTGCTATAATGTTTTCTATCCTCTGCCCCTTCCAGTAATAATGTTCTCCGTTTTGCTGCTCTACTCCACATTTAAAAAAAAAAAGGTCTTCCTACCTTCTCCAGCTCCCACGAAACGCAGCATCCTCCTCCACATGGGCGTCTGACTCCAGTTTGCCCGCCATAGGTAGCAAATGACATCACTACTATGCGTCACCAATGATGGGTATGCCAATGTCAGCTGCCAGCTTTTGAACATCCATGTTCACTGCAGTGCAGGGAGCCATTGGAACTTTGCAGCACAATAGCTATCAGCTGAATGGGTACATTATATATCAGCTGAATGGGTGTCCTCAAACACACATCCAGCTGAAATAGGCCCCTCCCACATGGGCCCACTCGCCATCACGAAAACAGATCGGCATTAACCTGTCTTTTCTAGTTAATGTCATAATTGACCATTGATCCACACCTTGTTACCTTCTATCACATTTCTGAGACATACAACCTTCTATTTGTTAACAGGGAAAAACAAGAGATGACTGTAGACTCCATGCTTCTGGCTTGCTGGTTTTGAGACACATTTTCATATCCTGGTACATGATAATGTCAACACAGTGGGAGTTATAAGTATTGACCACATCAACAAGCCTGGTATACAATCCAGTGCACCTAATGCCAAAATTAGGCTACGTTCACACTAGCGTTGTGCGCCGCTGCGTCGGCGACGCGACGCACAACGCACCGAAAAACGCGTGCAAACGCTCGCAAAAACGCTGCATTTTTCGACGCATGCGTCGTTTTTTGACGAAAATCGGACGCAAGAAAAATGCAACTTGTTGCGTTTTCTTGGTCCGACGCTAGCGTCAAAAAAGACGCACGTGTCGGAAAACGCAACAAGCAAAAACGCATGCGTCCCCCATGTTAAACATAGGGGCGCATGACGCGTGCGTCGCCGCTGCGTCGCCCGACGCTAGCGCGACGCACACTAGCCGAACGCTAGTGTGAACGTAGCCTTAGCTATATTCCAAGTATCAAGAGGTGACTATCAGGAACAGATGAAGAGGTGCCATAAGTATCCAACCTGCTGCAAAGTCAGTTTTTCTCATAATTCTTGATTTTTGTACTTTCATTTATTTGTGTCAAAGCTCAATAAATTGGAGAAAATATCATTAGCACTGGCAGAAAAATAAAGGTTTTTAGAGAGAGGTGGGCAGAAATGTTTTTCTTTATGTGTAGAGTAAGCATAATTGTTTCACATATTTATGCAGAAAAAAATAAATGATAGCATAATGCCAAATGTGCATATCAAAAGAAAAAGTTCAAACCTCACTATACAGGGTGGGCCATTTATATGGATACATCTGGGTGGGCCATTTATATGGATAAACCTAAATAAAATGGGAATGGTTGGTGATATCAACTTCCTGTTTGTGGCCTATTAGTATATGAGAGAGGGAAAACTTTTCAAGATGGGTGGTGACTAGGGTTGAGCAAAACAGATCGGCACTTTTCAAAAGTCGCCGACTTTTAGCAAAGTCGGGTTTCGTGAAACCCGACCCGATCCCACTCTGGGATCGGGTCGGGGTCGGCGATCTCTAATGAAAAGTCGGGTTTCGTTTTATATATATATATATATATATATATATATATATATATATATACAGTGGGGCAAAAAAGTATTTAGTCAGTCAGCAATAGTGCAAGTTCCACCACTTAAAAAGATGAGAGGCGTCTGTAATTTACATCATAGGTAGACCTCAACTATGGGAGACAAACTGAGAAAAAAAAATCCAGAAAATCACATTGTCTGTTTTTTTAACAATTTATTTGCATAATATGGTGGAAAATAAGTATTTGGTCAGAAACAAAATTTCATCTCAATACTTTGTAATATATCCTTTGTTGGCAATGACAGAGGTCAAACGTTTTCTGTAAGTCTTCACAAGGTTGCCACACACTGTTGTTGGTATGTTGGCCCATTCCTCCATGCAGATCTCCTCTAGAGCAGTGATGTTTTTGGCTTTTCGCTTGGCAACACGGACTTTCAACTCCCTCCAAAGGTTTTCTATAGGGTTGAGATCTGGAGACTGGCTAGGCCACTCCAGGACCTTGAAATGCTTCTTACGAAGCCACTCCTTCGTTGCCCTGGCAGTGTGCTTTGGATCATTGTCATGTTGAAAGACCCAGCCACGTTTCATCTTCAATGCCCTTGCTGATGGAAGGAGGTTTGCACTCAAAATCTCACGATACATGGCTCCATTCATTCTTTCATGTACCCGGATCAGTCGTCCTGGCCCCTTTGCAGAGAAACAGCCCCAAAGCATGATGTTTCCATCACCATGCTTTACAGTAGGTATGGTGTTTGATGGATGCAACTCAGTATTCTTTTTCCTCCAAACACGACAAGTTGTGTTTCTACCAAACAGTTCCAGTTTGGTTTCATCAGACCATAGGACATTCTCCCAAAACTCCTCTGGATCATCCAAATGCCCTCTAGCAAACTTCAGACGGACCCGGACATGTACTGGCTTAAGCAGTGGGACACGTCTGGCACTGCAGGATCTGAGTCCATGGTGGCGTAGTGTGTTACTTATGGTAGGCCTTGTTACATTGGTCCCAGCTCTCTGCAGTTCATTCACTAGGTCCCCCCGCGTGGTTCTGGGATTTTTGCTCACCGTTCTTGTGATCATTCTGACCCCACGGGGTGGGATTTTGCGTGGAGCCCCAGATCGAGGGAGATTATCAGTGGTCTTGTATGTCTTCCATTTTCTAATTATTGCTCCCACTGTTGATTTCTTCACTCCAAGCTGGTTGGCTATTGTCTTCCCAGCCTGGTTCAGGGCTACAATTTTGTTTCTGGTGTCCTTTGACAGCTCTTTGGTCTTCACCATAGTGGAGTTTGGAGTCAGACTGTTTGAGGGTGTGCACAGGTGTCTTTTTATACTGATAACAAGTTTAAACAGATGCCATTACTACAGGTAATGAGTGGAGGAAAGAGGAGACTCTTAAAGAAGAAGTTACAGGTCTGTGAGAGCCAGAAATCTTGATTGTTTGTTTCTGACCAAATACTTATTTTCCACCATAATATGCAAATAAATTGTTAAAAAAACAGACAATGTGATTTTCTGGATTTTTTTTCTCAGTTTGTCTCTCATAGTTGAGGTCTACCTATGATGTAAATTACAGACGCCTCTCATCTTTTTAAGTGGTGGAACTTGCACTATTGCTGACTGACTAAATACTTTTTTGCCCCACTGTATATATGTCATTCAGACACACATATATATATATATATATATATATATATATATATACATGTCCTTCTCAAAAAATTAGCATATAGTGTTAAATTTCATTATTTACCATAATGTAATGATTACAATTAAACTTTCTTATATTATAGATTCATTATCCACCAACTGAAATTTGTCAGGTCTTTTATTGTTTTAATACTGATGATTTTGGCATACAACTCCTGATAACCCAAAAAACCTGTCTCAATAAATTAGCATATCAAGAAAAGGTTCTGTAAACGACCTATTACCCTAATCTTCTGAATCAACTAATTAACTCTAAACACATGCAAAAGATACCTGAGGCTTTTATAAACTCCCTGCCTGGTTCATTACTCAAAACCCCCATCATGGGTAAGACAGATGTCAAGAAGGCCATCATTGACACCCTCAAGCAAGAGGGTAAGACCCAGAAAGAAATTTCTCAACAAATAGGCTGTTCCCAGAGTGCTGTATCAAGGCACCTCAATGGTAAGTCTGTTGGAAGGAAACAATGTGGCAGAAAACGCTGTACAACGAGAAGAGGAGACCGGACCCTGAGGAAGATTGTGGAGAAGGACCGATTCCAGACCTTGGGGAACCTGAGGAAGCAGTGGACTGAGTCTGGTGTGGAAACATCCAGAGCCACCGTGCACAGGCGTGTGCAGGAAATGGGCTACAGGTGCCGCATTCCCCAGGTAAAGCCACTTTTGAACCATAAACAGCGGCAGAGGCGCCTGACCTGGGCTACAGAGAAGCAGCACTGGACTGTTGCTAAGTGGTCCCAAGTACTTTTTTCTGATGAAAGCAAATTTTGCATGTCATTCGGAAATCAAGGTGCCAGAGTCTGGAGGAAGACTGGGGAGAAGGAAATGCCAAAATGCCTGAAGTCCAGTGTCAAGTACCCACAGTCAGTGATGGTGTGGGGTGCCATGTCAGCTGCTGGTGTTGGTCCACTGTGTTTCATCAAGGGCAGGGTCAATGCAGCTAGCTATCAGGAGATTTTGGAGCACTTCATGCTTCCATCGGCTGAAATGCTTTATGGAGATGAAGATTTCATTTTTCAGCACGACCTGGCACCTGCTCACAGTGCCAAAACCACTGGTAAATGGTTTACTGACCATGGTATTACTGTGCTCAATTGGCCTGCCAACTCTCCTGACCTGAACCCCATAGAGAATCTGTGGGATATTGTGAAGAGAAAGTTGAGAGACGCAAGACCCAACACTCTGGATGAGCTTAAGGCCGCTATTGAAGCATCCTGGGCCTCCATAACATCTCAGCAGTGTCACAGGCTGATTGCCTCCATGCCACGCCGCATTGAAGCAGTCATTTCTGCCAAAGGATTCCCGACCAAGTATTGAGTGCATAACTGAACATTATTATTTGATGGTTTTTTTGTTTGTTATTAAAAAACACTTTTATTTGATTGGATGGGTGAAATATGCTAATTTATTGAGACAGGTTTTTTGGGTTATCAGGAGTTGTATGCCAAAATCATCATTATTAAAACAATAAAAGACCTGACAAATTTCAGTTGGTGGATAATGAATCTATAATATATGAAAGTTTAATTGTAATCATTACATTATGGTAAATAATGAAATTTAACACTATATGCTAATTTTTTGAGAAGGACCTGTATATATATATATATTTATATTAACTTCAGCAGGAAAGCCGGTAATTCAATTACCGGCTTTTCATTTCTCCTGCCAAAACCCGACATGATATGAGACATGGTTTACATACAGTAAACCATGTCATATCCCCCTTTTTTTGCATATTCCAGGCTATTAATATCTGCCCTCAGTCACTGGCTTTACTACTCTGGCGGAGAAAATTGCGCGGGAGCCCACGACAATTTTTTCCGCAATTTAACCCTTAAATTTAAGAGCTAGAGCGCCGAAATTTTGCATATACACACTACTAACACTAGTAGTTTGGAATATGCCAAAAAAATGGGGATATGACATGGTTTACTGTATGTAAACCATGTCTCATATCATGTCGGGTTTTGGCAGGAGATAGCAAAAGCCGGTAAATGAATTACCGGCTTTAAAGCTATATCGCCCTGAAGGAAATATAAAAAAAACAAAACCCATAGACTTTCATTGGGTTTCGAGTTTCGGCCGATCACCGACCCGACTTTTCAATAGGATCGGCCAATTTCACTTGACCCAACTTTTGAGAAAGTCGGGTTTCGTGAAACCCGACCCGACCCTAAAAAACTAAAAGTCGCTCAACCCTAGTGGTGACCATGGCAGCCATTTTGAAGTTGGCCATTTCGGATCCAACTTTATAAATGGCCCACCCAGGTGTATACATATAAATGGCCCACCCTGTATAATCAATTTGTATTTGTTCAAATAACTCATATAGCTTATTGCCTAATTATCTTTTAATTCCGCGTTGTCCATATGTCAACTTCTTCTACTCTAGAGTCTGTATAAAGACTGTTATGATGAGTTGTGATTATTGATGAGCAAATATACTCGTTACTCGAGATTTCCCGAGCACGCTTGGGTGACGTCCGAGTATTTTTTAGTGTTCGGAGATTTAGTTTTCTTCGCTGCAGCTAAATGATTTACAGCTTCTAGCCTGCTTGATTACATGTGGTGATTCCCTAGCAACCAGACAACCCCCACATGTACTTATGGTGGCTAATAGCTATAAATCATTCAGCTGAGGTGATGAAAACTAAATCTCTGAGCACTAAAAAATACTCGGAGGACACCGGAGCGTGCTCAGGAAATCTCGAGTAACGGGTATATTCGCTCATCACTAGTGTTGAGCATTCTGATACTGCAAGTATCAGGTATCGGCCGATATTTGCTGTATCGGAATTACGATACCGAGTTCCGATATTTTTGTGATATCGGAAATCGGAATCGGAGTGTGCGGTGCGTATGGTTCCCAGGGTATGGAGGAGAGGAAACTTTCCTTCAGGCCCTGGGATCCATATTAATGTAAAAAATAAAGAATAAAAATAAAAAATATGGCTATACTCACCCCTCCGAAGGACCTTGGCTGTCACCGCTGCAAGCGTTCGCCTCTGTTCCTGAGAATGTAGTGAATGAAGGACCTTTGATGACGTCGCAGTCAGGTGAGCGGTCATCGAAGGTCCTTCACTCTCTGCAATTCTCAGGAATGGAGGCGGACGCTTGCAGCGGTGACAGCCAGGGTTCGCCGGAGGGGTGAGTATAGCCATATTTTTTATTTTTATTTACATTAATATGGATCCCAGGGCCTGAAGGAGAGTTTCCTCTCCTTCAGACCCTGGGAACCATCCAGGATACATTCCGATATTTGTGTCCCATTGACTTGTATTGGTATCGGGTATCGGTATCGGCGAGATCCGATATTTTGCCGGTATCGGCTGATACCATCTGTTACCGATACTTTCAAATATCGTAAGGTATCGCTCAACACTACTCATCACTAGTTGTGATATTTGTAGTGTCCCCTGTACAAAAGACACTGTGCATTAACCTACATTAGGAAAGACTAAATGTATTTTTGCTTTTTATGGTACAGTCAACTACTGTATTGCGCTGTCTCCAGCAGTCTCGAAGACCATAAATGACTCAGTGGCACACATACATGGCTATCGTTACACTTCAGAGCCACATTCTTGAGATCAGTGGAAGTTCTTTTGATAAACAAGTTTGCCAAGATGGAAATACCTACTGTAGATGTGATTGAATCAAAGAGCTGCAAATCAACTTTGAGTCCAATTCTAACCATTTGCTATCCAGTTTGCGCAAATATGTAAAAAATCTGCCATTTCACGAATTGCTGAAGATTGCATCAGCCAAAGAGCATGCTTACAGGATGTCAGCTGTGGCCATGTGGGCTTCGTCATAAAGCCCTGCAGCTATCACATCACATGGTTTAATAGCCTATTTTAGAGTTTTGCATCCTCTTGAAAGGATGTCTGAGCAGACAGCTCATCAAACAAGTTTGCCAAGGTGGAAATACCTACTGTAGATGTGATTGAATCAAAGAGCTGCAAATCGACTTTTAGTCCAATTCTAACCATTTGCTGGGTGGCACCGTGGCGCAGTGGTTAGCACAGCAGCCTTGCAGCGCTGGAGTCCTGGGTTCAAACCCCGCCAAGGACAACATCTGCAAAGAGTTTGTATGTTCTCTCCGTGTTTGCGTGGGTTTCCTCCGGGCGCTCCGGTTTCCTCCCACATTCCAAAGACATACTGATAGGAAATCTAGATTGTGAGCCCCATCGGGGACAGTAATGATAATGTGTGCAAAAATGTAAAGCGTTGCGGAATATGTTAGCGCTATATAAAAATAAAGATTATTATTTGCTATCCAGTTTGCGCAAATATGTAAAAAATCTGCCATTTCACGAATTGCTGAAGATTGCATCAGCCAAAGAGCATGCTTACAGGATGTCAGCTGTGGCCATGTGGGCTTCGTCATAACATCACATGGTTTAATAGCCTATTTTAGAGTTTTGCATCCTCTTGAAAGGATGTCTGAGCAGACAGCTCATCATTAGAAATAGGGGGAGAAATACCGAAAACAATGGAAAACTACGGTAAATAGAGTGTGGTGTACTGCTGCAGTGATGAGGAACATAGAAAATGTAAGTAGTACTCTGTGAATATTAATAAAGAAATTCAAGTGATTGAAGTGAGGGGGATGAGATAGGAGAGGTGCAGGATCCTCAGACTGTGTGATTGTGAGTCTGTACACCATGTTACCCACAGAAAGTACCATTCAAATTTGATAGGAAGCGTAGACAGTGTCACTGCCACAGTAATGGATGGCTGTCATCAAGTCAGGACCTGCATGCATACTTTCTAAACTGCATAGTCAACTAGGTTGGGCATGCACAAGATGTGTCAACAGAGTAAATATTAAGCAGCCTTTACACTGAAAGATTATCATGAAGAGCATTCTTAAAACAAGACTGCCAGTCATTCTTCGTAAATGGGCCCATTTTTTACATTAAAAAGCAAGAAAAATATGTTTGTGCAGTGTGCTATTGAACAGGCTGTTGGTTACTACCAAATACCATCTTTATACCCATATCCAGATGTGTTGAGGTCACCATGACATACCTAAGACTGTGTTTGTGTTGAAGAAGTTGAAGAGCGATTCAATGACATTCAAGGAGACCTCAGATTGCTACACACATCTTAGATCTGCAGTATTAGCAATTTACTGGAAATCATTTTTTTTTTTCAGAAAAATGACGGTAGTCACCCATCTTTCCTGATCCCTCTTGCCCTGTATCCATATGCTATTCTTGGTATGTCCAGTGGCTGTAATATCATCACCATCACCCATCTTTCCTAACCTTTCATAACCTTTCTCCTCCGTATATTTCAGTACTAATCTCTCAATATCTTCCCTCACGTAATCTCCGGTCCTCCCAAGACCTCCTTCTCTCCTCCACGCTTATTCACTCCTCATCCAATCGCCTCCAAGACTTCTCCCAAATATCCCCCATCCTCTGGAATTCTGTACCCCTACACATTCGGTTATCCACCACATTTGGATCCTTCAAACGGAACCTGAAAACGCATCTCTTCAAAGAAGCTTACAACCTGTAATGATCACACAGCCACCTCAACACCATCGGAGCTACTGCAACCCCTGACCTACTGTCGCCTTCCCCATAATCCTGTAGAATGTAAGCCCGCAAGGGCAGGGTCCTCTGCCCTCTGTATCAGTCCGTCATTGTTATTTTGTTTACTGTAAGTGATACTTGTATTTTGATGTAACCCCGTCTCATCTACAGCACCATGGAGTTAACGGTGCTATATAAATAAATAATAATAATAGTTAAAACTGGAGAATTTGTATTTTAAAACATTCAATCATCTCTAGGAATAACTGTTTAAGGTCTCATTGCCAAATGCTGTTATTTTACTGATGAGGTGGTATACTAAAGCCTAGAGTGACAATACTATAAAATGAGATTAAGAAGTAAAGTTTTTCCTCATGAAAAGTGCCTAGTTAGCATGTGGAATCTTATAGTCCATGCAATGCTCCTTGGGAATTTTAACATGCAAATAGCCTCTACAGAGGGGAAGAGGTCAAGATTCACTCTTGGGCCACCTATTGGAAAGATAAATTCTAGAAGTCAATATCAACCCTTTAACACCTTTTCTCCACAGAAAATTTCATTCTTGGCAGGTTTTTTCCTTCTCTTCCAAGAGTCTTTTTTTCATCTTTTTATCTATATAGCTGTACGGTGGCTTGCTTTTTGCAAGACAAATTGTAGGCTTGCATGTCGCCATTCATTTTTTCATTCAATGCAGTGAAAAATGGGATGAAGTTGAGAAAAGAATGCAATTACACCTGTTATTTTGTTATTTATATTTACGGCGTAGATTCTATGGTAAAATATGCTGAATCAGCATTCTCTAGGTCAGTATGCTTATGGTGATTCTAAACTTTCATATATATATTTTTTTAAGTGTAGAGAAAAATACTGAAATAAAAAAAAAACATTTAGCATGTCACCATTTTCGAAGACCTGTAACACTATTGTTTTTCCATTGATTTAGCAGATTCATGTCTTGTCTTTTTGCATATTTTTAAGGAGCAGTGATTAAAGGTGTTTTGATTTTATTTTCGTGTTGCGTCATTTACTGAATAAGTTGATTAATTTTATATTCTGACTTATGAACTTGATCATACCACAAGTGCATTTTTTTTATTTTATGGGGAGTTGAACCTGCAATCCTATAATGGCTTATACTATATACTGCAATACGACAACATTGTAGTGTATTAGGTCAATCTCAATGTCCTTTGAATGTCAGCATATAGACGAGATTTAGAGGATCACCAAGATGGCGGGAAATATAGTAGCCTACTGGCACCCAATGATCGCATTACAGGGCAACAATGGAAGTCGGTAAGCGCATGCAGCAATGTGACGGATTGACATCATCATTTAAATGGCTAACTATTAGAGACAGATCCTAGCTATTTAATATAACTAGGATCTGTTGCATGTGAGAGAGCTCATCTTGAGTCCTCTCCACTCACAATCACTCTCGCAATCACGTACATGTGATGCGTTAAGCAGTTAAAGGGCCTTATCACATTACTGTACTTACGCAAAAACTCCATTTGAAAACACTATCTTCATAGTCTTTTTTTACATTGCCTGCAGAAAGAGGCAACATAATCCAAATAATCTGCGCTGATTGTTTCCATTTCATATTTTATTTTAGGAAAGTTGTGATTTTTGTACTGTACATGGATTCCACACTTGTAAAATATGGCTCAACCTATCTTCAGGTTCAGGTAAGAGGCCACTTCTATTGCTCTTGACTCTTGATGGGGGTGAGCCCTACCATCTGTGCATGAAGTGCTTGGCCATATCCATTGAAACGGATCTATGCACCAAGTTGAAACAGAACATAGTAGCCTACTCAGACAAATACTAAAATATATGGTTATTATAATGCTAACATTTGTGGTTAATAAGAGTGTTCCGTAAGCTCATTAATGTCCTGTATTGGAGAGCTCACATGCTTTACTTCATGAATCATTAAAGTAAAGTGAACGATCTGACATTGTTAGGGGATCATGGTAATAAGTTCTCTTGAGTGATAGAAACTGTAGCCCTTATGAAGAAAAAAAATGAGTATCACATTGCAGAAGAGCATAATGATGAAAATTTGCAGAGGACACTAGAAAGGTTCAAATGGCACTCACACTTTTCACTTTCATACAGAGAAGCAGAGTTATAAGGAATAAAGCAATTGCATAGGGTATGTAAAGTTATTGAAATTCTGGCAATGACAATTTTCCTGAAGGGGAACAGAGCTATAGTGAAAGAGCCATCTTAAGTTGATTAAAATGACTCTAGATACGAAGTAACAGCAAGGGATTTCCAGACTTATCTTCATATGGAGGCAGAGAATAATTTCATTGCGTGCAGTGATAAAAAGATTGATTGATATATAAAAGCGTTTCTATGAGCGGATTACTTATATAAGCAAATATATGGTTCTATTTACATAGTATAATATTGCCGAAGCCCTGAAGAAAATTATCTTTTTTAATGGAACTTATTTAAAGCTCAACGGCTTCAAAATTGATTTTCCTTAAATAATGAAAAGGAAAGATTTTGAGACAGACTATTAACAGTGTGATTTTACTACTTATTTCTTTCTTTGACTTATTTGGCGGATATGGAACCTAAATAAAACAAAGAAAGGAAAGCTTTGCTGTCATGCATTTTACAATGCATCTACTGTCTGTTTTTGCTTAGAACCAAAATGTAGAAGATTAAATTTATTAAAAATTAATGCGGGTAAACCTGTCTATGGGCTGTTATCAGCTACACAACAAATAAAGGATAAAATCTATAATCATCTAACCAAGTTAAAAAGCAATAACTGTCCATTTTTACATGAAAGATTTCCTAAGTATTATCTAATTATCTACTGATGATGAACATGAATCTGTTTTCACTCTGTTGCCCCATCTGAGAGCAGCATGTTGTAGAGGCAGAGACTCAAATTCCATTGTCACATAGTTATCTTGTGGAGGTTTCCAGACATTATTAAGAGTAGAACAAGCAGACCTTTGAGTCATTCAATTACAACCAGCTTCCCCCATCCAATGATTGAAACCTTTTTACCGACATTGGGCATGGGTAGACAGTTGCCAATCAATGGCAGGGAAGAACTGATACTAGTTTATGTCAAAGATTATTTAGTGAACGCAAATCATTGAGTGGACCCCTGAGCAAGGCTTGTGCTATTGACTGGTGATAACCTCTGAATTAATAAGTACTGCACAACATCCATTAAGTGCCACAGCATTAGAAAGAGTATATCTATTGCTTCTTTATACTGTACTCTGATAGGGCAGCATGAAACCAAGTAACTGATTAAGCCCTTAATGCAAAATCACATTTATATATGTCCAAAACCAAACAGAAGAAAAAACACTTCCGCACTGCTGCAATCAGTTAGACCCAAGAATCTCTAACCCCTCTTAACTGCTTAAGCCGTAATGCTATAGCCCCATATATACCCTGGGTGCTGCTTCCAAAAAACACATTCAGTAAGCAAAACAATAGCGAAAAAGTGGAGCGCACTCACCAGGGTAAGATCGTCATTTCTTCAAAACAGCCATTTCGTGCTGATGGCACTTCAACGGGTCCTGACACCGTTGAAGTGCTGTCCGCACGAAACGGCCGTCATCCGTTTGTTTTCACTTTCCTCCCTGCTGAGTTGTTGTATGTCCGAATAAAGAAATGACGATCTTACCCTGGTGAGTGCGCTCCACTTTTTCGCTATTGTTTTGCTTACATTTATATATGTGATTGCAGAGGGTCCCATGTGAGGAGAGAGCTCTGGATCTAGGCTTTTCCTCATATGGTAGATGCTGGCTGCAAGGCCACCATCAGGGCATTACTGCTTTTACTACTGTATGGGGCCCGGTGAGTAGTAGCAAAAAGGGAGGGCCCGTTGGCAGCTCAGGACCCCCTTTGTGCTTCTGCTCGATGGGCCGCAGGTGTAATAGTTCATAGCCACTGCACACTAAATACATAACAACACTGTGGTGATTAAAAGATACGCCTACAGTATTGTTAATGCATGCAGCAGTTGGAAATCAGTGCTGTACCTTAAAGACACAGCAGCAGGCCCTAATTCATCATGGTCCTGATGTAGTGCGCCAGTCATTTGATAAGCTGTTCTTCTTCATTCCGGAGCAGAGCAGCATGCCACATGCGTGGGAGACAGGAGGCATTTATGTCAGTGGCGGGCAGTGTGTGAGGACTCAGAGGAGGCTGCTGAAGGGAGTGAGGAGAGGGAGACTGCTGAGGGGAGTGAGAAGAGGAGAGGCTGCAGAGGGGAGTGAGGGGAGGGGAAGCTGCAGAGGCAAGTGAGGAGAAGGAGACTGCTGAGGGGAGTGAGTAGTGGCTGCTGAGGGGAGTGAGGAGAGGCCACTGAGCGGAGTCTACATCCAGCAGCGTGAGGCTGATGATTGGAAGTGAGTGAGGGACTATTGAGGGGAGACTGCTGAGGGGAATGAGGAGAGGCTGCTGAGGGGAGTGAGGAAAGGGGAGGCTGCTGAGGGGAGTGAGGAGAGGGGAGGCTGTTGAGGGGAGTGAGGGGAGGAGAGGCTAATGAGGGGAGTGAGGTTAGATGAGGCTGCTGAGGGGAGTAAGGAGAGGGGAGGCTGATGAGTGGAGGCAAGTGAGTGGAGGCTGCTGAGGGGAACGAGTAGAGACTGCTGAGAGGAGTGAGGAGCGGCTGCTGAGGGGAGTGAGGAGAGGCTGCTGAGGGGAGTCTATATCCAGCAGGGTGAGGCTTATAAGTGGAAGCAAGTGAGGGGAGGCTGCTGATTGGAGCAAGGAGAGGGAAGGCTGATAAGTGAAGGAGAGTGAGTAGATGCTGCAGAGGGTAGTGAGTAGAAGCTACTGAGGGGAGTGAGGAGAGGCTTCTGAGGGGAGTCTACATCCAGCAGGGTAAGGCTGATGATTGGAGGCAAGTGAGGGAAGGCTATTGAGGGGAGGCTGCTGAGGTGAGTTAGGATAGGGGAGGCTGCTGAGTGTAGTGAATAAATATACAGAAAACAGAATAAGATAATCTGCAATCAGAAATACAGATGATAAAAAAAAGTCACAATCTGGTTTCAATTAGTTTAAAAAATGTATGTGACATATTCCCTTAAAGAAAAAGAAAAATATACCTAAAAAGAGAATTAGGCTAGAGTAGAGTAAGGCCCAGCCAAAAGAGTCTACCTTGTTGCGGTGTCGGCTTAAAAAGTATTTTGGCCAAAACAAAAGCTGTTAGCTATGTATGTGATATAGTGTTCAGTGGGAACTTTTAATGTCTGATTGGTGAGGATGAGGTGCAGAAGAAATGTTTTTCCAAGAGTGGGCGATGGGACTCATGGGATGGAGGCAGAGCTTTGGTGGAGCTTGGGCAGAGTCTCAGGGGAGCCCAAAAATTTTGACAGTATGGGCCACTGAAATTCCTAGTGGCAGCCCTAGCTGGCTGTATATCATGGTAGGTTTCTTTATATAGCAGTGGCATTTAAATAGAATGCAAACTTGTGTTTGCATGCACCAGTTCCCATCAGCCCCTCTCATTGGGTTATCATGGCAGCTAGGCACCTGGTGAAGGCCTTTGTCACTATCGTTTTAGCAATGTTGTCATTGATTTTGTTTCATTGTAAAGTAAAAATGACCAACGAACCTGATTCTCCAGGTTAATACAAATATTGCAATACCAAACTTTCAGAGTTTTTTTTTGTTAAAGGGATTATCCATGACTATTTGTTTATTTCTACTATGGGCCTAAGAAGTAACTAACTACCTTCCTGCTCTGCCTGGTGCCAATCTCTGCCCCAAAAGGGCGGTCACAATCCACTGCTGTTGGTGATTCAGCGGCTTCTTCTGACATCAACTCAGCAGAGTGTCTCTTCCACTCTACTCTGCTGATGACTGCCAACGTCATGCTGATTGACAGCTGATGCACTGCTACAGATAGCTCAAGCAATTAGATTATTTGCAATTTCAAGTCCCCTATGGGAACATTTAAATACAGTTATAAATTTTAAAAAGTTTTAAAAAATATGAATAAAAACACAAGTTCCAATCAACCATATTTTACCCCATTAACAATAAAACTATTAAAAAAGTAAAAAACACACATATTTGGTATGTCTGCATTCGTAAAAGTGAGATCTACCAAAATATAAAGTAAATTAAGGTAAATGGTATAATGAGAAAAAAAAAACAGAATTGCATTTCTTTGGCTGCCACAATATTGAAATAAAATGTAATGAGAGATGATCAAAACATAATATCTACCCCAAAGGGTATCAGTAAAAACATCAGCTCAGAGCACAAAAAATAAGCCATCACATAGCTCAAAAAATGGTAAACACAAGCAAAGTTTTTATTTTATTTACAAATTGTCTAATTCTTTTTCACCACTTGAATAAAAATAAAAGGATATACGTATGTTTGTTATATGTGTAATCATACTGACATGGATAATCATATTGCCAGGTCAGTTTTGCTATATAGTGAATATGGCAAATAAAAATTCCCCAAAACATTTGTGCAATTGCATCACGATCATGATAAAGTGAATGATGTAGTTCAAAAGTACAAGTCATTCCGCAAAAATACAATCCCTCTTACGGCTATGTGTAGGCACCCTTAAATAAATATGGGCAAAAATGCCTTGAGGCAACTCCATATACATGATATGTATTTTTGAACAGTATTACATGGCATATTATTATTGAAGTCTTTATTAAACATATCTCAGTCTAAATAGATGGGCCCATGTCTAGATCAGTAACAGGCACAGGCCTCAACTTTGACTAAAATGTCAGCAAGGTGATAATTGGGTACAGCTTTTGCCAGGTATTATTAAGATAGTGAGATAGTTTGACCTTTTTGGGTTGAAGATTGACGTAAAATGAACTATCAAATCAACTGCCACCATTATGAAGACACCTTCTTCAAACAGTAGTACAGGGAAAAGTCTGCATGCTTCGAGAAAACCATGATTTTTGTACAGGACGGTGAACCATCAGATGCATCGAAGTCTCCCCTGCTTGACTGAAAGTATAGGACTTAAATATAAAAGAACAATGAAAGGGCATCCTTCCTCATCTGAACTAAACCCTATTGAGAACTTGCACTTCTTAAATGGGAGTTTTACAGTGAAGGAAATACACATCTCTGAATAGCTGTTGATGGTGCTGCCCAAAACGTCAATATATTAAGAAACTGGCAAACTCCTTGGATGGAAGGCTTATGACTGTTAGTGAAAAGTAAGGTGGCTGTATTGGTCACTTATATTTTTATTTAAATATGCGCCGTAATAGAGATTAAATAGCTGTGTACTTGATTTTATGTATCTGCAGTAGGTGAGTCTTAAGCGCATTACTCAACTCCATTATTTATAGGAACGACAACATATTTTTTGTCCAAAAAGTGTTAACGATTAGACATGCGCTAAGAAAAAAGGTAAGAAAGTTAGTGGAGTGAAGCAAAAACAGTAACAATATACAGTAGAAAAAAAATCGCTGAAAGTCACTGTTCATAGGAACTAAATCTCTAAAAAGGTTGTGGAGTGCTTCATATATTGTATAATACATTTTATCTTGGAATAAGGCAGTAAACTTTAACTGTAAACTTTCAATCAATCTTACCCTCAGGTCATTCAGTCATTTAACACCAATAACAATCTGTTCAGACATTTTAGTAATATTAATAATTAATATTAAATTACTATTTGCATATTAAAAAATATATTTTCTGAATGTGCTGTAAGACGTAGAGACCTAGCCTTGCTAGGTTTAGGTTAAAAATTACATGGAATGGAGCTCTTAAAATCTGTTTCACAACTTCTTAGGTCACTGGATTGGCTTCAGCTCGTAGTTATTACATGCTTTAATTTTGTTTGAGAGCAAGATAACTCAGGAACTGCTAATTAACATGTTATCGTTAAAGGGGACATTTTCAGAACAAGTTAATTTATTTTACTTTAATTCAGGAGCAAATTATTTTTATTACCGTAAGTTGGTGGCAAGGAATGGCCACAGTGATCTTTTGAAGAAATATAGACCCTGTAATAACATGACATTTTTATGGCTTGAAGCAGTCAATTTCCAAGTCCTGTCAAGTGTCCAGAAACCCTAGTAATTCACACCCAGTATTCTGACATGGGAAATAGTATATAATACAGATATTTATAATTCAGTGCTGGATGAGTATCAATGTAGGATAATGAATTCACACAAATTCAGAGACACTTTCAATTACCTTAGAGTTGAATGACGCTAAGGATAAATCAAACGCCTTAAATTTTTAATGTCTTTCAATGTTGTGAATTATCATTTGCTGCTGCAGCCATGGAACTCTTTGTACTGTTTGCACATTTTAAACATGATTTTAACTATTAGGTCCCTTTTAGCAGCATTCCAGGTTACCATAGAAACAAATTTCCTGCATACTCTCTGAATGACCTTGCCATGCTTTAATGGGTTGTAATTTTGAATTGTTCCTTGTTCCATTTCTTTACTTGTTTCTGGTTTCCACTTTCCTAATAAGGGACTGTTACCTGGTTGAAGCAACATTGTGACAATACACAATGTCTAATTACTATTCTAAAATAAAAAAATGTTTTCTTGTATATATGGATTTGTCTCCATTGAGTATACAGAGAGTAGCAAAAAATCAGAATATAATATAGGGCTTGATACTGTTAGGGCTAGCGGAACGCACCAAATAATAAGACAGATGGAGTAAGGTGCGTTCGCAGCCCGGGGTCCACCGTGCAGAGATGGAACCTGCTGCCAAGTAATGACGGACTATAAGGCAGTACAATATGAATACACACGGGTTAACCTCACCCTGTGTGAAGGAAGCCAACCCTGTTGCATCACAGGACAGCGGTACTGCACCAAAAGCGCAAGCAAGGAGTCTTACAACTCAATCCCAAGACACAGGATTTGAGTACATATAGACCTCATGCGCTCGACATAGCTACTGAGGTGTCAGAGTGACAGAAATAATTATAACAAAGAAGCATGAGAGTGCATGCAGTGTCACACTGGCGAACGCCACTAACCACCCAGGCCTGGGTCAGGAAAGCGCTGTGAAAGCGCACGGCGCCGCACTGGTGGTCACAGCAATTAGAGGCTGTAATGTGTGCAACGTGCTGATGGTTAAATTGGGCGCTAGGTAGCAATCATCCACCTTCTGTGAGCAGTCATACAATAGGGAGAGGATTTTAAAGAACGACTTTCATCCATCGACATACATCCATCAACACACACACATCAACAAGACTATACTAGCGCATGGCCGTGCGGCCATGCGAGCCTTAAATAGTTGCAGCACGTTTAGGACCTTTAGAGAAGGACCAATGGAGTTTCTGCAGTACCTGAGCATGTGACCCCAGATCTCCACTGAGAGATCTTGCCCTGGGCATGCTCAGAGTGCAAAACAGGACTTAGTCCTAGCACCCACAAGGACTTTCCCAGAAGGACTAATGAGCTAGCTGCAGTATCTGATCATGTGACCCTCGATCTCCACTGAGAGATCTCACTCTGGGCATGCTCAGAACGCGAAAAGCAAGACTTAGTCCCAAAAGCGTCTGCTCGCCGCTGCCCAGCACTGACTTCAATGGCAGAAGCAGGAAATGCAGCAGTAACTCTATTAACAGAGTGAGACTGAGCAAGACGCTGGGACCGACGTTTCCGCTGAGCAGACTCCACTGCGGCTGGAGAAGAATGGGAGACCGCAGCGGAGATGGTTCGAGATTCCCCCTGTGCAGAAGCGGGAACTCGACACCTAACATTACCCCCCCTCCTAGGGCCCCCTCCTTGGACCTCGCTACGCTCGAAGGCGGCAATCAGCTGTGGAGCTCGAATGTTTTCAGCAGGCTTCCAGGACCTGTCCTCTGGGCCATAACCCTTCCAATCCACCAAATAGAATTTTTTGCCATGTACCACCTTGCACCCTAAAATAGCGTTCACCTCGTAATCATCCGTAGACGAACCCGATGTCCCAGCAGATGACTCGGAAAACCGGGACATGTATACGGGTTTCAAGAGGGACACATGAAAGGTGTCAGTGATACCCAAGCATTGAGGAAGAGCCAGACAGTAGACCACAGGGTGAACCTGTTCGAGGACCTTAAAGGGACCCAATTAGCGAGGTGCAAACTTAGTGGACTCAACACACAGCCTAATGTTACGGGCGGAGAGCCACACTAAGTCGCCAGGAGCAAAGGTCGGAGCGGGGCGCCGATGTGCATCGGCAGAGGACCTCATTCTCTCCTTGGAGGCCCGAATGGCATCCTGAGTGCGGTCCCAAATGTCCCGTGCCTCCACAGCCCAGTCTGCCACACTGGAGTCGGCGGAAGACACAGGCATGGGCACAGGAACACGCAGATGCTGGCTGTAATTTAGGAGGAATGGGGTCTGACCAGTGGAGTTGGCTATGGCGTTGTTAAGCGCAAACTCTGCCCACGATAGCAAGGATGCCCAGTCATCCTGCCTGGCAGAAACAAAATATCGTAAATATGTGACCAAGGTCTGGTAGGCCCTCTCTACCAACCCATTCGTTTCGGGATGATATGCCGAAGAGAGATTCAACTCAATACTGAGTAGACGACAAAGCTCTCTCCAGAATCGAGATGCAAACTGGGGACCCCGGTCACTAACAATTTTGTCTGGCATATCGTGTAGGCGAAAGATATGTTTGATGAACAACACAGCCAAAGCCCGTGCAGAAGGTAGCCGTGGAAGAGGCACCAAGTGCACCATTTTGGAAAAATGGTCGGTGATCACCCAGATAATGGTGCAGTTACGAGACTTGGGTAAGCCCACCACAAAGTCAATCCCGACCATCTCCCAGGGCCTGTCCGCCACCGGCAGAGGGTAAAGCAATCCAGATGGGCGTTGCCGAGGGGACTTGTTCTTGGCGCAAGAGACACACGCCCGAACATAATCTGCGACATCACTGGTCATATGCGGCCACCAGTATGTCCTCGCCAGTAACTCAGATGTCCTTTTGGAACCAAAATGTCCACCCACCCTGGACGAATGTGCCCAAGAGAGAATCTCCGGTCGCAAACTAGATGGTACAAAAGTCTTGCCCGGTGGCACAGACTCTAGCGAAACCGGGGCCTCAGTTCTCAAGCTCTCGGAGGGGACAATAAGCCGAGGCTCCTCTTCCTCCTCCACAGATGACACAACGGAGCAAGAGAGAGCGTTGGCCCGAATATTCTTCTCCCCAGAAAGGAAATTGAGGGTGAAAGGAAACCGGGAGAAGAACAAGGACCATCTGGCCTGGCGAGAATTCAACCGCTGGGCTGTCTGAAGATACACCAAATTTTTATGGTCTGTGAAGACTTGGAAGGGAAAACGAGCTTCCTCCAAGAGATGTCTCCACTCCGGGAAAGCCAACTTCATGGCTAGCAACTCCCTGTCCCCGATGGAATAATTCCTCTCTGCTGGTGAGAAGGTCTTAGAAAAGAAGAAGCAAGGATGCTTCCGACCTTGAGCATCCTTTTGGAAGAGGACTGCTCCAGCACCAACAGAAGAGGTATCCACCTCTATGATAAATGGCTTATCTACATCGGGGCGATGTAGGATGGGAGCGCTAGCGAAGTGTGAATTTATGGAGTTAAAGGCCTTGGAGACCTCCTCAGACCACAATTTGGGATTTGCCCCCTTCTTGGTGAGGGCAACCAAGGGAGCTACCAAAGTTGAGAAGTGTGGAATGAACTGGCGATAATAATTACTGAACCCCATAAAGCGCTGCACCGCTTTGAGAGAATGGGGTTCCTGCCAGTCCATCAGAGCCTGTAGTTTGCCAGGATCCATAGCCAATCCCTGGGCAGAGATGATATAGCCTAGGAAAGGTAAGGACTCCTGCTCGAACATACACTTCTCCAACTTGGCATAGAGGGAGTTTGCCCGTAGAAGGTCGAAGACTTTGCAAACATCTCTCCGGTGGGAGTCAATATCTGGAGAGTAGATGAGAATATCATCCAGATAGACTATGACTGAGGTGGAGAGCATATCCCGAAAGATGTCATTCACAAAGTCTTGGAAAACGGCTGGGGCATTTCAAAGCTCAAAGGGCATTACCAGATATTCATAGTGCCCATCCCTGGTGTTAAAAGCCGTCTTCCATTCATCCCCCTCATGGATGCGAATCAGGTAGTAAGCACCCCGCAGATCTAATTTAGTAAATACCCTTGCTCCCTGAAGCCTATCGAAGAGCTCAGATATCAAGGGCAAAGGATACTTATTCTTAATGGTGATGGCGTTAAGACTAGTGTTGAGCATTCCGATACCGCAAGAATCGGGTATCGTCCGATACTTGCGGTATCGGAATTCCGATACCGAGTTCCGATACTTTTGTGGTATCGGGAATCGGTATCGGATCCATATTAATGTGTAAAATAAAGAATTAAAATAAAAAATATTGATATACTCACGTCTCCGGAGGCCCCTGGACATCACCGCTGGTAACCGGCAGCCTTCTTTGTTTAAAATGAGCGCGTTTAGGGACTTCCATGACGTCACGGCTTCTGATTGGTCGCGTGCCGCTCATGTGACCGCCACGCGACCAATCAGAAGCCGCGACGTCATTCTCAGGCCCTAAACTCCTCATTCTAGGAATTTAGGACCTGAGAATGACGTCGCGGCTTCTGATTGGTCGCGTGGCGGTCACATGAGCGGCACGCGACCAATCAGAAGCCGCGACGTCATTCTCAGGTCCTAAACGCGCTCATTTTAAGTAAAGAAGGCTGCCGGTGAATAGAGCACTCACTCACGAATCCCCTACAAGATTTGCTATCACCAGAAAATTTTTCTGGCAGCGGGAGGCGAGATAATGTCAGAACAGGGGTGGCAGTGGACAAGGTTGCTGCAGCCACGCTAGCAGCCTGTACATCAACTGCGGTAACATCCACAGCTGAGGTTGAGCTCTCGAGAGCCGCCAACCTATCCTCCAACTGCTGGATATACCGCAAAGATTGCTGTTTGTCCGTCATTACTAGCCAGACCCTGGCACTAGTATAATGTTAGGGCTAGCGGAACGCACCAAATAATAAGACAGATGGAGTAAGGTGCGTTCGCAGCCCGGGGTCCACCGTGCAGAGATGGAACCTGCTGCCAAGTAATGACAGACTATATGGCGGTACAATATGAATACACACACGGGTTAACCTCACCCTGTGTGAAGGAAGCGAACCCTGTTGCATCACAGGACCGCGGTACCACACCAAAAGCGCAAGCAAGGAGTCTTAGAACTCAATCCCAAGACACAGGATTTGAGTACATATAGACCTCATGCGCTCGACACCGCTACTGAGGTGTCAGAGTGACTGAAATAATTATAATAAAGAAACACGAGAGTGCATTCGGTGCCGCACTGGCGAACGCCACTAACCACCCAAGCTTGGGTCAGGAAAGCGCTGTGAAAGCGCACAGCGCCGCACTGGTGGTCACAGCAATTAGAGGCTGTAATGTGTGCAACGTGCTGATGGTTAAGTCGGGCGCTAGGTAGCAATCATCCACCTTCCGCGAGCAGTCATACAATAGGGAGGGGATTTTAAAGAACGACTTTCATCCCTCGACATACATCCATCAACACACACACATTATCAAAACTATACTAGCACATGGCCGTGCGGCCATGCGAGCCTTAAATAGTTGCAGTACGTTTAGGACCTTCAGAGAAGGACCAATGGAGTTGCTGCAGTACCTGAGCATGTGACCCCAGATCTCCACTGAGAGATCTTGCCCTGGGCATGCTCAGAGTGCAAAACAGGACTTAGTCCTACCACCCACAAGGACCTTCCCAGAAGGACCAATGAGCTAGCTGCAGTATCTGATCATGTGACCCTCGATCTCCACTGAGAGATCTCACTCTGGGCATGCTCATAACACAAAAAGCAGGACTTAGTCCCAAAAGCATCTGCTCACCGCTGCCCAGCACTGACTACAATGGCAGAAGCAGGAAATGCAGCAGTAACTCTATTAACAGAGTGAGACTGAGCAAGACGCTGGGACCGACGTTTCCACTGAGCAGACTCCACTGCGGCTGGAGAAGAATGGGAAACCGCAGCAGAGATGGTTTGAGATTCCCCCTCTGCAGAAGCGGGAACTCGACACCTAACAGATACAATATTGTTTGCTAAATAGTAAACTGTACAAAGAAAGCTACAAAATAACTATATAATCTATAAAATGTCCATTTTCTCGACACCTCTTATCTCTTTTGTGTATTCATGAGTCATATTTTACTGCTCGTCTTATCTGGTTTCTCATCTGCCATATTTTGAAAGTGTGCATGGTTTCCATTATATATAAAACGTAATAACAAAATTGTGTGTGCTTTCTGAAAAGCTGAGGGTTCTTTAGGGTATGTTCACGTAGGGTGGACCTTCTGTAAAAGAATCTGTAGCAAATCTACAATAAAATATAACACAAACATCTGCAACATACTGGCTTGTATCAATTCTGTGATACAACTATCTCCATGATAGGAAACAGAGTGTGGTTATTAATGGAACGCTCTCAGACTGATTCACAGTTATCAGTACGGTGCCACAGCTGTCAGTATTGGGACCTCTTCATTTTAACATACTAATTAATAACCTTGTACAGGGCATACCAAGTAGATTTGCAATATCTACAAGCTATATTAACCCTTTCACGACCTTGGACATATCGATACATACAAGTTTGTAGGTGTGGAGACACAGGGGTCAGTGGGTGCTCTAGTCCGCTGACTCAAGACCAAAATGACCAGGGATCATCCCACTGAACTCCCTCTCTCATTTTACCATGGGCATAACACTACTCAGACAACACAGAGTGAAGGTAAATGTCACGGATGTGTCAGAGGCTGCAGACCGTTGCACTGCATCTGTCTGCAGAAGGTCTCAGCAGTTTGCTTTGCAGACTTCTGCCTGGTCCTTCTGATGCTAGGACCCAGTGGCCACCTTCCCCAGTGCTAATGGCCATACCTGAACCTGAGAGTTGATATATAGTGATGAGCAAACGTGCTCCCCACTACTCATTACTAGGGTTGAGCGAAACGGGTCGTTCATTTTCAAAAGTCGCCGACTTTTGGCAAAGTCGGGTTTCATGAAACCCGATCCGACCCTGTGCGGGGTCGGCCATGCGGTACGCGACTTTCGCGCCAAAGTCATAGTAACATAGTAACATAGTTAGTAAGGCCGAAAAAAGACATTTGTCCATCCAGTTCAGCCTATATTCCATCATAATAAATCCCCAGATCTACGTCCTTCTACAGAACCTAATTGTATGATACAATATTGTTCTGCTCCAGGAAGACATCCAGGCCTCTCTTGAACCCCTCGACTGAGTTCGCCATCATCATGACGTGAAAAGCGCCATTTCTCAGCCAATGAAGGTAAACGCAGAGTGTGGGCAGCGTGATGACATAGGTCCTGGTCCCCACCATCTTAGAGAAGGGCATTGCAGTGATTGGCTTGCTGTCCGCGGCGTCACAGGGGCTATAAAGGGGCGTTCCCGCCGACCGCCATGTTACTGCTGCTGATCTGAGCTTAGGGAGAGGTTGCTGCCGCTTTGTCAGAAGCAGGGATAGCGTTAGGCAGGGTCCATTAACCACCAAACCGCTTGTGCTGTAGCGATTTCCACAGCCCAACACCACCTTCGGTGTGCAGGGACAGTGGAAGCTACATTTTTTTTTTTTCCTCAGCGCTGTAGCTCATTGGGCTGCCCTAGAAGGCTGCATTGCTGTGTGTACGCCGCTGTGCAAACCAACTGCTTTTTTCAAAGCACAAATCCTCTTGTTCCTTCCTTTCTGCACAGCTATCTTGTTTGTTTGTCCACTAGTGTTGAGCGATACCGTCCGATACTTGAAAGTATCGGTATCGGATAGTATCGGCCGATACCCGAAAAATATCAGATATCGCCGATACCGATATCCGATACCAATACAAGTCAATGGGACATCAAGTATCGGAAGGTATTCTCATGGTTCCCAGGGTCTGAAGGAGAGGAAACTCTCCTTCAGGCCCTGGGATCCATAGGGATGTGTAAAATAAAGAATTAAAATAAAAAATATTGATATGCTCACTTCTCCGGCGGCCCCTGGACTTCACACTGCTAACCGGGAGGCTTCTTTGTTTAAAAAGCGCGCCTTTCGGACCTGTGAATGACGTCCCGGCTTCTGATTGGTCGCGTGCCGCCCATGTGACCGGCACGCCACCAATCAGAGGCCGCGACGTCATTCGCAGGTCCTCAATTCCTATAATTAGCAGTTTTGTGAATGAGAATGACGTCGCGGCTTCTGATTGGCCGCGCGCCGGTCACATGGGCAGCACGCGGCCAATCAGAAGCCGCGACGTCATTCTCATTCACAAAACTGCTAATTCTAGGAATTGAGGACCTGCGAATGACGTCGCGGCCTCTGATTGGTCGCGTGCCGGTCACATGGGCGGCACGCGACAAATCAGAAGCCGGGACGTCATTCACCGGTCCGAAAGGCGCGCTTTTTAAACAAAGAAGCCTCCCGGATAGCAGCGTGAAGTCCAGGGGCCGCCGGAGAGGTGAGCATATCAATATTTTTTATTTTAATTCTTTATTTTCCACATCCCTATTGATTCGATACCGATACCCGATATCACAAAAATATCGGATCTCGGTATCGGAATTCCGATACCGCAAATATCGGCCGATACCCGATACTTGCGGTATCGGAATGCTCAACACTATTGTCCACACTTTTTATTTAATTTGTGCATCAGTCCACTCCTTATTGCTGCCTGCCATACCTGGCTGAGATTACTGCAGGGAGATAGTAATTGAAGGACAGTTCCTTTTTTTTTTTTTTGTGGGAGATTAAGATTGGCATTTCTGCTAGAGTGCCATCCCTGTCTGTGTCATCTCTCACTCAGTGGGCCATAGAAAGCCTATTTATTTTTTTGCTTGATTTGGGTTCTAAAATCTACCTGAAAAAATCACTACATCAATTAGTGGGAGAAAAATATTGGCCTCAGGGCTTGTGTGCCACTCCTTACTCCTGTGTGTGCCATCTCTCACTCAGTGGGCCATAGAAAGCCTATTAATTTTTTTGCTTGATTTGGGTTCCAAAATCTACCTGAAAAAATCGCAACATCAATCAGTGGGAGAAAAATATTGGCCTCAGGGCTTGTGTGCCACTCCTGACTCCTGTGTGTGCCATCTCTCACTCAGTGGGCCATAGAAAGCCTATTAATTTTTTTGCTTGATTTGGGTTCTAAATTCTACCTGAAAAAATCAATAAATCAATCAGTGGGAGATTAATATTGGCCTTTGGGCTTGTGTGCCAGTCCTAAGCGTGCCATCTCTCTCTCTCAGATAGTGGGCCATAGAAAGCCTATTTATTATTTTTTTATTGGGTTTATAAATTTTCCCTGGAAAAAAAAAAAAAGTGGGAGATTAATATTGGCCTCTGGGCTTGTGTGCCAGTCCTGAGCGTGCCATCTCTCTCACAAATAGTGGGCCAAAAAAAGCCTATTTATTTTTTTGGTTGATTTGGGTTCTAAATTCTACCTGAAAAAATCAATAAATCAATCAGTGGGAGATTAATATTGGCCTTTGGGCTTGTGTGCCAGTCCTAAGCGTGCCATCTCTCTCTCTCAGATAGTGGGCCATAGAAAGCCTATTTATTATTTTTTTTATTGGGTTTATAAATTTTCCCTGGAAAAAAAAAAAAAAAGTGGGAGATTAATATTTGCCTCTGGGCTTGTGTGCCAGTCCTGAGCGTGCCATCTCTCTCACAAATAGTGGGCCATAGAAAGCCTATTTATTTTTTTGGTTGATTTGGGTTCTAAATTCTACCTGAAAAAATCAATAAATCAATCAGTGGGAGATAAATATTGGCCTCTGGGCTTGTGTGCCACTCCTGACTCCTGTGTGCGTCCTCTCTCACTCAGTGGGCCCTACAAAGCCTATTTTTTTTTTATTTGTTTTCTAAATTCTCCCTGAAACAATCATTTTATTTTATTTTGTTTCTAAATTCTTCCTGAAAAATTCATTTTTTTGTATTTTTTTTTTCTAACGTCTCTCTGAAAAAAAAAAAAAATCAAATCAGTGGGAGATTAATATTGCCCTTTCTGCTTGTGTGCCAGTCTTGACTCCTGGGTGTGCCATCTCTCTCTCTCTCTCCAATTGTGGGCCATAGAAAGCCTATTTTTTTTTTTTGCTTGATTTGGGTTCCAAAATCTACCTGAAAAAATCACTAAATCAATCAGTGGGAGATAAATATTGGCCTCTGGGCTTGTGTGCCACTCCTGACTCCTGTGTGCGTCATCTCTCACTCAGTGGGCCCTAGAAAGCCTATTTTTTGTTTTATTTGTTTTCTAAATTCTCCCTGAAAAAATCATTTTATTTTATTTGGTTTCTAAATTATTCCTGAAAAAATAAATTTTTTTGTATTTTTTTTTTCTAAAGTCTCCCTGAAAAAAAAGAAAAAAAATCAAATCAGTGGGAGATTAATATTGCCCTTTCTGCTTGTGTGCCAGTCTTGACTCCTGGGTGTGCCATCTCTCTCTCTCCAATTGTGGGCCATAGAAAGCCTATTAATTTTTTTGCTTGATTTGGGTTCCAAAATCTACCTGAAAAAATCACTAAATCAATCAGTGGGAGATAAATATTGGCCTCTGGGCTTGTGTGCCACTCCTGACTCCTGTGTGCGTCCTCTCTCACTCAGTGGGCCCTACAAAGCCTATTTTTTTTTATTTGTTTTCTATATTCTACCTGAAACAATCATTTTATTTTATTTTGTTTCTAAATTCTTCCTGAAAAATTCATTTTTTTGTATTTTTTTTTTATAAAGTCTCCCTGAAAAAAAAAAAAAAATCAAATCAGTGGGAGATTAATATTGCCCTTTCTGCTTGTGTGCCAGTCTTGACTCCTGGGTGTGCCATCTCTCTCTCTCTCTCCAATTGTGGGCCATAGAAAGCCTATTTTTTTTTTTGCTTGATTTGGGTTCCAAAATCTACCTGACAAAATCACTAAATCAATCAGTGGGAGATAAATATTGGCCTCTGGGCTTGTGTGCCACTCCTGACTCCTGTGTGCGTCCTCTCTCACTCAGTGGGCCATAGAAAGCCTATTTTTTTTAATTTGTTTTCTAAATTCTCCCTGAAACAATCATTTCATTTTATTTGGTTTATAAATTCTTCCTTAAAAAATCATTTTTTTTTATAATTTTTTTTTCTAAAGTCTCCCTTTTAAAAAAAAAAAAACAAATCAGTGGGAGATTAATATTTACATTTGCGCTTCAGTGACAGTCCTGTGTGTGTGGCATCTCTCTCATTTGTTGCCACCAACAACAGAGTGGGTAACATTGTGCCTGATTTTCGTTGTGGTCTCACCCACCTGTAAAGGCGTAGCTAAATCATACTGAAGTTATAGCTCACCGTGTAAGTTGTGTGACAGCAACAAATACCGTTAGTTTGGTAACGTTTTTAAAACAATGAGGAAGTCTGGTGGAAGAGGTCGTGGCCGGGGGCGTTCATTGTCAGCTGGTAATGAGGGTAGTGGTAGTGGTGGAGCATCAGGTGGTCGTGGGAAAAAAAATATTGCACCTAAGTCTGGAGCTGTGGAGCCAGGTTTGTCGTCTGGCTACACAAGGCCTCGAACGCTCCCTTTTCTGGGAGTAGGAAAACCGCTTTTAAAGCCGGAGCAGCAAGAGCAAGTTTTGGCTTATCTTGCTGACTCAGCCTCTAGCTCTTTTGCCTCCTCTCGTGAAACTGGTAAATGTCAAAGCAGCGCGTCGTTAGTGGATGTTCACGGTCAGGGACAAGTCGCTTCCTTGTCCTCTTCAGCAAAAACAACAACAGAGAAGAATGCAGCAGGCGACACAACGGGTTACTCCATGGAGCTCTTTACACATACCGTCCCTGGCTTAGAAAGTGAAGCAGTTAACAGTCCATGCCCATTACAAGTTGAATCTGACATGGAGTGCACTGATGCACAGCCACAGCCAGACTACTATGCTGGTCCTTTGACTCAGACCACAACATTGCCCTCGCAGGGTGCTGATCAAGAATCAGACCCTGATGAGACTATGTTCCCCCATCACGAACGCTATACCACCGACCGACACGGTGACACAGACGAAGTTGCACACGAGCTACAAGAAGAGGTAATAGATGACCCAGTTCTTGACCCCGATTGGCAGCCATTGGGGGAACAGGGTGCAGGCGGCAGCAGTTCTGAAGCGGAGGAGGAGGGGCCGCAGCAGGCATCAACATCGCAACAGGTTCCATCTGCCGGGCCCGTATCTTGCCCAAAACGCATAGCAAAGTCAAAACCTGTTGGAGGACAGCGTGGCCATCCGGTTAAAGCTCAGTCTGCAATGCCTGAAAAGGTATCCGATGCTAGAAAGAGTGCAGTCTGGCATTTTTTTAAACAACATCCAATTGATCAGCGCAAAGTCATCTGTCAAAAATGTTCAACTACCTTAAGCAGAGGGCAGAATCTGAAAAGTCTCAATACAAGTTGCATGCATAGACATTTAACCACCATGCATTTGCAAGCTTGGACTAACTACCAAACGTCCCTTAAGGTTGTAGCACCCTCGGCCAATGAAGCTAGTCATCAACGCAACATCCCTTCCGGCAGTGTAGGGCCACCATTTTCTGCACCACCTGCAGTATCTGTGCAGGTTTCTTTGCCAGGCCAAAGCAGTCAGGGTCAGGGAATCACCAGTTTCGTAGTAGGAAACACTGCATCTAGGGCACCGGCGGCAACAATACCATCTCCCACCGTCTCTCAGTCTGCCATGTCCACCGGCACCCCCGCTAGTTCCACGATCTCCAGCTCTCCAGTCCAGCTCACCCTACATGAGACTATGGTTAGAAAAAGGAAGTACTTAGCCTCGCATCCGCGTACACAGGGTTTGAACGCCCACATAGCTAGACTAATCTCGTTAGAGATGATGCCCTACCGGTTAGTTGAAAGCGAAGCTTTCAAAGCCCTGATGGACTACGCTGTACCACGCTACGAGCTACCCAGTCGACACTTTTTTTCCAGAAAAGCCATCCCAGCCCTCCACCAGCATGTTAAAGAGCGCATCGTCCATGCACTCAGGCAATCTGTGAGCACAAAGGTGCACCTGACAACAGATGCATGGACCAGTAGGCATGGCCAGGGACGTTACGTGTCCATCACGGCACACTGGGTAAATGTGGTGGATGCAGGGTCCACAGGGGACAGCAAGTTTGGGACAGTTCTGCCTAGCCCACGGTCTAGGAAACAGTTGGCTGTAGCCGTTCGCACCCCCTCCTCCTCCTCCTCGTCCTCCTGCAGAAGCGAGACCTCGTCCACAGACCGCAGTCGCACACCCACTCCATCCGCAGCTGCCACTGTTGCACACCGGGTCTCCCATTATGGGGCAGCTACTGGCAAACGTCAGCAGGCTGTATTGGCTATGAAGTGTTTGGGCGACAACAGACACACCGCTGAAGTTCTGTCCGAGTTCTTGCAGAAAGAAACGCAGTCGTGGCTGGGCACTGTAGATCTTGAGGCAGGCAAGGTAGTGAGTGATAACGGAAGGAATTTCATGGCTGCCATCTCCCTTTCCCAACTGAAACACATTCCTTGCCTGGCTCACACCTTAAACCTGGTGGTGCAGTGCTTCCTGAAAAGTTATCCGGGGTTATCCGACCTGCTCCTCAAAGTGCGTGGACTTTGCTCACATATCCGCCGTTCGCCCGTACACTCCAGCCGTATGCAGACCTATCAGCGTTCTTTGAACCTTCCCCAGCATCGCCTAATCATAGACGTTGCAACAAGGTGGAACTCAACACTGCACATGCTTCAGAGACTGTGTGAACAGAGGCGGGCTGTTATGTTTTTGTGGGAGGATACACATACACGGGCAGGCAGTAGGATGGCAGACATGGAGTTGTCAGGTGTGCAGTGGTCGAAGATTCAAGACATGTGTCAAGTCCTTCAGTGTTTTGAGGAATGCACACGGCTGGTTAGTGCAGACAACGCCATAATAAGCATGAGCATCCCCCTAATGCGTCTGCTGATGCAAAGTTTGACGCACATAAAGGATCAGGCGTCTGCAGCTGAGGAAGAGGAAAGCCTTGATGACAGTCAGCCATTGTCTGGCCAGGGCAGTGTACAGGACGAGGTAGCGGGCGAACAGGAGGAGGAGGACGAGGAGGATGATGGGGATGATTATATTTTTAATGAGGAAGCTTTTCCGGGGCCAGTGGAAATTGTTGGCGCGGCAAGGCCGGGTTCTGGTTTTTGGATGGACACAAGTGACGTGGATTTGCCTGAAACTGCCCCTCAACCAAGCACAACCACAGATTTGAGAACTGGAACTTTGGGCCACATGGCGGATTATGCCTTACGTATCCTCAAAAGGGACACACGCATAACAAAAATGATGAACGATGACGATTACTGGTTGGCCTGCCTCCTTGAT
This sequence comes from Ranitomeya imitator, assembly GCF_032444005.1. Classification (NCBI taxonomy): domain Eukaryota; kingdom Metazoa; phylum Chordata; class Amphibia; order Anura; family Dendrobatidae; genus Ranitomeya; species Ranitomeya imitator. The sequence goes on along the minus strand of NC_091285.1, from coordinate 417,502,552 downwards.
CCTCGCTATAAAGGCAAATTGCAAAATATAATGCCACATGAGAACTTGGAACTAATATTAGCAACCAAACAATCAACTCTTGTTGACCGTTTGCTTCTGGCATTCCCTGCACACAGCGCCCGTGATCGTTCTAACACGAGCTGCAGGGGCCAGCAGACCAGAGGTGTTAGAGGGGCAGAAATCAGAAGTGGCGTTGGCCAGAGGGGTTTTCTGACCAGGTTGTGGAGTGATTTTGCTATGACCGCAGACAGGACAGGTACTGCAGCATCAATTCAAAGTGACAGGAGACAACATTTGTCCAGTATGGTTACTAACTATTTTTCATCCCTTATCGACGTTCTCCCTCAACGGTCATTCCCATTTGATTACTGGGCATCAAAATTAGACACCTGGCCAGAATTGGCAGAATATGCATTGCAGGAGCTTGCTTGCCCGGCAGCTAGTGTCCTATCAGAAAGAGTATTCAGTGCTGCAGGTTCAATACTAACAGAAAAAAGGACTCGTCTGGCTACCCAAAATGTAGATGATCTAACCTTCATTAAAATGAACCACAACTGGATTTCGAAATCTTTTGCCCCACCTTGCCCGGCTGACACCTAGCTTTCCTATGTAAAGGTCTTGCCTGTGGACTATTCTGAACGACTTTTCCAATCTCGTAATTTGCAGCACCTGATTGTCCAGCATCTGACATGTTAACACCTCCCTAAATGGCCAAAGTCCCCACACGGGGCCGTGGTATCGCCACTTGGCGCCAGCACCCTTGAGAGTACTGTTTGTCTGAGGAGGTGGGTGTGCCCGCTTTTGGTCGACGGCACTGCCACTAGGTCCCTCATAGTACAATAAAGTGTCTGGCGGTGGTGGTGCGCACCCAACGTCAGACACACCGTTGTAATATGAGGGGCCCTGGGCCTGTACCGCCGGCCACAAGACAGTCCCCCCCCCCAGCTCAAAAAGTGCTCTACCACTTGCAAAATTTTCTCTCACAGCTCCACCAATGTTTAGTCTATGCGCTGACATCCTTCAATGCCTGGCACTGTCAATACCATTGTATTGACATTTTTCTTATGTTAGGCCTTCGAAGCCTGTCTGCGGTCACTCCTTCCACTAGGCCTCCACTGACCTGTCTACTGCTGCCTGTGTTCCCCTGGAACCAATTTTAAATTGCCTACAGCCCAATTTTTGTTATGTTAGGCCTTCGAAGCCTGTCTGCGGCCCGTTCTTTCCACTACTACTACACTGACCAGGCCACTGCTGCCCGTGTTCCCCTGGAACCAATTTTAAATTGCCTACAGCCAGCCCAATTTATTATGTTAGGCCTTCGAAGCCTGTCTGCGGTCCCTCCTTCCACTAGGCCTCCACTGACCTGTCTACTGCTGCCCGTGTTCCCCTGGAACCAATTTTAAATTGCCTACAGCCAGCCCAATTTATTATGTTAGGGCTTCGAAGCCTGTCTGCGGTCCCTCCTTCCACTAGGCCTCCACTGACCTGTCTACTGCTGCCCGTGTTCCCCTGGAACCAATTTTAAATTGCCTACAGCCCAATTTTTGTTATGTTAGGCCTTCGAAGCCTGTCTGCGGCCCGTTCTTTCCACTACTACTACACTGACCTGGCTACTGCCGCCCGTGTTCCCCTGGAACCAATTTAAAATTGCCGACAGCAAACCCAATTTATTATGTTAGGGCTTCGAAGCCTGTCTGCGGTCCCTCCTTCCACTAGGCCTCCACTGACCTGTCTACTGCTGCCCGTGTTCCCCTGGAACCAATTTTAAATTGCCTACAGCCCAATTTTTGTTATGTTAGGCCTTCGAAGCCTGTCTGCGGCCCGTTCTTTCCACTACTACTACACTGACCTGGCTACTGCCGCCCGTGTTCCCCTGGAACCAATTTAAAATTGCCGACAGCAAGCCCAATTTATTATGTTAGGGCTTCGAAGCCTGTCTGCGGTCCCTCCTTCCACTAGGCCTCCACTGACCTGTCTACTGCTGCCCGTGTTCCCCTGGAACCAATTTTTAATTGCCTACAGCCCAATTTTTGTTACGTTAGGCCTTCGAAGCCTGTCTGCGGCCCGTTCTTTCCACTACTACTACACTGACCTGGCTACTGCTGCCCGTGTTCCCCTGGAACCAATTTAAAATTGCCGACAGCAAGCCCAATTTATTATGTTAGGCCTTCGAAGCCTGTCTGCGGTCCCTCCTTCCACTAGGCCTCCACTGACCTGTCTACTGCTGTCCGTGTTCCCCTGGAACCAATTGTAAATTGCCTACATCCCAATTTTTGTTATGTTAGGCCTTCGAAGCCTGTCTGCGGCCCGTTCTTTCCACTACTACTACACAGACCAGGCCACTGCTGCCCGTGTTCCCCTGGAACAAATTTTAAATTGCCTACAGCCAGCCCAATTTATTATGTTAGGCCTTCGAAGCCTGTCTGCGGTCCCTCCTTCCACTAGGCCTCCACTGACCTGTCTACTGCTGCCCGTGTACCCCTTGAACCAACATCAGAAAATATAAAAATAAGTATTTTGCTTATAAAAAAGAAAATACTGGAGAGATATCAAATGCAGACATTTTAACATTAAAAACAAACACATACATCAAAAATCTGGTACAGTACTAAAAATGGCCACCAGCTACAATAACTTTCTCCTGCAAGTAGTTAACTGAAAGTTTTTTTCAATTTAAAACACAGATATGGCATCCACCGAGTGTTGTCCTGTCGCGTCTTCTTTATATTATTGCCAAGAAGATGCAAAACAATGAAAATAATAAAATCAATATTTACCAAAAAAATAGAGTAAGTCAAAACCACATTGCAAATAAACATTCATTACAAATAAAGAAGCAGGGCGCGTCCGAGGGTGAGTATATACCTAATAAGAATATAATCACCCTCGGACGCGCCCTGCTTCTTTCCGACAGCCTTCCTTCCTAAGAATCAGCCCTTCCGTGGTGTAGAGAGAGGGTGTGTTACACTCCAAGGTGTTCCCCAGGTTGCCTTTCCTGAGCTTCGATCTTCATGCTCTCGTTTAGTAGTTGTCGGAAAGTAGGCTGCATTAGGCCTACAAATTGGGTATGGGGTGGAGAGAGATGGTGTGTTACACTCCAAGGTGTTCCCCAGGTTTCCTTGCCATTGCTTCGGTCTTCCGACTCTCGTTTAGTAGTTGTAGAAAACTACACTGCATTTGGCCTACAAAATGGGTATCGGGTGGAGAGAGATGGTGTGTTACACTCCAAGGTGTTCCCCAGGTTTCCTTGCCATTGCTTCGGTCTTCAGACTCTCGTTTAGTAGTTGTAGAAAACTACACTGCATTAGGCCTACAAAATGGGTATCGGGTGGAGAGAGATGGTGTGTTACACTCCAAGGTGTTCTCCAGGTTTCCTTGCCATTGCTTCGGTCTTCCGACTCTCGTTTAGTAGTTGTACAAAACTACACTGCATTAGGCCTACAAAATGGGTATCGGGTGGAGAGAGATGGTGTGTTACACTCCAAGGTGTTCCCCAGGTTTCCTTGCCATTGCTTCGGTCTTCCGACTCTCGTTTAGTAGTTGTAGAAAACTACACTGCATTAGGCCTACAAAATGGGTATCGGGTGGAGAGAGATGGTGTGTTACACTCCAAGGTGTTCCCCAGGTTTCCTTGCCATTGCTTCGGTCTTCAGACTCTCGTTTAGTAGTTGTAGAAAACTACACTGCATTAGGCCTACAAAATGGGTATCGGGTGGAGAGAGATGGTGTGTTACACTCCAAGGTGTTCCCCAGGTTTCCTTGCCATTGCTTCGGTCTTCCGACTCTCGTTTAGTAGTTGTAGAAAACTACACTGCATTAGGCCTACAAAATGGGTATCGGGTGGAGAGAGATGGTGTGTTACACTCCAAGGTGTTCCCCAGGTTTCCTTGCCATTGCTTCGGTCTTCCGACTCTCGTTCAGTAGTTGTAGAAAACTACACTGCATTAGGCCTACAAAATGGGTATCGGGTGGAGAGAGATGGTGTGTTACACTCCAAGGTGTTCTCCAGGTTGCCTTTCCAGAGCTTCGATCTTAATGCTCTCGTTTAGTAGTTGTTGGAAACTACACTGCATTAGGCCTCCAAATTGGCTATGGGGTGGAGAGAGATGGTGTGTTACACTCCAAGGTGTTCTCCAGGTTTCCTCGCCATTGCTTCGATCTTCCGACTCTCGTTTAGTAGTTGTAGAAAACTACACTGCATTAGGCCTACAAAATGGGTATCGGGTGGAGAGAGATGGTGTGTTACACTCCAAGGTGTTCCCCAGGTTTCCTTGCCATTGCTTCGGTCTTCCGACTCTCGTTTAGTAGTTGTAGAAAACTACACTGCATTAGGCCTACAAAATGGGTATGGGGTGGAGAGAGATGGTGTGTTCCACTCCAAGGTGTTCTCCAGGTTGCCTTTCCTGAGCTTCTATCTTCAGGCTCTCGTTAAATTGTGGTTACATGGAACAACTGCATTTGGCGTACTAGTTGGTTTGGGGCCTACTAACAGTGTCTGCCGCTCCTTGCTGTTCTCCTGGTTTCCTGTCCTGAAATTCCGTTTTCAGGCGCTCGTTAAGTAGTTGTTAATGTTAGACTGCATTTTGCCTACTAGTTGGGTTGGGGCCTACTATCGGTGTCTGCCACTCCTTGCTGTTCTCCTCCACTGAACAAAGCTGTGCCGCCTGTTTACTACGGTTGCCAATTTTGAACTGCATTTCGACTACTTACTGATTTGGGCCTACTCTCTGTGTCAGCCTCTCATTCCAGTTGTCCTCCACTGCAATGCCCCCTGGTTATTCCTGTGTTACCAATTTTGAACTGCATTTAGCCAACTTTATTCTTTGGGCCTATATCTGTGTTTCCTCCTCATCCTGCCCATTGCCCAGCCAGTGATAGATGAGTCTGCTGGTACATTGACCCATAACGCAACATTCCCCGTGCACGCTACACAACAACATTGTGACCCTGCTGAAAGTCAGGTTGCTCTTCCCGCATACCATACCACCTTACACGGGGACAAAGAGGAAGGTGCAGATGAAAGTGCAGGTTCCTTCATCAAGTGGGGGGAGGAATACTAGTTGGCGACGTCACTGGCACAGGGCCTCTCATAGTATGCAAAAGTGTTGCTGCCGGTGGGAGGCGCCCCCGCCGTGCAAACACACCGCTGTACTTTGAGGGGCCCTGTGCCAGTGCCAATGCCAACGAGTGGGCCCCCCCTGCTTGCTCAGGTTCACAGCACTTGCAAAGTTGAAATACTTACCTCTCCCTGCTCCACTGCCGTGACGTGGTCCAGATTTCCTGGGCCCACTAATTACTTGAACCAGCCCTACCCACCACAACTTTAGCCAAATGACCCCCAATTTCAAATGCCTTCCAATTATTATAAGGTAAATTACGCTTGACAAGCTTCATTAAGAAGAATGGATGGTTTTGACATTAAAATGGGCACTCTAGGTGTTTTCCTGGCCCCCACTCACTGCCGACTATGCTGCCCCATTGACTTGCATTGGGTTTCGTGTTTCGGTCGATCCCGACTTTACGTCATAATCGGCCGATTTCACTCGACCCGACTTTTGAGATAGTCGGGTTTCGCGAAACCCGGCTCGACTCTAAAAAGGTCAAGGTCGCTCAACTCTACTCATTACTCGCCCGAGTTTCAATAAGCTTGGTGTACTTGGCAAGCACAGAGTATTTCCGGGATTATTCGGCGGGATCTCGGGTCTCTGCCCTGCAGTTCTGGCACTTTTTAGAATGCCAATGACAGTGCAGGGATTGTTAGCCATGCACTGTACTCCCGCAGCCATCTTTGTTGTGGTATGTCAGTGATTGGGTGGCCGCACAACGTCATCAGGTCTATGAGACCTGGCGCCGCCCTGCTCACTGCATTTTGCTCCAGACTTAGCGAGTGTAGGAAGAGCTGCTACTGAGTTAGGGTCAGAATCATGGTTTTAATACTTAGTGTAGGTCTGCAACTTTTCAGTCCACAACTCCTGAAAAACCAACAGTCCTTTTTAGGGCTAATTCGGGGGTCCCGAGATTGCAGCGCTAGGTAGGCTGGGCAGTCTATGTGCGCATATCCACATCAGTGCAAGGCCTGCAGGCACTGTATGTGAGTACATAGCTCTAACTGCATACCTCCAAAAGTTCCATTGCTGTCTGCTGCTGCTTATTTAATATATATGTAGCTGCAGTTTTCCATATTTTTTCTTCACCTGATACCTGCTCCTTTTATTCTAAAGCAATCCATAGCCCCCATAGTTTAACATTTATTTGCTTGTTCACGCTGCCTACTTCAGCCATGTTATTGAAAACTAAGAACGTGCAAATCTACCTTTTTTTCTTGTCCCACACACCAGATGTGAGTGCGCCCAAAATCTTTTTTTTGTGTGTCATAGCCAACTTGTTGACACAATTTAGTTGTGCCCCAAAAAAATCAAGGCCACATTTACATCAGTCTGTTATCTGAGGCTGACTGATGGCTGGTGTATCTGTGTCTGAAAAATTGTAACTTTGCAGGCATAAATTTCATAGTTCTGTCTGCAAGCCTTGTTCCACTCTAAAAAAAAAAACTTCTCCAAAAAACAAAATTTTTTTTTATACAGTCTGTTATGTCAGGCTGAAGCCTGTTGTATCTGTGACAGAAAAATCGTAGGTTCGCAGGCATAAGTTTCATAGTGCTGTCTGCTAGCCTTGTTGTACTCATTTTTAATTTTTTGCCAAATTTCACATACAAGAGAAAAAAAATTAGACAGTCTATTATCTGTGGCTGTGGCCTGGTGTATCGGTGGTGGAAAAATTGTAGTTTTGCAGGTATAAGTTTCATAGTTCTGTGTGCTAGCCTTGTTCCACTCTTTTTTTTTTAATTTTCCAAAACCTGAAAAAAAATTATACAGTCTGTTATGGCAGGCTGAGGTCTGTTCTATCTGTGGTGGAAAAATAGTAGATTCGCAGGCATAAGTTTCATAGTTCTGTCTGCTAGCCTTCTTCCACTCTTTTTTTTATTTTAAAAATTCTCCAAACCCCCCCAAAATTATACAGTCTGTTATGTCAGGCTGAAGCCTGTGGTATCTGTGGTGGAAAAATCATAGCTTTGCAGCCATAGGTTTCATAGTTCTGTCTGCTAGCCTTGTTGTACTCATTTTTATTTTTTTGGCAAATTTCACAAAAAAGAGAAAAAAAAAATATACAGTCTGTTATCTGTGGCTGCAGCCTGTTGTATCGGTGCTTGAAAAATCATTGTTTTTGCAGGCATGCATGTTAGGGGTCGAGTTCCTGCCTCTGCACAGGGGGAATCTCGGGCCATCTCCGCTGTGGTCTCTCATTCTTCTCCTGCCGCAGTGGAGCTTGCTCAGCGGAGACGTCGATCCCAGCGTCTCGCTCAGTCTGACTCTGTGCTTAGAGTTATTGCTGCGTTTCCTACTTCTCCCATTGAAGTCAGTGCTGGGCAGCAGCGAGTGGACGCTTCTGGGGCTAAGTCCTGCTTTTCACATTCTGAGCATGCCCAGAGTAAGATCTCTCAGTGGAGATCGAGGGTCACATGATCAGATACTGCAGCTAAGGTCCTTGTAGCTGCTAGGACTAAATCCTGCTTTGCACTCTGAGCATGCCCAGGGCGAGATCTCTCAGCACTCCATTGGTCCTTCTTTGGAAGGTCCTAAACATGCTGCAGCTATTTAAGCCTCGCATGGCCACATGGCCATGCGCTAGTATTGTCTTTTGTAAATGTGTGTGTGTTGTGAGTGAAAGTCGTTCTTTAAAATCCCCTCCCTATTGTATGACTACTCGCGGAAGGTGGGTGATTGCTACCTAGTGCCCGACTTAGCCATCAGCACGGTACACACATTACAGAGTCTTATTGCTGTGACCGCCAGTGCGGCGCCATGCGCTTTCTCTGCGCTTTCCTAACCCAAGCCTGGGTGGATAGTGGCGTCCGCCAGTGCGGCACCGCACGCACTCTCGTGCCTCTAAAATATATTCTCTTGGTGCGGTACCGCGGCCCTGTGACTCAACAGGGTTCGCTTCCTTGACACTGGGTGAAGTTAACCCAAGTGTGTATTCATATTGTACCGCCATCTCGTCCGTCTCTACTAGCAGCAGGGTTTTCACCTGCACGGTGGACCTCGGACGGCGAACGCACCTAATACCATTACACCTTATACTTGGTGCGTTCCACCAGTCCTAACAATGCATATCATAGTTCTGTGTGCTAGCCTTGTTCCACTCTTTTTAAAAAAAAAAAAATTCTCCAATCCCCCCCCACCCCCCCAAAAAAAATAAATAAATTATAGTCTGTTATGTCAGGCTGAGGCTTGTTGTATCTGTGGTTTAAAAATCATAGTTTCACAGGCATGCGTATCATAGTTCTGTCTGCTAGCCTTGTTGTACTCATTTTTAATTTTTTGCCAAATTTCACATACAAGAGTAAGAAAATATATACAGTCTGTTATCTGTGGCTGCGGCCTTGTGTATCATTGGTTGAAAAATTGTAGTTTCACAGGCATATGTATTATAGTTCTCTTTTTTATTTTAAAAATTCTTCAACCCCCCAAAAAAAAATTATACTGTCTGTTATGTCAGGCTGAGGCCTGTTGTATCTGTGGTGGAAAAATTGTAGATTCGCAGGTATAAGTTTCATATTTATTTCTGCTAGACTTGTTCCACTCTTTTTTTTATTTTAAAAATTCTCCAACCCCCCAAAAAAAATTATACAGTCTGTTATGTCAGGCTGAGGCCTTTTGTATCTGTGGTGGAAAAATCGTAGCTTTGAAGGCATACTGATCAGATATAATTTTGCTCCAAATAAATACATTTGTGTTGACATATTGAAATAGTTCAATAGTCCATTTAAAATGAGCAAGGCAAGGGACAGGGAAGTAGACGAGAAGCTGATGGTGCATGCAGAGGACGAGGCCGTGGCCAAGCTGAAAGTGGTCCACAGCAAAGACCCAAATGTTTGTGCTTGACCTCCCTGTCCCTGTTTCTAGGGGACCGCAGCACACCACTATTGAAGCCAGAGCAGTGCGAAAAGGTTGTTCGTTGGATAGCGGCTAATGCTTCCAGTCACTTAGCCACTACCACCACCAACATGTCTTCCACATGGTCAAGTCTAAGTAGCCATGATTGTGGACCGGATATTACTCACCCTGATCCTCCTTCCTCCCACCAGTGCCCTGAGACAACTGATCCCACACTTGGACACTCCAAAGGGCTGTTCAGTTGTCCCTTTAAAGATTCTGGACTCTCGGCCGGTCAACTTAAAGAGGAGCTAGTTGAGATTGCATGTAGCAATACCCAAACATTTGAACATTCATGGTCACGCGAAGGTGATGGTGGGAAAGTGTCACAAGAGATGGACGATGATGAGACACAATTGCCAGAAAGTCAGGAGGGGGAGCAGGGTGCAGATGTGAAAGACGAGGTGGTGGATGACATAGTGACTGACCCAACCTGGCAGGAGGACATGCAGAGTGAGGACAGCAGCACACGTGGGGACGGAAGCATATCACCCCAACTGGCAAGAAGAAGCAGTGTGGTTATTTTACCTATATACAGCACTATTTTACATTGAAAAGACAAAAAAATGCAGGCCACATATTTGACAGTGTGGTCTTTCCGTGACAGGCCTCATATATCTGCGTGCTCCAAGTTTGGGCATTTTAGGCCAGTTTTCCACTGTTTTTGCTGTCTGTTAGGCCGGGGTCACACCTAATGTATAAAAATACGGTCTGTTTTTTACGACCAAGATACGCAGAAAGTTCCTGAACAGTGATGCATATTTAATGTGAGGATGCAATTTATTCTCCAAATATTATCCGTTTGTCATTCGTATGGCACCCTTATGGCATCCGTACGGCGATATTTTCTCACCGGCTTGCAAAATGGACATAGAATGGATCCATGAGCTCAAATATTCGTGAAAACATATATACAGTCTATATATATATATAAATATATGTCAGTGAGACACACACATATATTTATATTTCATACAGCGCTAGATAGCATAAAAGCCAGTAATTCAATTGTCGGCTTTTGCTAACTCCTTATCAAACCCGACAGGACTAGAGACATAGTTTACATACAGTAAAATTTGGGAGCTCTAGCGTGGGATTTTTTCTGAATATTTTCTCACGCTAGAGTTCATATGAGTATATGCCACCAGGGGGCGCAGCACTGCAAGTCAACAAAACTGCATTCCGTTCATTCCCAAGTTTTTACAGCCAGGGGTGGGTTGTAAATTTATTTAACCCCTTCAGATGGATTTACTTTGTGGGACATGACTTTTCGGCGGACAGGTATGGGATATTGTTGCTTTATTATTTTCCTTTTTTTTCAGAAGAATGAGCGTCTTCAGTTGGATTGAGCGTACAATAAAGATATTAAAACCCCATTTATTTATTTCATTAAAATACTTTATTCATAATGTGAGTGTGCATTTTTAACACATTATTACTATTGGATTAATAATGGATAGGTGTCTTATTGACATCTCACCATTATTAACCAGGCTTAATGTCACCTTACATTAGCAAGGTGACATTAACCCCTTATTACCCCATATCCCACCACTACTCGGGAGTGGGAAGAGAGTGGCTAAGAGCCAGAATAGGCGCATCTTACAGATGTGCCTTTTCTGGGGTGGCTGGAGACAGATGTTTTTAGCCAAGGTGGCCAATAACCATGGTCCCTCTCTAGGCTATTAATATCTGCCCTCAGTCACTGGCTTTCTCACTCTGACGGAGAAAATTGTGCGGGAGCCCATGCCAGTTTTTTCCATGATTTAACCCTCTATTTTAACACCTAGAGCTCCCAAATTTTGCACACACACACACACTACTAACAATATTAGTGAGGATTCAGAATATATAAAAATATAACAGATATGAAATGGTTTACTGTATTTAAACCATGTCTCATATCCTGTCGGGTTTGATAAGGAGATAGCAAAAGCTGACAATTGAATTACCGGCTTAACCCCTTTCTGCCAGCTGACGTACTATTCCGCTATTGAGGTGGGCTCCGGGGGTGACCCACCTCAAAGCCGCGACATGTCAGCTGTTTTGTACAGCTGACATGTGCGCGCAATGAGCGCGAGTGGAATCGCGATCCGCTTGTGCCCATTACCATTAACTAGTTAAATGCCGCCATCAAGCGCTGACAGCGGCATTTAACTAGCGCGGCCAGACATACTCGCACCACTGACCCCTGTCACATGATCGGGGGTCAGCGGTGCATTGCCATAACAAACAGAGGTCTCCTTGAGACCTCTATGGTTGTTAATGGCCGATTGATTTGATTAAATATAAATATATACAGTATATGTGTGTGTGTCAATGATGATTTTATATATATATATATATATATATATATATATATATATATACAGTCATGGCCAAAAGTATTGACACCCCTGCAATTCTGTCAGATAATTCTCATTTTCTTCCTGAAAATGATTGCAAACACAAATTATTTGGTATTATTATCTTCATTTAATTTGTCTTAAATGAAAAAGCACAAAAGAGAATGAAGCAAAAAGCAAAACATTGATCATTTCACACAAAACTCCAAAAATGGGTCAGACAAAAGTATTGGCACCCTCAGCCTAATACTTGGTTGCACAACCTTTAGCCAAAATTACTGCGACCCACCGCTTCTGGTAACCATCAATGAGTTTCTTACAATGCTCGGCTGGAATTTTAGACCATTCTTCTTTGGCAAACTGCTCCAGGTCCCTGATATTTGAAGGGTGCCTTCTCCAAACTTCCATTTTTAGATCTCTCCACAGGTGTTCTATGGGATTCAGGTCTGGACTCATTGCTGGCCACCTTAGAAGTCTCCAGTGCTTTCTCTCAAACCATTTTCTAGTGCTTTCTGAAGTGTGTACTGGGTCATTGTCCTGCTGGAAGACTCATGACCTCTGAGGGAGACCCAGCTTTCTCACACTGGGCCCTACATTATGCTGCAAAATTAGTTGGTAGTCTTCAGACTTCATAATGCCATGCACACGGTGAAGCAGTCCAGTGCCAGAGGCAGCAAAGCAACCCCAAAAGATCAGGGAACCTCCGCCATGTTTGGCTGTAGGGACCGTGTTCTTTTCTTTGAATGCCTCTTTTTTTCTCCTGTAAACTCTATGTTGATGCCTTTGCCCAAAAAGCTCTACTTTTTTCTCATCTGACCAGAGACCATTCTTCCAAAACGTTTTAGGCTTTTTCAGGTAAGTTTTGGCAAACTCCAGCCTGGCTTTTTTCTGTCTTGGGGTAAGAAGTGGGGTCTTCCTGGGTCTCCTACCATACAGCCCCTTTTCATTCAGATGCCGACGGATAGTACATGGTGACACTGTTGTACCCTCAGACTGCAGGGCAGCTTGAACTTGTTTGGATGTTAGTTGAGGTTCTTTATGCAACATCCGCACAATCTTGCGTTGAAATCTCTTGTCAAGTTTTCTTTTCCGTCCACATCTAGGGAGGTTAGCCACAGTGCCGTGGGCTTTAAACTTCTTGATGACACTGCGCACGGTAGACAAAGGAACATTCAGGTCTTTGGAGATGAACTTGTAGCCTTGAGATTGCTCATACTTCCTCACAATTTGGTTTCTCAAGTCCTCAGACAGTTCTTTGGTCTTCTTTCTTTTCTCCATGCTCAATGTGGTACATAAAAGGACATAGGACAGAGGTTGAGTCAACTTTAATCCATGTCAACTGGCTGCAAGTGTGATTTAGTTATTGCCAACACCTGTTAGGTGCCACAGGTAAGTTACAGGTGCTGTTCTTTACACAAATTAGAGAAGCATCACATGATTTTTCAAACAGTGCCAATACTTTTGTCCACCCCCATTTTTATGTTTGGTGAGGAATTATATCCAATTTGGCTTTAGGACAATTTTTTGTGTGTTTTTTTCATTTAAGATAAATTAAATGAAGATAATGTTAAGGACTGGCGGAACGCACCAAGTATAGAAGATATGAAACTAGGTGCGTTCGCAGTCCGAGGTCCACCGTGCAGGTAAAAACCCTGCTGCTAGTAAGACGGACTATATGGCGGTACTATAAGTATACACGCACGGGTTAACTTCACCCTGCGTGAAGGAAGCGATCCTGTTGAGTCACAGGACCGCGGTACCGCACATAGAACGCGAGCAAGAAGTCAGCGAACACAACCCCAACACAGGATTGAAGTCCGATTAGACCACTTGCTGGCACAACACCGCAACTGGGTGTGTAAGAAAACTATAAAAATAGTATATAAAGGCACGAGAGTGCATGCAGTGCCGCACTGACGGACAACACTAACCACCCAGGCTTGGGTAAGGAAAGCGCAGAGGAAGCGCACGGCGCCGTACAGGCGGTCACAGCAACTAGACGCTGTTATGTGTGTAACGTGCTGTTGGATAAGTCGGGCGCTAGATAGCAAACATACACCTTCCGCGAACAGTCATCCAATAGGGAGGGTATTTTAAAGAGCGACTCTCACTCACAACACACACACATATTATCAAGACAATACTAGCGCATGGCCGTGCGGTCATGCGCAGTTTATATAGTTGCAGCACAGGAAACAGCTACAGAAGTTTTGCCCTTTCAGGACCTGCCAAAAGGACCAATGGGATGTGCTGCAGTACCTGAGCATGTGACCCTCGATCTCCAACGGGAGATCTTGCCCTGGGCATGCTCAGTGTGTGCAAATAAGGACTTAGTCCCAGGGAAGCCCGCTCGCCGCAGATCAGTGCAGGGTACAACAGGAGAGCCGGAAAAGGCAGCAGTAACCCTTTGCACAGAATCAGTCCCAGCGAGACGCTGGGAGCGACGCCTCTGCTGAGCAGAGCCCACTGCGGCCGAAGCAGAATGGGAGACCGCAGCAGACACGGATCGAGATTCCCCCTGTGCAGCAGAGGAAACTCGACTCCTAACAGATAATAATACCAAATAATTTGTGTTTGCAATCATTTTTAGGAAGAAAATGAGTATAATCTGACAGAATTGCAGGGGTGTCAATACTTTTGGCCATGACTGTATATATATATATATATATATATATATATATATATATATATATATATATATATATATATATATATCTACCTATTCTACGTGTAGACATTTATTCTATCTACTAGATGGTGGCCCGATTCTAACGCATCGGGCATTCTAGAATATGCATGTCCATGTAGTATATTGCCCAGCTACGTAGTATATTGCCCAGCCACGTAGTATATTGCCCAGACACATAGTATATTGCCCAGCCACGTAGTATATTGTCCAGCCACGTAGTATACAGCACAGAGCCATGTAGTATATTGCCCAGCGACATAGTATATTGCCCAGTGATGTAGTATATTGCCCAGCCACGTAGTATATAGCCCAGCCACATAGTATATTGCCCAGCCACATAGTATATTGTCCAGCCATGTAGTATATTGCCCAGTGACGTAGTATATTGCCCAGTTACGTAGTATACAGCACAGAGCCACGTAGTATATTGCCCAGTGACGTAGTATACAGCACAGAGCCACGTAGTATATTGCACAGCGTCGTAGTGTACAGCACAGAGCTACATTGTATATTGGCCAGTCACGTAGTATACAGCACAGAGCCACATAGTATATTGCACAGCGACGTAGTATATTGCCCAACCGCGTAGTATATTGCACAGCAACGTAGTATATTGCCTAGCAATGCCCAGTTATGTAGTATACAGCACAGAGCCACGTAGTATATTGCCCAGTTACGTAGTATATTGCCCAGTTACGTAGTATATTGCCCAGTTACGTAGTATATTGCCCAGTGAAGTAGTATATTGCCCAGTTACATAGTATACAGCATAGAGCCATGTAGTATATTGCCCAGTGATGTAGTATACAGCACAGAGCCACGTAGTATATTGCGCAGTTACGTAGTATATTGCCCAGTGACTTAGTATATTGCCCAGCTACGTAGTAAATTACCCAGCCACGTATGTCACAGGTTAAAAAATAATGCTCACCTAACGATCCGAGGGCCCCTAGTAGTTTAACATACTCACCATTCTGGTCGTTGCTCCTCAGCGTCCCGTCTTTCCGCCTCCTGGGATCCAACGGCGCTGTGCCGATGGGCGCGCGGCTGCCGCCATCTTGTGTTCCCAGGATGCATTGCGAAATTACCCAGATGACTTGGCGGTCTCGTGAGACCGCTAGGTCTTCTGGGTAATTTCGCAATGCATCGCTGGGAAAGGAAGATGGCAGCAAGCGCCTCAGGAGACAACGGAAGGTGAGTATAGCAGTTTTTTGTTTTTTTACTATTTTTAACATTACTTTTTTTACTATTAATGCTGTATTGGCAGCATCAATAGTAAAAGGTTGGGGACACACATGGTTAATAGCAGCGGTAACGAAGTGCGCTACCCGCGGCATAACGCGGTCCGTTATCACCGGCATTAACCCTGTGTTAGCGGTGACCGGAGGCGAGTATGGAGCGGGCGCCGGGGACAGTGACTGCGGGAAGCATGGAGCAGAGCGCCGGGGACGCTGCGGGGAGTATGGAGCGGAGTGCCAGGGACACTGCGGGGAGTATATAGCGGAGCGCCGGGGACACTGCGGGGAGTATATAGCGGAGCGCCGGGGACACTGCGGGGAGTATATAGCGGAGCACCGGAGACACTGTGGGGAGTATATAGCGGAGCGCCGGGGAAACTGCAGGGAGTATATAGTGGAGCACCGGGGACACTGCGGGGATTATATAGCGGAGCGCCGGGGACACTGCGGGGAGCATGGAGCGGGCGCTGGCCATTGACTGCGGGGAGTAAGGAGCAGCCATTTTCTTCCGGACTGTGCCCGTCGCTGATTGGTTGTGGCTGTTTTGCGGCGACCAATCAGCGACTTGGATTTTCATGATAGACAGAGGCCACGACCAATGAATATCCGTGACAGACAGAAGGACAGACGGAAGTACCCCTTAGACAATTATGTATATAGATTCTATTCTAACCTGTCAGTGTGGTTTTACTGTGTACCGCACTGAATTACTGGCTTTTCTATAGAACACCGGTGCGTATTTCTCGCAAGTCACACGCATGGTCCGTCTGTATTCCGTATTTTTCTCACCCCCATAGACTTTCATTGGTGGATTTTTTGGGAAATACGCTGACAAAACGCAGCATGCCGCGATTTTCTCAGCCCGTAAAATAAAGGCCGAGAAATATATGGCTGATAGAAGCTGCCCCATAGAGAAACATTGGTCCGTGTGCAATGCGTTGTTTTTGCACATCTTGCTTGTCCGTATTCCTCTCTAGTGTGACCCTGGCCTCACTCTAGTTATATACAGCACTATTTTGTAGACCCCCCAAAAATACAGGCCACATATTTGGCAGTGTGGTATTTCCGTGACAGGCCTCATATATCTGTGTGCTCAAAGTTTGGGCATTTTAGTCCAGTATTCAAGTACTTTTCCTGTCTGTTACTCTCATTATATACAGCACAATTTTGAATTTAAAAATATACAGGCCACATATTTGGCATTGTGGTATTTCCATGACAGGCCTCATATATCTGCGTGCTCCAAGTTTGGGCATTTTAGGCCGGTATTCCAGTTGTTTTCCTGTCAGTTACTCTACTTATATACAGCACTATTTTGCATAGAAAAAAATAAAAAATACAGGCCACATATTTGGCAGTGTGGTATCGCTGTCAAACGTCTGATGTATTTGTGGCCAACAAATTGTGGAAATTGAGGCCTACATTCTGCTGTATTTGCTGTCTGTTACCCTAGTTTGGTACACTATTTTAGTTTAAAAAATTAAAAAATACAGGCTACATATCAAACTGTGTGGTAAAAATACTTCTGTTTCAAGTTGTTATGGCGGCTTCATGAATGTCTTAAATGCTCCAACTACTACTGCCACCATCATCTTCTTCTGCCTAGAGGCAGTCACTGCGCACAAAGAAAAGTCTGAGGAGCAGAGTGTGAACGCTTGGGCGGTGTTGTACTCTGTTTCTGGATTGCAAAGGCAAAATCTTCTAGATTAAATCATGACTGGAAGAGCCAGAGCAAGAGCATGTGGAACAGCACGTTGCCAGGACTCACAACTACTGAAGCCTGCTGTTCCTGGTCCGTATTCTGACAATACATCACCTACTAATACTGAACTGGTTGGATAAGGAGGTCAAAAAGGAGCCCCTGCATTTTCTATAACAGAAGCTAGATATTTAGACATTTCAGCTGTATTTCAAGAGCTATCAATTGGTGGTCATAGATGTGACCTGTACACCACCACTGGAGCTGCCGCCTCACCCCCATCTGAGCTGCCACACCCCCGACTTTCTGTCTCTTCACCATTATCATATAGAATGTAAGTCCACAAGGATAGGGTCCTCTCCCCTCTGTACCAATCTGTCATTGTAAATTTTTTTTACTGTAAATGATATCTATTACATTTTATGTAACCCCTTCTCATGTACAGCACCATGGAATAAATGGCGCTATATATATAAATCATAATAATAATACTATATGGGTGTTTCCACTAGACAATCCATCCAACATGTTATTGAATCAAAATATTGTTTTCCTGACAACTCTGTTCAGCTGTGCACAAACTGTGTCAAATTGGTAGCTAGACCCTAGTGGGTCTTGTCACAGAGTCATGTTGACTACAGTCCACAGATGTTATCTAGATCCCTAATCTCACCTCTACTTTGCCAGCATGATGAATTAATAGTAAAAGCCTGTGGTATTGATGGAGCTGTAGTTTTCTTGCCAAAGAAACTCAATAAGATCAATGAGGTGGTTAGCCGCACACGGAATGGAGAAATAGCAAAGATGACAATTACTTTCACATTTGAGTTAACACACACTTCACCAACTTGTTTTCACTTTTACAGCATTATATTCTGAAGCCTTGAAGAAAAAGATGAATATATTGTGAAGCAAATAGGTATGAATAATTATCACCTAAATGATGTAACATAAGTCAGAACATACACAACCTATCTGTCGTGAAATGATTTACCTCCAAAATTTGAAGTATGAGTATCGGGTCATCTTGTGGATTGATATGAGCCACAAAGTCCTTCAAAGTGAAACTGTTCTGGATGTAATGTACAATTTTATCTAGAAAATTAGAAGAATATGCCTTCTATGATGCTTGCTTTAAAGAACTGATTTGTCAGATATGTACGGACTCAGGATGACCGGGCTGCGGGCACCTGTGCTGTGCCGGGTCCAAAACTGTCAAGGCTGTGTCCCCTGTTTCCCGTGGGAAGGAATAGGGGAATGGCCAGGCCCCATTACCCAAGAAGAGGGGCGTGTTTAGACAGGGAACCTGGCTGTAAGCTGAGGGAAAAAAATAAAAAGCAGGAGTGAGTCCCCAGCTGTCAACGTGTGAGCAGCAAGGGGGGCAGTGCACTATGCACCTGTGCTTCGACCAACTGCAACAGACAGACCCAGTGACAGGGGGGCCATCTTAAGAGAAAGTGGGCACAACAGCAGAGATTTTTGGCGTGGACAATTTGCGCATAGGAGGCTAAGCAGTATGCTCCGTCCTCAGAGCACTGGCGCTGCAAAGGACTGTTCCCAATTGCTCCTGCCAATAAAAGCAGTACTGCCAGAAAGCGAGGAGCCATGTGCCCAGTGACTGCCAGAGAGAGGCACCGTGCGCTCCATGACCGTGAGTGCAGCACATGTGTGCAGGAGAGAGAGAGCCAGTTCATGCTCTGTGTTCAGCTTTGCTAAACAATGATTAAAGGCCACAGAGGAATGACAGAGGACATTGGCATGGTCAGCAAGGTACACCCTCAGCATTTTCCCAAACTTTGCACTCCTTGTGAGAGTCCCCCACACCTCAGGGCAAGGGAGATGGGAGGGTCTGAGAAAACTCTCCCCAAACTTTGCCAGGCTTCCACTGCCTCTGATGGATTGGAGTTGTGTCTCTCTCACTTGTACTCCTTGCTTGACCAACGAACTGTGACTTCTTCTACCAGCATTTTCAGATGGGAATTTTTTTAATAATTCAGCAAGAAGGCCCCTATGGTCCTCCAACATTGTAGTACACCTGTCTGCCTCTGGAATAAGAGATATAAATTTCTCCTTGTAGCGTGGGTCTAGAAGTGTCACCAATCAGTTTTGCCTGTCATCCAAAATTTTGAGAACGCGAGGGTGACGGGAAAGGCAGGGTAACATAAACTCAGCCATGCGTGCAAGACTGCTATCAGTCGATTCTTCTGTGTCCTCACCAAGAGGACAACTGACCATGGTCTCCTCTTCCTCTTGTCCTCAGGCCTCCACGACTTTCGACACACCTCAGAAATATTTTTGTAAATACATCACTGTAAATATATTCCCCTGTAGTTTTTATCTCCCCCACCTCACTGTAGATTGTAAGTTGTCACGAGCAGGATCTTTTTTGGGTTTAATTATTGTTTTCATTGTTACTTAGTGCAGATTGTAAGCTGTCATGAGCAGGGTTGTTTTATTTCTGTTTAATTATTGTATTATTATTATCTTTGCTAGTTAGGACTGTTGTGTTTGAAACTGTAAATATGTTGACGCTATATAAATAACTATAAATATTAATACTAGAACACAGAGAAGCAGGATGGAGATGTTAATTATGGCATTATTGCCGCTCACCATCTTGGTGAATTCCACTAAGTTTTGGAGGATGGCACATATGTCTGACATCCATGTCCACTCCTGAGATCTTATGTGTGAAGTCAGAGCTGAATACCGACGGCCTTGTTGATGCTGATAGTCAACAACTGCCCTCATCTGCTCACAAATCCTTTCCAAAATATGCAGTGTAGAGTTCCAATACATGGGGGGACATTACAGACAGAAGCTGCAAGCACTGCAGAAGCACAGCAAGAGAAGATGAAGCTCTAGCTGACTTTCTAAAATGGGTATGCAGAGCCTCATACTTTTCCTAGCAGATCTGGCACCTCCATGTCGCTTTTCAGAAAACTTTGAACAATGAGATTAAGCACATGGGCCAGGCATAGCACGTGTGTGAGCTCGCCTCGACACAGAGCAGCCACCAGGTTCCAGCAATTTTCACACATGACCATGCCTGGCTGTAGGTTCAGCGGTGTCAACCACACATCTGCCTTCTCTTTCAGAGCTGTCCAGTGTCCACAAGTCTTCATCATTGTGTGGTTTGTCACCTAAGCATATTAGCTTCAGCACAACCTGTTGCCGCTTGGCTGAGGCAGTGCTGCAGTGCTTCCAGCTTGGGACTGATGTGTTACTTTTGGAGATGGAGGCTGAAGAGGACGCAAAGGAGGAGAAGGTGCAGGAGCTGTAGACTGTGGGGGCTACCCAGATTGATGTAGGGCCCGCAATACTCGGGGTTGGGAAGACGTGCACCACCCCAAGGTCGGACTGGGTCCCGGCTTCCACTATGTTAACCCATTGTGCCGTTAGTGAGATGTACCATCCCTGACCACAAGCACTTGTACACGTGTCTGAGGTTAGGTGGACTTTCCCAATAAAGCATTGTGGAGGACACAGGTAATGTTGTGGGACACGTGCCTGTGTAATGCCGGGATGGCACACTGGTACAAATAGTCCTGCATGTTCAGGGCCTTGGGGTGATCCTCGAATCTGCCCTCTCTTTAAAGGCACATATTGAAGCCCTTGCCTCCTCCTGCCCACTACAACTCAAAAACATTTCCTGGATCAGAACATTCCAAGAAACTGCAAAAATGTTTGTGCAGGCCCTCATGATCTCCCGCCTCCACTATTGCAACCTTCTACTCTCTGGCCTCCCCTCTAGCACTCTTGCACCACTCCAATCTAGCCTAAAGTTTGTTGCCTGAGTAATCCAACTGTCCCTCTGTTACTCCCCAAGCTATCCTTTCTGCTAGGCCCTTCACTGCCTTCCAGTTTCCTAGAGGCTACAGTTCAAAACTCTAAGGCTATGTGCACACTTTGCAGGTTTGACTGTGGAATTTTCTGTGCAGATTTTGCATTTCTTGACAGAAAACGCAGGTCAGAATCTGCGCCTTTTTTTGGTATGTGCACACGTTGCAGATTTTTGTGCAGATTTCTTCCTTTTTTTACCCCTGCAGATTTCTATTATGGAATGGGTGCAGAAACGCAGCAGATCTGCACAAAAGAAGTGACATGGTCCTTTTTTGAATCTGCTGCGTTTTCCGTGCAGATTTTTTTGCACCATCAGCACAGTATTTTTTTTTGCCATTGATTTACCTTGTGCTGTAAATCACTTGCAGATTTGAAGCGTTTCTGCGTGGAAAAAAAAGCTGCAGATCTGCAGGAAATCCGGAACGTGTGCACATACCCTTACTATGACTTACAAAGCCTTCCACAACCTGTCTCCATACATATGTAACATGGTCTCCCAATGTCTGACTGGGTCATGGCTTCCTGTACGTTAACCCAGTGTGCCCTCAGCGAGATGTACTGTCCCTGCCCACAAGCACTTGTCCACATGTCCGTGGTTAGGTGCACTGTAGCAGCATTGTTGAGGGACTGGGTAATGTTGTGGGACATGTGCTTGCTTGTGTAATGTCATGACGGCAGGCTGGGAAAAATTGTGGCGGCTGGGTAACGACTACCTTGTGATGGTCACCGCCATCATGTTGTGGAAAGCTTATGTCTCTTATGGGCCTAAACTGCAACATTTCGAGCACAAGCAGATGAGAAATGTGTCAATTCAGTACTGTGACGTTGGCTGCATATTTCCGCTTGCGTTCCAAGGACTGGGGTATGGAAAACTGAATGCTGCGCTGGGGCAAGGGCGTGGACGTGTTTGTTGATGGTGCTAGTTGAGTTTGTGTGCAACTGCAGATGCAGGGCATGAGGCACCTTTGCATGCACCATGAACATAAGTTTGGCTTGCATGCACAACATCAGAAGAAGCAGTGATATCACCCACAGACACTGTTCATGGGTGCTTTGCTGCCATGTGCCTGATCATGCTTGTGTTGGTTAGGATGGGAGTTTTGCTACCCCTGCTGATGCAGGCAAGGCCTTTTTGGGGTTATCGGCAGAGTCTTTAAAAAACGAGCAGGCAGTTTCTCCCTCTCCCACACCACCTCCTCACCTCGACCCTGGTCTTTTGGTGTTCCAAAATGCTCAGATCTAGGACCCGTACTCTTCTCCATCTACACCTTCAACCTTGGACAGCTGATGTAATGACACGGTTTGCAATATCATAAGTACACCGATGATCCGCAGATCTATCTATCTGTACCTGACTTCACCTCCTTACTGACCAAAATCACACATCTTCCCTCTATTTCATCATTCTTTTCTGCTCGCATTCAAAAAGTGGACATGGACAAAACAGAATACATCATCTTTCAACCATCTCACACTAAATAGACATGAGAGCTGTGTATGCATCATTCGGTACCACTTTAGTAAGAGGGAAAGTTTGCCTGTACCTCTCGTGAAAGGGGTATTGAAGTGCGTTGTAATTCTTGGCAGCCCAGCCACTCACTGCATAGGCAATAACAGCATAGGAGACCCACTGTTTAATAATGGCCCTTTAAGAATATTAATGCCACCTGATGCCCCTCTAAAAATAGGCTTTGTGATTTTTAAGAGTCCCTCCTTCATAAATGAAACAAGATGTGTCTCCTTTTGTGTCACACACCACATGGACAGCTAGGGTTGTTAAATGTTACAATGACATTTCCTAGTGAATGCATTTGTATTGGTTGAAAGCAATATTAAAGTTGAAAAATGCATCAAAAACGCAGTGTGTGAACATAGCCCAAGTGGTGAAGGAACATTTTGGTCTGGGGTTAATGATTTTGCCTTAAAATATTTCCCAGCAAAATCCATTTTGGTTTTGTTTTTGTATGTTTTTTAGTGCACCTGTAAAAATGGAGTGAAATTTTGACAACATTGCTTACAGCTGTGACCTTATAAGGACTCCCGGGGGGATTGTGGTAAAAATACTTGGGTTTGATGTAGACTTACATTGGGCTTGTTGCTTGGGTCGAGTACTCGAGTATTCCAATTTTCTCAACCCGAGCAACGAGTACCCGAGCATTTCAGTGCTCACTCATCACTATTGATATACTTCCTGCTTGCTGCTGGCAAGCGCAGGTGATTTTTTCTACTTGCATTTCTCTGTTGAGGCTTGGAGCAATAGCAGTTGGCTATTGTCCTTTTTGGAGTTTGCAGGACGTTGGTATTTCTCTCTGAGTCTTCTCAAGCTAAGTGTTCCCTTGTTTCGTTTGTTTCTCAGTTGTCTTTAGTAGTAGTGAGGATTGACTAATGCTCATCCTGTCCTCCCCGATGCAGGGCTTATCAACAGGGTCAGGCAGGGATTAGGCATCCTGCTCAGCGATAGGTGCGGAACCTATACAGGGACAATAGTACAGACAGGACGACACTAGATCTGTCTAGGGGTCTCCACTCCTCTCTTCCCTAGTGTTGGGTCCTCCTTCCCCTTATCACTTTGGTTGCACTTAGTCTGTCCTACACTGAGCGTGACAGTAAAACAGTATGGCAATACTTTATTGAACCACAAACAGACAATAACACATAGAACTGTCCAGCAAAATACCCAAGAGCATGCAAAATTACAGAATCTGACCCTTCCACTGACTTGCCACGATTAAAGCAGCTGTGACTTCCAGGACCGACTACCCCCACCTATGGCATGCACAGAGAGGAGGTAATGGCAAGCTTAGAAACTAACAGTCCATTGAGGTACAAGGCCAGGTGACTGGAGGTTCCCAACTTGGCTTCTCCAAATATCTCCATAAAGCCAGGTGACCAATGGGTCCCAATCCTGGCTTTCCCGAAATGTATCCATGGAGCTCAATTGACCAGTGAATCGAAATTCTGGCTTTTCCAAACTATCGATGGGTTCAGTGATGGTCAGTGGAGCAGATCTGTATTCTTTCAGCCAGAGCCATAGTCTCCTAAGCTGGTATCCTGTAGAATGTCAAATCTATGTCCCTCATGATGAAGCCATGATGTCCTGGCTGCTGTCCTGTAGAGTGTCACTGGCTCTAGTTTTGTAAAAGAGTCTCTGTTTTTTTCGATCTCTTGGTACAGAGGCATATGCCTTTATATAGTTCCCAACTATTGTCCTTCAAGCCATCATTCAAATGTCAAGAGGAAGGTGTGATGAGATTAACTTGCATTTTTTGAGTATTTAATCAATTTGCATAGTTTTTACTCCTCTGTTTTGCAAGTCAACAAGCCACACGGTCCCACACAATGGTCAATCAACATATTATCAAACATCTATTGTTCAATTACCCTATGTCACTATTAAAGATAACACTTAATGTGCTTGCAGTAAATGGAAACTCCAGAGTCACATTCAGGATAGTACAAACAATAGTCTGTGTTTCTTCACAAACCAAAGAAAGACACAATTTCAAAAGTCAACATAAAGATAATGACATATGTTTCCTGGCCTTCTGAATTTATTTTGCATGCACAGAAGCTGTACGCAGCTGATCACTGCTGGGTGTTCAGCTGACATCTGGCACTCACTGCCAGAAGAGGTGCCCGCACCATTTCCAGCAATTCAACCCTCTAAATGCTGCTATCGATATCGATTGCAGCATTTAGAAGGCAGCACACATATTTAGTATTGTTAAAACTTTCCCACTAGATAACCCCTTCCAGTAAGCAGAGAAAAAAAATGAACGAGGCAAAAACTGTACTTTTTCATCATGCATCCAAACAAAAAGTGGAATAAAACGTGATCAAAAAGACAAATATAAATAAAAAAGGTATAGCTGAAAATGTCATCTTGTCCAGCAGGAAAAAAGCCACCGATCAGCTCAGTCAGTGGAAAAATAAAAACTTATAGGTCTCAGAATAAAGCGATGCAAAAAGAATTATTTTTTCTATAAAATAGTTTTTATTGTGTAAAAACATAAATATAAAAAAAATATATAAATGAGGTATCACTGTAATAGTACTGATCCGAAGTATAATGCTGCTTTATCAATTTTACCACACTGTGAATGGCATAAAAAAACACAAAACAATTCTGGAATTACTGTTTGTTAGGACTAGTGGAACACACCGAGTAAATATAGATGTTTTTATTGTTATTGGTGCGTTCGCAGCCTGGGGTCCACCGTGCAGGAGAACCTGCTGCTAGCAAACGGCGGCACTATATGGCGGTATGGACTAACTCAGTTAATTCACCGAGTAGCCATGAAAGCAAAGCACTGTGCCCTGTTAGACTTCACAGAGGCACAGGCTAACTGCCCAAACAGAGAGCCGTCAGTGGTCACGCATGCACACAAAACTCCTCGCCGGAGGTGCCAGCATTCTAGGGGCTTATTTCAGCCAGGTCCCTGAATACATACACACAAAAACTCCTCGCCGGAGGTGCCAGCATTCTAGGGGCTTATTTCAGCTGGGTCCCTGAACACACTCTTACGTGACCACACTGGCACAAAGCACATAACATGGAACAATACTAGCGCATGGCTATGCGGCCATGCGAGTCCTAAATAGGTGCAGCACGTGCAGGACCTTACTAGAAGGACCAATGAGAGGCTACCACAAAGCCAGAGCACCTATAGGACCTTCCTGAAAGGACCAATGGACTTAGCTGCAGTATCTGACCATGTGACCCTCGATCTCCACTGAGAGATCTTACTCTGGGCATGCTCAGAATGAGAAAAGCATGACCTAGTCCCAGAAGCATCTGCTCGCCGCTGCCCAGCACTGGCTTCAATGGCAGAAGCAGGAAAAGCAGCAGTAACTCTTTGTACAGAGTGGGACTAAGCAAGACGCTGGGACTGACATCTCCGCTGAGCAGGCTCCACTGCGGCAGGAGAAGAATGGGAGACCGCAGCGGAGATGGCCCGAGATTCCCCCTGTGCAGAGGCGGGAACTTGTCCTCTAACACTGTTTTTTGTTAATTCTGCCTCCCAAAAATCGGAGTAGAAAGCGATAAAAAAAATCATGTGGTTCAAATGGTACCAATAAATATGCCAGCTTGTCCCACAAATAATAAGCCCTCACATTACTATGCTGACAGAAAAATTGAAAAATTATTGCTCTCAAAAGATGGCAATATAAAAATTAGTTATGGAAAAAAAAGCATCTTTTAGTGTGTGACAGCAGCCAAACATAAAAAGGTATATATCTCGTATCACTGTAATACACTGTAATTACATCGATCCAAAGAATAAAGTTGTCTAATCTCTTATGGGACAGAATAAAAAAATAAGTAAAACCAATTCTTCACCTGCTGTTAATTTGTTTATTCTGCCTCCCAAAGATCAAAGTATGGTCCAGCTCACATTTATCCTGCGACCTACACTGAGCGCTTACACCATGATTTCCTTGCAAATCTCTGAAATATGTGATTCAGAAGGAACCCCCGACAGAAGATTCCCTATAATGAGGCAAATTGAGGCACTTTAGATGCCATCTGGCCTATGATCCAGTGGTGTCCATCTTTATGGGCGTGCATAAAAGAGCCGTCAGCCAGAATTTTGTGCACCTCTAAAAAGATGGATACTGCTGAAGAGAGGCTAGACGGAGTTCAGAGTAACTTACCCTTCTCATTCTAGTGATTGCATACCTCTGGAGTTTAATCTGAATCATGTCATTTGGAGATTTAGATGGAAAGCCTAATATAAGTGCATGGCGTAGAGAGGGATAAATGTAATAAGAAACATTATGTAAAATGTTCCCAGTAGAAGCGTCAACTCAAACCACAAAAAAAGCGAGCTTCCACGTTACTAGTAGTAAAAAGGCTCTGGAAAAGCGTGAAGACTCCTTGCCACCCCAAAAAAATCCAGCAAATTCTGCATTCCCAAATCCAAATGCACCATCCCTTCTGAGCCCCACAGTGTGACTAAACCACATTTAACGTACACATGTTTGGCATTTCGGTAGTGATGAGAGGCTCCTTAATTTACTGGTGCATGTATCTAGATGCACAAGCTGGGCATAACATACTGGGCATAACATACTGGGCAATGCAACACTCTAAGCACTACAATAGCAGAATTGTAATTTTCACTCAGCAATAGGGTTGAGCGACTTTTACTTTTATACGATCGGGTCGGGTTTCACGAAACCCGACTTTTTCAAAAGTCGGGTCGAGTGAAATCGGCCGATCCTATAAAAAAGTCGGGGTCGGGGTCGGCCGAAACACGAAACCCAATGCAGTGCATTGGGTTTCCAATGGTTCCCAGGGTCTGAAGGAGAGGAAACTCTCCTTCAGGCCCTGGGATCCATATTTAAGTGTAAAATAAAGAATTAAAATAAAAAATATTGCTATACTTACCCTCTGACGCGCCGTGGTACTAACCGGCAGCCTTTCTTCCTTAGAATCAGCGCGTGAAGGACCTTAGATGACGTTGCGGCTTGTGATTGGTCATGCGACTGCCCATGTGACCGCTCACGCGACCAATCACAAGCCGCGATGTCACCGAAGGTCCTTCAAGCGCTGATTCTTAGGAAGGAAAGCTACCGGAAAGAAGCAGGGCGCGTCCGAGGGTGAGTATATTCCTATTAGGTATATACTCACCCTCGGACGCACCCTGCTTCTTTCCGGCAGCCTTCGTTCCTAAGAATCAGCGCTTGAAGGACCTTCGGTGACGTCGCGGCTTGTGATTGGTCGCGTGAGCGGTCACATGGGCGGTCGCGCGACAAATCACAAGCCGCGACGTCATCTAAGGTCATTCACGCGCTGATTCTAAGGAAGGAAGGCTGCCGGTTAGTACCAGGGCGCGTCAGAGGGTAAGTATAGCAATATTTTTTATTTTAATTCTTTATTTTACACTTAAATATGGATTCTGATACCGATTTCCGATATTGCAAACATATCGGAACTCTGTATCGGAATTCCGATACCAGATTCAGAAGATCGCCGACCTCATGGCCGACCCCACACAGGGGTCGGGTCGGGTTTCATGAAACCCGACTTTGCCAAAAGTTGGCGACTTCTGAAAATGGCCGACCCGTTTCGCTCAACCCTACTCAGCAACATCAATTGCTTCTTGTTTCCAAAAAAACACTGATAGAGTCAAAATCATCACTACATTTGTACAAAATTCCCAAAGTGGTAAAATTTCTAAAATGCGGTCACTTGAGGGGGGAGGGATTCTGCTCTTCTAACACTTAGGGGTTTTGCATATAGAGTGTGCAAACTAATCTATGAAAATTTGCACTCCAGGAAGCAAATAGCGCAACTGGAGGCAAATATCTATCCGTCCATACCGAGTCACGCCGTGTGGCTTAGCAGTACTGTACAGCCACATATAGGGTATTTCCACATTTAGCAGAAGTTGTGGAACAAGTTTTGGTGCCATTTTTACCCATTTCCCCTTGTGAAAATGTAACATCTGGGGCTAAAACTATTTTTGTGGTGAAAATGTAACACTGGTCAACACAAAAAAATCATCAGCAAACGTAATATGTCTGTTTTATGGCGTTTGATTTGCTGATTCCAAAAATATGCTTAGTTTTTTTCTATGATAAAGTTTCTGAGATAGAAGTATTTTGCTATTACGTTATTTCTGCATTTTCAATGTATCTGTTTTTTCCTATATTATTCCCATTTCTTTGCTTTTCTTACTTAATTGTGAATTTTCTTACAGGGACAACATCAGAAAAGATTTTAGTGAGTTTTATGGGAAAGAGTATTGACAGTGCAATCAACCAATGACTGTTTCTCGGAAAGTCACATGTTATGGGGAGGAGCTAACTGTTATGAGGCGGTAAGATTTGAGTCAGTCAGAAAAGGATGGTGATAGCAGCAAGGACAGGTATGTGAGACTCTGGCAGGAGACAGGCCTATACAAGGATCTGAACCCTGCCACAAGGAGATAGAAGGGAAGGCAGCGGACAGCCGCCATTGTGAGAGGATTTTCACTGCATTTCTGGGAGTGCAAGTCGCCTCAAAGGGAAGAAAACAGCTCAGCCACTGAGGTGAAACTGAGTGAGGGTCTCCACAGAGAGAGAACCTGGAAGCAGCCAATATCACACAGAGAAACTGCCTGTCTGCAAACGTTCATCTGTAAGGAATAGGCTGACCCGTTTACCTCACAACCATATATAGTTATCTACCAGATTACCTCCAGTAAAATCAATTCTAAATAGAAGCTGCCTGATTCATCTCTGGGGAAAATCTACATATAGTCGGTCGGCTCATCAAATTTTTTTTTTAGTTTGTCACCACCATTGAACTGAACTTACTCTACTGTTTGATCTGATTTAAAAGAGAAAAATGCCCCCACAATGTAACAATCAACTGAACAGATTCTGCTGTGTGTGTGGTTCTTTTACACCAAAAGGCCAAGTATGTTCAATTACTCATTACTCATGATATTAAAAAGATGTACCAGATGTACTTTCAGTGTCCACTTGGTGAAAAAGACAAAAGCTGGGCCCCCCCATGTGATATGCTCAATGATCTTCGTGACTCGTTGAATATGAGGAAAGTGGATATGCCATTTGCTGTTCCCATGATTTGAAGAGAACCCTAAAATGTTGGCTACTTTTGTTTTGTCAAACTGAATGCCTTTTCTGCAAAGAACAAATATAAGATTCATTATCCTGAACTTGAATTTGTGATTAGGCCAGTTCCACATGATGATACCCTGCCAGTTCCTTTACCATCATTGTCTGGATTGGATGAAAGTGAAGTAGAATATGAAGACCTCAAGTCAAGATGAATATGTACCTGATGGAGCAGCCGAGCAGCCAGAATGCTTTACTCAACATGAATTAAATGATCTCATCAGAGACCTTTCATTGTCAAAAGATAAAGCTGAACTTCTTGCATCTACGTTGAAACAGAAGAATCTTCTTCAGGATGTGGTCAAAGTGTGTTATTACCGAAACATAAGTAACACTTTAACATAATTTTTTACAGTTGATGGACCAGTGGTGTACTGTAACATTGTGAATGGCCTCTTTGAAGAACTGAATCAAGAGTATTTTGTTGCAGATTGGCGATTGTTTATTGACTCATCCCAGAGAAGTTTGAAAGCAGTATTACTTCACAATGGAAATATGAAACCATCAATCCATATTGCTCACTCATGTGATCTAAAGGAATGTTATGAAAATCTGTCAGTTGTTATGCTATGCAATATAAGCATCATCAATGGAATATCTGTGGAGATTTGAAAGTGATTGGTCTGCTAATGGGAATGCAAGGAAGTTTCACAAAATATTTTTGCTTCTTGTGTTTATGGGACAGTAGAAATACAGTAGAACATTATGCTCGTCGTGATTGGGGATAGAGAAACATTTATGATCCAGGAAGAGACAATGTTCAGCATAATCCTTTAGTTGCTCCAACAAAAAACTTTGTGAAAGCCATTATGGCAAAGACAAATTCACAAGGGTTCCAGTACATTTCACAGAAATTTTCCAGCATTTCACCAGCAAAACTGAAGGAAGGGGTATTTGTTGGACCTCAGAGCAGAGAGCTTATGCTAGATGATGTGTTTGAAGGAACTCTAAGTGATAAGGAATTGCGATCTTGGAAAACCTTCAAGTGGATCTGTGAAAACTTTTTAGAAAAACAAAAATCTCCAGGATATGTTGAAGGTGTTGAGGAACTGCTAAATGCATACCAGTGTCTTGGATATCGCATGTCTCTGAAAATGCACTTTTTGCAGTCACATTTAGATTTATTCCCTGAAAATCTTGGAGATGTAAGCGATGAACAAGGCGAGCGGTTTCACCAGGTCATGAAAGTAATGGAACACCACTACCAAGGTTTTTGGAATTACTCAATGATGTCAAATAACTGTTGGATGTTATATAGGGACAACCCAGAAAAATCGTATCAATGACAGTCTAATGTCAAGCACTTTTAATTTCTGCTCATATTTTGGTTTCTATTTTGCATGTGAAATTATTTTGATTAAATAAAAGCTGTTTTGTAAGGTGAAGCATTTTTTTTCTGATATGTAGATTACTGTTTCCTTAATGTTGCCAGTATATTACCTATACCTTATATGATGCTGCTCCATGGAAACTATACGTGCTACAGAAAAACTATATACATTTTAAAATCAGGACAAAAATATGATGTAGAAAAGTACAAAGTCACCTGTGATGATTACAAAACATATTTTTTGTAGACCTGTGTAATTATTTTTTCCTTCACTGGCCAATGGTATAAAATTCTGACACACACCCGTGGCATCATTATGATCACTGCACCCTTAGATTAATTCATTGAGAGGCATAATTTGTAAAATGGAGTCTCATATGGGGGTTGTGCTGTTCTGACACCTCAGTGACTCTCTCAGTGGGTCATGGTGCCCGCAAAACATAACAGTAAAATTTGCACTAAATTATGGTGCTCCTCCCCGATGAGCTTTGCACCGTGCCTCAAAAGTAGTTCCCAATTACATGTAGGGTATTTTCGTACTCAGAAGAAATTGCACAATAAACTGAGAGGTTGATTTTTTTTATTAGCCCTTATATAAAAATTAAACATGTGGGGCCAAAAAAAAATTTTAGTGGTAAAGATTTAGCTATTCTTTCTTCACTGCCAAAGAGTATACATTTCTGTGAGGCACATATGGTATCGACATGCTCACTGCACACCTAGTTTGTAAAATGATACCACTCATGGGAATTTCTGCTCTTCTGGCACCTCAGGGTCTCTGCTACAAACATTTTTAGGCAAAAATGTAATTTTTTATTTTCATAGCTCAACTTTGTAAACTTATCTGAATTATCTGGGGATTCAAGGCGTTCACCACATATCTAGATACATTCCTTGAATGGTCTAGTTTGCAAAATGGAGTAATGTGTGTGGGGGGTTTCCACTGTTTAGGCTCATTAGGGGCTCTCTAAACGTGACATGGCATCAGCTAATTATTTCAACAAATTTTGCGTACAAAAAGTAAAATGGTGCTCCTTTGCTTCTAAGCCCTGCCATGCACTACAACAGCAGTATTCATCCACATAAGTGGTATAAACATACTCACGAAAAATTGAACAACTTATTGTATGGTACACTTTCTCCTTGTGAAAATGCAAAATTTGGGGATAAGAAACATTTCATGGGAAAAATGTGATTTTTTTTTATTTTCACTTCTCTACATTATAAACTTCTGTGAAGCACCAGAGGATTCAAGGTACTCACCACACATCTAGATACATTCTTTAAGGTGCCTAGTTTCCAAAATTGGGGTTTTCTACTGTTTAGTCACATTAGGAGTTCTCCAAATGTGACATGGCGTCCGCTCTCGATTCAAACTAATTTTGTGTTCAAAAAGTCAAGCAGTACTCCTTCCCTTCCTGCCATGCAACAAAACAGTAGTTTTTTCCACAATTGGGGTATTTGCATGCTCAAGAGAAACTGCAAAACAAACCTTGGGGTCAATTTTCTTCTGTCATAAAAAATGTATGTCTAAAATAAATGTTTTATGAAAAAAATTAAATGTTCATATAATCCTTCCACATTCCAATAATTCCTGTGAAGCACCTGAATGGTGAATAAACTTCTTGATTGGTGTTTTGAGCACCTGCATGGGTGCAGTTTTTACAATGATGTAAATTTTGGGAGTTTATGTCATTTAGGCCCCTTAAAGTCACTTTAAATGTGATGTGGACCCTAAAACAAATGGGATTATAAATTTGTTGGAAAAATGAGAAATCTCTGGTCAACTTTTAACCCTTCTAGCTTCCTAATAGAAACAAATATGTTTTTAAACTTGTGCTGTTGCAAAGTAGACATGGGAATTGTTATTTATTAACTATTTTGTGTGACATAACTCTCTGGTCTAAGGGCATAAAAATTAAAATTTGAAAATTTAAAATGTTTTAACTTTTTTGCCAAATTTCCATTTTTTTCACCAATAAATGCAAGCCAAATTTTACCACTATCATGAAGTACAATGTGTTACGAAAAACATCTTCAGAATCAGTGGGATCTGTGAAGCACTCCAGAGTTATTGCCCCACAAAGAGACACTGGTCAGAATTGTAAAAGTTGGCCTTGTCATGAGGGTATAAACAGGCTTGGGGTCTGAAGGAGTTAAACTCTGCAAGGTAATCAACACACAGGAGGATAGTGTATTATTACAGAGTAATTTATGTAAGAAAATAAACCTTGGGCTGAAAATTGCAATTTATATTTAATGTAGATAAATGTAAGGTCATGTACTTGGGCAGAGGAAATATAATGTATAATAATTGTGTACTGTATGGTAAAACACTATGTAAAGCTGCCACTGAATAAGATCTGGGTATATGGGTGAGCAGCAAACTCAACTTTAGTGATCAGTGCCTGATAGCTGCTGCCACGACTAATGAAATCATGGAAGGCATCACAAAAGGAATAGATGCTCATGACAAGAACATAATTTTGTTTCTATAAGGGCTCATACTCACTTGCGAGAAAAACAGATGAATACAATCCGATAAAAAATTGGATTGCACTCCGACTAATGTTATTCAATGGGTGACACCTCATCTGCAATTTTTTTCTCAGCTGAAATCGGACTGAGAAAAATAATCACAGCATGCTGCAATTTGCTGCGTATCTCAGACGAGACTCGCCAATGCAAGTCAATGGATGTGAGAAAAAACACACAGCACTTGCACCATGCGAGTGCTGTCCATTTTTTATCCAGCGGTGTGCTTTGAAAAGCCGTCAATTCATATGCAGCTACTGTAAAAATCACACTGACAGGTTGTAATAAAATGATAGAATAGATATATACACATAGAATGCATCTACATATATACATGTCAGTAACACGCACACATAAATATATATATATATGCATTGATATTACATAGATAGAGAGATAGAATAAAAGCTGGTAATTCATTTACTAGGTTCTGTAAATTCACTGCAGGAGCTGACAGGATAGAAGAGATGGATTACATACAGTAAATATATATAGAATAGGTAGATATATAGATGACATTGACAAATACAATTAGTACAGTGTGTGCAAATTAGGGGACATGCATGTAATTAATAAAAGATTATTTTAAGAAAAAAAATGGCATGGGCTCCCGCGCAGTTTTCAAAACCAGCAGAGGGAAAGCCTGCAACTGAGGGCAGCTGTTTATAGCCTGGGAAGGGGGTAATACCCATGGAGCTTCCCAGGCTATTAATAACAGCTCACAGCTGTATACTTAGCCTATACTGGCTATTAAAATGGGGGGCCCCCACAAAAAATGACGTGGGGTTCCCCCATAATTAATAACCAGCAAAGGCTATGCAGACAGCTGCAGACTGATATCAATAGCCTAGGAAGGGACCATGGATATTGCCCCCCCTGGCTAAAAACATCAGCACTCAGCCGCCCCAGAAAAGTCACATCTCTAAGATGTGCCAATTCCGGCACTTAGCTGGTGGCAAGCGGTGGCCCTGTAGTGGTGGCAAGTGGGGAAATAGTTGGAGTGTTGATGGCACCTTTTTTTGGGGTCTCCTATTTTTGTATATGGATGTCATATGGATGTTGCATTTAAAAATCGCATTGTACTCGCATGACACAGGCAGAGCACTTGTCCGTTTTTTCGTTCTGGAAAGTGAGCCGTTTTTTTTTCTCACATATGGGTGTGAGCCCTAAAAGTTTACACTAGGCCCAAATTGTACACAATATTAAAAGTGTAGCCACTAGTATGAGAAGGACATAGCTGAACTAGAGTGGGTGCAGAGAAGAGTGGCCAAGGTTATTAAGGAAATGGGTGAACTGAAATACAAGACAGGTTATCAATCTTGGGGTTATTCAGTTTGGAAAAACGGAAAATAAGGGGTCATCTTATTTCAAAGTACAAGTAAATGAAGGGAAAGTAAAAGGATTGGGGACAAGGGGGAATCCTCTACGACTAGAGGAAAGAAGGTTTAATCATAAGAGATAGCGCTTTTAAACTGTGCAAGCAGTGAAATTATGTAACTGTCCGGACAGCATATTGCAATAGTTAATTCACTAGAAAAAATTCAAGGACAGCCTTTATGCATTTCTTGATATATATTACAGGTTATGGGTACTAGGTACTAGATTCTATGATAGGGCATTGAAGCAGAGAACTAGACACATTGCTGTATGCAAAGTCAGGAAGGAATTTTCCCTTAATATCAGCAATTAGGCTTTATTTGTTTTCCTCTGGATCAAAATGTTACATAGTAACATAGTTAGTAAGGCCGAAAAAAGACATTTGTCCATCCAGTTCAGCCTATATTCCATCATA
Organism: Ranitomeya imitator; assembly: GCF_032444005.1. NCBI lineage: Eukaryota > Metazoa > Chordata > Amphibia > Anura > Dendrobatidae > Ranitomeya > Ranitomeya imitator. The sequence goes on along the minus strand of NC_091285.1, from coordinate 417,467,457 downwards.
ATAAATACCCAGATCTACGTCCTTCTACAGAACCTAATAATTGTATGATACAATATTGTTCTGCTCCAGGAAGACATCCAGGCCTCTCTTGAACCCCTCGACTGAGTTCGCCATCACCACCTCCTCAGGCAAGCAATTCCAGATTCTCACTGCCCTAACAGTAAAGAATCCTCTTCTATGTTGGTGGAAAAACCTTCTCTCCTCCAGACGCAAAGAATGCCCCCTTGTGCCCGTCACCTTCCTTGGTATAAACAGATCCTCAGCGAGATATTTGTATTGTCCCCTTATATACTTATACATGGTTATTAGATCGCCCCTCAGTCGTCTTTTTTCTAGACTAAATAATCCTAATTTCGCTAATCTATCTGGGTATTGTAGTTCTCCCATCCCCTTTATTAATTTTGTTGCCCTCCTTTGTACTCTCTCTAGTTCCATTATATCCTTCCTGAGCACCGGTGCCCAAAACTGGACACAGTACTCCATGTGCGGTCTAACTAGGGATTTGTACAGAGGCAGTATAATGCTCTCATCATGTGTATCCAGACCTCTTTTAATGCACCCCATGATCCTGTTTGCCTTGGCAGCTGCTGCCTGGCACTGGCTGCTCCAGGTAAGTTTATCATTAACTAGGATCCCCAAGTCCTTCTCCCTGTCAGATTTACCCAGTGGTTTCCCGTTCAGTGTGTAATGGTGATATTGATTCCCTCTTCCCATGTGTATAACCTTACATTTATCATTGTTAAACCTCATCTGCCACCTTTCAGCCCAAGTTTCCAACTTATCCAGATCCATCTGTAGCAGAATACTATCTTCTCTTGTATTAACTGCTTTACATAGTTTTGTATCATCTGCAAATATCGATATTTTACTGTGTAAACCTTCTACCAGATCATTAATGAATATGTTGAAGAGAACAGGTCCCAATACTGACCCCTGCGGTACCCCACTGGTCACAGCGACCCAGTTAGAGACTATATTATTTATAACCACCCTCTGCTTTCTATCACTAAGCCAGTTACTAACCCATTTACACACATTTTCCCCCAGACCAAGCATTCTCATTTTGTGTACCAACCTCTTGTGCGGCACGGTATCAAACGCTTTGGAAAAATCGAGATATACCACGTCCAATGACTCACCGTGGTCCAGTCTATAGCTTACCTCTTCATAAAAACTGATTAGATTGGTTTGACAGGAGCGATTTCTCATAAACCCATGCTGATATGGAGTTAAACAGTTATTCTCATTGAGATAATCCAGAATAACATCCCTCAGAAACCAACAATAGAGGTTAGACTTACTGGCCTATAATTTCCAGGTTCACTTTTAGAGCCCTTTTTGAATATTGGCACCACATTTGCTATGCGCCAGTCCTGCGGAACAGACCCTGTCGCTATAGAGTCACTAAAAATAAGAAATAATGGTTTATCTATTACATTACTTAGTTCTCTTAGTACTCGTGGGTGTATGCCATCCGGACCCGGAGATTTATCTATTTTAATCTTATTTAGCCGGTTTCGCACCTCTTCTTGGGTTAGATTGGTGACCCTTAATATAGGGTTTTCATTGTTTCTTGGGATTTCACCTAGCATTTCATTTTCCACCGTGAATACCGTGGAGAAGAAGGTGTTTAATATGTTAGCTTTTTCCTCGTCATCTACAACCATTCTTTCCTCACTATTTTTTAAGGGGCCTACATTTTCAGTTTTTATTCTTTTACTATTGATAAAGTTGAAGAACAGTTTGGGATTAGTTTTACTCTCCTTAGCAATGTGCTTCTCTGTTTCCTTTTTGGCAGCTTTAATTAGTTTTTTAGATAAAGTATTTTTCTCCCTATAGTTTTTTAGAGCTTCAATGGTGCCATCCTGCTTTAGTAGTGCAAATGCTTTCTTTTTACTGTTAATTGCCTGTCTTACTTCTTTGTTTAGCCACATTGGGTTTTTCCTATTTCTAGTC